>NC_092126.1:69645991-70976991 GCF_043159975.1 Macaca nemestrina
AAATATCCTCAGATGAAATCTGGAAAGAAGCTTTCTGAGAAACTGCTTAGTGTTCTGTTAATTCATCTCACAGAGTTACATGTGTATTTCGTGGATCTCTTTGCCAGCCGTATTTTTGTGGAATCTGAGAACAGATATTTCGGATCCCTAGGAAGACTATAGGGCCAAAGGAAATATCCTCCGATAACAAAGAGAAAGAAGCTTTCTGAGAAACTTCTTTGTGTTCTTTGAAATCATCTCACAGAGTTACAGCTTTCCCCTCAAGAAGCCTTTCGCTAAGACAGTTCTTGTGGAATTGGCAAAGTGATATTTGGAAGCCCCTAGAGGGCTATGGTGAAAAAGGAAATATCCTCCGATGAAATCTGGAAAGAAGCTTTCTGCGAAACTGCTTAGTGTTCTGTTAATTCATCTCACAGAGTTACATCTGTATTTCGTGGATCTCTTTGCTAGCCTTATTTCTGTGGAATCTGAGAACAGATATTTCGGATCCCTTGGAAGACTATAGGGCCAAAGGAAATATCCTCCGATAACAAAGAGAAAGAAGCTTTCTGAGAAACTTCTTTGTGTTCTGTGAAATCATCTCACAGAGTTACAGCTTTCCCCTCAAGAAGCCTTTCGCCAAGACAGTTCTTGTGGAATTGGCAAAGTGATATTTGGAAGCCCATAGAGGGCTATGGTGAAAAAGGAAATATCCTCAGATGAAATCTGGAAAGAAGCTTCCTGAGAAACTGCTTAGTGTTCTGTTAATTCATCTCACAGAGTTACATCTGTATTTCGTGGATCTCTTTGCTAGCCTTATTTCTGTGGAATCTGAGAACAGATATTCGGATCCCTTGGAAGACTATTCGGCCAAAGGAAATATCCTACGATAACAAAGAGAAAGAAGCTTTTTGAGAAACTTCTTTGTGTTCTGTGAAATCATCTCACAGAGTTACAGCTTTCCCCTCAAGAAGCCTTTCGCCAAGGCATTTCTTGTGGAATTGGCAAAGTGATATTTGGAAGCCCATAGAGGGCTATGGTGAAAAAGGAAATATCCTCAGATGAAATCTGGAAAGAAGCTTTCTGAGAAACTGCTTAGTGATCTGTTAATTCATCTCACAGAGTTACATCTGTATTTCGTGGATCTCTTTGCTAGCCTTATTTCTGTGGAATCTGAAAACAGATATTTCGGATCCCTTGGAAGACTATAGGGCCAAAGGAAATATCCTCCGATAACAAAGAGAAAGAAGCTTTCTGGGAAACTACTTTGTTTTCTTTGAAATCATCTCACAGAGTTACAGCTTTCCCCTCAAGAAGCCTTTCGTTAAGACAGTTCTTGTGGAATTGGCAAAGTGATATTTGGAAGCCCATAGAGGGCTATGGTTAAAAAAGGAAATATCCTCAGATGAAATCTGGAAAGAAGTTTTCTCAGAAACTGCTTAGTGTTCTGTTAATTCATCTCACAGAGTTACATGTGTATTTCGTGGATCTCTTTGCTTGCCTTATTTCTGTGGAATCTGAGAACAGATATTTCGGATCCCTTGGAAGACTATAGGGCCAAAAGAAATATACTCCGATAACAAAGAGAAAGAAGCTTTCTGAGAAACTTCTTTGTGTTCTGTGAAATCATCTCACAGAGTTACAGCTTTCCCCTCAAGAAGCCTTTCGCCAAGACAGTTCTTGTGGAATTGGCAAAGTGATATTTGGAAGCCCAAAGAGGGCTATGGTGAAAAAGGAAATATCCTCAGATGAAATCTGGAAAGAAGCTTTCTGAGAAACTGCTTAGTGTTCTGTTAATTCATCTCACAGAGTTACATGTGTATTTCGTGGATCTCTTTGCCAGCCGTATTTTTGTGGAATCTGAGAACAGATATTTCGGATCCCTAGGAAGACTATAGGGCCAAAGGAAATATCCTCCGATAACAAAGAGAAAGAAGCTTTCTGAGAAACTTCTTTGTGTTCTTTGAAATCATCTCACAGAGTTACAGCTTTCCCCTCAAGAAGCCTTTCGCTAAGACAGTTCTTGTGGAATTGGCAAAGTTATATTTGGAAGCCCCTAGAGGGCTATGGTGAAAAAGGAAATATCCTCCGATGAAATCTGGAAAGAAGCTTTCTGCGAAACTGCTTAGTGTTCTGTTAATTCATCTCACAGAGTTACATCTGTATTTCGTGGATCTCTTTGCTAGCCTTATTTCTGTGGAATCTGAGAACAGATATTTCGGATCCCTTGGAAGACTATAGGGCCAAAGGAAATATCCTCCGATAACAAAGAGAAAGAAGCTTTCTGAGAAACTTCTTTGTGTTCTGTGAAATCATCTCACAGAGTTACAGCTTTCCCCTCAAGAAGCCTTTCGTTAAGACAGTTCTTGTGGAATTGGCAAAGTGATATTTGGAATCCCATAGAGGGCTATGGTGAAAAAGGAAATATCCTCAGATGAAATCTGGAAAGAAGCTTTCTGAGAAACTGCTTAGTGTTCTGTTAATTCAACTCACAGAGTTACATCTGTATTTCGTGGATCTCTTTGCTAGCCTAATTTTTGTGGAATCTGAGAACAGATATTTCGGATCCCTTGGAAGACTATAGGGCCAAAGGAAATATCCTCCGATAACAAAGAGAAAGAAGCTTTCTGAGAAAATTCTTTGTGTTCTGTGAAATCATCTCACAGAGTTACAGCTTTCCCCTCAAGAAGCCTTTCGTTAAGACAGTTCTTGTGGAATTGGCAAAGTGATATTTGGAATCCCATAGAGGGCTATGGTGAAAAAGGAAATATCCTCAGATGAAATCTGGAAAGAAGCTTTCTGAGAAACTGCTTAGTGTTCTGTTAATTCAACTCACAGAGTTACATCTGTATTTCGTGGATCTCTTTGCTAGCCTAATTTTTGTGGAATCTGAGAACAGATATTTCGGATCCCTTGGAAGACTATAGGGCCAAAGGAAATATCCTCCGATAACAAAGAGAAAGAAGCTTTCTGAGAAAATTCTTTGTGTTCTGTGAAATCATCTCACAGAGTTACAGCTTTCCCCTCAAGAAGGCTTTCGTTAAGACAGTTCTTGTGGAATTGGCAAAGTGATATTTGGAATCCCATAGAGGGCTATGGTGAAAAAGGAAATATCCTCAGATGAAATCTGGAAAGAAGCTTTCTGAGAAACTGCTTAGTGTTCTGTTAATTCATCTCACAGAGTTACATCTGTATTTCGTCGATCTCTTTGCTAGCCTTATTTCTGTGGAATCTCAGAACAGATATTTCGGATCCCTTGGAAGACTATAGGGCCAAAGGAAATATCCTCCGATAACAAAGAGAAAGAAGCTTTCTGAGAAACTTCTTTGTGTTCTTTGAAATCATCTCCCAGAGTTACAGCTTTCCCCCCAAGAAGCCTTTCGCTAAGACAGTTCTTGTGGAATTGGCAAAGTGATATTTGGAAGCCCATAGAGGGCTATGGTGAAAAAGGAAATATCCTCCGATGAAATCTGGAAAGAAGATTTCTGAGAAACTGCTTAGTGTTCTGTTAATTCTTCTCACAGAGTTACATGTGTATTTCGTGGATCTCTTTGCTAGCAGTATTTTTGTGGAATCTGAGAACAGATATTTCGGATCCCTAGGAAGACTATAGGGCCAAAGGAAATATCCTCCGATAACAAAGAGAAAGAAGCTTTCTGAGAAACTTCTTTGTGTTCTTTGAAATCATCTCACAGAGTTACAGCTTTCCCCTCAAGAAGCCTTTCGATAAGACAGTTCTTGTGGAATTGGCAAAGTGATATTTGGAAGCCCCTAGAGGGCTATGGTGAAAAAGGAAATATCCTCCGACGAAATCTGGAAAGGAGCTTTCTGCGAAACTGCTTAGTGTTCTGTTAATTCATCTCACAGAGTTACATCTGTATTTCGTGGATCTCTTTGCTAGCCTTATTTCTGTGGAATCTGAGAACCGATATTTCGGATCCCTTGGAAGACTATAGGGCCAAAGGAAATATACTCCGATAACAAAGAGAAAGAAGCTTTCTGAGAAACTTCTTTGTGTTCTGTGAAATCATCTCACAGAGTTACATCTTTCCCCTCAAGAAGCCTTTCGCTAAGACAGTTCTTGTGGAATTGGCAAAGTGATATTTGGAAGCCCACAGAGGGCTATGGTGAAAAAGGAAATATCCTCAGATGAAATCTGGAAAGAAGCTTTCTGAGAAACTGCTTAGTGTTCTGTTAATTCATCTCACAGAGTTACATGTGTATTTCGTGGATCTCTTTGCTAGCCGTATTTTTGTGGAATCTGAGAACAGATATTTCGGATCCCTAGGAAGACTATAGGGCCAAAGGAAATATCCTCCGATAACAAAGAGAAAGAAGCTTTCTGAGAAACTTCTTTGTGTTCTTTGAAATCATCTCACAGAGTTACAGCTTTCCCCTCAAGAAGCCTTTCGCTAAGACAGTTCTTGTGGAATTGGCAAAGTGATATTTGGAAGCCCTTAGAGGGCTATGGAGAAAAAGGAAATATCCTCCGATGAAATCTGGAAAGAAGCTTTCTGCGAAACTGCTTAGTGTTCTGTTAATTCATCTCACAGAGTTACATCTGTATTTCGTGGATCTCTTTGCTAGCCTTATTTCTGTGGA
This sequence comes from Macaca nemestrina, assembly GCF_043159975.1. Lineage (NCBI taxonomy): Eukaryota > Metazoa > Chordata > Mammalia > Primates > Cercopithecidae > Macaca > Macaca nemestrina. The sequence goes on from NC_092126.1 coordinate 69,650,573, forward strand.
ATCTGAGAACAGATACTTCGGGTCCCTTGGAAGACTATAGGGCCAAAGGAAATATCCTCCGATAACAAAGAGAAAGAAGCTTTCTGAGAAACTTCTTTGTGTTCTGTGAAATCATCTCACTGAGTTACAGCTTTCCCCTCAAGAAGCCTTTCGCCAAGACAGTTCTTGTGGAATTGGCAAAGTGATATTTGGAAGCCCATAGAGGGCTATGGTGAAAAAGGAAATATCCTCAGATGAAATCTGGAAAGAAGCTTTCTGAGAAACTGCTTAGTGTTCTGTTAATTCATCTCACAGAGTTACATGTGTATTTCGTGGATCTCTTTGCCAGCCGTATTTTTGTGGAATCTGAGAACATATATTTCGGATCCCTAGGAAGACTATAGGGCCAAAGGAAATATCCTCCGATAACAAAGAGAAAGAAGCTTTCTGAGAAACTTCTTTGTGTTCTTTGAAATCATCTCACAGAGTTACAGCTTTCCCCTCAAGAAGCCTTTCGCTAAGACAGTTCTTGTGGAATTGGCAAAGTGATATTTGGAAGCCCCTAGAGGGCTATGGTGAAAAAGGAAATATCCTCCGATGAAATCTGGAAAGAAGCTTTCTGCGAAACTGCTTAGTGTTCTGTTAATTCATCTCACAGAGTTACATCTGTATTTCGTGGATCTCTTTGCTAGCCTTATTTCTGTGGAATCTGAGAACAGATATTTCGGATCCCTTGGAAGACTATAGGGCCAAAGGAAATATCCTCCGATAACAAAGAGAAAGAAGCTTTCTGAGAAACTTCTTTGTGTTCTGTGAAATCATCTCACAGAGTTACAGCTTTCCCCTCAAGAAGCCTTTCGCCAAGACAGTTCTTGTGGAATTGGCAAAGTGATATTTGGAAGCCCATAGAGGGCTATGGTGAAAAAGGAAATATCCTCAGATGAAATCTGGAAAGAAGCTTTCTGAGAAACTGCTTAGTGTTCTGTTAATTCGTCTCACAGAGTTACATCTGTATTTCGTGGATCGCTTTGCTAGCCTTATTTCTGTGGAATCTGAGAACAGATATTTCGGATCCCTTGGAAGACTATAGGGCCAAAGGAAATATCCTCCGATAACAAAGAGAAAGAAGCTTTCTGAGAAAATTCTTTGTGTTCTGTGAAATCATCTCACAGAGTTACAGCTTTCCCCTCAAGAAGCCTTTCGTTAAGACAGTTCTTGTGGAATTGGCAAAGTGATATTTGGAATCCCATAGAGGGCTATGGTGAAAAAGGAAATATCCTCAGATGAAATCTGGAAAGAAGCTTTCTGAGAAACTGCTTAGTGTTCTGTTAATTCATCTCACAGAGTTACATCTGTATTTCGTCGATCTCTTTGCTATCCTTATTTCTGTGGAATCTGAGAACAGATATTTCGGATCTCTTGGAAGACTATAGGGCCAAAGGAAATATCCTCCGATAACAAAGAGAAAGAAGCTTTCTGAGAAACTTCTTTGTGTTCTTTGAAATCATCTCACAGAGTTACAGCTTTCCCCTCAAGAAGCCTTTCGCTAAGACAGTTCTTTTAGAATTGGCAAAGTGATATTTGGAAGCCCATAGAGGGCTATGGTGAAAAAGGATATATCCTCCGATGAAATCTGGAAAGAAGCTTTCTGAGAAACTGCTTAGTGTTCTCTTAATTCATCTCACAGAGTTACATGTGTATTTCGTGGATCTCTTTGCTAGCAGTATATTTGTGGAATCTGAGAACAGATATTTCGGATCCCTAGAAAGACTATAGGGCCAAAGGAAATATCCTCCGATAACAAAGAGAAAGAAGCTTTCTGAGAAACTTCTTTGTGTTCTTTGAAATCATCTCACAGAGTTACAGCTTTCCCCTCAAGAAGCCTTTCGATAAGACAGTTCTTGTGGAATTGGCAAAGTGATATTTGGAAGCCCATAGAGGGCTATGGTGAAAAAGGAAATATCCTCCGACGAAATCTGGAAGGAAGCTTTCTGCGAAACTGCTTAGTGTTCTGTTAATTCATCTCACAGAGTTACATCTGTATTTCGTGGATCTCTTTGCTAGCCTTATTTCTGTGGAATCTGAGAACAGATATTTCGGATCCCTTGGAAGACTATAGGGCCAAAGGAAATATCCTCCGATAACAAAGAGAAAGAAGCTTTCTGAGAAACTTCTTTGTGTTCTGTGAAATCATCTCACAGAGTTACAGCTTTCCCCTCAAGAAGCCTTTCGCTAAGACAGTTCTTGTGGAATTGGCAAAGTGATATTTGGAAGCCCACAGAGGGCTATGGTGAAAAAGGAAATATCCTCAGATGAAATCTGGAAAGAAGCTTTCTGAGAAACTGCTTAGTGTTCTGTTAATTCATCTCACAGAGTTACATGTGTATTTCGTGGATCTCTTTGCTAGCCTTATTTCTGTGGAATCTGAGAACAGATATTTCGGATCCCTAGGAAGACTATAGGGCCAAAGGAAATATCCTCCGATAACAAAGAGAAAGAAGCTTTCTGAGAAACTTCTTTGTGTTCTTTGAAATCATCTCACAGAGTTACAGCTTTCCCCCAAGAAGCCTTTCGCTAAGACAGTTCTTGTGGAATTGGCAAAGTGATATTTGGAAGCCCTTAGAGGGCTATAGTGAAAAAGGAAATATCCTCAGATGAAATCTGGAAAGAAGCTTTCTGCGAAACTGCTTAGTGTTCTGTTAATTCATCTCACAGAGTTACATCTGTATTTCGTGGATCTCTTTGCTAGCCTTATTTCTGTGGAATCTGAGAACAGATATTTCGGATCCCTTGGAAGACTATAGGGCCAAAGGAAATATCCTCCGATAACAAAGAGAAAGAAGCTTTCTGAGAAACTTCTTTGTGTTCTGTGAAATCATCTCACTGAGTTACAGCTTTCCCCTCAAGAAGCCTTTCGCCAAGACAGTTCTTGTGGAATTGGCAAAGTGATATTTGGAAGTCCATAGAGGGCTATGGTGAAAAAGGAAATATCCTCAGATGAAATCTGGAAAGAAGCTTTCTGAGAAACTGCTTAGTGTTCTGTTAATTCATCTCACAGAGTTACATGTGTATTTCGTGGATCTCTTTGCCAGCCGTATTTTTGTGGAATCTGAGAACAGATATTTCGGATCCCTAGGAAGACTATAGGGCCAAAGGAAATATCCTCCGATAACAAAGAGAAAGAAGCTTTCTGAGAAACTTCTTTGTGTTCTTTGAAATCATCTCACAGAGTTACAGCTTTCCCCTCAAGAAGCCTTTCGCTAAGACAGTTCTTGTGGAATTGGCAAAGTGATATTTGGAAGCCCCTAGAGGGCTATGGTGAAAAAGGAAATATCCTCCGATGAAATCTGGAAAGAAGCTTTCTGCGAAACTGCTTAGTGTTCTGTTAATTCATCTCACAGAGTTACATCTGTATTTCGTGGATCTCTTTGCTAGCCTTATTTCTGTGGAATCTGAGAACAGATATTTCGGATCCCTTGGAAGACTATAGGGCCAAAGGAAATATCCTCCGATAACAAAGAGAAAGAAGCTTTCTGAGAAACTTCTTTGTGTTCTGTGAAATCATCTCACAGAGTTACAGCTTTCCCCTCAAGAAGCCTTTCGCCAAGACAGTTCTTGTGGAATTGGCAAAGTGATATTTGGAAGCCCATAGAGGGCTATGGTGAAAAAGGAAATATCCTCAGATGAAATCTGGAAAGAAGCTTCCTGAGAAACTGCTTAGTGTTCTGTTAATTCATCTCACAGAGTTACATCTGTATTTCGTGGATCTCTTTGCTAGCCTTATTTCTGTGGAATCTGAGAACAGATATTCGGATCCCTTGGAAGACTATTCGGCCAAAGGAAATATCCTACGATAACAAAGAGAAAGAAGCTTTTTGAGAAACTTCTTTGTGTTCTGTGAAATCATCTCACAGAGTTACAGCTTTCCCCTCAAGAAGCCTTTCGCCAAGGCATTTCTTGTGGAATTGGCAAAGTGATATTTGGAAGCCCATAGAGGGCTATGGTGAAAAAGGAAATATCCTCAGATGAAATCTGGAAAGAAGCTTTCTGAGAAACTGCTTAGTGATCTGTTAATTCATCTCACAGAGTTACATCTGTATTTCGTGGATCTCTTTGCTAGCCTTATTTCTGTGGAATCTGAAAACAGATATTTCGGATCCCTTGGAAGACTATAGGGCCAAAGGAAATATCCTCCGATAACAAAGAGAAAGAAGCTTTCTGGGAAACTACTTTGTTTTCTTTGAAATCATCTCACAGAGTTACAGCTTTCCCCTCAAGAAGCCTTTCGTTAAGACAGTTCTTGTGGAATTGGCAAAGTGATATTTGGAAGCCCATAGAGGGCTATGGTTAAAAAAGGAAATATCCTCAGATGAAATCTGGAAAGAAGTTTTCTCAGAAACTGCTTAGTGTTCTGTTAATTCATCTCACAGAGTTACATGTGTATTTCGTGGATCTCTTTGCTTGCCTTATTTCTGTGGAATCTGAGAACAGATATTTCGGATCCCTTGGAAGACTATAGGGCCAAAAGAAATATACTCCGATAACAAAGAGAAAGAAGCTTTCTGAGAAACTTCTTTGTGTTCTGTGAAATCATCTCACAGAGTTACAGCTTTCCCCTCAAGAAGCCTTTCGCCAAGACAGTTCTTGTGGAATTGGCAAAGTGATATTTGGAAGCCCAAAGAGGGCTATGGTGAAAAAGGAAATATCCTCAGATGAAATCTGGAAAGAAGCTTTCTGAGAAACTGCTTAGTGTTCTGTTAATTCATCTCACAGAGTTACATGTGTATTTCGTGGATCTCTTTGCCAGCCGTATTTTTGTGGAATCTGAGAACAGATATTTCGGATCCCTAGGAAGACTATAGGGCCAAAGGAAATATCCTCCGATAACAAAGAGAAAGAAGCTTTCTGAGAAACTTCTTTGTGTTCTTTGAAATCATCTCACAGAGTTACAGCTTTCCCCTCAAGAAGCCTTTCGCTAAGACAGTTCTTGTGGAATTGGCAAAGTTATATTTGGAAGCCCCTAGAGGGCTATGGTGAAAAAGGAAATATCCTCCGATGAAATCTGGAAAGAAGCTTTCTGCGAAACTGCTTAGTGTTCTGTTAATTCATCTCACAGAGTTACATCTGTATTTCGTGGATCTCTTTGCTAGCCTTATTTCTGTGGAATCTGAGAACAGATATTTCGGATCCCTTGGAAGACTATAGGGCCAAAGGAAATATCCTCCGATAACAAAGAGAAAGAAGCTTTCTGAGAAACTTCTTTGTGTTCTGTGAAATCATCTCACAGAGTTACAGCTTTCCCCTCAAGAAGCCTTTCGTTAAGACAGTTCTTGTGGAATTGGCAAAGTGATATTTGGAATCCCATAGAGGGCTATGGTGAAAAAGGAAATATCCTCAGATGAAATCTGGAAAGAAGCTTTCTGAGAAACTGCTTAGTGTTCTGTTAATTCAACTCACAGAGTTACATCTGTATTTCGTGGATCTCTTTGCTAGCCTAATTTTTGTGGAATCTGAGAACAGATATTTCGGATCCCTTGGAAGACTATAGGGCCAAAGGAAATATCCTCCGATAACAAAGAGAAAGAAGCTTTCTGAGAAAATTCTTTGTGTTCTGTGAAATCATCTCACAGAGTTACAGCTTTCCCCTCAAGAAGCCTTTCGTTAAGACAGTTCTTGTGGAATTGGCAAAGTGATATTTGGAATCCCATAGAGGGCTATGGTGAAAAAGGAAATATCCTCAGATGAAATCTGGAAAGAAGCTTTCTGAGAAACTGCTTAGTGTTCTGTTAATTCAACTCACAGAGTTACATCTGTATTTCGTGGATCTCTTTGCTAGCCTAATTTTTGTGGAATCTGAGAACAGATATTTCGGATCCCTTGGAAGACTATAGGGCCAAAGGAAATATCCTCCGATAACAAAGAGAAAGAAGCTTTCTGAGAAAATTCTTTGTGTTCTGTGAAATCATCTCACAGAGTTACAGCTTTCCCCTCAAGAAGGCTTTCGTTAAGACAGTTCTTGTGGAATTGGCAAAGTGATATTTGGAATCCCATAGAGGGCTATGGTGAAAAAGGAAATATCCTCAGATGAAATCTGGAAAGAAGCTTTCTGAGAAACTGCTTAGTGTTCTGTTAATTCATCTCACAGAGTTACATCTGTATTTCGTCGATCTCTTTGCTAGCCTTATTTCTGTGGAATCTCAGAACAGATATTTCGGATCCCTTGGAAGACTATAGGGCCAAAGGAAATATCCTCCGATAACAAAGAGAAAGAAGCTTTCTGAGAAACTTCTTTGTGTTCTTTGAAATCATCTCCCAGAGTTACAGCTTTCCCCCCAAGAAGCCTTTCGCTAAGACAGTTCTTGTGGAATTGGCAAAGTGATATTTGGAAGCCCATAGAGGGCTATGGTGAAAAAGGAAATATCCTCCGATGAAATCTGGAAAGAAGATTTCTGAGAAACTGCTTAGTGTTCTGTTAATTCTTCTCACAGAGTTACATGTGTATTTCGTGGATCTCTTTGCTAGCAGTATTTTTGTGGAATCTGAGAACAGATATTTCGGATCCCTAGGAAGACTATAGGGCCAAAGGAAATATCCTCCGATAACAAAGAGAAAGAAGCTTTCTGAGAAACTTCTTTGTGTTCTTTGAAATCATCTCACAGAGTTACAGCTTTCCCCTCAAGAAGCCTTTCGATAAGACAGTTCTTGTGGAATTGGCAAAGTGATATTTGGAAGCCCCTAGAGGGCTATGGTGAAAAAGGAAATATCCTCCGACGAAATCTGGAAAGAAGCTTTCTGCGAAACTGCTTAGTGTTCTGTTAATTCATCTCACAGAGTTACATCTGTATTTCGTGGATCTCTTTGCTAGCCTTATTTCTGTGGAATCTGAGAACCGATATTTCGGATCCCTTGGAAGACTATAGGGCCAAAGGAAATATCCTCCGATAACAAAGAGAAAGAAGCTTTCTGAGAAACTTCTTTGTGTTCTGTGAAATCATCTCACAGAGTTACATCTTTCCCCTCAAGAAGCCTTTCGCTAAGACAGTTCTTGTGGAATTGGCAAAGTGATATTTGGAAGCCCACAGAGGGCTATGGTGAAAAAGGAAATATCCTCAGATGAAATCTGGAAAGAAGCTTTCTGAGAAACTGCTTAGTGTTCTGTTAATTCATCTCACAGAGTTACATGTGTATTTCGTGGATCTCTTTGCTAGCCGTATTTTTGTGGAATCTGAGAACAGATATTTCGGATCCCTAGGAAGACTATAGGGCCAAAGGAAATATCCTCCGATAACAAAGAGAAAGAAGCTTTCTGAGAAACTTCTTTGTGTTCTTTGAAATCATCTCACAGAGTTACAGCTTTCCCCTCAAGAAGCCTTTCGCTAAGACAGTTCTTGTGGAATTGGCAAAGTGATATTTGGAAGCCCTTAGAGGGCTATGGAGAAAAAGGAAATATCCTCCGATGAAATCTGGAAAGAAGCTTTCTGCGAAACTGCTTAGTGTTCTGTTAATTCATCTCACAGAGTTACATCTGTATTTCGTGGATCTCTTTGCTAGCCTTATTTCTGTGGAATCTGAGAACAGATACTTCGGGTCCCTTGGAAGACTATAGGGCCAAAGGAAATATCCTCCGATAACAAAGAGAAAGAAGCTTTCTGAGAAACTTCTTTGTGTTCTGTGAAATCATCTCACTGAGTTACAGCTTTCCCCTCAAGAAGCCTTTCGCCAAGACAGTTCTTGTGGAATTGGCAAAGTGATATTTGGAAGCCCATAGAGGGCTATGGTGAAAAAGGAAATATCCTCAGATGAAATCTGGAAAGAAGCTTTCTGAGAAACTGCTTAGTGTTCTGTTAATTCATCTCACAGAGTTACATGTGTATTTCGTGGATCTCTTTGCCAGCCGTATTTTTGTGGAATCTGAGAACATATATTTCGGATCCCTAGGAAGACTATAGGGCCAAAGGAAATATCCTCCGATAACAAAGAGAAAGAAGCTTTCTGAGAAACTTCTTTGTGTTCTTTGAAATCATCTCACAGAGTTACAGCTTTCCCCTCAAGAAGCCTTTCGCTAAGACAGTTCTTGTGGAATTGGCAAAGTGATATTTGGAAGCCCCTAGAGGGCTATGGTGAAAAAGGAAATATCCTCCGATGAAATCTGGAAAGAAGCTTTCTGCGAAACTGCTTAGTGTTCTGTTAATTCATCTCACAGAGTTACATCTGTATTTCGTGGATCTCTTTGCTAGCCTTATTTCTGTGGAATCTGAGAACAGATATTTCGGATCCCTTGGAAGACTATAGGGCCAAAGGAAATATCCTCCGATAACAAAGAGAAAGAAGCTTTCTGAGAAACTTCTTTGTGTTCTGTGAAATCATCTCACAGAGTTACAGCTTTCCCCTCAAGAAGCCTTTCGCCAAGACAGTTCTTGTGGAATTGGCAAAGTGATATTTGGAAGCCCATAGAGGGCTATGGTGAAAAAGGAAATATCCTCAGATGAAATCTGGAAAGAAGCTTTCTGAGAAACTGCTTAGTGTTCTGTTAATTCATCTCACAGAGTTACATCTGTATTTCGTGGATCGCTTTGCTAGCCTTATTTCTGTGGAATCTGAGAACAGATATTTCGGATCCCTTGGAAGACTATAGGGCCAAAGGAAATATCCTCCGATAACAAAGAGAAAGAAGCTTTCTGAGAAAATTCTTTGTGTTCTGTGAAATCATCTCACAGAGTTACAGCTTTCCCCTCAAGAAGCCTTTCGTTAAGACAGTTCTTGTGGAATTGGCAAAGTGATATTTGGAATCCCATAGAGGGCTATGGTGAAAAAGGAAATATCCTCAGATGAAATCTGGAAAGAAGCTTTCTGAGAAACTGCTTAGTGTTCTGTTAATTCATCTCACAGAGTTACATCTGTATTTCGTCGATCTCTTTGCTATCCTTATTTCTGTGGAATCTGAGAACAGATATTTCGGATCTCTTGGAAGACTATAGGGCCAAAGGAAATATCCTCCGATAACAAAGAGAAAGAAGCTTTCTGAGAAACTTCTTTGTGTTCTTTGAAATCATCTCACAGAGTTACAGCTTTCCCCTCAAGAAGCCTTTCGCTAAGACAGTTCTTTTAGAATTGGCAAAGTGATATTTGGAAGCCCATAGAGGGCTATGGTGAAAAAGGATATATCCTCCGATGAAATCTGGAAAGAAGCTTTCTGAGAAACTGCTTAGTGTTCTCTTAATTCATCTCACAGAGTTACATGTGTATTTCGTGGATCTCTTTGCTAGCAGTATATTTGTGGAATCTGAGAACAGATATTTCGGATCCCTAGAAAGACTATAGGGCCAAAGGAAATATCCTCCGATAACAAAGAGAAAGAAGCTTTCTGAGAAACTTCTTTGTGTTCTTTGAAATCATCTCACAGAGTTACAGCTTTCCCCTCAAGAAGCCTTTCGATAAGACAGTTCTTGTGGAATTGGCAAAGTGATATTTGGAAGCCCATAGAGGGCTATGGTGAAAAAGGAAATATCCTCCGACGAAATCTGGAAGGAAGCTTTCTGCGAAACTGCTTAGTGTTCTGTTAATTCATCTCACAGAGTTACATCTGTATTTCGTGGATCTCTTTGCTAGCCTTATTTCTGTGGAATCTGAGAACAGATATTTCGGATCCCTTGGAAGACTATAGGGCCAAAGGAAATATCCTCCGATAACAAAGAGAAAGAAGCTTTCTGAGAAACTTCTTTGTGTTCTGTGAAATCATCTCACAGAGTTACAGCTTTCCCCTCAAGAAGCCTTTCGCTAAGACAGTTCTTGTGGAATTGGCAAAGTGATATTTGGAAGCCCACAGAGGGCTATGGTGAAAAAGGAAATATCCTCAGATGAAATCTGGAAAGAAGCTTTCTGAGAAACTGCTTAGTGTTCTGTTAATTCATCTCACAGAGTTACATGTGTATTTCGTGGATCTCTTTGCTAGCCTTATTTCTGTGGAATCTGAGAACAGATATTTCGGATCCCTAGGAAGACTATAGGGCCAAAGGAAATATCCTCCGATAACAAAGAGAAAGAAGCTTTCTGAGAAACTTCTTTGTGTTCTTTGAAATCATCTCACAGAGTTACAGCTTTCCCCCAAGAAGCCTTTCGCTAAGACAGTTCTTGTGGAATTGGCAAAGTGATATTTGGAAGCCCTTAGAGGGCTATAGTGAAAAAGGAAATATCCTCAGATGAAATCTGGAAAGAAGCTTTCTGCGAAACTGCTTAGTGTTCTGTTAATTCATCTCACAGAGTTACATCTGTATTTCGTGGATCTCTTTGCTAGCCTTATTTCTGTGGAATCTGAGAACAGATATTTCGGATCCCTTGGAAGACTATAGGGCCAAAGGAAATATCCTCCGATAACAAAGAGAAAGAAGCTTTCTGAGAAACTTCTTTGTGTTCTGTGAAATCATCTCACTGAGTTACAGCTTTCCCCTCAAGAAGCCTTTCGCCAAGACAGTTCTTGTGGAATTGGCAAAGTGATATTTGGAAGTCCATAGAGGGCTATGGTGAAAAAGGAAATATCCTCAGATGAAATCTGGAAAGAAGCTTTCTGAGAAACTGCTTAGTGTTCTGTTAATTCATCTCACAGAGTTACATGTGTATTTCGTGGATCTCTTTGCCAGCCGTATTTTTGTGGAATCTGAGAACAGATATTTCGGATCCCTAGGAAGACTATAGGGCCAAAGGAAATATCCTCCGATAACAAAGAGAAAGAAGCTTTCTGAGAAACTTCTTTGTGTTCTTTGAAATCATCTCACAGAGTTACAGCTTTCCCCTCAAGAAGCCTTTCGCTAAGACAGTTCTTGTGGAATTGGCAAAGTGATATTTGGAAGCCCCTAGAGGGCTATGGTGAAAAAGGAAATATCCTCCGATGAAATCTGGAAAGAAGCTTTCTGCGAAACTGCTTAGTGTTCTGTTAATTCATCTCACAGAGTTACATCTGTATTTCGTGGATCTCTTTGCTAGCCTTATTTCTGTGGAATCTGAGAACAGATATTTCGGATCCCTTGGAAGACTATAGGGCCAAAGGAAATATCCTCCGATAACAAAGAGAAAGAAGCTTTCTGAGAAACTTCTTTGTGTTCTGTGAAATCATCTCACAGAGTTACAGCTTTCCCCTCAAGAAGCCTTTCGCCAAGACAGTTCTTGTGGAATTGGCAAAGTGATATTTGGAAGCCCATAGAGGGCTATGGTGAAAAAGGAAATATCCTCAGATGAAATCTGGAAAGAAGCTTCCTGAGAAACTGCTTAGTGTTCTGTTAATTCATCTCACAGAGTTACATCTGTATTTCGTGGATCTCTTTGCTAGCCTTATTTCTGTGGAATCTGAGAACAGATATTCGGATCCCTTGGAAGACTATTCGGCCAAAGGAAATATCCTACGATAACAAAGAGAAAGAAGCTTTTTGAGAAACTTCTTTGTGTTCTGTGAAATCATCTCACAGAGTTACAGCTTTCCCCTCAAGAAGCCTTTCGCCAAGGCATTTCTTGTGGAATTGGCAAAGTGATATTTGGAAGCCCATAGAGGGCTATGGTGAAAAAGGAAATATCCTCAGATGAAATCTGGAAAGAAGCTTTCTGAGAAACTGCTTAGTGATCTGTTAATTCATCTCACAGAGTTACATCTGTATTTCGTGGATCTCTTTGCTAGCCTTATTTCTGTGGAATCTGAAAACAGATATTTCGGATCCCTTGGAAGACTATAGGGCCAAAGGAAATATCCTCCGATAACAAAGAGAAAGAAGCTTTCTGGGAAACTACTTTGTTTTCTTTGAAATCATCTCACAGAGTTACAGCTTTCCCCTCAAGAAGCCTTTCGTTAAGACAGTTCTTGTGGAATTGGCAAAGTGATATTTGGAAGCCCATAGAGGGCTATGGTTAAAAAAGGAAATATCCTCAGATGAAATCTGGAAAGAAGTTTTCTCAGAAACTGCTTAGTGTTCTGTTAATTCATCTCACAGAGTTACATGTGTATTTCGTGGATCTCTTTGCTTGCCTTATTTCTGTGGAATCTGAGAACAGATATTTCGGATCCCTTGGAAGACTATAGGGCCAAAAGAAATATACTCCGATAACAAAGAGAAAGAAGCTTTCTGAGAAACTTCTTTGTGTTCTGTGAAATCATCTCACAGAGTTACAGCTTTCCCCTCAAGAAGCCTTTCGCCAAGACAGTTCTTGTGGAATTGGCAAAGTGATATTTGGAAGCCCAAAGAGGGCTATGGTGAAAAAGGAAATATCCTCAGATGAAATCTGGAAAGAAGCTTTCTGAGAAACTGCTTAGTGTTCTGTTAATTCATCTCACAGAGTTACATGTGTATTTCGTGGATCTCTTTGCCAGCCGTATTTTTGTGGAATCTGAGAACAGATATTTCGGATCCCTAGGAAGACTATAGGGCCAAAGGAAATATCCTCCGATAACAAAGAGAAAGAAGCTTTCTGAGAAACTTCTTTGTGTTCTTTGAAATCATCTCACAGAGTTACAGCTTTCCCCTCAAGAAGCCTTTCGCTAAGACAGTTCTTGTGGAATTGGCAAAGTTATATTTGGAAGCCCCTAGAGGGCTATGGTGAAAAAGGAAATATCCTCCGATGAAATCTGGAAAGAAGCTTTCTGCGAAACTGCTTAGTGTTCTGTTAATTCATCTCACAGAGTTACATCTGTATTTCGTGGATCTCTTTGCTAGCCTTATTTCTGTGGAATCTGAGAACAGATATTTCGGATCCCTTGGAAGACTATAGGGCCAAAGGAAATATCCTCCGATAACAAAGAGAAAGAAGCTTTCTGAGAAACTTCTTTGTGTTCTGTGAAATCATCTCACAGAGTTACAGCTTTCCCCTCAAGAAGCCTTTCGTTAAGACAGTTCTTGTGGAATTGGCAAAGTGATATTTGGAATCCCATAGAGGGCTATGGTGAAAAAGGAAATATCCTCAGATGAAATCTGGAAAGAAGCTTTCTGAGAAACTGCTTAGTGTTCTGTTAATTCAACTCACAGAGTTACATCTGTATTTCGTGGATCTCTTTGCTAGCCTAATTTTTGTGGAATCTGAGAACAGATATTTCGGATCCCTTGGAAGACTATAGGGCCAAAGGAAATATCCTCCGATAACAAAGAGAAAGAAGCTTTCTGAGAAAATTCTTTGTGTTCTGTGAAATCATCTCACAGAGTTACAGCTTTCCCCTCAAGAAGCCTTTCGTTAAGACAGTTCTTGTGGAATTGGCAAAGTGATATTTGGAATCCCATAGAGGGCTATGGTGAAAAAGGAAATATCCTCAGATGAAATCTGGAAAGAAGCTTTCTGAGAAACTGCTTAGTGTTCTGTTAATTCAACTCACAGAGTTACATCTGTATTTCGTGGATCTCTTTGCTAGCCTAATTTTTGTGGAATCTGAGAACAGATATTTCGGATCCCTTGGAAGACTATAGGGCCAAAGGAAATATCCTCCGATAACAAAGAGAAAGAAGCTTTCTGAGAAAATTCTTTGTGTTCTGTGAAATCATCTCACAGAGTTACAGCTTTCCCCTCAAGAAGGCTTTCGTTAAGACAGTTCTTGTGGAATTGGCAAAGTGATATTTGGAATCCCATAGAGGGCTATGGTGAAAAAGGAAATATCCTCAGATGAAATCTGGAAAGAAGCTTTCTGAGAAACTGCTTAGTGTTCTGTTAATTCATCTCACAGAGTTACATCTGTATTTCGTCGATCTCTTTGCTAGCCTTATTTCTGTGGAATCTCAGAACAGATATTTCGGATCCCTTGGAAGACTATAGGGCCAAAGGAAATATCCTCCGATAACAAAGAGAAAGAAGCTTTCTGAGAAACTTCTTTGTGTTCTTTGAAATCATCTCCCAGAGTTACAGCTTTCCCCCCAAGAAGCCTTTCGCTAAGACAGTTCTTGTGGAATTGGCAAAGTGATATTTGGAAGCCCATAGAGGGCTATGGTGAAAAAGGAAATATCCTCCGATGAAATCTGGAAAGAAGATTTCTGAGAAACTGCTTAGTGTTCTGTTAATTCTTCTCACAGAGTTACATGTGTATTTCGTGGATCTCTTTGCTAGCAGTATTTTTGTGGAATCTGAGAACAGATATTTCGGATCCCTAGGAAGACTATAGGGCCAAAGGAAATATCCTCCGATAACAAAGAGAAAGAAGCTTTCTGAGAAACTTCTTTGTGTTCTTTGAAATCATCTCACAGAGTTACAGCTTTCCCCTCAAGAAGCCTTTCGATAAGACAGTTCTTGTGGAATTGGCAAAGTGATATTTGGAAGCCCCTAGAGGGCTATGGTGAAAAAGGAAATATCCTCCGACGAAATCTGGAAAGAAGCTTTCTGCGAAACTGCTTAGTGTTCTGTTAATTCATCTCACAGAGTTACATCTGTATTTCGTGGATCTCTTTGCTAGCCTTATTTCTGTGGAATCTGAGAACCGATATTTCGGATCCCTTGGAAGACTATAGGGCCAAAGGAAATATACTCCGATAACAAAGAGAAAGAAGCTTTCTGAGAAACTTCTTTGTGTTCTGTGAAATCATCTCACAGAGTTACATCTTTCCCCTCAAGAAGCCTTTCGCTAAGACAGTTCTTGTGGAATTGGCAAAGTGATATTTGGAAGCCCACAGAGGGCTATGGTGAAAAAGGAAATATCCTCAGATGAAATCTGGAAAGAAGCTTTCTGAGAAACTGCTTAGTGTTCTGTTAATTCATCTCACAGAGTTACATGTGTATTTCGTGGATCTCTTTGCTAGCCGTATTTTTGTGGAATCTGAGAACAGATATTTCGGATCCCTAGGAAGACTATAGGGCCAAAGGAAATATCCTCCGATAACAAAGAGAAAGAAGCTTTCTGAGAAACTTCTTTGTGTTCTTTGAAATCATCTCACAGAGTTACAGCTTTCCCCTCAAGAAGCCTTTCGCTAAGACAGTTCTTGTGGAATTGGCAAAGTGATATTTGGAAGCCCTTAGAGGGCTATGGAGAAAAAGGAAATATCCTCCGATGAAATCTGGAAAGAAGCTTTCTGCGAAACTGCTTAGTGTTCTGTTAATTCATCTCACAGAGTTACATCTGTATTTCGTGGATCTCTTTGCTAGCCTTATTTCTGTGGAATCTGAGAACAGATACTTCGGGTCCCTTGGAAGACTATAGGGCCAAAGGAAATATCCTCCGATAACAAAGAGAAAGAAGCTTTCTGAGAAACTTCTTTGTGTTCTGTGAAATCATCTCACTGAGTTACAGCTTTCCCCTCAAGAAGCCTTTCGCCAAGACAGTTCTTGTGGAATTGGCAAAGTGATATTTGGAAGCCCATAGAGGGCTATGGTGAAAAAGGAAATATCCTCAGATGAAATCTGGAAAGAAGCTTTCTGAGAAACTGCTTAGTGTTCTGTTAATTCATCTCACAGAGTTACATGTGTATTTCGTGGATCTCTTTGCCAGCCGTATTTTTGTGGAATCTGAGAACATATATTTCGGATCCCTAGGAAGACTATAGGGCCAAAGGAAATATCCTCCGATAACAAAGAGAAAGAAGCTTTCTGAGAAACTTCTTTGTGTTCTTTGAAATCATCTCACAGAGTTACAGCTTTCCCCTCAAGAAGCCTTTCGCTAAGACAGTTCTTGTGGAATTGGCAAAGTGATATTTGGAAGCCCCTAGAGGGCTATGGTGAAAAAGGAAATATCCTCCGATGAAATCTGGAAAGAAGCTTTCTGCGAAACTGCTTAGTGTTCTGTTAATTCATCTCACAGAGTTACATCTGTATTTCGTGGATCTCTTTGCTAGCCTTATTTCTGTGGAATCTGAGAACAGATATTTCGGATCCCTTGGAAGACTATAGGGCCAAAGGAAATATCCTCCGATAACAAAGAGAAAGAAGCTTTCTGAGAAACTTCTTTGTGTTCTGTGAAATCATCTCACAGAGTTACAGCTTTCCCCTCAAGAAGCCTTTCGCCAAGACAGTTCTTGTGGAATTGGCAAAGTGATATTTGGAAGCCCATAGAGGGCTATGGTGAAAAAGGAAATATCCTCAGATGAAATCTGGAAAGAAGCTTTCTGAGAAACTGCTTAGTGTTCTGTTAATTCGTCTCACAGAGTTACATCTGTATTTCGTGGATCGCTTTGCTAGCCTTATTTCTGTGGAATCTGAGAACAGATATTTCGGATCCCTTGGAAGACTATAGGGCCAAAGGAAATATCCTCCGATAACAAAGAGAAAGAAGCTTTCTGAGAAAATTCTTTGTGTTCTGTGAAATCATCTCACAGAGTTACAGCTTTCCCCTCAAGAAGCCTTTCGTTAAGACAGTTCTTGTGGAATTGGCAAAGTGATATTTGGAATCCCATAGAGGGCTATGGTGAAAAAGGAAATATCCTCAGATGAAATCTGGAAAGAAGCTTTCTGAGAAACTGCTTAGTGTTCTGTTAATTCATCTCACAGAGTTACATCTGTATTTCGTCGATCTCTTTGCTATCCTTATTTCTGTGGAATCTGAGAACAGATATTTCGGATCTCTTGGAAGACTATAGGGCCAAAGGAAATATCCTCCGATAACAAAGAGAAAGAAGCTTTCTGAGAAACTTCTTTGTGTTCTTTGAAATCATCTCACAGAGTTACAGCTTTCCCCTCAAGAAGCCTTTCGCTAAGACAGTTCTTTTAGAATTGGCAAAGTGATATTTGGAAGCCCATAGAGGGCTATGGTGAAAAAGGATATATCCTCCGATGAAATCTGGAAAGAAGCTTTCTGAGAAACTGCTTAGTGTTCTCTTAATTCATCTCACAGAGTTACATGTGTATTTCGTGGATCTCTTTGCTAGCAGTATATTTGTGGAATCTGAGAACAGATATTTCGGATCCCTAGAAAGACTATAGGGCCAAAGGAAATATCCTCCGATAACAAAGAGAAAGAAGCTTTCTGAGAAACTTCTTTGTGTTCTTTGAAATCATCTCACAGAGTTACAGCTTTCCCCTCAAGAAGCCTTTCGATAAGACAGTTCTTGTGGAATTGGCAAAGTGATATTTGGAAGCCCATAGAGGGCTATGGTGAAAAAGGAAATATCCTCCGACGAAATCTGGAAGGAAGCTTTCTGCGAAACTGCTTAGTGTTCTGTTAATTCATCTCACAGAGTTACATCTGTATTTCGTGGATCTCTTTGCTAGCCTTATTTCTGTGGAATCTGAGAACAGATATTTCGGATCCCTTGGAAGACTATAGGGCCAAAGGAAATATCCTCCGATAACAAAGAGAAAGAAGCTTTCTGAGAAACTTCTTTGTGTTCTGTGAAATCATCTCACAGAGTTACAGCTTTCCCCTCAAGAAGCCTTTCGCTAAGACAGTTCTTGTGGAATTGGCAAAGTGATATTTGGAAGCCCACAGAGGGCTATGGTGAAAAAGGAAATATCCTCAGATGAAATCTGGAAAGAAGCTTTCTGAGAAACTGCTTAGTGTTCTGTTAATTCATCTCACAGAGTTACATGTGTATTTCGTGGATCTCTTTGCTAGCCTTATTTCTGTGGAATCTGAGAACAGATATTTCGGATCCCTAGGAAGACTATAGGGCCAAAGGAAATATCCTCCGATAACAAAGAGAAAGAAGCTTTCTGAGAAACTTCTTTGTGTTCTTTGAAATCATCTCACAGAGTTACAGCTTTCCCCCAAGAAGCCTTTCGCTAAGACAGTTCTTGTGGAATTGGCAAAGTGATATTTGGAAGCCCTTAGAGGGCTATAGTGAAAAAGGAAATATCCTCAGATGAAATCTGGAAAGAAGCTTTCTGCGAAACTGCTTAGTGTTCTGTTAATTCATCTCACAGAGTTACATCTGTATTTCGTGGATCTCTTTGCTAGCCTTATTTCTGTGGAATCTGAGAACAGATATTTCGGATCCCTTGGAAGACTATAGGGCCAAAGGAAATATCCTCCGATAACAAAGAGAAAGAAGCTTTCTGAGAAACTTCTTTGTGTTCTGTGAAATCATCTCACTGAGTTACAGCTTTCCCCTCAAGAAGCCTTTCGCCAAGACAGTTCTTGTGGAATTGGCAAAGTGATATTTGGAAGTCCATAGAGGGCTATGGTGAAAAAGGAAATATCCTCAGATGAAATCTGGAAAGAAGCTTTCTGAGAAACTGCTTAGTGTTCTGTTAATTCATCTCACAGAGTTACATGTGTATTTCGTGGATCTCTTTGCCAGCCGTATTTTTGTGGAATCTGAGAACAGATATTTCGGATCCCTAGGAAGACTATAGGGCCAAAGGAAATATCCTCCGATAACAAAGAGAAAGAAGCTTTCTGAGAAACTTCTTTGTGTTCTTTGAAATCATCTCACAGAGTTACAGCTTTCCCCTCAAGAAGCCTTTCGCTAAGACAGTTCTTGTGGAATTGGCAAAGTGATATTTGGAAGCCCCTAGAGGGCTATGGTGAAAAAGGAAATATCCTCCGATGAAATCTGGAAAGAAGCTTTCTGCGAAACTGCTTAGTGTTCTGTTAATTCATCTCACAGAGTTACATCTGTATTTCGTGGATCTCTTTGCTAGCCTTATTTCTGTGGAATCTGAGAACAGATATTTCGGATCCCTTGGAAGACTATAGGGCCAAAGGAAATATCCTCCGATAACAAAGAGAAAGAAGCTTTCTGAGAAACTTCTTTGTGTTCTGTGAAATCATCTCACAGAGTTACAGCTTTCCCCTCAAGAAGCCTTTCGCCAAGACAGTTCTTGTGGAATTGGCAAAGTGATATTTGGAAGCCCATAGAGGGCTATGGTGAAAAAGGAAATATCCTCAGATGAAATCTGGAAAGAAGCTTCCTGAGAAACTGCTTAGTGTTCTGTTAATTCATCTCACAGAGTTACATCTGTATTTCGTGGATCTCTTTGCTAGCCTTATTTCTGTGGAATCTGAGAACAGATATTTCGGATCCCTTGGAAGACTATACGGCCAAAGGAAATATCCTACGATTACAAAGAGAAAGAAGCTTTCTGAGAAAATTCTTTGTGTTCTGTGAAATCATCTCACAGAGTTACAGCTTTCCCCTCAAGAAGCCTTTCGCCAAGACAGTTCTTGTGGAATTGGCAAAGTGATATTTGGAAGCCCATAGAGGGCTATGGTGAAAAAGGAAATATCCTCAGATGAAATCTGGAAAGAATCTTTCTGAGAAACTGCTTAGTGTTCTGTTAATTCATCTCACAGAGTTACATCTGTATTTCGTGGATCTCTTTGCTAGCCTTATTTCTGTGGAATCTGAGAACAGATATTTCGGATCCCTTGGAAGACTATAGTGCCAAAGGAAATATCCTCCGATAACAAAGAGAAAGAAGCTTTCTGAGAAACTTCTCTGTGTTCTGTGAAATCATCTCACAGAGTTACAGCTTTCACCTCAAGAAGCCTTTCGCCAAGACAGTTCTTGTGGAATTGGCAAAGTGATATTTGGAATCCCATAGAGGGCTATGGTGAAAAAGGAAATATCCTCAGATGAAATCTGGAAAGAAGCTTTCTGAGAAACTGCTTAGTGTTCTGTTAATTCATCTCACAGAGTTACATGTGTATTTCGTGGATCTCTTTGCTAGCCTTATTTCTGTGGAATCTGAGAACAGATATTTCGGATCCCTTGGAAGACTATACGGCCAAAGGAAATATCCTACGATAACAAAGAGAAAGAAGCTTTTTGAGAAACTTCTTTGTTTTCTGTGAAATCATCTCACAGAGTTACAGCTTTCCCCTCAAGAAGCCTTTCGCCAAGGCAGTTCTTGTGGAATTGGCAAAGTGATATTTGGAAACCCATAGAGGGCTATAGTGAAAAAGGAAGTATCCTCAGATGAAATCTGGAAAGAAGCTTTCTGAGAAACTGCTTAGTGTTCTGTTAATTCATCTCACAGAGTTACATCTGTATTTCTTCGATCTCTATGCTAGGCTTATTTTTGTGGAATCTGAAAACAGATATTTCGGATCCCTTGGAAGACTATAGGGCCAAAGGAAATATCCTCCGATAATAAAGAGAAAGAAGATTTCTGAGAAACTTCTTTGTGTTCTGTGAAATCATCTCACAGAGTTACATCTTTCCCCTCAAGAAGCCTTTCGCTAAGACAGTTCTTGTGGAATTGGCAAAGTGATATTTGGAAGCCCCTAGTGGGTGATGGTGAAAAAGGAAATATCCTCCGATGAAATCTGGAAAGAAGCTTTCTGCGAAACTGCTTAGTGTTCTGTTAATTCATCTCACAGAGTTACATCTGTATTTCGTGGATCTCTTTGCTAGCCTTATTTCTGTGGTATCTGAGAACAGATATTTCGGATCCCTTGGAAGACTATAGGGCCAAAGGAAGTATCCTCCGATAACAAAGAGAAAGAAGCTTTCTGGGAAACTACTTTGTTTTCTTTGAAATCATCTCACAGAGTTACAGCTTTCCCCTCAAGAAGCCTTTCGTTAAGACAGTTCTTGTGGAATTGGCAAAGTGATATATGGAAGCCCATAGAGGGCTATGGTTAAAAAAGGAAATATCCTCAGATGAAATCTGGAAAGAAGTTTTCTGAGAAACTGCTTAGTGTTCTGTTAATTCATCTCACAGAGTTACATGTGTATTTCGTGGATCTCTTTGCTTGCCTTATTTCTGTGGAATCTGAGAACAGATATTTCGGATCCCTTGGAAGACTGTAGGGCCAAAGGAAATATACTCCGATAACAAAGAGAAAGAAGCTTTCTGAGAAACTTCTTTGTGTTCTGTGAAATCATCTCACAGAGTTACATCTTTCCCCTCAAGAAGCCTTTCGCTAAGACAGTTCTTGTGGAATTGGCAAAGTGTTATTTGGAAGCCCACAGAGGGCTATGGTGAAAAAGGAAATATCCTCAGATGAAATCTGGAAAGAAGCTTTCTGAGAAACTGCTTAGTGTTCTGTTAATTCAGCTCACAGAGTTACATGTGTATTTCGTGGATCTCTTTGCTAGCAGTATTTTTGTGGAATCTGAGAACAGATATTTCGGATCCCTAGGAAGACTATAGGGCCAAAGGAAATATCCTCCGATAACAAAGAGAAAGAAGCTTTCTGAGAAACTTCTTTGTGTTCTTTGAAATCATCTCACAGAGTTACATCTTTCCCCTCAAGAAGCCTTTCGCTAAGACAGTTCTTGTGGAATTGGCAAAGTGATATTTGGAAGCCCCTAGAGGGCGATGGTGAAAAAGGAAATATCCTCCGATGAAATCTGGAAAGAAGGTTTCTCAGAAACTGCTTAGTGTTCTGTTAATTCATCTCACAGAGTTACATCTGTATTTCGTGGATCTCTTTGCTAGCCTTATTTCTGTGGAATCTGAGAACAGATATTTCGGATCCCTTGGAAGACTATAGGGCCAAAGGAAATATCCTCCGATAACAAAGAGAAAGAAGCTTTCTGAGAAACTTCTTTGTGTTCTGTGAAATCATCTCACAGAGTTACATCTTTCCCCTCAAGAAGCCTTTCGCCAAGACAGTTCTTGTGGAATTGGCAAAGTGATATTTGGAAGCCCCTACCGGGCGATGGCGAAAAAGGAAATATCCTCCGTTGAAATCTGGAAAGAAGGTTTCTGAGAAACTGCTTACTGTTCTATTAGTTCATCTCACAGAGTTACATCTGCATTTCATGGATCTCTTTGCTAGCCTTATTTCTGTGGAATCTGAGAACAGATATTTCGGATCCCTTGGAAGACTATACGGCCAAAGGAAATATCCTACGATAACAAAGAGAAAGAAGCTTTTTGAGAAACTTCTTTGTGTTCTGTGAAATCATCTCACAGAGTTACAGCTTTCCCCTCAAGAAGCCTTTCGCCAAGGCAGTTCTTGTGGAATTGGCAAAGTGATATTTGGAAGCCCATAGAGGGCTATGGTGAAAAAGGAAATATCCTCAGATGAAATCTGGAAAGAAGCTTTCGGAGAAACTGCTTAGTGTTCTGTTAATTCATCTCACAGAGTTACATCTGTATTTCTTCGATCTCTATGCTAGGCTTATTTCTGTGGAATCTGAAAACAGATATTTCGGATCCCTTGGAAGACTATAGGGCCAAAGGAAATATCCTCCGATAATAAAGAGAAAGAAGATTTCTGAGAAACTTCTTTGTGTTCTGTGAAATCATCTCACAGAGTTACATCTTTCCCCTCAAGAAGCCTTTCGCTAAGACAGTTCTTGTGGAATTGGCAAAGTGATATTTGGAAGCCCCTAGTGGGCGATGGTGAAAAAGGAAATATCCTCCGATGAAATCTGGAAAGAAGCTTTCTGCGAAACTGCTTAGTGTTCTGTTAATTCATCTCACAGAGTTACATGTGTATTTCGTGGATCTCTTTGCTAGCCTTATTTCTGTGGAATCTGAGAACAGATATTTCGGATCCCTTGGAAGACTATACGGCCAAAGGAAATATCCTCCGATAACAAAGAGAAAGAAGCTTTCTGAGAAACTTCTTTGTGTTCTGTGAAATCATCTCACAGAGTTACAGCTTTCCCCTCAAGAAGCCTTTCGCCAAGACAGTTCTTGTGGATTTGGCAAAGTGATATTTGGAAGCCCCTAGAGGGCTATGGTGAAAAAGGAAATATCCTCCGATGAAATATGGAAAGAAGCTTTCTGAGAAACTGCTTAGTGTTCTGTTAATTCATCTCACAGAGTTACATCTGTATTTCGTGGATCTCTTTGCTAGGCCTTATTTCTGTGGAATCTGAGAACAGATATTTCGGATCCCTTGGAAGATTATAGGGCCAAAGGAAATTCCCTCCGATAACAAAGAGAAAGAAGCTTTCTGAGAAACTTCCTTGTGTTCTGTGAAATCATCTCACAGAGTTACAGCTTTCCACTCAAGAAGCCTTTCGCCAAGACAGTTCTTGTGGAATTGGCAAAGTGATATTTGGAAGCCCATAGAGGGCTATGGTGAAGAAGGAAATATCCTCAGATGAAATCTGGAAACAAGTTTTCTGAGAAACTGCTTAGTGTTCTGTTAATTCATCTCACAGAGTTACATCTGTATTTCGTCGATCTCTTTGCTAGCCTTATTTCTGTGGAATCTGATAACAGATATTTCGGATCCCTTGGAAGACTATTCGGCCAGAGGATATATCCTACGATAACAAAGAGAAAGAAGCTTTTTGAGAAACTTCTTTGTGTTCTGTGAAATCATCTCACAGAGTTACAGCTTTCCCCTCAAGAAGCCTTTCGCCAAGGCCGTTCTTGTGGAATTGGCAAAGTGATATTTGGAAGCCCATAGAGAGCTATGGTGAAAAAGGAAATATCCTCAGATGAAATCTGGAAAGAAGCTTTTTGAGAAACTGCTTAGTGTTCTGTTAATTCATCTCACAGATTTACATCTGTATTTCGTCGATCTCTTTGCTAGCCTTATTTCTGTGGAATCTGAGAACAGATATTTCGGATCCCTTGGAAGACTATACGGCCAAAGGAAATATCCTACGATAACAAAGAGAAAGAAGCTTTTTGAGAAACTTCTTTGTGTTCTGTGAAATCATCTCACAGAGTTACAGCTTTCCCCTCAAGACGCCTTTCGCCAAGGCATTTCTTGTGGAATTGGAAAAGTGATATTTGGAAGCCCATAGAGGGCTATGGTGAAAAAGGAAATATCCTCAGATGAAATCTGGAAAGAAGCTTTCTGAGAAACTGCTTAGTGTTCTGTTAATTCATCTCACAGAGTTACATGTGTATTTCGTGGATCTCTTTGCTTGCCTTATTTCTGTGGAATCTGAAAACAGATATTTCAGATCCCTTGGAAGACTATAGGGCCAAAGGAAATATCCTCCGATAACAAAGAGAAAGAAGCTTTCTGGGAAACTACTTTTTGTTCTTTGAAATCATCTCACAGAGTTACAGCTTTCCCCTCTAGAAGCCTTTCGTTAAGACAGTTCTTGTGGAATTGGCAAAGTGATATTTGGAAGCCCATAGAGGGCTATGGTTATAAAAGGAAATATCCTCAGATGAAATCTGGAAAGAAGCTTTCTGAGAAACTGCTTAGTGTTCTGTTAATTCATCTCACAGAGTTACATGTGTATTTCGTTGATCTCTTTGCTTGCCTTATTTCTGTGGAATCTGAGAACAGATATTTCGGATCCCTTGGAAGACTAAAGGGCCAAAGGAAATATACTCCGATAACAAAGAGAAAGAAGCTTTCTGAGAAACTTCTTTGTGTTCTGTGAAATCATCTCACAGAGTTACATCTTTCCCCTCAAGAAGCCTTTCGCCAAGACAGTTCTTGTGGAATTGGCAAAGTGATATTTGGAATCCCATACAGGGCTATGGTGAAAAAGGAAATATCCTCAGATGAAATCTGGAAAGAAGCTTTCTGAGAAACTGCTTAGTGTTCTGTTAATTCATCTCACAGAGTTACATGTGTATTTCGTGGATCACTTTGCTAGCCTTATTTCTGTGGAATCTGAGAACAGATAATTCGGATCCCATGGAAGACTATACGGCCAAAGGAAATATCCTACGATAACAAAGAGAAAGAAGCTTTTTGAGAAATTTCTTTGTGTTCTGTGAAATCATCTCACAGGGTTACAGCTTTCCACTCAAGAAGCCTTTCGCCAAGGCCGTTCTTGTTGAATTGGCAGAGTGATATTTGGAAGCCCATAGAGGGCTATGGTGAAAAAGGAAATATCCTCAGATGAAATCTGGAAAGAAGCTTTCTGAGAAACTGCTTCGTGTTCTGTTAATTCATCTCACAGAGTTACATCTGTATTTCGTCGATCTCTTTGGTAGCCTTATTTCTGTGGAATCTGAAAACAGATATTTCGGATCCCTTGGAAGACTATAGGGCCAAAGGAAATATCCTCCGATAACAAAGAGAAAGAAGCTTTCTGAGAAACTTCTTTGTGTTCTGTGAAATCACCTCACAGAGTTACAGCTTTCCCCTCCAGAAGCCTTTCGCTAAGACAGTTCTTGTGGAATTGGCAAAGTGATATTTGGAAGCCCCTAGAGGGCTATGGTGAAAAAGGAAATATCCTCAGATGAAATCTGGAAAGAAGGTTTCTGAGAAACTGCTTAGTGTTCTGTTAATTCATCTCACAGAGTTACATGTGTATTTCGTGGATCTCTTTGCTTGCCTTATTTCTGTGGAATCTGAGAACAGATATTTCGGATCCCTTGGAAGACTATAGGGCCAAAGGAAATATACTCCGATAACAAAGAGAAAGAAGCTTTCTGAGAAACTTCTTTGTGTTCTGTGAGATCATCTCACAGAGTTACATCTTTCCCCTCAAGAAGCCTTTCGCTAAGACAGTTCTTGTGGAATTGGCAAAGTGTTATTTGGAAGCCCACAGAGGGCTATGGTGAAAAAGGAAATATCCTCAGATGAAATCTGGAAAGAAGCTTTCTGAGAAACTGCTTAGTGTTCTGTTAATTCAGCTCACAGAGTTACATGTGTATTTCGTGGATCTCTTTGCTAGCAGTATTTTTGTGGAATCTGAGAACAGATATTTCGGATCCCTAGGAAGACTATAGGGCCAAAGGAAATATCCTCCGATAACAAAGAGAAAGAAGCTTTCTGAGAAACTTCTTTGTGTTCTTTGAAATCATCTCACAGAGTTACATCTTTCCCCTCAAGAAGCCTTTCGCTAAGACAGTTCTTGTGGAATTGGCAAAGTGATATTTGGAAGCCCCTAGAGGGCGATGGTGAAAAAGGAAATATCCTCCGATGAAATCTGGAAAGAAGGTTTCTGAGAAACTGCTTAGTGTTCTGTTAATTCATCTCACAGAGTTACATCTGTATTTCGTGGATCTCTTTGCTAGCCTTATTTCTCTGGAATCTGAGAACAGATATTTCGGATCCCTTGGAAGACTATAGGGCCAAAGGAAATATCCTCCGATAACAAAGAGAAAGAAGCTTTCTGAGAAACTTCTTTGTGTTCTGTGAAATCATCTCACAGAGTTACATCTTTCCCCTCAAGAAGCCTTTCGCCAAGACAGTTCTTGTGGAATTGGCAAAGTGATATTTGGAAGCCCCTACCGGGCGATGGTGAAAAAGGAAATATCCTCCGTTGAAATCTGGAAAGAAGGTTTCTGAGAAACTGCTTACTGTTCTGTTAGTTCATCTCACAGAGTTACATCTGCATTTCATGGATCTCTTTGCTAGCCTTATTTCTGTGGAATCTGAGAACAGATATTTCGGATCCCTTGGAAGACTATACGGCCAAAGGAAATATCCTACGATAACAAAGAGAAAGAAGCTTTTTGAGAAACTTCTTTGTGTTCTGTGAAATCATCTCACAGAGTTACAGCTTTCCCCTCAAGAAGCCTTTCGCCAAGACAGTTCTTGTGGAATTGGCAAAGTGATATTTGGAAGCCCATAGAGGGCTATGGTGAAAAAGGAAATATCCTCCGATGAAATCTGGAAAGAATCTTTCTGAGAAACTGCTTAGTGTTCTGTTAATTCATCTCCCAGAGTTACATGTGTATTTCGTGGATCTCTTTGCTAGCCTTATTTCTGTGGAATCTGAGAACAGATATTTCCGATCCCTTGGAAGACTATAGTGCCAAAGGAAATATCCTCCGATAACAAAGAGAAAGAAGCTTTCTGAGAAACTTCTTTGTGTTCTGTGAAATCATCTCACAGAGTTACAGCTTTCCCCTCAAGAAGCCTTTCGCCAAGACAGTTCTTGTGGAATTGGCAAAGTGATATTTGGAAGCCCATAGAGGGCTATGGTGAAAAAGGAAATATCCTCAGATGAAATCTGGAAAGAAGCTTTCTGAGAAACTGCTTAGTGTTCTGTTAATTCATCTCACAGAGTTACATGTGTATTTCGTGGATCTCTTTGCTAGCCTTATTTCTGTGGAATCTGAGAACAGATATTTCGGATCCCTTGGAAGACTATACGGCCAAAGGAAATATCCTACGATAACAAAGAGAAAGAAGCTTTTTGAGAAACTTCTTTGTTTTCTGTGAAATCATCTCACAGAGTTACAGCTTTCCCCTCAAGAAGCCTTTCGCCAAGGCAGTTCTTGTGGAATTGGCAAAGTGATATTTGGAAGCCCATAGAGGGCTATGGTGAAAAAGGAAATATCCTCAGATGAAATCTGGAAAGAAGCTTTCTGAGAAACTGCTTAGTGTTCTGTTAATTCATCTCACAGAGTTACATCTGTATTTCTTCGATCTCTATGCTAGGCTTATTTCTGTGGAATCTGAAAACAGATATTTCGGATCCCTTGGAAGACTATAGGGCCAAAGGAAATATCCTCCGATAATAAAGAGAAAGAAGATTTCTGAGAAACTTCTTTGTGTTCTGTGAAATCATCTCACAGAGTTACATCTTTCCCCTCAAGAAGCCTTTCGCTAAGACAGTTCTTGTGGAATTGGCAAAGTGATATTTGGAAGCCCCTAGTGGGCGATGGTGAAAAAGGAAATATCCTCCGATGAAATCTGGAAAGAAGCTTTCTGAGAAACTGCTTAGTGTTCTGTTAATTCATCTCACAGAGTTACATCTGTATTTCGTGGATCTCTTTGCTAGCCTTATTTCTGTGGAATCTGAGAACAGATATTTCGGATCTCTTGGAAGACTATAGGGCCAAAGGAAATATCCTCCGATAACAAAGAGAAAGAAGCTTTCTGAGAAACTTCTTTGTGTTCTGTGAAATCATCTCACAGAGTTACAGCTTTCCCCTCAAGAAGCCTTTCGCCAAGACAGTTCTTGTGGAATTGGCAAAGTGATATTTGGAAGCCCCTAGAGGGCTATGGTGAAAAAGGAAATATCCTCAGATGAAATCTGGAAACAAGTTTTCTGAGAAACTGCTTAGTGTTCTGTTAATTCAACTCACAGAGTTACATCTGTATTTCGTCGATCTCTTTGCTAGCCTTATTTCTGTGGAATCTGAGAACAGATATTTCGGATCCCTTGGAAGACTATTCGGCCAAAGGAAATATCCTACGATAACAAAGAGAAAGAAGCTTTCTGGGAAACTACTTTTTGTTCTTTGAAATCATCTCACAGAGTTACAGCTTTCCCCTCTAGAAGCCTTTCGTTAAGACAGTTCTTGTGGAATTGGCAAAGTGATATTTGGAAGCCCATAGAGGGCTATGGTTCTAAAAGGAAATATCCTCAGATGAAATCTGGAAAGAAGCTTTCTGAGAAACTGCTTAGTGTTCTGTTAATTCATCTCCCAGAGTTACATGTGTGTTTCGTGGATCTCTTTGCTTGCCTTATTTCTGTGGAATCTGAGAACAGATATTTCGGATCCCTTGGAAGACTAAAGGGCCAAAGGAAATATACTCCGATAACAAAGAGAAAGAAGCTTTCTGAGAAACTTCTTTGTGTTCTGTGAAATCATCTCACAGAGTTACATCTTTCCCCTCAAGAAGCCTTTCGCCAAGACAGTTCTTGTGGAATTGGCAAAGTGATATTTGGAATCCCATACAGGGCTATGGTGAAAAAGGAAATATCCTCAAATGAAATCTGGAAAGAAGCTTTCTGAGAAACTGCTTAGTGTTCTGTTAATTCATCTCACAGAGTTACATGTGTATTTCGTGGATCACTTTGCTAGCCTTATTTCTGTGGAATCTGAAAAAAGATAATTCGGATCCCATGGAAGACTATACGGCCAAAGGAAATATCCTACGATAACAAAGAGAAAGAAGCTTTTTGAGAAACTTCTTTGTGTTCTGTGAAATCATCTCACAGGGTTACAGCTTTCCCCTCAAGAAGCCTTTCGCCAAGGCCGTTCTTGTTGAATTGGCAAAGTGATATTTGGAAGCCCATAGAGGGCTATGGTGAAAAAGGAAATATCCTCAGATGAAATCTGGAAAGAAGCTTTCTGAGAAACTGCTTAGTGTTCTGTTAATTCATCTCACAGAGTTACATGTGTATTTCGTGGATCTCTTTGCTTGCCTTATTTCTGTGGAATCTGAGAACAGATATTTCGGATCCCTGGGAAGACTATAGGGCCAAAGGAAATATACTCCGATAACAAAGAGAAAGAAGCTTTCTGAGAAACTTCCTTGTGTTCTTTGAAATCATCTCACAGAGTTACATCTTTCCCCTCAAGAAGCCTTTCGCTAAGACAGTTCTTGTGGAATTGGCAAAGTGATATTTGGAAGCCCACAGAGGGCTATGGTGAAAACGGAAATATCCTCCGATGAAATCTGGAAAGAAGCTTTCTGAGAAACTGCTTAGTGTTCTCTTAATTCATCTCACAGAGTTACATCTGTATTTCGTGGATCTCTTTGCTAGCCTTATTTCTGTGGAATCTGAGAACAGATATTTCGGTTCCCTTGGAAGACTATAGGGCCAAAGGAAATATCCTCCGATAACAAAGAGAAAGAAGCTTTCTGAGAAACTTCTTTGTATTCTTTGAAATCATCTCACAGAGTTACAGCTTTCCCCTCAAGAAGCCTTTCGTTAAGACAGTTCTTGTGGAATTGGCAAAGTGATATTTGGAAGCCCATAGAGGGCTATGGTGAAAAAGGAAATATCCTCCGATGAAATCTGGAAAGAAGCTTTCTGAGAAACTGCTTAGTGTTCTGTTAATTCATCTCACAGAGTTACATGTGTATTTCGTGGATCTCTTTGCTAGCAGTATTTTTGTGGAATCTGAGAACAGATATTTCGGATCCCTAGGAAGACTATAGGGCCAAAGAAAATATCCTCCGATAACAAAGAGAAAGAAGCTTTCTGAGAAACTTCTTTGTGTTCTTTGAAATCATCTCACAGAGTTACAGCTTTCCCCTCAAGAAGCCTTTCGATAAGACAGTTCTTGTGGAATTGGCAAAGTGATATTTGGAAGCCCCTAGAGGGCTATGGTGAAAAAGGAAATATCCTCCGACGAAATCTGGAAAGAAGCTTTCTGCGAAACTGCTTAGTGTTCTGTTAATTCATCTCACAGAGTTACATCTGTATTTCGTGGATCTCTTTGCTAGCCTTATTTCTGTGGAATCTGAGAACAGATATTTCGGATCCCTTGGAAGACTATAGGGCCAAAGGAAATATCCTCCGATAGCAAAGAGAAAGAAGCTTTCTGAGAAACTTCTTTGTGTTCTTTGAAATCATCTCACAGAGTTACATCTTTCCCCTCAAGAAGCCTTTCGCTAAGACAGTTCTTGTGGAATTGGCAAAGTGATATTTGGAAGCCCCTAGAGGGCGATGGTGAAAAAGGAAATATCCTCCGATGAAATCTGGAAAGAAGGTTTCTGAGAAACTGCTTAGTGTTCTGTTAATTCATCTCACAGAGTTACATCTGTATTTCGTGGATCTCTTTGCTAGCCTTATTTCTCTGGAATCTGAGAACAGATATTTCGGATCCCTTGGAAGACTATAGGGCCAAAGGAAATATCCTCCGATAACAAAGAGAAAGAAGCTTTCTGAGAAACTTCTTTGTGTTCTGTGAAATCATCTCACAGAGTTACATCTTTCCACTCAAGAAGCCTTTCGCCAAGACAGTTCTTGTGGAATTGGCAAAGTGATATTTGGAAGCCACTACCGGGCGATGGTGAAAAAGGAAATATCCTCCGTTGAAATCTGGAAAGAAGGTTTCTGAGAAACTGCTTACTGTTCTGTTAGTTCATCTCACAGAGTTACATCTGCATTTCATGGATCTCTTTGCTAGCCTTATTTCTGTGGAATCTGAGAACAGATATTTCGGATCCCTTGGAAGACTATACGGCCAAAGGAAATATCCTACGATAACAAAGAGAAAGAAGCTTTTTGAGAAACTTCTTTGTGTTCTGTGAAATCATCTCACAGAGTTACAGCTTTCCCCTCAAGAAGCCTTTCGCCAAGGCAGTTCTTGTGGAATTGGTAAAGTGATATTTGGAAGCCCATAGAGGGCTATGGTGAAAAAGGAAATATCCTCAGATGAAATCTGGAAAGAATCTTTCTGAGAAACTGCTTAGTGTTCTGTTAATTCATCTCACAGAGTTACATGTGTATTTCGTGGATCTCTTTGCTAGCCTTATTTCTGTGGAATCTGAGAACAGATATTTCCGATCCCTTGGAATACTATAGTGCCAAAGGAAATATCCTCCGATAACAAAGAGAAAGAAGCTTTCTGAGAAACTTCTTTGTGTTCTGTGAAATCATCTCACAGAGTTACAGCTTTCCCCTCAAGAAGCCTTTCGCCAAGACAGTTCTTGTGGAATTGGCAAAGTGATATTTGGAATCCCATAGAGGGCTATGGTGAAAAAGGAAATATCCTCAGATGAAATCTGGAAAGAAGCTTTCTGAGAAACTGCTTAGTGTTCTGTTAATTCATCTCACAGAGTTACATGTGTATTTCGTGGATCTCTTTGCTAGCCTTATTTCTGTGGAATCTGAGAACAGATATTTCTGATCCCTTGGAAGACTATAGGGCCAAAGGAAATATCCTACGATAACAAAGAGAAAGAAGCTTTTTGAGAAACTTCTTTGTTTTCTGTGAAATCATCTCACAGAGTTACAGCTTTCCCCTCAAGAAGCCTTTCGCCAAGGCAGTTCTTGTGGAATTGGCAAAGTGATATTTGGAAGCCCATAGAGGGCTATGGTGAAAAAGGAAATATCCTCAGATGAAATCTGGAAAGAAGCTTTCTGAGAAACTGCTTAGTGTTCTGTTAATTCATCTCACAGAGTTACATCTGTATTTCTTCGATCTCTATGCTAGGCTTATTTCTGTGGAATCTGAAAACAGATATTTCGGATCCCTTGGAAGACTATAGGGCCAAAGGAAATATCCTCCGATAATAAAGAGAAAGAAGATTTCTGAGAAACTTCTTTGTGTTCTTTGAAATCATCTCACAGAGTTACAGCTTTCCCCTCAAGAAGCCTTTCGCTAAGACAGTTCTTGTGGAATTGGCAAAGTGATATTTGGAAGCCCATAGAGGGCTATGGTGAAAAAGGAAATATCCTCAGATGAAATCTGGAAAGAAGCTTTCTGAGAAACTGCTTAGTGTTCTGTTAATTCATCTCACAGAGTTACATCTGTATTTCGTGGATCTCTTTGCTAGCCTTATTTCTGTGGAATCTGAAAACAGATATTTCGGATCCCTTGGAAGACTATAGGGCCAAAGGAAATATCCTCCGATAATAAAGAGAAAGAAGATTTCTGAGAAACTTCTTTGTGTTCTGTGAAATCATCTCACAGAGTTACATCTTTCCCCTCAAGAAGCCTTTCGCTAAGACAGTTCTTGTGGAATTGGCAAAGTGATATTTGGAAGCCCCTAGAGGGCGATGGTGAAAAAGGAAATATCCTCAGATGAAATCTGGAAAGAAGGTTTCTGAGAAACTGCTTAGTGTTCTGTTAATTCATCTCACAGAGTTACATCTGTATTTCGTGGATCTCTTTGCTAGCCTTATTTCTGTGGAATCTGAGAACAGATATTTCGGATCCCTTGGAAGACTATAGGGCCAAAGGAAATATCCTCCGATAACAAAGAGAAAGAAGCTTTCTGAGAAACTTCTTTGTGTTCTGTGAAATCATCTCACAGAGTTACAGCTTTCCCCTCAAGAAGCCTTTCGCCAAGACAGTTCTTGTGGAATTGGCAAAGTGATATTTGGAAGCCCCTAGAGGGCGATGGTGAAAAAGGAAATATCCTCCGTTGAAATCTGTAAAGAAGCTTTCTGAGAAACTGCTTACTGTTCTGTTAGTTCATCTCACAGAGTTACATCTGCATTTCATGGATCTCTTTGCTAGCCTTATTTCTCTGGAATCTGAGAACAGATATTTCGGATCCCTTGGAAGACTATAGGGCCAAAGGATATATCCTCCGATAACAAAGAGAAAGAAGCTTTCTGAGAAACTTCCTTGTGTTCTGTGAAATCATCTCACAGAGTTACAGCTTTCCCCTCAAGAAGCCTTTCGCCAAGACAGTTCTTGTGGAATTGGCAAAGTGATATTTGGAATCCCATAGAGGGCTATGGTGAAAAAGGAAATATCCTCCGATGAAATCTGGAAAGAAGCTTTCTGAGAAACTGCTTAGTGTTCTGTTAATTCATCTCATAGAGTTACATGTGTATTTCGTGGATCTCTTTGCTAGCCGTATTTTTGTGGAATCTGAGAACAGATATTTCGGATCCCTAGGAAGACTATAGGGCCAAAGGAAATATCCTCCGATAACAAAGAGAAAGAAGCTTTCTGAGAAACTTCTTTGTGTTCTTTGAAATCATCTCACAGAGTTACAGCTTTCCCCTCAAGAAGCCTTTCGCTAAGACAGTTCTTGTGGAATTGGCAAAGTGATATTTGGAAGCCCCTAGAGGGCTATGGTGAAAAAGGAAATATCCTCCGATGAAATCTGGAAAGAAGCTTTCTGAGAAACTGCTTAGTGTTCTGTTAATTCATCTCACAGAGTTACATCTGTATTTCGTGGATCTCTTTGCTAGCCTTATTTCTGTGGAATCTGAGAACATATATTTCGGATCCCTTGGAAGACTATAGGGCCAAAGGAAATATCCTCCGATAACAAAGAGAAAGAAGCTTTCTGAGAAACTTCTTTGTGTTCTGTGAAATCATCTCACAGAGTTACAGCTTTCCCCTCAAGAAGCCTTTCGCCAAGACAGTTCTTGTGGAATTGGAAAGTGATATTTGGAAGCCCATAGAGGGCTATGGTGAAAAAGGAAATATCCTCAGATGAAATCTGGAAAGAAGCTTTCTGAGAAACTGCTTAGTGTTCTGTTAATTCATCTCACAGAGTTACATGTGTATTTCATGGATCTCTTTGCTAGCCTTATTTCTGTGGAATCTGAGAACAGATATTTCGGATCCCTTGGAAGACTATACGGCCAAAGGAAATATCCTACGATAACAAAGAGACAGAAGCTTTTTGAGAAACTTCTTTGTGTTCTGTGAAATCATCTCACAGAGTTACAGCTTTCCCCTCAAGAAGCCTTTCGCCAAGGCATTTCTTGTGGAATTGGCAAAGTGATATTTGGAAGCCCATAGAGGGCGATGGTGAAAAAGGAAATATCCTCCGATGAAATCTGGAAAGAAGCTTTCTGCGAAACTTCTTAGTGTTCTGTTAATTCATCTCACAGAGTTACATCTGTGTTTCGTGGATCTCTTTGCTAGCCTTATTTCTGTGGAATCTGAGAACAGATATTTCGGATCCCTTGGAAGACTATAGGGCCAAAGGAAATATCCTCCGATAATAAAGAGAAAGAAGATTTCTGAGAAACTTCTTTGTGTTCTGTGAAATCATCTCACAGAGTTACATCTTTCCCCTCAAGAAGCCTTTCGCTAAGACAGTTCTTGTGGAATTGGCAAAGTGATATTTGGAAGCCCCTAGAGGGCGATGGTGAAAAAGGAAATATCCTCAGATGAAATCTGGAAAGAAGGTTTCTGAGAAACTGCTTAGTGTTCTGTTAATTCATCTCACAGAGTTACATCTGTATTTCGTGGATCTCTTTGCTAGCCTTATTTCTGTGGAATCTGAGAACAGATATTTCGGATCCCTTGGAAGACTATAGGGCCAAAGGAAATATCCTCCGATAACAAAGAGAAAGAAGCTTTCTGAGAAACTTCTTTGTGTTCTGTGAAATCATCTCACAGAGTTACAGCTTTCCTCTCAAGAAGCCTTTCGCCAAGAGAGTTCTTGTGGAATTGGCAAAGTGATATTTGGAAGCCCCTAGAGGGCGATGGTGAAAAAGGAAATATCCTCCGTTGAAATCTGGAAAGAAGCTTTCTGAGAAACTGCTTACTGTTCTGTTAGTTCATCTCACAGAGTTACATCTGCATTTCATGGATCTCTTTGCTAGCCTTATTTCTCTGGAATCTGAGAACAGATATTTCGGATCCCTTGGAAGACTATAGGGCCAAAGGATATATCCTCCGATAACAAAGAGAAAGAAGATTTCTGAGAAACTTCCTTGTGTTCTGTGAAATCATCTCACAGAGTTACAGCTTTCCCCTCAAGAAGCCTTTCGCCAAGACAGTTCTTGTGGAATTGGCAAAGTGATATTTGGAATCCCATAGAGGGCTATGGTGAAAAAGGAAATATCCTCCGATGAAATCTGGAAAGAAGCTTTCTGAGAAACTGCTTAGTGTTCTGTTAATTCATCTCATAGAGTTACATGTGTATTTCGTGGATCTCTTTGCTAGCCGTATTTTTGTGGAATCTGAGAACAGATATTTCGGATCCCTAGGAAGACTATAGGGCCAAAGGAAATATCCTCCGATAACAAAGAGAAAGAAGCTTTCTGAGAAACTTCTTTGTGTTCTTTGAAATCATCTCACAGAGTTACAGCTTTCTCCTCAAGAAGCCTTTCGCTAAGACAGTTCTTGTGGAATTGGCAAAGTGATATTTGGAAGCCCCTAGAGGGCTATGGTGAAAAAGGAAATATCCTCCGACGAAATCTGGAAAGAAGCTTTCTGAGAAACTGCTTAGTGTTCTGTTAATTCATCTCACAGAGTTACATCTGTATTTCGTGGATCTCTTTGCTAGCCTTATTTCTGTGGAATCTGAGAACAGATATTTCGGATCCCTTGGAAGACTATAGGGCCAAAGGAAATATCCTCCGATAACAAAGAGAAAGAAGCTTTCTGAGAAACTTCTTTGTGTTCTGTGAAATCATCTCACAGAGTTACAGCTTTCCCCTCAAGAAGCCTTTCGCCAAGACAGTTCTTGTGGAATTGGAAAGTGATATTTGGAAGCCCATAGAGGGCTATGGTGAAAAAGGAAATATCCTCAGATGAAATCTGGAAAGAAGCTTTCTGAGAAACTGCTTAGTGTTCTGTTAATTCATTTCACAGAGTTACATGTGTATTTCATGGATCTCTTTGCTAGCCTTATTTCTGTGGAATCTGAGAACAGATATTTCGGATCCCTTGGAAGACTATACGGCCAAAGGAAATATCCTACGATAACAAAGAGACAGAAGCTTTTTGAGAAACTTCTTTGTGTTCTGTGAAATCATCTCACAGAGTTACAGCTTTCCCCTCAAGAAGCCTTTCGCCAAGGCATTTCTTGTGGAATTGGCAAAGTGATATTTGGAAGCCCATAGAGGGCGATGGTGAAAAAGGAAATATCCTCCGATGAAATCTGGAAAGAAGCTTTCTGAGAAACTGCTTAGTGTTCTGTTAATTCATCTCACAGAGTTACATCTGTGTTTCCTGGATCTCTTTGCTAGCCTTATTTCTGTGGAATCTGAGAACAGATATTTCGGATCCCTTGGAAGACTATAGGGCCAAAGGAAATATCCTCCGATAACAAAGAGAAAGAAGCTTTCTGAGAAATTTCTTTGTGTTCTGTGAAATCATCTCACAGAGTTACATCTTTCCCCTCAAGAAGCCTTTCGCCAAGACAGTTCTTGTGGAATTGGCAAAGTGATATTTGGAAGCCCCTAGAGGGCGATAGTGAAAAAGGAAATATCCTCCGTTGAAATCTGGAAAGAAGCTTTCTGAGAAACTGCTTACTGTTCTGTTAGTTCATCTCACAGAGTTACGTCTGCATTTCATGGATCTCTTTGCTAGCCTTATTTCTGTGGAATCTGAGAACAGATATTTCGGATCCCTTGGAAGACTATATGGCCAAAGGAAATATCCTACGATAACAAAGAGAAAGAAGCTTTTTGAGAAACTTCTTTGTGTTCTGTGAAATCATCTCACAGAGTTACAGCTTTCCCCTCAAGAAGCGTTTCGCCAAGGCAGTTCTTGTGGAATTGGCAAAGTGATATTTGGAAGCCCATAGAGGGCTATGGTGAAAAAGGAAATATCCTCAGATGAAATCTGGAAAGAAGCTTTCTGAGAAACTGCTTAGTGTTCTGTTAATTCATCTCACAGAGTTACATGTGTATTTCGTGGATCTCTTTGCTAGCATTATTTTTGTGGAATCTGAGAACAGATATTTCGGATCCCTAGGAAGACTATAGGGCCAAAGGAAATATCCTCCGATAACAAAGAGAAAGAAGCTTTCTGAGAAACTTCTTTGTGTTCTTTGAAATCATCTCACAGAGTTACAGCTTTCCCCTCAAGAAGCCTTTCGATAAGACAGTTCTTGTGGAATTGGCAAAGTGATATTTGGAAGCCCCTAGAGGGCTATGGTGAAAAAGGAAATATCCTCCGACGAAATCTGGAAAGAAGCTTTCTGCGAAACTGCTTAGTGTTCTGTTAATTCATCTCACAGAGTTACATCTGTATTTCGTGGATCTCTTTGCTAGCCTTATTTCTGTGGAATCTGAGAACAGATATTTCGGATCCCTTGGAAGACTATAGGGCCAAAGGAAATATCCTCCGATAACAAAGAGAAAGAAGCTTTCTGAGAAACTTCTTTGTGTTCTTTGAAATCATCTCACAGAGTTACAGCTTTCCCCTCAAGAAGCCTTTCGATAAGACAGTTCTTGTGGAATTGGCAAAGTGATATTTGGAATCCCATAGAGGGCTATGGTGAAAAAGGAAATATCCTCAGATGAAATCTGGAAAGAAGCTTTCTGAGAAACTGCTTACTGTTCTGTTAGTTCATCTCACAGAGTTACATCTGCATTTCATGGATCTCTTTGCTAGCCTTATTTCTGTGGAATCTGAGAACAGATATTTCGGATCCCTTGGAAGACTATACGGCCAAAGGAAATATCCTACGATAACAAAGAGAAAGAAGCTTTTTGAGAAACTTCTTTGTGTTCTGTGAAATCATCTCACAGAGTTACAGCTTTCCCCTCAAGAAGCCTTTCGCCAAGGCATTTCTTATGGAATTGGCAAAGTGATATTTGGAAGCCCATAGAGGGCGATGGTGAAAAAGGAAATATCCTCCGATGAAATCTGGAAAGAAGCTTTCTGAGAAACTGCTTAGTGTTCTGTAAATTCATCTCACAGAGTTACATCTGTGTTTCGTGGATCTCTTTGCTAGCCTTATTTCTGTGGAATCTGAGAACAGATATTTCGGATCCCTTGGAAGACTATAGGGCCAAAGGAAATATCCTCCGATAACAAAGAGAAAGAAGCTTTCTGAGAAACTTCTTTGTGTTCTGTGAAATCATCTCACAGAGTTACATCTTTCCCCTCAAGAAGCCTTTCGCCAAGACAGTTCTTGTGGAATTGGCAAAGTGATATTTGGAAGCCCCTAGAGGGCGATGGTGAAAAAGGAAATATCCTCCGTTGAAATCTGGAAAGAAGCTTTCTGAGAAACTGCTTACTGTTCTGTTAGTTCATCTCACAGAGTTACATCTGCATTTCATGGATCTCTTTGCTAGCCTTATTTCTGTGGAATCTGAGAACAGATATTTCGGATCCCTTGGAAGACTATACGGCCAAAGGAAATATCCTACGATAACAAAGAGAAAGAAGCTTTTTGAGAAACTTCTTTGTGTTCTGTGAAATCATCTCACAGAGTTACAGCTTTCCCCTCAAGAAGCCTTTCGCCAAGGCAGTTCTTGTGGAATTGGCAAAGTGATATTTGGAAGCCCATAGAGGGCTATGGTGAAAAAGGAAATATCCTCAGATGAAATATGGAAAGAAGCTTTCTGAGAAACTGCTTAGTGTTCTGTTAATTCATCTCACAGAGTTACATGTGTATTTCGTGGATCTCTTTGCTAGCATTATTTTTGTGGAATCTGAGAACAGATATTTCGGATCCCTAGGAAGACTATAGGGCCAAAGGAAATATCCTCCGATAACAAAGAGAAAGAAGCTTTCTGAGAAACTTCTTTGTGTTCTTTGAAATCATCTCACAGAGTTACAGCTTTCCCCTCAAGAAGCCTTTCGATAAGACAGTTCTTGTGGAATTGGCAAAGTGATATTTGGAAGCCCCTAGAGGGCTATGGTGAAAAAGGAAATA
This sequence comes from Macaca nemestrina, assembly GCF_043159975.1. Classification (NCBI taxonomy): domain Eukaryota; kingdom Metazoa; phylum Chordata; class Mammalia; order Primates; family Cercopithecidae; genus Macaca; species Macaca nemestrina. The sequence continues at coordinate 69,689,214 of NC_092126.1, forward strand.
TCCTCCGACGAAATCTGGAAAGAAGCTTTCTGCGAAACTGCTTAGTGTTCTGTTAATGCATCTCACAGAGTTACATCTGTATTTCGTGGATCTCTTTGCTAGCCTTATTTCTGTGGAATCTGAGAACAGATATTTCGGATCCCTTGGAAGACTATAGGGCCAAAGGAAATATCCTCCGATAACAAAGAGAAAGAAGCTTTCTGAGAAACTTCTTTGTGTTCTTTGAAATCATCTCACAGAGTTACAGCTTTCCCCTCAAGAAGCCTTTCGATAAGACAGTTCTTGTGGAATTGGCAAAGTGATATTTGGAATCCCATAGAGGGCTATGGTGAAAAAGGAAATATCCTCAGTTGAAATCTGGAAAGAAGCTTTCTGAGAAACTGCTTAGTGTTCTGTTAATTCATCTCACAGAGTTACATGTGTATTTCATGGATCTCTTTGCTAGCCTTATTTCTGTGGAATCTGAGAACAGATATTTCGGATCCCTTGGAAGACTATTCGGCCAAAGGAAATATCCTACGATAACAAAGAGAAAGAAGCTTTTTGAGAAACTTCTTTGTGTTCTGTGAAATCATCTCACAGAGTTACAGCTTTCCCCTCAAGAAGCCTTTCGCCAAGGCATTTCTTGTGGAATTGGCAAAGTGATATTTGGAAGCCCATAGAGGGCTATGGTGAAAAAGGAAATATCCTCAGATGAAATCTGGAAAGAATCTTTCTGAGAAACTGCTTAGTGTTCTGTTAATTCATCTCACAGAGTTACATCTGTATTTCGTAGATCTCTTTGCTAGCCTTATTTCTGTGCAATCTGAAAACAGATATTTCGTATCCCTTGGAAGACTATAGGGCCAAAGGAAATATCCTCCGATAACAAAGAGAAAGAAGCTTTCTGGGAAACTACTTTGTTTTCTTTGAAATCATCTCACAGAGTTACAGCTTTCCCCTCAAGAAGCCTTTCGTTAAGACAGTTCTTGTGGAATTGGCAAAGTGATATTTGGAAGCCCATAGAGGGCTATGGTTAAAAAAGGAAATATCCTCAGATGAAATCTGGAAAGAAGTTTTCTGAGAAACTGCTTAGTGTTCTGTTAATTCGTCTCACAGAGTTACATCTGTATTTCGTCGATCTCTTTGCTAGCCTTATTTCTGTGGAATCTCAGAACAGATATTTCGGATCCCTTGGAAGACTATAGGGCCAAAGGAAATATCCTCCGATAACAAAGAGAAAGAAGCTTTCTGAGAAACTTCTTTGTGTTCTTTGAAATCATCTCCCAGAGTTACAGCTTTCCCCTCAATAAGCCTTTCCCTAAGACAGTTCTTGTAGAATTGGCAAAGTGATATTTGGAAGCCCATAGAGGGCTATGGTGAAAAAGGAAATATCCTCCGATGAAATCTGGAAAGAAGCTTTCTGAGAAACTGCTTAGTGTTCTGTTAATTCATCTCACAGAGTTACATGTGTATTTCGTGGATCTCTTTGCTAGCAGTATTTTTGTGGAATCTGAGAACAGATATTTCGGATCCCTAGGAAGACAATAGGGCCAAAGGAAATATCCTCCGATAACAAAGAGAAAGAAGCTTTCTGAGAAACTTCTTTGTGTTCTTTGAAATCATCTCACAGAGTTACAGCTTTCCCCTCAAGAATCCTTTCGATAAGACAGTTCTTGTGGAATTGGCAAAGTGATATTTGGAAGCCCCTAGAGGGCTATGGTGAAAAAGGAAATATCCTCCGACGAAATCTGGAAAGAAGCTTTCTGCGAAACTGCTTAGTGTTCTGTTAATTCATCTCACAGAGTTACATCTGTATTTCGTGGATCTCTTTGCTAGCCTTATTTCTGTGGAATCTGAGAACAGATATTTCGGATCCCTTGGAAGACTATAGGGCCAAAGGAAATATCCTCCGATAACAAAGAGAAAGAAGCTTTCTGAGAAACTTCTTTGTGTTCTGTGAAATCATCTCACAGAGTTACAGCTTTCCCCTCAAGAAGCCTTTCGCCAAGACAGTTCTTGTGGAATTGGCAAAGTGATATTTGGAATCCCATAGAGGGCGATGGTGAAAAAGGAAATATCCTCCGATGAAATCTGGAAAGAAGCTTTCTGCGAAACTGCTTAGTGTTCTGTAAATTCATCTCACAGAGTTACATCTGTGTTTCGTGGATCTCTTTGCTAGCTTTATTTCTGTGGAATCTGAGAACAGATATTTCGGATCCCTTGGAAGACTATAGGGCCAAAGGAAATATCCTCCGATAACAAAGAGAAAGAAGCTTTCTGAGAAACTTCTTTGTGTTCTGTGAAATCATCTCACAGAGTTACATCTTTCCCCTCAAGAAGCCTTTCGCCAAGACAGTTCTTGTGGAATTGGCAAAGTGATATTTGGAAGCCCCTAGAGGGCGATGGTGAAAAAGGAAATATCCTCCGTTGAAATCTGGAAAGAAGCTTTCTGAGAAACTGCTTACTGTTCTGTTAGTTCATCTCACAGAGTTACATCTGCATTTCATGGATCTCTTTGCTAGCCTTATTTCTGTGGAATCTGAGAACAGATATTTCGGATCCCTTGGAAGACTATACGGCCAAAGGAAATATCCTACGATAACAAAGAGAAAGAAGCTTTTTGAGAAACTTCTTTGTGTTCTGTGAAATCATCTCACAGAGTTACAGCTTTCCCCTCAAGAAGCCTTTCGCCAAGGCAGTTCTTGTGGAATTGGCAAAGTGATATTTGGAAGCCCATAGAGGGCTATGGTGAAAAAGGAAATATCCTCAGATGAAATATGGAAAGAAGCTTTCTGAGAAACTGCTTAGTGTTCTGTTAATTCATCTCACAGAGTTACATGTGTATTTCATGGATCTCTTTGCTAGCATTATTTTTGTGGAATCTGAGAACAGATATTTCGGATCCCTAGGAAGACTATAGGGCCAAAGGAAATATCCTCCGATAACAAAGAGAAAGAAGCTTTCTGAGAAACTTCTTTGTGTTCTTTGAAATCATCTCACAGAGTTACAGCTTTCCCCTCAAGAAGCCTTTCGATAAGACAGTTCTTGTGGAATTGGCAAAGTGATATTTGGAAGCCCCTAGAGGGCTATGGTGAAAAAGGAAATATCCTCCGACGAAATCTGGAAAGAAGCTTTCTGCGAAACTGCTTAGTGTTCTGTTAATGCATCTCACAGAGTTACATCTGTATTTCGTGGATCTCTTTGCTAGCCTTATTTCTGTGGAATCTGAGAACAGATATTTCGGATCCCTTGGAAGACTATAGGGCCAAAGGAAATATCCTCCGATAACAAAGAGAAAGAAGCTTTCTGAGAAACTTCTTTGTGTTCTGTGAAATCATCTCACAGAGTTACAGCTTTCCCCTCAAGAAGCCTTTCGATAAGACAGTTCTTGTGGAATTGGCAAAGTGATATTTGGAATCCCATAGAGGGCTATGGTGAAAAAGGAAATATCCTCAGTTGAAATCTGGAAAGAAGCTTTCTGAGAAACTGCTTAGTGTTCTGTTAATTCATCTCACAGAGTTACATGTGTATTTCATGGATCTCTTTGCTAGCCTTATTTCTGTGGAATCTGAGAACAGATATTTCGGATCCCTTGGAAGACTATTCGGCCAAAGGAAATATCCTACGATAACAAAGAGAAAGAAGCTTTTTGAGAAACTTCTTTGTGTTCTGTGAAATCATCTCACAGAGTTACAGCTTTCCCCTCAAGAAGCCTTTCGCCAAGGCATTTCTTGTGGAATTGGCAAAGTGATATTTGGAAGCCCATAGAGGGCTATGGTGAAAAAGGAAATATCCTCAGATGAAATCTGGAAAGAATCTTTCTGAGAAACTGCTTAGTGTTCTGTTAATTCATCTCACAGAGTTACATCTGTATTTCGTGGATCTCTTTGCTAGCCTTATTTCTGTGCAATCTGAAAACAGATATTTCGTATCCCTTGGAAGACTATAGGGCCAAAGGAAATATCCTCCGATAACAAAGAGAAGGAAGCTTTCTGGGAAACTACTTTGTTTTCTTTGAAATCATCTCATAGAGTTACAGCTTTCCCCTCAAGAAGCCTTTCGTTAAGACAGTTCTTGTGGAATTGGCAAAGTGATATTTGGAAGCCCATAGAGGGCTATGGTTAAAAAAGGAAATATCCTCAGATGAAATCTGGAAAGAAGTTTTCTGAGAAACTGCTTAGTGTTCTGTTAATTCGTCTCACAGAGTTACATCTGTATTTCGTCGATCTCTTTGCTAGCCTTATTTCTGTGGAATCTCAGAACAGATATTTCGGATCCCTTGGAAGACTATAGGGCCAAAGGAAATATCCTCCGATAACAAAGAGAAAGAAGCTTTCTGAGAAACTTCTTTGTGTTCTTTGAAATCATCTCCCAGAGTTACAGCTTTCCCCTCAAGAAGCCTTTCGCTAAGACAGTTCTTGTAGAATTGGCAAAGTGATATTTGGAAGCCCATAGAGGGCTATGGTGAAAAAGGAAATATCCTCCGATGAAATCTGGAAAGAAGCTTTCTGAGAAACTGCTTAGTGTTGTGTTAATTCATCTCACAGAGTTACATGTGTATTTCGTGGATCTCTTTGCTAGCAGTATTTTTGTGGAATCTGAGAACAGATATTTCGGATCCCTAGGAAGACTATAGGGCCAAAGGAAATATCCTCCGATAACAAAGAGAAAGAAGCTTTCTGAGAAACTTCTTTGTGTTCTTTGAAATCATCTCACAGAGTTACAGCTTTCCCCTCAAGAATCCTTTCGATAAGACAGTTCTTGTGGATTTGGCAAAGTGATATTTGGAAGCCCCTAGAGGGCTATGGTGAAAAAGGAAATATCCTCCGACGAAATCTGGAAAGAAGCTTTCTGCGAAACTGCTTAGTGTTCTGTTAATTCATCTCACAGAGTTACATCTGTATTTCGTGGATCTCTTTGCTAGCCTTATTTCTGTGGAATCTGAGAACAGATATTTCGGATCCCTTGGAAGACTATAGGGCCAAAGGAAATATCCTCCGATAACAAAGAGAAAGAAGCTTTCTGAGAAACTTCTTTGTGTTCTGTGAAATCATCTCACAGAGTTACAGCTTTCCCCTCAAGAAGCCTTTCGCCAAGACAGTTCTTGTGGAATTGGCAAAGTGATATTTGGAATCCCATAGAGGGCTATGGTGAAAAAGGAAATATCCTCAGATGAAACCTGGAAAGAAGCTTTCTGAGAAACTGCTTAGTGTTCTGTTAATTCATCTCACAGAGTTACATGTGTATTTCATGGATCTCTTTGCTAGCCTTATTTCTGTGGAATCTGAGAACAGATATTTCGGATACCTTGGAAGACTATTCGGCCAAAGGAAATATCCTACGATAACAAAGAGAAAGAAGCTTTTTGAGAAACTTCTTTGTGTTCTGTGAAATCATCTCACAGAGTTACAGCTTTCCCCTCAAGAAGCCTTTCGCCAAGCCATTTCTTGTGGAATTGGCAAAGTGATATTTTGAAGCCCATAGAGGGCTATGGTGAAAAAGGAAATATCCTCAGATGAAATCTGGAAAGAAGCTTTCTGAGAAACTGCTTAGTGTTCTGTTAATTCATCTCACAGAGTTACATCTGTATTTCGTGGATCTCTTTGCTAGCCTTATTTCTGTGGAATCTGAAAACAGATATTTCGGATCCCTTGGAAGACTATAGGGCCAAAGGAAATATCCTCCGATAACAAAGAGAAAGAAGCTTTCTGGGAAGCTACTTTGTTTTCTTTGAAATCATCTCACAGAGTTACAGCTTTCCCCTCAAGAAGCCTTTCGTTAAGACAGTTCTTGTGGAATTGGCAAAGTGATATTTGGAAGCCCATAGAGGGCTATGGTTAAAAAAGGAAATATCCTCAGATGAAATCTGGAAAGAAGTTTTCTGAGAAACTGCTTAGTGTTCTGTTAATTCATCTCACAGAGTTACATGTGTATTTCGTGGATCTCTTTGCTTGCCTTATTTCTGTGGAATCTGAGAACAGATATTTCGGATCCCTTGGAAGACTATAGGGCCAAAGGAAATATACTCCGATAACAAAGAGAAAGAAGCTTTCTGAGAAACTTCTTTGTGTTCTGTGAAATCATCTCACAGAGTTACATCTTTCCCCTCAAGAAGCCTTTCGCTAAGACAGTTCTTGTGGAATTGGCAAAGTGATATTTGGAAGCCCACAGAGGGCTATGGTGAAAAAGGAAATATCCTCAGATGAAATCTGGAAAGAATATTTCTGAGAAACTGCTTAGTGTTCTCTTAATTCATCTCACAGAGTTACATCTGTATTTCGTGGATCTCTTTGCTAGGCGTATTTCTGTGGAATCTGAGAACAGATATTTCGGATACCTTGGAAGACTATAGGGCCAAAGGAAATATCCTCCGATAACAAAGAGAAAGAAGCTTTCTGAGAAACTTCTTTGTATTCTTTGAAATCATCTCACAGAGTTACAGCTTTCCCCTCAAGAAGCCTTTCGTTAAGACAGTTCTTGTGGAATTGGCAAAGTGATATTTGGAAGCCCATAGAGGGCTATGGTGAAAAAGGAAATATCCTCAGATGAAATCTGGAAAGAATCTTTCTGAGAAACTGCTTAGTGTTCTGTTAATTCATCTCACAGAGTTACATGTGTATTTCGTGGATCTCTTTGCTAGCCTTATTTCTGTGGAATCTGAGAACAGATATTTCGGATCCCTTGGAAGACTATACGGCCAAAGGAAATATCCTACGATAACAAAGAGAAAGAAGCTTTTTGAGAAACTTCTTTGTGTTCTGTGAAATCATCTCACAGAGTTACAGCTTTCCCCTCAAGAAGCCTTTCGCCAAGGCAGTTCTTGTGGAATTGGCAAAGTGATATTTGGAAGCCCATAGGGGGCTATGGTGAAAAAGGAAATATCCTCAGATGAAATCTGGAAAGAAGCTTTCTGAGAAACTGCTTAGTGTTCTGTTAATTCATCTCACAGAGTTACATGTGTATTTCATGGATCTCTTTGCTAGCCTTATTTCTGTGGAATCTGAGAACAGATATTTCGGATCCCTTGGAAGACTATACGGCCAAAGGAAATATCCTACGATAACAAAGAGAAAGAAGCTTTTTGAGAAACTTCTTTGTGTTCTGTGAAATCATCTCACTGAGTTACAGCTTTCCCCTCAAGAAGCCTTTCGCCAAGGCATTTCTTGTGGAATTGGCAAAGTGATATTTGGAAGCCCATAGAGGGCGATGGTGAAAAAGGAAATATCCTCCGATGAAATCTGGAAAGAAGCTTTCTGCGAAACTGCTTAGTGTTCTGTTAATTCATCTCACAGAGTTACAGCTGTGTTTCGTGGATCTCTTTGCTAGCCTTATTTCTGTGGAATCTGAGAACAGATATTTCGGATCCCTTGGAAGACTATAGGGCCAAAGGAAATATCCTCCGATAACAAAGAGAAAGAAGCTTTCTGAGAAACTTCTTTGTGTTCTGTGAAATCATCTCACAGAGTTACATCTTTCCCCTCAAGAAGCCTTTCGCCAAGACAGTTCTTGTGGAATTGGCAAAGTGATATTTGGAAGCCCCTAGAGGGCGATGGTGAAAAAGGAAATATCCTCCGTTGAAATCTGGAAAGAAGCTTTCTGAGAAACTGCTTACTGTTCTGTTAGTTCATCTAACAGAGTTACATCTGCATTTCATGGATCTCTTTGCTAGCCTTATTTCTTTGGAATCTGAGAACAGATATTTCGGATCCCTTGGAAGACTATACGGCCAAAGGAAATATCCTACGATAACAAAGAGAAAGAAGCTTTTTGAGAAACTTCTTTGTGTTCTGTGAAATCATCTCACAGAGTTACAGCTTTGCCCTCAAGAAGCCTTTCGCCAAGGCATTTCTTGTGGAATTGGCAAAGTGATATTTGGAAGCCCATAGAGGGCAATGGTGAAAAAGGAAATATCCTCAGATGAAATCTGGAAAGAATCTTTCTGAGAAACTGCTTAGTGTTCTGTTAATTCATCTCACAGAGTTACATCTGTATTTCGTGGATCTCTTTGCTAGCCTTATTTCTGTGCAATCTGAAAACAGATATTTCGTATCCCTTGGAAGACTATAGGGCCAAAGGAAATATCCTCCGATAACAAAGAGAAAGAATCTTTCTGGGAAACTACTTTGTTTTCTTTGAAATCATCTCACAGAGTTACAGCTTTCCCCTCAAGAAGCCTTTCGTTAAGACAGTTCTTGTGGAATTGGCAAAGTGATATTTGGAAGCCCATAGAGGGCTATGGTTAAAAAAGGAAATATCCTCAGATGAAATCTGGAAAGAAGTTTTCTGAGAAACTGCTTAGTGTTCTGTTAATTCATCTCACAGAGTTACATCTGTATTTCGTCGATCTCTTTGCTAGCCTTATTTCTGTGGAATCTGAGAACAGATATTTCGGATCCCTTGGAAGACTATAGGGCCAAAGGAAATATCCTCCGATAACAAAGAGAAAGAAGCTTTCTGAGAAACTTCTTTGTGTTCTTTGAAATCATCTCCCAGAGTTACAGCTTTCCCCTCAAGAAGCCTTTCGCTAAGACAGTTCTTGTAGAATTGGCAAAGTGATATTTGGAAGCCCATAGAGGGCTATGGTGAAAAAGGAAATATCCTCCGATGAAATCTGGAAAGAAGCTTTCTGAGAAACTGCTTAGTGTTCTGTTAATTCATCTCACAGAGTTACATCTGTATTTCTTCGATCTCTTTGCTAGCCTTATTTCTGTGGAATCTGAAAACAGATATTTCGGATCCCTTGGAAGACTATAGGGCCAAAGGAAATATCCTCCGATAATAAAGAGAAAGAAGATTTCTGAGAAACTTCTTTGTGTTCTGTGAAATCATCTCACAGAGTTACATCTTTCCCCTCAAGAAGCCTTTCGCTAAGACAGTTCTTGTGGAATTGGCAAAGTGATATTTGGAAGCCCCTAGAGGGCGATGGTGAAAAAGGAAATATCCTCCGATGAAATCTGCAAAGAAGCTTTCTGCGAAACTGCTTAGTGTTCTGTTAATTCATCTCACAGAGTTACATCTGTATTTCGTGGATCTCTTTGCTAGCCTTATTTCTGTGGAATCTGAGAACAGATATTTCGGATCCCTTGGAAGACTATAGGGCCAAAGGAAATATCCTCCGATAACAAAGAGAAAGAAGCTTTCTGAGAAACTTCTTTGTGTTCTGTGAAATCATCTCACAGAGTTACATCTTTCCCCTCAAGAAGCCTTTCGCCAAGACAGTTCTTGTGGAATTGGCAAAGTGATATTTGGAATCCCTTAGAGGCCTATGGTGAAAAAGGAAATATCCTCAGATGAAATCTGGAAAGAAGCTTTCTGAGAAACTGCTTAGTGTTCTGTTAATTCATCTCACAGAGTTACATGTGTATTTCATGGATCTCTTTGCTAGCCTTATTTCTGTGGAATCTGAGAACAGATATTTCGGATACCTTGGAAGACTATTCGGCCAAAGGAAATATCCTACGATAACAAAGAGAAAGAAGCTTTTTGAGAAACTTCTTTGTGTTCTGTGAAATCATCTCACAGAGTTACAGCTTTCCCCTCAAGAAGCCTTTCGCCAAGCCATTTCTTTTGGAATTGGCAAAGTGATATTTGGAAGCCCATAGAGGGCTATGGTGAAAAAGGAAATATCCTCAGATGAAATCTGGAAAGAAGCTTTCTGAGAAACTGCTTAGTGTTCTGTTAATTCATCTCACAGAGTTACATCTGTATTTCGTGGATCTCTTTGCTAGCCTTATTTCTGTGGAATCTGAAAACAGATATTTCGGATCCCTTGGAAGACTATAGGGCCAAAGGAAATATCCTCCGATAACAAAGAGAAAGAAGCTTTCTGGGAAACTACTTTGTTTTCTTTGAAATCATCTCACAGAGTTACAGCTTTCCCCTCAAGAAGCCTTTCGTTAAGACAGTTCTTGTGGAATTGGCAAAGTGATATTTGGAAGCCCATAGAGGGCTATGGTTAAAAAAGGAAATATCCTCAGATGAAATCTGGAAAGAAGTTTTCTGAGAAACTGCTTAGTGTTCTGTTAATTCATCTCACAGAGTTACATGTGTATTTCGTGGATCTCTTTGCTTGCCTTATTTCTGTGGAATCTCAGAACAGATATTTCGGATCCCTTGGAAGACTATAGGGCCAAAGGAAATATCCTCCGATAACAAAGAGAAAGAAGCTTTCTGAGAAACTTCTTTGTGTTCTGTGAAATCATCTCACAGAGTTACATCTTTCCCCTCAAGAAGCCTTTCGCTAAGACAGTTCTTGTGGAATTGGCAAAGTGATATTTGGAAGCCCATAGAGGGCTATGGTGAAAAAGGAAATATCCTCAGATGAAATCTGGAAAGAATCTTTCTGAGAAACTGCTTAGTGTTCTGTTAATTCATCTCACAGAGTTACATGTGTATTTCGTGGATCTCTTTGCTAGCCTTATTTCTGTGGAATCTGAGAACAGATATTTCGGATCCCTTGGAAGACTATAGTGCCAATGGAAGTATCCTCCGATAACAAAGAGAAAGAAGCTTTCTGAGAAACTTCTTTGTGTTCTGTGAAATCATCTCACAGAGTTACAGCTTTCCCCTCAATAAGCCTTTCGCCAAGACAGTTCTTGTGGAATTGGCAAAGTGATATTTGGAATCCCATAGAGGGCTATGGTGAAAGAGGAAATATCCTCAGATGAAATCTGGAAAGAAGCTTTCTGAGAAACTGCTTAGTGTTCTGTTAATTCATCTCACAGAGTTACATGTGTATTTCGTGGATCTCTTTGCTAGCCTTATTTCTGTGGAATCTGAGAACAGATATTTCGGATCCCTTGGAAGACTATACGGCCAAAGGAAATATCCTACGATAACAAAGAGAAAGAAGCTTTTTGAGAAACTTCTTTGTGTTCTGTGAAATCATCTCACAGAGTTACAGCTTTCCCCTCAAGAAGCCTTTCGCCAAGGCAGTTCTTGTGGAATTGGCAAAGGGATATTTGGAAGCCCATAGAGGGCTATGGTGAAAAAGGAAATATCCTCAGATGAAATCTGGAAAGAAGCTTTCTGAGAAACTGCTTAGTGTTCTGTTAATTCATCTCACAGAGTTACATCTGTATTTCTTTGATCTCTTTGCTAGCCTTATTTCTGTGGAATCTGAAAACAGATATTTCGGATCCCTTGGAAGACTATAGGGCCAAAGGAAATATCCTCCGATAATAAAGAGAAAGAAGATTTCTGAGAAACTTCTTTGTGTTCTGTGAAATCATCTCACAGAGTTACATCTTTCCCTCAAGAAGCCTTTCGCTAAGACAGTTCTTGTGGAATTGGCAAAGTGATATTTGGAAGCCCCTAGAGGGCGATGGTGAAAAAGGAAATATCCTCCGATGAAATCTGCAAAGAAGCTTTCTGTGAAACTGCTTAGTGTTCTGTTAATTCATCTCACAGAGTTACATCTGTATTTCGTGGATCTCTTTGCTAGTCTTATTTCTGTGGAATCTGAGAACAGATACTTCGGATCCCTTGGAAGACTATAGGGCCAAAGGAAATATCCTCCGATAACAAAGAGAAAGAAGCTTTCTGAGAAACTTCTTTGTGTTCTGTGAAATCATCTCACAGAGTTACATCTTTCCCCTCAAGAAGCCTTTCGCCAAGACAGTTCTTGTGGAATTGGCAAAGTGATATTTGGAATCCCTTAGAGGGCTATGGTGAAAAAGGAAATATCCTCAGATGAAATCTGGAAAGAAGCTTTCTGAGAAACTGCTTAGTGTTCTGTTAATTCATCTCACAGAGTTACATGTGTATTTCATGGATCTCTTTGCTAGCCTTATTTCTGTGGAATCTGAGAACAGATATTTCGGATACCTTGGAAGACTATTCGGCCAAAGGAAATATCCTACGATAACAAAGAGAAAGAAGCTTTTTGAGAAACTTCTTTGTGTTCTGTGAAATCATCTCACAGAGTTACAGCTTTCCCCTCAAGAAGCCTTTCGCCAAGCCATTTCTTGTGGAATTGGCAAAGTGATATTTGGAAGCCCATAGAGGGCTATGGTGAAAAAGGAAATATCCTCAGATGAAATCTGGAAAGAAGCTTTCTGAGAAACTGCTTAGTGTTCTGTTAATTCATCTCACAGAGTTACATCTGTATTTCGTGGATCTCTTTGCTAGCCTTATTTCTGTGGAATCTGAAAACAGATATTTCGGATCCCTTGGAAGACTATAGGGCCAAAGGAAATATCCTCCAATAACAAAGAGAAAGAAGCTTTCTGGGAAACTACTTTGTTTTCTTTGAAATCATCTCACAGAGTTACAGCTTTCCCCTCAAGAGGCCTTTCGTTAAGACAGTTCTTGTGGAATTGGCAAAGTGATATTTGGAAGCCCATAGAGGGCTATGGTTAAAAAAGGAAATATCCTCAGATGAAATCTGGAAAGAAGTTTTCTGAGAAACTGCTTAGTGTTCTGTTAATTCATCTCACAGAGTTACATGTGTATTTCGTGGATCTCTTTGCTTGCCTTATTTCTGTGGAATCTGAGAACCCATATTTCGGATCCCTTGGAAGACTATAGGGCCAAAGGAAATATACTCCGATAACAAAGAGAAAGAAGCTTTCTGAGAAACTTCTTTGTGTTCTGTGAAATCACCTCACAGAGTTACATCTTTCCCCTCAAGAAGCCTTTCGCTAAGACAGTTCTTGTGGAATTGGCAAAGTGATATTTGGAAGCCCACAGAGGGCTATGGTGAAAAAGGAAATATCCTCAGATGAAATCTGGAAAGAATCTTTCTGAGAAACTGCTTAGTGTTCTCTTAATTCATCTCACAGAGTTACATCTGTATTTCGTGGATCTCTTTGCTAGCCTTATTTCTGTGGAATCTGAGAACAGATATTTCGGATCCCTTGGAAGACTATAGGGCCAAAGGAAATATCCTCCGATAACAAAGAGAAAGAAGCTTTCTGAGAAACTTCTTTGTATTCTTTGAAATCATCTCACAGAGTTACAGCTTTCCCCTCAAGAAGCCTTTCGTTAAGACAGTTCTTGTGGAATTGGCAAAGTGATATTTGGAAGCCCATAGAGGGCTATGGTGAAAAAGGAAATATCCTCAGATGAAATCTGGAAAGAATCTTTCTGAGAAACTGCTTAGTGTTCTGTTAATTCATCTCACAGAGTTACATGTGTATTTCGTGGATCTCTTTGCTAGCCTTATTTCTGTGGAATCTGAAAACAGATATTTCGGATCCCTTGGAAGACTATAGTGCCAAAGGAAATATCCTCCGATAAAAAATAGAAAGAAGCTTTCTGAGAAACTTCTTTGTGTTCTGTGAAATCATCTCACAGAGTTACAGCTTTCCCCTCAAGAAGCCTTTCGCCAAGACAGTTCTTGTGGAATTGGCAAAGTGATATTTGGAAGCCCATAGAGGGCTATGGTGAAAAAGGAAATATCCTCAGATGAAATATGGAAAGAAGCTTTCTGAGAAACTGCTTAGTGTTCTGTTAATTCATCTCACAGAGTTACATGTGTATTTCGTGGATCTCTTTGCTAGCATTATTTTTGTGGAATCTGAGAACAGATATTTCGGATCCCTAGGAAGACTATAGGGCCAAAGGAAATATCCTCCGATAACAAAGAGAAAGAAGCTTTCTGAGAAACTTCTTTGTGTTCTTTGAAATCATCTCACAGAGTTACAGCTTTCCCCTCAAGAAGCCTTTCGATAAGACAGTTCTTGTGGAATTGGCAAAGTGATATTTGGAAGCCCCTAGAGGGCTATGGTGAAAAAGGAAATATCCTCCGACGAAATCTGGAAAGAAGCTTTCTGCGAAACTGCTTAGTGTTCTGTTAATGCATCTCACAGAGTTACATCTGTATTTCGTGGATCTCTTTGCTAGCCTTATTTCTGTGGAATCTGAGAACAGATATTTCGGATCCCTTGGAAGACTATAGGGCCAAAGGAAATATCCTCCGATAACAAAGAGAAAGAAGCTTTCTGAGAAACTTCTTTGTGTTCTGTGAAATCATCTCACAGAGTTACAGCTTTCCCCTCAAGAAGCCTTTCGATAAGACAGTTCTTGTGGAATTGGCAAAGTGATATTTGGAATCCCATAGAGGGCTATGGTGAAAAAGGAAATATCCTCAGTTGAAATCTGGAAAGAAGCTTTCTGAGAAACTGCTTAGTGTTCTGTTAATTCATCTCACAGAGTTACATGTGTATTTCATGGATCTCTTTGCTAGCCTTATTTCTGTGGAATCTGAGAACAGATATTTCGGATCCCTTGGAACACTATTCGGCCAAAGGAAATATCCTACGATAACAAAGAGAAAGAAGCTTTTTGAGAAACTTCTTTGTGTTCTGTGAAATCATCTCACAGAGTTACAGCTTTCCCCTCAAGAAGCCTTTCGCCAAGCCATTTCTTGTGGAATTGGCAAAGTGATATTTGGAAGCCCATAGAGGGCTATGGTGAAAAAGGAAATATCCTCAGATGAAATCTGGAAAGAATCTTTCTGAGAAACTGCTTAGTGTTCTGTTAATTCATCTCACAGAGTTACATCTGTATTTCGTGGATCTCTTTGCTAGCCTTATTTCTGTGCAATCTGAAAACAGATATTTCGTATCCCTTGGAAGACTATAGGGCCAAAGGAAATATCCTCCGATAACAAAGAGAAGGAAGCTTTCTGGGAAACTACTTTGTTTTCTTTGAAATCATCTCACAGAGTTACAGCTTTCCCCTCAAGAAGCCTTTCGTTAAGACAGTTCTTGTGGAATTGGCAAAGTGATATTTGGAAGCCCATAGAGGGCTATGGTTAAAAAAGGAAATATCCTCAGATGAAATCTGGAAAGAAGTTTTCTGAGAAACTGCTTAGTGTTCTGTTAATTCGTCTCACAGAGTTACATCTGTATTTCGTCGATCTCTTTGCTAGCCTTATTTCTGTGGAATCTCAGAACAGATATTTCGGATCCCTTGGAAGACTATAGGGCCAAAGGAAATATCCTCCGATAACAAAGAGAAAGAAGCTTTCTGAGAAACTTCTTTGTGTTCTTTGAAATCATCTCCCAGAGTTACAGCTTTCCCCTCAAGAAGCCTTTCGCTAAGACAGTTCTTGTAGAATTGGCAAAGTGATATTTGGAAGCCCGTAGAGGGCTATGGTGAAAAAGGAAATATCCTCCGATGAAATCTGGAGAGAAGCTTTCTGAGAAACTGCTTAGTGTTCTTTTAATTCATCTCACAGAGTTACATGTGTATTTCGTGGATCTCTTTGCTAGCAGTATTTTTGTGGAATCTGAGAACAGATATTTCGGATCCCTAGGAAGACTATAGGGCCAAAGGAAATATCCTCCGATAACAAAGAGAAAGAAGCTTTCTG
This sequence comes from Macaca nemestrina, assembly GCF_043159975.1. Classification (NCBI taxonomy): domain Eukaryota; kingdom Metazoa; phylum Chordata; class Mammalia; order Primates; family Cercopithecidae; genus Macaca; species Macaca nemestrina. The sequence continues at coordinate 69,704,515 of NC_092126.1, forward strand.
AGAAACTTCTTTGTGTTCTGTGAAATCATCTCACAGAGTTACAGCTTTCCCCTCAAACACCTTTTCGCTAAGACAGTTCTTGTGGAATTGGCAAAGTGATATTTGGAAGCCCCTAGAGGGCTATGGTGAAAAAGGAAATATCCTCCGACGAAATCTGGAAAGAAGCTTTCTGCGAAACTGCTTAGTGTTCTGTTAATTCATCTCACAGAGTTACATCTGTATTTCGTGGATCTCTTTGCTAGCCTTATTTCTGTGGAATCTGAGAACAGATATTTCGGATCCCTTGGAAGACTATAGGGCCAAAGGAAATATCCTCCGATAACAAAGAGAAAGAAGCTTTCTGAGAAACTTCTTTGTGTTCTGTGAAATCATCTCACAGAGTTACAGCTTTCCCCTCAAGAAGCCTTTCGCCAAGACAGTTCTTGTGGAATTGGCAAAGTGATATTTGGAATCCCATAGAGGGCTATGGTGAAAAAGGAAATATCCTCAGATGAAACCTGGAAAGAAGCTTTCTGAGAAACTGCTTAGTGTTCTGTTAATTCATCTCACAGAGTTACATGTGTATTTCATGGATCTCTTTGCTAGCCTTATTTCTGTGGAATCTGAGAACAGATATTCGGATCCCTTGGAAGACTATTCGGCCAAAGGAAATATCCTACGATAACAAAGAGAAAGAAGCTTTTTGAGAAACTTCTTTGTGTTCTGTGAAATCATCTCACAGAGTTACAGCTTTCCCCTCAAGAAGCCTTTCGCCAAGGCATTTCTTGTGGAATTGGCAAAGTGATATTTGGAAGCCCATAGAGGGCTATGGTGAAAAAGGAAATATCCTCAGATGAAATCTGGAAAGAAGCTTTCTGAGAAACTGCTTAGTGTTCTGTTAATTCATCTCACAGAGTTACATCTGTATTTCGTGGATCTCTTTGCTAGCCTTATTTCTGTGGAATCTGAGAACAGATATTTCGGATCCCTTGGAAGACTATAGTGCCAAAGGAAATATCCTCCGATAACAAAGAGAAAGAAGCTTTCTGAGAAACTTCTTTGTGTTCTGTGAAATCATCTCACAGATTTACAGCTTTCCCCTCAAGAAGCCTTTCGCCAAGACAGTTCTTGTGGAATTGGCAAAGTGATATTTGGAATCCCATAGAGGGCTATGGTGAAAAAGGAAATATCCTCAGATGAAATCTGGAAAGAAGCTTTCTGAGAAACTGCTTAGTGTTCTGTTAATTCATCTCACAGAGTTACATGTGTATTTCTTTGATCTCTTTGCTAGCCTTATTTCTGTGGAATCTGAGAACAGATATTTCGGATCCCTTGGAAGACTATACGGCCAAGGGAAATATCCTACGATAACAAAGAGAAAGAAGCTTTTTGAGAAACTTCTTTGTGTTCTGTGAAATCATCTCCCAGAGTTACAGCTTTCCCCTCAAGAAGCCTTTCGCCAAGGCAGTTCTTGTGGAATTGGCAAAGGGATATTTGGAAGCCCATAGAGGGCTATGGTGAAAAAGGAAATATCCTCAGATGAAATCTGGAAAGAAGCTTTCTGAGAAACTGCTTAGTGTTCTGTTAATTCATCTCACAGAGTTACATCTGTATTTCTTCGATCTCTTTGCTAGCCTTATTTCTGTGGAATCTGAAAACAGATATTTCGGATCCCTTGGAAGAATATAGGGCCAAAGGAAATATCCTCCGATAATAAAGAGAATGAAGATTTCTGAGAAACTTCTTTGTGTTCTGTGAAATCATCTCACAGAGTTACATCTTTCCCCTCAAGAAGCCTTTCGCTAAGACAGTTCTTGTGGAATTGGCAAAGTGATATTTGGAAGTCCCTAGAGGGCGATGGTGAAAAAGGAAATATCCTCCGATGAAATCTGCAAAGAAGCTTTCTGCGAAACTGCTTAGTGTTCTGTTAATTCATCTCACAGAGTTACATCTGTATTTCGTGTATCTCTTTGCTAGCCTTATTTCTGTGGAATCTGAGAACAGATATTTCGGATCCCTTGGAAGACTATAGGGCCAAAGGAAATATCCTCCGATAACAAAGAGAAAGAAGCTTTCTGAGAAACTTCTTTGTGTTCTGTGAAATCATCTCACAGAGTTACATCTTTCCCCTCAAGAAGCCTTTCGCCAAGACAGTTCTTGTGGAATTGGCAAAGTGATATTTGGAATCCCTTAGAGGGCTATGGTGAAAAAGGAAATATCCTCAGATGAAATCTGGAAAGAAGCTTTCTGAGAAACTGCTTAGTGTTCTGTTAATTCATCTCACAGAGTTACATGTGTATTTCATGGATCTCTTTGCTAGCCTTATTTCTGTGGAATCTGAGAACAGATATTTCGGATACCTTGGAAGACTATTCGGCCAAAGGAAATATCCTACGATAACAAAGAGAAAGAAGCTTTTTGAGAAACTTCTTTGTGTTCTGTGAAATCATCTCACAGAGTTACAGCTTTCCCCTCAAGAAGCCTTTCGCCAAGCCATTTCTTGTGGAATTGGCAAAGTGATATTTGGAAGCCCATAGAGGGCTATGGTGAAAAAGGAAATATCCTCAGATGAAATCTGGAAAGAAGCTTTCTGAGAAACTGCTTAGTGTTCTGTTAATTCATCTCACAGAGTTACATCTGTATTTCGTGGATCTCTTTGCTAGCCTTATTTCTGTGGAATCTGAAAACAGATATTTCGGATCCCTTGGAAGACTATAGGGCCAAAGGAAATATCCTCCGATAACAAAGAGAAAGAAGCTTTCTGGGAAACTACTTTGTTTTCTTTGAAATCATCTCACAGAATTACAGCTTTCCCCTCAAGAAGCCTTTCGTTAAGACAGTTCTTGTGGAATTGGCAAAGTGATATTTGGAAGCCCATAGAGGGCTACGGTTAAAAAAGGAAATATCCTCAGATGAAATCTGGAAAGAAGTTTTCTGAGAAACTGCTTAGTGTTCTGTTAATTCATCTCACAGAGTTACATGTGTATTTCGTGGATCTCTTTGCTTGCCTTATTTCTGTGGAATCTGAGAACAGATATTTCGGATCCCTTGGAAGACTATCGGGCCAAAGGAAATATACTCCGATAACAAAGAGAAAGAAGCTTTCTGAGAAACTTCTTTGTGTTCTGTGAAATCATCTCACAGAGTTACATCTTTCCCCTCAAGAAGCCTTTCGCTAAGACAGTTCTTGTGGAATTGGCAAAGTGATATTTGGAAGCCCACAGAGGGCTATGGTGAAAAAGGAAATATCCTCAGATGAAATCTGGAAAGAATATTTCTGAGAAACTGCTTAGTGTTCTCTTAATTCATCTCACAGAGTTACATCTGTATTTCGTGGATCTCTTTGCTAGCCTTATTTCTGTGGAATCTGAGAACAGATATTTCGGATCCCTTGGAAGACTATAGGGCCAAAGGAAATATCCTCCGATAACAAAGAGAAAGAAGCTTTCTGAGAAACTTCTTTGTATTCTTTGAAATCATCTCACAGAGTTACAGCTTTCCCCTCAAGAAGCCTTTCGTTAAGACAGTTCTTGTGGAATTGGCAAAGTGATATTTGGAAGCCCATAGAGGGCTATGGTGAAAAAGGAAATATCCTCAGATGAAATCTGGAAAGAATCTTTCTGAGAAACTGCTTAGTGTTCTGTTAATTCATCTCACAGAGTTACATGTGTATTTCGTGGATCTCTTTGCTAGCCTTATTTCTGTGGAATCTGAGAACAGATATTTCGGATCCCTTGGAAGACTATACGGCCAAAGGAAATATCCTACGATAACAAAGAGAAAGAAGCTTTTTGAGAAACTTCTTTGTGTTCTGTGAAATCATCTCACAGAGTTACAGCTTTCCCCTCAAGAAGCCTTTCGCCAAGGCAGTTCTTGTGGAATTGGCAAAGTGATATTTGGAAGCCCATAGGGGGCTATGGTGAAAAAGGAAATATCCTCAGATGAAATCTGGAAAGAAGCTTTCTGAGAAACTGCTTAGTGTTCTGTTAATTCATCTCACAGAGTTACATGTGTATTTCATGGATCTCTTTGCTAGCCTTATTTCTGTGGAATCTGAGAACAGATATTTCGGATCCCTTGGAAGACTACACGGCCAAAGGAAATATCCTACGATAACAAAGAGAAAGAAGCTTTTTGAGAAACTTCTTTGTGTTCTGTGAAATCATCTCACAGAGTTACAGCTTTCCCCTCAAGAAGCCATTCGCCAAGGCATTTCTTGTGGAATTGGCAAAGTGATATTTGGAAGCCCATAGAGGGCGATGGTGAAAAAGGAAATATCCTCCGATGAAATCTGGAAAGAAGCTTTCTGCGAAACTGCTTAGTGTTCTGTTAATTCATCTCACAGAGTTACATCTGTGTTTCGTGGATCTCTTTGCTAGCCTTATTTCTGTGGAATCTGAGAACAGATATTTCGGATCCCTTGGAAGACTATAGGGCCAAAGGAAATATCCTCCGATAACAAAGAGAAAGAAGCTTTCTGAGAAACTTCTTTGTGTTCTGTGAAATCATCTCACAGAGTTACATCTTTCCCCTCAAGAAGCCTTTCGCCAAGACAGTTCTTGTGGAATTGGCAAAGTGATATTTGGAAGCCCCTAGAGGGCGATGGTGAAAAAGGAAATATCCTCCGTTGAAATCTGGAAAGAAGCTTTCTGAGAAACTGCTTACTGTTCTGTTAGTTCATCTAACAGAGTTACATCTGCATTTCATGGATCTCTTTGCTAGCCTTATTTCTTTGGAATCTGAGAACAGATATTTCGGATCCCTTGGAAGACTATACGGCCAAAGGAAATATCCTACGATAACAAAGAGAAAGAAGCTTTTTGAGAAACTTCTTTGTGTTCTGTGAAATCATCTCACAGAGTTACAGCTTTGCCCTCAAGAAGCCTTTCGCCAAGGCATTTCTTGTGGAATTGGCAAAGTGATATTTGGAAGCCCATAGAGGGCTATGGTGAAAAAGGAAATATCCTCAGATGAAATCTGGAAAGAATCTTTCTGAGAAACTGCTTAGTGTTCTGTTAATTCATCTCACAGAGTTACATCTGTATTTCGTGGATCTCTTTGCTAGCCTTATTTCTGTGCAATCTGAAAACAGATATTTCGTATCCCTTGGAAGACTATAGGGCCAAAGGAAATATCCTCCGATAACAAAGAGAAAGAATCTTTCTGGGAAACTACTTTGTTTTCTTTGAAATCATCTCACAGAGTTACAGCTTTCCCCTCAAGAAGCCTTTCGTTAAGACAGTTCTTGTGGAATTGGCAAAGTGATATTTGGAAGCCCATAGAGGGCTATGGTTAAAAAAGGAAATATCCTCAGATGAAATCTGGAAAGAAGTTTTCTGAGAAACTGCTTAGTGTTCTGTTAATTCATCTCACAGAGTTACATCTGTATTTCGTCGATCTCTTTGCTAGCCTTATTTCTGTGGAATCTGAGAACAGATATTTCGGATCCCTTGGAAGACTATAGGGCCAAAGGAAATATCCTCCGATAACAAAGAGAAAGAAGCTTTCTGAGAAACTTCTTTGTGTTCTTTGAAATCATCTCCCAGAGTTACAGCTTTCCCCTCAAGAAGCCTTTCGCTAAGACAGTTCTTGTAGAATTGGCAATGTGATATTTGGAAGCCCATAGAGGGCTATGGTGAAAAAGGAAATATCCTCCGATGAAATCTGGAAAGAAGCTTTCTGAGAAACTGCTTAGTGTTCTGTTAATTCATCTCACAGAGTTACATGTGTATTTCGTGGATCTCTTTGCTAGCAGTATTTTTGTGTAATCTGAGAACAGATATTTCGGATCCCTAGGAAGACTATAGGGCCAAAGGAAATATCCTCCGATAACAAAGAGAAAGAAGCTTTCTGAGAAACTTCTTTGTGTTCTTTGAAATCATCTCACAGAGTTACAGCTTTCCCCTCAAGAAGCCTTTCGATAAGACAGTTCTTGTGGAATTGGCAAAGTGATATTTGGAAGCCCCTAGAGGGCTATGGTGAAAAAGGAAATATCCTCCGACGAAATCTGGAAAGAAGCTTTCTGCGAAACTGCTTAGTGTTCTGTTAATTCATCTCACAGAGTTACATCTGTATTTCGTGGATCTCTTTGCTAGCCTTATTTCTGTGGAATCTGAGAACAGATATTTCGGATCCCTTGGAAGACTATAGGGCCAAAGGAAATATCCTCCGATAACAAAGAGAAAGAAGCTTTCTGAGAAACTTCTTTGTGTTCTGTGAAATCATCTCACAGAGTTACAGCTTTCCCCTCAAGAAGCCTTTCGCCAAGACAGTTCTTGTGGAATTGGCAAAGTGATATTTGGAATCCCATAGAGGGCTATGGTGAAAAAGGAAATATCCTCAGATGAAATCTGGAAAGAAGCTTTCTGAGAAACTGCTTAGTGTTCTGTTAATTCATCTCACAGAGTTACATGTGTATTTCATGGATCTCTTTGCTAGCCTTATTTCTGTGGAATCTGAGAACAGATATTCGGATCCCTTGGAAGACTATTCGGCCAAAGGAAATATCCTACGATAACAAAGAGAAAGAAGCTTTTTGAGAAACTTCTTTGTGTTCTGTGAAATCATCTCTCAGAGTTACAGCTTTCCCCTCAAGAAGCCTTTCGCCAAGGCATTTCTTGTGGAATTGGCAAAGTGATATTTGGAAGCCCATAGAGGGCTATGGTGAAAAAGGAAATATCCTCAGATGAAATCTGGAAAGAAGCTTTCTGAGAAACTGCTTAGTGTTCTGTTAATTCATCTCACAGAGTTACATCTGTATTTCGTGGATCTCTTTGCTAGCCTTATTTCTGTGGAATCTGAAAACAGATATTTCGGATCCCTTGGAAGACTATAGGTCCAAAGGAAATATCCTCCGATAACAAAGAGAAAGAAGCTTTCTGGGAAACTACTTTGTTTTCTTTGAAATCATCTCACAGAGTTACAGCTTTACCCTCAAGAAGCCTTTCGTTAAGACAGTTCTTGTGGAATTGGCAAAGTGATATTTGGAAGCCCATAGAGGGCTATGGTGAAAAAGGAAATATCCTCAGATGAAATCTGGAAAGAATCTTTCTGAGAAACTGCTTAGTGTTCTGTTAATTCATCTCACAGAGTTACATGTGTATTTCGTGGATCTCTTTGCTAGCCTTATTTCTGTGGAATCTGAGAACAGATATTTCGGATCCCTTGGAAGACTATACGGCCAAAGGAAATATCCTACGATAACAAAGAGAAAGAAGCTTTTTGAGAAACTTCTTTGTGTTCTGTGAAATCATCTCACAGAGTTACAGCTTTCCCCTCAAGAAGCCTTTCGCCAAGGCAGTTCTTGTGGAATTGGCAAAGGGATATTTGGAAGCCCATAGAGGGCTATGGTGAAAAAGGAAATATCCTCAGATGAAATCTGGAAAGAAGCTTTCTGAGAAACTGCTTAGTGTTCTGTTAATTCATCTCACAGAGTTACATCTGTATTTCTTCGATCTCTTTGCTAGCCTTATTTCTGTGGAATCTGAAAACAGATATTTCGGATCCCTTGGAAGACTATAGGGCCAAAGGAAATATCCTCCGATAATAAAGAGAAAGAAGATTTCTGAGAAACTTCTTTGTGTTCTGTGAAATCATCTCACAGAGTTACATCTTTCCCCTGAAGAAGCCTTTCGCTAAGACAGTTCTTGTGGAATTGGCAAAGTGATATTTGGAAGCCCCTAGAGGGCGATGGTGAAAAAGGAAATATCCTCCGATGAAATCTGCAAAGAAGCTTTCTGCGAAACTGCTTAGTGTTCTGTTAATTCATCTCACAGAGTTACATCTGTATTTCGTGGATCTCTTTGCTAGCCTTATTTCTGTGGAATCTGAAAACAGATATTTCGGATCCCTTGGAAGACTATAGGTCCAAAGGAAATATCCTCCGATAACAAAGAGAAAGAAGCTTTCTGGGAAACTACTTTGTTTTCTTTGAAATCATCTCACAGAGTTACAGCTTTACCCTCAAGAAGCCTTTCGTTAAGACAGTTCTTGTGGAATTGGCAAAGTGATATTTGGAAGCCCATAGAGGGCTATGGTTAAAAAAGGAAATATCCTCAGATGAAATCTGGAAAGAAGTTTTCTGAGAAACTGCTTAGTGTTCTGTTAATTCATCTCACAGAGTTACATGTGTATTTCGTGGATCTCTTTGCTTGCCTTATTTCTGTGGAATCTCAGAACAGATATTTCGGATCCCTTGGAAGACTATAGGGCCAAAGGAAATATCCTCCGATAACAAAGAGAAAGAAGCTTTCTGAGAAACTTCTTTGTGTTCTGTGAAATCATCTCACAGAGTTACAGCTTTCCCCTCAAGAAGCCTTTCGCCAAGACAGTTCTTGTGGAATTGGCAAAGTGATATTTGGAATCCCATAGAGGGCTATGGTGAAAAAGGAAATATCCTCAGATGAAATCTGGAAAGAAGCTTTCTGAGAAACTGCTTAGTGTTCTGTTAATTCATCTCACAGAGTTACATGTGTATTTCGTGGATCTCTTTGCTAGCCTTATTTCTGTGGAATCTGAGAACAGATATTTCGGATCCCTTGGAAGACTATACGGCCAAAGGAAATATCCTACGATAACAAAGAGAAAGAAGCTTTTTGAGAAACTTCTTTGTGTTCTGTGAAATCATCTCACAGAGTTACAGCTTTCCCCTCAAGAAGCCTTTCGCCAAGGCAGTTCTTGTGGAATTGGCAAAGGGATATTTGGAAGCCCATAGACGGCTATGGTGAAAAAGGAAATATCCTCAGATGAAATCTGGAAAGAAGCTTTCTGAGAAACTGCTTAGTGTTCTGTTAATTCATCTCACAGAGTTACATCTGTATTTCTTCGATCTCTTTGCTAGCCTTATTTCTGTGGAATCTGAAAACAGATATTTCGGATCCCTTGGAAGACTATAGGGCCAAAGGAAATATCCTCCGATAATAAAGAGAAAGAAGATTTCTGAGAAACTTCTTTGTGTTCTGTGAAATCATCTCACAGAGTTACATCTTTCCCCTCAAGAAGCCTTTCGCTAAGACAGTTCTTGTGGAATTGGCAAAGTGATATTTGGAAGCCCCTAGAGGGCGATGGTGAAAAAGGAAATATCCTCCGATGAAATCTGCAAAGAAGCTTTCTGCGAAACTGCTTAGTGTTCTGTTAATTCATCTCACAGAGTTACATCTGTATTTCGTGGATCTCTTTGCTAGCCTTATTTCTGTGGAATCTGAGAACAGATATTTCGGATCCCTTGGAAGACTATAGGGCCAAAGGAAATATCCTCCGATAACAAAGAGAAAGAAGCTTTCTGAGAAACTTCTTTGTGTTCTGTGAAATCATCTCACAGAGTTACATCTTTCCCCTCAAGAAGCCTTTCGCCAAGACAGTTCTTGTGGAATTGGCAAAGTGATATTTGGAATCCCTTAGAGGGCTATGGTGAAAAAGGAAATATCCTCAGATGAAATCTGGAAAGAAGCTTTCTGAGAAACTGCTTAGTGTTCTGTTAATTCATCTCACAGAGTTACATGTGTATTTCATGGATCTCTTTGCTAGCCTTATTTCTGTGGAATCTGAGAACAGATATTTCGGATACCTTGGAAGACTATTCGGCCAAAGGAAATATCCTACGATAACAAAGAGAAAGAAGCTTTTTGAGAAACTTCTTTGTGTTCTGTGAAATCATCTCACAGAGTTACAGCTTTCCCCTCAAGAAGCCTTTCGCCAAGCCATTTCTTGTGGAATTGGCAAAGTGATATTTGGAAGCCCATAGAGGGCTATGGTGAAAAAGGAAATATCCTCAGATGAAATCTGGAAAGAAGCTTTCTGAGAAACTGCTTAGTGTTCTGTTAATTCATCTCACAGAGTTACATCTGTATTTCGTGGATCTCTTTGCTAGCCTTATTTCTGTGGAATCTGAAAACAGATATTTCGGATCCCTTGGAAGACTATAGGGCCAAAGGAAATATCCTCCGATAACAAAGAGAAAGAAGCTTTCTGGGAAACTACTTTGTTTTCTTTGAAATCATCTCACAGAGTTACAGCTTTCCCCTCAAGAAGCCTTTCGTTAAGACAGTTCTTGTGGAATTGGCAAAGTGATATTTGGAAGCCCATAGAGGGCTATGGTTAAAAAAGGAAATATCCTCAGATGAAATCTGGAAAGAAGTTTTCTGAGAAACTGCTTAGTGTTCTGTTAATTCATCTCACAGAGTTACATGTGTATTTCGTGGATCTCTTTGCTTGCCTTATTTCTGTGGAATCTGAGAACAGATATTTCGGATCCCTTGGAAGACTATAGGGCCAAAGGAAATATCCTCCGATAACAAAGAGAAAGAAGCTTTCTGAGAAACTTCTTTGTGTTCTGTGAAATCATCTCACAGAGTTACATCTTTCCCCTCAAGAAGCCTTTCGCTAAGACAGTTCTTGTGGAATTGGCAAAGTGATATTTGGAAGCCCATAGAGGGCTATGGTGAAAAAGGAAATATCCTCAGATGAAATCTGGAAAGAATCTTTCTGAGAAACTGCTTAGTGTTCTGTTAATTCATCTCACAGAGTTACATGTGTATTTCGTGGATCTCTTTGCTAGCCTTATTTCTGTGGAATCTGAGAACAGATATTTCGGATCCCTTGGAAGACTATAGTGCCAAAGGAAATATCCTCCGATAACAAAGAGAAAGAAGCTTTCTGAGAAACTTCTTTGTGTTCTGTGAAATCATCTCACAGAGTTACAGCTTTCCCCTCAATAAGCCTTTCGCCAAGACAGTTCTTGTGGAATTGGCAAAGTGATATTTGGAATCCCATAGAGGGCTATGGTGAAAGAGGAAATATCCTCAGATGAAATCTGGAAAGAAGCTTTCTGAGAAACTGCTTAGTGTTCTGTTAATTCATCTCACAGAGTTACATGTGTATTTCGTGGATCTCTTTGCTAGCCTTATTTCTGTGGAATCTGAGAACAGATATTTCGGATCCCTTGGAAGACTATACGGCCAAAGGAAATATCCTACGATAACAAAGAGAAAGAAGCTTTTTGAGAAACTTCTTTGTGTTCTGTGAAATCATCTCACGGAGTTACAGCTTTTCCCTCAAGAAGCCTTTCGCCAAGGCAGTTCTTGTGGAATTGGCAAAGGGATATTTGGAAGCCCATAGAGGGCTATGGTGAAAAAGGAAATATCCTCAGATGAAATCTGGAAAGAAGCTTTCTGAGAAACTGCTTAGTGTTCTGTTAATTCATCTCACAGAGTTACATCTGTATTTCTTTGATCTCTTTGCTAGCCTTATTTCTGTGGAATCTGAAAACAGATATTTCGGATCCCTTGGAAGACTATAGGGCCAAAGGAAATATCCTCCGATAATAAAGAGAAAGAAGATTTCTGAGAAACTTCTTTGTGTTCTGTGAAATCATCTCACAGAGTTACATCTTTCCCCTCAAGAAGCCTTTCGCTAAGACAGTTCTTGTGGAATTGGCAAAGTGATATTTGGAAGCCCCTAGAGGGCGATGGTGAAAAAGGAAATATCCTCCGATGAAATCTGCAAAGAAGCTTTCTGCGAAACTGCTTAGTGTTCTGTTAATTCATCTCACAGAGTTACATCTGTATTTCGTGGATCTCTTTGCTAGCCTTATTTCTGTGGAATCTGAGAACAGATATTTCGGATCCCTTGGAAGACTATAGGGCCAAAGGAAATATCCTCCGATAACAAAGAGAAAGAAGCTTTCTGAGAAACTTCTTTGTGTTCTGTGAAATCATCTCACAGAGTTACATCTTTCCCCTCAAGAAGCCTTTCGCCAAGACAGTTCTTGTGGAATTGGCAAAGTGATATTTGGAATCCCTTAGAGGGCTATGGTGAAAAAGGAAATATCCTCAGATGAAATCTGGAAAGAAGCTTTCTGAGAAACTGCTTAGTGTTCTGTTAATTCATCTCACAGAGTTACATGTGTATTTCATGGATCTCTTTGCTAGCCTTATTTCTGTGGAATCTGAGAACAGATATTTCGGATACCTTGGAAGACTATTCGGCCAAAGGAAATATCCTACGATAACAAAGAGAAAGAAGCTTTTTGAGAAACTTCTTTGTGTTCTGTGAAATCATCTCACAGAGTTACAGCTTTCCCCTCAAGAAGCCTTTCGCCAAGCCATTTCTTGTGGAATTGGCAAAGTGATATTTGGAAGCCCATAGAGGGCTATGGTGAAAAAGGAAATATCCTCAGATGAAATCTGGAAAGAAGCTTTCTGAGAAACTGCTTAGTGTTCTGTTAATTCATCTCACAGAGTTACATCTGTATTTCGTGGATCTCTTTGCTAGCCTTATTTCTGTGGAATCTGAAAACAGATATTTCGGATCCCTTGGAAGACTATAGGGCCAAAGGAAATATCCTCCGATAACAAAGAGAAAGAAGCTTTCTGGGAAACTACTTTGTTTTCTTTGAAATCATCTCACAGAGTTACAGCTTTCCCCTCAAGAGGCCTTTCGTTAAGACAGTTCTTGTGGAATTGGCAAAGTGATATTTGGAAGCCCATAGAGGGCTATGGTTAAAAAAGGAAATATCCTCAGATGAAATCTGGAAAGAAGTTTTCTGAGAAACTGCTTAGTGTTCTGTTAATTCATCTCACAGAGTTACATGTGTATTTCGTGGATCTCTTTGCTTGCCTTATTTCTGTGGAATCTGAGAACAGATATTTCGGATCCCTTGGAAGACTATAGGGCCAAAGGAAATATACTCCGATAACAAAGAGAAAGAAGCTTTCTGAGAAACTTCTTTGTGTTCTGTGAAATCACCTCACAGAGTTACATCTTTCCCCTCAAGAAGCCTTTCGCTAAGACAGTTCTTGTGGAATTGGCAAAGTGATATTTGGAAGCCCACAGAGGGCTATGGTGAAAAAGGAAATATCCTCAGATGAAATCTGGAAAGAATCTTTCTGAGAAACTGCTTAGTGTTCTCTTAATTCATCTCACAGAGTTACATCTGTATTTCGTGGATCTCTTTGCTAGCCTTATTTCTGTGGAATCTGAGAACAGATATTTCGGATCCCTTGGAAGACTATAGGGCCAAAGGAAATATCCTCCGATAACAAAGAGAAAGAAGCTTTCTGAGAAACTTCTTTGTATTCTTTGAAATCATCTCACAGAGTTACAGCTTTCCCCTCAAGAAGCCTTTCGTTAAGACAGTTCTTGTGGAATTGGAAAAGTGATATTTGGAAGCCCATAGAGGGCTATGGTGAAAAAGGAAATATCCTCAGATGAAATCTGGAAAGAATCTTTCTGAGAAACTGCTTAGTGTTCTGTTAATTCATCTCACAGAGTTACATCTGTATTTCGTGGATCTCTTTGCTAGCCTTATTTCTGTGGAATCTGAGAACAGATATTTCGGATCCCTTGGAAGACTATACGGCCAAAGGAAATATCCTACGATAACAAAGAGAAAGAAGCTTTTTGAGAAACTTCTTTGTGTTCTGTGAAATCATCTCACGGAGTTACAGCTTTTCCCTCAAGAAGCCTTTCGCCAAGGCAGTTCTTGTGGAATTGGCAAAGGGATATTTGGAAGCCCATAGAGGGCTATGGTGAAAAAGGAAATATCCTCAGATGAAATCTGGAAAGAAGCTTTCTGAGAAACTGCTTAGTGTTCTGTTAATTCATCTCACAGAGTTACATCTGTATTTCTTTGATCTCTTTGCTAGCCTTATTTCTGTGGAATCTGAAAACAGATATTTCGGATCCCTTGGAAGACTATAGGGCCAAAGGAAATATCCTCCGATAATAAAGAGAAAGAAGATTTCTGAGAAACTTCTTTGTGTTCTGTGAAATCATCTCACAGAGTTACATCTTTCCCCTCAAGAAGCCTTTCGCTAAGACAGTTCTTGTGGAATTGGCAAAGTGATATTTGGAAGCCCCTAGAGGGCGATGGTGAAAAAGGAAATATCCTCCGATGAAATCTGCAAAGAAGCTTTCTGCGAAACTGCTTAGTGTTCTGTTAATTCATCTCACAGAGTTACATCTGTATTTCGTGGATCTCTTTGCTAGCCTTATTTCTGTGGAATCTGAGAACAGATATTTCGGATCCCTTGGAAGACTATAGGGCCAAAGGAAATATCCTCCGATAACAAAGAGAAAGAAGCTTTCTGAGAAACTTCTTTGTGTTCTGTGAAATCATCTCACAGAGTTACATCTTTCCCCTCAAGAAGCCTTTCGCCAAGACAGTTCTTGTGGAATTGGCAAAGTGATATTTGGAATCCCTTAGAGGGCTATGGTGAAAAAGGAAATATCCTCAGATGAAATCTGGAAAGAAGCTTTCTGAGAAACTGCTTAGTGTTCTGTTAATTCATCTCACAGAGTTACATGTGTATTTCATGGATCTCTTTGCTAGCCTTATTTCTGTGGAATCTGAGAACAGATATTTCGGATACCTTGGAAGACTATTCGGCCAAAGGAAATATCCTACGATAACAAAGAGAAAGAAGCTTTTTGAGAAACTTCTTTGTGTTCTGTGAAATCATCTCACAGAGTTACAGCTTTCCCCTCAAGAAGCCTTTCGCCAAGCCATTTCTTGTGGAATTGGCAAAGTGATATTTGGAAGCCCATAGAGGGCTATGGTGAAAAAGGAAATATCCTCAGATGAAATCTGGAAAGAAGCTTTCTGAGAAACTGCTTAGTGTTCTGTTAATTCATCTCACAGAGTTACATCTGTATTTCGTGGATCTCTTTGCTAGCCTTATTTCTGTGGAATCTGAAAACAGATATTTCGGATCCCTTGGAAGACTATAGGGCCAAAGGAAATATCCTCCGATAACAAAGAGAAAGAAGCTTTCTGGGAAACTACTTTGTTTTCTTTGAAATCATCTCACAGAGTTACAGCTTTCCCCTCAAGAAGCCTTTCGTTAAGACAGTTCTTGTGGAATTGGCAAAGTGATATTTGGAAGCCCATAGAGGGCTATGGTTAAAAAAGGAAATATCCTCAGATGAAATCTGGAAAGAAGTTTTCTGAGAAACTGCTTAGTGTTCTGTTAATTCATCTCACAGAGTTACATGTGTATTTCGTGGATCTCTTTGCTTGCCTTATTTCTGTGGAATCTGAGAACAGATATTTCGGATCCCTTGGAAGACTATAGGGCCAAAGGAAATATACTCCGATAACAAAGAGAAAGAAGCTTTCTGAGAAACTTCTTTGTGTTCTGTGAAATCATCTCACAGAGTTACATCTTTCCCCTCAAGAAGCCTTTCGCTAAGACAGTTCTTGTGGAATTGGCAAAGTGATATTTGGAAGCCCATAGAGGGCTATGGTGAAAAAGGAAATATCCTCAGATGAAATCTGGAAAGAATCTTTCTGAGAAACTGCTTAGTGTTCTGTTAATTCATCTCACAGAGTTACATGTGTATTTCGTGGATCTCTTTGCTAGCCTTATTTCTGTGGAATCTGAGAACAGATATTTCGGATCCCTTGGAAGACTATAGTGCCAAAGGAAATATCCTCCGATAACAAAGAGAAAGAAGCTTTCTGAGAAACTTCTTTGTGTTCTGTGAAATCATCTCACAGAGTTACAGCTTTCCCCTCAATAAGCCTTTCGCCAAGACAGTTCTTGTGGAATTGGCAAAGTGATATTTGGAATCCCATAGAGGGCTATGGTGAAAGAGGAAATATCCTCAGATGAAATCTGGAAAGAAGCTTTCTGAGAAACTGCTTAGTGTTCTGTTAATTCATCTCACAGAGTTACATGTGTATTTCGTGGATCTCTTTGCTAGCCTTATTTCTGTGGAATCTGAGAACAGATATTTCGGATCCCTTGGAAGACTATACGGCCAAAGGAAATATCCTACGATAACAAAGAGAAAGAAGCTTTTTGAGAAACTTCTTTGTGTTCTGTGAAATCATCTCACGGAGTTACAGCTTTTCCCTCAAGAAGCCTTTCGCCAAGGCAGTTCTTGTGGAATTGGCAAAGGGATATTTGGAAGCCCATAGAGGGCTATGGTGAAAAAGGAAATATCCTCAGATGAAATCTGGAAAGAAGCTTTCTGAGAAACTGCTTAGTGTTCTGTTAATTCATCTCACAGAGTTACATCTGTATTTCTTTGATCTCTTTGCTAGCCTTATTTCTGTGGAATCTGAAAACAGATATTTCGGATCCCTTGGAAGACTATAGGGCCAAAGGAAATATCCTCCGATAATAAAGAGAAAGAAGATTTCTGAGAAACTTCTTTGTGTTCTGTGAAATCATCTCACAGAGTTACATCTTTCCCCTCAAGAAGCCTTTCGCTAAGACAGTTCTTGTGGAATTGGCAAAGTGATATTTGGAAGCCCCTAGAGGGCGATGGTGAAAAAGGAAATATCCTCCGATGAAATCTGCAAAGAAGCTTTCTGCGAAACTGCTTAGTGTTCTGTTAATTCATCTCACAGAGTTACATCTGTATTTCGTGGATCTCTTTGCTAGCCTTATTTCTGTGGAATCTGAGAACAGATATTTCGGATCCCTTGGAAGACTATAGGGCCAAAGGAAATATCCTCCGATAACAAAGAGAAAGAAGCTTTCTGAGAAACTTCTTTGTGTTCTGTGAAATCATCTCACAGAGTTACATCTTTCCCCTCAAGAAGCCTTTCGCCAAGACAGTTCTTGTGGAATTGGCAAAGTGATATTTGGAATCCCTTAGAGGGCTATGGTGAAAAAGGAAATATCCTCAGATGAAATCTGGAAAGAAGCTTTCTGAGAAACTGCTTAGTGTTCTGTTAATTCATCTCACAGAGTTACATGTGTATTTCATGGATCTCTTTGCTAGCCTTATTTCTGTGGAATCTGAGAACAGATATTTCGGATACCTTGGAAGACTATTCGGCCAAAGGAAATATCCTACGATAACAAAGAGAAAGAAGCTTTTTGAGAAACTTCTTTGTGTTCTGTGAAATCATCTCACAGAGTTACAGCTTTCCCCTCAAGAAGCCTTTCGCCAAGCCATTTCTTGTGGAATTGGCAAAGTGATATTTGGAAGCCCATAGAGGGCTATGGTGAAAAAGGAAATATCCTCAGATGAAATCTGGAAAGAAGCTTTCTGAGAAACTGCTTAGTGTTCTGTTAATTCATCTCACAGAGTTACATCTGTATTTCGTGGATCTCTTTGCTAGCCTTATTTCTGTGGAATCTGAAAACAGATATTTCGGATCCCTTGGAAGACTATAGGGCCAAAGGAAATATCCTCCGATAACAAAGAGAAAGAAGCTTTCTGGGAAACTACTTTGTTTTCTTTGAAATCATCTCACAGAGTTACAGCTTTCCCCTCAAGAGGCCTTTCGTTAAGACAGTTCTTGTGGAATTGGCAAAGTGATATTTGGAAGCCCATAGAGGGCTATGGTTAAAAAAGGAAATATCCTCAGATGAAATCTGGAAAGAAGTTTTCTGAGAAACTGCTTAGTGTTCTGTTAATTCATCTCACAGAGTTACATGTGTATTTCGTGGATCTCTTTGCTTGCCTTATTTCTGTGGAATCTGAGAACAGATATTTCGGATCCCTTGGAAGACTATAGGGCCAAAGGAAATATACTCCGATAACAAAGAGAAAGAAGCTTTCTGAGAAACTTCTTTGTGTTCTGTGAAATCACCTCACAGAGTTACATCTTTCCCCTCAAGAAGCCTTTCGCTAAGACAGTTCTTGTGGAATTGGCAAAGTGATATTTGGAAGCCCACAGAGGGCTATGGTGAAAAAGGAAATATCCTCAGATGAAATCTGGAAAGAATCTTTCTGAGAAACTGCTTAGTGTTCTCTTAATTCATCTCACAGAGTTACATCTGTATTTCGTGGATCTCTTTGCTAGCCTTATTTCTGTGGAATCTGAGAACAGATATTTCGGATCCCTTGGAAGACTATAGGGCCAAAGGAAATATCCTCCGATAACAAAGAGAAAGAAGCTTTCTGAGAAACTTCTTTGTATTCTTTGAAATCATCTCACAGAGTTACAGCTTTCCCCTCAAGAAGCCTTTCGTTAAGACAGTTCTTGTGGAATTGGAAAAGTGATATTTGGAAGCCCATAGAGGGCTATGGTGAAAAAGGAAATATCCTCAGATGAAATCTGGAAAGAATCTTTCTGAGAAACTGCTTAGTGTTCTGTTAATTCATCTCACAGAGTTACATCTGTATTTCGTGGATCTCTTTGCTAGCCTTATTTCTGTGGAATCTGAGAACAGATATTTCGGATCCCTTGGAAGACTATACGGCCAAAGGAAATATCCTACGATAACAAAGAGAAAGAAGCTTTTTGAGAAACTTCTTTGTGTTCTGTGAAATCATCTCACGGAGTTACAGCTTTTCCCTCAAGAAGCCTTTCGCCAAGGCAGTTCTTGTGGAATTGGCAAAGGGATATTTGGAAGCCCATAGAGGGCTATGGTGAAAAAGGAAATATCCTCAGATGAAATCTGGAAAGAAGCTTTCTGAGAAACTGCTTAGTGTTCTGTTAATTCATCTCACAGAGTTACATCTGTATTTCTTTGATCTCTTTGCTAGCCTTATTTCTGTGGAATCTGAAAACAGATATTTCGGATCCCTTGGAAGACTATAGGGCCAAAGGAAATATCCTCCGATAATAAAGAGAAAGAAGATTTCTGAGAAACTTCTTTGTGTTCTGTGAAATCATCTCACAGAGTTACATCTTTCCCCTCAAGAAGCCTTTCGCTAAGACAGTTCTTGTGGAATTGGCAAAGTGATATTTGGAAGCCCCTAGAGGGCGATGGTGAAAAAGGAAATATCCTCCGATGAAATCTGCAAAGAAGCTTTCTGCGAAACTGCTTAGTGTTCTGTTAATTCATCTCACAGAGTTACATCTGTATTTCGTGGATCTCTTTGCTAGCCTTATTTCTGTGGAATCTGAGAACAGATATTTCGGATCCCTTGGAAGACTATAGGGCCAAAGGAAATATCCTCCGATAACAAAGAGAAAGAAGCTTTCTGAGAAACTTCTTTGTGTTCTGTGAAATCATCTCACAGAGTTACATCTTTCCCCTCAAGAAGCCTTTCGCCAAGACAGTTCTTGTGGAATTGGCAAAGTGATATTTGGAATCCCTTAGAGGGCTATGGTGAAAAAGGAAATATCCTCAGATGAAATCTGGAAAGAAGCTTTCTGAGAAACTGCTTAGTGTTCTGTTAATTCATCTCACAGAGTTACATGTGTATTTCATGGATCTCTTTGCTAGCCTTATTTCTGTGGAATCTGAGAACAGATATTTCGGATACCTTGGAAGACTATTCGGCCAAAGGAAATATCCTACGATAACAAAGAGAAAGAAGCTTTTTGAGAAACTTCTTTGTGTTCTGTGAAATCATCTCACAGAGTTACAGCTTTCCCCTCAAGAAGCCTTTCGCCAAGCCATTTCTTGTGGAATTGGCAAAGTGATATTTGGAAGCCCATAGAGGGCTATGGTGAAAAAGGAAATATCCTCAGATGAAATCTGGAAAGAAGCTTTCTGAGAAACTGCTTAGTGTTCTGTTAATTCATCTCACAGAGTTACATCTGTATTTCGTGGATCTCTTTGCTAGCCTTATTTCTGTGGAATCTGAAAACAGATATTTCGGATCCCTTGGAAGACTATAGGGCCAAAGGAAATATCCTCCGATAACAAAGAGAAAGAAGCTTTCTGGGAAACTACTTTGTTTTCTTTGAAATCATCTCACAGAGTTACAGCTTTCCCCTCAAGAGGCCTTTCGTTAAGACAGTTCTTGTGGAATTGGCAAAGTGATATTTGGAAGCCCATAGAGGGCTATGGTTAAAAAAGGAAATATCCTCAGATGAAATCTGGAAAGAAGTTTTCTGAGAAACTGCTTAGTGTTCTGTTAATTCATCTCACAGAGTTACATGTGTATTTCGTGGATCTCTTTGCTTGCCTTATTTCTGTGGAATCTGAGAACAGATATTTCGGATCCCTTGGAAGACTATAGGGCCAAAGGAAATATACTCCGATAACAAAGAGAAAGAAGCTTTCTGAGAAACTTCTTTGTGTTCTGTGAAATCACCTCACAGAGTTACATCTTTCCCCTCAAGAAGCCTTTCGCTAAGACAGTTCTTGTGGAATTGGCAAAGTGATATTTGGAAGCCCACAGAGGGCTATGGTGAAAAAGGAAATATCCTCAGATGAAATCTGGAAAGAATCTTTCTGAGAAACTGCTTAGTGTTCTCTTAATTCATCTCACAGAGTTACATCTGTATTTCGTGGATCTCTTTGCTAGCCTTATTTCTGTGGAATCTGAGAACAGATATTTCGGATCCCTTGGAAGACTATAGGGCCAAAGGAAATATCCTCCGATAACAAAGAGAAAGAAGCTTTCTGAGAAACTTCTTTGTATTCTTTGAAATCATCTCACAGAGTTACAGCTTTCCCCTCAAGAAGCCTTTCGTTAAGACAGTTCTTGTGGAATTGGAAAAGTGATATTTGGAAGCCCATAGAGGGCTATGGTGAAAAAGGAAATATCCTCAGATGAAATCTGGAAAGAATCTTTCTGAGAAACTGCTTAGTGTTCTGTTAATTCATCTCACAGAGTTACATCTGTATTTCTTCGATCTCTTTGCTAGCCTTATTTCTGTGGAATCTGAAAACAGATATTTCGGATCCCTTGGAAGACTATAGTGCCAAAGGAAATATCCTCCGATAAAAAATAGAAAGAAGCTTTCTGAGAAACTTCTTTGTGTTCTGTGAAATCATCTCACAGAGTTACATCTTTCCCCTCAAGAAGCCTTTCGCCAAGACAGTTCTTGTGGAATTGGCAAAGTGATATTTGGAAGCCCCTAGAGGGCGATGGTGAAAAAGGAAATATCCTCCGTTGAAATCTGGAAAGAAGCTTTCTGAGAAACTGCTTACTGTTCTGTTAGTTCATCTAACAGAGTTACATCTGCATTTCATGGATCTCTTTGCTAGCCTTATTTCTTTGGAATCTGAGAACAGATATTTCGGATCCCTTGGAAGACTATACGGCCAAAGGAAATATCCTACGATAACAAAGAGAAAGAAGCTTTTTGAGAAACTTCTTTGTGTTCTGTGAAATCATCTCACAGAGTTACAGCTTTGCCCTCAAGAAGCCTTTCGCCAAGGCATTTCTTGTGGAATTGGCAAAGTGATATTTGGAAGCCCATAGAGGGCTATGGTGAAAAAGGAAATATCCTCAGATGAAATCTGGAAAGAATCTTTCTGAGAAACTGCTTAGTGTTCTGTTAATTCATCTCACAGAGTTACATCTGTATTTCGTGGATCTCTTTGCTAGCCTTATTTCTGTGCAATCTGAAAACAGATATTTCGTATCCCTTGGAAGACTATAGGGCCAAAGGAAATATCCTCCGATAACAAAGAGAAAGAATCTTTCTGGGAAACTACTTTGTTTTCTTTGAAATCATCTCACAGAGTTACAGCTTTCCCCTCAAGAAGCCTTTCGTTAAGACAGTTCTTGTGGAATTGGCAAAGTGATATTTGGAAGCCCATAGAGGGCTATGGTTAAAAAAGGAAATATCCTCAGATGAAATCTGGAAAGAAGTTTTCTGAGAAACTGCTTAGTGTTCTGTTAATTCATCTCACAGAGTTACATCTGTATTTCGTCGATCTCTTTGCTAGCCTTATTTCTGTGGAATCTGAGAACAGATATTTCGGATCCCTTGGAAGACTATAGGGCCAAAGGAAATATCCTCCGATAACAAAGAGAAAGAAGCTTTCTGAGAAACTTCTTTGTGTTCTTTGAAATCATCTCCCAGAGTTACAGCTTTCCCCTCAAGAAGCCTTTCGCTAAGACAGTTCTTGTAGAATTGGCAAAGTGATATTTGGAAGCCCATAGAGGGCTATGGTGAAAAAGGAAATATCCTCCGATGAAATCTGGAAAGAAGCTTTCTGAGAAACTGCTTAGTGTTCTGTTAATTCATCTAACAGAGTTACATGTGTATTTCGTGGATCTCTTTGCTAGCAGTATTTTTGTGTAATCTGAGAACAGATATTTCGGATCCCTAGGAAGACTATAGGGCCAAAGGAAATATCCTCCGATAACAAAGAGAAAGAAGCTTTCTGAGAAACTTCTTTGTGTTCTTTGAAATCATCTCACAGAGTTACAGCTTTCCCCTCAAGAAACCTTTCGATAAGACAGTTCTTGTGGAATTGGCAAAGTGATATTTGGAAGCCCCTAGAGGGCTATGGTGAAAAAGGAAATATCCTCCGACGAAATCTGGAAAGAAGCTTTCTGCGAAACTGCTTAGTGTTCTGTTAATTCATCTCACAGAGTTACATCTGTATTTCGTGGATCTCTTTGCTAGCCTTATTTCTGTGGAATCTGAGAACAGATATTTCGGATCCCTTGGAAGACTATAGGGCCAAAGGAAATATCCTCCGATAACAAAGAGAAAGAAGCTTTCTGAGAAACTTCTTTGTGTTCTGTGAAATCATCTCACAGAGTTACAGCTTTCCCCTCAAGAAGCCTTTCGCCAAGACAGTTCTTGTGCAATTGGCAAAGTGATATTTGGAATCCCATAGAGGGCTATGGTGAAAAAGGAAATATCCTCAGATGAAATCTGGAAAGAAGCTTTCTGAGAAACTGCTTAGTGTTCTGTTAATTCATCTCACAGAGTTACATGTGTATTTCATGGATCTCTTTGCTAGCCTTATTTCTGTGGAATCTGAGAACAGATATTCGGATCCCTTGGAAGACTATTCGGCCAAAGGAAATATCCTACGATAACAAAGAGAAAGAAGCTTTTTGAGAAACTTCTTTGTGTTCTGTGAAATCATCTCACAGAGTTACAGCTTTCCCCTCAAGAAGCCTTTCGCCAAGGCATTTCTTGTGGAATTGGCAAAGTGATATTTGGAAGCCCATAGAGGGCTATGGTGAAAAAGGAAATATCCTCAGATGAAATCTGGAAAGAAGCTTTCTGAGAAACTGCTTAGTGTTCTGTTAATTCATCTCACAGAGTTACATCTGTATTTCGTGGATCTCTTTGCTAGCCTTATTTCTGTGGAATCTGAAAACAGATATTTCGGATCCCTTGGAAGACTATAGGTCCAAAGGAAATATCCTCCGATAACAAAGAGAAAGAAGCTTTCTGGGAAACTACTTTGTTTTCTTTGAAATCATCTCACAGAGTTACAGCTTTACCCTCAAGAAGCCTTTCGTTAAGACAGTTCTTGTGGAATTGGCAAAGTGATATTTGGAAGCCCATAGAGGGCTATGGTTAAAAAAGGAAATATCCTCAGATGAAATCTGGAAAGAAGTTTTCTGAGAAACTGCTTAGTGTTCTGTTAATTCATCTCACAGAGTTACATGTGTATTTCGTGGATCTCTTTGCTTGCCTTATTTCTGTGGAATCTCAGAACAGATATTTCGGATCCCTTGGAAGACTATAGGGCCAAAGGAAATATCCTCCGATAACAAAGAGAAAGAAGCTTTCTGAGAAACTTCTTTGTGTTCTGTGAAATCATCTCACAGAGTTACAGCTTTCCCCTCAAGAAGCCTTTCGCTAAGACAGTTCTTGTGGAATTGGCAAAGTGATATTTGGAAGCCCATAGAGGGCTATGGTGAAAAAGGAAATATCCTCAGATGAAATCTGGAAAGAATCTTTCTGAGAAACTGCTTAGTGTTCTGTTAATTCATCTCACAGAGTTACATGTGTATTTCGTGGATCTCTTTGCTAGCCTTATTTCTGTGGAATCTGAGAACAGATATTTCGGATCCCTTGGAAGACTATAGTGCCAAAGGAAATATCCTCCGATAACAAAGAGAAAGAAGCTTTCTGAGAAACTTCTTTGTGTTCTGTGAAATCATCTCACAGAGTTACAGCTTTCCCCTCAGGAAGCCTTTCGCCAAGACAGTTCTTGTGGAATTGGCAAAGTGATATTTGGAAGCCCATAGAGGGCTATGGTGAAAAAGGAAATATCCTCAGATGATATCTGGAAAGAAGCTTTCTGAGAAACTGCTTAGTGTTCTGTTAATTCATCTCACAGAGTTACATGTGTATTTCGTGGATCTCTTTGCTCGCCTTATTTCTGTGGAATCTGAGAACAGATATTTCGGATCCCTTGGAAGACTATACGGCCAAAGGAAATATCCTACGATAACAAAGAGAAAGAAGCTTTTTGAGAAACTTCTTTGTGTTCTGTGAAATCATCTCACAGAGTTACAGCTTTCCCCTCAAGAAGCCTTTCGCCAAGGCAGTTCTTGTGGAATTGGCAAAGGGATATTTGGAAGCCCATAGAGGGCTATGGTGAAAAAGGAAATATCCTCAGATGAAATCTGGAAAGAAGCTTTCTGAGAAACTGCTTAGTGTTCTGTTAATTCATCTCACAGAGTTACATCTGTATTTCTTCGATCTCTTTGCTAGCCTTATTTCTGTGGAATCTGAAAACAGATATTTCGGATCCCTTGGAAGACTATAGGGCCAAAGGAAATATCCTCCGATAATAAAGAGAAAGAAGATTTCTGAGAAACTTCTTTGTGTTCTGTGAAATCATCTCACAGAGTTACATCTTTCCCCTCAAGAAGCCTTTCGCTAAGACAGTTCTTGTGGAATTGGCAAAGTGATATTTGGAAGCCCCTAGAGGGCGATGGTGAAAAAGGAAATATCCTCCGATGAAATCTGCAAAGAAGCTTTCTGCGAAACTGCTTAGTGTTCTGTTAATTCATCTCACAGAGTTACATCTGTATTTCGTGGATCTCTTTGCTAGCCTTATTTCTGTGGAATCTGAGAACAGATATTTCGGATCCCTTGGAAGACTATAGGGCCAAAGGAAATATCCTCCGATAACAAAGAGAAAGAAGCTTTCTGAGAAACTTCTTTGTGTTCTGTGAAATCATCTCACAGAGTTACATCTTTCCCCTCAAGAAGCCTTTCGCCAAGACAGTTCTTGTGGAATTGGCAAAGTGATATTTGGAATCCCTTAGAGGCCTATGGTGAAAAAGGAAATATCCTCAGATGAAATCTGGAAAGAAGCTTTCTGAGAAACTGCTTAGTGTTCTGTTAATTCATCTCACAGAGTTACATGTGTATTTCATGGATCTCTTTGCTAGCCTTATTTCTGTGGAATCTGAGAACAGATATTTCGGATACCTTGGAAGACTATTCGGCCAAAGGAAATATCCTACGATAACAAAGAGAAAGAAGCTTTTTGAGAAACTTCTTTGTGTTCTGTGAAATCATCTCACAGAGTTACAGCTTTCCCCTCAAGAAGCCTTTCGCCAAGCCATTTCTTTTGGAATTGGCAAAGTGATATTTGGAAGCCCATAGAGGGCTATGGTGAAAAAGGAAATATCCTCAGATGAAATCTGGAAAGAAGCTTTCTGAGAAACTGCTTAGTGTTCTGTTAATTCATCTCACAGAGTTACATCTGTATTTCGTGGATCTCTTTGCTAGCCTTATTTCTGTGGAATCTGAAAACAGATATTTCGGATCCCTTGGAAGACTATAGGGCCAAAGGAAATATCCTCCGATAACAAAGAGAAAGAAGCTTTCTGGGAAACTACTTTGTTTTCTTTGAAATCATCTCACAGAGTTACAGCTTTCCCCTCAAGAGGCCTTTCGTTAAGACAGTTCTTGTGGAATTGGCAAAGTGATATTTGGAAGCCCATAGAGGGCTATGGTTAAAAAAGGAAATATCCTCAGATGAAATCTGGAAAGAAGTTTTCTGAGAAACTGCTTAGTGTTCTGTTAATTCATCTCACAGAGTTACATGTGTATTTCGTGGATCTCTTTGCTTGCCTTATTTCTGTGGAATCTGAGAACAGATATTTCGGATCCCTTGGAAGACTATAGGGCCAAAGGAAATATACTCCGATAACAAAGAGAAAGAAGCTTTCTGAGAAACTTCTTTGTGTTCTGTGAAATCACCTCACAGAGTTACATCTTTCCCCTCAAGAAGCCTTTCGCTAAGACAGTTCTTGTGGAATTGGCAAAGTGATATTTGGAAGCCCACAGAGGGCTATGGTGAAAAAGGAAATATCCTCAGATGAAATCTGGAAAGAATCTTTCTGAGAAACTGCTTAGTGTTCTCTTAATTCATCTCACAGAGTTACATCTGTATTTCGTGGATCTCTTTGCTAGCCTTATTTCTGTGGAATCTGAGAACAGATATTTCGGATCCCTTGGAAGACTATAGGGCCAAAGGAAATATCCTCCGATAACAAAGAGAAAGAAGCTTTCTGAGAAACTTCTTTGTATTCTTTGAAATCATCTCACAGAGTTACAGCTTTCCCCTCAAGAAGCCTTTCGTTAAGACAGTTCTTGTGGAATTGGAAAAGTGATATTTGGAAGCCCATAGAGGGCTATGGTGAAAAAGGAAATATCCTCAGATGAAATCTGGAAAGAATCTTTCTGAGAAACTGCTTAGTGTTCTGTTAATTCATCTCACAGAGTTACATGTGTATTTCGTGGATCTCTTTGC
The DNA here is from genome assembly GCF_043159975.1 of Macaca nemestrina. Lineage (NCBI taxonomy): Eukaryota > Metazoa > Chordata > Mammalia > Primates > Cercopithecidae > Macaca > Macaca nemestrina. The sequence continues at coordinate 69,730,830 of NC_092126.1, forward strand.
TAGCCTTATTTCTGTGGAATCTGAAAACAGATATTTCGGATCCCTTGGAAGACTATAGTGCCAAAGGAAATATCCTCCGATAAAAAATAGAAAGAAGCTTTCTGAGAAACTTCTTTGTGTTCTGTGAAATCATCTCACAGAGTTACATCTTTCCCCTCAAGAAGCCTTTCGCCAAGACAGTTCTTGTGGAATTGGCAAAGTGATATTTGGAAGCCCCTAGAGGGCGATGGTGAAAAAGGAAATATCCTCCGTTGAAATCTGGAAAGAAGCTTTCTGAGAAACTGCTTACTGTTCTGTTAGTTCATCTAACAGAGTTACATCTGCATTTCATGGATCTCTTTGCTAGCCTTATTTCTTTGGAATCTGAGAACAGATATTTCGGATCCCTTGGAAGACTATACGGCCAAAGGAAATATCCTACGATAACAAAGAGAAAGAAGCTTTTTGAGAAACTTCTTTGTGTTCTGTGAAATCATCTCACAGAGTTACAGCTTTGCCCTCAAGAAGCCTTTCGCCACGGCATTTCTTGTGGAATTGGCAAAGTGATATTTGGAAGCCCATAGAGGGCTATGGTGAAAAAGGAAATATCCTCAGATGAAATCTGGAAAGAATCTTTCTGAGAAACTGCTTAGTGTTCTGTTAATTCATCTCACAGAGTTACATCTGTATTTCGTGGATCTCTTTGCTAGCCTTATTTCTGTGCAATCTGAAAACAGATATTTCGTATCCCTTGGAAGACTATAGGGCCAAAGGAAATATCCTCCGATAACAAAGAGAAAGAATCTTTCTGGGAAACTACTTTGTTTTCTTTGAAATCATCTCACAGAGTTACAGCTTTCCCCTCAAGAAGCCTTTCGTTAAGACAGTTCTTGTGGAATTGGCAAAGTGATATTTGGAAGCCCATAGAGGGCTATGGTTAAAAAAGGAAATATCCTCAGATGAAATCTGGAAAGAAGTTTTCTGAGAAACTGCTTAGTGTTCTGTTAATTCATCTCACAGAGTTACATCTGTATTTCGTCGATCTCTTTGCTAGCCTTATTTCTGTGGAATCTGAGAACAGATATTTCGGATCCCTTGGAAGACTATAGGGCCAAAGGAAATATCCTCCGATAACAAAGAGAAAGAAGCTTTCTGAGAAACTTCTTTGTGTTCTTTGAAATCATCTCCCAGAGTTACAGCTTTCCCCTCAAGAAGCCTTTCGCTAAGACAGTTCTTGTAGAATTGGCAAAGTGATATTTGGAAGCCCATAGAGGGCTATGGTGAAAAAGGAAATATCCTCCGATGAAATCTGGAAAGAAGCTTTCTGAGAAACTGCTTAGTGTTCTGTTAATTCATCTAACAGAGTTACATGTGTATTTCGTGGATCTCTTTGCTAGCAGTATTTTTGTGTAATCTGAGAACAGATATTTCGGATCCCTAGGAAGACTATAGGGCCAAAGGAAATATCCTCCGATAACAAAGAGAAAGAAGCTTTCTGAGAAACTTCTTTGTGTTCTTTGAAATCATCTCACAGAGTTACAGCTTTCCCCTCAAGAAACCTTTCGATAAGACAGTTCTTGTGGAATTGGCAAAGTGATATTTGGAAGCCCCTAGAGGGCTATGGTGAAAAAGGAAATATCCTCCGACGAAATCTGGAAAGAAGCTTTCTGCGAAACTGCTTAGTGTTCTGTTAATTCATCTCACAGAGTTACATCTGTATTTCGTGGATCTCTTTGCTAGCCTTATTTCTGTGGAATCTGAGAACAGATATTTCGGATCCCTTGGAAGACTATAGGGCCAAAGGAAATATCCTCCGATAACAAAGAGAAAGAAGCTTTCTGAGAAACTTCTTTGTGTTCTGTGAAATCATCTCACAGAGTTACAGCTTTCCCCTCAAGAAGCCTTTCGCCAAGACAGTTCTTGTGCAATTGGCAAAGTGATATTTGGAATCCCATAGAGGGCTATGGTGAAAAAGGAAATATCCTCAGATGAAATCTGGAAAGAAGCTTTCTGAGAAACTGCTTAGTGTTCTGTTAATTCATCTCACAGAGTTACATGTGTATTTCATGGATCTCTTTGCTAGCCTTATTTCTGTGGAATCTGAGAACAGATATTCGGATCCCTTGGAAGACTATTCGGCCAAAGGAAATATCCTACGATAACAAAGAGAAAGAAGCTTTTTGAGAAACTTCTTTGTGTTCTGTGAAATCATCTCACAGAGTTACAGCTTTCCCCTCAAGAAGCCTTTCGCCAAGGCATTTCTTGTGGAATTGGCAAAGTGATATTTGGAAGCCCATAGAGGGCTATGGTGAAAAAGGAAATATCCTCAGATGAAATCTGGAAAGAAGCTTTCTGAGAAACTGCTTAGTGTTCTGTTAATTCATCTCACAGAGTTACATCTGTATTTCGTGGATCTCTTTGCTAGCCTTATTTCTGTGGAATCTGAAAACAGATATTTCGGATCCCTTGGAAGACTATAGGTCCAAAGGAAATATCCTCCGATAACAAAGAGAAAGAAGCTTTCTGGGAAACTACTTTGTTTTCTTTGAAATCATCTCACAGAGTTACAGCTTTACCCTCAAGAAGCCTTTCGTTAAGACAGTTCTTGTGGAATTGGCAAAGTGATATTTGGAAGCCCATAGAGGGCTATGGTTAAAAAAGGAAATATCCTCAGATGAAATCTGGAAAGAAGTTTTCTGAGAAACTGCTTAGTGTTCTGTTAATTCATCTCACAGAGTTACATGTGTATTTCGTGGATCTCTTTGCTTGCCTTATTTCTGTGGAATCTCAGAACAGATATTTCGGATCCCTTGGAAGACTATAGGGCCAAAGGAAATATCCTCCGATAACAAAGAGAAAGAAGCTTTCTGAGAAACTTCTTTGTGTTCTGTGAAATCATCTCACAGAGTTACAGCTTTCCCCTCAAGAAGCCTTTCGCTAAGACAGTTCTTGTGGAATTGGCAAAGTGATATTTGGAAGCCCATAGAGGGCTATGGTGAAAAAGGAAATATCCTCAGATGAAATCTGGAAAGAATCTTTCTGAGAAACTGCTTAGTGTTCTGTTAATTCATCTCACAGAGTTACATGTGTATTTCGTGGATCTCTTTGCTAGCCTTATTTCTGTGGAATCTGAGAACAGATATTTCGGATCCCTTGGAAGACTATAGTGCCAAAGGAAATATCCTCCGATAACAAAGAGAAAGAAGCTTTCTGAGAAACTTCTTTGTGTTCTGTGAAATCATCTCACAGAGTTACAGCTTTCCCCTCAGGAAGCCTTTCGCCAAGACAGTTCTTGTGGAATTGGCAAAGTGATATTTGGAAGCCCATAGAGGGCTATGGTGAAAAAGGAAATATCCTCAGATGATATCTGGAAAGAAGCTTTCTGAGAAACTGCTTAGTGTTCTGTTAATTCATCTCACAGAGTTACATGTGTATTTCGTGGATCTCTTTGCTCGCCTTATTTCTGTGGAATCTGAGAACAGATATTTCGGATCCCTTGGAAGACTATACGGCCAAAGGAAATATCCTACGATAACAAAGAGAAAGAAGCTTTTTGAGAAACTTCTTTGTGTTCTGTGAAATCATCTCACAGAGTTACAGCTTTCCCCTCAAGAAGCCTTTCGCCAAGGCAGTTCTTGTGGAATTGGCAAAGGGATATTTGGAAGCCCATAGAGGGCTATGGTGAAAAAGGAAATATCCTCAGATGAAATCTGGAAAGAAGCTTTCTGAGAAACTGCTTAGTGTTCTGTTAATTCATCTCACAGAGTTACATCTGTATTTCTTCGATCTCTTTGCTAGCCTTATTTCTGTGGAATCTGAAAACAGATATTTCGGATCCCTTGGAAGACTATAGGGCCAAAGGAAATATCCTCCGATAATAAAGAGAAAGAAGATTTCTGAGAAACTTCTTTGTGTTCTGTGAAATCATCTCACAGAGTTACATCTTTCCCCTCAAGAAGCCTTTCGCTAAGACAGTTCTTGTGGAATTGGCAAAGTGATATTTGGAAGCCCCTAGAGGGCGATGGTGAAAAAGGAAATATCCTCCGATGAAATCTGCAAAGAAGCTTTCTGCGAAACTGCTTAGTGTTCTGTTAATTCATCTCACAGAGTTACATCTGTATTTCGTGGATCTCTTTGCTAGCCTTATTTCTGTGGAATCTGAGAACAGATATTTCGGATCCCTTGGAAGACTATAGGGCCAAAGGAAATATCCTCCGATAACAAAGAGAAAGAAGCTTTCTGAGAAACTTCTTTGTGTTCTGTGAAATCATCTCACAGAGTTACATCTTTCCCCTCAAGAAGCCTTTCGCCAAGACAGTTCTTGTGGAATTGGCAAAGTGATATTTGGAATCCCTTAGAGGCCTATGGTGAAAAAGGAAATATCCTCAGATGAAATCTGGAAAGAAGCTTTCTGAGAAACTGCTTAGTGTTCTGTTAATTCATCTCACAGAGTTACATGTGTATTTCATGGATCTCTTTGCTAGCCTTATTTCTGTGGAATCTGAGAACAGATATTTCGGATACCTTGGAAGACTATTCGGCCAAAGGAAATATCCTACGATAACAAAGAGAAAGAAGCTTTTTGAGAAACTTCTTTGTGTTCTGTGAAATCATCTCACAGAGTTACAGCTTTCCCCTCAAGAAGCCTTTCGCCAAGCCATTTCTTTTGGAATTGGCAAAGTGATATTTGGAAGCCCATAGAGGGCTATGGTGAAAAAGGAAATATCCTCAGATGAAATCTGGAAAGAAGCTTTCTGAGAAACTGCTTAGTGTTCTGTTAATTCATCTCACAGAGTTACATCTGTATTTCGTGGATCTCTTTGCTAGCCTTATTTCTGTGGAATCTGAAAACAGATATTTCGGATCCCTTGGAAGACTATAGGGCCAAAGGAAATATCCTCCGATAACAAAGAGAAAGAAGCTTTCTGGGAAACTACTTTGTTTTCTTTGAAATCATCTCACAGAGTTACAGCTTTCCCCTCAAGAAGCCTTTCGTTAAGACAGTTCTTGTGGAATTGGCAAAGTGATATTTGGAAGCCCATAGAGGGCTATGGTTAAAAAAGGAAATATCCTCAGATGAAATCTGGAAAGAAGTTTTTTGAGAAACTGCTTAGTGTTCTGTTAATTCATCTCACAGAGTTACATGTGTATTTCGTGGATCTCTTTGCTTGCCTTATTTCTGTGGAATCTCAGAACAGATATTTCGGATCCCTTGGAAGACTATAGGGCCAAAGGAAATATCCTCCGATAACAAAGAGAAAGAAGCTTTCTGAGAAACTTCTTTGTGTTCTGTGAAATCATCTCACAGAGTTACATCTTTCCCCTCAAGAAGCCTTTCGCTAAGACAGTTCTTGTGGAATTGGCAAAGTGATATTTGGAAGCCCATAGAGGGCTATGGTGAAAAAGGAAATATCCTCAGATGAAATCTGGAAAGAATCTTTCTGAGAAACTGCTTAGTGTTCTGTTAATTCATCTCACAGAGTTACATGTGTATTTCGTGGATCTCTTTGCTAGCCTTATTTCTGTGGAATCTGAGAACAGATATTTCGGATCCCTTGGAAGACTATAGTGCCAATGGAAGTATCCTCCGATAACAAAGAGAAAGAAGCTTTCTGAGAAACTTCTTTGTGTTCTGTGAAATCATCTCACAGAGTTACAGCTTTCCCCTCAATAAGCCTTTCGCCAAGACAGTTCTTGTGGAATTGGGAAAGTGATATTTGGAATCCCATAGAGGGCTATGGTGAAAGAGGAAATATCCTCAGATGAAATCTGGAAAGAAGCTTTCTGAGAAACTGCTTAGTGTTCTGTTAATTCATCTCACAGAGTTACATGTGTATTTCGTGGATCTCTTTGCTAGCCTTATTTCTGTGGAATCTGAGAACAGATATTTCGGATCCCTTGGAAGACTATACGGCCAAAGGAAATATCCTACGATAACAAAGAGAAAGAAGCTTTTTGAGAAACTTCTTTGTGTTCTGTGAAATCATCTCACAGAGTTACAGCTTTCCCCTCAAGAAGCCTTTCGCCAAGGCAGTTCTTGTGGAATTGGCAAAGGGATATTTGGAAGCCCATAGAGGGCTATGGTGAAAAAGGAAATATCCTCAGATGAAATCTGGAAAGAAGCTTTCTGAGAAACTGCTTAGTGTTCTGTTAATTCATCTCACAGAGTTACATCTGTATTTCTTTGATCTCTTTGCTAGCCTTATTTCTGTGGAATCTGAAAACAGATATTTCGGATCCCTTGGAAGACTATAGGGCCAAAGGAAATATCCTCCGATAATAAAGAGAAAGAAGATTTCTGAGAAACTTCTTTGTGTTCTGTGAAATCATCTCACAGAGTTACATCTTTCCCTCAAGAAGCCTTTCGCTAAGACAGTTCTTGTGGAATTGGCAAAGTGATATTTGGAAGCCCCTAGAGGGCGATGGTGAAAAAGGAAATATCCTCCGATGAAATCTGCAAAGAAGCTTTCTGTGAAACTGCTTAGTGTTCTGTTAATTCATCTCACAGAGTTACATCTGTATTTCGTGGATCTCTTTGCTAGTCTTATTTCTGTGGAATCTGAGAACAGATACTTCGGATCCCTTGGAAGACTATAGGGCCAAAGGAAATATCCTCCGATAACAAAGAGAAAGAAGCTTTCTGAGAAACTTCTTTGTGTTCTGTGAAATCATCTCACAGAGTTACATCTTTCCCCTCAAGAAGCCTTTCGCCAAGACAGTTCTTGTGGAATTGGCAAAGTGATATTTGGAATCCCTTAGAGGGCTATGGTGAAAAAGGAAATATCCTCAGATGAAATCTGGAAAGAAGCTTTCTGAGAAACTGCTTAGTGTTCTGTTAATTCATCTCACAGAGTTACATGTGTATTTCATGGATCTCTTTGCTAGCCTTATTTCTGTGGAATCTGAGAACAGATATTTCGGATACCTTGGAAGACTATTCGGCCAAAGGAAATATCCTACGATAACAAAGAGAAAGAAGCTTTTTGAGAAACTTCTTTGTGTTCTGTGAAATCATCTCACAGAGTTACAGCTTTCCCCTCAAGAAGCCTTTCGCCAAGCCATTTCTTGTGGAATTGGCAAAGTGATATTTGGAAGCCCATAGAGGGCTATGGTGAAAAAGGAAATATCCTCAGATGAAATCTGGAAAGAAGCTTTCTGAGAAACTGCTTAGTGTTCTGTTAATTCATCTCACAGAGTTACATCTGTATTTCGTGGATCTCTTTGCTAGCCTTATTTCTGTGGAATCTGAAAACAGATATTTCGGATCCCTTGGAAGACTATAGGGCCAAAGGAAATATCCTCCAATAACAAAGAGAAAGAAGCTTTCTGGGAAACTACTTTGTTTTCTTTGAAATCATCTCACAGAGTTACAGCTTTCCCCTCAAGAGGCCTTTCGTTAAGACAGTTCTTGTGGAATTGGCAAAGTGATATTTGGAAGCCCATAGAGGGCTATGGTTAAAAAAGGAAATATCCTCAGATGAAATCTGGAAAGAAGTTTTCTGAGAAACTGCTTAGTGTTCTGTTAATTCATCTCACAGAGTTACATGTGTATTTCGTGGATCTCTTTGCTTGCCTTATTTCTGTGGAATCTGAGAACCCATATTTCGGATCCCTTGGAAGACTATAGGGCCAAAGGAAATATACTCCGATAACAAAGAGAAAGAAGCTTTCTGAGAAACTTCTTTGTGTTCTGTGAAATCACCTCACAGAGTTACATCTTTCCCCTCAAGAAGCCTTTCGCTAAGACAGTTCTTGTGGAATTGGCAAAGTGATATTTGGAAGCCCACAGAGGGCTATGGTGAAAAAGGAAATATCCTCAGATGAAATCTGGAAAGAATCTTTCTGAGAAACTGCTTAGTGTTCTCTTAATTCATCTCACAGAGTTACATCTGTATTTCGTGGATCTCTTTGCTAGCCTTATTTCTGTGGAATCTGAGAACAGATATTTCGGATCCCTTGGAAGACTATAGGGCCAAAGGAAATATCCTCCGATAACAAAGAGAAAGAAGCTTTCTGAGAAACTTCTTTGTATTCTTTGAAATCATCTCACAGAGTTACAGCTTTCCCCTCAAGAAGCCTTTCGTTAAGACAGTTCTTGTGGAATTGGCAAAGTGATATTTGGAAGCCCATAGAGGGCTACGGTGAAAAAGGAAATATCCTCAGATGAAATCTGGAAAGAATCTTTCTGAGAAACTGCTTAGTGTTCTGTTAATTCATCTCACAGAGTTACATGTGTATTTCGTGGATCTCTTTGCTAGCCTTATTTCTGTGGAATCTGAAAACAGATATTTCGGATCCCTTGGAAGACTATAGTGCCAAAGGAAATATCCTCCGATAAAAAATAGAAAGAAGCTTTCTGAGAAACTTCTTTGTGTTCTGTGAAATCATCTCACAGAGTTACAGCTTTCCCCTCAAGAAGCCTTTCGCCAAGACAGTTCTTGTGGAATTGGCAAAGTGATATTTGGAAGCCCATAGAGGGCTATGGGGAAAAAGGAAATATCCTCAGATGAAATATGGAAAGAAGCTTTCTGAGAAACTGCTTAGTGTTCTGTTAATTCATCTCACAGAGTTACATGTGTATTTCGTGGATCTCTTTGCTAGCATTATTTTTGTGGAATCTGAGAACAGATATTTCGGATCCCTAGGAAGACTATAGGGCCAAAGGAAATATCCTCCGATAACAAAGAGAAAGAAGCTTTCTGAGAAACTTCTTTGTGTTCTTTGAAATCATCTCACAGAGTTACAGCTTTCCCCTCAAGAAGCCTTTCGATAAGACAGTTCTTGTGGAATTGGCAAAGTGATATTTGGAAGCCCCTAGAGGGCTATGGTGAAAAAGGAAATATCCTCCGACGAAATCTGGAAAGAAGCTTTCTGCGAAACTGCTTAGTGTTCTGTTAATGCATCTCACAGAGTTACATCTGTATTTCGTGGATCTCTTTGCTAGCCTTATTTCTGTGGAATCTGAGAACAGATATTTCGGATCCCTTGGAAGACTATAGGGCCAAAGGAAATATCCTCCGATAACAAAGAGAAAGAAGCTTTCTGAGAAACTTCTTTGTGTTCTGTGAAATCATCTCACAGAGTTACAGCTTTCCCCTCAAGAAGCCTTTCGATAAGACAGTTCTTGTGGAATTGGCAAAGTGATATTTGGAATCCCATAGAGGGCTATGGTGAAAAAGGAAATATCCTCAGTTGAAATCTGGAAAGAAGCTTTCTGAGAAACTGCTTAGTGTTCTGTTAATTCATCTCACAGAGTTACATGTGTATTTCATGGATCTCTTTGCTAGCCTTATTTCTGTGGAATCTGAGAACAGATATTTCGGATCCCTTGGAACACTATTCGGCCAAAGGAAATATCCTACGATAACAAAGAGAAAGAAGCTTTTTGAGAAACTTCTTTGTGTTCTGTGAAATCATCTCACAGAGTTACAGCTTTCCCCTCAAGAAGCCTTTCGCCAAGCCATTTCTTGTGGAATTGGCAAAGTGATATTTGGAAGCCCATAGAGGGCTATGGTGAAAAAGGAAATATCCTCAGATGAAATCTGGAAAGAATCTTTCTGAGAAACTGCTTAGTGTTCTGTTAATTCATCTCACAGAGTTACATCTGTATTTCGTGGATCTCTTTGCTAGCCTTATTTCTGTGCAATCTGAAAACAGATATTTCGTATCCCTTGGAAGACTATAGGGCCAAAGGAAATATCCTCCGATAACAAAGAGAAGGAAGCTTTCTGGGAAACTACTTTGTTTTCTTTGAAATCATCTCACAGAGTTACAGCTTTCCCCTCAAGAAGCCTTTCGTTAAGACAGTTCTTGTGGAATTGGCAAAGTGATATTTGGAAGCCCATAGAGGGCTATGGTTAAAAAAGGAAATATCCTCAGATGAAATCTGGAAAGAAGTTTTCTGAGAAACTGCTTAGTGTTCTGTTAATTCGTCTCACAGAGTTACATCTGTATTTCGTCGATCTCTTTGCTAGCCTTATTTCTGTGGAATCTCAGAACAGATATTTCGGATCCCTTGGAAGACTATAGGGCCAAAGGAAATATCCTCCGATAACAAAGAGAAAGAAGCTTTCTGAGAAACTTCTTTGTGTTCTTTGAAATCATCTCCCAGAGTTACAGCTTTCCCCTCAAGAAGCCTTTCGCTAAGACAGTTCTTGTAGAATTGGCAAAGTGATATTTGGAAGCCCATAGAGGGCTATGGTGAAAAAGGAAATATCCTCCGATGAAATCTGCAAAGAAGCTTTCTGCGAAACTGCTTAGTGTTCTGTTAATTCATCTCACAGAGTTACATCTGTATTTCGTGGATCTCTTTGCTAGCCTTATTTCTGTGGAATCTGAGAACAGATATTTCGGATCCCTTGGAAGACTATAGGGCCAAAGGAAATATCCTCCGATAACAAAGAGAAAGAAGCTTTCTGAGAAACTTCTTTGTGTTCTGTGAAATCATCTCACAGAGTTACATCTTTCCCCTCAAGAAGCCTTTCGCCAAGACAGTTCTTGTGGAATTGGCAAAGTGATATTTGGAATCCCTTAGAGGCCTATGGTGAAAAAGGAAATATCCTCAGATGAAATCTGGAAAGAAGCTTTCTGAGAAACTGCTTAGTGTTCTGTTAATTCATCTCACAGAGTTACATGTGTATTTCATGGATCTCTTTGCTAGCCTTATTTCTGTGGAATCTGAGAACAGATATTTCGGATACCTTGGAAGACTATTCGGCCAAAGGAAATATCCTACGATAACAAAGAGAAAGAAGCTTTTTGAGAAACTTCTTTGTGTTCTGTGAAATCATCTCACAGAGTTACAGCTTTCCCCTCAAGAAGCCTTTCGCCAAGCCATTTCTTTTGGAATTGGCAAAGTGATATTTGGAAGCCCATAGAGGGCTATGGTGAAAAAGGAAATATCCTCAGATGAAATCTGGAAAGAAGCTTTCTGAGAAACTGCTTAGTGTTCTGTTAATTCATCTCACAGAGTTACATCTGTATTTCGTGGATCTCTTTGCTAGCCTTATTTCTGTGGAATCTGAAAACAGATATTTCGGATCCCTTGGAAGACTATAGGGCCAAAGGAAATATCCTCCGATAACAAAGAGAAAGAAGCTTTCTGGGAAACTACTTTGTTTTCTTTGAAATCATCTCACAGAGTTACAGCTTTCCCCTCAAGAAGCCTTTCGTTAAGACAGTTCTTGTGGAATTGGCAAAGTGATATTTGGAAGCCCATAGAGGGCTATGGTTAAAAAAGGAAATATCCTCAGATGAAATCTGGAAAGAAGTTTTCTGAGAAACTGCTTAGTGTTCTGTTAATTCATCTCACAGAGTTACATGTGTATTTCGTGGATCTCTTTGCTTGCCTTATTTCTGTGGAATCTCAGAACAGATATTTCGGATCCCTTGGAAGACTATAGGGCCAAAGGAAATATCCTCCGATAACAAAGAGAAAGAAGCTTTCTGAGAAACTTCTTTGTGTTCTGTGAAATCATCTCACAGAGTTACATCTTTCCCCTCAAGAAGCCTTTCGCTAAGACAGTTCTTGTGGAATTGGCAAAGTGATATTTGGAAGCCCATAGAGGGCTATGGTGAAAAAGGAAATATCCTCAGATGAAATCTGGAAAGAATCTTTCTGAGAAACTGCTTAGTGTTCTGTTAATTCATCTCACAGAGTTACATGTGTATTTCGTGGATCTCTTTGCTAGCCTTATTTCTGTGGAATCTGAGAACAGATATTTCGGATCCCTTGGAAGACTATAGTGCCAATGGAAGTATCCTCCGATAACAAAGAGAAAGAAGCTTTCTGAGAAACTTCTTTGTGTTCTGTGAAATCATCTCACAGAGTTACAGCTTTCCCCTCAATAAGCCTTTCGCCAAGACAGTTCTTGTGGAATTGGCAAAGTGATATTTGGAATCCCATAGAGGGCTATGGTGAAAGAGGAAATATCCTCAGATGAAATCTGGAAAGAAGCTTTCTGAGAAACTGCTTAGTGTTCTGTTAATTCATCTCACAGAGTTACATGTGTATTTCGTGGATCTCTTTGCTAGCCTTATTTCTGTGGAATCTGAGAACAGATATTTCGGATCCCTTGGAAGACTATACGGCCAAAGGAAATATCCTACGATAACAAAGAGAAAGAAGCTTTTTGAGAAACTTCTTTGTGTTCTTGAAATCATCTCACAGAGTTACAGCTTTCCCCTCAAGAAGCCTTTCGCCAAGGCAGTTCTTGTGGAACTGGCAAAGGGATATTTGGAAGCCCATAGAGGGCTATGGTGAAAAAGGAAATATTCTCAGATGAAATCTGGAAAGAAGCTTTCTGAGAAACTGCTTAGTGTTCTGTTAATTCATCTCACAGAGTTACATCTGTATTTCTTTGATCTCTTTGCTAGCCTTATTTCTGTGGAATCTGAAAACAGATATTTCGGATCCCTTGGAAGACTATAGGGCCAAAGGAAATATCCTCCGATAATAAAGAGAAAGAAGATTTCTGAGAAACTTCTTTGTGTTCTGTGAAATCATCTCACAGAGTTACATCTTTCCCTCAAGAAGCCTTTCGCTAAGACAGTTCTTGTGGAATTGGCAAAGTGATATTTGGAAGCCCCTAGAGGGCGATGGTGAAAAAGGAAATATCCTCCGATGAAATCTGCAAAGAAGCTTTCTGTGAAACTGCTTAGTGTTCTGTTAATTCATCTCACAGAGTTACATCTGTATTTCGTGGATCTCTTTGCTAGTCTTATTTCTGTGGAATCTGAGAACAGATACTTCGGATCCCTTGGAAGACTATAGGGCCAAAGGAAATATCCTCCGATAACAAAGAGAAAGAAGCTTTCTGAGAAACTTCTTTGTGTTCTGTGAAATCATCTCACAGAGTTACATCTTTCCCCTCAAGAAGCCTTTCGCCAAGACAGTTCTTGTGGAATTGGCAAAGTGATATTTGGAATCCCTTAGAGGGCTATGGTGAAAAAGGAAATATCCTCAGATGAAATCTGGAAAGAAGCTTTCTGAGAAACTGCTTAGTGTTCTGTTAATTCATCTCACAGAGTTACATGTGTATTTCATGGATCTCTTTGCTAGCCTTATTTCTGTGGAATCTGAGAACAGATATTTCGGATACCTTGGAAGACTATTCGGCCAAAGGAAATATCCTACGATAACAAAGAGAAAGAAGCTTTTTGAGAAACTTCTTTGTGTTCTGTGAAATCATCTCACAGAGTTACAGCTTTCCCCTCAAGAAGCCTTTCGCCAAGCCATTTCTTGTGGAATTGGCAAAGTGATATTTGGAAGCCCATAGAGGGCTATGGTGAAAAAGGAAATATCCTCAGATGAAATCTGGAAAGAAGCTTTCTGAGAAACTGCTTAGTGTTCTGTTAATTCATCTCACAGAGTTACATCTGTATTTCGTGGATCTCTTTGCTAGCCTTATTTCTGTGGAATCTGAAAACAGATATTTCGGATCCCTTGGAAGACTATAGGGCCAAAGGAAATATCCTCCAATAACAAAGAGAAAGAAGCTTTCTGGGAAACTACTTTGTTTTCTTTGAAATCATCTCACAGAGTTACAGCTTTCCCCTCAAGAGGCCTTTCGTTAAGACAGTTCTTGTGGAATTGGCAAAGTGATATTTGGAAGCCCATAGAGGGCTATGGTTAAAAAAGGAAATATCCTCAGATGAAATCTGGAAAGAAGTTTTCTGAGAAACTGCTTAGTGTTCTGTTAATTCATCTCACAGAGTTACATGTGTATTTCGTGGATCTCTTTGCTTGCCTTATTTCTGTGGAATCTGAGAACCCATATTTCGGATCCCTTGGAAGACTATAGGGCCAAAGGAAATATACTCCGATAACAAAGAGAAAGAAGCTTTCTGAGAAACTTCTTTGTGTTCTGTGAAATCACCTCACAGAGTTACATCTTTCCCCTCAAGAAGCCTTTCGCTAAGACAGTTCTTGTGGAATTGGCAAAGTGATATTTGGAAGCCCACAGAGGGCTATGGTGAAAAAGGAAATATCCTCAGATGAAATCTGGAAAGAATCTTTCTGAGAAACTGCTTAGTGTTCTCTTAATTCATCTCACAGAGTTACATCTGTATTTCGTGGATCTCTTTGCTAGCCTTATTTCTGTGGAATCTGAGAACAGATATTTCGGATCCCTTGGAAGACTATAGGGCCAAAGGAAATATCCTCCGATAACAAAGAGAAAGAAGCTTTCTGAGAAACTTCTTTGTATTCTTTGAAATCATCTCACAGAGTTACAGCTTTCCCCTCAAGAAGCCTTTCGTTAAGACAGTTCTTGTGGAATTGGCAAAGTGATATTTGGAAGCCCATAGAGGGCTATGGTGAAAAAGGAAATATCCTCAGATGAAATCTGGAAAGAATCTTTCTGAGAAACTGCTTAGTGTTCTGTTAATTCATCTCACAGAGTTACATGTGTATTTCGTGGATCTCTTTGCTAGCCTTATTTCTGTGGAATCTGAAAACAGATATTTCGGATCCCTTGGAAGACTATAGTGCCAAAGGAAATATCCTCCGATAAAAAATAGAAAGAAGCTTTCTGAGAAACTTCTTTGTGTTCTGTGAAATCATCTCACAGAGTTACAGCTTTCCCCTCAAGAAGCCTTTCGCCAAGACAGTTCTTGTGGAATTGGCAAAGTGATATTTGGAAGCCCATAGAGGGCTATGGTGAAAAAGGAAATATCCTCAGATGAAATATGGAAAGAAGCTTTCTGAGAAACTGCTTAGTGTTCTGTTAATTCATCTCACAGAGTTACATGTGTATTTCGTGGATCTCTTTGCTAGCATTATTTTTGTGGAATCTGAGAACAGATATTTCGGATCCCTAGGAAGACTATAGGGCCAAAGGAAATATCCTCCGATAACAAAGAGAAAGAAGCTTTCTGAGAAACTTCTTTGTGTTCTTTGAAATCATCTCACAGAGTTACAGCTTTCCCCTCAAGAAGCCTTTCGATAAGACAGTTCTTGTGGAATTGGCAAAGTGATATTTGGAAGCCCCTAGAGGGCTATGGTGAAAAAGGAAATATCCTCCGACGAAATCTGGAAAGAAGCTTTCTGCGAAACTGCTTAGTGTTCTGTTAATGCATCTCACAGAGTTACATCTGTATTTCGTGGATCTCTTTGCTAGCCTTATTTCTGTGGAATCTGAGAACAGATATTTCGGATCCCTTGGAAGACTATAGGGCCAAAGGAAATATCCTCCGATAACAAAGAGAAAGAAGCTTTCTGAGAAACTTCTTTGTGTTCTGTGAAATCATCTCACAGAGTTACAGCTTTCCCCTCAAGAAGCCTTTCGATAAGACAGTTCTTGTGGAATTGGCAAAGTGATATTTGGAATCCCATAGAGGGCTATGGTGAAAAAGGAAATATCCTCAGTTGAAATCTGGAAAGAAGCTTTCTGAGAAACTGCTTAGTGTTCTGTTAATTCATCTCACAGAGTTACATGTGTATTTCATGGATCTCTTTGCTAGCCTTATTTCTGTGGAATCTGAGAACAGATATTTCGGATCCCTTGGAACACTATTCGGCCAAAGGAAATATCCTACGATAACAAAGAGAAAGAAGCTTTTTGAGAAACTTCTTTGTGTTCTGTGAAATCATCTCACAGAGTTACAGCTTTCCCCTCAAGAAGCCTTTCGCCAAGCCATTTCTTGTGGAATTGGCAAAGTGATATTTGGAAGCCCATAGAGGGCTATGGTGAAAAAGGAAATATCCTCAGATGAAATCTGGAAAGAATCTTTCTGAGAAACTGCTTAGTGTTCTGTTAATTCATCTCACAGAGTTACATCTGTATTTCGTGGATCTCTTTGCTAGCCTTATTTCTGTGCAATCTGAAAACAGATATTTCGTATCCCTTGGAAGACTATAGGGCCAAAGGAAATATCCTCCGATAACAAAGAGAAGGAAGCTTTCTGGGAAACTACTTTGTTTTCTTTGAAATCATCTCACAGAGTTACAGCTTTCCCCTCAAGAAGCCTTTCGTTAAGACAGTTCTTGTGGAATTGGCAAAGTGATATTTGGAAGCCCATAGAGGGCTATGGTTAAAAAAGGAAATATCCTCAGATGAAATCTGGAAAGAAGTTTTCTGAGAAACTGCTTAGTGTTCTGTTAATTCGTCTCACAGAGTTACATCTGTATTTCGTCGATCTCTTTGCTAGCCTTATTTCTGTGGAATCTCAGAACAGATATTTCGGATCCCTTGGAAGACCATAGGGCCAAAGGAAATATCCTCCGATAACAAAGAGAAAGAAGCTTTCTGAGAAACTTCTTTGTGTTCTTTGAAATCATCTCCCAGAGTTACAGCTTTCCCCTCAAGAAGCCTTTCGCTAAGACAGTTCTTGTAGAATTGGCAAAGTGATATTTGGAAGCCCATAGAGGGCTATGGTGAAAAAGGAAATATCCTCAGATGAAATCTGGAAAGAAGCTTTCTGAGAAACTGCTTAGTGTTCTTTTAATTCATCTCACAGAGTTACATGTGTATTTCGTGGATCTCTTTGCTAGCAGTATTTTTGTGGAATCTGAGAACAGATATTTCGGATCCCTAGGAAGACTATAGGGCCAAAGGAAATATCCTCCGATAACAAAGAGAAAGAAGCTTTCTGAGAAACTTCTTTGTGTTCTTTGAAATCATCTCACAGAGTTACAGCTTTCCCCTCAAGAATCCTTTCGATAAGACAGTTCTTGTGGAATTGGCAAAGTGATATTTGGAAGCCCCTAGAGGGCTATGGTGAAAAAGGAAATATCCTCCGACGAAATCTGGAAAGAAGCTTTCTGCGAAACTGCTTAGTGTTCTGTTAATTCATCTCACAGAGTTACATCTGTATTTCGTGGATCTCTTTGCTAGCCTTATTTCTGTGGAATCTGAGAACAGATATTTCGGATCCCTTGGAAGACTATAGGGCCAAAGGAAATATCCTCCGATAACAAAGAGAAAGAAGCTTTCTGAGAAACTTCTTTGTGTTCTGTGAAATCATCTCACAGAGTTACAGCTTTCCCCTCAAGAAGCCTTTCGCCAAGACAGTTCTTGTGGAATTGGCAAAGTGATATTTGGAATCCCATAGAGGGCTATGGTGAAAAAGGAAATATCCTCAGATGAAACCTGGAAAGAAGCTTTCTGAGAAACTGCTTAGTGTTCTGTTAATTCATCTCACAGAGTTACATGTGTATTTCATGGATCTCTTTGCTAGCCTTATTTCTGTGGAATCTGAGAACAGATATTCGGATCCCTTGGAAGACTATTCGGCCAAAGGAAATATCCTACGATAACAAAGAGAAAGAAGCTTTTTGAGAAACTTCTTTGTGTTCTGTGAAATCATCTCACAGAGTTACAGCTTTCCCCTCAAGAAGCCTTTCGCCAAGGCATTTCTTGTGGAATTGGCAAAGTGATATTTGGAAGCCCATAGAGGGCTATGGTGAAAAAGGAAATATCCTCAGATGAAATCTGGAAAGAAGCTTTCTGAGAAACTGCTTAGTGTTCTGTTAATTCATCTCACAGAGTTACATCTGTATTTCGTGGATCTCTTTGCTAGCCTTATTTCTGTGGAATCTGAGAACAGATATTTCGGATCCCTTGGAAGACTATAGTGCCAAAGGAAATATCCTCCGATAACAAAGAGAAAGAAGCTTTCTGAGAAACTTCTTTGTGTTCTGTGAAATCATCTCACAGATTTACAGCTTTCCCCTCAAGAAGCCTTTCGCCAAGACAGTTCTTGTGGAATTGGCAAAGTGATATTTGGAATCCCATAGAGGGCTATGGTGAAAAAGGAAATATCCTCAGATGAAATCTGGAAAGAAGCTTTCTGAGAAACTGCTTAGTGTTCTGTTAATTCATCTCACAGAGTTACATGTGTATTTCTTTGATCTCTTTGCTAGCCTTATTTCTGTGGAATCTGAGAACAGATATTTCGGATCCCTTGGAAGACTATACGGCCAAGGGAAATATCCTACGATAACAAAGAGAAAGAAGCTTTTTGAGAAACTTCTTTGTGTTCTGTGAAATCATCTCACAGAGTTACAGCTTTCCCCTCAAGAAGCCTTTCGCCAAGGCAGTTCTTGTGGAATTGGCAAAGGGATATTTGGAAGCCCATAGAGGGCTATGGTGAAAAAGGAAATATCCTCAGATGAAATCTGGAAAGAAGCTTTCTGAGAAACTGCTTAGTGTTCTGTTAATTCATCTCACAGAGTTACATCTGTATTTCTTCGATCTCTTTGCTAGCCTTATTTCTGTGGAATCTGAAAACAGATATTTCGGATCCCTTGGAAGACTATAGGGCCAAAGGAAATATCCTCCGATAATAAAGAGAATGAAGATTTCTGAGAAACTTCTTTGTGTTCTGTGAAATCATCTCACAGAGTTACATCTTTCCCCTCAAGAAGCCTTTCGCTAAGACAGTTCTTGTGGAATTGGCAAAGTGATATTTGGAAGCCCCTAGAGGGCGATGGTGAAAAAGGAAATATCCTCCGATGAAATCTGCAAAGAAGCTTTCTGCGAAACTGCTTAGTGTTCTGTTAATTCATCTCACAGAGTTACATCTGTATTTCGTGGATCTCTTTGCTAGCCTTATTTCTGTGGAATCTGAGAACAGATATTTCGGATCCCTTGGAAGACTATAGGGCCAAAGGAAATATCCTCCGATAACAAAGAGAAAGAAGCTTTCTGAGAAACTTCTTTGTGTTCTGTGAAATCATCTCACAGAGTTACATCTTTCCCCTCAAGAAGCCTTTCGCCAAGACAGTTCTTGTGGAATTGGCAAAGTGATATTTGGAATCCCTTAGAGGGCTATGGTGAAAAAGGAAATATCCTCAGATGAAATCTGGAAAGAAGCTTTCTGAGAAACTGCTTAGTGTTCTGTTAATTCATCTCACAGAGTTACATGTGTATTTCATGGATCTCTTTGCTAGCCTTATTTCTGTGGAATCTGAGAACAGATATTTCGGATACCTTGGAAGACTATTCGGCCAAAGGAAATATCCTACGATAACAAAGAGAAAGAAGCTTTTTGAGAAACTTCTTTGTGTTCTGTGAAATCATCTCACAGAGTTACAGCTTTCCCCTCAAGAAGCCTTTCGCCAAGCCATTTCTTGTGGAATTGGCAAAGTGATATTTGGAAGCCCATAGAGGGCTATGGTGAAAAAGGAAATATCCTCAGATGAAATCTGGAAAGAAGCTTTCTGAGAAACTGCTTAGTGTTCTGTTAATTCATCTCACAGAGTTACATCTGTATTTCGTGGATCTCTTTGCTAGCCTTATTTCTGTGGAATCTGAAAACAGATATTTCGGATCCCTTGGAAGACTATAGGGCCAAAGGAAATATCCTCCGATAACAAAGAGAAAGAAGCTTTCTGGGAAACTACTTTGTTTTCTTTGAAATCATCTCACAGAATTACAGCTTTCCCCTCAAGAAGCCTTTCGTTAAGACAGTTCTTGTGGAATTGGCAAAGTGATATTTGGAAGCCCATAGAGGGCTACGGTTAAAAAAGGAAATATCCTCAGATGAAATCTGGAAAGAAGTTTTCTGAGAAACTGCTTAGTGTTCTGTTAATTCATCTCACAGAGTTACATGTGTATTTCGTGGATCTCTTTGCTTGCCTTATTTCTGTGGAATCTGAGAACAGATATTTCGGATCCCTTGGAAGACTATCGGGCCAAAGGAAATATACTCCGATAACAAAGAGAAAGAAGCTTTCTGAGAAACTTCTTTGTGTTCTGTGAAATCATCTCACAGAGTTACATCTTTCCCCTCAAGAAGCCTTTCGCTAAGACAGTTCTTGTGGAATTGGCAAAGTGATATTTGGAAGCCCACAGAGGGCTATGGTGAAAAAGGAAATATCCTCAGATGAAATCTGGAAAGAATATTTCTGAGAAACTGCTTAGTGTTCTCTTAATTCATCTCACAGAGTTACATCTGTATTTCGTGGATCTCTTTGCTAGCCTTATTTCTGTGGAATCTGAGAACAGATATTTCGGATCCCTTGGAAGACTATAGGGCCAAAGGAAATATCCTCCGATAACAAAGAGAAAGAAGCTTTCTGAGAAACTTCTTTGTATTCTTTGAAATCATCTCACAGAGTTACAGCTTTCCCCTCAAGAAGCCTTTCGTTAAGACAGTTCTTGTGGAATTGGCAAAGTGATATTTGGAAGCCCATAGAGGGCTATGGTGAAAAAGGAAATATCCTCAGATGAAATCTGGAAAGAATCTTTCTGAGAAACTGCTTAGTGTTCTGT
This sequence comes from Macaca nemestrina, assembly GCF_043159975.1. Taxonomy (NCBI): domain Eukaryota; kingdom Metazoa; phylum Chordata; class Mammalia; order Primates; family Cercopithecidae; genus Macaca; species Macaca nemestrina. Next base: position 69,751,025 of record NC_092126.1, read on the forward strand.
TAATTCATCTCACAGAGTTACATGTGTATTTCGTGGATCTCTTTGCTAGCCTTATTTCTGTGGAATCTGAGAACAGATATTTCGGATCCCTTGGAAGACTATACGGCCAAAGGAAATATCCTACGATAACAAAGAGAAAGAAGCTTTTTGAGAAACTTCTTTGTGTTCTGTGAAATCATCTCACAGAGTTACAGCTTTCCCCTCAAGAAGCCTTTCGCCAAGGCAGTTCTTGTGGAATTGGCAAAGTGATATTTGGAAGCCCATAGGGGGCTATGGTGAAAAAGGAAATATCCTCAGATGAAATCTGGAAAGAAGCTTTCTGAGAAACTGCTTAGTGTTCTGTTAATTCATCTCACAGAGTTACATGTGTATTTCATGGATCTCTTTGCTAGCCTTATTTCTGTGGAATCTGAGAACAGATATTTCGGATCCCTTGGAAGACTACACGGCCAAAGGAAATATCCTACGATAACAAAGAGAAAGAAGCTTTTTGAGAAACTTCTTTGTGTTCTGTGAAATCATCTCACAGAGTTACAGCTTTCCCCTCAAGAAGCCATTCGCCAAGGCATTTCTTGTGGAATTGGCAAAGTGATATTTGGAAGCCCATAGAGGGCGATGGTGAAAAAGGAAATATCCTCCGATGAAATCTGGAAAGAAGCTTTCTGCGAAACTGCTTAGTGTTCTGTTAATTCATCTCACAGAGTTACATCTGTGTTTCGTGGATCTCTTTGCTTGCCTTATTTCTGTGGAATCTGAGAACAGATATTTCGGATCCCTTGGAAGACTATAGGGCCAAAGGAAATATCCTCCGATAACAAAGAGAAAGAAGCTTTCTGAGAAACTTCTTTGTGTTCTGTGAAATCATCTCACAGAGTTACATCTTTCCCCTCAAGAAGCCTTTCGCCAAGACAGTTCTTGTGGAATTGGCAAAGTGATATTTGGAAGCCCCTAGAGGGCGATGGTGAAAAAGGAAATATCCTCCGTTGAAATCTGGAAAGAAGCTTTCTGAGAAACTGCTTACTGTTCTGTTAGTTCATCTAACAGAGTTACATCTGCATTTCATGGATCTCTTTGCTAGCCTTATTTCTTTGGAATCTGAGAACAGATATTTCGGATCCCTTGGAAGACTATAAGGCCAAAGGAAATATCCTACGATAACAAAGAGAAAGAAGCTTTTTGAGAAACTTCTTTGTGTTCTGTGAAATCATCTCACAGAGTTACAGCTTTGCCCTCAAGAAGCCTTTCGCCAAGGCATTTCTTGTGGAATTGGCAAAGTGATATTTGGAAGCCCATAGAGGGCTATGGTGAAAAAGGAAATATCCTCAGATGAAATCTGGAAAGAATCTTTCTGAGAAACTGCTTAGTGTTCTGTTAATTCATCTCACAGAGTTACATCTGTATTTCGTGGATCTCTTTGCTAGCCTTATTTCTGTGCAATCTGAAAACAGATATTTCGTATCCCTTGGAAGACTATAGGGCCAAAGGAAATATCCTCCGATAACAAAGAGAAAGAATCTTTCTGGGAAACTACTTTGTTTTCTTTGAAATCATCTCACAGAGTTACAGCTTTCCCCTCAAGAAGCCTTTCGTTAAGACAGTTCTTGTGGAATTGGCAAAGTGATATTTGGAAGCCCATAGAGGGCTATGGTTAAAAAAGGAAATATCCTCAGATGAAATCTGGAAAGAAGTTTTCTGAGAAACTGCTTAGTGTTCTGTTAATTCATCTCACAGAGTTACATCTGTATTTCGTCGATCTCTTTGCTAGCCTTATTTCTGTGGAATCTGAGAACAGATATTTCGGATCCCTTGGAAGACTATAGGGCCAAAGGAAATATCCTCCGATAACAAAGAGAAAGAAGCTTTCTGAGAAACTTCTTTGTGTTCTTTGAAATCATCTCCCAGAGTTACAGCTTTCCCCTCAAGAAGCCTTTCGCTAAGACAGTTCTTGTAGAATTGGCAATGTGATATTTGGAAGCCCATAGAGGGCTATGGTGAAAAAGGAAATATCCTCCGATGAAATCTGGAAAGAAGCTTTCTGAGAAACTGCTTAGTGTTCTGTTAATTCATCTCACAGAGTTACATGTGTATTTCGTGGATCTCTTTGCTAGCAGTATTTTTGTGTAATCTGAGAACAGATATTTCGGATCCCTAGGAAGACTATAGGGCCAAAGGAAATATCCTCCGATAACAAAGAGAAAGAAGCTTTCTGAGAAACTTCTTTGTGTTCTTTGAAATCATCTCACAGAGTTACAGCTTTCCCCTCAAGAAGCCTTTCGATAAGACAGTTCTTGTGGAATTGGCAAAGTGATATTTGGAAGCCCCTAGAGGGCTATGGTGAAAAAGGAAATATCCTCCGACGAAATCTGGAAAGAAGCTTTCTGCGAAACTGCTTAGTGTTCTGTTAATTCATCTCACAGAGTTACATCTGTATTTCGTGGATCTCTTTGCTAGCCTTATTTCTGTGGAATCTGAGAACAGATATTTCGGATCCCTTGGAAGACTATAGGGCCAAAGGAAATATCCTCCGATAACAAAGAGAAAGAAGCTTTCTGAGAAACTTCTTTGTGTTCTGTGAAATCATCTCACAGAGTTACAGCTTTCCCCTCAAGAAGCCTTTCGCCAAGACAGTTCTTGTGGAATTGGCAAAGTGATATTTGGAATCCCATAGAGGGCTATGGTGAAAAAGGAAATATCCTCAGATGAAATCTGGAAAGAAGCTTTCTGAGAAACTGCTTAGTGTTCTGTTAATTCATCTCACAGAGTTACATGTGTATTTCATGGATCTCTTTGCTAGCCTTATTTCTGTGGAATCTGAGAACAGATATTCGGATCCCTTGGAAGACTATTCGGCCAAAGGAAATATCCTACGATAACAAAGAGAAAGAAGCTTTTTGAGAAACTTCTTTGTGTTCTGTGAAATCATCTCACAGAGTTACAGCTTTCCCCTCAAGAAGCCTTTCGCCAAGGCATTTCTTGTGGAATTGGCAAAGTGATATTTGGAAGCCCATAGAGGGCTATGGTGAAAAAGGAAATATCCTCAGATGAAATCTGGAAAGAAGCTTTCTGAGAAACTGCTTAGTGTTCTGTTAATTCATCTCACAGAGTTACATCTGTATTTCGTGGATCTCTTTGCTAGCCTTATTTCTGTGGAATCTGAAAACAGATATTTCGGATCCCTTGGAAGACTATAGGTCCAAAGGAAATATCCTCCGATAACAAAGAGAAAGAAGCTTTCTGGGAAACTACTTTGTTTTCTTTGAAATCATCTCACAGAGTTACAGCTTTACCCTCAAGAAGCCTTTCGTTAAGACAGTTCTTGTGGAATTGGCAAAGTGATATTTGGAAGCCCATAGAGGGCTATGGTTAAAAAAGGAAATATCCTCAGATGAAATCTGGAAAGAAGTTTTCTGAGAAACTGCTTAGTGTTCTGTTAATTCATCTCACAGAGTTACATGTGTATTTCGTGGATCTCTTTGCTTGCCTTATTTCTGTGGAATCTCAGAACAGATATTTCGGATCCCTTGGAAGACTATAGGGCCAAAGGAAATATCCTCCGATAACAAAGAGAAAGAAGCTTTCTGAGAAACTTCTTTGTGTTCTGTGAAATCATCTCACAGAGTTACATCTTTCCCCTCAAGAAGCCTTTCGCTAAGACAGTTCTTGTGGAATTGGCAAAGTGATATTTGGAAGCCCATAGAGGGCTATGGTGAAAAAGGAAATATCCTCAGATGAAATCTGGAAAGAATCTTTCTGAGAAACTGCTTAGTGTTCTGTTAATTCATCTCACAGAGTTACATGTGTATTTCGTGGATCTCTTTGCTAGCCTTATTTCTGTGGAATCTGAGAACAGATATTTCGGATCCCTTGGAAGACTATACGGCCAAAGGAAATATCCTACGATAACAAAGAGAAAGAAGCTTTTTGAGAAACTTCTTTGTGTTCTGTGAAATCATCTCACAGAGTTACAGCTTTCCCCTCAAGAAGCCTTTCGCCAAGGCAGTTCTTGTGGAATTGGCAAAGGGATATTTGGAAGCCCATAGAGGGCTATGGTGAAAAAGGAAATATCCTCAGATGAAATCTGGAAAGAAGCTTTCTGAGAAACTGCTTAGTGTTCTGTTAATTCATCTCACAGAGTTACATCTGTATTTCTTCGATCTCTTTGCTAGCCTTATTTCTGTGGAATCTGAAAACAGATATTTCGGATCCCTTGGAAGACTATAGGGCCAAAGGAAATATCCTCCGATAATAAAGAGAAAGAAGATTTCTGAGAAACTTCTTTGTGTTCTGTGAAATCATCTCACAGAGTTACATCTTTCCCCTCAAGAAGCCTTTCGCTAAGACAGTTCTTGTGGAATTGGCAAAGTGATATTTGGAAGCCCCTAGAGGGCGATGGTGAAAAAGGAAATATCCTCCGATGAAATCTGCAAAGAAGCTTTCTGCGAAACTGCTTAGTGTTCTGTTAATTCATCTCACAGAGTTACATCTGTATTTCGTGGATCTCTTTGCTAGCCTTATTTCTGTGGAATCTGAAAACAGATATTTCGGATCCCTTGGAAGACTATAGGTCCAAAGGAAATATCCTCCGATAACAAAGAGAAAGAAGCTTTCTGGGAAACTACTTTGTTTTCTTTGAAATCATCTCACAGAGTTACAGCTTTACCCTCAAGAAGCCTTTCGTTAAGACAGTTCTTGTGGAATTGGCAAAGTGATATTTGGAAGCCCATAGAGGGCTATGGTTAAAAAAGGAAATATCCTCAGATGAAATCTGGAAAGAAGTTTTCTGAGAAACTGCTTAGTGTTCTGTTAATTCATCTCACAGAGTTACATGTGTATTTCGTGGATCTCTTTGCTTGCCTTATTTCTGTGGAATCTCAGAACAGATATTTCGGATCCCTTGGAAGACTATAGGGCCAAAGGAAATATCCTCCGATAACAAAGAGAAAGAAGCTTTCTGAGAAACTTCTTTGTGTTCTGTGAAATCATCTCACAGAGTTACAGCTTTCCCCTCAAGAAGCCTTTCGCCAAGACAGTTCTTGTGGAATTGGCAAAGTGATATTTGGAATCCCATAGAGGGCTATGGTGAAAAAGGAAATATCCTCAGATGAAATCTGGAAAGAAGCTTTCTGAGAAACTGCTTAGTGTTCTGTTAATTCATCTCACAGAGTTACATGTGTATTTCGTGGATCTCTTTGCTAGCCTTATTTCTGTGGAATCTGAGAACAGATATTTCGGATCCCTTGGAAGACTATACGGCCAAAGGAAATATCCTACGATAACAAAGAGAAAGAAGCTTTTTGAGAAACTTCTTTGTGTTCTGTGAAATCATCTCACAGAGTTACAGCTTTCCCCTCAAGAAGCCTTTCGCCAAGGCAGTTCTTGTGGAATTGGCAAAGGGATATTTGGAAGCCCATAGACGGCTATGGTGAAAAAGGAAATATCCTCAGATGAAATCTGGAAAGAAGCTTTCTGAGAAACTGCTTAGTGTTCTGTTAATTCATCTCACAGAGTTACATCTGTATTTCTTCGATCTCTTTGCTAGCCTTATTTCTGTGGAATCTGAAAACAGATATTTCGGATCCCTTGGAAGACTATAGGGCCAAAGGAAATATCCTCCGATAATAAAGAGAAAGAAGATTTCTGAGAAACTTCTTTGTGTTCTGTGAAATCATCTCACAGAGTTACATCTTTCCCCTCAAGAAGCCTTTCGCTAAGACAGTTCTTGTGGAATTGGCAAAGTGATATTTGGAAGCCCCTAGAGGGCGATGGTGAAAAAGGAAATATCCTCCGATGAAATCTGCAAAGAAGCTTTCTGCGAAACTGCTTAGTGTTCTGTTAATTCATCTCACAGAGTTACATCTGTATTTCGTGGATCTCTTTGCTAGCCTTATTTCTGTGGAATCTGAGAACAGATATTTCGGATCCCTTGGAAGACTATAGGGCCAAAGGAAATATCCTCCGATAACAAAGAGAAAGAAGCTTTCTGAGAAACTTCTTTGTGTTCTGTGAAATCATCTCACAGAGTTACATCTTTCCCCTCAAGAAGCCTTTCGCCAAGACAGTTCTTGTGGAATTGGCAAAGTGATATTTGGAATCCCTTAGAGGGCTATGGTGAAAAAGGAAATATCCTCAGATGAAATCTGGAAAGAAGCTTTCTGAGAAACTGCTTAGTGTTCTGTTAATTCATCTCACAGAGTTACATGTGTATTTCATGGATCTCTTTGCTAGCCTTATTTCTGTGGAATCTGAGAACAGATATTTCGGATACCTTGGAAGACTATTCGGCCAAAGGAAATATCCTACGATAACAAAGAGAAAGAAGCTTTTTGAGAAACTTCTTTGTGTTCTGTGAAATCATCTCACAGAGTTACAGCTTTCCCCTCAAGAAGCCTTTCGCCAAGCCATTTCTTGTGGAATTGGCAAAGTGATATTTGGAAGCCCATAGAGGGCTATGGTGAAAAAGGAAATATCCTCAGATGAAATCTGGAAAGAAGCTTTCTGAGAAACTGCTTAGTGTTCTGTTAATTCATCTCACAGAGTTACATCTGTATTTCGTGGATCTCTTTGCTAGCCTTATTTCTGTGGAATCTGAAAACAGATATTTCGGATCCCTTGGAAGACTATAGGGCCAAAGGAAATATCCTCCGATAACAAAGAGAAAGAAGCTTTCTGGGAAACTACTTTGTTTTCTTTGAAATCATCTCACAGAGTTACAGCTTTCCCCTCAAGAAGCCTTTCGTTAAGACAGTTCTTGTGGAATTGGCAAAGTGATATTTGGAAGCCCATAGAGGGCTATGGTTAAAAAAGGAAATATCCTCAGATGAAATCTGGAAAGAAGTTTTCTGAGAAACTGCTTAGTGTTCTGTTAATTCATCTCACAGAGTTACATGTGTATTTCGTGGATCTCTTTGCTTGCCTTATTTCTGTGGAATCTGAGAACAGATATTTCGGATCCCTTGGAAGACTATAGGGCCAAAGGAAATATCCTCCGATAACAAAGAGAAAGAAGCTTTCTGAGAAACTTCTTTGTGTTCTGTGAAATCATCTCACAGAGTTACATCTTTCCCCTCAAGAAGCCTTTCGCTAAGACAGTTCTTGTGGAATTGGCAAAGTGATATTTGGAAGCCCATAGAGGGCTATGGTGAAAAAGGAAATATCCTCAGATGAAATCTGGAAAGAATCTTTCTGAGAAACTGCTTAGTGTTCTGTTAATTCATCTCACAGAGTTACATGTGTATTTCGTGGATCTCTTTGCTAGCCTTATTTCTGTGGAATCTGAGAACAGATATTTCGGATCCCTTGGAAGACTATAGTGCCAAAGGAAATATCCTCCGATAACAAAGAGAAAGAAGCTTTCTGAGAAACTTCTTTGTGTTCTGTGAAATCATCTCACAGAGTTACAGCTTTCCCCTCAATAAGCCTTTCGCCAAGACAGTTCTTGTGGAATTGGCAAAGTGATATTTGGAATCCCATAGAGGGCTATGGTGAAAGAGGAAATATCCTCAGATGAAATCTGGAAAGAAGCTTTCTGAGAAACTGCTTAGTGTTCTGTTAATTCATCTCACAGAGTTACATGTGTATTTCGTGGATCTCTTTGCTAGCCTTATTTCTGTGGAATCTGAGAACAGATATTTCGGATCCCTTGGAAGACTATACGGCCAAAGGAAATATCCTACGATAACAAAGAGAAAGAAGCTTTTTGAGAAACTTCTTTGTGTTCTGTGAAATCATCTCACGGAGTTACAGCTTTTCCCTCAAGAAGCCTTTCGCCAAGGCAGTTCTTGTGGAATTGGCAAAGGGATATTTGGAAGCCCATAGAGGGCTATGGTGAAAAAGGAAATATCCTCAGATGAAATCTGGAAAGAAGCTTTCTGAGAAACTGCTTAGTGTTCTGTTAATTCATCTCACAGAGTTACATCTGTATTTCTTTGATCTCTTTGCTAGCCTTATTTCTGTGGAATCTGAAAACAGATATTTCGGATCCCTTGGAAGACTATAGGGCCAAAGGAAATATCCTCCGATAATAAAGAGAAAGAAGATTTCTGAGAAACTTCTTTGTGTTCTGTGAAATCATCTCACAGAGTTACATCTTTCCCCTCAAGAAGCCTTTCGCTAAGACAGTTCTTGTGGAATTGGCAAAGTGATATTTGGAAGCCCCTAGAGGGCGATGGTGAAAAAGGAAATATCCTCCGATGAAATCTGCAAAGAAGCTTTCTGCGAAACTGCTTAGTGTTCTGTTAATTCATCTCACAGAGTTACATCTGTATTTCGTGGATCTCTTTGCTAGCCTTATTTCTGTGGAATCTGAGAACAGATATTTCGGATCCCTTGGAAGACTATAGGGCCAAAGGAAATATCCTCCGATAACAAAGAGAAAGAAGCTTTCTGAGAAACTTCTTTGTGTTCTGTGAAATCATCTCACAGAGTTACATCTTTCCCCTCAAGAAGCCTTTCGCCAAGACAGTTCTTGTGGAATTGGCAAAGTGATATTTGGAATCCCTTAGAGGGCTATGGTGAAAAAGGAAATATCCTCAGATGAAATCTGGAAAGAAGCTTTCTGAGAAACTGCTTAGTGTTCTGTTAATTCATCTCACAGAGTTACATGTGTATTTCATGGATCTCTTTGCTAGCCTTATTTCTGTGGAATCTGAGAACAGATATTTCGGATACCTTGGAAGACTATTCGGCCAAAGGAAATATCCTACGATAACAAAGAGAAAGAAGCTTTTTGAGAAACTTCTTTGTGTTCTGTGAAATCATCTCACAGAGTTACAGCTTTCCCCTCAAGAAGCCTTTCGCCAAGCCATTTCTTGTGGAATTGGCAAAGTGATATTTGGAAGCCCATAGAGGGCTATGGTGAAAAAGGAAATATCCTCAGATGAAATCTGGAAAGAAGCTTTCTGAGAAACTGCTTAGTGTTCTGTTAATTCATCTCACAGAGTTACATCTGTATTTCGTGGATCTCTTTGCTAGCCTTATTTCTGTGGAATCTGAAAACAGATATTTCGGATCCCTTGGAAGACTATAGGGCCAAAGGAAATATCCTCCGATAACAAAGAGAAAGAAGCTTTCTGGGAAACTACTTTGTTTTCTTTGAAATCATCTCACAGAGTTACAGCTTTCCCCTCAAGAGGCCTTTCGTTAAGACAGTTCTTGTGGAATTGGCAAAGTGATATTTGGAAGCCCATAGAGGGCTATGGTTAAAAAAGGAAATATCCTCAGATGAAATCTGGAAAGAAGTTTTCTGAGAAACTGCTTAGTGTTCTGTTAATTCATCTCACAGAGTTACATGTGTATTTCGTGGATCTCTTTGCTTGCCTTATTTCTGTGGAATCTGAGAACAGATATTTCGGATCCCTTGGAAGACTATAGGGCCAAAGGAAATATACTCCGATAACAAAGAGAAAGAAGCTTTCTGAGAAACTTCTTTGTGTTCTGTGAAATCACCTCACAGAGTTACATCTTTCCCCTCAAGAAGCCTTTCGCTAAGACAGTTCTTGTGGAATTGGCAAAGTGATATTTGGAAGCCCACAGAGGGCTATGGTGAAAAAGGAAATATCCTCAGATGAAATCTGGAAAGAATCTTTCTGAGAAACTGCTTAGTGTTCTCTTAATTCATCTCACAGAGTTACATCTGTATTTCGTGGATCTCTTTGCTAGCCTTATTTCTGTGGAATCTGAGAACAGATATTTCGGATCCCTTGGAAGACTATAGGGCCAAAGGAAATATCCTCCGATAACAAAGAGAAAGAAGCTTTCTGAGAAACTTCTTTGTATTCTTTGAAATCATCTCACAGAGTTACAGCTTTCCCCTCAAGAAGCCTTTCGTTAAGACAGTTCTTGTGGAATTGGAAAAGTGATATTTGGAAGCCCATAGAGGGCTATGGTGAAAAAGGAAATATCCTCAGATGAAATCTGGAAAGAAGCTTTCTGAGAAACTGCTTAGTGTTCTGTTAATTCATCTCACAGAGTTACATGTGTATTTCGTGGATCTCTTTGCTAGCCTTATTTCTGTGGAATCTGAAAACAGATATTTCGGATCCCTTGGAAGACTATAGTGCCAAAGGAAATATCCTCCGATAAAAAATAGAAAGAAGCTTTCTGAGAAACTTCTTTGTGTTCTGTGAAATCATCTCACAGAGTTACAGCTTTCCCCTCAAGAAGCCTTTCGCCAAGACAGTTCTTGTGGAATTGGCAAAGTGATATTTGGAATCCCATAGAGGGCTATGGTGAAAAAGGAAATATCCTCAGATGAAATCTGGAAAGAAGCTTTCTGAGAAACTGCTTAGTGTTCTGTTAATTCATCTCACAGAGTTACATGTGTATTTCGTGGATCTCTTTGCTAGCCTTATTTCTGTGGAATCTGAGAACAGATATTTCGGATCCCTTGGAAGACTATACGGCCAAAGGAAATATCCTACGATAACAAAGAGAAAGAAGCTTTTTGAGAAACTTCTTTGTGTTCTGTGAAATCATCTCACAGAGTTACAGCTTTCCCCTCAAGAAGCCTTTCGCCAAGGCAGTTCTTGTGGAATTGGCAAAGTGATATTTGGAAGCCCATAGGGGGCTATGGTGAAAAAGGAAATATCCTCAGATGAAATCTGGAAAGAAGCTTTCTGAGAAACTGCTTAGTGTTCTGTTAATTCATCTCACAGAGTTACATCTGTATTTCGTCGATCTCTTTGCTAGCCTTATTTCTGTGGAATCTGAAAACAGATATTTCGGATCCCTTGGAAGACTATAGGGCCAAAGGAAATATCCTCCGATAATAAGGAGAAAGAAGAATTCTGAGAAACTTCTTTGTGTTCTGTGAAATCATCTCACAGAGTTACATCTTTCCCCTCAAGAAGCCTTTCGCTAAGACAGTTCTTGTGGAATTGGCAAAGTGATATTTGGAAGCCCCTAGAGGGCGATGGTGAAAAAGGAAATATCCTCCGATGAAATCTGGAAAGAAGGTTTCTGAGAAACTGCTTAGTGTTCTGTTAATTCATCTCACAGAGTTACATCTGTATTTCGTGGATCTCTTTGCTAGCCTTATTTCTCTGGAATCTGAGAACAGATATTTCGGATCCCTTGGAAGACTATAGGGCCAAAGGAAATATCCTACGATAACAAAGAGAAAGAAGCTTTCTGAGAAACTTCTTTGTGTTCTGTGAAATCATCTCACAGAGTTACATCTTTCCCCTCAAGAAGCCTTTCGACAAGACAGTTCTTGTGGAATTGGCAAAGTGATATTTGGAAGCCCCTAGAGGGCGATGGTGAAAAAGGAAATATCCTCCGTTGAAATCTGGAAAGAAGCTTTCTGAGAAACTGCTTAGTGTTCTGTTAGTTCATCTCACAGAGTTACATCTGCATTTCATGGATCTCTTTGCTAGCCTTATTTCTCTGGAATCTGGGAACAGATATTTCAGATACCTTGGAAGACTATAGGGCCAAAGGAAATATCCTCCGATAACAAAGAGAAAGAAGCTTTCTGAGAAATTTCTTTGTGTTCTGTGAAATCATCTCACAGAGTTACAGCTTTCCTCTCAAGAAGCCTTTCGCCAAGACAGTTCTTGTGGAATTGGCAAAGTGATATTTGGAAGCCCATAGAGGGCTATGGTGAAAAAGGAAATATCCTCAGATGAAATCTGGAAAGAAGCTTTCTGAGAAACTGCTTAGTGTTCTGTTAATTCATCTCACAGAGTTACATCTGTATTTCGTGCATCTCTTTGCTAGCCTTATTTCTGTGGAATCTGAGAACAGATATTTCGGATCCCTTGGAAGACTATAGGGCCAAAGGATATATCCTCCGATAACAAAGAGAAAGAAGCTTTCTGAGAAACTTCCTTGTGTTCTGTGAAATCATCTCACTGAGTTACAGCTTTCCCCTCAAGAAGCCTTTCGACAAGACAGTTCTTGTGGAATTGGCAAAGTGATATTTGGAATCCCATAGAGGGCTATGGTGAAAAAGGAAATATCCTCCGATGAAATCTGGAAAGAAGCTTTCTGAGAAACTGCTTAGTGTTCTGTTAATTCATCTCATAGAGTTACATGTGTATTTCGTGGATCTCTTTGCTAGCCGTATTTTTGTGGAATCTGAGAACAGATATTTCGGATCCCTAGGAAGACTATAGGGCCAAAGGAAATATCCTCCGATAACAAAGAGAAAGAAGCTTTCTGAGAAACTTCTTTGTGTTCTTTGAAATCATCTCACAGAGTTACAGATTTCCCCTCAAGAAGCCTTTCGCTAAGACAGTTCTTGTGGAATTGGCAAAGTGATATTTGGAAGCCCCTAGAGGGCTATGGTGAAAAAGGAAATATCCTCCGATGAAATCTGGAAAGAAGCTTTCTGAGAAACTGCTTAGTGTTCTGTTAATTCATCTCACAGAGTTACATGTGTATTTCATGGATCTCTTTGCTAGCCTTATTTCTGTGGAATCTGAGAACAGATATTTCGGATCCCTTCGAAGACTATAGGGCCAAAGGAAATATCCTCCGATAACAAAGAGAAAGAAGCTTTCTGGGAAACTACTTTGTTTTCTTTGAAATCATCTCACAGAGTTACTGCTTTCCCCTCAAGAAGCCTTTCGTTAAGACAGTTCTTGTGGAATTGGCAAAGTGATATTTGGAAGCCCCTAGAGGGCGATGGTGAAAAAGGAAATATCCTCCGATGAAATCTGGAAAGAAGCTTTCTGCGAAACTGCTTAGTGTTCTGTTAATTCATCTCCCAGAGTTACATCTGTATTTCGTGGATCTCTTTGCTAGCCTTATTTCTGTGGAATCTGAGAACAGATATTTCGGATCCCTTGGAAGACTATAGGGCCAAAGGAAATATCCTCCGATAACAAAGAGAAAGAAGCTTTCTGAGAAACTTCTTTGTGTTCTGTGAAATCATCTCACAGAGTTACAGCTTTCCCCTCAAGAAGCCTTTCGCCAAGACAGTTCTTGTGGAATTGGCAAAGTGATATTTGGAATCCCATAGAGGGCTATGGTGAAAAAGGAAATATCATCAGATGAAATCTGGAAAGAAGCTTTCTGAGAAACTGCTTAGTGTTCTGTTAATTCATCTCACAGAGTTACATGTGTATTTCATGGATCTCTTTGCTAGCCTTATTTCTGTGGAATCTGAGAACAGATATTTCGGATCCATTGGAACACTATTCGGCCAAAGGAAATATCCTACGATAACAAAGAGAAAGAAGCTTTTTGAGAAACTTCTTTGTGTTCTGTGAAATCATCTCACAGAGTTACAGCTTTCCCCTCAAGAAGCCATTCGCCAAGGCATTTCTTGTGGAATTGGCAAAGTGATATTTGGAAGCCCATAGAGGGCTATGGTGAAAAAGGAAATATCCTCAGATGAAATCTGGAAAGAAGCTTTCTGAGAAACTGCTTAGTGTTCTGTTAATTCATCTCACAGAGTTACATCTGTATTTCGTGGATCTCTTTGCTAGCCTTATTTCTGTGGAATCTGAAAACAGATATTTCGGATCCCTTGGAAGACTATAGGGCCAAAGGAAATATCCTCCGATAACAAAGAGAAAGAAGCTTTCTGGGAAACTACTTTGTTTTCTTTGAAATCATCTCACAGAGTTACAGCTTTCCCCTCAAGAAGCCTTTCGCTAAGACAGTTCTTGTGGAATTGGCAAAGTGATATTTGGAAGCCCATAGAGGGCTATGGTTAAAAAAGGAAATATCCTCAGATGAAATCTGGAAAGAAGTTTTCTGAGAAACTGCTTAGGGTTCTGTTAATTCATCTCACAGAGTTACATGTGTATTTCGTGGATCTCTTTGCTTGCCTTATTTCTGTGGAATCTGAGAACAGATATTTCGGATCCCTTGGAAGACTATAGGGCCAAAGGAAATATACTCCGATATAAAAGAGAAAGAAGCTTTCTGAGAAACTTCTTTGTGTTCTGTGAAATCATCTCACAGAGTTACATCTTTCCCCTCAAGAAGCCTTTCGCTAAGACAGTCCTTGTGGAATTGGCAAAGTGATATTTGGAAGCCCACAGAGGGCTATGGTGAAAAAGGAAATATCCTCAGATGAAATCTGGAAAGAATCTTTCTGAGAAACTGCATAGTGTTCTCTTAATTCATCTCACAGAGTTACATCTGTATTTCGTGGATCTCTTTGCTAGCCTTATTTCTGTGGAATCTGAGAACAGATATTTCGGATCCCTTGGAAGACTATAGGGCCAATGGAAATATCCTCCGATAACAAAGAGAAAGAAGCTTTCTGAGAAACTTCGTTGTATTCTTTGAAATCATCTCACAGAGTTACAGCTTTCCCCTCAAGAAGCCTTTCGTTAAGACAGTTCTTGTGGAATTGGCAAAGTGATATTTGGAAGCCCATAGAGGGCTATGGTGAAAAAGGAAATATCCTCAGATGAAATCTGGAAAGAATCTTTCTGAGAAACTGCTTAGTGTTCTGTTAATTCATCTCACAGAGTTACATGTGTATTTCGTGGATCTCTTTGCTAGCCTTATTTCTGTGGAATCTGAGAACAGATATTTCGGATCCCTTGGAAGACTATAGTGCCAAAGGAAATATCCTCCGATAACAAAGAGAAAGAAGCTTTCTGAGAAACTTCTTTGTGTTCTGTGAAATCATCTCACAGAGTTACAGCTTTCCCCTCAAGAAGCCTTTCGCCAAGACAGTTCTTGTGGAATTGGCAAAGTGATATTTGGAAGCCCATAGAGGGCTATGGTGAAAAAGGAAATATCCTCAGATGAAATCTGGAAAGAAGCTTTCTGAGAAACTGCTTAGTGTTCTGTTAATTCATCTCACAGAGTTACATGTGTATTTCGTGGATCTCTTTGCTAGCCTTATTTCTGTGGAATCTGAGAACAGATATTTCGGATCCCTTGGAAGACTATAGGGCCAAAGGATATATCCTCCGATTACAAAGAGAAAGAAGCTTTCTGAGAAACTTCCTTGTGTTCTGTGAAATCATCTCACAGAGTTACAGCTTTCCCCTCAAGAAGCCTTTCGCCAAGACAGTTCTTGTGGAATTGGCAAAGTGATATTTGGAAGCCCTTAGAGGGCTATGGTGAAAAAGGAAAAATCCTCAGATGAAATCTGGAAAGAAGCTTTCTGAG
The DNA here is from genome assembly GCF_043159975.1 of Macaca nemestrina. NCBI lineage: Eukaryota > Metazoa > Chordata > Mammalia > Primates > Cercopithecidae > Macaca > Macaca nemestrina. The sequence goes on from NC_092126.1 coordinate 69,766,103, forward strand.
AAACTGCTTAGTGTTCTGTTAATTCATCTCACAGAGTTACATGTGTATTTCGTGGATCTCTTTGCTTGCCTTATTTCTGTGGAATCTGAGAACAGATATTTCAGATCCCTTGGAAGACTATAGGGCCAAAGGAAATATCCTCCGATAACAAAGAGAAAGAAGCTTTCTGAGAAACTTCTTTGTGTTCTGTGAAATCATCTCACAGAGTTACATCTTTCCCCTCAAGAAGCCTTTCGCTAAGACAGTTCTTGTGGAATTGGCAAAGTGATATTTGGAAGCCCATAGAGGGCTATGGTGAAAAAGGAAATATCCTCAGATGAAATCTGGAAAGAATCTTTCTGAGAAACTGCTTAGTGTTCTGTTAATTCATCTCACAGAGTTACATCTGTATTTCGTGGATCTCTTTGCTAGCCTTATTTCTTTGGAATCTGAGAACAGATATTTCGGATCCCTTGGAAGACTATACGGCCAAAGGAAATATCCTCCGATAACAAAGAGAAAGAAGCTTTCTGAGAAACTTCTTTGTGTTCTGTGAAATCATCTCACAGAGTTACAGCTTTCCCCTCAAGAAGCCTTTCGCCAGGACAGTTCTTGTGGAATTGGCAAAGTGATATTTGGAAGCCCATAGAGGGCTATGGTGAAAAAGGAAATATCCTCAGATGAAATCTGGAAAGAAGATTTCTGAGAAACTGCTTAGTGTTCTGTTAATTCATCTCACAGAGTTACATCTGTATTTCGTGGATCTCTTTGCTAGCCTTATTTCTGTGGAATCTGAGAACAGATATTTCGGATCCCTTGGAAGACTATAGGGCCAAAGGAAATATCCTCCGATAACAAAGAGAAAGAAGCTTTCTGAGAAACTTCTTTGTGTTCTTAGAAATCATCTCACAGAGTTACAGCTTTCCCCTCAAGAACCTTTTCGCTAAGGCAGTTCTTGTGGAATTGGCAAAGTGATATTTGGAAGCCCATAGAGGGCTATGGTGAAAAAGGAAATATCCTCAGATGAAATCTGGAAAGAAGCTTTCTGAGAAACTGCTTAGTGTTCTGTTAATTCATCTCCCAGAGTTACATCTGTATTTCGTGGATCTCTTTGCTAGCCTTATTTCTGTGGAATCTCAGAACAGATATTTCGGATCCCTTGGAAGACCATAGGGAAAAGGAAATATCCTCCGATAACAAAGAGAAAGAAGCTTTCTGAGAAACTTCTTTGGGTTCTTTGAAATCATCTCACAGAGTTACAGCTTTCCACACAAGAAGCCTTTGGCTAAGGCAGTCCTTATGGAATTGGCAAAGTGATATTTGGAAGCCCATAGAGGGCTATGGTGAAAAAGGAAATATCCTCCGATGAAATCTGGAAAGAAGCTTTCTGAGAAACTGCTTAGTGTTCTGTTAATTCATCTCACAGAGTTACATCTGTATTTCGTGGATCTCTTTGCTAGCCTTATTTCTGTGGAATCTGAGAACAGATATTTCGGATCCCTTGGAAGACTATAGGGCCAAAGGAAATATCCTCCGATAAAAAGGAGAAAGAAGCTTTCTGAGAAACTTCTTTGTGTTCTGTGAAATCATCTCACAGAATTACAGCTTTCCCCTCAAGAAGCCTTTCGTTAAGACAGTTCTTGTGGAATTGGCAAAGTGATATTTGGAAGCCCATAGAGGGCTATGGTGAAAAAGGAAATATCCTCAGCTGAAATCTGGAAAGAAGCTTTCTGAGAAACTGCTTAGTGTTCTGTTAATTCATCTCACAGAGTTACATCTGTATTTCGTGGATCTCTTTGCTAGCCTTATTTCTGTGGAATCTGAGAACAGATATTTCGGATCCCTTGGAAGACTATAGGGCCAAAGGATATATCCTCCGATTACAAAGAGAAAGAAGCTTTCTGAGAAACTTCCTTGTGTTCTGTGAAATCATCTCACAGAGTTACAGCTTTCCCCTCAAGAAGCCTTTCGCCAAGACAGTTCTTGTGGAATTGGCAAAGTGATATTTGGAATCCCATAGAGGGCTACGGTGAAAAAGGAAATATCCTCAGATGAAATCTGGAAAGAAGCTTTCTGAGAAACTGCTTAGTGTTCTGTTAATTCATCTCACAGAGTTCCATCTGTATTTCGTGGATCTCTTTGCTAGCCTTATTTCTGTGGAATCTGAGAACAGATATTTCGGATCCCTTGGAAGACTATAGGGCCAAAGGAAATATCCTCCGATAACAAAGAGAAAGAAGTTTCTGAGAAACTTCTTTGTGTTCTTAGAAATCATCTCACAGAGATACAGCTTTCCCCTCAAGAACCTTTTCGCTAAGGCAGTTCTTGTGGAATTGGCAAAGTGATATTTGGAAGCCCATAGAGGGCTATGGTGAAAAAGGAAATATCCTCAGATGAAATCTGGAAAGAAGCTTTCTGAGAAACTGCTTAGTGTTCTGTTAATTCATCTCCCAGAGTTACATCTGTATTTCGTGGATCTCTTTGCTAGCCTTATTTCTGTGGAATCTCAGAACAGATATTTCGGATCCCTTGGAAGACCATAGGGCCAAAGGAAATATCCTCCGATAACAAAGAGAAAGAAGCTTTCTGAGAAACTTCTTTGTGTTCTTTGAAATCATCTCACAGAGTTACAGCTTTCCACACAAGAAGCCTTTCGCTAAGACAGTTCTTATGGTATTGGAAAAGTGATATTTGGAAGCCCATAGAGGGCTATGGTGAAAAAGGAAATATCCTCCGATGAAATCTGGAAAGAAGCTTTCTGAGAAACTGCTTAGTGTTCTGTTAATTCATCTCACAGAGTTACATCTGTATTTCGTGGATCTCTTTGCTAGCCTTATTTCTGTGGAATCTGAGAACAGATATTTCGGATCCCTTGGAAGACTATAGGGCCAAAGGAAATATCCTCCGATAAAAAGGAGAAAGAAGCTTTCTGAGAAACTTCTTTGTGTTCTGTGAAATCATCTCACAGAATTACAGCTTTCCCCTCAAGAAGCCTTTCGTTAAGACAGTTCTTGTGGAATTGGCAAAGTGATATTTGGAAGCCCATAGAGGGCTATGGTGAAAAAGGAAATATCCTCAGCTGAAATCTGGAAAGAAGCTTTCTGAGAAACTGCTTAGTGTTCTGTTAATTCATCTCACAGAGTTACATCTGTATTTCGTGGATCTCTTTGCTAGCCTTATTTCTGTGGAATCTGAGAACAGATATTTCGGATCCCTTGGAAGACTATAGGGCCAAAGGATATATCCTCCGATTACAAAGAGAAAGAAGCTTTCTGAGAAACTTCCTTGTGTTCTGTGAAATCATCTCACAGAGTTACAGCTTTCCCCTCAAGAAGCCTTTCGCCAAGACAGTTCTTGTGGAATTGGCAAAGTGATATTTGGAATCCCATAGAGGGCTATGGTGAAAAAGGAAATATCCTCAGATGAAATCTGGAAAGAAGCTTTCTGAGAAACTGCTTAGTGTTCTGTTAATTCATCTCACAGAGTTACATGTGTATTTCGTGGATCTCTTTGCTAGCCTTATTTCTGTGGAATCTGAGAACAGATATTTCGGATCCCTTGGAAGACTATTCGACCAAAGGAAATATCCTACGATAACAAAGAGAAAGAAGCTTTCTGAGAAACTTCTTTGTGTTCTGTGAAATCATCTCACAGAGTTACAGCTTTCCCCTCAAGAAGCCTTTCGCTAAGACAGTTCTTGTGGAATTGGCAAAGTGATATTTGGAAGCCCACAGAGGGCCATGGTGAAAAAGGAAATATCCTCAGATGAAATCTGGAAAGAATCTTTCTGAGAAACTGCTTAGTGTCCTCTTAATTCATCTCACAGAGTTACATCTGTATTTCGTGGATCTCTTTGCTAGCCTTATTTCTGTGGAATCTGAGAACAGATATTTCGGATCCCTTGGAAGACTATAGGGCCAAAGGAAATATCCTCCGATAACAAAGAGAAAGAAGCTTTCTGAGAAACTTCTTTGTGTTCTGTGAAATCATCTCACAGAGTTACATCTTTCCCCTCAAGAAGGCTTTCGCTAAGACAGTTCTTGTGGAATTGGCAAAGTGATATTTGGAAGCCCCTAGAGGGCGATGGTGAAAAAGGAAATATCCTCCGTTGAAATCTGGAAAGAAGGTTTCTGAGAAACTGCTTAGTGTTCTGTTAGTTCATCTCACAGAGTTACATCTGTATTTCGTGGATCTCTTTGCTAGCCTTATTTCTCTGGAATCTGAGAACAGATATTTCGGATACCTTGGAAGACTGTAGGGCCAAAGGAAATATCCTCCGATAACAAAGAGAAAGAAGCTTTCTGAGAAATTCCTTTGTGTTCTGTGAAATCATCTCACAGAGTTACAGCTTTCCCCTCAAGAAGCCTTTCGCCAAGACAGTTCTTGTGGAATGGGCAAAGTGATATTTGGAAGCCCATAGAGGGCTATGGTGAAAAAGGAAATATCCTCAGATGAAATCTGGAAAGAAGCTTTCTGAGAAACTGCTTAGTGTTCTGTTAATTCATCTCACAGAGTTACATGTGTATTTCGTGGATCTCTTTGCTAGCCTTATTTCTGTGGAATCTGAGAACAGATATTTCGGATCCCTTGGAAGACTATAGGGCCAAAGGATATATCCTCCGATTACAAAGAGAAAGAAGCTTTCTGAGAAACTTCCTTGTGTTCTGTGAAATCATCGCACAGAGTTACAGCTTTCCCCTCAAGAAGCCTTTCGTTAAGACAGTTCTTGTGGAATTGGCAAAGTGATATTTGGAAGCCCATAGAGGGCTATGGTGAAAAAGGAAATATCCTCAGCTGAAATCTGGAAAGAAGCTTTCTGAGAAACTGCTTAGTGTTCTGTTAATTCATCTCACAGAGTTACATCTGTATTTCGTGGATCTCTTTGCTAGCCTTATTTCTGTGGAATCTGAGAACAGATATTTCGGATCCCTTGGAAGACTATAGGGCCAAAGGATATATCCTCCGATTACAAAGAGAAAGAAGCTTTCTGAGAAACTTCCTTGTGTTCTGTGAAATCATCTCACAGAGTTACAGCTTTCCCCTCAAGAAGCCTTTCGCCAAGACAGTTCTTGTGGAATTGGCAAAGTGATATTTGGAATCCCATAGAGGGCTACGGTGAAAAAGGAAATATCCTCAGATGAAATCTGGAAAGAAGCTTTCTGAGAAACTGCTTAGTGTTCTGTTAATTCATCTCACAGAGTTCCATCTGTATTTCGTGGATCTCTTTGCTAGCCTTATTTCTGTGGAATCTGAGAACAGATATTTCGGATCCCTTGGAAGACTATAGGGCCAAAGGAAATATCCTCCGATAACAAAGAGAAAGAAGTTTCTGAGAAACTTCTTTGTGTTCTTAGAAATCATCTCACAGAGATACAGCTTTCCCCTCAAGAACCTTTTCGCTAAGGCAGTTCTTGTGGAATTGGCAAAGTGATATTTGGAAGCCCATAGAGGGCTATGGTGAAAAAGGAAATATCCTCAGATGAAATCTGGAAAGAAGCTTTCTGAGAAACTGCTTAGTGTTCTGTTAATTCATCTCCCAGAGTTACATCTGTATTTCGTGGATCTCTTTGCTAGCCTTATTTCTGTGGAATCTCAGAACAGATATTTCGGATCCCTTGGAAGACCATAGGGCCAAAGGAAATATCCTCCGATAACAAAGAGAAAGAAGCTTTCTGAGAAACTTCTTTGTGTTCTTTGAAATCATCTCACAGAGTTACAGCTTTCCACACAAGAAGCCTTTCGCTAAGACAGTTCTTATGGTATTGGAAAAGTGATATTTGGAAGCCCATAGAGGGCTATGGTGAAAAAGGAAATATCCTCCGATGAAATCTGGAAAGAAGCTTTCTGAGAAACTGCTTAGTGTTCTGTTAATTCATCTCACAGAGTTACATCTGTATTTCGTGGATCTCTTTGCTAGCCTTATTTCTGTGGAATCTGAGAACAGATATTTCGGATCCCTTGGAAGACTATAGGGCCAAAGGAAATATCCTCCGATAAAAAGGAGAAAGAAGCTTTCTGAGAAACTTCTTTGTGTTCTGTGAAATCATCTCACAGAATTACAGCTTTCCCCTCAAGAAGCCTTTCGTTAAGACAGTTCTTGTGGAATTGGCAAAGTGATATTTGGAAGCCCATAGAGGGCTATGGTGAAAAAGGAAATATCCTCAGCTGAAATCTGGAAAGAAGCTTTCTGAGAAACTGCTTAGTGTTCTGTTAATTCATCTCACAGAGTTACATCTGTATTTCGTGGATCTCTTTGCTAGCCTTATTTCTGTGGAATCTGAGAACAGATATTTCGGATCCCTTGGAAGACTATAGGGCCAAAGGATATATCCTCCGATTACAAAGAGAAAGAAGCTTTCTGAGAAACTTCCTTGTGTTCTGTGAAATCATCTCACAGAGTTACAGCTTTCCCCTCAAGAAGCCTTTCGCCAAGACAGTTCTTGTGGAATTGGCAAAGTGATATTTGGAATCCCATAGAGGGCTATGGTGAAAAAGGAAATATCCTCAGATGAAATCTGGAAAGAAGCTTTCTGAGAAACTGCTTAGTGTTCTGTTAATTCATCTCACAGAGTTACATGTGTATTTCGTGGATCTCTTTGCTAGCCTTATTTCTGTGGAATCTGAGAACAGATATTTCGGATCCCTTGGAAGACTATTCGACCAAAGGAAATATCCTACGATAACAAAGAGAAAGAAGCTTTCTGAGAAACTTCTTTGTGTTCTGTGAAATCATCTCACAGAGTTACAGCTTTCCCCTCAAGAAGCCTTTCGCTAAGACAGTTCTTGTGGAATTGGCAAAGTGATATTTGGAAGCCCACAGAGGGCCATGGTGAAAAAGGAAATATCCTCAGATGAAATCTGGAAAGAATCTTTCTGAGAAACTGCTTAGTGTCCTCTTAATTCATCTCACAGAGTTACATCTGTATTTCGTGGATCTCTTTGCTAGCCTTATTTCTGTGGAATCTGAGAACAGATATTTCGGATCCCTTGGAAGACTATAGGGCCAAAGGAAATATCCTCCGATAACAAAGAGAAAGAAGCTTTCTGAGAAACTTCTTTGTGTTCTGTGAAATCATCTCACAGAGTTACATCTTTCCCCTCAAGAAGGCTTTCGCTAAGACAGTTCTTGTGGAATTGGCAAAGTGATATTTGGAAGCCCCTAGAGGGCGATGGTAAAAAAGGAAATATCCTCCGTTGAAATCTGGAAAGAAGGTTTCTGAGAAACTGCTTAGTGTTCTGTTAGTTCATCTCACAGAGTTACATCTGTATTTCGTGGATCTCTTTGCTAGCCTTATTTCTCTGGAATCTGAGAACAGATATTTCGGATACCTTGGAAGACTGTAGGGCCAAAGGAAATATCCTCCGATAACAAAGAGAAAGAAGCTTTCTGAGAAATTCCTTTGTGTTCTGTGAAATCATCTCACAGAGTTACAGCTTTCCCCTCAAGAAGCCTTTCGCCAAGACAGTTCTTGTGGAATGGGCAAAGTGATATTTGGAAGCCCATAGAGGGCTATGGTGAAAAAGGAAATATCCTCAGATGAAATCTGGAAAGAAGCTTTCTGAGAAACTGCTTAGTGTTCTGTTAATTCATCTCACAGAGTTACATGTGTATTTCGTGGATCTCTTTGCTAGCCTTATTTCTGTGGAATCTGAGAACAGATATTTCGGATCCCTTGGAAGACTATAGGGCCAAAGGATATATCCTCCGATTACAAAGAGAAAGAAGCTTTCTGAGAAACTTCCTTGTGTTCTGTGAAATCATCGCACAGAGTTACAGCTTTCCCCTCAAGAAGCCTTTCGCCAAGACAGTTCTTGTGGAATTGGCAAAGTGATATTTGGAAGCCCATAGAGGGCTATGGTGAAAAAGGAAATATCCTCAGATGAAATCTGGAAAGAAGCTTTCTGAGAAACTGCTTAGTGTTCTGTTAATTCATCTCACAGAGTTACATGTGTATTTCGTGGATCTCTTTGCTTGCCTTATTTCTGTGGAATCTGAGAAAAGATATTTCAGATCCCTTGGAAGACTATAGGGCCAAAGGAAATATCCTCCGATAACAAAGAGAAAGAAGCTTTCTGAGAAACTTCTTTGTGTTCTGTGAAATCATCTCACAGAGTTACAGCTTTCCCCTCAAGAAGCCTTTCGCTAAGACAGTTCTTGTGGAATTGGCAAAGTTATATTTGGAAGCCCCTAGAGGGCTATGGTGTAAAAGGAAATATCCTCCGATGAAATCTGGAAAGAAGCTTTCTGAGAAACTGCTTAGTGTTCTGTTAATTCATCTCACAGAGTTACATCTGTATTTCGTGGATCTCTTTGCTAGCCTTATTTCTGTGGAATCTGAGAACAGATATTTCGGATCCCTTGGAAGACTATTCGGCCAAAGGAAATATCCTACGATAACAAAGAGAAAGAAGCTTTCTGAGAAACTTCTTTGTGTTCTGTGAAATCATCTCACAGAGTTACAGCTTTCCCCTCAAGAAGCCTTTCGCCAAGGCATTTCTTGTGGAATTGGCAAAGTGATATTTGGAAGCCCATAGAGGTCTATGGTGAAAAAGGAAATATCCTCAGATGAAATCTGGAAAGAAGGTTTCTGAGAAACTGCTTAGTGTTCTGTAAATTCATCTCACAGAGTTACATCTGTATTTCGTGGATCTCTTTGCTAGCCTTATTTCTGTGGAATCTGAAAAAAGATATTTCGTATCCCTTGGAAGACTATAGGGCCAAAGGAAATATCCTCCGACAACAAAGAGAAAGAAGCTTTCTGGGAAACTACTTTGTTTTCTTTGAAATCATCTCACAGATTTACAGCTTTCCCCTCAAGAAGCCTTTCGTTAAGACAGTTCTTGTGGAATTGGCAAAGTGATATTTGGAAGCCCATAGAGGGCTATGGTTAAAAAAGGAAATATCCTCAGATGAAATCTGGAAAGAAGTTTTCTGAGAAACTGCTTAGTGTTCTGTTAATTCATCTCACAGAGTTACATGTGTATTTCGTGGATCTCTTTGCTTGCCTTATTTCTGTGGAATCTGAGAACAGATATTTCGGATCCCTTGGAAGACTATAGGGCCAAAGGAAATATCCTCCGATAACAAAGAGAAAGAAGCTTTCTGAGAAACTTCTTTGTGTTCTGTGAAATCATCTCACAGAGTTACATCTTTCCCCTCAAGAAGCCTTTCGCTAAGACAGTTCTTGTGGAATTGGCAAAGTGATATTTGGAAGCCCACAGAGGGCTATGGTGAAAAAGGAAATATCCTCAGATGAAACCTGGAAAGAATCTTTCTGAGAAACTGCTTAGTGTTCTCTTAATTCATCTCACAGAGTTACATCTGTATTTCGTGGATCTCTTTGCTAGCCTTATTTCTGTGGAATCTGAGAACAGATATTTCGGATCCCTTGGAAGACTATAGGGCCAAAGGAAATATCCTCCGATAACAAAGAGAAAGAAGCTTTCTGAGAAACTTCTTTGTATTCTTTGAAATCATCTCACAGAGTTACAGCTTTCCCCTCAAGAAGCCTTTCGTTAAGACAGTTCTTGTGGAATTGGCAAAGTGATATTTGGAAGCCCACAGAGGGCTATGGTGAAAAAGGAAATATCCTCAGATGAAATCTGGAAAGAATCTTTCTGAGAAACTGCTTACTGTTCTGTTAATTCATCTCACAGAGTTACATCTGTATTTCGTGGATCTCTTTGCTAGCCTTATTTCTGTGGAATCTGAGAACAGATATTTCGGATCCCTTGGAAGACTATAGTGCCAAAGGAAATATCCTCCGATAACAAAGAGAAAGAAGCTTTCTGAGAAAGTTCTTTGTGTTCTTTGAAATCATCTCACAGAGTTACAGCTTTCCCCTCAGGAAGCCTTTCGCTAAGACCGTTCTTGTGGAATTGGCAAAGTGACATTTGGAATCCCATAGAGGGCTATGGTGAAAAAGGAAATATCCTCCGATGAAATCTGGAAAGAAGCTTTCTGAGAAACTGCTTAGTGTTCTGTTAATTCATCTCCCAGAGTTACATCTGTATTTCGTGGATCTCTTTGCTAGCCTTATTTCTGTGGAATCTCAGAACAGATATTTCGGATCCCTTGGAAGACCATAGGGCCAAAGGAAATATCCTCCGATAACAAAGAGAAAGAAGCTTTCTGAGAAACTTCTTTGTGTTGTTTGAAATCATCTCACAGAGTTACAGCTTTCCCCTCAAGAAGCCTTTCGCCAAGACAGTTCTTGTGGAATTGGCAAAGTGATATTTGGAATCCCATAGAGGGCTATGGTGAAAAAGGAAATATCGTCAGATGAAATCTGGAAAGAAGCTTTCTGAGAAACTGCTTAGTGTTGTGTTAATTCATCTCACAGAGTTACATGTGTATTTTCGTGGATCTCTTTGCTAGCCTTATTTCTGTGGAATCTGAGAACAGATATTTCGGATCCCTTGGAAGACTATACGGCCAAAGGAAATATCCTACGATAACAAAGAGAAAGAAGCTTTCTGAGAAACTTCTTTGTGTTCTGTGAAATCATCTCACAGAGTTACAGCTTTCCCCTCAAGAAGCCTTTCTCCAAGGCAGTTCTTGTGGAATTGGCAAAGTGATATTTGGAAGCCCATAGAGGGCTATGGTGAAAAAGGAAATATCCTCAGATGAAATCTGGAAAGAAGCTTTCTGAGAAACTGCTTAGTGTTCTGTTAATTCATCTCACAGAGTTACATCTGTATTTCGTCGATCTCTTTGCTAGCCTTATTTCTGTGGAATCTGAAAACAGATATTTCGGATCCCTTGGAAGACTATAGGGCCAAAGGAAATATCCTCCGATAATAAAGAGAAAGAAGATTTCTGAGAAACTTCTTTGTGTTCTGTGAAATCATCTCACAGAGTTACATCTTTCCCCTCAAGAAGCCTTTCGCTAAGACAGTTCTTGTGGAATTGGCAAAGTGATATTTGGAAGCCCCTAGAGGGCGATGGTGAAAAAGGAAATATCCTCCGATGAAATCTGGAAAGAAGGTTTCTGAGAAACTGCTTAGTGTTCTGTTAATTCATCTCACAGAGTTACATCTGTATTTCGTGGATCTCTTTGCTAGCCTTATTTCTCTGGAATCTGAGAACAGATATTTCGGATCCCTTGGAAGACTATAGGGCCAAAGGAAATATCCTCCGATAACAAAGAGAAAGAAGCTTTCTGAGAAACTTCTTTGTGTTCTGTGAAATCATCTCACAGAGTTACAGCTTTCCCCTCAAGAAGCCTTTCGCCAAGACAGTTCTTGTGGAATTGGCAAAGTGATATTTGGAAGCCCATAGAGGGCTATGGTGAAAAAGGAAATATCCTCAGATGAAATCTGGAAAGAAGCTTTCTGAGAAACTGCTTAGTGTTCTGTTAATTCATCTCACAGAGTTACATGTGTATTTCATGGATCTCTTTGCTAGCCTTATTGCTGTGGAATCTGAGAACAGATATTTCGGATCCCTTGGAAGACTATACGGCCAAAGGAAATATCCTACGATAACAAAGAGAAAGAAGCTTTTTGAGAAACTTCTTTGTGTTCTGTGAAATCATCTCACAGAGTTACAGCTTTCCCCTCAAGAAGCCTTTCGCCAAGGCATTTCTTGTGAAATTGGCAAAGTGATATTTGGAAGCCCATAGAGGGCAATGGTGAAAAAGGAAATAACCTCAGATGAAATCTGGAAAGAAGCTTTCTGAGAAATTGCTTAGTGTTCTGTTAATTCATCTCACAGAGTTACATGTGTATTTCGTGGATCTCTTTGCTAGCCGTATTTTTGTGGAATCTGAGAACAGATATTTCGGATCCCTTGGAAGACTATGGGGCCAAAGGAAATATACTCCGATAACAAAGAGAAAAAAGCTTTCTGAGAAACTTCTTTGTGTTCTGTGAAATCATCTCACAGAGTTATATCTTTCCCCTCAAGAAGCCTTTCGCTAAGACAGTTCTTGTGGAATTGGCAAAGTGATATTTGGAAGCCCACAGAGGGCTATGGTGAAAAAGGAAATATCCTCAGATGAAATCTGGAAAGAATCTTTCTGAGAAACTGCTTAGTGTTCTCTTAATTCATCTCACAGAGTTACATCTGTATTTCGTGGATCTCTTTGCTAGCCTTATTTCTGTGGAATCAGAGAACAGATATTTCGGATCCCTTGGAAGACTATAGGGCCAAAGGAAATATCCTCCGATAACAAAGAGAAAGAAGCTTTCTGAGAAACTTCTTTGTATTCTTTGAAATCATCTCGCAGAGTTACAGCTTTCCCCTCAAGAAGCCTTTCGTTAAGACAGTTCTTGTGGAATTGGCAAAGTGATATTTGGAAGCCCATAGAGGGCTATGGTGAAAAAGGAAATATCCTCAGTTGAAATCTGGAAAGAATCTTTCTGAGAAACTGCTTAGTGTTCTGTTAATTCATCTCACAGAGTTACATGTGTATTTCGTGGATCTCTTTGCTAGCCTTATTTCTGTGGAATCTGAGAACAGATATTTCGGATACCTTGGAAGACTATAGTGCCAAAGGAAATATCCTCCGATAACAAAGAGAAAGAAGCTTTCTGAGAAACTTCTTTGTGTTCTGTGAAATCATCTCACAGAGTTACAGCTGTCCCCTCCAGAAGCCTTTCGCCAAGACAGTTCTTGTGGAATTGGCAAAGTGATATTTGGAATCCCATAGAGGGCTATGGTGAAAAAGGAAATATCCTCAGATGAAATCTGGAAAGAAGCTTTCTGAGAAACTGCTTAGTGTTCTGTTAATTCATCTCACAGAGTTACATCTGTATTTCGTCGATCTCTTTGCTAGCCTTATTTCTGTGGAATCTGAAAACAGATATTTCGGATCCCTTGGAAGACTATAGGGCCAAAGGAAATATCCTCCGATAATAAAGAGAAAGAAGATTTCTGAGAAACTTCTTTGTGTTCTGTGAAATCATCTCACAGAGTTACATCTTTCCCCTCAAGAAGCCTTTCGCGAAGACAGTTCTTGTGGAATTGGCAAAGTGATATTTGGAAGCCCCTAGAGGGCGATGGTGAAAAAGGAAATATCCTCCGATGAAATCTGGAAAGAAGCTTTCTGAGAAACTGCTTAGTGTTCTGTTAATTCATCTCACAGAGTTACATCTGTATTTCGTGGATCTCTTTGCTAGCCTTATTTCTGTGGAATCTGAGAACAGATATTTCGGATCCCTTGGAAGACTATAGGGCCAAAGGAAATATCCTCCGATAACAAAGAGAAAGAAGCTTTCTGAGAAACTTCTTTGTGTTCTGTGAAATCATCTCACAGAGTTACATCTTTCCCCTCAAGAAGCCTTTCGGTAAGACAGTTCTTGTGGAATTGGCAAAGTGATATTTGGAAGCCCATAGAGGGCTATGGTGAAAAAGGAAATATCCTCAGATGAAATCTGGAAAGAATCTTTCTGAGAAACTGCTTAGTGTTCTGTTAATTTATCTCACAGAGTTACATCTGTATTTCGTGGATCTCTTTGCTAGCCTTATTTCTTTGGAATCTGAGAACAGATATTTCGGATCCCTTGGAAGACTATACGGCCAAAGGAAATATCCTCCGATAACAAAGAGAAAGAAGCTTTCTGAGAAACTTCTTTGTGTTCTGTGAAATCATCTCACAGAGTTACAGCTTTCCCCTCAAGAAGCCTTTCGCCAAGACAGTTCTTGTGGAATTGGCAAAGTGATATTTGGAAGCCCATAGAGGGCTATGGTGAAAAAGGAAATATCCTCAGATGAAATCTGGAAAGAAGCTTTCTGAGAAACTGCTTAGTGTTCTGTTAATTCATCTCACAGAGTTACATGGGTATTTCGTGCATCTCTTTGCTAGCCTTATTTCTGTGGAATCTGAAAACAGATATTTCGGATCCCTTGGAAGACTCTTCGGCCAAAGGAAATATCCTACGATAACAAAGAGAAAGAAGCTTTCTGAGAAACTTCTTTGTGTTCTGTGAAATCATCTCACAGAGTTACAGCTTTCCCCTCAAGAAGCCTTTCGCCAAGGCATTTCTTGTGGAATTGGCAAAGTGATATTTGGAAGCCCATAGAGGTCTATGGTGAAAAAGGAAATATCCTCAGATGAAATCTGGAAAGAAGGTTTCTGAGAAACTGCTTAGTGTTCTGTAAATTCATCTCACAGAGTTACATCTGTATTTCGTGGATCTCTTTGCTAGCCTTATTTCTGTGGAATCTGAAAACAGATATTTCGTATCCCTTGGAAGACTATAGGGCCAAAGGAAATATCCTCCGATAACAAAGAGAAAGAAGCTTTCTGGGAAACTACTTTGTTTTCTTTGAAATCATCTCACAGATTTACAGCTTTCCCCTCAAGAAGCCTTTCGTTAAGACAGTTCTTGTGGAATTGGCAAAGTGATATTTGGAAGCCCATAGAGGGCTATGGTTAAAAAAGGAAATATCCTCAGATGAAATCTGGAAAGAAGTTTTCTGAGAAACTGCTTAGTGTTCTGTTAATTCATCTCACAGAGTTACATGTGTATTTCGTGGATCTCTTTGCTTGCCTTATTTCTGTGGAATCTGAGAACAGATATTTCGGATCCCTTGGAAGACTATAGGGCCAAAGGATATATACTCCGATAACAAAGAGAAAGAAGCTTTCTGAGAAACTTCTTTGTGTTCTGTGAAATCATCTCACAGAGTTACATCTTTCCCCTCAAGAAGCCTTTCGCTAAGACAGTTCTTGTGGAATTGGCAAAGTGATATTTGGAAGCCCACAGAGGGCTATGGTGAAAAAGGAAATATCCTCAGATGAAACCTGGAAAGAATCTTTCTGAGAAACTGCTTAGTGTTCTCTTAATTCATCTCACAGAGTTACATCTGTATTTCGTGGATCTCTTTGCTAGCCTTATTTCTGTGGAATCTGAGAACAGATATTTCGGATCCCTTGGAAGACTATAGGGCCAAAGGAAATATCCTCCGATAACAAAGAGAAAGAAGCTTTCTGAGAAACTTCTTTGTATTCTTTGAAATCATCTCACAGAGTTACAGCTTTCCCCTCAAGAAGCCTTTCGTTAAGACAGTTCTTGTGGAATTGGCAAAGTGATATTTGGAAGCCCACAGAGGGCTATGGTGAAAAAGGAAATATCCTCCGATGAAATCTGGAAAGAAGATTTCTGAGAAACTGCTTAGTGTTCTGTTAATTCATCTCCCAGAGTTACATCTGTATTTCGTGGATCTCTTTGCTAGCCTTATTTCTGTGGAATCTCAGAACAGATATTTCGGATCCCTTGGAAGACCATAGGGCCAAAGGAAATATCCTCCGATAACAAAGAGAAAGAAGCTTTCTGAGAAACTTCTTTGTGTTCTGTGAAATCATCTCACAGAGTTACAGCTTTCCCCTCAAGAACCTTTTCGCTAAGGCAGTTCTTGTGGAATTGGCAAAGTGATATTTGGAAGCCCATAGAGGGCTATGGTGAAAAAGGAAATATCCTCAGATGAAATCTGGAAAGAAGCTTTCTGAGAAACTGCTTAGTGTTCTGTTAATTCATCTCCCAGAGTTACATCTGTATTTCGTGGATCTCTTTGCTAGCCTTATTTCTGTGGAATCTCAGAACAGATATTTCGGATCCCTTGGAAGACCATAGGGCCAAAGGAAATATCCTCCGATAACAAAGAGAAAGAAGCTTTCTGAGAAACTTCTTTGTGTTGTGTGAAATCATCTCACAGAGTTACAGCTTTCCCCTCAAGAAGCCTTTCGCCAAGACAGTTCTTGTGGAATTGGCAAAGTGATATTTGGAATCCCATAGAGGGCTATGGTGAAAAAGGAAATATCGTCAGATGAAATCTGGAAAGAAGCTTTCTGAGAAACTGCTTAGTGTTCTGTTAATTCATCTCACAGAGTTACATGTGTATTTTCGTGGATCTCTTTGCTAGCCTTATTTCTGTGGAATCTGAGAACAGATATTTCGGATCCCTTGGAAGACTATACGGCCAAAGGAAATATCCTACGATAACAAAGAGAAAGAAGCTTTTTGAGAAACTTCTTTGTGTTCTGTGAAATCATCTCACAGAGTTACAGCTTTCCCCTCAAGAAGCCTTTCTCCAAGGCAGTTCTTGTGGAATTGGCAAAGTGATATTTGGAAGCCCATAGAGGGCTATGGTGAAAAAGGAAATATCCTCAGATGAAATCTGGAAAGAAGCTTTCTGAGAAACTGCTTAGTGTTCTGTTAATTCATCTCACAGAGTTACATCTGTATTTCGTCGATCTCTTTGCTAGCCTTATTTCTGTGGAATCTGAAAACAGATATTTCGGATCCCTTGGAAGACTATAGGGCCAAAGGAAATATCCTCCGATAATAAAGGGAAAGAAGATTTCTGAGAAACTTCTTTGTGTTCTGTGAAATCATCTCACAGAGTTACATCTTTCCCCTCAAGAAGCCTTTCGCTAAGACAGTTCTTGTGGAATTGGCAAAGTGATATTTGGAAGCCCCTAGAGGGCGATGGTGAAAAAGGAAATATCCTCCGATGAAATCTGGAAAGAAGGTTTCTGAGAAACTGCTTAGTGTTCTGTTAATTCATCTCACAGAGTTACATCTGTATTTCGTGGATCTCTTTGCTAGCCTTATTTCTCTGGAATCTGAGAACAGATATTTCGGATCCCTTGGAAGACTATAGGGCCAAAGGAAATATCCTCCGATAACAAAGAGAAAGAAGCTTTCTGAGAAACTTCTTTGTGTTCTGTGAAATCATCTCACAGAGTTACAGCTTTCCCCTCAAGAAGCCTTTCGCCAAGACAGTTCTTGTGGAATTGGCAAAGTGATATTTGGAAGCCCATAGAGGGCTATGGTGAAAAAGGAAATATCCTCAGATGAAATCTGGAAAGAAGCTTTCTGAGAAACTGCTTAGTGTTCTGTTAATTCATCTCACAGAGTTACATGTGTATTTCATGGATCTCTTTGCTAGCCTTATTGCTGTGGAATCTGAGAACAGATATTTCGGATCCCTTGGAAGACTATACGGCCAAAGGAAATATCCTACGATAACAAAGAGAAAGAAGCTTTTTGAGAAACTTCTTTGTGTTCTGTGAAATCATCTCACAGAGTTACAGCTTTCCCCTCAAGAAGCCTTTCGCCAAGGCATTTCTTGTGGAATTGGCAAGGTGATATTTGGAAGCCCATAGAGGGCAATGGTGAAAAAGGAAATAACCTCAGATGAAATCTGGAAAGAAGCTTTCTGAGAAATTGCTTAGTGTTCTGTTAATTCATCTCACAGAGTTACATCTGTATTTCGTGGATCTCTTTGCTAGCCTTATTTCTGTGGAATCTGAAAACAGATATTTCGGATCCCTTCGAAGACTATAGGGCCAAAGGAAATATCCTCCGATAACAAAGAGAAAGAAGCTTTCTGGGAAACTACTTTGTTTTCTTTGAAATCATCTCACAGAGTTACAGCTTTCCCCTCAAGAAGCCTTTCGTTAAGACAGTTCTTGTGGAATTGGCAAAGTGATATTTGGAATCCCATAGAGGGCTATGGTGAAAAAGGAAATATCCTCAGATGAAATCTGGAAAGAATCTTTCTGAGAAACTGCTTAGTGTTCTGTTAATTCATCTCACAGAGTTACATGTGTATTTCGTGGATCTCTTTGCTAGCCGTATTTTTGTGGAATCTGAGAACAGATATTTCGGATCCCTTGGAAGACTATGGGGCCAAAGGAAATATACTCCGATAACAAAGAGAAAGAAGCTTTCTGAGAAACTTCTTTGTGTTCTGTGAAATCATCTCACAGAGTTATATCTTTCCCCTCAAGAAGCCTTTCGCTAAGACAGTTCTTGTGGAATTGGCAAAGTGATATTTGGAAGCCCACAGAGGGCTATGGTGAAAAAGGAAATATCCTCAGATGAAATCTGGAAAGAATCTTTCTGAGAAACTGCTTAGTGTTCTCTTAATTCATCTCACAGAGTTACATCTGTATTTCGTGGATCTCTTTGCTAGCCTTATTTCTGTGGAATCAGAGAACAGATATTTCGGATCCCTTGGAAGACTATAGGGCCAAAGGAAATATCCTCCGATAACAAAGAGAAAGAAGCTTTCTGAGAAACTTCTTTGTATTCTTTGAAATCATCTCGCAGAGTTACAGCTTTCCCCTCAAGAAGCCTTTCGTTAAGACAGTTCTTGTGGAATTGGCAAAGTGATATTTGGAAGCCCATAGAGGGCTATGGTGAAAAAGGAAATATCCTCAGTTGAAATCTGGAAAGAATCTTTCTGAGAAACTGCTTAGTGTTCTGTTAATTCATCTCACAGAGTTACATGTGTATTTCGTGGATCTCTTTGCTAGCCTTATTTCTGTGGAATCTTAGAACAGATATTTCGGATCCCTTGGAAGACTATAGTGCCAAAGGAAATATCCTCCGATAACAAAGAGAAAGAAGCTTTCTGAGAAACTTCTTTGTGTTCTGTGAAATCATCTCACAGAGTTACAGCTGTCCCCTCAAGAAGCCTTTCGCCAAGACAGTTCTTGTGGAATTGGCAAAGTGATATTTGGAATCCCATAGAGGGCTATGGTGAAAAAGGAAATATCCTCAGATGAAATCTGGAAAGAAGCTTTCTGAGAAACTGCTTAGTGTTCTGTTAATTCATCTCACAGAGTTACATGTGTATTTCGTGGATCTCTTTGCTAGCCTTATTTAGGTGGAATCTGAGAACAGATATTTCGGATCCCTTGGAAGACTATACGGCCAAAGGAAATATCCTACGATAACAAAGAGAAAGAAGCTTTTTGAGAAACTTCTTTGTGTTCTGTGAAATCATCTCACAGAGTTACAGCTTTCCCCTCAAGAAGCCTTTCGCCAAGGCAGTTCTTGTGGAATTGGCAAAGTGATATTTGGAAGCCCATAGAGGGCTATGGTGAAAAAGGAAATATCCTCAGATGAAATCTGGAAAGAAGCTTTCTGAGAAACTGCTTAGTGTTCTGTTAATTCATCTCACAGAGTTACATCTGTATTTCGTCGATCTCTTTGCTAGCCTTATTTCTGTGGAATCTGAAAACAGATATTTCGGATCCCTTGGAAGACTATAGGGCCAAAGGAAATATCCTCCGATAATAAAGAGAAAGAAGATTTCTGAGAAACTTCTTTGTGTTCTGTGAAATCATCTCACAGAGTTACATCTTTCCCCTCAAGAAGCCTTTCGCGAAGACAGTTCTTGTGGAATTGGCAAAGTGATATTTGGAAGCCCCTAGAGGGCGATGGTGAAAATGGAAATATCCTCCGATGAAATCTGGAAAGAAGGTTTCTGAGAAACTGCTTAGTGTTCTGTTAATTCATCTCACAGAGTTACATCTGTATTTCGTGGATCTCTTTGCTAGCCTTATTTCTCTGGAATCTGAGAACAGATATTTCGGATCCCTTGGAAGACTATAGGGCCAAAGGAAATATCCTCCGATAACAAAGAGAAAGAAGCTTTCTGAGAAACTTCTTTGTGTTCTGTGAAATCATCTCACAGAGTTACATCTTTCCCCTCAAGAAGCCTTTCGCCAAGACAGTTCTTGTGGAATTGGCAAAGTGAAATTTGGAAGCCCCTAGAGGGTGATGGTGAAAAAGGAAATATCCTCCGTTGAAATCTGGAAAGAAGGTTTCTGAGAAACTGCTTAGTGTTCTGTTAGTTCATCTCACAGAGTTACATCTGCATTTCATGGATCTCTTTGCTAGCCTTATTTCTCTGGAATCTGAGAACAGATATTTCGGATACCTTGGAAGACTATAGGGCCAAAGGAAATATCCTCAGATAACAAAGAGAAAGAAGCTTTCTGAGAAATTTCTTTGTGTTCTGTGAAATCATCTCACAGAGTTACAGCTTTCCCCTCAAGAAGCCTTTCGCCAAGACAGTTCTTGTGGAATTGGCCAAGTGATATTTGGAAGCCCATAGAGGGCTATGGTGAAAAGGAAATATCCTCAGATGAAATCTGGAAAGAAGCTTTCTGAGAAACTGCTTAGTGTTCTGTAAATTCATCTCACAGAGTTACATCTGTATTTCGTGCATCTCTTTGCTAGCCTTATTTCTGTGGAATCTGAGAACAGATATTTCGGATCCCTTGGAAGACTATAGGGCCAAAGGATATATCCTCCGATAACAAAGAGAAAGAAGCTTTCTGAGAAACTTCCTTGTGTTCTGTGAAATCATCTCACAGAGTTACAGCTTTCCCCTCCAGAAGCCTTTCTCTAAGACAGTTCTTGTGGAATTGGCAAAGTGATATTTGGAAGCCCCTAGAGGGCTATGGTGAAAAAGGAAATATCCTCCGATGAAATCTGGAAAGAAGCTTTCTGAGAAACTGCTTAGTGTTCTGTTAATTCATCTCACAGAGTTACATCTGTATTTCGTGGATCTCTTTGCTAGCCTTATTTCTGTGGAATCTGAGAACAGATATTTCGGATCCCTTCGAAGACTATAGGGCCAAAGGAAATATCCTCCGATAACAAAGAGAAAGAAGCTTTCTGAGAAACTTCTTTGTGTTCTGTGAAATCATCTCACAGAGTTACAGCTTTCCACTCAAGAAGCCTTTCGCCAAGACAGTTCTTGTGGAATTGGCAAAGTGATATTTGGAAGCCCATAGAGGGCTATGGTGAAAAAGGAAATATCCTCAGATGAAATCTGGAAAGAAGCTTTCTGAGAAACTGCTTAGTGTTCTGTTAATTCATCTCACAGAGTTACATGTGTATTTCGTGGATCTCTTTGCTAGCCTTATTTCTGTGGAATCTGAGAACAGATATTTCGGATCCCTTGGAAGACTATACGGCCAAAGGAAATATCCTACGATAACAAAGAGAAAGAAGCTTTTTGAGAAACTTCTTTGTGTTGTGTGAAATCATCTCACAGAGTTACAGCTTTCCCCTCAAGAAGCCTTTCTCCAAGGCATTTCTTGTGGAATTGGCAAAGTGATATTTGGAAGCCCATAGAGGGCTATGATGAAAAAGGAAATAACCTCAGATGAAATCTGGAAAGAAGGTTTCTGAGAAACTGCTTAGTGTTCTGTTAGTTCATCTCACAGAGTTACATCTGTATTTCGTGGATCTCTTTGCTAGCCTTATTTCTCTGGAATCTGAGAACAGATATTTCGGATCCCTTGGAAGACTATAGGGCCAAAGGATATATCCTCCGATTACAAAGAGAAAGAAGCTTTCTGAGAAACTTCCTTGTGTTCTGTGAAATCGTCTCAAAGAGTTACAGCTTTCCCCTCAAGAAGCCTTTCGCCAAGACAGTTCTTGTGGAATTGGCAAAGTGATATTTGGAATCCCATAGAGGGCTATGGTGAAAAAGGAAATATCCTCAGATGAAATCTGGAAAGAAGCTTTCTGAGAAACTGCTTAGTGTTCTATTAATTCATCTCACAGTGTTACATGTGTATTTCGTGGATCTCTTTGCTTGCCTTATTTCTGTGGAATCTGAGAACAGATATTTCAGATCCCTTGGAAGACTATAGGGCCAAAGGAAATATCCTCCGATAACAAAGAGAAAGAAGCTTTCTGAGAAACTTCTTTGTGTTCTGTGAAATCATCTCACAGAGTTACATCTTTCCCCTCAAGAAGCCTTTTGCTAAGACAGTTCTTGTGGAATTGGCAAAGTGATATTTGGAAGCCCATAGAGGGCTATGGTGAAAAAGGAAATATCCTCAGATGAAATCTGGAAAGAATCTTTCTGAGAAACTGCTTAGTGTTCTGTTAATTCATCTCACAGAGTTACATCTGTATTTCGTGGATCTCTTTGCTAGCCTTATTTCTTTGGAATCTGAGAACAGATATTTCGGATCCCTTGGAAGACTATAGGGCCAAAGGAAATATCCTCCGATAACAAAGAGAAAGAAGCTTTCTGAGAAACTTCTTTGTGTTCTTTGAAATCATCTCACAGAGTTACAGCTTTCCCCTCAAGAAGCCTTTCGCTAAGACAGTTCTTGTGGAATTGGCAAAGTGATATTTGGAAGCCCTTAGAGGGCTATGGTGAAAAAGGAAATATCCTCCGATGAAATCTGGAAAGAAGCTTTCTGCGAAACTGCTTAGTGTTCTGTTAATTCATCTCACAGAGTTACATCTGTATTTCGTGGATCTCTTTGCTTGCCTTATTTTTGTGGAATCTGAGAACAGATATTTCGGATCCCTTGGAAGACTATAGGGCCAAAGCAAATATACTCCGATAACAAAGAGAAAAAAGCTTTCTGAGAAACTTCTTTGTGTTCTGTGAAATCATCTCACAGAGTTATATCTTTCCCCTCAAGAAGCCTTTCGCTAAGACAGTTCTTGTGGAATTGGCAAAGTGATATTTGGAAGCCCACAGAGGGCTACGGTGAAAAAGGAAATATCCTCAGATGAAATCTGGAAAGAATCTTTCTGAGAAACTGATTAGTGTTCTCTTAATTCATCTCACAGAGTTACATCTGTATTTCGTGGATCTCTTTGCTAGCCTTATTTCTGTGGAATCAGAGAACAGATATTTCGGATCCCTTGGAAGACTATAGGGCCAAAGGAAATATCCTCCGATAACAAAGAGAAAGAAGCTTTCTGAGAAACTTCTTTGTATTCTTTGAAATCATCTCGCAGAGTTACAGCTTTCCCCTCAAGAAGCCTTTCGTTAAGACAGTTCTTGTGGAATTGGCAAAGTGATATTTGGAAGCCCATAGAGGGCTATGGTGAAAAAGGAAATATCCTCAGATGAAATCTGGAAAGAAGCTTTCTGAGAAACTGCTTAGTGTTCTGTTAATTCATCTCACAGAGTTACATGTGTATTTCGTGGATCTCTTTGCTAGCCTTATTTCTGTGGAATCTGAGAACAGATATTTCGGATCCCTTGGAAGTCTATACGGCCAAAGGAAATATCCTACGATAACAAAGAGAAAGAAGCTTTATGAGAAACTTCTTTGTGTTCTGTGAAATCATCTCACAGAGTTACAGCTTTCCCCTCAAGAAGCCTTTCGCCAAGGCATTTCTTGTGGAATTGGCAAAGTGTTATTTGGAAGCCCATAGAGGGCTATGGTGAAAAAGGAAATAACCTCAGATAAAATCTGGAAAGAAGGTTTCTGAGAAACTGCTTAGTGTTCTGTTAGTTCATCTCACAGAGTTACATCTGTATTTCGTGGATCTCTTTGCTAGCCTTATTTCTCTGGAATCTGAGAACAGATATTTCGGATCCCTTGAAGACTATAGGGCCAAAGGATATATCCTCCGATTACAAAGAGAAAGAAGCTTTCTGAGAAACTTCCTTGTGTTCTGTGAAATCGTCTCAAAGAGTTACAGCTTTCCCCTCAAGAAGCCTTTCACCAAGACAGTTCTTGTGGAATTGGCAAAGTGATATTTGGAATCCCATAGAGGGCTATGGTGAAAAAGGAAATATCCTCAGATGAAATCTGGAAAGAAGCTTTCTGAGAAACTGCTTAGTGTTCTATTAATTCATCTCACAGAGTTACATGTGTATTTCGTGGATCTTTTTGCTTGCCTTATTTCTGTGGAATCTGAGAACAGATATTTCAGATCCCTTGGAAGACTATAGGGCCAAAGGAAATATCCTCCGATAACAAAGAGAAAGAAGCTTTCTGAGAAACTTCTTTGTGTTCTGTGAAATCATCTCACAGAGTTACATCTTTCCCCACAAGAAGCCTTTGGCTAAGACAGTTCTTATGGAATTGGCAAAGTGATATTTGGAAGCCCTTAGAGGGCTATGGTGAAAAAGGAAATATCCTCCGATGAAATCTGGAAAGAAGCTTTCTGCGAAACTGCTTAGTGTTCTGTTAATTCATCTCACAGAGTTACATGTGTATTTCGTGGATCTCTTTGCTAGCCTTATTTCTGTGGAATCTGAGAACAGATATTTCGGATCCCTTGGAAGACTATAGGGCCAAAGGAAATATCCTCCGATAAAAAGGAGAAAGAAGCTTTCTGAGAAACTTCTTTGTGTTCTGTGAAATCATCTCACAGAGTTACAGCTTTCCCCTCAAGAAGCCTTTCGTTAAGACAGTTCTTGTGGAATTGGCAAAGTGATATTTGGAAGCCCATAGAGGGCTATGGTGAAAAAGGAAATATTCTCAGATGAAATCTGGAAACAAGCTTTCTGAGAAACTGCTTAGTGTTCTGTTAATTCATCTCACAGAGTTACATCTGTATTTCGTGGATCTCTTTGCTAGCCTTATTTCTGTGGAATCTGAGAACAGATATTTCGGATCCCTAGGAAGACAATAGGGCCAAAGGAAATATCCTCCGATAACAAAGAGAAAGAAGCTTTCTGAGAAACTTCTTTGTGTTCTTTGAAATCATCTCACAGAGTTACAGCTTTCCCCTCCAGAAGCCTTTCGCTAAGACAGTTCTTGTGGAATTGGCAAAGGGATATTTGGAAGCCCATAGAGGGCTATGGTGAAAAAGGAAATATCCTCCGATGAAATCTGGAAAGAAGGTTTCTGAGAAATTGCTTAGTGTTCTGTTAATTCATCTCACAGAGTTACATCTGTATTTCGTGGATCTCTTTGCTAGCCTTATTTCTTTGGAATCTGAGAACAGATATTTCGGATCCCTTGGAAGACTATACGGCCAAAGGAAATATCCTCCGATAACAAAGAGAAAGAAGCTTTCTGAGAAACTTCTTTGTGTTCTGTGAAATCATCTTACAGAGTTACAGCTTTCCCCTCAAGAAGCCTTTCGCCAAGACAGTTCTTGTGGAATAGGCAAAGTGATATTTGGAAGCCCATAGAGGGCTATGGTGAAAAAGGAAATATCCTCAGATGAAATCTGGAAAGAAGCTTTCTGAGAAACTGCTTAGTGTTCTGTTAATTCATCTCACAGAGTTACATCTGTATTTCGTGGATCTCTTTGCTAGCCTTATTTCTGTGGAATCTGAGAACAGATATTTCGGATCCCTTGGAAGACTATAGGGCCAAAGGAAATATCCTCCGATAACAAAGAGAAAGAAGCTTTCTGAGAAACTTCTTTGTGTTCTGTGAAATCATCTCACAGAGTTACAGCTTTCCCCTCAAGAACCTTTTCGCTAAGGCAGTTCTTGTGGAATTGGCAAAGTGATATTTGGAAGCCCATAGAGGGCTATGGTGAAAAAGGAAATATCCTCCGATGAAATCTGGAAAGAAACTTTCTGAGAAACTGCTTAGTGTTCTGTTAATTCATCTCCCAGAGTTACATCTGTATTTCGTGGATCTCTTTGCTAGCCTTATTTCTGTGGAATCTCAGAACAGATATTTCGGATCCCTTGGAAGACCATAGGGCCAAAGGAAATATCCTCCGATAACAAAGAGAAAGAAGCTTTCTGAGAAACTTCTTTGTGTTCTTTGAAATCATCTCACAGAGTTACAACTTTCCCCACAAGAAGCCTTTGGCTAAGACAGTTCTTATGGAATTGGCAAAGTGATATTTGGAACCCCTAGAGGGCTATGGTGAAAAAGGAAATATCCTCCGATGAAATCTGGAAAGAAGCTTTCTGAGAAACTGCTTAGTGTTCTGTTAATTCATCTCACAGAGTTACATGTGTATTTCGTGGATCTCTTTGCTAGCCTTATTTCTGTGGAATCTGAGAACAGATATTTCGGATCCCTTGGAAGACTATAGGGCCAAAGGAAATATCCTCCGATAAAAAAGAGAAAGAAGCTTTCTGAGAAACTTCTTTGTGTTCTGTGAAATCATCTCACAGAGTTACAGCTTTCCCCTCAAGAAGCCTTTCGTTAAGACAGTGCTTGTGGAATTGGCAAAGTGATATTTGGAAGCCCATAGAGGGCTATGGTGAAAAAGGAAATATCCTCCGAGGAAATCTAGAAAGAAGGTTTCTGAGAAACTGCTTAGTGTTCTGTTAATTCATCTCACAGAGTTACATCTGTATTTCGTCGATCTCTTTGCTAGCCTTATTTCTGTGGAATCTGAGAACAGATATTTCGGATCCCTAGGAAGACAATAGGGCCAATGGAAATATCCTCCGATAACAAAGAGAAAGAAGCTTTCTGAGAAACTTCTTTGTTTTCTTTGAAATCATCTCACAGAGTTACAGCTTTCCCCTCCAGAAGCCTTTCGCTAAGACAGTTCTTGTGGTATTGGCAAAGTGATATTTGGAAGCCCATAGAGGGCTATGGTGAAAAAGGAAATATCCTCCGATGAAATCTGGAAAGAAGGTTTCTGAGAAATTGCTTAGTGTTCTGTTAATTCATCTCACAGAGTTACATCTGTATTTCGTGGATCTCTTTGCTAGCCTTATTTCTCTGGAATCTGAGAACAGATATTTCGGATCCCTTGGAAGACTATAGGGCCAAAGGAAATATCCTCCGATAACAAAGAGAAAGAAACTTTCTGAGAAATTTCTTTGTGTTCTGTGAAATCATCTCACAGAGTTACAGCTTTCCCCGCAAGAAGCCTTTCGCCAAGACAGTTCTTGTGGAATTGGCAAAGTGATATTTGGAAGCCCCTAGAGGGCTATGGTGAAAAAGGAAATATCCTCAGATGAAATCTGGAAAGAAGCTTTCTGAGAAACTGCTTAGTGTTCTGTTAATTCATCTCACAGAGTTACATCTGTATTTCGTGGATCTCTTTGCTAGCCTTATTTCTGTGGAATCTGAGAACAGATATTTCGAATCCCTTCGAAGACTATAGGGCCAAAGGAAATATCCTCCGATAACAAAGAGAAAGAAGCTTTATGAGAAACTTCCTTGTGTTTTGTGAAATCATCTCACAGAGTTACAGCTTTCCCCTCAAGAAGCCTTTCGCCAAGAGAGTTGTTGTGGAATTGGCAAAGTGATATTTGGAAGCCCATAGAGGGCTATGGTGAAAAAGGAAATATCCTCAGATGAAATCTGGAAAGAAGCTTTCTGAGAAACTGCTTAGTGTTCTGTTAATTCATCTCACAGAGTTACATGTGTATTTCGTGGATCTCTTTGCTAGCCTTTTTTCTGTGGAATCTGAGAACAGATATTTCGGATCCCTTGGAAGACTATTCGGCCAAAGGAAATATCCTACGATAACAAAGAGAAAGAAGCTTTCTGAGAAACTTCTTTGTGTTCTGTGAAATCATCTCACAGAGTTACAGCTTTCCCCTCAAGAAGCCTTTCGCTAAGACAGTTCTTGTGGAATTGGCAAAGTTATATTTGGAAGCCCCTAGAGGGCTATGGTGTAAAAGGAAATATCCTCAGATGAAATCTGGAAAGAAGCTTTCTGAGAAACTGCTTAGTGTTCTGTTAATTCATCTCACAGAGTTACATCTGTATTTCGTGGATCTCTTTGCTAGCCTTATTTCTGTGGAATCTGAGAACAGATATTTCGGATCCCTTGGAAGACTATAGGGCAAAAGTAAATATCCTCCGATAAAAAAGAGAAAGAAGCTTACTGAGAAACTTCTTTGTGTTCTGTGAAATCATCTCACAGAGTTACAGCTTTCCCCTCAAGAAGCCTTTCGTTAAGACAGTTCTTGTGGAATTGGCAAAGTGATATTTGGAAGCCCATAGAGGGCTATGGTGAAATAGGAAATATCCTCAGCTGAAATCTGGAAAGAAGCTTTCTGAGAAACTGCTTAGTGTTCTGTTAATTCATCTCACAGAGTTACATCTGTATTTCGTCGATCTCTTTGCTAGTCTTATTTCTGTGGAATCTGAGAACAGATATTTCGGATCCCTTGGAAGACTATAGGGCCAAAGGAAATATCCTCCGATAACAAAGAGAAAGAAGCTTTCTGAGAAACTTCTTTGTGTTCTTTGAAATCATCTCACAGAGTTACAGCTTTCCCCTCCAGAAGCCTTTCGCTAAGACAGTTCTTGTGGAATTGGCAAAGTGATATTTGGAAGCCCATAGAGGGCTATGGTGAATAAGGAAATATCCTCCGATGAAATCTGGAAAGAAGGTTTCTGAGAAATTGCTTAGTGTTCTGTTAATTCATCTCACAGAGTTACATCTGTATTTCGTGGATCTCTTTGCTAGCCTTATTTCTCTGGAATCTGAGAACAGATATTTCGGATACCTTGGAAGACTATAGGGCTAAAGGAAATATCCTCCGATAACAAAGAGAAAGAAGCTTTCTGAGAAATTTCTTTGTGTTCTGTGAAATCATCTCACAGAGTTACAGCTTTCCCCGCAAGAAGCCTTTCTCCAAGACAGTTCTTGTGGAATTGGCAAAGTGATATTTGGAAGCCCATAGAGGGCTATGGTGAAAAAGGAAATATCCTCAGATGAAATCTGGAAAGAAGCTTTCTGAGAAACTGCTTAGTGTTCTGTTAATTCATCTCACAGAGTTACATCTGTATTTCGTGGATCTCTTTGCTAGCCTTATTTCTGTGGAATCTGAGAACAGATATTTCGGATCCCTTGGAAGACTATAGGGCCAAAGGAAATAACCTCCGATAACAAAGAGAAAGAAGCTTTCTGAGAAACTTCCTTGTGTTTTGTGAAATCATCTCACAGAGTTACAGCTTTCCCTTCAAGAAGCCTTTCGCCAAGAGAGTTGTTGTGGAATTGGCAAAGTGATATTTGGAAGCCCATAGAGGGCTATGGTGAAAAAGGAAATATCCTCAGATGAAATCTGGAAAGAAGCTTTCTGAGAAACTGCTTAGTGTTCTGTTAATTCATCTCACAGAGTTACATGTGTATTTCGTGGATCTCTTTGCTAGCCTTATTTCTGTGGATTCTGAGAACAGATATTTCGGATCCCTTGGAAGACTATTCGGCCAAAGGAAATATCCTACGATAACAAAGAGAAAGAAGCTTTCTGAGAAACTTCTTTGTGTTCTGTGAAATCATCTCACAGAGTTACAGCTTTCCCCTCAAGAAGCCTTTCGCTAAGACAGTTCTTGTGGAATTGGCAAAGTTATATTTGGAAGCCCCTAGAGGGCTATGGTGTAAAAGGAAATATCCTCCGATGAAATCTGGAAAGAAGCTTTCTGAGAAACTGCTTAGTGTTCTGTTAATTCATCTCACAGAGTTACATGTGTATTTCGTGGATCTCTTTGCTAGCCTTATTTCTGTGGAATCTGAGAACAGATATTTCGGATCCCTTGGAAGACTATAGGGCCAAAGGAAATATCCTCCGATAACAAAGAGAAAGAAGCTTTCTGAGAAACTTCTTTTTGTTCTGTGAAATCATCTCACAGAGTTACAGCTTTCGCCTCAAGAAGCCTTTCGCCAAGACAGTTCTTGTGGAATTGGCAAAGTGATATTTGGAATCCCATAGAGGGCTACGGTGAAAAAGGAAATATCCTCAGATGAAATCTGGAAAGAAGCTTTCTGAGAAACTGCTTAGTGTTCTGTTAATTCATCTCACAGAGTTACATCTGTATTTCGTGGATCTCTTTGCTAGCCTTAATTCTGTGGAATCTGAGAACAGATATTTCGGATCCCTTGGAAGACTATAGGGCCAAAGGAAATATCCTCCGATAAAAAAGAGAAAGAAGCTTTCTGAGAAACTTCTTTGTGTTCTGTGAAATCATCTCACAGAGTTACAGCTTTCCCCTCAAGAAGCCTTTCGTTAAGACAGTTCTTGTGGAATTGGCAAAGTGATATTTGGAAGCCCCTAGAGGGCTATGGTGAAATAGGAAATATCCTCAGCTGAAATCTGGAAAGAAGCTTTCTGAGAAACTGCTTAGTGTTCTGTTAATTCATCTCACAGAGTTACATCTGTATTTCGTGGATCTCTTTGCTTGCCTTATTTTTGTGGAATCTGAGAACAGATATTTCGGATCCCTTGGAAGACTATAGGGCCAAAGGAAATATACTCCGATAACAAAGAGAAAAAAGCTTTCTGAGAAACTTCTTTGTGTTCTGTGAAATCATCTCACAGAGTTATATCTTTCCCCTCAAGAAGCCTTTCGCTAAGACAGTTCTTGTGGAATTGGCAAAGTGATATTTGGAAGCCCACAGAGGGCTATGGTGAAAAAGGAAATATCCTCAGATGAAATCTGGAAAGAATCTTTCTGAGAAACTGCTTAGTGTTCTCTTAATTCATCTCACAGAGTTACATCTGTATTTCGTGGATCTCTTTGCTAGCCTTATTTCTGTGGAATCAGAGAACAGATATTTCGGATCCCTTGGAAGACTATAGGGCCAAAGGAAATATCCTCCGATAACAAAGAGAAAGAAGCTTTCTGAGAAACTTCTTTGTATTCTTTGAAATCATCTCGCAGAGTTACAGCTTTCCCCTCAAGAAGCCTTTCGTTAAGACAGTTCTTGTGGAATTGGCAAAGTGATATTTGGAAGCCCATAGAGGGCTATGGTGAAAAAGGAAATATCCTCAGATGAAATCTGGAAAGAATCTTTCTGAGAAACTGCTTAGTGTTCTGTTAATTCATCTCACAGAGTTACATGTGTATTTCGTGGATCTCTTTGCTAGCCTTACTTCTGTGGAATCTGAGAACAGATATTTCGGATCCCTTGGAAGACTATGGTGCCAAAGGAAATATCCTCCGATAACAAAGAGAAAGAAGCTTTCTGAGAAACTTCTTTGTGTTCTGTGAAATCATCTCACAGAGTTACAGCTGTCCCCTCAAGAAGCCTTTCGCCAAGACAGTTCTTGTGGAATTGGCAAAGTGATATTTGGAATCCCATAGAGGGCTATGGTGAAAAAGGAAATATCCTCCGATGAAATCTGGAAAGAAGCTTTCTGAGAAACTGCTTAGTGTTCTGTTAATTCATCTCACAGAGTTACATGTGTATTTCGTGGATCTCTTTGCTAGCCTTGTTTAGGTGGAATCTGAGAACAGATATTTCGGATCCCTTGGAAGACTATACGGCCAAAGGAAATATCCTACGATAACAAAGAGAAAGAAGCTTTTTGAGAAACTTCTTTGTGTTCTGTGAAATCATCTCACAGAGTTACAGCTTTCCCCTCAAGAAGCCTTTCGCCAAGGCATTTCTTGTGGAATTGGCAAAGTGATATTTGGAAGCCCATAGAGGGCTATGGTGAAAAAGGAAATATCCTCCGACGAAATCTGGAAAGAAGCTTTCTGAGAAACTGCTTAGTGTTCTGTTAGTTCATCTCACAGAGTTACATCTGTATTTCGTGGATCTCTTTGCTAGCCTTATTTCTCTGGAATCTGAGAACAGATATTTCGGATCCCTTGGAAGACTATAGGGCCAAAGGATATATCCTCCGATTACAAAGAGAAAGAAGTTTTCTGAGAAACTTCCTTGTGTTCTGTGAAATCGTCTCAAAGAGTTACAGCTTTCCCCTCAAGAAGCCTTTCGCCAAGACAGTTCTTGTGGAATTGGCAAAGTGATATTTGGAATCCCATAGAGGGCTATGGTGAAAAAGGAAATATCCTCAGATGAAATCTGGAAAGAAGCTTTCTGAGAAACTGCTTAGTGTTCTATTAATTCATCTCACAGAGTTACATGTGTATTTCGTGGATCTCTTTGCTTGCCTTATTTCTGTGGAATCTGAGAACAGATATTTCAGATCCCTTGGAAGACTATAGGGCCAAAGGAAATATCCTCCGATAACAAAGAGAAAGAAGCTTTCTGAGAAACTTCTTTGTGTTCTGTGAAATCATCTCACAGAGTTACATCTTTCCCCTGAAGAAGCCTTTCGCTAAGACAGTTCTTGTGGAATTGGCAAAGTGATATTTGGAAGCCCATAGAGGGCTATGGTGAAAAAGGAAATATCCTCAGATGAAATCTGGAAAGAATCTTTCTGAGAAACTGCTTAGTGTTCTGTTAATTCATCTCACAGAGTTACATCTGTATTTCGTGGATCTCTTTGCTAGCCTTATTTCTTTGGAATCTGAGAACAGATATTTCGGATCCCTTGGAAGACTATACGGCCAAAGGAAATATCCTCCGATAACAAAGAGAAAGAAGCTTTCTGAGAAACTTCTTTGTGTTCTGTGAAATCATCTCACAGAGTTACAGCTTTCCCCTCAAGAAGCCTTTCGCCAAGACAGTTCTTATGGAATTGGCAAAGTGATATTTTGAAGCCCATAGAGGGCTATGGCGAAAAAGGAAATATCCTCAGATGAAATCTGGAAAGAAGCTTTCTGAGAAACTGCTTAGTGTTCTGTTAATTCATCTCACAGAGTTACATCTGTATTTCGTGGATCTCTTTGCTAGCCTTATTTCTGTGGAATCTGAGAACAGATATTTCGGATCCCTTGGAAGACTATAGGGCCAAAGGAAATATCCTCCGATAAAAAGGAGAAAGAAGCTTTCTGAGAAACTTCTTTGTGTTCTGTGAAATCATCTCACAGAGTTACAGCTTTCCCCTAAAGAAGCCTTTCGTTAAGAGAGTTCTTGTGGAATTGGCAAAGTGATATTTGGAAGCCCATAGAGGGCTATGGTGAAAAAGGAAATATTCTCAGATGAAATCTGGAAACAAGCTTTCTGAGAAACTGCTTAGTGTTCTGTTAATTCATCTCACAGAGTTACATCTGTATTTCGTGGATCTCTTTGCTAGCCTTATTTCTGTGGAATCTGAGAACAGATATTTCGGATCCCTAGGAAGACAATAGGGCCAAAGGAAATATCCTCCGATAACAAAGAGAAAGAAGCTTTCTGAGAAACTTCTTTGTGTTCTGTGAAATCATCTCACAGAGTTACAGCTGTCCCCTCAAGAAGCCTTTCGCCAAGACAGTTCTTGTGGAATTGGCAAAGTGATATTTGGAATCCCATAGAGGGCTATGGTGAAAAAGGAAATATCCTCAGATGAAATCTGGAAAGAAGCTTTCTGAGAAACTGCTTAGTGTTCTGTTAATTCATCTCACAGAGTTACATGGGTATTTCGTGCATCTCTTTGCTAGCCTTATTTCTGTGGAATCTGAAAACAGATATTTCGGATCCCTTGGAAGACTATTCGGCCAAAGGAAATATCCTACGATAACAAAGAGAAAGAAGCTTTCTGAGAAACTTCTTTGTGTTCTGTGAAATCATCTCACAGAGTTACAGCTTTCCCCTCAAGAAGCCTTTCGCTAAGACAGTTCTTGTGGAATTGGCAAAGTTATATTTGGAAGCCCCTAGAGGGCTATGGTGTAAAAGGAAATATCCTCAGATGAAATCTGGAAAGAAGCTTTCTGAGAAACTGCTTAGTGTTCTGTTAATTCATCTCACAGAGTTACATCTGTATTTCGTGGATCTCTTTGCTAGCCTTATTTCTGTGGAATCTGAGAACAGATATTTCGGATCCCTAGGAAGACAATAGGGCCAAAGGAAATATCCTCCGATAACAAAGAGAAAGAATCTTTCTGAGAAACTTCTTTGTGTTCTGTGAAATCATCTCACAGAGTTACAGCTGTCCCCTCAAGAAGCCTTTCGCCAAGACAGTTCTTGTGGAATTGGCAAAGTGATATTTGGAATCCCATAGAGGGCTATGGTGAAAAAGGAAATATCCTCAGATGAAATCTGGAAAGAAGCTTTCTCTGAAACTGCTTAGTGTTCTGTTAATTCATCTCACAGAGTTACATGTGTATTTCGTGGATCTCTTTGCTAGCCTTATTTAGGTGGAATCTGAGAACAGATATTTCGGATCCCTTGGAAGACTATACGGCCAAAGGAAATATCCTACGATAACAAAGAGAAAGAAGCTTTTTGAGAAACTTCTTTGTGTTCTGTGAAATCATCTCACAGAGTTACAGCTTTCCCCTCAAGAAGCCTTTCGCCAAGGCAGTTCTTGTGGAATTGGCAAAGTGATATTTGGAAGCCCATAGAGGACTATGGTGAAAAAGGAAATATCCTCAGATGAAATCTGGAAAGAAGCTTTCTGAGAAACTGCTTAGTGTTCTGTTAATTCATCTCACAGAGTTACATCTGTATTTCGTCGATCTCTTTGCTAGCCTTATTTCTGTGGAATCTGAAAACAGATATTTCGGATCCCTTGGAAGACTATAGGGCCAAAGGAAATATCCTCCGATAATAAAGAGAAAGAAGATTTCTGAGAAACTTCTTTGTGTTCTGTGAAATTATCTCACAGAGTTACATCTTTCCCCTCAAGAAGCCTTTCGCTAAGACAGTTCTTGTGGAATTGGCAAAGTTATATTTGGAAGCCCCTAGAGGGCGATGGTGAAAAAGGAAATATCCTCCGATGAAATCTGGAAAGAAGGTTTCTGAGAAACTGCTTAGTGTTCTGTTAATTCATCTCACAGAGTTACATCTGTATTTCGTGGATCTCTTTGCTAGCCTTATTTCTCTGGAATCTGAGAACAGATATTTCGGATCCCTTGGAAGACTATAGGGCCAAAGGAAATATCCTCCGATAACAAAGAGAAAGAAGCTTTCTGAGAAACTTCTTTGTGTTCTGTGAAATCATCTCACAGAGTTACATCTTTCCCCTCAAGAAGCCTTTCGCCAAGACAGTTCTTGTGGAATTGGCAAAGTGAAATTTGGAAGCCCCTAGAGGGTGATGGTGAAAAAGGAAATATCCTCCGTTGAAATCTGGAAAGAAGGTTTCTGAGAAACTGCTTAGTGTTCTGTTAGTTCATCTCACAGAGTTACATCTGCATTTCATGGATCTCTTTGCTAGCCTTATTTCTCTGGAATCTGAGAACAGATATTTCGGATACCTTGGAAGACTATAGGGCCAAAGGAAATATCCTCAGATAACAAAGAGAAAGAAGCTTTCTGAGAAATTTCTTTGTGTTCTGTGAAATCATCTCACAGAGTTACAGCTTTCCCCTCAAGAAGCCTTTCGCCAAGACAGTTCTTGTGGAATTGGCAAAGTGATATTTGGAAGCCCATAGAGGGCTATGGTGAAAAAGGAAATATCCTCAGATGAAATATGGAAAGAAGCTTTCTGAGAAACTGCTTAGTGTTCTGTTAATTCATCTCACAGAGTTACATCTGTATTTCGTGCATCTCTTTGCTAGCCTTATTTCTGTGGAATCTGAGAACAGATATTTCGGATCCCTTGGAAGACTATAGGGCCAAAGGATATATCCTCCGATAACAAAGAGAAAGAAGCTTTCTGAGAAACTTCCTTGTGTTCTGTGAAATCATCTCACAGAGTTACAGCTTTCCCCTCAAGAAGCCTTTCGCTAAGACAGTTCTTGTGGAATTGGCAAAGTGATATTTGGAAGCCCCTAGAGGGCTATGGTGAAAAAGGAAATATCCTCCGATGAAATCTGGAAAGAAGCTTTCTGAGAAACTGCTTAGTGTTCTGTTAATTCATTTCACAGAGTTACATCTGTATTTCGTGGATCTCTTTGCTAGCCTTATTTCTGTGGAATCTGAGAACAGATATTTCGGATCCCTTCGAAGACTATAGGGCCAAAGGAAATATCCTCCGATAACAAAGAGAAAGAAACTTTCTGAGAAACTTCTTTGTGTTCTGTGAAATCATCTCACAGAGTTACAGCTTTCCACTCAAGAAGCCTTTCGCCAAGACAGTTCTTGTGGAATTGGCAAAGTGATATTTGGAAGCCCATAGAGGGCTATGGTGAAAAAGGAAATATCCTCAGATGAAATCTGGAAAGAAGCTTTCTGAGAAACAGCTTAGTGTTCTGTTAATTCATCTCACAGAGTTACATGTGTATTTCGTGGATCTCTTTGCTAGCCTTATTTCTGTGGAATCTGAGAACAGATATTTCGGATCCCTTGGAAGACTATAGGGCCAAAGGAAATATCCTCCGATAACAAAGAGAAAGAAGCTTTCTGAGAAACTTCTTTGTGTTCTGTGAAATCATCTCACAGAGTTACATCTTTCCCCACAAGAAGCCTTTGGCTAAGACAGTTCTTATGGAATTGGCAAAGTGATATTTGGAAGCCCTTAGAGGGCTATGGTGAAAAAGGAAATATCCTCCGATGAAATCTGGAAAGAAGCTTTCTGCGAAACTGCTTAGTGTTCTGTTAATTCATCTCACAGAGTTACATCTGTATTTCGTGGATCTCTTTGCTAGCCTTATTTCTGTGGAATCTGAGAACAGATATTTCGGATCCCTTTGAAGACTATAGGGCCAAAGGAAATATCCTCCGATAAAAAGGAGAAAGAAGCTTTCTGAGAAACTTCTTTGTGTTCTGTGAAATCATCTCACAGAGTTACAGCTTTCCCCTCAAGAAGCCTTTCGTTAAGACAGTTCTTGTGGAATTGGCAAAGTGATATTTGGAAGCCCATAGAGGGCTATGGTGAAAAAGGAAATATTCTCAGATGAAATCTGGAAACAAGCTTTCTGAGAAACTGCTTAGTGTTCTGTTAATTCATCTCACAGAGTTACATCTGTATTTCGTCGATCTCTTTGCTAGCCTTATTTCTGTGGAATCTGAGAACAGATATTTCGGATCCCTAGGAAGACAATAGGGCCAAAGGAAATATCCTCCGATAACAAAGAGAAAGAAGCTTTCTGAGAAACTTCTTTGTGTTCTTTGAAATCATCTCACAGAGTTACAGCTTTCCCCTCAAGAAGCCTTTCGCTAAGACAGTTCTTGTGGAATTGGCAAAGGGATATTTGGAAGCCCATAGAGGGCTATGGTGAAAAAGGAAATATCCTCCGATGAAATCTGGAAAGAAGGTTTCTGAGAAATTGCTTAGTGTTCTGTTAATTCATCTCACAGAGTTACATCTGTATTTCGTGGATCTCTTTGCTAGCCTTATTTCTTTGGAATCTGAGAACAGATATTTCGGATCCCTTGGAAGACTATACGGCCAAAGGAAATATCCTCCGATAACAAAGAGAAAGAAGCTTTCTGAGAAACTTCTTTGTGTTCTGTGAAATCATCTCACAGAGTTACAGCTTTCCCCTCAAGAAGCCTTTCGCCAAGACAGTTCTTGTGGAATAGGCAAAGTGATATTTGGAAGCCCATAGAGGGCTATGGTGAAAAAGGAAATATCCTCAGATGAAATCTGGAAAGAAGCTTTCTGAGAAACTGCTTAGTGTTCTGTTAATTCATCTCACAGAGTTACATCTGTATTTCGTGGATCTCTTTGCTAGCCTTATTTCTGTGGAATCTGAGAACAGATATTTCGGATCCCTTGGAAGACTATAGGGCCAAAGGAAATATCCTCCGATAACAAAGAGAAAGAAGCTTTCTGAGAAACTTCTTTGTGTTCTGTGAAATCATCTCACAGAGTTACAGCTTTCCCCTCAAGAACCTTTTCGCTAAGGCAGTTCTTGTGGAATTGGCAAAGTGATATTTGGAAGCCCATAGAGGGCTATGGTGAAAAAGGAAATATCCTCCGATGAAATCTGGAAAGAAGGTTTCTGAGAAACTGCTTAGTGTTCTGTTAATTCATCTCACAGAGTTACATCTGTATTTCGTGGATCTCTTTGCTAGCCTTATTTCTGTGGAATCTCAGAACAGATATTTCGGATCCCTTGGAAGACCATAGGGCCAAAGGAAATATCCTCCGATAACAAAGAGAAAGAAGCTTTCTGAGAAACTTCTTTGTGTTCTTTGAAATCATCTCACAGAGTTACAACTTTCCCCACAAGAAGCCTTTGGCTAAGACAGTTCTTATGGAATTGGCAAAGTGATATTTGGAACCCCTAGAGGGCTATGGTGAAAAAGGAAATATCCTCCGATGAAATCTGGAAAGAAGCTTTCTGAGAAACTGCTTAGTGTTCTGTTAATTCATCTCACAGAGTTACATGTGTATTTCGTGGATCTCTTTGCTAGCCTTATTTCTGTGGAATCTGAGAACAGATATTTCGGATCCCTTGGAAGACTATAGGGCCAAAGGAAATATCCTCCGATAAAAAAGAGAAAGAAGCTTTCTGAGAAACTTCTTTGTGTTCTGTGAAATCATCTCACAGAGTTACAGCTTTCCCCTCAAGAAGCCTTTCGTTAAGACAGTGCTTGTGGAATTGGCAAAGTGATATTTGGAAGCCCATAGAGGGCTATGGTGAAAAAGAAAATATCCTCCGATGAAATCTGGAAAGAAGCTTTCTGAGAAACTGCTTAGTGTTCTGTTAATTCATCTCACAGAGTTACATCTGTATTTCGTGGATCTCTTTGCTAGCCTTATTTCTGTGGAATCTGAGAACAGATATTTCGGATCCCTAGGAAGACAATAGGGCCAATGGAAATATCCTCCGATAACAAAGAGAAAGAAGCTTTCTGAGAAACTTCTTTGTTTTCTTTGAAATCATCTCACAGAGTTACAGCTTTCCCCTCCAGAAGCCTTTCGCTAAGACAGTTCTTGTGGAATTGGCAAAGTGATATTTGGAAGCCCATAGAGGGCTATGGTGAAAAAGGAAATATCCTCCGATGAAATCTGGAAAGAAGGTTTCTGAGAAATTGCTTAGTGTTCTGTTAATTCATCTCACAGAGTTACATCTGTATTTCGTGGATCTCTTTGCTAGCCTTATTTCTGTGGAATCTGAGAACAGATATTTCGGATCCTTTGGAAGACTATAGGGCCAAAGGAAATATCCTCCGATAACAAAGAGAAAGAAACTTTCTGAGAAATTTCTTTGTGTTCTGTGAAATCATCTCACAGAGTTACAGCTTTCCCCGCAAGAAGCCTTTCGCCAAGACAGTTCTTGTGGAATTGGCAAAGTGATATTTGGAAGCCCCTAGAGGGCTATGGTGAAAAAGGAAATATCCTCAGATGAAATCTGGAAAGAAGCTTTCTGAGAAACTGCTTAGTGTTCTGTTAATTCATCTCACAGAGTTACATCTGTATTTCGTGGATCTCTTTGCTAGCCTTATTTCTGTGGAATCTGAGAACAGATATTTCGGATCTCTTCGAAGACTATAGGGCCAAAGGAAATATCCTCCGATAACAAAGAGAAAGAAGCTTTCTGAGAAACTTCCTTGTGTTTTGTGAAATCATCTCACAGAGTTACAGCTTTCCCCTCAAGAAGCCTTTCGCCAAGAGAGTTGTTGTGGAATTGGCAAAGTGATATTTGGAAGCCCATAGAGGGCTATGGTGAAAAAGGAAATATCCTCAGATGAAATCTGGAAAGAAGCTTTCTGAGAAACTGCTTAGTGTTCTGTTAATTCATCTCACAGAGTTACATGTGTATTTCGTGGATCTCTTTGCTAGCCTTTTTTCTGTGGAATCTGAGAACAGATATTTCGGATCCCTTGGAAGACTATTCGGCCAAAGGAAATATCCTACGATAACAAAGAGAAAGAAGCTTTCTGAGAAACTTCTTTGTGTTCTGTGAAATCATCTCACAGAGTTACAGCTTTCCCCTCAAGAAGCCTTTCGCTAAGACAGTTCTTGTGGAATTGGCAAAGTTATATTTGGAAGCCCCTAGAGGGCTATGGTGTAAAAGGAAATATCCTCAGATGAAATCTGGAAAGAAGCTTTCTGAGAAACTGCTTAGTGTTCTGTTAATTCATCTCACAGAGTTATATCTGTATTTCGTGGATCTCTTTGCTAGCCTTATTTCTGTGGAATCTGAGAACAGATATTTCGGATCCCTTGGAAGACTATAGGGCAAAAGGAAATATCCTCCGATAAAAAAGAGATAGAAGCTTACTGAGAAACTTCTTTGTGTTCTGTGAAATCATCTCACAGAGTTACAGTTTTCCCCTCAAGAAGCCTTTCGTTAAGACAGTTCTTGTGGAATTGGCAAAGTGATATTTGGAAGCCCATAGAGGGCTATGGTGAAATAGGAAATATCCTCAGCTTAAATCTGGAAAGAAGCTTTCTGAGAAACTGCTTAGTGTTCTGTTAATTCATCTCACAGAGTTACATCTGTATTTCGTCGATCTCTTTGCTAGTCTTATTTCTGTGGAATCTGAGAACAGATATTTCGGATCCCTTGGAAGACTATAGGGCGAAAGGAAATATCCTCCGATAACAAAGAGAAAGAAGCTTTCTGAGAAACTTCTTTGTGTTCTTTGAAATCATCTCACAGAGTTACAGCTTTCCCCTCCAGAAGCCTTTCGCTAAGACAGTTCTTGTGGAATTGGCAAAGTGATATTTGGAAGCCCATAGAGGGCTATGGTGAATAAGGAAATATCCTCCGATGAAATCTGGAAAGAAGGTTTCTGAGAAATTGCTTAGTGTTCTGTTAATTCATCTCACAGAGTTACATCTGTATTTCGTGGATCTCTTTGCTAGCCTTATTTCTCTGGAATCTGAGAACAGATATTTCGGATACCTTGGAAGACTATAGGGCCAAAGGAAATATCCTCCGATAACAAAGAGAAAGAAGCTTTCTGAGAAATTTCTTTGTGTTCTGTGAAATCATCTCACAGAGTTACAGCTTTCCCCGCAAGAAGCCTTTCTCCAAGACAGTTCTTGTGGAATTGGCAAAGTGATATTTGGAAGCCCATAGAGGGCTATGGTGAAAAAGGAAATATCCTCAGATGAAATCTGGAAAGAAGCTTTCTGAGAAACTGCTTAGTGTTCTGTTAATTCATCTCACAGAGTTACATCTGTATTTCGTGGATCTCTTTGCTAGCCTTATTTCTGTGGAATCTGAGAACAGATATTTCGGATCCCTTGGAAGACTATTCGGCCAAAGGAAATATCCTACGATAACAAAGAGAAAGAAGCTTTCTGAGAAACTTCTTTGTGTTCTGTGAAATCATCTCACAGAGTTACAGCTTTCCCCTCAAGAAGCCTTTCGCTAAGACAGTTCTTGTGGAATTGGCAAAGTTATATTTGGAAGCCCCTAGAGGGCTATGGTGTAAAAGGAAATATCCTCCGATGAAATCTGGAAAGAAGCTTTCTGAGAAACTGCTTAGTGTTCTGTTAATTCATCTCACAGAGTTACATCTGTATTTCGTGCATCTCTTTGCTAGCCTTATTTCTGTGGAATCTGAGAACAGATATTTCGGATCCCTTGGAAGACTATAGGGCCAAAGGAAATATCCTCCGATAACAAAGAGAAAGAAGCTTTCTGAGAAACTTCTTTTTGTTCTGTGAAATCATCTCACAGAGTTACAGCTTTCGCCTCATGAAGCCTTTCGCCAAGACAGTTCTTGTGGAATTGGCAAAGTGATATTTGGAATCCCATAGAGGGCTACGGTGAAAAAGGAAATATCCTCAGATGAAATCTGGAAAGAAGCTTTCTGAGAAACTGCTTAGTGTTCTGTTAATTCATCTCACAGAGTTACATCTGTATTTCGTGGATCTCTTTGCTAGCCTTAATTCTGTGGAATCTGAGAACAGATATTTCGGATCCCTTGGAAGACTATAGGGCCAAAGGAAATATACTCCGATAAAAAAGAGAAAGAAGCTTTCTGAGAAACTTCTTTGTGTTCTGTGAAATCATCTCACAGAGTTACAGCTTTCCCCTCAAGAAGCCTTTCGTTAAGACAGTTCTTGTGGAATTGGCAAAGTGATATTTGGAAGCCCATAGAGGGCTATGGTGAAATAGGAAATATCCTCAGCTGAAATCTGGAAAGAAGCTTTCTGAGAAACTGCTTAGTGTTCTGTTAATTCATCTCACAGAGTTACATCTGTGTTTCGTGGATCTCTTTGCTTGCCTTATTTTTGTGGAATCTGAGAACAGATATTTCGGATCCCTTGGAAGACTACAGGGCCAAAGGAAATATACTCCGATAACAAAGAGAAAAAAGCTTTCTGAGAAACTTCTTTGTGTTCTGTGAAATCATCTCACAGAGTTATATCTTTCCCCTCAAGAAGCCTTTCGCTAAGACAGTTCTTGTGGAATTGGCAAAGTGATATTTGGAAGCCCACAGAGGGCTATGGTGAAAAAGGAAATATCCTCAGATGAAATCTGGAAAGAATCTTTCTGAGAAACTGCTTAGTGTTCTCTTAATTCATCTCACAGAGTTACATCTGTATTTCGTGGATCTCTTTGCTAGCCTTATTTCTGTGGAATCAGAGAACAGATATTTCGGATCCCTTGGAAGACTATAGGGCCAAAGGAAATATCCTCCGATAACAAAGAGAAAGAAGCTTTCTGAGAAACTTCTTTGTATTCTTTGAAATCATCTCGCAGAGTTACAGCTTTCCCCTCAAGAAGCCTTTCGTTAAGACAGTTCTTGTGGAATTGGCAAAGTGATATTTGGAAGCCCATAGAGGGCTATGGTGAAAAAGGAAATATCCTCAGATGAAATCTGGAAAGAATCTTTCTGAGAAACTGCTTAGTGTTCTGTTAATTCATCTCACAGAGTTACATGTGTATTTCGTGGATCTCTTTGCTAGCCTTACTTCTGTGGAATCTGAGAACAGATATTTCGGATCCCTTGGAAGACTATGGTGCCAAAGGAAATATCCTCCGATAACAAAGAGAAAGAAGCTTTCTGAGAAACTTCTTTGTGTTCTGTGAAATCATCTCACTGAGTTACAGCTGTCCCCTCAAGAAGCCTTTCGCCAAGACAGTTCTTGTGGAATTGGCAAAGTGATATTTGGAATCCCATAGAGGGCTATGGTGAAAAAGGAAATATCCTCCGATGAAATCTGGAAAGAAGCTTTCTGAGAAACTGCTTAGTGTTCTGTTAATTCATCTCACAGAGTTACATCTGTATTTCGTGGATCTCTTTGCTAGCCTTGTTTAGGTGGAATCTGAGAACAGATATTTCGGATCCCTCGGAAGACTATACGGCCAAAGGAAATATCCTACGATAACAAAGAGAAAGAAGCTTTTTGAGAAACTTCTTTGTGTTCTGTGAAATCATCTCACAGAGTTACAGCTTTCCCCTCAAGAAGCCTTTCGCCAAGGCATTTCTTGTGGAATTGGCAAAGTGATATTTGGAAGCCCATAGAGGGCTATGGTGAAAAAGGAAATATCCTCCGACGAAATCTGGAAAGAAGCTTTCTGAGAAACTGCTTAGTGTTCTGTTAGTTCATCTCACAGAGTTACATCTGTATTTCGTGGATCTCTTTGCTAGCCTTATTTCTCTGGAATCTGAGAACAGATATTTCGGATCCCTTGGAAGACTATAGGGCCAAAGGATATATCCTCCGATTACAAAGAGAAAGAAGCTTTCTGAGAAACTTCCTTGTGTTCTGTGAAATCGTCTCAAAGAGTTACAGCTTTCCCCTCAAGAAGCCTTTCGCCAAGACAGTTCTTGTGGAATTGGCAAAGTGATATTTGGAATCCCATAGAGGGCTATGGTGAAAAAGGAAATATCCTCAGATGAAATCTGGAAAGAAGCTTTCTGAGAAACTGCTTAGTGTTCTATTAATTCATCTCACAGAGTTACATGTGTATTTCGTGGATCTCTTTGCTTGCCTTATTTCTGTGGAATCTGAGAACAGATATTTCAGATCCCTTGGAAGACTATAGGGCCAAAGGAAATATCCTCCGATAACAAAGAGAAAGAAGCTTTCTGAGAAACTTCTTTGTGTTCTGTGAAATCATCTCACAGAGTTACATCTTTCCCCTGAAGAAGCCTTTCGCTAAGACAGTTCTTGTGGAATTGGCAAAGTGATATTTGGAAGCCCATAGAGGGCTATGGTGAAAAAGGAAATATCCTCAGATGAAATCTGGAAAGAATCTTTCTGAGAAACTGCTTAGTGTTCTGTTAATTCATCTCACAGAGTTACATCTGTATTTCGTGGATCTCTTTGCTAGCCTTATTTCTTTGGAATCTGAGAACAGATATTTCGGATCCCTTGGAAGACTATACGGCCAAAGGAAATATCCTCCGATAACAAAGAGAAAGAAGCTTTCTGAGAAACTTCTTTGTGTTCTGTGAAATCATCTCACAGAGTTACAGCTTTCCCCTCAAGAAGCCTTTCGCCAAGACAGTTCTTATGGAATTGGCAAAGTGATATTTTGAAGCCCATAGAGGGCTATGGTGAAAAAGGAAATATCCTCAGATGAAATCTGGAAAGAAGCTTTCTGAGAAACTGCTTAGTGTTCTGTTAATTCATCTCACAGAGTTACATCTGTATTTCGTGGATCTCTTTGCTAGCCTTATTTCTGTGGAATCTGAGAACAGATATTTCGGATCCCTTGGAAGACTATAGGGCCAAAGGAAATATCCTCCGATAAAAAGGAGAAAGAAGCTTTCTGAGAAACTTCTTTGTGTTCTGTGAAATCATCTCA
Source organism: Macaca nemestrina (assembly GCF_043159975.1). Classification (NCBI taxonomy): domain Eukaryota; kingdom Metazoa; phylum Chordata; class Mammalia; order Primates; family Cercopithecidae; genus Macaca; species Macaca nemestrina. The sequence goes on from NC_092126.1 coordinate 69,809,863, forward strand.
CAGAGTTACAGCTTTCCCCTCAAGAAGCCTTTCGTTAAGACAGTTCTTGTGGAATTGGAAAAGTGATATTTGGAAGCCCATAGAGGGCTATGGTGCAAAAGGAAATATTCTCAGATGAAATCTGGAAACAAGCTTTCTGAGAAACTGCTTAGTGTTCTGTTAATTCATCTCACAGAGTTACATCTGTATTTCGTGGATCTCTTTGCTAGCCTTATTTCTGTGGAATCTGAGAACAGATATTTCGGATCCCTAGGAAGACAATAGGGCCAAAGGAAATATCCTCCGATAACAAAGAGAAAGAAGCTTTCTGAGAAACTTCTTTGTGTTCTGTGAAATCATCTCACAGAGTTACAGCTGTCCCCTCAAGAAGCCTTTCGCCAAGACAGTTCTTGTGGAATTGGCCAAGTGATATTTGGAATCCCATAGAGGGCTATGGTGAAAAAGGAAATATCCTCACATGAAATCTGGAAAGAAGCTTTCTGAGAAACTGCTTAGTGTTCTGTTAATTCATCTCACAGAGTTACATGTGTATTTCGTGGATCTCTTTGCTAGCCTTATTTCTTTGGAATCTGAGAACAGATATTTCGGATCCCTTGGAAGACTATACGGCCAAAGGAAATATCCTACGATAACAAAGAGAAAGAAGCTTTTTGAGAAACTTCTTTGTGTTCTGTGAAATCATCTCACAGAGTTACAGCTTTCCCCTCAAGAAGCCTTTCGCCAAGGCAGTTCTTGTGGAATTGGCAAAGTGATATTTGGAAGCCCATAGAGGGCTATGGTGAAAAAGGAAATATCCTCAGATGAAATCTGGAAAGAAGCTTTCTGAGAAACTGCTTAGTGTTCTGTTAATTCATCTCACAGAGTTACATCTGTATTTCGTCGATCTCTTTGCTGGCCTTATTTCTGTGGAATCTGAAAACAGATATTTCGGATCCCTTGGAAGACTATAGGGCCAAAGGAAATATCCTCCGATAATAAAGAGAAAGAAGATTTCTGAGAAACTTTTTTGTGTTCTGTGAAATCATCTCACAGAGTTACATCTTTCCCCTCAGGAAGCCTTTCGCTAAGACAGTTCTTGTGGAATTGGCAAAGTGATATTTGGAAGCCCCTAGAGGGCGATGGTGAAAAAGGAAATATCCTCCGATGAAATCTGGAAAGAAGGTTTCTGAGAAACTGCTTAGTGTTCTGTTAATTCATCTCACAGAGTTACATCTGTATTTCGTGGATCTCTTTGCTAGCCTTATTTCTCTGGAATCTGAGAACAGATATTTCGGATCCCTTGGAAGACTATAGGGCCAAAGGAAATATCCTCCGATAACAAAGAGAAAGAAGCTTTCTGAGAAACTTCTTTGTGTTCTGTGAAATCATCTCACAGAGTTACATCTTTCCCCTCAAGAAGCCTTTCGCCAAGACAGTTCTTGTGGAATTGGCAAAGTGAAATTTGGAAGCCCCTAGAGGGTGATGGTGAAAAAGGAAATATCCTCCGTTGAAATCTGGAAAGAAGGTTTCTGAGAAACTGCTTAGTGTTCTGTTAGTTCATCTCACAGAGTTACATCTGCATTTCATGGATCTCTTTGCTAGCCTTATTTCTCTGGAATCTGAGAACAGATATTTCGGATACCTTGGAAGACTATAGGGCCAAAGGAAATATCCTCAGATAACAAAGAGAAAGAAGCTTTCTGAGAAATTTCTTTGTGTTCTGTGAAATCATCTCACAGAGTTACAGCTTTCCCCTCAAGAAGCCTTTCGCCAAGACAGTTCTTGTGGAATTGGCAAAGTGATATTTGGAAGCCCATAGAGGGCTATGGTGAAAAAGGAAATATCCTCAGATGAAATATGGAAAGAAGCTTTCTGAGAAACTGCTTAGTGTTCTGTTAATTCATCTCACAGAGTTACATCTGTATTTCGTGCATCTCTTTGCTAGCCTTATTTCTGTGGAATCTGAGAACAGATATTTCGGATCCCTTGGAAGACTATAGGGCCAAAGGATATATACTCCGATAACAAAGAGAAAGAAGCTTTTTGAGAAACTTCCTTGAGTTCTGTGAAATCATCTCACAGAGTTACAGCTTTCCCCTCAAGAAGCCTTTCGCTAAGACAGTTCTTGTGGAATTGGCAAAGTGATATTTGGAAGCCCCTAGAGGGCTATGGTGAAAAAGGAAATATCCTCCGATGAAATCTGGAAAGAAGCTTTCTGAGAAACTGCTTAGTGTTCTGTTAATTCATCTCACAGAGTTACATCTGTATTTCGTGGATCTCTTTGCTAGCCTTATTTCTGTGGAATCTGAGAACAGATATTTCGGATCCCTTCGAAGACTATAGGGCCAAAGGAAATATCCTCCGATAACAAAGAGAAAGAAGCTTTCTGAGAAACTTCTTTGTGTTCTGTGAAATCATCTCACAGAGTTACAGCTTTCCACTCAAGAAGCCTTTCGCCAAGATAGTTCTTGTGGAATTGGCAAAGTGATATTTGGAAGCCCATAGAGGGCTATGGTGAAAAAGGAAATATCCTCAGATGAAATCTGGAAAGAAGCTTTCTGAGAAACTGCTTAGTGTACTGTTAATTCATCTCACAGAGTTACATGTGTATTTCGTGGATCTCTTTGCTAGCCTTATTTCTGTGGAATCTGAGAACAGATATTTCGGATCCCTTGGAAGACTATACGGCCAAAGGAAATATCCTACGATAACAAAGAGAAAGAAGCTTTTTGAGAAACTTCTTTGTGTTCTGTGAAATCATCTCACAGAGTTACAGCTTTCCCCTCAAGAAGCCTTTCGCCAAGGCATTTCTTGTGGAATTGGCAAAGTGATATTTGGAAGCCCATAGAGGGCTATGGTGAAAAAGGAAATAACCTCAGATGAAATCTGGAAAGAAGGTTTCTGAGAAACTGCTTAGTGTTCTGTTAGTTCATCTCACAGAGTTACATCTGTATTTCGTGGATCTTTTTGCTTGCCTTATTTCTTTGGAATCTGAGAACAGATATTTCAGATCCCTTGGAAGACTATAGGGCCAAAGGAAATATCCTCCGATAACAAAGAGAAAGAAGCTTTCTGAGAAACTTCTTTGTGTTCTGTGAAATCATCTCACAGAGTTACATCTTTCCCCACAAGAAGCCTTTGGCTAAGACAGTTCTTATGGAATTGGCAAAGTGATATTTGGAAGCCCTTAGAGGGCTATGGTGAAAAAGGAAATATCCTCCGATGAAATCTGGAAAGAAGCTTTCTGCGAAACTGCTTAGTGTTCTGTTAATTCATCTCACAGAGTTACATGTGTATTTCGTGGATCTCTTTGCTAGCCTTATTTCTGTGGAATCTGAGAACAGATATTTCGGATCCCTTGGAAGACTATAGGGCCAAAGGAAATATCCTCCGATAAAAAGGAGAAAGAAGCTTTCTGAGAAACTTCTTTGTGTTCTGTGAAATCATCTCACAGAGTTACAGCTTTCCCCTCAAGAAGCCTTTCGTTAAGACAGTTCTTGTGGAATTGGCAAAGTGATATTTGGAAGCCCATAGAGGGCTATGGTGAAAAAGGAAATATTCTCAGATGAAATCTGGAAACAAGCTTTCTGAGAAACTGCTTAGTGTTCTGTTAATTCATCTCACAGAGTTACATCTGTATTTCGTGGATCTCTTTGCTAGCCTTATTTCTGTGGAATCTGAGAACAGATATTTCGGAGCCCTAGGAAGACAATAGGGCCAAAGGAAATATCCTCCGATAACAAAGAGAAAGAAGCTTTCTGAGAAACTTCTTTGTGTTCTTTGAAATCATCTCACAGAGTTACAGCTTTCCCCTCCAGAAGCCTTTCGCTAAGACAGTTCTTGTGGAATTGGCAAAGGGATATTTGGAAGCCCATAGAGGGCTATGGTGAAAAAGGAAATATCCTCCGATGAAATCTGGAAAGAAGGTTTGTGAGAAATTGCTTAGTGTTCTGTTAATTCATCTCACAGAGTTACATCTGTATTTCGTGGATCTCTTTGCTAGCCTTATTTCTTTGGAATCTGAGAACAGATATTTCGGATCCCTTGGAAGACTATACGGCCAAAGGAAATATCCTCCGATAACAAAGAGAAAGAAGCTTTCTGAGAAACTTCTTTGTGTTCTGTGAAATCATCTCACAGAGTTACAGCTTTCCCCTCAAGAAGCCTTTCGCCAAGATAGTTCTTGTGGAATAGGCAAAGTGATATTTGGAAGCCCATAGAGGGCTATGGTGAAAAAGGAAATATCCTCACATGAAATCTGGAAAGAAGCTTTCTGAGAAACTGCTTAGTGTTCTGTTAATTCATCTCACAGAGTTACATCTGTATTTCGTGGATCTCTTTTCTAGCCTTATTTCTGTGGAATCTGAGAACAGGTATTTCGGATCCCTTGGAAGACTATAGGGCCAAAGGAAATATCCTCCGATAACAAAGAGAAAGAAGCTTTCTGAGAAACTTCTTTGTGTTCTGTGAAATCATCTCACAGAGTTACAGCTTTCCCCTCAAGAACCTTTTCGCTAAGGCAGTTCTTGTGGAATTGGAAAAGTGATATTTGGAAGCCCATAGAGGGCTATGGTGAAAAAGGAAATATCCTCCGATGAAATCTGGAAAGAAACTTTCTGAGAAACTGCTTAGTGTTCTGTTAATTCATCTCCCAGAGTTACATCTGTATTTCGTGGATCTCTTTGCTAGCCTTATTTCTGTGGAATCTCAGAACAGATATTTCGGATCCCTTGGAAGACCATAGGGCCAAAGGAAATATCCTCCGATAACAAAGAGAAAGAAGCTTACTGAGAAACTTCTTTGTGTTCTGTGAAATCATCTCACAGAGTTACAGCTTTCCCCTCAAGAAGCCTTTCGTTAAGACAGTTCTTGTGGAATTGGCAAAGTGATATTTGGAAGCCCATAGAGGGCTATGGTGAAATAGGAAATATCCTCAGCTGAAATCTGGAAAGAAGCTTTCTGAGAAACTGCTTAGTGTTCTGTTAATTCATCTCACAGAGTTACATCTGTATTTCGTCGATCTCTTTGCTAGTCTTATTTCTGTGGAATCTGAGAACAAATATTTCGCATCCCTAGGAAGAGTATAGGGCCAAAGGAAATATCCTCCGATAACAAAGAGAAAGAAGCTTTCTGAGAAACTTCTTTGTGTTCTTTGAAATCATCTCACAGAGTTACAGCTTTCCCCTCCAGAAGCCTTTCGCTAAGACAGTTCTTGTGGAATTGGCAAAGTGATATTTGGAAGCCCATAGAGGGCTATGGTGAATAAGGAAATATCCTCCGATGAAATCTGGAAAGAAGGTTTCTGAGAAATTGCTTAGTGTTCTGTTAATTCATCTCACAGAGTTACATCTGTATTTCGTGGATCTCTTTGCTAGCCTTATTTCTCTGGAATCTGAGAACAGATATTTCGGATACCTTGGAAGACTATAGGGCCAAAGGAAATATCCTCCGATAACAAAGAGAAAGAAGCTTTCTGAGAAATTTCTTTGTGTTCTGTGAAATCATCTCACAGAGTTACAGCTTTCCCCGCAAGAAGCCTTTCGCCAAGACAGTTCTTGTGGAATTGGCAAAGTGATATTTGGAAGCCCATAGAGGGCTATGGTGAAAAAGGAAATATCCTCAGATGAAATCTGGAAAGAAGCTTTCTGAGAAACTGCTTAGTGTTCTTTTAATTCATCTCACAGAGTTACATCTGTATTTCGTGGATCTCTTTGCTAGCCTTATTTCTGTGGAATCTGAGAACAGATATTTCGGATCCCTTGGAAGACTATAGGGCCAAAGGAAATATCCTCCGATAACAAAGAGAAAGAAGCTTTCTGAGAAACTTCCTTGTGTTTTGTGAAATCATCTCACAGAGTTACAGCTTTCCCCTCAAGAAGCCTTTCGCCAAGAGAGTTGTTGTGGAATTGGCAAAGTGATATTTGGAAGCCCATAGAGGGCTATGGTGAAAAAGGAAATATCCTCAGATGAAATCTGGAAAGAAGCTTTCTGAGAAACTGCTTAGTGTTCTGTTAATTCATCTCACAGAGTTACATGTGTATTTCGTGGATCTCTTTGCTAGCCTTATTTCTGTGGAATCTGAGAACAGATATTTCGGATCCCTTGGAAGACTATTCGGCCAAAGGAAATATCCTCCGATAACAAAGAGAAAGAAGCTTTCTGAGAAACTTCTTTGTGTTCTGTGAAATCATCTCACAGAGTTACAGCTTTCCCCTCAAGAAGCCTTTCGCTAAGACAGTTCTTGTGGAATTGGCAAAGTTATATTTGGAAGCCCCTAGAGGGCTATGGTGTAAAAGGAAATATCCTCCGATGAAATCTGGAAAGAAGCTTTCTGAGAAACTGCTTAGTGTTCTGTTAATTCATCTCACAGAGTTACATGTGTATTTCGTGGATCTCTTTGCTAGCCTTATTTCTGTGGAATCTGAGAACAGATATTTCGGATCCCTTGGAAGACTATAGGGCCAAAGGAAATATCCTCCGATAACAAAGAGAAAGAAGCTTTCTGAGAAACTTCTTTGTGTTCTGTGAAATCATCTCACAGAGTTACAGCTTTCGCCTCAAGAAGCCTTTCGCCAAGACAGTTCTTGTGGAATTGGAAAAGTGATATTTGGAATCCCATAGAGGGCTACGGTGAAAAAGGAAATATCCTCAGATGAAATCTGGAAAGAAGCTTTCTGAGAAACTGGTTAGTGTTCTGTTAATTCATCTCACAGAGTTACATCTGTATTTCGTCGATCTCTTTGCTAGTCTTATTTCTGTGGAATCTGAAAACAGATATTTCGGATCCCTTGGAAGAGTATAGGGCCAAAGGAAATATCCTCCGATAACAAAGAGAAAGAAGCTTTCTGAGAAACTTCTTTGTGTTCTTTGAAATCATCTCACAGAGTTACAGCTTTCCCCTCAAGAAGCCTTTCGTTAAGACAGTTCTTGTGGAATTGGCAAAGTGATATTTGGAAGCCCATAGAGGGCTATGGTTAAAAAAGGAAATAACCTCAGATGAAACCTGGAAAGAAGCTTTCTGAGAAACTGCTTAGTGTTCTGTTAATTCATCTCACAGAGTTACATGTGTATTTCGTGGATCTCTTTGCTTGCCTTATTTCTGTGGAATCTGAGAACAGATATTTCGGATCCCTTGGAAGACTATAGGGCCAAAGGAAATATCCTCCGATAACAAAGATAAAGAAGCTTTCTGAGAAACTTCTTTGTGTTCTGTGAAATCATCTCACTGAGTTACAGCTTTCCCCTCAAGAAGCCTTTCGCTAAGACAGTTCTTGTGGAATTGGCAAAGTGATATTTGGAAGCCCATAGAGGGCTATGTTGAAAAAGGAAATATCCTCAGATGAAATCTGGAAAGAATCTTTCTGAAAAACTGCTTAGTGTTCTGTTAATTCATCTCACAGAGTTACATCTGTATTTCGTGGATCTCTTTGCTAGCCTTATTTCTGTGGAATCTGAGAACAGATATTTCGGATCCCTTGGAAGACTATAGGGCCAAAGGAAATATCCTCCGATAACAAAGAGAAAGAAGCTTTCTGAGAAACTTCTTTGTGTTCTGTGAAATCATCTCACAGAGTTACAGCTCTCCCCTCAAGAAGCCTTTCCTCAGGACAGTTCTTGTGGAATTGGCAAAGTGATATTTGGAAGCCCATTGAGGGCTATGGTGAAAAAGGAAATATCCTCAGATGAAATCTGGAAAGAAGCTTTCTGAGAAACTGCTTAGTGTTCGGTTAATTCATCTCCCAGAGTTACATGTGTATTTCGTGGATCTCTTTGCTAGCCGTATTTTTGTGGAATCTGAGGACAGATATTTCGGATCCCTTGCAAGACTATAAGGCCAAAGGAAATATCCTCCGATAACAAAGAGAAAGAAGCTTTCTGAGAAACTTCCTTGTGTTTTGTGAAATCATCTCACAGAGTTACAGCTTTCCCCTCAAGAAGCCTTTCGCCAAGAGAGTTGTTGTGCAATTGGCAAAGTGATATTTGGAAGCCCACAGAGGGCTATGGTGAAAAAGGAAATATCCTCAGATGAAATCTGGAAAGAAGCTTTCTGAGAAACTGCTTAGTGTTCTGTTAATTCATCTCACAGATTTACATGTGTATTTCGTGGATCTCTTTGCTAGCCTTATTTCTGTGGAATCTGAGAACAGATATTTCGGATCCCTTGGAAGACTATTCGGCCAAAGGAAATATCCTACGATAACAAAGAGAAAGAAGCTTTCTGAGAAACTTCCTTGTGTTTTGTGAAATCATCTCACAGAGTTACAGCTTTCCCCTCAAGAAGCCTTTCGCCAAGAGAGTTGTTGTGGAATTGGCAAAGTGATATTTGGAAGCCCATAGAGGGCTATGGTGAAAAAGGAAATATCCTCAGATGAAATCTGGAAAGAAGCTTTCTGAGAAACTGCTTAGTGTTCTGTTAATTCATCTCACAGAGTTACATGTGTATTTCGTGGATCTCTTTGCTAGCCTTATTTCTGTGGAATCTGAGAACAGATATTTCGGATCCCTTGGAAGACTATTCGGCCAAAGGAAATATCCTACGATAACAAAGAGAAAGAAGCTTTCTGAGAAACTTCTTTGTGTTCTGTGAAATCATCTCACAGAGTTACAGCTTTCCCCTCAAGAAGACTTTCGCCAAGACAGTTCTTGTGGAATTGGCAAAGTGATATTTGGAAGCCCATAGAGGGCTATGGTAAAAAGGAAATATCCTCAGATGAAATCTGGAAAGAAGCTTTCTGAGAAACTGCTTAGTGTTCTGTTAATTCATCTCACAGAGTTACATCTGTATTTCGTCGATCTCTTTGCTAGCCTTATTTCTGTGGAATCTGAGAACAGATATTTCGGATCCCTAGGAAGACTATAGGGCCAAAGGAAATATCCTCCGATAACAAAGAGAAGGAAGCTTTCTGAGAAACTTCTTTGTGTTCTTTGAAATCATCTCACAGAGTCACAGCTTTCCCCTCCAGAAGCCTTTCGCTAAGACAGTTCTTGTGGAATTGGCAAAGTGATATTTGGAAGCCCCTAGAGGGCTATGGTGAAAAAGGAAATATCCTCCGATGAAATCTGGAAAGAAGCTTTCTGAGAAACTGCTTAGTGTTCTGTTAATTCATCTCACAGAGTTACATGTGTATTTCGTGGATCTCTTTGCTAGCCTTATTTCTGTGGAATCTGAGAACAGATATTTCGGATCCCTTGGAAGACTATAGGGCCAAAGGAAATATCCTCCGATAACTAAGAGAAAGAAGCTTTCTGAGAAATTTCTTTGTGTTCTGTGAAATCATCTCACAGAGTTACAGCTTTCCCCTCAAGAAGCCTTTCGCCAAGACAGTTCTTGTGGAATTGGCAAAGTGATATTTGGAAGCTCATAGAGGGCTATGGTGAAAAAGGAAATATCCTCAGATGAAATCTGGAAAGAAGCTTTCTGAGAAACTGCTTAGTGTTCTGTTAATTCTTCTCACAGAGTTACATCTGTATTTCGTCGATCTCTTTGCTAGCCTTATTTCTGTGGAATCTGAAAACAGATATTTCGGATCCCTTGGAAGACTATAGGGCCAAAGGAAATATCATCCGATAATAAAGAGAAAGAAGCTTTCTCAGAAACTTCTTTGTGTTCTTTGAAATCATCTCACAGAGTTACAGCTTTCCCCTCAAGAAGCCTTTCTTTAAGACAGTTCTTGTGGAATTGGCAAAGTGATATTTGGAAGCCCATAGTTGGGTACGGTTAAAAAAGGAAATATCCTCAGATGAAATCTGGAAAGAAGCTTTCTGAGAAACTGCTTAGTGTTCTGTTAATTCATCTCACAGAGTTACATCTGTATTTCGTGGATCTCTTGCTTGCCTTATTTCTGTGGAATCTGAGAACAGATATTTCGGATCCCTTGGAAGACTATAGGGCCAAAGGAAATATCCTCCGATAACAAAGAGAAAGAAGGTTTCTGAGAAACTTCCTTGTGTTCTGTGAAATCATCTCACAGAGTTACAGCTTTACCTCAAGAAACCTTTCGCCAAGACAGTTCTTGTGGAATTGGCAAAGTGATATTTGGAAGCCCATAGAGGGCTATGGTGAGAAAGGAAATATCCTCAGATGAAATCTGGAAAGAAGCTTTCTGAGAAACTGCTTAGTGTTCTGTTAATTAATCTCACAGAGTTACATGTGTATTTCGTGGATCTCTTTGCTAGCCTTATTTCTGTGGAATCTGAGAACAGATATTTCGGATCCCTTGGAAGACAATACGGCCAAAGGAAATATCCTACGATAACAAAGAGAAAGAAGCTTTTTGAGAAACTTCTTTGTGTTCTGTGAAATTATCTCACAGAGTTACAGCTTTCCCCTCAAGAAGCCTTTCGCCAAGGCAGTTCTTGTGGAATTGGCAAAGTGATATTTGGAAGCCCATAGAGGGCTATGGTGAAAAAGGAAATATCCTTAGATGAAATCTGGAAAGAAGCTTTCTGAGAAACTGCTTAGTGTTCTGTTAATTCTTCTCACAGAGTTAAATCTGTATTTCGTCGATCTCTTTGCTAGCCTTATTTCTGTGGAATCTGAAAACAGATATTTCAGATCCCTTGGAAGACTATAGGGCCAAAGGAAATATCCTCCGATAAGAAATAGAAAGAAGCTGTCTGAGAAACTTCTTTGTGTTCTTTGAAATCATCTCACAGAGTTACAGCTTTCCCCTCAAGAAGCCTTTCGTTAAGACAGTTCTTGTGGAATTGGCAAAGTGATATTTGGAAGCCCATAGATGGCTATGGTTAAAAAAGGAAATATCCTCACATGAAATCTGGAAAGAAGCTTTCTGAGAAACTGCTTAGTGTTCTGTTAATTCATCTCACAGAGTTACATCTGTATTTCGTGGATCTCTTTGCTAGCCTTATTTATGTGGAATCTGAGAACAGATATTTCGGATCCCTAGGAAGACTATAGGGCCAAAGGAAATATCCTCCGATAACAAAGAGAAAGAAGCTTTCTGAGAAATTTCTTTGTGTTCTGTGAAATCATCTCACAGAGTTACAGCGTTCCCCTCAAGAAGCCTTTCGAAAAGACAGTTCTTGTGGAATTGGCAAAGTGATATTTGGAAGCCCATAGAGGGCTATGGTGAAAAAGGAAATATCCTCAGATGAAATCTGGAAAGAAGCTTTCTGAGAAACTGCTTAGTGTTCTGTTAATTCATCTCACAGAGTTACATGTGTATTTCGTCGATCTCTTTGCTAGCCTTATTTCTGTGGAATCTGAGAACAGATATTTCGGATCCCTTGGAAGACTATAGGGCCAAAGGAAATATCCTCTGATAAAAAAGAGAAAGAAGCTTTCTGAGAAACTTCATTGTGTTCTGTGAAATCATCCCACAGAGTTACAGCTTTCCCCTCAAGAAGCCTTTCGCCAAGACAGTTCTTGTGGAATTGGCAAAGTGATATTTGGAAGCCCATAGAGGGCTATGGTGAAAAAGGAAATATCCTCAGATGAAATCTGGAAAGAAGCTTTCTGAGAAACTGCTTAGTGTTCTGTTAATTCATCTCACAGAGTTACATGTGTATTTCGTCGATCTCTTTGCTAGCCTTATTTCTGTGGAATCTGAGAACAGATATTTCGGATCCCTTGGAAGACTATAGGGCCAAAGGAAATATCCTCTGATAACAAAGAGAAAGAAGCTTTCTGAGAAACTTCATTGTGTTCTGTGAAATCATCTCACAGAGTTACAGCTTTCCCCTCAAGAAGCCTTTCGCCAAGACAGTTCTTGTGGAATTGGCAAAGTGATATTTGGAAGCAAATAGAGGGCTATGGTGAAAAAGGAAATATCCTCAGATAAAATCTGGAAAGAAGCTTTCTGAGAAACTGCTTAGTGTTCTGTTAATTCATCTCACAGAGTTACATCTGTATTTCGTGGATCTCTTTGCTAGCCTTATTTCTGTGGAATCTGAGAACAGATATTTCGGATCCCTTGGAAGACTATAGGCCCAAAGGAAACATCCTCCAATAACAAAGAGAAAGAAGCTTTCTGAGAAACTTCTTTGTGTTCTGTGAAATCATCTCACAGAGTTACAGCTTTCCCCTAAAGAAGCCTTTCGCCAAGACAGTTCTTGTGGAATTGGCAAAGTGATATTTGGAAGCCCATAGAGGGCTATGGTGAAAAAGGAAATATCCTCAGATGAAATCTGGAAAGAAGCTTTCTGAGAAACTGCTTAGTGTTCTGTTAATTCATCTCACAGAGTTACATCTGTATTTCGTGGATCTCTTTGCTAGCCTTATTTCTGTGGAATCTGAGAACAGATATTTCGGATCCCTTGGAAGAGTATAGGGCCAAAGGAAATATCCTCCGATAACAAAGAGAAAGAAGCTTTCTGAGAAACTTCTTTGTGTTCTGTGAAATTATCTCACAGTGTTACAGCTTTCCCCTCAAGAAGCCTTTCGCCAAGACAGTTCTTGTGGAATTGGCAAAGTGATATTTGGAAGCCCATAGAGGGCTATGGTGAAAAAGGAAATATGCTCAAATGAAATCTGGAAAGAATCTTTCTGAGAAACTGCTTAGTGTTCTGTTAATTCATCTCACCGAGTTACATCTGTATTTCGTGGATACCGTTGCTAGCCTTATATCTGTGGAATCTGAGAACAGATAATTCGGATCCCTTGGAAGACTATAGGGCCAAAGGAAATATCCTCCGATAACAAAGAGAAAGAAGCTTTCTGAGAAACTTCTTGGTGTTCTTTGAAATCGTTTCACAGAGTTACAGCGTTCCCCTCAGGAAGCTTTTTGCTAAAACAGTTCTTGTGGAATTGGCGAAGTGATATTTGGAAGCCAATAGAGGGCTATGGTGAAAAAGGAAATATCCTCAGAAGAAATCTGGAAAGAAGCTTTCTGATAAACTGCTTAGTGTTCTGTTAATTCATCTCACAGAGTTACATGTGTATTTCGTGGATCTCTTTGCTAGCCTTATTTCTGTGGAATCTGAGAACAGATATTTCGGATCCCTTGGAAGACTATAGGGCCAAGGAAATATCCTCCGATAACAAAGAGAAAGAAGCTTTCTGAGAAACTTCTTTGTGTTCTTTGAAATCATCTGACAGAGTTTCAGCTTTCCCCTCAAGAGGTCTTTCGTTAAGACAGTTCTTGTGGAATTGGCAAAGTGATATTTGGAAGCCCATAGAGGGCTATAGTGAAAAAGGACATATCCTCAGATGAAATCTGGAAAGAAGCTTTCTGAGAAACTGCTTAGTGTTCTGTTAATTCATCTCACAGAGTTACATCTGTATTTCGTCGATCTCTTTGCTAGCCTTATTTCTGTGGAATCTGAAAACAGGTATTTCGGATCCCTTGGAAGACTATAGGGCCAAAGGAAATATCCTCCGATAACAAAGAGAAAGAAGCTTTCTGAGAAACTTCTTTGTGTTCTTTGAAATCATCTCACAGAGTTACAGCTTTCCCCTCAAGAAACCTTTCGTTAAGACAGTTCTTGTGGAATTGGCAAAGTGATATTTGGAAGCCCATAGTTGGGTACGGTTAAAAAAGGAAATATCCTCAGATGAAATCTGGAAAGAAGCTTTCTGATAAACTGCTTAGTGTTCTGTTAATTCATCTCACAGAGTTACATGTGTATTTCGTGGATCTCTTTGCTAGCCTTATTTCTGTGGAATCTGAGAACAGATATTTCGGATCCCTTGGAAGACTATAGGGCCAAGGAAATATCCTCCGATAACAAAGAGAAAGAAGCTTTCTGAGAAACTTCTTTGTGTTCTTTGAAATCATCTGACAGAGTTTCAGCTTTCCCCTCAAGAGGTCTTTCGTTAAGACAGTTCTTGTGGAATTGGCAAAGTGATATTTGGAAGCCCATAGAGGGCTATGGTGAAAAAGGACATATCCTCAGATGAAATCTGGAAAGAAGCTTTCTGAGAAACTGCTTAGTGTTCTGTTAATTCATCTCACAGAGTTACATCTGTATTTCGTCGATCTCTTTGCTAGCCTTATTTCTGTGGAATCTGAAAACAGGTATTTCGGATCCCTTGGAAGACTATAGGGCCAAAGGAAATATCCTCCGATAACAAAGAGAAAGAAGCTTTCTGAGAAACTTCTTTGTGTTCTTTGAAATCATCTCACAGAGTTACAGCTTTCCCCTCAAGAAACCTTTCGTTAAGACAGTTCTTGTGGAATTGGCAAAGTGATATTTGGAAGCCCATAGAGGGCTATGGTTAAAAAAGGAAATATCCTCAGATGAAATCTGGAAAGAAGCTTTCTGAGAAACTGCTTAGTGTTCTGTTAATTCATCTCACAGAGTTACATCTGTATTTCGTGGATCTCCTTGCTTGCCTTATTTCTGTGGAATCTGAGAAAAGATATTTTGGATCCCTTAGAAGATTATAGGGCCAAATGAAATATCCTCCGATAACAAAGAGAAAGAAGCTTTCTGAGAAACTTCTTTGTGTTCTGTGAAATCATCTCACAGAGTTACAGCGTTCTCCTCAAGAAGCCTTTCGCCAAGACAGTTCTTGTGGAATTGGCAAAGTGATATTTGGAAGCCCATAGAGGGCTATGGTGAAAAAGGAAATATCCTCAGATGAAAACTGGAAAGAAGCTTTCTGAGAAACTGCTTAGTGTTCTGTTAATTCATCTCACAGAGTTACATCTGTATTTCGTGGATCTCTTTGCTAGCCTTATTTCTGTGGAATCTGAGAACAGATATTTCGGATCCCTTGGAAGATTATAGGGCCAAAGGAAATATCCTCCGATAACAAAGAGATAGAAGCTTTCTGAGAAACTTCCTTGTGTTCTGTGAAATCATCTCACAGAGTTACAGCTTTCCCCTCAAGAAGCCTTTCGCCAAGACAATTCTTGTGGAATTGGCAAAGTGATATTTGGAAGCTCATAGTTGGGTACGGTTAAAAAAGGAAATATCCTCAGATGAAATCAGGAAAGAAGCTTTCTGAGAAACTGCTTAGTGTTCTGTTAATTCATCTCACAGAGTTACATCTGTATTTCGTGGATCTCTTGCTTGCCTTATTTCTGTGGAATCTGAGAGCAGATATTTCGGATCCCTTGGAAGACTATAGGGCCAAAGGAAATATCCTCCGATAACAAAGAGAAAGAAGGTTTCTGAGAAACTTCCTTGTGTTCTGTGAAATCATCTCACAGAGTTACAGCTTTCCCCTCCAGAAGCCTTTCGCTAAGACAGTTCTTGTGGAATTGGCAAAGTGATATTTGGAAGCCCCTAGATGGCTATGGTGAAAAAGGAAATATCCTCCGATGAAATCTGGAAAGAAGCTTTCTGAGAAACTGCTTAGTGTTCTGTTAATTCATCTCACAGAGTTACATCTGTATTTCGTGGATCTCTTTGCTAGCCTTATTTCTGTGGAATCTGAGAACAGATATTTCGGATACCTTGGAAGACTATAGGGCCAAAGGAAATATCCTCCGATAACAAAGATAAAGAAGCTTTCTGAGAAATTTCTTTGTGTTCTGTGAAATCATCTCACAGAGTTACAGCTTTCCCCTCAAGAAGCCTTTCGCCAAGACAGTTCTTGTGGAATTCGCAAAGTGATATTTGGAAGCCCATAGAGGGCTATGGTGAAAAAGGAAATATCCTCAGATGAAATCTGGAAAGAAGCTTTCTGAGAAACTGCTTAGTGTTCTGTTAATTCATCTCACAGAGTTACATGTGTATTTCGTCGATCTCTTTGCTAGCCTTATTTCTGTGGAATCTGAGAACAGATATTTCGGATCCCTTCGAAGACTATAGGGCCAAAGGAAATATCCTCTGATAACAAAGAGAAAGAAGCATTCTGAGAAACTTCATTGTGTTCTGTGAAATCATCTCACAGAGTTACAGCTTTCCCCTCAAGAAGCCTTTCGCCAAGACAGTTCTTGTGGAATTGGCAAAGTGATATTTGGAAGCAAATAGAGGGCTATGGTGAAAAAGGAAATATCCTCAGATAAAATCTGGAAAGAAGCTTTCTGAGAAACTGCTTAGTGTTCTGTTAATTCATCTCACAGAGTTACATCTGTATTTCGTGGATCTCTTTGCTAGCCTTATTTCTGTGGAATCTGAGAACAGATATTTCGGATCCCTTGGAAGACTATAGGCCCAAAGGAAACATCCTCCAATAACAAAGAGAAAGAAGCTTTCTGAGAAACTTCTTTGTGTTCTGTGAAATCATCTCACAGAGTTACAGCTTTCCCCTCAAGAAGCCTTTCGCCAAGACAGTTCTTTTGGAATTGGCAAAGTGATATTTGGAAGCCCATAGAGGGCTATGGTGAAAAAGGAAATATCCTCAGATGAAATCTGGAATGAAGCTTTCTGAGAAACTGCTTAGTGTTCTGTTAATTCATCTCACAGAGTTACATCTGTATTTCGTGGATCTCTTTGCTAGCCTTATTTCTGTGGAATCTGAGAACAGATATTTCGGATCCCTTGGAAGAGTATAGGGCCAAAGGAAATATCCTCCGATAACAAAGAGAAAGAAGCTTTCTGAGAAACTTCTTTGTGTTCTGTGAAATCATCTCACAGAGTTACAGCTTTCCCCTCAAGAAGCCTTTCGCCAAGACAGTTCTTGTGGAATGGGCAAAGTGATATTTGGAAGCCCATAGAGGGCTATGGTGAAAAAGGAAATATTCTCAGATGAAATCTGGAAAGAAGCTTTCTGAGAAACTGCTTAGTGTTCTGTTAATTCATCTCACAGAGTTACATGTGTATTTCGTGGATCTCTTTGCTAGCCTTATTTCTGTGGAATCTGAGAACAGATATTTCGGATCCCTTGGAAGACTATAGGGCCAAAGGAAATATCCTCCGATAACAAAAAGAAAGAAGCTTTCTGAGAAACTTCTTTGTGTTCTGTGAAATCATCTCACAGAGTTATAGCTTTCCCCTAAAGAACCCTTTCGCTAAGACAGTTCTTGTGGAATTGGCAAAGGGATATTTGGAAGCCCATAGAGGGCTATGGTGAAAAAGGAAATATCCTCAGATGAAATCTGGAAAGAAGATTTCTGAGAAACTGCTTAGTGTTCTGTTAATTCATCTCACAGAGTTACATCTGTATTTCGTGGATCTCTTTGCCAGAATTATTTCTGTGGAATCTGAGAACAGATATTTCGGATCCCTGGAAAGACTATAGGGCCAAAGGAAATATCCTCCGATTACAAAGAGAAAGAAGCTTTCTGAGAAACTTCTTTGTTTTCTTTGAAATCAACTCACAGAGTTACAGCGTTCCCCTCAAGAAGCCTTTTGCTAAAACAGTTCTTGTGGAATTGGCAAAATGATATTTGGAAGCCCATAGAGGGCTATGGTGAAAAAGGAAATATGCTCAAATGAAATCTGGAAAGAAGCTTTCTGAGAAACTGCTTAGTGTTCTGTTAATTCATCTCACCGAGTTACATCGGTATTTCGTGGATATCGTTGCTAGCCTTATATCTGTGGAATCTGAGAACAGATATTTCGGATCCCTTGGAAGACTATAGGGCAAAAGGAAATATCCTCCGATAACAAAGAGAAAGAAGCTTTCTGAGAAACTTCTTGGTGTTCTTTGAAATCGTTTCACAGAGTTACAGCGTTCCCCTCAGGAAGCTTTTTGCTAAAACAGTTCTTGTGGAATTAGCGAAGTGATATTTGGAAGCCAATAGAGGGCTATGGTGAAAAAGGAAATATCCTCAGAAGAAATCTGGAAAGAAGCTTTCTGATAAACTGCTTAGTGTTCTGTTAATTCATCTCACAGAGTTACACGTGTATTTCGTGGATCTCTTTGCTAGCCTTATTTCTGTGGAATCTGAGAACAGATATTTCGGATCCCTTGGAAGACTATAGGGCCAAGGAAATATCCTCCGATAACAAAGAGAAAGAAGCTTTCTGAGAAACTTCTTTGTGTTCTTTGAAATCATCTGACAGAGTTTCAGCTTTCCCCTCAAGAGGTCTTTCGTTAAGACAGTTCTTGTGGAATTGGCAAAGTGATATTTGGAAGCCCATAGAGGGCTATGGTGAAAAAGGACATATCCTCAGATGAAATCTGGAAAGAAGCTTTCTGAGAAACTGCTTAGTGTTCTGTTAATTCATCTCACAGAGTTACATCTGTATTTCGTCGATCTCTTTGCTAGCCTTATTTCTGTGGAATCTGAAAACAGGTATTTCGGATCCCTTGGAAGACTATAGGGCCAAAGGAAATATCCTCCGATAACAAAGAGAAAGAAGCTTTCTGAGAAACTTCTTTGTGTTCTTTGAAATCATCTCACAGAGTTACAGCTTTCCCCTCAAGAAACCTTTCGTTAAGACAGTTCTTGTGGAATTGGCAAAGTGATATTTGGAAGCCCATAGAGGGCTATGGTGAAAAAGGAAATATCCTCAGATGAAATCTGGAAAGAAGCTTTCTGAGACACTGCTTAGTGTTCTGTTAATTCATCTCACAGAGTTACATCTGTATTTCGTGGATCTCTTTGCTAGCCTTATTTATGTGGAATCTGAGAACAGATATTTCGGATCCCTTGGAAGACTATAGGGCCAAAGGAAATATCCTCCGATAACAAAGAGAAAGAAGCTTTCTGAGAAACTTCTTTGTGTTCTGTGAAATCATCTCACAGAGTTACAGCGTTCCCCTCAAGAAGCCTTTCGCCAAGACAGTTCTTGTGGAATTGGCAAAGTGATATTTGGAAGCCCATAGAGGGCTATGGTGAAAAAGGAAATATCCTCAGATGAAATCTGGAAAGAAGCTTTCTGAGAAACTGCTTAGTGTTCTGTTAATTCATCTCACAGAGTTACATGTGTATTTCGTCGATCTCTTTGCTAGCCTTATTTCTGTGGAATCTGAGAACAGATATTTCGGATCCCTTGGAAGACTATAGGGCCAAAGGAAATATCCTCCGATAACAAAGAGAAAGAAGCTTTCAGAGAAATTTCTTTGTGTTTTGTGAAATCATCTCACAGAGTTACAGCTTTCCCCTCAAGAAGCCTTTCGCCAAGAAAGTTCTTGTGGAATTGGCAAAGTGATATTTGGAAGCCCATAGAGGGCTATGGTGAAAAAGGAAATATCCTCAGATGAAAACTGGAAAGAAGCTTTCTGAGAAACTGCTTAGTGTTCTGTTAATTCATCTCACAGAGTTACATCTGTATTTCGTGGATCTCTTTGCTAGCCTTATTTCTGTGGAATCTGAGAACAGATATTTCGGATCCCTTGGAAGACTATAGGGCCAAAGGAAATATCCTCCGATAACAAAGAGATAGAAGCTTTCTGAGAAACTTCCTTGTGTTCTGTGAAATCATCTCACAGAGTTACAGATTTCCCCTCAAGAAGCCTTTCGCCAAGACAGTTCTTGTGGAATTGGCAAAGTGATATTTGGAAGCTCATAGTTGGGTACGGTTAAAAAAGGAAATATCCTCAGATGAAATCAGGAAAGAAGCTTTCTGAGAAACTGCTTAGTGTTCTGTTAATTCATCTCACAGAGTTACATCTGTATTTCGTGGATCTCTTGCTTGCCTTATTTCTGTGGAATCTGAGAGCAGATATTTCGGATCCCTTGGAAGACTACAGGGCCAAAGGAAATATCCTCCGATAACAAAGAGAAAGAAGGTTTCTGAGAAACTTCCTTGTGTTCTGTGAAATCATCTCACAGAGTTACAGCTTTCCCCTCCAGAAGCCTTTCGCTAAGACAGTTCTTGTGGAATTGGCAAAGTGATATTTGGAAGCCCCTAGATGGCTATGGTGAAAAAGGAAATATCCTCCGATGAAATCTGGAAAGAAGCTTTCTACGAAACTGCTTAGTGTTCTGTTAATTCATCTCACAGAGTTACATCTGTATTTCGTGGATCTCTTTGCTAGCCTTATTTCTGTGGAATCTGAGAACAGATATTTCGGATACCTTGGAAGACTATAGGGCCAAAGGAAATATCCTCCGATAACAAAGATAAAGAAGCTTTCTGAGAAATTTCTTTGTGTTCTGTGAAATCATCTCACAGAGTTACAGCTTTCCCCTCAAGAAGCCTTTCGCCAAGACAGTTCTTGTGGAATTCGCAAAGTGATATTTGGAAGCCCATAGAGGGCTATGGTGAAAAAGGAAATATCCTCAGATGAAATCTGGAAAGAAGCTTTCTGAGAAACTGTTTAGTGTTCTGTTAATTCATCTCACAGAGTTACATGTGTATTTCGTCGATCTCTTTGCTAGCCTTATTTCTGTGGAATCTGAGAACAGATATTTCGGATCCCTTCGAAGACTATAGGGCCAAAGGAAATATCCTCTGATAACAAAGAGAAAGAAGCATTCTGAGAAACTTCATTGTGTTCTGTGAAATCATCTCACAGAGTTACAGCTTTCCCCTCAAGAAGCCTTTCGCCAAGACAGTTCTTGTGGAATTGGCAAAGTGATATTTGGAAGCAAATAGAGGGCTATGGTGAAAAAGGAAATATCCTCAGATAAAATCTGGAAAGAAGCTTTCTGAGAAACTGCTTAGTGTTCTGTTAATTCATCTCACAGAGTTACATCTGTATTTCGTGGATCTCTTTGCTAGCCTTATTTCTGTGGAATCTGAGAACAGATATTTCGGATCCCTTGTAAGACTATAGGCCCAAAGGAAACATCCTCAAATAACAAAGAGAAAGAAGCTTTCTGAGAAACTTCTTTGTGTTCTGTGAAATCATCTCACAGAGTTACAGCTTTCCCCTCAAGAAGCCTTTCGCCAAGACAGTTCTTTTGGAATTGGCAAAGTGATATTTGGAAGCCCATAGAGGGCTATGGTGAAAAAGGAAATATCCTCAGATGAAATCTGGAATGAAGCTTTCCGAGAAACTGCTTAGTGTTCTGTTAATTCATCTCACAGAGTTACATCTGTATTTCGTGGATCTCTTTGCTAGCCTTATTTCTGTGGAATCTGAGAACAGATATTTCGGATCCCTTGGAAGAGTATAGGGCCAAAGGAAATATCCTCCGATAACAAAGAGAAAGAAGCTTTCTGAGAAACTTCTTTGTGTTCTGTGAAATCATCTCACAGAGTTACAGCTTTCCCCTCAAGAAGCCTTTCGCCAAGACAGTTCTTGTGGAATGGGCAAAGTGATATTTGGAAGCCCATAGAGGGCTATGGTGAAAAAGGAAATATTCTCAGATGAAATCTGGAAAGAAGCTTTCTGAGAAACTGCTTAGTGTTCTGTTAATTCATCTCACAGAGTTACATCTGTATTTCGTGGATCTCTTTGCTAGCCTTATTTCTGTGGAATCTGAGAACAGATATTTCGGATCCCTTGGAAGACTATAGGGCCAAAGGAAATATCCTCCGATAACAAAAAGAAAGAAGCTTTCTGAGAAACTTCTTTGTGTTCTGTGAAATCATCTCACAGAGTTATAGCTTTCCCCTAAAGAACCCTTTCGCTAAGACAGTTCTTGTGGAATTGGCAAAGTGATATTTGGAAGCCCATAGAGGGCTATGGTGAAAAAGGAAATATCCTCAGATGAAATCTGGAAAGAAGATTTCTGAGAAACTGCTTAGTGTTCTGTTAATTCATCTCACAGAGTTACATCTGTATTTCGTGGATCTCTTTGCTAGAATTATTTCTGTGGAATCTGAGAACAGATATTTCGGATCCCTGGAAAGACTATAGGGCCAAAGGAAATATCCTCCGATTACAAAGAGAAAGAAGCTTTCTGAGAAACTTCTTTGTTTTCTTTGAAATCAACTCACAGAGTTACAGCGTTCCCCTCAAGAAGCCTTTTGCTAAAACAGTTCTTGTGGAATTGGCAAAATGATATTTGGAAGCCCATAGAGGGCTATGGTGAAAAAGGAAATATGCTCAAATGAAATCTGGAAAGAAGCTTTCTGAGAAACTGCTTAGTGTTCTGTTAATTCATCTCACCGAGTTACATCTGTATTTCGTTTATATCGTTGCTAGCCTTATATCTGTGGAATCTGAGAACAGATATTTCGGATCCCTTGGAAGACTATAGGGCAAAAGGAAATATCCTCCGATAACAAAGAGAAAGAAGCTTTCTGAGAAACTTCTTGGTGTTCTTTGAAATCGTTTCACAGAGTTACAGCGTTCCCCTCAGGAAGCTTTTTGCTAAAACAGTTCTTGTGGAATTAGCGAAGTGATATTTGGAAGCCAATAGAGGGCTATGGTGAAAAAGGAAATATCCTCAGAAGAAATCTGGAAAGAAGCTTTCTGATAAACTGCTTAGTGTTCTGTTAATTCATCCCACCCAATTACATCTGTATTTCGTGGATCTCTTTGCTAGCCTTATTTCTGTGGAATCTGAGTACAGATATTTCGGATCCCTTGGAAGACTATAGGGCCAAGGAAATATCCTCCGATAACAAAGAGAAAGAAGCTTTCTGAGAAACTTCTTTGTGTTCTTTGAAATCATCTGACAGAGTTTCAGCTTTCCCCTCAAGAGGTCTTTCGTTAAGACAGTTCTTGTGGAATTGGCAAAGTGATATTTGGAAGCCCATAGAGGGCTATGGTGAAAAAGGAAATATCCTCCGATGAAATCTGGAAAGAAGCTTTCTGAGAAACTGCTTAGTGTTCTGTTAATTCATCTCACAGAGTTACATCTGTATTTCGTCGATCTCTTTGCTAGCCTTATTTCTGTGGAATCTGAAAACAGGTATTTCGGATCCCTTGGAAGACTATAGGGCCAAAGGAAATATCCTCCGATAACAAAGAGAAAGAAGCTTTCTGAGAAGCTTTTTGTGTTCTTTGAAATCATCTCACAGAGTTACAGCTTTCCCCTCAAGAAGCCTTTCGTTAAGACAGTTCTTGTGGAATTGGGAAAGTGATATTTGGAAGCCCATAGAGGGCTATGGTTAAAAAAGGAAATATCCTCAGATGAAATCTGGAAGGAAGCTTTCTGAGAAACTGCTTAGTGTTCTGTTAATTCATCTCACAGAGTTACATCTGTATTTCGTGGATCTCCTTGCTTGCCTTATTTCTGTGGAATCTGAGAAAAGATATTTTGGATCCCTTGGAAGACTATAGGGCCAAATGAAATATCCTCCGATAACAAAGAGAAAGAAGCTTTCTGAGAAACTTCTTTGTGTTCTGTGAAATCATCTCACAGAGTTACAGCTTTCCCCTCAAGAAGCCTTTCGCCAAGGCAGTTCTTGTGGAATTGGCAAAGTGATATTTGGAAGCCCATAGAGGGCTATGGTGAAAAAGGAAATATCCTCAGATGAAATCTGGAAGGAAGCTTTCTGAGAAACTGCTTAGTGTTCTGTTAATTCATCTCACCGAGTTACATGTGTATTTCGTGGATCTCTTTGCTAGCCTTATTTCTGTGGAATCTGAGAACAGATATTTCGGTTCCCTTGGAAGACTATAGGGCCAAAGGAAATATCCTCCGATAACAAAGAGAAAGAAGCTTTCTGAGAAACTTCTTTGTGTTCTGTGAAATCATCTCACAGAGTTACAGCGTTCCCCTCAAGAAGCCTTTCGCCAAGACAGTTCTTGTGGAATTGGCAAAGTGATATATGGAAGCCCATAGAGGGCTATGGTGAAAAAGGAAATATCCTCAGATGAAATCTGGAAAGAAGCTTTCTGAGAAACTGCTTAGTGTTCTGTTAATTCATCTCACAGAGTTACATGTGTATTTCGTCGATCTCTTTGCTAGCCTTATTTCTGTGGAATCTGAGAACAGATATTTCGCATCCCTTGGAAGACTATAGGGCCAAAGGAAATATCCTCTGATAACAAAGAGAAAGAAGCTTTCTGAGAAACTTCTTTGTGTTCTGTGAAATCATCTCACAGAGTTACAGCTTTCCCCTCCAGAAGCCTTTCGCCAAGACAGTTCTTGTGGAATTGGCAAAGTGATATTTGGAAGCAAATAGAGGGCTATGGTGAAAAAGGAAATATCCTCAGATAAAATCTGGATAGAAGCTTTCTGAGAAACTGCTTAGTGTTCTGTTAATTCATCTCACAGAGTTACATCTGTATTTCGTGGATCTCTTTGCTAGCCTTATATCTGTGGAATCTGAGAACAGATATTTCGGATCCCTTGGAAGACTATAGGCCCAAAGGAAGCATCCTCCGATAACAAAGAGAAAGAAGCTTTCTGAGAAACTTCTTTGTGTTCTGTGAAATCATCTCACAGAGTTACAGCTTTCCCCTCAAGAAGCCTTTCGCCAAGACAGTTCTTGTGGAATTGGCAAAGTGATATTTGGAAGCCCATAGAGGGCTATGGTGAAAAAGGAAATATCCTCAGATGAAATCTGGAAAGAAGCTTTCTGAGAAACTGCTTAGTGTTCTGTTAATTCATCTCACAGAGTTACATCTGTATTTCGTGGATCTCTTTGCTAGCCTTATTTCTGTGGAATCTGAGAACAGATATTTCGGATCCCTTGGAAGAGTATAGGGCCAAAGGAAATATCCTCCGATAACAAAGAGAAAGAAGCTTTCTGAGAAACTTCTTTGTGTTCTGTGAAATCATCTCACAGAGTTACAGCTTTCCCCTCAAGAAGCCTTTCGCCAAGACAGTTCTTGTGGAATTGGCAAAGTGATATTTGGAAGCCCATAGAGGGCTATGGTGAAAAAGGAAATATTCTCAGATGAAATCTGGAAAGAAGCTTTCTGAGAAACTGCTTAGTGTTCTGTTAATTCATCTCACAGAGTTACATGTGTATTTCGTGGATCTCTTTGCTAGCCTTATTTCTGTGGAATCTGAGAACAGATATTTCGGATCCCTTGGAAGAGTATAGGGCCAAAGGAAATATCCTCCGATAACAAAAAGAAAGAAGCTTTCTGAGAAACTTCTTTGTGTTCTTTGAAATTATCTCACAGAGTTATAGCTTTCCCCAAAAGAACACTTTCGCTAAGACAGTTCTTGTGGAATTGGCAAAGTGATATTTGGAAGCCCATAGAGGGCTATGGTGAAAAAGGAAATATCCTCAGATGAAATCTGGAAAGAAGCTTTCTGAGAAACTGCTTAGTGTTCTGTTAATTCATCTCACAGAGTTACATGTGTATTTCGTGGATCTCTTTGCTAGCCTTATTTCTGTGGAGTCTGAGAACAGATATTTCGGATCCCTTGGAAGACTATAGGGCCAAAGGAAATATCCTCCGATAACAAAGATAAAGAAGCTTTCTGAGAAACTTCTTTGTGTTCTGTGAAATCATCTCACAGAGTTACAGCGTTCCCCTCAAGAAGCCTTTCGACAAGACAGTTCTTGTGGAATTGGCAAAGTGATATTTGGAAGCCCATAGAGGGCTATGGTGAAAAAGGAAATATCCTCAGATGAAATCTGGAAAGAAGCTTTCTGAGAAACTGCTTAGTGTTCTGTTAATTCATCTCACAGAGTTACATGTGTATTTCGTCGATCTCTTTGCTAGCCTTATTTCTGTGGAATCTGAGAACAGATATTTCGCATCCCTTGGAAGACTATAGGGCCAAAGGAAATATCCTCTGATAACAAAGAGAAAGAAGCTTTCTGAGAAACTTCATTGTGTTCTGTGAAATCATCTCAGAGAGTTACAGCTTTCCCCTCAAGAAGCCTTTCGCCAGGACAGTTCTTGTGGAATTGGCAAAGTGATATTTGGAAGCAAATAGAGGGCTATGGTGAAAAAGGAAATATCCTCAGATAAAATCTGGAAAGAAGCTTTCTGAGAAACTGCTTAGTGTTCTGTTAATTCATCTCACAGAGTTACATCTGTATTTCGTGGATCTCTTTGCTAGCCTTATTTCTGTGGAATCTGAGAACAGATATTTCGGATCCCTTGGAAGACTATAGGCCCAAAGGAAACATCCTCCAATAACAAAGAGAAAGAAGCTTTCTGAGAAACTTCTTTGTGTTCTGTGAAATCATCTCACAGAGTTACAGCTTTCCCCTCAAGAAGCCTTTCTTTAAGACAGTTCTTGTGGAATTGGCAAAGTGATATTTGGAAGCCCCTAGAGGGCTATGGTGAAAAAGGAAATATCCTCAGATGAAATCTGGAAAGAAGCTTTCTGAGAAACTGCTTAGTGTTCTGTTAATTCATCTCACAGAGTTACATCTGTATTTCGTGGATCTCTTTGCTAGCCTTATTTCTGTGGAATCTGAGAACAGATATTTCGGATCCCTTGGAAGACTATAGGGCCAAAGGAAATATCCTCCGATAACAAAGAGAAAGAAGCTTTCTGAGAAACTTCTTTGTGTTCTGTGAAATCATCTCACAGAGTTACAGCGTTCCCCTCAAGAAGCCTTTCGCCAAGACAGTTCTTGTGGAATTGGCAAAGTGATATTTGGAAGCCCATAGAGGGCTATGGTGAAAAAGGAAATATCCTCAGATGAAATCTGGAAAGAAGCTTTCTGAGAAACTGTTTAGTGTTCTGTTAATTCATCTCACAGAGTTACATGTGTATTTCGTGGATCTCTTTGCTAGCCTTATTTCTGTGGAATCTGAGAACAGATATTTCGGATCCCTTGGAAGACTATAGGGCCAAAGGAAATATCCTGCGATAACAAAAAGAAAGAAGCTTTCTGAGAAACTTCTTTGTGTTCTTTGAAATCATCTCACAGAGTTATAGCTTTCCCCTAAAGAACCCTTTCGCTAAGACAGTTCTTGTGGAATTGGCAAAGTGATATTTGGAAGCCCATAGAGGGCTATGGTGAAAAAGGAAACATCCTCAGATGAAATCTGGAAAGAAGATTTCTGAGAAACTGCTTAGTGTTCTGTTAATTCATCTCACAGAGTTACATCTGTATTTCGTGGATCTCTTTGCTAGAATTATTTCTGTGGAATCTGAGAACAGATATTTCGGATCCCTTGAAAGACTATAGGGCCAAAGGAAATATCCTCCGATAACAAAGAGAAAGAAGCTTTCTGAGAAACTTCTTTGTTTTCTTTGAAATCAACTCACAGAGTTACAGCGTTCCCCTCAAGAAGCCTTTTGCTAAAACAGTTCTTGTGGAATTGGCAAAATGATATTTGGAAGCCCATAGAGGGCTATGGTGAAAAAGGAAATATGCTCAAATGAAATCTGGAAAGAAGCTTTCTGAGAAACTGCTTAGTGTTCTGTTAATTCATCTCACCGAGTTACATCTGTATTTCGTGGATATCGTTGCTAGCCTTATATCTGTGGAATCTGAGAACAGATATTTCGCATCCCTTGGAAGACTATAGGGCCAAAGGAAATATCCTCCGATAACAAAGAGAAAGAAGCTTTCTGAGAAACTTCTTGGTGTTCTTTGAAATCGTTTCACAGAGTTACAGCGTTCCCCTCAGGAAGCATTTTGCTAAAACAGTACTTGTGGAATTGGCGAAGTGATATTTGGAAGCCAATAGAGGGCTATGGTGAAAAAGGAAATATCCTCAGAAGAAATCTGGAAAGAAGCTTTCTGATAAACTGCTTAGTGTTCTGTTAATTCATCCCACCCAATTACATCTGTATTTCGTGGATCTCTTTGCTAGCCTTATTTCTGTGGAATCTGAGAACAGATATTTCGGATCCCTTGGAAGACTATAGGGCCAAGGAAATATCCTCCGATAACAAAGAGAAAGAAGCTTTCTGAGAAACTTCTTTGTGTTCTTTGAAATCATCTGACAGAGTTTCAGCTTTCCCCTCAAGAGGTCTTTCGTTAAGACAGTTCTTGTGGAATTGGCAAAGTGATATTTGGAAGCCCATAGAGGGCTATGGTGAAAAAGGAAATATCCTCAGATCAAATCTGGAAAGAAGCTTTCTGAGAAACTGCTTAGTGTTCTGTTAATTCATCTCACAGAGTTACATCTGTATTTCGTCGATCTCTTTGCTAGCCTTATTTCTGTGGAATCTGAAAACAGGTATTTCGGATCCCTTGGAAGACTATAGGGCCAAAGGAAATATCCTCCGAAAACAAAGAGAAAGAAGCTTTCTGAGAAACTTCTTTGTGTTCTTTGAAATCATCTCACAGAGTTACAGCTTTCCCCTCAAGAAGCCTTTCGTTAAGACAGTTCTTGTGGAATTGGCAAAGTGATATTTGGAAGCCCATAGAGGGCTATGGTTAAAAAAGGAAATATCCTCAGATGAAATCTGGAAAGAAGCTTTCTGAGAAACTGCTTAGTGTTCTGTTAATTCATCTCACAGAGTTACATCTGTATTTCGTGGATCTCCTTGCTTGCCTTATTTCTGTGGAATCTGAGAAAAGATATTTTGGATCCCTTGGAAGACTATAGGGCCAAATGAAATATCCTCCGATAACAGAGAGAAAGAAGCTTTCTGAGAAACTTCTTTGTGTTCTGTGAAATCATCTCACAGAGTTACAGCTTTCCCCTCAAGAAGCCTTTCGTCAAGACAGTTCTTGTGGAATTGGCAAAGTGATATTTGGAAGCCCATAGAGGGCTATGGTGAAAAAGGAAATATCCTCAGATGAAATCTGGAAAGAAGCTTTCTGAGAAACTGCTTAGTGTTCTGTTAATTCATCTCACAGAGTTACATGTGTATTTCGTGGATCTCTATGCTAGCCTTATTTCTGTGGAATCTGAGAACAGATATTTCGGATCCCTTGGAAGACTATAGGGCCAAAGGAAATATCCTCCGATAAGAAAAAGAAAGAAGCTTTCTTAGAAACTTCTTTGTGTTCTTTGAAATCATCTCACAGAGTTATAGCTTTCCCCTCAAGAACCCTTTCGCTAAGACAGTTCTTGTGGAATTGGCAAAGCGATATTTGGAAGCCCATAGAGGGCTATGGTGAAAAAGGAAATATCCTCAGATCAAATCTGGAAAGAAGCTTTCTGAGAAACTGCTTAGTGTTCTGTTAATTCATCTCACAGAGTTACATCTGTATTTCGTGGATCTCGTTGCTAGAATTATTTCTGTGGAATCTGAGAACAGATATTTCGGATCCCTTGAAAGACTATAGGGCCAAAGGAAATATCCTCCGATAACAAAGAGAAAGAAGCTTTCTGAGAAAATTCTTTGTGTTCTTTGAAATCATCTCACAGAGTTACAGCGTTCCCCTCGAGAAGCCTTTTGCTAAACAGTTCTTGTGGAATTGGCAAAGTGATATTTGGAAGCCCATAGAGGGCTATGGTGAAAAAGGAAATATCCTCAGATGAAATCTGGAAAGAAGCTTTCTGAGAAACTGCTTAGTATTCTGTTAATTCATCTCACCGAGTTACATCTGTATTTCGTGGATATCGTTGCTAGCCTTATTTCTGTGGAATCTGAGAACAGATATTTCGGATCCCTTGGAAGACTATAGGGCCAAAGGAAATATCCTCCGATAACAAAGAGAAAGAAGCTTTCTGAGAAACTTCTTGGTGTTCTTTGAAATCGTTTCACAGAGTTACAGCGTTCCCCTCAAGAAGCTTTTTGCTAAAACAGTTCTCGTGGAATTGGCAAAGTGATATTTGGAAGCCAATAGAGGGCTATGGTGAAAAAGGAAATATCCTCAGATGAAATCTGGAAAGAAGCTTTCTGAGAAACTGCTTACTGTTCTGTTAATTCACCTCACCCAATTACATCTGTATTTCGTGGATCTCTTTCCTAGCCTTATATCTGTGGAATCTGAGAACAGATATTTCGGATCCCTTGGAAGACTATAGGGCCAAAGGAAATATCCTCCGATAACAAAGAGAAAGAAGCTTTCTGAGAAACATCTTTGTGTTCTTTGAAATCATCTCGCAGAGTTACAGCTTTCCCCTCAAGAGGCCTTTCGTTAAGACAGTTCTTGTGGAATTGGCAAAGTGATATTTGGAAGCCCATAGAGGGCTATGGTGAAAAAGGAAATATCCTCAGATGAAATCTGGAAAGAAGCTTTCTGAGAAACTGCTTAGTGTTCTGTTAATTCATCTCACAGAGTTACATCTGTATTTCGTAGATCTCTTTGCTAGCCTTATTTCTGTGGAATCTGAAAACAGATATTTCGGATCCCTTGGAATACTATAGGGCCAAAGGAAATATCCTCCGATAACAAAGAGAAAGAAGCTTTCTGAGAAACTTCTTTGTGTTCTGTGAAATCATCTCACAGAGTTACAGCATTCCCCTAAAGAAGCCTTTCGCTAAGACAGTTCTTGTGGAATTGGCAAAGTGATATTTGGAAGCCCCTAGAGGGCTATGGTGAAAAAGGAAATATCCTCCGATGAAATCTGGAAAGAAGCTTTCTGAGAAACTGCTTAGTGTTCTGTTAATTCATCTCACAGAGTTACATCTGTATTTCGTCCATCTCTTTGCTAGCCTTATTTCTGTGGAATCTGAGAACAGATATTTCGCATCCCTAGGAAGACTATAGGGCCAAAGGAAATATCCTCCGATAACAAAAAGAAAGAAGCTTTCTGAGAAACTTCTTTGTGTTCTTTGAAATCATCTCACAGAGTTATAGCTTTCCCCTAAAGAACCCTTTCGCTAAGACAGTTCTTGTGGAATTGGCAAAGTGATATTTGGAAGCCCATAGAGGGCTATGGTGAAAAAGGAAATATCCTCAGATGAAATCTGGAAAGAAGCTTTCTGAGAAACTGCTTAGTGTTCTGTTAATTCATCTCACAGAGTTACATCTGTATTTCGTGGATCTCTTTGCTAGCCTTATTTCTGTGGAATCTGAGAACAGATATTTCGGATCCCTTGGAAGACTATAGGGCCAAAGGAAATATCCTCCGATACCAAAGAGAAAGAAGCTTTCTGAGAAACTTCTTTGTGTTCTGTGAAATCATCTCACAGAGTTACAGCGTTCCCCTCAAGAAGCCTTTCGCCAAGACAGTTCTTGTGGAATTGGCAAAGTGATATTTGGAAGCCCATAGAGGGCTATGGTGAAAAAGGAAATATCCTCAGATGAAATCTGGAAAGAAGCTTTCTGAGAAACTGCTTAGTGTTCTGTTAATTCATCTCACAGAGTTACATGTGTATTTCGTCGATCTCTTTGCTAGCCTTATTTCTGTGGAATCTGAGAACAGATATTTCGCATCCCTTGGAAGACTATAGGGCCAAAGGAAATATCCTCTGATAACAAAGAGAAAGAAGCTTTCTGAGAAACTTCATGGTGTTCTGTGAAATCATCTCAGAGAGTTACAGCTTTCCCCTCAAGAAGCCTTTCGCCAAGACAGTTCTTGTGGAATTGGCAAAGTGATATTTGGAAGCAAATAGAGGGCTATGGTGAAAAAGGAAATATCCTCAGATAAAATCTGGAAAGAAGCTTTCTGAGAAACTGCTTAGTGTTCTGTTAATTCATCTCACAGAGTTACATCTGTATTTCGTGGATCTCTTTGCTAGCCTTATTTCTGTGGAATCTGAGAACAGATATTTCGGATCCCTTGGAAGACTATAGGCCCAAAGGAAACATCCTCCAATAACAAAGAGAAAGAAGCTTTCTGAGAAACTTCTTTGTTTTCTGTGAAATCATCTCACAGAGTTACAGCTTTCCCCTCAAGAAGCCTTTCGCCAAGACAGTTCTTGTGGAATTGGCAAAGTGATATTTGGAAGCCCATAGAGGGCTATGGTGAAAAAGGAAATATCCTCAGATGAAATCTGGAAAGAAGCTTTCTGAGAAACTGTTTAGTGTTCTGTTAATTCATCTCACAGAGTTACATGTGTATTTCGTGGATCTCTTTGCTAGCCTTATTTCTGTGGAATCTGAGAACAGATATTTCGGATCCCTTGGAAGACTATAGGGCCAAAGGAAATATCCTCCGATAACAAAAAGAAAGAAGCTTTCTGAGAAACTTCTTTGTGTTCTTTGAAATCATCTCACAGAGTTATAGCTTTCCCCTAAAGAACCCTTTCGCTAAGACAGTTCTTGTGGAATTGGCAAAGTGATATTTGGAAGCCCATAGAGGGCTATGGTGAAAAAGGAAATATCCTCAGATGAAATCTGGAAAGAAGATTTCTGAGAAACTACTTAGTGTTCTGTTAATTCATCTCACAGAGTTACATCTGTATTTCGTGGATCTCTTTGCTAGAATTATTTCTGTGGAATCTGAGAACAGATATTTCGGATCCCTTGAAAGACTATAGGGCCAAAGGAAATATCCTCCGATAACAAAGAGAAAGAAGCTTTCTGAGAAACTTCTTTGTTTTCTTTGAAATCAACTCACAGAGTTACAGCGTTCCCCTCAAGAAGCCTTTTGCTAAAACAGTTCTTGTGGAATTGGCAAAATGATATTTGGAAGCCCATAGAGGGCTATGGTGAAAAAGGAAATATGCTCAAATGAAATCTGGAAAGAAGCTTTCTGAGAAACTGCTTAGTGTTCTGTTAATTCATCTCACCGAGTTACATCTGTATTTCGTGGATATCGTTGCTAGCCTTATATCTGTGGAATCTGAGAACAGATATTTCGGATCCCTTGGAAGACTATAGGGCCAAAGGAAATATCCTCCGATAACAAAGAGAAAGAAGCTTTCTGAGAAACTTCTTGGTGTTCTTTGAAATCGTTTCACAGAGTTACAGCGTTCCCCTCAGGAAGCTTTTTGCTAAAACAGTTCTTGTGGAATTGGCGAAGTGATATTTGGAAGCCAATAGAGGGCTATGGTGAAAAAGGAAATATCCTCAGAAGAAATCTGGAAAGAAGCTTTCTGATAAACTGCTTAGTGTTCTGTTAATTCATCCCACCCAATTACATCTGTATTTCGTGGATCTCTTTGCTAGCCTTATTTCTGTGGAATCTGAGAACAGATATTTCGGATCCCTTGGAAGACTATAGGGCCAAGGAAATATCCTCCGATAACAAAGAGAAAGAAGCTTTCTGAGAAACTTCTTTGTGTTCTTTGAAATCATCTGACAGAGTTTCAGATTTCCCCTCAAGAGGTCTTTCGTTAAGACAGTTCTTGTGGAATTGGCAAAGTGATATTTGGAAGCCCATAGAGGGCTATGGTGAAAAAGGAAATATCCTCAGATCAAATCTGGAAAGAAGCTTTCTGAGAAACTGCTTAGTGTTCTGTTAATTCATCTCACAGAGTTACATCTGTATTTCGTCGATCTCTTTGCTAGCCTTATTTCTGTGGAATCTGAAAACAGGTATTTCGGATCCCTTGGAAGACTATAGGGCCAAAGGAAATATCCTCCGATAACAAAGAGAAAGAAGCTTTCTGAGAAACTTCTTTGTGTTCTTTGAAATCATCTCACAGAGTTACAGCTTTCCCCTCAAGAAGCCTTTCGTTAAGACAGTTCTTGTGGAATTGGCAAAGTGATATTTGGAAGCCCATAGAGGGCTATGGTTAAAAAAGGAAATATCCTCAGATGAAATCTGGAAAGAAGCTTTCTGAGAAACTGCTTAGTGTTCTGTTAATTCATCTCACAGAGTTACATCTGTATTTCGTGGATCTCCTTGCTTGCCTTATTTCTGTGGAATCTGAGAAAAGATATTTTGGATCCCTTGGAAGACTATAGGGCCAAATGAAATATCCTCCGATAACAAAGAGAAAGAAGCTTTCTGAGAAACTTCTTTGTGTTCTGTGAAATCATCTCACAGAGTTACAGCTTTCCCCTCAAGAAGCCTTTCGTCAAGACAGTTCTTGTGGAATTGGCAAAGTGATATTTGGAAGCCCATAGAGGGCTATGGTGAAAAAGGAAATATCCTCAGATGAAATCTGGAAAGAAGCTTTCTGAGAAACTGCTTAGTGTTCTGTTAATTCATCTCACAGAGTTACATGTGTATTTCGTGGATCTCTATGCTAGCCTTATTTCTGTGGAATCTGAGAACAGATATTTCGGATCCCTTGGAAGACTATAGGGCCAAAGGAAATATCCTCCGATAAGAAAAAGAAAGAAGCTTTCTTAGAAACTTCTTTGTGTTCTTTGAAATCATCTCACAGAGTTATAGCTTTCCCCTCAAGAACCCTTTCGCTAAGACAGTTCTTGTGGAATTGGCAAAGTGATATTTGGAAGCCCATAGAGGGCTATGGTGAAAAAGGAAATATCCTCAGATCAAATCTGGAAAGAAGCTTTCTGAGAAACTGCTTAGTGTTCTGTTAATTCATCTCACAGAGTTACATCTGTATTTCGTCGATCTCGTTGCTAGAATTATTTCTGTGGAATCTGAGAACAGATATTTCGGATCCCTTGAAAGACTATAGGGCCAAAGGAAATATCCTCCGATAACAAAGAGAAAGAAGCTTTCTGAGAAAATTCTTTGTGTTCTTTGTAATCATCTCACAGAGTTACAGCGTTCCCCTCGAGAAGCCTTTTGCTAAACAGTTCTTGTGGAATTTGCAAAGTGATATTTGGAAGCCCATAGAGGGCTATGGTGAAAAAGGAAATATCCTCCGATGAAATCTGGAAAGAAGCTTTCTGAGAAACTGCTTAGTGTTCTGTTAATTCATCTCACCGAGTTACATCTGTATTTCGTGGATATCGTTGCTAGCCTTATATCTGTGGAATCTGAGAACAGATATTTCGGATCCCTTGGAAGACTATAGGGCCAAAGGAAATATCCTCCGATAACAAAGAGAAAGAAGCTTTCTGAGAAACTTCTTGGTGTTCTTTGAAATCGTTTCACAGAGTTACAGCGTTCCCCTCAAGAAGCTTTTTGCTAAAACAGTTCTCGTGGAATTGGCAAAGCGATATTTGGAAGCCCATAGAGGGCTATGGTGAAAAAGGAAATATCCTCAGATGAAATCTGGAAAGAAGCTTTCTGAGAAACTGCTTACTGTTCTGTTAATTCACCTCACCCAATTACATCTGTATTTCGTGGATCTCTTTGCTAGCCTTATATCTGTGGAATCTGAGAACAGATATTTCGGATCCCTTGGAAGACTATAGGGCCAAAGGAAATATCCTCCGATAACAAAGAGAAAGAAGCTTTCTGAGAAACATCTTTGTGTTCTTTGAAATCATCTCGCAGAGTTACAGCTTTCCCCTCAAGAGGCCTTTCGTTAAGACAGTTCTTGTGGAATTGGCAAAGTGATATTTGGAAGCCCATAGAGGGCTATGGTGAAAAAGGAAATATCCTCAGATGAAATCTGGAAAGAAGCTTTCTGAGAAACTGCTTAGTGTTCTGTTAATTCATCTCACAGAGTTACATCTGTATTTCGTAGATCTCTTTGCTAGCCTTATTTCTGTGGAATCTGAAAACAGATATTTCGGATCCCTTGGAATACTATAGGGCCAAAGGAAATATCCTCCGATAACAAAGAGAAAGAAGCTTTCTGAGAAACTTCTTTGTGTTCTGTGAAATCATCTCACAGAGTTACAGCATTCCCCTCAAGAAGCCTTTCGCTAAGACAGTTCTTGTGGAATTGGCAAAGTGATATTTGGAAGCCCATAGAGGGCTATGGTGAAAAAGGAAATATCCTCAGATGAAATCTGGAAAGAAGCTTTCTGAGAAACTGCTTAGTGTTCTGTTAATTCATCTCACAGAGTTACATCTGTATTTCGTGGATCTCTTTGCTAGCCTTATTTCTGTGGAATCTGAGAACAGATATTTCGGATCCCTTGGAAGACTATAGGGCCAAAGGAAATATCCTCCAATAACAAAGAGAAAGAAGCTTTCTGAGAAACTTCTTTGTGTTCTTTGAAACCATCTCACAGAGTTACAGCTTTCCCCTCAAGAAGCCTTTCGCTAAGACACTTCTTTTGGAATTGGCAAAGTGATATTTGGAAGCCCATAGAGGGCTATGGTGAAAAAGGAAATATCCTCAGATGAAATCTGGAAAGAAGCTTTCTGAGAAACTGCTTAGTGTTCTGTTAATTCATCTCACAGAGTTACATCTGTATTTCGTCCATCTCTTTGCTAGCCTTATTTCTGTGGAATCTGAGAACAGATATTTCGGATTCCTTGGTAGACTATAGGGCCAACGGAAATATCCTCCGATAACAAAGAGAAATAAGCTTTCTGAGAAATTTCTTTGTGTTCTGTGAAATCACCTCACAGAGTTACAGCTTTCCCCTCAAGAAGCCTTTCGCGAAGACAGTTCTTGTGGAATTGGCAAAGTGATATTTGGAAGCCCATAGAGGGCTATGGTGAAAAAGGAAATATCCTCAGATGAAATCTGGAAAGAAGATTTCTGAGAAACTGCTTAGTGTTCTGTTAATTCATCTCACAGAGTTACATGTGTATTTCGTGGATCTCTTTGCTAGCCTTATTTCTGTGGAATCTGAGACAGATATTTCGAATCTCTTGGAAGACTATAGGGCCAAAGGAAATATCCTCCGATAACAAAGAGAATGAAGCTTTCTGAGAAACTTCCTTGTGTTCTGTGAAATCATCTCACAGAGTTACAGCTTTCCCCTCAAGAAGCCTTTCACTAAGACAGTTCATGTGGAATTGGCAAAGTGATATTTGGAAGCCCATAGAGGGCTATGGTGAAAAAGGAAATATCCTCAGATGAAATCTGGAAAGAAGCTTTCTGAGAAACTGCTTAGTGTTCTGTTCATTCATCTCACAGAGTTACATGTGTATTTCGTGGATCTCTTTGCTAGCGTTATTTCTGTGGAATCTGAGAACAGATATTTCGGATCCCTTGGAAGACTATAGGGCCAAAGGAAATATCCTCCGATAACAAAGAGAAAGAAGCTTTCTGAGAAACTTCTTTGTGTTCTGTGAAATCATCTCACAGAGTTACAGCGTTCCCCTCAAGAAGCCTTTCGCCAAGACAGTTCTTGTGGAATTGGCAAAGTGATATTTGGAAGCCCATAGAGGGCTATGGTGAAAAAGGAAATATCCTCAGATGAAATCTGGAAAGAAGCTTTCTGAGAAACTGCTTAGTGTTCTGTTAATTCATCTCACAGAGTTACATCTGTATTTCGTCGATCTCTTTGCTAGCCTTATTTCTGTGGAATCTGAGAACAGATATTTCGGATCCCTTGGAAGACTATAGGGCCAAAGGAAATATCCTCTGATAACAAAGAGAAAGAAGCTTTCTGAGAAACTTCATTGTGTTCTGTGAAATCATCTCACAGAGTTACAGCTTTCCCCTCAAGAAGCCTTTCGCCAAGACAGTTCTTGTGGAATTGGCAAAGTGATATTTGGAAGCAAATAGAGGGCTATGGTGAAAAAGGAAATATCCTCAGATAAAATCTGGAAAGAAGCTTTCTGAGAAACTGCTTAGTGTTCTGTTAATTCATCTCACAGAGTTACATCTGTATTTCGTGGATCTCTTTGCTAGCCTTATTTCTGTGGAATCTGAGAACAGATATTTCGGATCCCTTGGAAGACTATAGGCCCAAAGGAAACATCCTCCAATAACAAAGAGAAAGAAGCTTTCTGAGAAACTTCTTTGTGTTCTGTGAAATCATCTCACAGAGTTACAGCTTTCCCCTCAAGAAGCCTTTCGCCAAGACAGTTCTTGTGGAATTGGCAAAGTGATATTTGGAAGCCCATAGAGGGCTATGGTGAAAAAGGAAATATCCTCAGATGAAATCTGGAAAGAAGCTTTCTGAGAAACTGCTTAGTGTTCTGTTAATTCATCTCACAGCGTAACATCTGTATTTCGTCGATCTCTTTGCTAGCCTTATTTCTGTGGAATTTGAGAACAGATATTTCAGATCCCTTGGAAGAGTATAGAGCCAAAGGAAATATCCTCCGATAACAAAGAGAAAGAAGCTTTCTGAGAAACTTCTTTGTGTTCTGTGAAATCATCTCACAGAGTTACAGCTTTCCCCTAAAGAACCCTTTCGCTAAGACAGTTCTTGTGGAATTGGCAAAGTGATATTTGGAAGCCCATAGAGGGCTATGGTGAAAAAGGAAATATCCTCAGATGAAATCTGGAAAGAAGCTTTCTGAGAAACTGCTTAGTGTTCTGTTAATTCATCTCACAGAGTTACATCTGTATTTCGTGGATATCTTTGCTAGCCTTATTTCTGTGGAATCTGAGAACAGATATTTCGGATCCCTTGGAAGACTATAGGGCCAAAGGAAATATCCTCCGATAACAAAGAGAAAGAAGCTTTCTGAGAAACTTCTTTGTGTTCTGTGAAATCATCTCACAGAGTTACAGCGTTCCCCTCAAGAAGCCTTTCGCCAAGACAGTTCTTGTGGAATTGGCAAAGTGATATTTGGAAGCCCATAGAGGGCTATGGTGAAGAAGGAAATATCCTCAGATAAAATCTGGAAAGAAGCTTTCTGAGAAACTGCTTAGTGTTCTGTTAATTCATCTCACAGAGTTACATCTGTATTTCGTCGATCTCTTTGCTAGCCTTATTTCTGTGGAATCTGAGAACAGATATTTCGGATCCCTTGGAAGACTATAGGCCCAAAGGAAACATCCTCCAATAACAAAGAGAAAGAAGCTGTCTGAGAAACTTCTTTGTGTTCTGTGAAATCATCTCACAGAGTTACAGCTTTCCCCTCAAGAAGCCTTTCGCCAAGACAGTTCTTGTGGAATTGGCAAAGTGATATTTGGAAGCCCATAGAGGGCTATGGTGAAAAAGGAAATATCCTCAGATGAAATCTGGAAAGAAGCTTTCTGAGAAACTGCTTAGTGTTCTGTTAATTCATCTCACAGAGTTACATCTCTATTTCGTGGATCTCTTTGCTAGCCTTATTTCTGTGGAATCTGAGAACAGATATTTCGTATCCCTTGGAAGAGTATAGGGCCAAAGGAAATATCCTCCGATAACAAAGAGAAAGAAGCTTTCCGAGAAACTTCTTTGTGTTCTGTGAAATCATCTCACAGAGTTTCAGCTTTCCCCTCAAGAAGCCTTTCGCCAAGACAGTTCTTGTGGAATTGGCAAAGTGATATTTGGAAGCCCATAGAGGGCTATGGTGAAAAAGGAAATATCCTCAGATGAAATCTGGAAAGAATCTTTCTGAGAAACTGCTTAGTGTTCTGTTAATTCATCTCACAGAGTTACATCTGTATTTCGTGGATCTCTTTGCTAGCCTTATTTCTGTGGAATCTGAGAACAGATATTTCGGATCCCTTGGAAGACTATAGGGCCAAAGGCAACATCCTCGGATAACAAAGAGAAAGAAGCTTTCTGAGAAACTTCTTTGTGTTCTGTGAAATCAACTCACAGAGTTACAGCGTTCCCCTCAAAAGCCTTTTGCTAAAACAGTTCTTGTGGAATTGGCAAAATGATATTTGGAAGCCCATAGAGGGCTATGGTGAAAAAGGAAATATGCTCAAATGAAATCTGGAAAGAAGCTTTCTGAGAAACTGCTTAGTGTTCTGTTAATTCATCTCACCGAGTTACATCTGTATTTCGTGGATATCGTTGCTAGCCTTATATCTGTGGAATCTGAGAACAGATATTTCGGATCCCTTGGAAGACTATAGGGCCAAAGGAAATATCCTCCAATAACAAAGAGAAAGAAGCTTTCTTAGAAACTTCTTGGTGTTCTTTGAAATCGTTTCACAGAGTTACAGCGTTCCCCTCAGGTAGCTTTTTGCCAAAACAGTTCTTGTGGAATTGGCGAAGTGATATTTGGAAGCCCATAGAGGGCTATGGTGAAAAAGGAAATATCCTCAGAAGAAATCTGGAAAGAAGCTTTCTGATAAACTGCTCAGTGTTCTCTTAATTCATCCCACCCAATTACATCTGTATTTCGTGGATCTCTTTGCTAGCCTTATTTCTGTGGAATCTGAGAACAGATATTTCGGATCCCTTGGAAGACTATAGGGCCAAGGAAATATCCTCCGATAACAAAGAGAAAGAAGCTTTCTGAGAAACTTCTTTGTGTTCTTTGAAATCATCTGACAGAGTTTCAGCTTTCCCCTCAAGAGGTCTTTCGTTAAGACAGTTCTTGTGGAATTGGCAAAGTGATATTTGGAAGCCCATAGAGGGCTATGGTGAAAAAGGAAATATCCTCAGATCAAATCTGGAAAGAAGCTTTCTGAGAAACTGCTTAGTGTTCTGTTAATTCATCTCACAGAGTTACATCTGTATTTCGTCGATCACTTTGCTAGCCTTATTTCTGTGGAATCTGAAAACAGGTATTTCGGATCCCTTGGAAGACTATAGGGCCAAAGGAAATATCCTCCGATAACAAAGAGAAAGAAGCTTTCTGAGAAACTTCTTTGTGTTCTTTGAAATCATCTCACAGAGTTACAGCTTTCCCCTCAAGAAGCCTTTCGTTAAGACAGTTCTTGTGGAATTGGCAAAGTGATATTTGGAAGCCCATAGAGGGCTATGGTTAAAAAAGGAAATATCCACAGATGAAATCTGGAAAGAAGCTTTCTGAGAAACTGCTTAGTGTTCTGTTAATTCATCTCACAGAGTTACATCTGTATTTCGTGGATCTCCTTGCTTGCCTTATTTCTGTGGAATCTGAGAAAAGCTATTGTGGATCCCTTGGAAGACTATGGGGCCAAATGAAATATCCTCCGATAACAAAGAGAAAGAAGCTTTCTGAGAAACTTCTTTGTGTTCTGTGAAATCATCTCACAGAGTTACAGCTTTGACCTCAAGAAGCCTTTCGTCAAGACAGTTCTTGTGGAATTGGCAAAGTGATATTTGGAAGCCCATAGAGGGCTATGGTGAAAAAGGAAATATCCTCAGATGAAATCAGGAAAGAAGCTTTCTGAGAAACTGCTTAGTGTTCTGTTAATTCATCTCACAGAGTTACATGTGTATTTCGTGGATCTCTATGCTAGCCTTATTTCTGTGGAATCTGAGAACAGATATTTCGGATCCCTTGGAAGACTATAGGGCCAAAGGAAATATCCTCCGATAACAAAAAGAAAGAAGCTTTCTTAGAAACTTCTTTGTGTTCTTTGAAATCATCTCACAGAGTTATAGCTTTCCCCTCAAGAACCCTTTCGCTAAGACAGTTCTTGTGGAATTGGCAAAGTGATATTTGGAAGCCCATAGAGGGCTATGGTGAAAAAGGAAATATCCTCAGATGCAATCTGGAAAGAAGCTTTCTGAGAAACTTCTTAGTGTTCTGTTAATTCATCTCACAGAGTTACATCTGTATTTCGTGGATCTCGTTGCTAGAATTATTTCTGTGGAATCTGAGAACAGATATTTCGGATCCCTTGAAAGACTATAGGGCCAAAGGAAATATCCTCCGATAACAAAGAGAAAGAAGCTTTCTGAGAAAATTCTTTGTGTTCTTTGAAATCATCTCACAGAGTTACAGCGTTCCCCTCAAGAAGCCTTTTGCTAAACAGTTCTTGTGGAATTTGCAAAGTGATATTTGGAAGCCCATAGAGGGCTATGGTGAAAAAGGAAATATCCTCAGATGAAATCTGGAAAGAAGCTTTCTGAGAAACTGCTTAGTGTTCTGTTAATTCATCTCACCGAGTTACATCTGTATTTCGTGGATATCGTTGCTAGCCTTATATCTGTGGAATCTGAGAACCGATATTTCGGATCCCTTGGAAGACTATAGGGCCAAAGGAAATATCCTCCGATAACAAAGAGAAAGAAGCTTTCTGAGAAACTTCTTGGTGTTCTTTGAAATCGTTTCACAGAGTTACAGCGTTCCCCTCAAGAAGCCTTTCGCCAAGACAGTTCTCGTGGAATTGGCAAAGTGATATTTGGAAGCCAATAGAGGGCTATGGTGAAAAAGGAAATATCTTCAGATGAAATCTGGAAAGAAGCTTTCTGATAAACTGCTTACTGTTCTGTTAATTCACCTCACCCAATTACATCTGTATTTCGTGGATCTCTTTGCTAGCCTTATATCTGTGGAATCTGAGAACAGATATTTCGGATCCCTTGGAAGACTATAGGGCCAAAGGAAATATCCTCCGATAACAAAGAGAAAGAACCTTTCTGAGAAACATCTTTGTGTTCTTTGAAATCATCTCGTAGAGTTACAGCTTTCCCCTCAAGAGGCCTTTCGTTAAGACAGTT
Source organism: Macaca nemestrina (assembly GCF_043159975.1). Taxonomy (NCBI): domain Eukaryota; kingdom Metazoa; phylum Chordata; class Mammalia; order Primates; family Cercopithecidae; genus Macaca; species Macaca nemestrina. The sequence continues at coordinate 69,851,404 of NC_092126.1, forward strand.
CTTGTGGTATTGGCAAAGTGATATTTGGAAGCCCATAGAGGGCTATGGTGAAAAAGGAAATATCCTCAGATGAAATCTGGAAAGAAGCTTTCTGAGAAACTGCTTAGTGTTCTGTTAATTCATCTAACAGAGTTACATCTGTATTTCGTCGATCTCTTTGCTAGCCTTATTTCTGTGGAATCTGAAAACAGATATTTCGGATCCCTTGGAATACTATAGGGCCAAAGGAAATATCCTCTGATAAGAAAGAGAAAGAAGCTTTCTGAGAAACTTCTTTGTGTTCTGTGAAATCATCACCCAGAGTTACAGCTTTCCCCTCAAGAAGCCTTTCGCTAAGACAGTTCTTGTGGAATTGGCAAAGTGATATTTGGAAGCCCATAGAGGGCTATGGTGAAAAAGGAAATATCCTCAGATGAAATCTGGAAAGAAGCTTTCTGAGAAACTGCTTAGTGTTCTGTTAATTCATCTCACAGAGTTACATCTGTATTTCGTGGATCTCTTTGCTAGCCTTATTTCTGTGGAATCTGAGAACAGATATTTCGGATCCCTTGGAAGACTATAGGGCCAAAGGAAATATCCTACAATAACAAAGAGAAAGAAGCTTTCTGAGAAACTTCTTTGTGTTCTTTGAAATCATCTCACAGAGTTACAGCTTTCCCCTCAAGAAGCCTTTCGCTAAGACACTTCTTTTGGAATTGGCAAAGTGATATTTGGAAGCCCATAGAGGGCTACGGTGAAAAAGGAAATATCCTCAGATGAAATCTGGAAAGAAGCTTTCTGAGAAACTGCTTAGTGTTCTGTTAATTCATCTCACAGAGTTACATCTGTATTTCGTGGATCTCGTTGCTAGAATTATTTCTGTGGAATCTGAGAACAGATATTTCGGATCCCTTGAAAGACTATAGGGCCAAAGGAAATATCCTCCGATAACAAAGAGAAAGAAGCTTTCTGAGAAAATTCTTTGTGTTCTTTGAAATCATCTCACAGAGTTACAGCGTTCCCCTCAAGAAGCCTTTTGCTAAACAGTTCTTGTGGAATTTGCAAAGTGATATTTGGAAGCCCATAGAGGGCTATGGTGAAAAAGGAAATATCCTCAGATGAAATCTGGAAAGAAGCTTTCTGAGAAACTGCTTAGTGTTCTGTTAATTCATCTCACCGAGTTACATCTGTATTTCGTGGATATCGTTGCTAGCCTTATATCTGTGGAATCTGAGAACCGATATTTCGGATCCCTTGGAAGACTATAGGGCCAAAGGAAATATCCTCCGATAACAAAGAGAAAGAAGCTTTCTGAGAAACTTCTTGGTGTTCTTTGAAATCGTTTCACAGAGTTACAGCGTTCCCCTCAAGAAGCCTTTCGCCAAGACAGTTCTCGTGGAATTGGCAAAGTGATATTTGGAAGCCAATAGAGGGCTATGGTGAAAAAGGAAATATCTTCAGATGAAATCTGGAAAGAAGCTTTCTGATAAACTGCTTACTGTTCTGTTAATTCACCTCACCCAATTACATCTGTATTTCGTGGATCTCTTTGCTAGCCTTATATCTGTGGAATCTGAGAACAGATATTTCGGATCCCTTGGAAGACTATAGGGCCAAAGGAAATATCCTCCGATAACAAAGAGAAAGAACCTTTCTGAGAAACATCTTTGTGTTCTTTGAAATCATCTCGTAGAGTTACAGCTTTCCCCTCAAGAGGCCTTTCGTTAAGACAGTTCTTGTGGTATTGGCAAAGTGATATTTGGAAGCCCATAGAGGGCTATGGTGAAAAAGGAAATATCCTCAGATGAAATCTGGAAAGAAGCTTTCTGAGAAACTGCTTAGTGTTCTGTTAATTCATCTAACAGAGTTACATCTGTATTTCGTCGATCTCTTTGCTAGCCTTATTTCTGTGGAATCTGAAAACAGATATTTCGGATCCCTTGGAATACTATAGGGCCAAAGGAAATATCCTCTGATAAGAAAGAGAAAGAAGCTTTCTGAGAAACTTCTTTGTGTTCTGTGAAATCATCTCCCAGAGTTACAGCTTTCCCCTCAAGAAGCCTTTCGCTAAGACAGTTCTTGTGGAATTGGCAAAGTGATATTTGGAAGCCCATAGAGGGCTATGGTGAAAAAGGAAATATCCTCAGATGAAATCTGGAAAGAAGCTTTCTGAGAAACTGCTTAGTGTTCTGTTAATTCATCTCACAGAGTTACATCTGTATTTCGTGGATCTCTTTGCTAGCCTTATTTCTGTGGAATCTGAGAACAGATATTTCGGATCCCTTGGAAGACTATAGGGCCAAAGGAAATATCCTACAATAACAAAGAGAAAGAAGCTTTCTGAGAAACTTCTTTGTGTTCTTTGAAATCATCTCACAGAGTTACAGCTTTCCCCTCAAGAAGCCTTTCGCTAAGACACTTCTTTTGGAATTGGCAAAGTGATATTTGGAAGCCCATAGAGGGCTACGGTGAAAAAGGAAATATCCTCAGATGAAATCTGGAAAGAAGCTTTCTGAGAAACTGCTTAGTGTTCTGGTAATTCATCTCACAGAGTTACATCTGTATTTCGTCGATCTCTTTGCTAGCCTTATTTCTGTGGAATCTGAGAACAGATATTTCGCATCCCTAGGAAGACTACAGGGCCAAAGGAAATATCCTCCGATAACAAAGAGAAAGAACCTTTCTGAGAAACTTCTTTGTGTTCTTTGAAATCATCTCACAGAGTTACAGCTTTCCCCTCCAGAAGCCTTTCGCTGAGACAGTTCTTGTGGAATTGGCAAAGTGATATTTGGAAGCCCCTAGAGGGCTATGGTGAAAAACGAAATATCCTCCGATGAAATCTGGAAAGAAGCTTTCTGAGAAACTGCTTAGTGTTCTGTTAATTCATCTCACAGAGTTACATCTGTATTTCGTCGATCTCTTTGCTAGCCTTATTTCTGTGGAATCTGAGAACAGATATTTCGGATTCCTTGGAAGACTATAGGGCCAACGGAAATATCCTCCGATAACAAAGAGAAAGAAGCTTTCTGAGAAATTTCTTTGTGTTCTGTGAAATCATCTCACAGAGTTACAGCTTTCCCCTCAAGAAGCCTTTCGCGAAGACAGTTCTTGTGGAATTGGCAAAATGATATTTGGAAGCCCATAGAGGGCTATGGTGAAAAAGGAAATATCCTCAGATGAAATCTGGAAAGAAGCTTTCTGAGAAACTGCTTAGTGTTCTGTTAATTCATCTCACAGAGTTACATCTGTATTTCGTGGATCTCTTTGCTAGCCTTATTTCTGTGGAATCTGAGAACAGATATTTCGGATCACTTGGAAGACTATAGGGCCAAAGGAAATATCCTCCGATAACAAAGAGAATGAAGCTTTCTGAGAAACTTCCTTGTGTTCTGTGAAATCATCTCACAGAGTTACAGCTTTCCCCTCAAGAAGCCTTTCGCCAAGACAGTTCTTCTGGAATTGACAAAGTGATATTTGGAAGCCCATAGAGGGCTATGTGAAAAAGGAAATATCCTCAGATGAAATCTGGAAAGAAGCTTTCTGAGAATCTGCTTAGTGTTCTGTTAATTCATCTCACAGAGTTACATCTGTATTTCGTGGATCTCTTTGCTAGCCTTATTTCTGTGGAATCTGAGAACAGATATTTCGGATCCCTTGGAAGACTATTCGGCCATGGGAAATATCCTACGATAACAAAGAGAAAGAAGCTTTTTGAGAAACTTCTTTGTGTTCTGTGAAATCATCTCACAGAGTTACAGCTTTCCCCTCAAGAAGCCTTTCGCCAAGGCAGTTCTTGTGGAATTGGCAAAGTGATATTTGGAAGCCCATAGAGGGCTATGGTGAAAAAGGAAATATCCTCAGATGAAATCTGGAAAGAAGCTTTCTGAGAAACTGCTTAGTGTTCTGTTAATTCATCTCACAGAGTTACATGTGTATTTCGTCGATCTCTTTGCTAGCCTTATTTCTGTGGAATCTGAGAACAGATATTTCGGATCCCTTGGAAGACTATAGGGCCAAAGGAAATATCCTCCGATAACAAAGAGAAAATAGCTTTCTGAGAAACTTCTTTGTGTTCTTTGACATCATCTCACAGAGTTACAGCTTTCCCCTCAAGAAGCCTTTCGTTAAGACAGTTCTTGTGGAATTGGCAAAGTGATATTTGGAAGCCCATAGATGGCTATGGTTAAAAAAGGAAATATCCTCAGATGAAATCTGGAAAGAAGCTTTCTGAGAAACTGCTTAGAGTTCTGTTAATTCATCTCAGAGAGTTACATCTGTATTTCGTGGATCTCTTTGCTTGCCTTATTTCTGTGGAATCTGAGAACAGATATTTCGGATCCCTTGGAAGACTATAGGGCCAAAGGAAATATCTTCCGATAACAAAGAGAAAGAAGCTTTCTGAGAAACATCCTTGTGTTCTGTGAAATCATCTCTCAGAGTTACAGCTTTCCCCTCAAGAAGCCTTTCGCCAAGACAGTTCTTGTGCAATTGGAAAAGTGATATTTGGAAGCCCATAGAGGGCTATGGTGAAAAAGGAAATATCCTCAGATGAAATCTGGAAAGAATCTTTCAGAGAAACTGCTTAGTGTTCTGTTAATTCATCTCACAGAGTTACATGTGTATTTCGTGGATCTCTTTGCTAGCCTTATTTCTGTGGAATCTGAGAACAGATATTTCGGATCCCTTGGAAGACTATTCGGCCAAAGGAAATATCCTCCGATAACAAAGAGAAAGAAGCTTTCTGAGAAACTTCTTCGTGTTCTGTGAAATTATCTCACAGAGTTACATCTTTCCCCTCATGAAGCCTTTCGCTAAGAGAGTTCTTGTGGAATTGGCAAAGTGATATTTGGAAGCCCATAGAGGGCTATGGTGAAAAAGAAAATATGCTCAGATGAAATCTGGAAAGAAGCTTTCTGAGAAACTGCTTAGTGTTCTGTTAATTCATCTCACCGAGTTACATCTGTATTTCGTGGATATCGTTGCTAGCCTTATATCTGAGGAATCAGAGAACAGATATTTCGGATCCCTTGGAAGACTATAGGGCCAAAGGAAATATCCTCCGATAACAAAGAGAAAGAAGCTTTCTGAGAAACTTCTTGGTGTTCTTTGAAATCGTTTCACAGAGTTACAGCGTTCCCCTCAAGAAGCTTTTTGCTAAAACAGTTCTCGTGGAATTGGCAAAGTTATATTTGGAAGCCAATAGAGGGCTATGGTGAAAAAGGAAATATCCTCAGATGAAATCTGGAAAGAAGCTTTCTGATAAACTGCTTAGTGTTCTGTTAATTCATCTCACCCAATTACATCTGTATTCCGTGGATCTCTTTGCTAGCTTTATATCTGTGGAATCTGAGAACAGATATTTCGGATCCCTTGGAAGACTATAGGGCCAAAGGAAATATCCTCCGTTAACAAAGAGAAAGAAGCTTTCAGAGAAACTTCTTTGTGTTCTTTGAAATCATCTCACAGAGTTACAGCTTTCCCCTCAAGAACCTTTTCGCTAAGGCAGTTCTTGTGGAATTGGCAAAGTGATATTTGAAAGCCCATAGAGGGCTAAGTTGAAAAAGGAAATATCCTCCGATGAAATCTGGAAAGAAGCTTTCTGAGAAACTGCTTAGTGTTCTGTTAATTCATCTCCCACAGTTACATCTGTATTTCGTGGATCTCTTTGCTAGCCTTATTTCTGTGGAATCTCAGAACAGATATTTCGGATCCCTTTGAAGACTATAGGGCCAAAGGAAATATCCTCCGATAACAAAGAGAAAGAAGCTTTCTGAGAAACTTCTTCGTGTTCTTTGAAATCATCTCACAGAGTTACAGCTTTCCCTCAAGAAGCCTTTCGCTAAGACACTTCTTGTGGAATTGGCAAAGTGATATTTGGAAGCCCATAGAGGGCTACGGTGAAAAAGGAAATATCCTCAGATGAAATCTGGAAAGAAGCTTTCTGAGAAACTGCTTAGTGTTCTGTTAATTCATCTCACCGAGTTACATCTGTATTTCGTGGATATCGTTGCTAGCCTTATATCTGTGGAATCTGAGAACAGATATTTCGGATCCCTTGGAAGACTATAGGGCCAAAGGAAATATCCTCCAATAACAAAGAGAAAGAAGCTTTCTTAGAAACTTCTTGGTGTTCTTTGAAATCGTTTCACAGAGTTACAGCGTTCCCCTCAGGTAGCTTTTTGCTAAAACAGTTCTTGTGGAATTGGCGAAGTGATATTTGGAAGCCCATAGAGGGCTATGGTGAAAAAGGAAATATCCTCAGAAGAAATCTGGAAAGAAGCTTTCTGATAAACTGCTTAGTGTTCTGTTAATTCATCCCACCCAATTACATCTGTATTTCGTGGATCTCTTTGCTAGCCTTATTTCTGTGGAATCTGAGAACAGATATTTCGGATCCCTTGGAAGACTATAGGGCCAAGGAAATATCCTCCGATAACAAAGAGAAAGAAGCTTTCTGAGAAACTTCTTTGTGTTCTTTGAAATCATCTGACAGAGTTTCAGCTTTCCCCTCAAGAGGTCTTTCGTTAAGACAGTTCTTGTGGAATTGGCAAAGTGATATTTGGAAGCCCATAGAGGGCTATGGTGAAAAAGGAAATATCCTCAGATCAAATCTGGAAAGAAGCTTTCTGAGAAACTGCTTAGTGTTCTGTTAATTCATCTCACAGAGTTACATCTGTATTTCGTCGATCACTTTGCTAGCCTTATTTCTGTGGAATCTGAAAACAGGTATTTCGGATCCCTTGGAAGACTATAGGGCCAAAGGAAATATCCTCCGATAACAAAGAGAAAGAAGCTTTCTGAGAAACTTCTTTGTGTTCTTTGAAATCATCTCACAGAGTTACAGCTTTCCCCTCAAGAAGCCTTTCGTTAAGACAGTTCTTGTGGAATTGGCAAAGTGATATTTGGAAGCCCATAGAGGGCTATGGTTAAAAAAGGAAATATCCACAGATGAAATCTGGAAAGAAGCTTTCTGAGAAACTGCTTAGTGTTCTGTTAATTCATCTCACAGAGTTACATCTGTATTTCGTGGATCTCCTTGCTTGCCTTATTTCTGTGGAATCTGAGAAAAGCTATTGTGGATCCCTTGGAAGACTATGGGGCCAAATGAAATATCCTCCGATAACAAAGAGAAAGAAGCTTTCTGAGAAACTTCTTTGTGTTCTGTGAAATCATCTCACAGAGTTACAGCTTTGCCCTCAAGAAGCCTTTCGTCAAGACAGTTCTTGTGGAATTGGCAAAGTGATATTTGGAAGCCCATAGAGGGCTATGGTGAAAAAGGAAATATCCTCAGATGAAATCAGGAAAGAAGCTTTCTGAGAAACTGCTTAGTGTTCTGTTAATTCATCTCACAGAGTTACATCTGTATTTCGTGGATCTCGTTGCTAGAATTATTTCTGTGGAATCTGAGAACAGATATTTCGGATCCCTTGAAAGACTATAGGGCCAAAGGAAATATCCTCCGATAACAAAGAGAAAGAAGCTTTCTGAGAAAATTCTTTGTGTTCTTTGAAATCATCTCACAGAGTTACAGCGTTCCCCTCAAGAAGCCTTTTGCTAAACAGTTCTTCTGGAATTTGCAAAGTGATATTTGGAAGCCCATAGAGGGCTATGGTGAAAAAGGAAATATCCTCAGATGAAATCTGGAAAGAAGCTTTCTGAGAAACTGCTTAGTGTTCTGTTAATTCATCTCACCGAGTTACATCTGTATTTCGTGGATATCGTTGCTAGCCTTATATCTGTGGAATCTGAGAACCGATATTTCGGATCCCTTGGAAGACTATAGGGCCAAAGGAAATATCCTCCGATAACAAAGAGAAAGAAGCTTTCTGAGAAACTTCTTGGTGTTCTTTGAAATCGTTTCACAGAGTTACAGCGTTCCCCTCAAGAAGCCTTTCGCCAAGACAGTTCTCGTGGAATTGGCAAAGTGATATTTGGAAGCCAATAGAGGGCTATGGTGAAAAAGGAAATATCTTCAGATGAAATCTGGAAAGAAGCTTTCTGATAAACTGCTTACTGTTCTGTTAATTCACCTCACCCAATTACATCTGTATTTCGTGGATCTCTTTGCTAGCCTTATATCTGTGGAATCTGAGAACAGATATTTCGGATCCCTTGGAAGACTATAGGGCCAAAGGAAATATCCTCCGATAACAAAGAGAAAGAACCTTTCTGAGAAACATCTTTGTGTTCTTTGAAATCATCTCGTAGAGTTACAGCTTTCCCCTCAAGAGGCCTTTCGTTAAGACAGTTCTTGTGGTATTGGCAAAGTGATATTTGGAAGCCCATAGAGGGCTATGGTGAAAAAGGAAATATCCTCAGATGAAATCTGGAAAGAAGCTTTCTGAGAAACTGCTTAGTGTTCTGTTAATTCATCTAACAGAGTTACATCTGTATTTCGTCGATCTCTTTGCTAGCCTTATTTCTGTGGAATCAGAAAACAGATATTTCGGATCCCTTGGAATACTATAGGGCCAAAGGAAATATCCTCTGATAAGAAAGAGAAAGAAGCTTTCTGAGAAACTTCTTTGTGTTCTGTGAAATCATCTCCCAGAGTTACAGCTTTCCCCTCAAGAAGCCTTTCGCTAAGACAGTTCTTGTGGAATTGGCAAAGTGATATTTGGAAGCCCATAGAGGGCTATGGTGAAAAAGGAAATATCCTCAGATGAAATCTGGAAAGAAGCTTTCTGAGAAACTGGTTAGTGTTCTGTTAATTCATCTCACAGAGTTACATCTGTATTTCGTGGATCTCTTTGCTAGCCTTATTTCTGTGGAATCTGAGAACAGATATTTCGGATCCCTTGGAAGACTATAGGGCCAAAGGAAATATCCTACAATAACAAAGAGAAAGAAGCTTTCTGAGAAACTTCTTTGTGTTCTTTGAAATCATCTCACAGAGTTACAGCTTTCCCCTCAAGAAGCCTTTCGCTAAGACACTTCTTTTGGAATTGGCAAAGTGATATTTGGAAGCCCATAGAGGGCTACGGTGAAAAAGGAAATATCCTCAGATGAAATCTGGAAAGAAGCTTTCTGAGAAACTGCTTAGTGTTCTGTTAATTCATCTCACAGAGTTACATCTGTATTTCGTGGATCTCGTTGCTAGAATTATTTCTGTGGAATCTGAGAACAGATATTTCGGATCCCTTGAAAGACTATAGGGCCAAAGGAAATATCCTCCGATAACAAAGAGAAAGAAGCTTTCTGAGAAAATTCTTTGTGTTCTTTGAAATCATCTCACAGAGTTACAGCGTTCCCCTCAAGAAGCCTTTTGCTAAACAGTTCTTGTGGAATTTGCAAAGTGATATTTGGAAGCCCATAGAGGGCTATGGTGAAAAAGGAAATATCCTCAGATGAAATCTGGAAAGAAGCTTTCTGAGAAACTGCTTAGTGTTCTGTTAATTCATCTCACCGAGTTACATCTGTATTTCGTGGATATCGTTGCTAGCCTTATATCTGTGGAATCTGAGAACCGATATTTCGGATCCCTTGGAAGACTATAGGGCCAAAGGAAATATCCTCCGATAACAAAGAGAAAGAAGCTTTCTGAGAAACTTCTTGGTGTTCTTTGAAATCGTTTCACAGAGTTACAGCGTTCCCCTCAAGAAGCCTTTCGCCAAGACAGTTCTCGTGGAATTGGCAAAGTGATATTTGGAAGCCAATAGAGGGCTATGGTGAGAAAGGAAATATCTTCAGATGAAATCTGGAAAGAAGCTTTCTGATAAACTGCTTACTGTTCTGTTAATTCACCTCACCCAATTACATCTGTATTTCGTGGATCTCTTTGCTAGCCTTATATCTGTGGAATCTGAGAACAGATATTTCGGATCCCTTGGAAGACTATAGGGCCAAAGGAAATATCCTCCGATAACAAAGAGAAAGAACCTTTCTGAGAAACATCTTTGTGTTCTTTGAAATCATCTCGTAGAGTTACAGCTTTCCCCTCAAGAGGCCTTTCGTTAAGACAGTTCTTGTGGTATTGGCAAAGTGATATTTGGAAGCCCATAGAGGGCTATGGTGAAAAAGGAAATATCCTCCGATGAAATCTGGAAAGAAGCTTTCTGAGAAACTGCTTAGTGTTCTGTTAATTCATCTAACAGAGTTACATCTGTATTTCGTCGATCTCTTTGCTAGCCTTATTTCTGTGGAATCTGAAAACAGATATTTCGGATCCCTTGGAATACTATAGGGCCAAAGGAAATATCCTCTGATAAGAAAGAGAAAGAAGCTTTCTGAGAAACTTCTTTGTGTTCTGTGAAATCATCTCCCAGAGTTACAGCTTTCCCCTCAAGAAGCCTTTCGCTAAGACAGTTCTTGTGGAATTGGCAAAGTGATATTTGGAAGCCCATAGAGGGCTATGGTGAAAAAGGAAATATCCTCAGATGAAATCTGGAAAGAAGCTTTCTGAGAAACTGCTTAGTGTTCTGTTAATTCATCTCACAGAGTTACATCTGTATTTCGTGGATCTCTTTGCTAGCCTTATTTCTGTGGAATCTGAGAACAGATATTTCGGATCCCTTGGAAGACTATAGGGCCAAAGGAAATATCCTACAATAACAAAGAGAAAGAAGCTTTCTGAGAAACTTCTTTGTGTTCTTTGAAATCATCTCACAGAGTTACAGCTTTCCCCTCAAGAAGCCTTTCGCTAAGACACTTCTTTTGGAATTGGCAAAGTGATATTTGGAAGCCCATAGAGGGCTACGGTGAAAAAGGAAATATCCTCAGATGAAATCTGGAAAGAAGCTTTCTGAGAAACTGCTTAGTGTTCTGTTAATTCATCTCACAGAGTTACATCTGTATTTCGTCGATCTCTTTGCTAGCCTTATTTCTGTGGAATCTGAGAACAGATATTTCGCATCCCTAGGAAGACTACAGGGCCAAAGGAAATATCCTCCGATAACAAAGAGAAAGAACCTTTCTGAGAAACTTCTTTGTGTTCTTTGAAATCATCTCACAGAGTTACAGCTTTCCCCTCCAGAAGCCTTTCGCTGAGACAGTTCTTGTGGAATTGGCAAAGTGATATTTGGAAGCCCCTAGAGGGCTATGGTGAAAAACGAAATATCCTCCGATGAAATCTGGAAAGAAGCTTTCTGAGAAACTGCTTAGTGTTCTGTTAATTCATCTCACAGAGTTACATCTGTATTTCGTCGATCTCTTTGCTAGCCTTATTTCTGTGGAATCTGAGAACAGATATTTCGGATTCCTTGGAAGACTATAGGGCCAACGGAAATATCCTCCGATAACAAAGAGAAAGAAGCTTTCTGAGAAATTTCTTTGTGTTCTGTGAAATCATCTCACAGAGTTACAGCTTTCCCCTCAAGAAGCCTTTCGCGAAGACAGTTCTTGTGGAATTGGCAAAATGATATTTGGAAGCCCATAGAGTGCTATGGTGAAAAAGGAAATATCCTCAGATGAAATCTGGAAAGAAGCTTTCTGAGAAACTGCTTAGTGTTCTGTTAATTCATCTCACAGAGTTACATCTGTATTTCGTGGATCTCTTTGCTAGCCTTATTTCTGTGGAATCTGAGAACAGATATTTCGGATCACTTGGAAGACTATAGGGCCAAAGGAAATATCCTCCGATAACAAAGAGAATGAAGCTTTCTGAGAAACTTCCTTGTGTTCTGTGAAATCATCTCACAGAGTTACAGCTTTCCCCTCAAGAAGCCTTTCGCCAAGACAGTTCTTCTGGAATTGGCAAAGTGATATTTGGAAGCCCATAGAGGGCTATGTGAAAAAGGAAATATCCTCAGATGAAATCTGGAAAGAAGCTTTCTGAGAATCTGCTTAGTGTTCTGTTAATTCATCTCACAGAGTTACATCTGTATTTCGTGGATCTCTTTGCTAGCCTTATTTCTGTGGAATCTGAGAACAGATATTTCGGATCCCTTGGAAGACTATTCGGCCATGGGAAATATCCTACGATAACAAAGAGAAAGAAGCTTTTTGAGAAACTTCTTTGTGTTCTGTGAAATCATCTCACAGAGTTACAGCTTTCCCCTCAAGAAGCCTTTCGCCAAGGCAGTTCTTGTGGAATTGGCAAAGTGATATTTGGAAGCCCATAGAGGGCTATGGTGAAAAAGGAAATATCCTCAGATGAAATCTGGAAAGAAGCTTTCTGAGAAACTGCTTAGTGTTCTGTTAATTCATCTCACAGAGTTACATGTGTATTTCGTCGATCTCTTTGCTAGCCTTATTTCTGTGGAATCTGAGAACAGATATTTCGGATCCCTTGGAAGACTATAGGGCCAAAGGAAATATCCTCCGATAACAAAGAGAAAATAGCTTTCTGAGAAACTTCTTTGTGTTCTTTGACATCATCTCACAGAGTTACAGCTTTCCCCTCAAGAAGCCTTTCGTTAAGACAGTTCTTGTGGAATTGGCAAAGTGATATTTGGAAGCCCATAGATGGCTATGGTTAAAAAAGGAAATATCCTCAGATGAAATCTGGAAAGAAGCTTTCTGAGAAACTGCTTAGAGTTCTGTTAATTCATCTCAGAGAGTTACATCTGTATTTCGTGGATCTCTTTGCTTGCCTTATTTCTGTGGAATCTGAGAACAGATATTTCGGATCCCTTGGAAGACTATAGGGCCAAAGGAAATATCTTCCGATAACAAAGAGAAAGAAGCTTTCTGAGAAACATCCTTGTGTTCTGTGAAATCATCTCTCAGAGTTACAGCTTTCCCCTCAAGAAGCCTTTCGCCAAGACAGTTCTTGTGCAATTGGCAAAGTGATATTTGGAAGCCCATAGAGGGCTATGGTGAAAAAGGAAATATCCTCAGATGAAATCTGGAAAGAATCTTTCAGAGAAACTGCTTAGTGTTCTGTTAATTCATCTCACAGAGTTACATGTGTATTTCGTGGATCTCTTTGCTAGCCTTATTTCTGTGGAATCTGAGAACAGATATTTCGGATCCCTTGGAAGACTATTCGGCCAAAGGAAATATCCTCCGATAACAAAGAGAAAGAAGCTTTCTGAGAAACTTCTTCGTGTTCTGTGAAATTATCTCACAGAGTTACATCTTTCCCCTCATGAAGCCTTTCGCTAAGAGAGTTCTTGTGGAATTGGCAAAGTGATATTTGGAAGCCCATAGAGGGCTATGGTGAAAAAGAAAATATGCTCAGATGAAATCTGGAAAGAAGCTTTCTGAGAAACTGCTTAGTGTTCTGTTAATTCATCTCACCGAGTTACATCTGTATTTCGTGGATATCGTTGCTAGCCTTATATCTGAGGAATCAGAGAACAGATATTTCGGATCCCTTGGAAGACTATAGGGCCAAAGGAAATATCCTCCGATAACAAAGAGAAAGAAGCTTTCTGAGAAACTTCTTGGTGTTCTTTGAAATCGTTTCACAGAGTTACAGCGTTCCCCTCAAGAAGCTTTTTGCTAAAACAGTTCTCGTGGAATTGGCAAAGTTATATTTGGAAGCCAATAGAGGGCTATGGTGAAAAAGGAAATATCCTCAGATGAAATCTGGAAAGAAGCTTTCTGATAAACTGCTTAGTGTTCTGTTAATTCATCTCACCCAATTACATCTGTATTCCGTGGATCTCTTTGCTAGCTTTATATCTGTGGAATCTGAGAACAGATATTTCGGATCCCTTGGAAGACTATAGGGCCAAAGGAAATATCCTCCGTTAACAAAGAGAAAGAAGCTTTCAGAGAAACTTCTTTGTGTTCTTTGAAATCATCTCACAGAGTTACAGCTTTCCCCTCAAGAACCTTTTCGCTAAGGCAGTTCTTGTGGAATTGGCAAAGTGATATTTGAAAGCCCATAGAGGGCTAAGTTGAAAAAGGAAATATCCTCCGATGAAATCTGGAAAGAAGCTTTCTGAGAAACTGCTTAGTGTTCTGTTAATTCATCTCCCACAGTTACATCTGTATTTCGTGGATCTCTTTGCTAGCCTTATTTCTGTGGAATCTCAGAACAGATATTTCGGATCCCTTTGAAGACTATAGGGCCAAAGGAAATATCCTCCGATAACAAAGAGAAAGAAGCTTTCTGAGAAACTTCTTCGTGTTCTTTGAAATCATCTCACAGAGTTACAGCTTTCCCTCAAGAAGCCTTTCGCTAAGACACTTCTTGTGGAATTGGCAAAGTGATATTTGGAAGCCCATAGAGGGCTACGGTGAAAAAGGAAATATCCTCAGATGAAATCTGGAAAGAAGCTTTCTGAGAAACTGCTTAGTGTTCTGTTAATTCATCTCACAGAGTTACATCTGTATTTCGTCGATCTCTTTGCTAGCCTTATTTCTGTGGAATCTGAGAACAGATATTTCGCATCCCTAGGAAGACTATAGGGCCAAAGGAAATATCCTCCGATAACAAAGAGAAAGAAGCTTTCTGAGAAACTTCTTTGTGTTCTTTGTAATCATCTCACAGAGTTACAGCTTTCCCCTCCAGAAGCCTTTCGCTGAGACAGTTCTTGTGGAATTGGCAAAGTGATATTTGGAAGCCCCTAGAGGGCTATGGTGAAAAAGGAAATATCCTCCGATGAAATCTGGAAAGAAGCTTTCTGAGAAACTGCTTAGTGTTCTGTTAATTCATCTCACAGAGTTACATCTGTATTTCGTCGATCTCTTTGCTAGCCTTATTTCTGTGGAATCTGAGAACAGATATTTCGGATACCTTGGAAGACTATAGGGCCAAAGGAAATATCCTCCGATAACAAGGAGAAAGAAGCTTTCTGAGAAATTTCTTTCTTCTGTGAAATCATCTCACAGAGTTACAGCTTTCCCCTCAAGAAGCCTTTCGCGAAGACAGTTCTTGTGGAATTGGCAAAGTGATATTTGAAAGCCCATAGAGGGCTATGGTGAAAAAGGAAATATCCTCAGATGAAATCTGGAAAGAAGCTTTCTGAGAAACTGCTTAGTGTTCTGTTAATTCATCTCACAGAGTTACATCTGTATTTCGTCGATCTCTTTGCTAGCCTTATTTCTGTGTAAACTGAGAACAGATATTTCGGATCCCTTGGAAGACTATAGGGCCAAAGGAAATATCCTCCGATAACAAAGAGAATGAAGCTTTCTGAGAAACTTCCTTGTGTTCTGTGAAATCATCTCACAGAGTTACAGCTTTCCCCTCAAGAAGCCTTTCGCCAAGACAGTTCTTCTGGAATTGGCAAAGTGATATTTGGAAGCCCATAGAGGGCTATGGTGAAAAAGGAAATATCCTCAGATGAAATCTGGAAAGAAGCTTTCTGAGAAACTGCTTAGTGTTCTGTTAATTCAGCTCACAGAGTTACATGTGTATTTCGTGGATCTCTTTGCTAGCCTTATTTCTGTGGAATCTGAGAACAGATATTTCGGATCCCTTGGAAGACTATAGGGCCAAAGGAAATATCCTCCGATAACAAAGAGAAAGAAGCTTTCTGAGAAACTTCTTTGTGTTCTTTGAAATCATCTCACAGAGTTACAGCTTTCCCCTCAAGAAGCCTTTCGTTAAGACAGTTCTTGTGGAATTGGCAAAGTGATATTTGGAAGCCCATAGATGGCTATGGTTAAAAAAGGAAATATACTCAGATGAAATCTGGAAAGAAGCTTTCTGAGAAACTGCTTAGTGTTCTGTTAATTCATCTCAAAGAGTTACATCTGTATTTCGTGGATCTCTTTGCTTGCCTTATTTCTGTGGAATCTGAGAACAGATATTTCGGATCCCCTGGAACACTATAGGGCCAAAGGAAATATCTTCCGATAACAAAGAGAAAGAAGCTTTCTGAGAAACATCCTTGTGTTCTGTGAAATCATCTCTCAGAGTTACAGCTTTCCCCTCAAGAAGCCTTTCGCCAAGACAGTTCTTGTGGAATTGGCAAAGTGATATTTGGAAGTCCATAGAGGGCTATGGTGAAAAAGGAAATATCCTCAGATGAAATCTGGAAAGAAGCTTTCTGAGAAACTGCTTAGTGTTCTGTTAATTCATCTCACAGAGTTACATGTGTATTTCGTGGATCTCTTTGCTAGCCTTATTTCTGTGGAATCTGAGAACAGATATTTCAGATCCCTTGGAAGACTATTCGGCCAAAGGAAATATCCTACGATAACAAAGAGAAAGAAGCTTTCTGAGAAACTTCTTTGTGTTCTGTGAAATCATCTCACAGAGTTACAGCTTTCCCCTCAAGAAGCCTTTCTCCAAGGCAATTCTTGTGGAATTGGCAAAGTGATATTTGGAAGCCCCTAGAGGGCTATGGTGAAAAAGGAAATATCCTCCGATGAAATCTGGAAAGAAGCTTTCTGAGAAACTGCTTAGTGTTCTGTTAATTCATCTCACAGAGTTACATCTGTATTTCGTCGATCTCTTTGCTTGCCTTATTTCTGTGGAATCTGAGAACAGATATTTCGGATCCCTTGGAAGACTATAGGGCCAAAGGAAATATCCTCCGATAACAAAGAGAAAGAAGCTTTCTCAGCAACTTCTTTGTGTTCTGTGAAATCATCTCACAGAGTTACATCTTTCCCTTCAAGAAGCCTTTCGCTAAGACAGTTCTTGTGGAATTGGCAAAGTGATATTTGGAAGCCCATAGAGGGCTATGGTGAAAAAGGAAATATCCTCCGATGAAATCTGGAAAGAAGCTTTCTGAGAAACTGCTTAGTGTTCTGTTAATTCATTGCACAGAGTTACATCTGTATTTCGTCGATCTCTTTGCTAGCCTTATTTCTGTGGAATCGGAAAACAGATATTTCGGATCCCTTGGAAGACTATAGGGGCAAAGGAAATATCCTCCGATAACAAAGAGAAAGAAGCTTTCTGAGAAACTTCTTTGTGTTCTGTGAAATCATCTCACAGAGTTACATCTTTCCCCTCAAGAAGCCTTTCGTTAAGACAGTTCTTGTGGAATTGGCAAAGTGATATTTGGAAGCCCATAGAGGGCTATGGTGAAAAAGGAAATATCCTCAGATGAAATCTGGAAAGAAGCTTTCTGAGAAACTGCTTAGTGTTCTGTTAATTCATCTCACAGAGTTACATCTGTATTTCGTCGATCTCTTTGGTAGCCTTATTTCTGTGGAATCTGAGAACAGATATTTCGGATCCCTTGGAAGACTATAGGGCCAAAGGAAATATCCTCCGTTAACAAAGAGAAAGCAGCTTTCTGAGAAACTTCCTTGTGTTCTGTGAAATCATCTCACAGAGTTACATCTTTCCCCTCAAGAAGCCTTTCGTTAAGACAGTTCTTGTGGAATTGGCAAAGTGATATTTGGAAGCCCATAGAGGGCTACGGTGAAAAAGGAAATATCCTCAGATGAAATCTGGAAAGAAGCTTTCTGAGAAACTGCTTAGTGTTCTGTTAATTCATCTCACAGAGTTACATCTGTATTTCGTGGATCTCTTTGCTAGGCTTATTTCTTTGGAATCTGGGAACAGATATTTCTGATCCCTTGGAAGACTATAGGGCCAAAGGAAATATCCTCCGATAACAAAGAGAAAGAAGCTTTCTGAGAAACTTCCTTGTGTTCTGTGAAATCATCTCACAGCGTTACAGCTATCCCCTCAAGAAGTCTTTCGCCAAGACAGTTCTTGTGGAATTGGCAAAGTGATATTTGGAAGCCCATAGAGGGCTATGGTGAAAAAGGAAATATCCTCAGATGAAATCTGGAAAGAAGCTTTCTGAGAAACTGCTTAGTGTTCTGTTAATTCATCTCACAGAGTTACATTTGTATTTCGTGGATCTCTTTGCTAGCCTTATTTCTGTGGAATCTGACAACAGATATTTCGGATCCCTTGGAAGACTATAGGGCCAAAGGAAATATCCTCCGATAACAAAGAGTAAGAAGCTTTCTGAGAAACTTCTTTGTGTTCTTTGAAATCATCTCCCAGAGTTACAGCTTTCCCCTCAAGAAGCCTTTCGCTAAGACAGTTCTTGTGGAATTGGCAAAGTGATATTTGGAAGCCCATAGAGGGCTATGGTGAAAAAGGAAATATCCTCAGATGAAATCTGGAAAGAAGCTTTCTGAGAAACTGCTTAGTCTTCTGTTAATTCATCTCACGGAGTTACATCTGTATTTCGTGGATCTCTTTGCTAGCCTTATTTTTGTGGAATCTGAGAACAGATATTTCGGATCCCTTGGAAGACTATAGGGCCAAAGGAAATATCCTCCGATAACAAAGAGAAAGAAGCTTTCTGAGAGACTTCTTTGTGTTCTGTGAAATCACCTGACAGAGTTACAGCTTTCCCCTCAAGAAGCCTTTCGTTAAGACAGTTCTTGTGGAATTGGCAAAGTGATATTTGGAAGCCCATAGAGGGCTATGGTGAAAAAGGAAATATCCTAAGATGAAATCTGGAAAGAAGCTTTCTGAGAAACTACTTAGTGTTCTGTTAATTCATCTCACAGAGTTACATCTGTATTTCGTCGATCTCTTTGGTAGCCTTATTTCTGTGGAATCTGAGAACAGATATTTCGGATCCCTTGGAAGACTATAGGGCCAAAGGAAATATCCTCCGATAACAAAGAGAAAGCAGCTTTCTGAGAAACTTCTTTGTGTTCTGTGAAATCATCTCACAGAGTTACATCTTTCCCCTCCAGAAGCCTTTCGCTAAGACAGTTCTTGTGGAATTGGCAAAGTGATATTTGGAAGCCCCTAGAGGGCTATGGTGAAAAAGGAAATATCCTCAGATGAAATCTGGAAAGAAGCTTTCTGAGAAACTGCTTAGTGTTCTGTTAATTCATCTCACAGAGTTACATCTGTATTTCGTGGATCTCTTTGCTAGCCTTATTTCTGTGGAATCTGAGAACAGATATTTCGGATCCCTTGGAAGACTATAGGGCCAAAGGAAATATCCTCCGATAACAACGAGTAAGAAGCTTTCTGAGAAATTTCTTTGTGTTCTGTGAAATCATCTCACAGAGTTACAGCTTTCCCCTCAAGAAGTCTTTCGCCAAGACAGTTCTTGTGGAATTGGCAAAGTGATATTTGGAAGCCCATAGAGGGCTATGGTGAAAAAGGAAATATCCTCAGATGAAATCTGGAAAGAAGCTTTCTGAGAAACTGCTTAGTGTTCTGTTAATTCATCTCACAGAGTTACATCTGTATTTCGTCGATCTCTTTGCTAGCCTTATTTCTGTGGAATCTGAGAACAGATATTTCGGATCCCTAGGAAGACTATAGGGCCAAAGGAAATATCCTCCGATAACAAAGAGAAAGAAGCTTTCTGAGAAACTTCTTTGTGTTCTTTGAAATCATCTCACAGAGTTACAGCTTTCCCCTCCAGAAGCCTTTCGCTAAGACAGTTCTAGTGGAATTGGCAAAGTGATATTTGGAAGCCCCTAGAGGGCTATGGTGAAAAAGGAAATATCCTCAGATGAAATCTGGAAAGAAGCTTTCTGAGAAACTGCTTAGTGTTCTGTTAATTCATCTCACAGAGTTACATCTGTATTTCGTGGATCTCTTTGCTAGCCTTATTTCTGTGGAATCTGATAACAGATATTTCGGATCCCTTGGAAGACTATAGGGCCAAAGGAAATATCCTCCGATAAGAAAGAGAAAGAAGCTTTCTGAGAAATTTCTTTGTGTTCTGTGAAATCATCTCACAGAGTTACAGCTTTCCTCTCAAGAAGCCTTTCGCCAAGACAGTTCTTGTGGAATTGGCAAAGTGATATTTGGAAGCCCATAGAGGGCTATGGTGAAAAAGGAAATATCCTCAGATGAAATCTGGAAAGAAGCTTTCTGAGAAACTGCTTAGTGTTCTGTTAATTCATCTCACAGAGTTACATCTGTATTTCGTGGATCTCTTTGCTAGCCTTATTTCTGTGGAATGTGAGAACAGATATTTCGGATCCCTTGGAAGAGTATAGGGCCAAAGGAAATATCCTCCGATAACAAAGAGAAAGAAGCTTTCTGAGAAACTTCCTTGTGTTCTGTGAAATCATCTCACAGAGTTACAGCTTTCCTTTCAAGAAGCCTTTCGGCAAGACAGTTCTTGTGGAATTGGCAAAGTGATATTTGGAATCCCATAGAGGGCTATGGTGAAAAAGGAAATATCCTCAGATGAAATCTGGAAAGAAGCTTTCTGAGAAACTGCTTAGTGTTCTGTTAATTCATGTCACAGAGTTACATCTGTATTTCGTGGATCTCTTTGCTAGCCTTATTTCTTTGGAATCTGAGAACAGATATTTCGGATCCCTTGGAAGACTATAGGGCCAAGGGAAATATCCTCCGATAACAAAGAGAAAGAAGCTTTCTGAGAAACTTCTTTGTGTTCTGTGAAATCATCTCACAGAGTTACAGCTTTCCCCTCAAGAAGCCTTTCGTTAAGACAGTTCTTGCGGAATTGGCAAAGTGATATTTGGAAGCCCATAGAGGGCTATGGTGAAAAAGGAAATATCCTCAGATGAAATCTGGAAAGAAGCTTTCTGAGAAACTGCTTAGTGTTCTGTTAATTCATCTCACAGAGTTACATCTGTATTTCGTCGATCTCTTTGCTAGCCTTATTTCTGTGGAATCTGAGAACAGATATTTCGGATCCCTAGGAAGACAATAGGGCCAAAGGAAATATCCTCCGATAACAAAGAGAAAGAAGCTTTCTGAGAAACTTCCTTGTGTTCTGTGAAATCATCTCACAGAGTTACAGCTTTCCCCTCAAGAAGACTTTCGGCAAGACAGTTCTTGTGGAATTGGCAAAGTGATATTTGGAAGCCCATAGAGGGCTATGGTGAAAAAGGAAATATCCTCAGATGAAATCTGGAAAGAAGCTTTCTGAGAAACTGCTTAGTGTTCTGTTAATTCATCTCACAGAGTTACATGTGTATTTCGTGGATCTCTTTGCTAGCCTTATTTCTGTGGAATCTGAAAACAGATATTTCGGATCCCTTGGAAGACTATAGGGCCAAAGGAAATATCCTCCGATAACAAAGAGAAAGAAGCTTTCTGAGAAATTTCTTTGTGTTCTGTTAAATCATCTCACAGAGTTACAGCTTTCCCCTCAAGAAGCCTTTCGCCAAGACAGTTCTTGTGGAATTGGCAAAGTGATATTTGGAAGCCCCTAGAGGGCTATGGTGAAAAAGGAAATATCCTCAGATGAAATCTGGAAAGAAGCTTTCTGAGAAACTGCTTAGTGTTCTGTTAATTCATCTCACAGAGTTACATCTGTATTTCGTGGATCTCTTTGCTAGCCTTATTTCTGTGGAATCTGAGAACAGATATTTCGGATCCCTTGGAAGACTATAGGGCCAAAGGAAATATCCTCCGATAACAAAGAGAAAGAAGCTTTCTGAGAAACTTCCTTGTGTTCTGTGAAATCATCTCACAGAGTTACAGCTTCCCCTCAAGAAGCCTTTCGCCAAGACAGTTCTTGTGGAATTGGCAAAGTGATATTTGGAAGCCCATAGAGGGCTATGGTGAAAAAGGAAATATCCTCAGATGAAATCTGGAAAGAAGCTTTCTGAGAAACTGCTTAGTGTTCTGTTAATTCATCTCACAGAGTTACATGTGTATTTCGTGGATCTCTTTGCTAGCCTTATTTCTGTGGAATCTGAGAACAGATATTTCGGATCCCTTGGAAGACTATTCGGCCAAAGGAAATATCCTACGATAACAAAGAGAAAGAAGCTGTCTGAGAAACTTCTTTGTGTTCTGTGAAATCATCTCACAGAGTTACAGCTTTCCCCTCAAGAAGCCTTTCGCCAAGGCAGTTCTTGTGGAATTGGCAAAGTGATATTTGGAAGCCCATAGAGGGCTATGGTGAAAAAGGAAATATCCTCACATGAAATCTGGAAAGAAGCTTTCTGAGAAACTGCTCAGTGTTCTGTTAATTCATCTCACAGAGTTACATCTGTATTTCGTCGATCTCTTTGCTAGCCTTATTTCTGTGTAATCTGAAAACAGATATTTCGGATCCCTTGGAAGACTATAGGGCCAAAGGAAATATCCTCCGATAATAAAGAGAAAGAAGCTCTCTGAGAAACTTCTTTGTGTTCTTTGAAATCATCTCACAGAGTTACAGCTTTCCCCTCAAGAAGCCTTTCGCTAAGACAGTTCTTGTGGAATTGGCAAAGTGATATTTGGAAGCCCACAGTTGGCTATGGTTAAAAAAGGAAATATCCTCAGATGAAATCTGGAAAGAAGCTTTCTGAGAAACTGCTTAGTGTTCTGTTAATTCATCTCACAGAGTTACATCTGTATTTCGTGGATCTCTTTGCTTGCCTTATTTCTGTGGATTCTGAGAACAGATGTTTCGGATCCCTTGGAAGACTATAGGGCCAAAGGAAATATCCTCCGATAACAAAGAGAAAGAAGGTTTCTGAGAAACTTCCTTGTGTTCTGTGAAATCATCTCACAGAGTTACAACTTTCCCCTCAAGAAGACTTTCGCCAAGGCAGTTCTTGCGGAATTGGCAAAGTGATATTTGGAAGCCCATAGAGGGCTATGGTGAAAAAGGAAATATCCTCACATGAAATCTGGAAAGAAGCTTTCTGAGAAACTGCTTAGTGTTCTGTTAATTCATCTCACAGAGTTACATCTGTATTTCGTCGATCTCTTTGCTAGCCTTATTTCTGTGGAATCTGAGAACAGATATTTCGGATCCCTTGGAAGACTATAGGGCCAAAGGAAATATCCTCCGATAACAAAGAGAAAGAAGCTTTCTGAGAAACTTCTTTGTGTTCTTTGAAATCATCTCACAGAGTTACAGCTTTCCCCTCCAGAAGCCTTTCGCTGAGACAGTTCTTGTGGAATTGGCAAAGTGATATTTGGAAGCCCCTAGAGGGCTATGGTGAAAAAGGAAATATCCTCCGATGAAATCTGGAAAGAAGCTTTCTGAGAAACTGCTTAGTGTTCTGTTAATTCATCTCACAGAGTTACATCTGTATTTCGTCGATCTCTTTGCTAGCCTTATTTCTGTGGAATCTGAGAACAGATATTTCGGATTCCTTGGAAGACTATAGGGCCAACGGAAATATCCTCCGATAACAAAGAGAAAGAAGCTTTCTGAGAAATTTCTTTGTGTTCTGTGAAATCATCTCACAGAGTTACAGCTTTCCCCTCAAGAAGCCTTTCGCGAAGACAGTTCTTGTGGAATTGGCAAAATGATATTTGGAAGCCCATAGAGGGCTATGGTGAAAAAGGAAATATCCTCAGATGAAATCTGGAAAGAAGCTTTCTGAGAAACTGCTTAGTGTTCTGTTAATTCATCTCACAGAGTTACATCTGTATTTCGTGGATCTCTTTGCTAGCCTTATTTCTGTGGAATCTGAGAACAGATATTTCGGACCCCTTGGAAGACTATAGGGCCAAAGGAAATATCCTCCGATAACAAAGAGAATGAAGCTTTCTGAGAAACTTCCTTGTGTTCTGTGAAATCATCTCACAGAGTTACAGCTTTCCCCTCAAGAAGCCTTTCGCCAAGACAGTTCTTCTGGAATTGGCAAAGTGATATTTGGAAGCCCATAGAGGGCTATGGTGAAAAAGGAAATATCCTCAGATGAAATCTGGAAAGAAGCTTTCTGAGAAACTGCTTAGTGTTCTGTTAATTCATCTCACAGAGTTACATGTGTATTTCGTGGATCTCTTTGCTAGCCTTATTTCTGTGGAATCTGAGAACAGATATTTCGGATCCCATGGAAGACTATTCGGCCATGGGAAATATCCTACGATAACAAAGAGAAAGAAGCTTTTTGAGAAACTTCTTTGTGTTCTGTGAAATCATCTCACAGAGTTACAGCTTTCCCCTCAAGAAGCCGTTCGCCAAGGCAGTTCTTGTGGAATTGGCAAAGTGATATTTGGAAGCCCATAGAGGGCTATGGTGAAAAAGGAAATATCCTCAGATGAAATCTGGAAAGAAGCTTTCTGAGAAACTGCTTAGTGTTCTGTTAATTCATCTCACAGAGTTACATGTGTATTTCGTCGATCTCTTTGCTAGCCTTATTTCTGTGGAATCTGAGAACAGATATTTCGGATCCCTTGGAAGACTATAAGGCCAAAGGAAATATCCTCCGATAACAAAGAGAAAATAGCTTTCTGAGAAACTTCTTTGTGTTCTTTGACATCATCTCACAGAGTTACAGCTTTCTCCTCAAGAAGCCTTTCGTTAAGACAGTTCTTGTGGAATTGGCAAAGTGATATTTGGAAGCCCATAGATGGCTATGGTTAAAAAAGGAAATATCCTCAGATGAAATCTGGAAAGAAGCTTTCTGAGAAACTGCTTAGAGTTCTTTTAATTCATCTCAGAGAGTTACATCTGTATTTCGTGGATCTCTTTGCTTGCCTTATTTCTGTGGAATCTGAGAACAGATATTTCGGATCCCTTGGAAGACTATAGGGCCAAAGGAAATATCTTCCGATAACAAAGAGAAAGAAGCTTTCTGAGAAACATCCTTGTGTTCTGTGAAATCATCTCTCAGAGTTACAGCTTTCCCCTCAAGAAGCCTTTCGCCAAGACAGTTCTTGTGCAATTGGAAAAGTGATATTTGGAAGCCCATAGAGGGCTATGGTGAAAAAGGAAATATCCTCAGATGAAATCTGGAAAGAATCTTTCAGAGAAACTGCTTAGTGTTCTGTTAATTCATCTCACAGAGTTACATGTGTATTTCGTGGATCTCTTTGCTAGCCTTATTTCTGTGGAATCTGAGAACAGATATTTCGGATCCCTTGGAAGACTATTCGGCCAAAGCAAATATCCTCCGATAACAAAGAGAAAGAAGCTTTCTGAGAAACATCCTTGTGTTCTGTGAAATCATCTCTCAGAGTTACAGCTTTCCCCTCAAGAAGCCTTTCGATAAGACAGTTCTTGTGGAATTGGCAAAGTGATGTTTGGAAGCCCATAGAGGGCTATGGTGAAAAAGAAAATATGCTCAGATGAAATCTGGAAAGAAGCTTTCTGAGAAACTGCTTAGTGTTCTGTTAATTCATCTCACCGAGTTACATCTGTATTTCGTGGATATCGTTGCTAGCCTTATATCTGAGGAATCAGAGAACAGATATTTCGGATCCCTTGGAAGACTATAGGGCCAAAGGAAATATCCTCCGATAACAAAGAGAAAGAAGCTTTCTGAGAAACTTCTTGGTGTTCTTTGAAATCGTTTCACAGAGTTACAGCGTTCCCCTCAAGAAGCTTTTTGCTAAAACAGTTCTCGTGGAATTGGCAAAGTTATATTTGGAAGCCAATAGAGGGCTATGGTGAAAAAGGAAATATCCTCAGATGAAATCTGGAAAGAAGCTTTCTGATAAACTGCTTAGTGTTCTGTTAATTCATCTCACCCAATTTCATCTGTATTCCGTGGATCTCTTTGCTAGCTTTATATCTGTGGAATCTGAGAACAGATATTTCGGATCCCTTGGAAGACTATAGGGCCAAAGGAAATATCCTCCGTTAACAAAGAGAAAGAAGCTTTCAGAGAAACTTCTTTGTGTTCTTTGAAATCATCTCACAGAGTTACAGCTTTCCCCTCAAGAACTTTTTCGCTAAGGCAGTTCTTGTGGAATTGGCAAAGTGATATTTGAAAGCCCATAGAGGGCTAAGGTGAAAAAGGAAATATCCTCCGATGAAATCTGGAAAGAAGCTTTCTGAGAAACTGCTTAGTGTTCTGTTAATTCATCTCCCACAGTTACATCTGTATTTCGTGGATCTCTTTGCTAGCCTTATTTCTGTGGAATCTCAGAACAGATATTTCGGATCCCTTGGAAGACTATAGGGCCAAAGGAAATATCCTCCGATAACAAAGAGAAAGAAGCTTTCTGAGAAACTTCTTCGTGTTCTTTGAAATCATCTCACAGAGTTACAGCTTTCCCCTCAAGAAGCCTTTCGCTAAGACACTTCTTGTGGAATTGGCAAAGTGTTATTTGGAAGCCCATAGAGGGCTACGGTGAAAAAGGAAATATCCTCAGATGAAATCTGGAAAGAAGCTTTCTGAGAAACTGCTTAGTGTTCTGTTAATTCATCTCACAGAGTTACATCTGTATTTCGTCGATCTCTTTGCTAGCCTTATTTCTGTGGAATCTGAGAACAGATATTTCGCATCCCTAGGAAGACTATAGGGCCAAAGGAAATATCCTCCGATAACAAAGAGAAAGTAGCTTTCTGAGAAACTTCTTTGTGTTCTTTGTAATCATCTCACAGAGTTACAGCTTTCCCCTCCAGAAGCCTTTCGCTGAGACAGTTCTTGTGGAATTGGCAAAGTGATATTTGGAAGCCCCTAGAGGGCTATGGTGAAAAAGGAAATATCCTCCGATGAAATCTGGAAAGAAGCTTTCTGAGAAACTGCTTAGTGTTCTGTTAATTCATCTCACAGAGTTACATCTGTATTTCGTCGATCTCTTTGCTAGCCTTATTTCTGTGGAATCTGAGAACAGATATTTCGGATACCTTGGAAGACTATAGGGCCAAAGGAAATATCCTCCGATAACAAAGAGAAAGAAGCTTTCTGAGAAATTTCTTTGTGTTCTGTGAAATCATCTCACAGAGTTACAGCTTTCCCCTCAAGAAGCCTTTCGCCAAGACAGTTCTTGTGGAATTGGCAAAGTGATATTTGGAAGCCCATAGAGGGCTATGGTGAAAAAGGAAATATCCTCAGATGAAATCTGGAAAGAAGCTTTCTGAGAAACTGCTTAGTGTTCTGTTAATTCATCTCACAGAGTTACATCTGTATTTCGTCGATCTCTTTGCTAGCCTTATTTCTGTGTAAACTGAGAACAGATATTTCGGATCCCTTGGAAGACTATAGGGCCAAAGGAAATATCCTCCGATAACAAAGAGAATGAAGCTTTCTGAGAAACTTCCTTGTGTTCTGTGAAATCATCTCACAGAGTTACAGCTTTCCCCTCAAGAAGCCTTTCGCCAAGACAGTTCTTGTGGAATTGGCAAAGTGATATTTGGAAGCCCATAGAGGGCTATGGTGAAAAAGGAAATATCCTCAGATGAAATCTGGAAAGAAGCTTTCTGAGAAACTGCTTAGTGTTCTGTTAATTCAGCTCACAGAGTTACATGTGTATTTCGTGGATCTCTTTGCTAGCCTTATTTCTGTGGAATCTGAGAACAGATATTTCGGATCCCTTGGAAGACTATAGGGCCAAAGGAAATATCCTCCGATAACAAAGAGAAAGAAGCTTTCTGAGAAACTTCTTTGTGTTCTTTGAAATCATCTCACAGAGTTACAGCTTTCCCCTCAAGAAGCCTTTCGTTAAGACAGTTCTTGTGGAATTGGCAAAGTGATATTTGGAAGCCCATAGAGGGCTATGGTGAAAAAGGAAATATACTCCGATGAAATCTGGAAAGAAGCTTTCTGAGAAACTGCTTAGTCTTCTGTTAATTCATCTCACGGAGTTACATCTGTATTTCGTGGATCTCTTTGCTAGCCTTATTTCTGTGGAATCTGAGAACAGATATTTCGGATCCCTTGGAAGACTATAGGGCCAAAGGAAATATCCTCCGATAACAAAGAGAAAGAAGCTTTCTGAGAGACTTCTTTGTGTTCTGTGAAATCACCTGACAGAGTTACAGCTTTCCCCTCAAGAAGCCTTTCGCCAAGACAGTTCTTGTGGAATTGGTAAAGTGATATTTGGAAGCCCATAGAGGGCTATGGTAAAAAAGGAAATATCCTCAGATGAAATCTGGAAAGAAGCTTTCTGAGAAACTGCTTAGTGTTCTGTTAATTCATCTCTCAGAGTTAAATCTGTATTTCGTGTATCTCTTTGCTAGCCATATTTCTGTGGAATCTGAGAACAGATATTTCGGATCCCTTGGAAGACTATAGGGCCAAAGGAAATATCCTCCGATAACAAAGAGAAAGAAGCTTTCTGAGAAACTTCTTTGTGTTCTGTGAAATCATCTCACAGAGTTACAGCTTTCCCCTCAAGAAGCCTTTCGCCAAGACAGTTCTTGTGGAATTGGCAAAGTGATATTTGGAAGCCCATAGAGGGCTATGGTGAAAAAGGAAATATCCTCAGATGAAATCTGGAAAGAAGCTTTCTGAGAAACTGCTTAGTGTTCTGTTAATTCATCTCACAGAGTTACATCTGTATTTCGTGGATCTCTTTGCTAGCCTTATTTCTGTGGAATCTGAGAACAGATATTTCGGATCCCCTGGAAGACTATAGGGCCAAAGGAAATATCCTCCGATAACAAAGAGAAAGAAGCTTTCTGAGAAATTTCTTTGTGTTCTGTGAAATCATCTCACAGAGTTACAGATTTCCCCTCAAGAAGCCTTTCGCCAAGACAGTTCTTGTGGAATTGGCAAAGTGATATTTGGAAGCCCATAGAGGGCTATGGTGAAAAAGGAAATATCCTCAGATAAAATCTGGAAAGAAGCTTTCTGAGAAACTGCTTAGTGTTCTGTTAATTCATCTCACAGAGTTATATCTGTATTTCGTGGATCTCTTTGCTAGCCTTATTTCTGTGGAATCTGAGAACAGATATTTCGGATCCCTTGGAAGACTATAGGGCCAAAGGAAATATCCTCCGATAACAAAGAGAAAGAAGGTTTCTGAGAAACTTCTTTGTGTTCTGTGAAATCATCTCACAGAGTTACAGCTTTCCCCTCAAGAAGCCTTTCGCCAAGACAGTTCTTGTGGAATTGGCAAAGTGATATTTGGAAGCCCATAGAGGGCTATGGTGAAAAAGGAAATATCCTCAGATGAAATCTGGAAAGAAGCTTTCTGAGAAACTGCTTAGTGTTCTGTTAATTCATCTCACAGAGTTACATCTGTATTTCGTGGATCTCTTTGCTAGCCTTATTTCTGTGGAATCTGAGAACAGATATTTCGGATCCCTTGGAAGACTATAGGGCCAAAGGAAATATCCTCCGAGAACAAAAAGAAAGAAGCTTTCTGAGAAACTTCTTTGTGTTCTTTGAAATCATCTCACAGGGTTATAGCTTTCCCCTCAAGAATCCTTTCGCTAAGACAGTTCTTGTGGAATTGGCAAAGTGATATTTGGAAGCCCATAGAGGGCTATGGTGAAAAAGGAAATACCCTCAGATGAAATTTGGAAAGAAGCTTTCTGAGAAACTGCTTAGTGTTCTGTTAATTCAACTCACCGAGTTACATCTGTATTTCGTTTATATCGTTGTTAGCCTTATATCTGTGGAATCTGAGAACAGATATTTCAGATCCCTTGGAAGAGTATAGGCCCAAGGAAATATCCTCCGATAACAAAGAGAAAGAAGCTTTCTGAGAAACTTCTTTGTGTTCTGTGAAATCATCTCACAGAGTTACAGCTTTCCCCTCAAGAAGCCTTTCGCTAAGACAGTTCTTGTGGAATTGGCAAAGTGATATTTGGAAGCCCATAGAGGGCTATGGTGAAAAAGGAAATATCCTCAGATGAAATCTGGAAAGAAGCTTTCTGAGAAACTGCTTAGTGTTCTGTTAATTCATCTCACAGTGTTACATCTGTATTTCGTGGATCTCTTTGCTAGCCTTATTTCTGTGGAATCTGAGAACATATATTTCGGATCCCTTGGAAGACTATAGGGTCAAAGGAAATATCCTCCGATAACAAAGAGAAAGATGCTTTCTGAGAAACTTCTTTGTGTTCTTTGAAATCATCTCCCAGAGTTACAGCTTTCCCCTCAAGAAGCCTTTCGCTAAGACAGTTCTTGTGGAATTGGCAAAGTGATATTTGGAAGCCCATAGAGGGCTATGGTGAAAAAGGAAATATCCTCAGATCAAATCTGGAAAGAAGCTTTCTGAGAAACTGCTTAGTGTTCTGTTAATTCATCTCACAGAGTTACATCTGTATTTCGTGGATCTCTTTGCTAGCCTTATTTCTGTGGAATCTGAGAACAGATATTTCGGATCCCTTGGAAGACTATAGGGCCAAAGGAAATATCCTCCGATAACAACGAGAAAGAAGCTTTCTGAGAAATTTCTTTGTGTTCTGTGAAATCATCTCACAGAGTTACAGCTTTCCCCGCAAGAAGTCTTTCGCCAAGACAGTTCTTGTGGAATTGGCAAAGTGATATTTGGAAGGCCATAGAGGGCTATGGTGAAAAAGGAAATATCCTCAGATGAAATCTGGAAAGAAGCTTTCTGAGAAACTGCTTAGTGTTCTGTTAATTCATCTCACAGAGTTACATCTGTATTTCGTGGATCTCTTTGCTAGCCTTATTTCTGTGGAATCTGAGAACAGATATTTCGGATCCCTTGGAAGACTATAGGGCCAAAGGAAATATCCTCCGATAAGAAAGAGAAAGAAGCTTTCCGAGAAACTTCCTTGTGTTCTGTGAAATCATCTCACAGAGTTACAGCTTTCCCCTCAAGAAGCCTTTCGGCAAGACAGTTCTTGTGGAATTGGCAAAGTGAAATTTGGAAGCCCATAGAGGGCTATGGTGAAAAAGGAAATATCCTCAGATGAAATCTGGAAAGAAGCTTTCTGAGAAACTGCTTAGTGTTCTGTTAATTCATCTCACAGAGTTACATCTGTATTTCGTGGATCTCTTTGCTAGCCTTATTTCTGTGGAATCTGAGAACATATATTTCGGATCCCTTGGAAGACTATAGGGTCAAAGGAAATATCCTCCGATAACAAAGAGAAAGTTGCTTTCTGAGAAACTTCTTTGTGTTCTTTGAAATCATCTCCCAGAGTTACAGCTTTCCCCTCAAGAAGCCTTTCGCTAAGACAGTTCTTGTGGAATTGGCAAAGTGATATTTGGAAGCCCATAGAGGGCTATGGTGAAAAAGGAAATATCCTCAGATGAAATCTGGAAAGAAGCTTTCTGAGAAACTGCTTAGTGTTCTGTTAATTCATCTCACAGAGTTACATCTGTATTTCGTGGATCTCTTTGCTAGCCTTATTTCTGTGGAATCTGAGAACAGATATTTCGGATCCCTTGGAAGACTATAGGGCCAAAGGAAATATCCTCCGATAACAACGAGAAAGAAGCTTTCTGAGAAATTTCTTTGTGTTCTGTGAAATCATCTCACAGAGTTACAGCTTTCCCCGCAAGAAGTCTTTCGCCAAGACAGTTCTTGTGGAATTGGCAAAGTGATATTTGGAAGGCCATAGAGGGCTATGGTGAAAAAGGAAATATCCTCAGATGAAATCTGGAAAGAAGCTTTCTGAGAAACTGCTTAGTGTTCTGTTAATTCATCTCACAGAGTTACATCTGTATTTCGTCGATCTCTTTTCTAGCCTTATTTCTGTGGAATCTGAGAACAGATATTTCGGATCCCTTGGAAGACTATAGGGCCAAAGGAAATATCCTCCGATAAGTAAGAGAAAGAAGCTTTCCGAGAAACTTCCTTGTGTTCTGTGAAATCATCTCACAGAGTTACAGCTTTCCCCTCAAGAAGCCTTTCGGCAAGACAGTTCTTGTGGAATTGGCAAAGTGATATTTGGAAGCCCATAGAGGGCTACGGTGAAAAAGGAAATATCCTCAGATGAAATCTGGAAAGAAGCTTTCTGAGAAACTGCTTAGTGTTCTGTTAATTCATCTCACAGAGTTACATCTGTATTTCGTGGATCTCTTTGCTAGCCTTATTTCTTTGGAATCTGAGAACAGATATTTCTGATCCCTTGGAAGACTATAGGGCCAAAGGAAATATCCTCCGATAACAAAGAGAAAGAAGCTTTCTGAGAAACTTCCTTGTGTTCTGTGAAATCATCTCACAGAGTTACAGCTTTCCCCTCCAGAAGCCTTTCGGCAAGACAGTTCTTGTGGAATTGGCAAAGTGATATTTGGAAGCCCATAGAGGGCTATGTTGAAAAAGGAAATATCCTCAGATGAAATCTGGAAAGAAGCTTTCTGAGAAACTGCTTAGTGTTCTGTTAATTCATCTCACAGAGTTACATCTGTATTTCGTCGATCTCTTTGCTAGCCTTATTTCTGTGGAATCTGAGAACAGATATTTCGGATCCCTAGGAAGACTATAGGGCCAAAGGAAATATCCTCCGATAACAAAGAGAAAGAAGCTTTCTGAGAAACTTCTTTGTGTTCTTTGAAATCATCTCACAGAGTTACAGCTTTCCCCTCCAGAAGCCTTTCGCTAAGACAGTTCTTGTGGAATTGGCAAAGTGATATTTGGAAGCCCCTAGAGGGCTATGGTGAAAAAGGAAATATCCTCAGATGAAATCTGGAAAGAAGCTTTCTGAGAAACTGCTTAGTGTTCTGTTAATTCATCTCACAGAGTTACATCTGTATTTCGTGGATCTGTTTGCTAGCCTTATTTCTGTGGAATCTGATAACAGATATTTCGGATCCCTTGGAAGACTATAGGGCCAAAGGAAATATCCTCCGATAACAAAGAGAAAGAAGCTTTCTGAGAAATTTCTTTGTGTTCTGTGAAATCATCTCACAGAGTTACAGCTTTCCTCTCAAGAAGCCTTTCGCCAAGACAGTTCTTGTGGAATTGGCAAAGTGATATTTGGAAGCCCATAGAGGGCTATGGTGAAAAAGGAAATATCCTCAGATGAAATCTGGAAAGAAGCTTTCTGAGAAACTGCTTAGTGTACTGTTAATTCATCTCACAGAGTTACATCTGTATTTCGTGGATCTCTTTGCTAGCCTTATTTCTGTGGAATCTGAGAACAGATATTTCGGATCCCTTGGAAGACTATAGGGCCAAAGGAAATATCCTCCGATAACAAAGAGAAAGAAGCTTTCTGAGAAACTTCCTTGTGTTCTGTGAAATCATCTCACAGAGTTACAGCTTTCCTTTCAAGAAGCCTTTCGGCAAGACAGTTCTTGTGGAATTGGCAAAGTGATATTTGGAATCCCATAGAGGGCTATGGTGAAAAAGGAAATATCCTCAGATGAAATCTGGAAAGAAGCTTTCTGAGAAACTGCTTAGTGTTCTGTTAATTCATGTCACAGAGTTACATCTGTATTTCGTGGATCTCTTTGCTAGCCTTATTTCTTTGGAATCTGAGAACAGATATTTCGGATCCCTTGGAAGACTATAGGGCCAAGGGAAATATCCTCCGATAACAAAGAGAAAGAAGCTTTCTGAGAAACTTCTTTGTGTTCTGTGAAATCATCTCACAGAGTTACAGCTTTCCCCTCAAGAAGCCTTTCGTTAAGACAGTTCTTGTGGAATTGGCAAAGTGATATTTGGAAGCCCATAGAGGGCTATGGTGAAAAAGGAAATATCCTCAGATGAAATCTGGAAAGAAGCTTTCTGAGAAACTGCTTAGTGTTCTGTTAATTCATCTCACAGAGTTACATGTGTATTTCGTGGATCTCTTTGCTAGCCTTATTTCTGTGGAATCTGAAAACAGATATTTCGGATCCCTTGGAAGACTATAGGGTCAAAGGAAATATCCTCCGATAACAAAGAGAAAGAAGCTTTCTGAGAAATTTCTTTGTGTTATGTTAAATCATCTCACAGAGTTACAGCTTTCCCCTCAAGAAGCCTTTCGCCAAGACAGTTCTTGTGGAATTGGCAAAGTGATATTTGGAAGCCCCTAGAGGGCTATGGTGAAAAAGGAAATATCCTCAGATGAAATCTGGAAAGAAGCTTTCTGAGAAACTGCTTAGTGTTCTGTTAATTCATCTCAGAGAGTTACATCAGTATTTCGTGGATCTCTTTGCTAGCCTTATTTCTGTGGAATCTGAGAACAGATATTTCGGATCCCTTGGAAGACTATAGGGCCAAAGGAAATATCCTCCGATAACAAAGAGAAAGAAGCTTTCTGAGAAACTTCCTTGTGTTCTGTGAAATCATCTCACAGAGTTACAGCTTTCCCCTCAAGAAGCCTTTCGCCAAGACAGTTCTTGTGGAATTGGCAAAGTGATATTTGGAAGCCCATAGAGGGCTATGGTGAAAAAGGAAATATCCTCAGATGAAATCTGGAAAGAAGCTTTCTGAGAAACTGCTTAGTGTTCTGTTAATTCATCTCACAGAGTTACATGTGTATTTCGTGGATCTCTTTGCTAGCCTTATTTCTGTGGAATCTGAGAACAGATATTTCGGATCCCTTGGAAGACTATTTGGCCAAAGGAAATATCCTACGATAACAAAGAGAAAGAAGCTGTCTGAGAAACTTCTTTGTGTTCTGTGAAATCATCTCACAGAGTTACAGCTTTCCCCTCAAGAAGCCTTTCGCCAAGGCAGTTCTTGTGGAATTGGCAAAGTGATATTTGGAAGCCCATAGAGGGCTATGGTGAAAAAGGAAATATCCTCACATGAAATCTGGAAAGAAGCTTTCTGAGAAACTGCTCAGTGTTCTGTTAATTCATCTCACAGAGTTACATCTGTATTTCGTCGATCTCTTTGCTAGCCTTATTTCTGTGGAATCTGAAAACAGATATTTCGGATCCCTTGGAAGACTATAGGGCCAAAGGAAATATCCTCCGATAATAAAGAGAAAGAAGCTCTCTGAGAAACTTCTTTGTGTTCTTTGAAATCATCTCACAGAGTTACAGCTTTCCCCTCAAGAAGCCTTTCGCTAAGACAGTTCTTGTGGAATTGGCAAAGTGATATTTGGAAGCCCATAGTTGGCTATGGTTAAAAAAGGAAATATCCTCAGATGAAAACTGGAAAGAAGCTTTCTGAGAAACTGCTTAGTGTTCTGTTAATTCATCTCACAGAGTTACATCTGTATTTCGTGGATCTCTTTGCTTGCCTTATTTCTGTGGAATCTGAGAACAGATATTTCGGATCCCTTGGAAGACTATAGGGCCAAAGGAAATATCCTCCGATAACAAAGAGAAAGAAGGTTTCTGAGAAACTTCCTTGTGTTCTGTGAAATCATCTCACAGAGTTACAACTTTCCCCTCAAGAAGACTTTCGCCAAGGCAGTTCTTGTGGAATTGGCAAAGTGATATTTGGAAGCCCATAGAGGGCTATGGTGAAAAAGGAAATATCCTCACATGAAATCTGGAAAGAAGCTTTCTGAGAAACTGCTTAGTGTTCTGTTAATTCATCTCACAGAGTTACATCTGTATTTCGTCCATCTCTTTGCTAGCCTTTTTTCTGTGGAACCTGAGAACAGATATTTCGGATCCCTCGGAAGACTACAGGGCCAAAGGAAATATCCTCCGATAACAAAGAGAAAGAAGCTTTCTGAGAAACTTCTTTGTGTTCTTTGAAATCATCTCACACAGTTACAGCTTTCCCCTCCAGAAGCCTTTCGCTAAGACAGTTCTTGTGGAATTGGCAAAGTGATATTTGGAAGCCCCTAGAGGGCTATGGTGAAAAAGGAAATATCCTCCGATGAAATCTGGAAAGAAGCTTTCTGAGAAACTGCTTAGTGTTCTGTTAATTCATCTCACAGAGTTACATCTGTATTTCGTCGATCCCTTTGCTAGCCTTATTTCTGTGGAACCTGAGAACAGATATTTCGGATCCCTCGGAAGACTATAGGGCCAAAGGAAATATCCTACGATAACAAAGAGAAAGAAGCTTTTTGAGAAACTTCTTTGTGTTCTGTGAAATCATCTCACAGAGTTACAACTTTCCCCTCAAGAAGACTTTCGCCAAGGCAGTTCTTGCGGAATTGGCAAAGTGATATTTGGAAGCCCATAGAGGGCTATGGTGAAAAAGGAAATATCCTCACATGAAATCTGGAAAGAAGCTTTCTGAGAAACTGCTTAGTGTTCTGTTAATTCATCTCACAGAGTTACATCTGTATTTCGTGGATCTCTTTGCTTGCCTTATTTCTGTGGAATCTGAGAACAGATATTTCGGATCCCTTGGAAGACTATAGGGCCAAAGGAAATATCCTCCGATAACAAAGAGAAAGAAGGTTTCTGAGAAACTTCCTTGTGTTCTGTGAAATCATCTCACAGAGTTACAGCTTTCCCCTCAAGAAGCCTTTCGCTAAGACAGTTCTTGTGGAATTGGCAAAGTGATATTTGGAAGCCCATAGAGGGCTATGGTGAAAAAGGAAATATCCTCAGATGAAATCAGGAAAGAAGCTTTCTGAGAAACTGCTTAGTGTTCTGTTAATTCTTCTCACAGAGTTACATCTGTATTTCGTCGATCTCTTTGCTAGCCTTATTTCTGTGGAATCTGAAAACAGATATTTCGGATCCCTTGGAAGACTATAGGGCCAAAGGAAATATCCTCCGATAACAAAGAGAAAGAAGCTTTCTGAGAAACTTCTTTGTGTTCTTTGAAATCATCTCACAGAGTTACAGCTTTCCCCTCAAGAAGCCTTTCGTTAAGACAGTTCTTGTGGAATTGGCAAAGTGATATTTGGAAGCCCATAGAGGGCTATGGTGAAAGAGGAAATATCCTCAGATGAAATCTGGAAAGAAGCTTTCTGAGAAACTGCTTAGTGTTCTGTTAATTCATCTCACAGAGTTACATGGGTATTTCGTGGATCTCTTTGCTAGCCTTATTTCTGTGGAATCTGAGAACAGATATTTCGGATCCCTTGGAAGACTATAGGGCCAAAGGAAATATCCTCCGATAACAAAGAGAAAGAAGCTTTCTGAGAAACTTCCTTGTGTTCTGTGAAATCATCTCACAGAGTTACAGCTTTCCCCTCAAGAAGCCTTTCGCCAAGACAGTTCTTGTGGAATTGGCAAAGTGATATTTGGAAGCCCATAGAGGGCTATGGTGAAAAAGGAAATATCCTCAGATGAAATCTGGAAAGAAGCTTTCTGAGAAACTGCTTAGTGTTTTGTTAATTCATCTCACAGAGTTACATGTGTATTTCGTGGATCTCTTTGCTAGCCTTATTTCTGTGGAATCTGAGAACAGATATTTCGGATCCCTTGGAAGACCATTCGGCCAAAGGAAATATCCTACGATAACAAAGAGAAAGAAGCTTTTTGAGAAACTTCTTTGTGTTCTGTGAAATCATCTCACAGAGTTACAGCTTTCCCCTCAAGAAGCCTTTCGCCAAGGCAGTTCTTGTGGAATTGGCAAAGTGATATTTGGAAGCCCATAGAGGGCTATGGTGAAAAAGGAAATATCCTCAGATGAAATCTGGAGAGAAGCTTTCTGAGAAACTGCTTAGTGTTCTGTTAATTCATCTCACAGAGTTACATCTGTATTTCGTCGATCTCTTTGCTAGCCTTATTTCTGTGGAATCTGAAAACAGATATTTCGGATCCCTTGGAAGACTATAGGGCCAAAGGAAATATCCTCCGATAATAAAGAGAAAGAAGCTCTCTGAGAAACTTCTTTGTGTTCTTTGAAATCATCTCACAGAGTTACAGCTTTCCCCTCAAGAAGCCTTTCGCCAAGACAGTTCTTGTGGAATTGGCAAAGTGATATTTGGAAGCCCATAGTTGGCTATGGTTAAAAAAGGAAATATCCTCAGATGAAATCTGGAAAGAAGCTTTCTGAGAAACTGCTTAGTGTTCTGTTAATTCATCTCACAGAGTTACATCTGTATTTCGTGGATCTCTTTGCTTGCCTTATTTCTGTGGAATCTGAGAACAGATATTTCGGATCCCTTGGAAGACTATAGGGCCAAAGGAAATATCCTCCGATAACAAAGAGAAAGAAGCATTCTGAGAAACTTCCTTGTGTTCTGTGAAATCATCTCACAGAGTTACAGCTTTCCCCTCAAGAAGCCTTTCGCCAAGACAGTTCTTGTGGAATTGGCAAAGTGATATTTGGAAGCCCCTAGAGGGCTATGGTGAAAAAGGAAATATCCTCAGATGAAATCTGGAAAGAAGCTTTCTGAGAAACTGCTTAGTGTTCTGTTAATTCATCTCACAGAGTTACATGTGTATTTCGTGGATCTCTTTGCTAGCCTTATTTCTGTGGAATCTGAGAACAGATATTTCGGATCCCTTGGAAGACTATTCGGCCAAAGGAAATATCCTACGATAACAAAGAGAAAGAAGCTTTTTGAGAAACTTCTTTGTGTTCTGTGAAATCATCTCACAGAGTTACAGCTTTCCCCTCAAGAAGCCTTTCGCCAAGGCAGTTTTTGTGGTATTGGCAAAGTGATATTTGGAAGCCCATAGAGGGCTATGGTGAAAAAGGAAATATCCTCACATGAAATCTGGAAAGAAGCTTTCTGAGAAACTGCTTAGTGTTCTGTTAATTCATCTCCCAGAGTTACATCTGTATTTCATCGATCTCTTTGCTAGCCTTATTTCTGTGGAACCTGAGAACAGATATTTCGGATCCCTCGGAAGACTATAGGGCCAAAGGAAATATCCTCCGATAACAAAGAGAAAGAAGCTTTCTGAGAAACTTCTTTGTGTTCTGTGAAATCATCTCACAGAGTTACAGCTTTCCCCTCCAGAAGCCTTTCGCTAAGACAGTTCTTGTGGAATTGGCAAAGTGATATTTGGAAGCCCCTAGAGGGCTATGGTGAAAAAGGAAATATCCTCCGATGAAATCTGGAAAGAAGCTTTCTGAGAAACTGCTTAGTGTTCTGTTAATTCATCTCACAGAGTTACATCTGTATTTCGTGGATCTCTTTGCTAGCCTTATTTCTGTGGAATCTGAGAACAGATATTTCGGATACTTTGGAAGACTATAGGGCCAAAGGAAATATCCTCCGATAACAAAGAGAAAGAAGCTTTCTGAGAAATTTCTTTGTGTTCTGTGAAATCATCTCACAGAGTTACAGCTTTCCCCTCAAGAAGCCTTTCGCCAAGACAGTTCTTGTGGAATTGGCAAAGTGATATTTGGAAGCCCATAGAGGGCTATGGTGAAAAAGGAAATATCCTCACATGAAATCTGGAAAGAAGCTTTCTGAGAAACTGCTTAGTGTTCTGTTAATTCATCTCACAGAGTTACATCTGTATTTCGTCGATCTCTTTGCTAGCCTTATTTCTGTGGAACCTGAGAACAGATATTTCGGATCCCTCGGAAGACTATAGGGCCAAAGAAAATATCCTCCGATAACATAGAGAAAGAAGCTTTCTGAGAAACTTCTTTGTGTTCTTTGAAATCATCTCACACAGTTACAGCTTTCCCCTCCAGAAGCCTTTCGCTAAGACAGTCCTTGTGGAATTGGCAAAGTGATATTTGGAAGCCCCTAGAGGGCTATGGTGAAAAAGGAAATATCCTCGGATGAAATCTGGAAAGAAGCTTTCTGAGAAACTGCTTAGTGTTCTGTTAATTCATCTCACAGAGTTACATCTGTATTTCGTGGATCTCTTTGCTAGCCTTATTTCTGTGGAATCTGAGAACAGATATTTCGGATACCTTGGAAGACTATAGGGCCAAAGGAAATATCCTCCGATAACAAAGAGAAAGAAGCTTTCTGAGAAATTTCTTTGTGTTCTGTGAAATCATCTCACAGAGTTACAGCTTTCCCCTCAAGAAGCCTTTCGCCAAGACAGTTCTTGTGGAATTGGCAAAGTGATATTTGGAAGCCCATAGAGGGCTATGGTGAAAAAGGAAATATCCTCAGATGAAATCTGGAAAGAAGCTTTCTGAGAAACTGCTTAGTGTTCTGTTAATTCATCTCACAGAGTTACATCT
Organism: Macaca nemestrina; assembly: GCF_043159975.1. Lineage (NCBI taxonomy): Eukaryota > Metazoa > Chordata > Mammalia > Primates > Cercopithecidae > Macaca > Macaca nemestrina. Next base: position 69,890,642 of record NC_092126.1, read on the forward strand.
GTATTTCGTGGATCTCTTTGCTTGCCTTATTTCTGTGGAATCTGAGAACAGATATTTCGGATCCCTTGGAAGACTATAGGGCCAAAGGAAATATCCTCCGATAACAAAGAGAAAGAAGGTTTCTGAGAAACTTCCTTGTGTTCTGTGAAATCATCTCACAGAGTTACAGCTTTCCCCTCAAGAAGCCTTTCGCTAAGACAGTTCTTGTGGAATTGGCAAAGTGATATTTGGAAGCCCATAGAGGGCTATGGTGAAAAAGGAAATATCCTCAGATGAAATCAGGAAAGAAGCTTTCTGAGAAACTGCTTAGTGTTCTGTTAATTCTTCTCACAGAGTTACATCTGTATTTCGTCGATCTCTTTGCTAGCCTTATTTCTGTGGAATCTGAAAACAGATATTTCGGATCCCTTGGAAGACTATAGGGCCAAAGGAAATATCCTCCGATAACAAAGAGAAAGAAGCTTTCTGAGAAACTTCTTTGTGTTCTTTGAAATCATCTCACAGAGTTACAGCTTTCCCCTCAAGAAGCCTTTCGTTAAGACAGTTCTTGTGTAATTGGCAAAGTGATATTTGGAAGCCCATAGAGGGCTACGGTGAAAAAGGAAATATCCTCAGATGAAATCTGGAAAGAAGCTTTCTGAGAAACTGCTTAGTGTTCTGTTAATTCATCTCACAGAGTTACATCTGTATTTCGTGGATCTCTTTGCTAGCCTTATTTCTGTGGAATCTGAGAACAGATATTTCGGATACCTTGGAAGACTATAGGGCCAAAGGAAATATCCTCCGATAACAAAGAGAAAGAAGCTTTCTGTGAAATTTCTTTGTGTTCTGTGAAATCATCTCACAGAGTTACAGCTTTCCCCTCAAGAAGCCTTTCGCCAAGACAGTTCTTGTGGAATTGGCAAAGTGATATTTGGAAGCCCATAGAGGGCTATGGTGAAAAAGGAAATATCCTCAGATGAAATCTGGAAAGAAGCTTTCTGAGAAACTGCTTAGTGTTCTGTTAATTCATCTCACAGAGTTACATGTGTATTTCGTGGATCTCTTTGCTAGCCTTATTTCTGTGGAATCTGAGAACAGATATTTCGGATCCCCTGGAAGACTATTCGGCCAAAGGAAGTATCCTACGATAACAAAGAGAAAGAAGCTTTTTGAGAAACTTCTTTGTGTTCTGTGAAATCATCTCACAGAGTTACAGCTTTCCCCTCAAGAAGCCTTTCGCCAAGGCACTTCTTGCGGAATTGGCAAAGTGATATTTGGAAGCCCATATAGGGCTATGGTGAAAAAGGAAATATCCTCAGATGAAATCTGGAAAGAAGCTTTCTGAGAAACTGCTTAGTGTTCTGTTAATTCATCTCCCAGAGTTACATCTGTATTTCGTCGATCTCTTTGCTAGCCTTATTTCTGTGGAACCTGAGAACAAATATTTCGGATCCCTCGGAAGACTATAGGGCCAAAGGAAATATCCTCCGATAACAAAGAGAAAGAAGCTTTCTGAGAAACTTCTTTGTGTTCTTTGAAATCATCTCACAGAGTTACAGCTTTCCCCTCCAGAAGCCTTTCGCTAAGACAGTTCTTGTGGAATTGGCAAAGTGATATTTGGAAGCCCCTAGAGGGCTATGGTGAAAAAGGAAATATCCTCCGATGAAATCTGGAAAGAAGCTTTCTGAGAAACTGCTTAGTGTTCTGTTAATTCATCTCACAGAGTTACATGTGTATTTCGTGGATCTCTTTGCTAGCCTTATTTCTGTGGAATCTGAGAACAGATATTTCGGATACCTTGGAAGACTATAGGGCCAAAGGAAATATCCTCCGATAACAAAGAGAAAGAAGCTTTCTGAGAAATTTCTTTGTGTTCTGTGAAATCATCTCACAGAGTTACAGCTTTCCCCTCAAGAAGCCTTTCGCCAAGACAGTTCTTGTGGAATTGGCAAAGTGATACTTGGAAGCCCATAGAGGGCTATGGTGAAAAAGGAAATATCCTCAGATGAAATCTGGAAAGAAGCTTTCTGAGAAACTGCTTAGTGTTCTGTTAATTCATCTCACAGAGTTACATCTTTATTTCGTGGATCTCTTTGCTTGCCTTATTTCTGTGGAATCTGAGAACAGATATTTCGGATCCCTTGGAAGACTATAGGGCCAAAGGAAATATCCTCCGATAACAAAGAGAAAGAAGGTTTCTGAGAAACTTCCTTGTGTTCTGTGAAATCATCTCACAGACTTACAACTTTCCCCTCAAGAAGACTTTCGCCAAGGCAGTTCTTGCGGAATTGGCAAAGTGATATTTGGAAGCCCATAGAGGTCTATGGTGAAAAAGGAAATATCCTCACATGAAATCTGGAAAGAAGCTTTCTGAGAAACTGCTTAGTGTTCTGTTAATTCATCTCACAGAGTTACATCTGTATTTCGTCGATCTCTTTGCTAGCCTTATTTCTGTGGAACCTGAGAACAGATATTTCGGATCCCTCGGAAGACTACAGGGCCAAAGGAAATATCCTCCGATAACAAAGAGAAAGAAGCTTTCTGAGAAACTTCTTTGTGTTCTTTGAAATCATCTCACACAGTTACAGCTTTCCCCTCCAGAAGCCTTTCGCTAAGACAGTTCTTGTGGAATTGGCAAAGTGATATTTGGAAGCCCCTAGAGGGCTATGGTGAAAAAGGAAATATCCTCCGATGAAATCTGGAAAGAAGCTTTCTGAGAAACTGCTTAGTGTTCTGTTAATTCATCTCACAGAGTTACATCTGTATTTCGTCGATCCCTTTGCTAGCCTTATTTCTGTGGAACCTGAGAAAAGATATTTCGGATCCCTCGGAAGACTATAGGGCCAAAGGAAATATCCTACGATAACAAAGAGAAAGAAGCTTTTTGAGAAACTTCTTTGTGTTCTGTGAAATCATCTCACAGAGTTACAACTTTCCCCTCAAGAAGACTTTCGCCAAGGCAGTTCTTGCGGAATTGGCAAAGTGATATTTGGAAGCCCATAGAGGGCTATGGTGAAAAAGGAAATATCCTCACATGAAATCTGGAAAGAAGCTTTCTGAGAAACTGCTTAGTGTTCTGTTAATTCATCTCACAGAGTTACATCTGTATTTCGTCCATCTCTTTGCTAGCCTTATTTCTGTGGAACCTGAGAACAGATATTTCGGATCCCTCGGAAGACTATAGGGCCAAAGGAAATATCCTCCGATAACAAAGAGAAAGAAGCTTTCTGAGAAACTTCTTTGTGTTCTTTGAAATCATCTCACACAGTTACAGCTTTCCCCTCCAGAAGCCTTTCGCTAAGACAGTTCTTGTGGAATTGGCAAAGTGATATTTGGAAGCCCCTAGAGGGCTGTGGTGAAAAAGGAAATATCCTCCGATGAAATCTGGAAAGAAGCTTTCTGAGAAACTGCTTAGTGTTCTGTTAATTCATCTCACAGAGTTACATCTGTATTTCGTCGATTTCTTTGCTAGCCTTATTTCTGTGGAATCTGAGAACAGATATTTCGGATCCCTTGGAAGACTATAGGGCCAAAGGAAATATCCTCCGATAACAAAGAGAATGAAGCTTTCTGAGAAATTTCTTTGTGTTCTGCGAAATCATCTCACAGAGTTACAGCTTTCCCCTCAAGAAGCCTTTCGCCAAGACAGTTCTTGTGGAATTGGCAAAGTGATATTTGGAAGCCCATAGAGGGCTATGGTGAAAAAGGAAATATCCTCAGATGAAATCTGGAAAGAAGCTTTCTGAGAAACTGCTTAGTGTTCTGTTAATTCATCTCACAGAGTTACATCTGTATTTCGTGGATCTCTTTGCTTGCCTTATTTCTGTGGAATCTGAGAACAGATATTTCGGATCCCTTGGAAGACTATAGGGCCAAAGGAAATATCCTCCGATAACAAAGAGAAAGAAGGTTTCTGAGAAACTTCCTTGTGTTCTGTGAAATCATCTCACAGAGTTACAGCTTTCCCCTCAAGAAGCCTTTCGCTAAGACAGTTCTTGTGGAATTGGCAAAGTGATATTTGGAAGCCCATAGAGGGCTATGGTGAAAAAGGAAATATCCTCAGATGAAATCAGGAAAGAAGCTTTCTGAGAAACTGCTTAGTGTTCTGTTAATTCTTCTCACAGAGTTACATCTGTATTTCGTCGATCTCTTTGCTAGCCTTATTTCTGTGGAATCTGAAAACAGATATTTCGGATCCCTTGGAAGACTATAGGGCCAAAGGAAATATCCTCCGATAACAAAGAGAAAGAAGCTTTCTGAGAAACTTCTTTGTGTTCTTTGAAATCATCTCACAGAGTTACAGCTTTCCCCTCAAGAAGCCTTTCGTTAAGACAGTTCTTGTGGAATTGGTAAAGTGATATTTGGAAGCCCATAGAGGGCTATGGTGAAAAAGGAAATATCCTCAGATGAAATCTGGAAAGAAGCTTTCTGAGAAACTGCTTAGTGTTCTGTTAATTCATCTCACAGAGTTACATGTGTATTTCGTGGATCTCTTTGCTAGCCTTATTTCTGTGGAATCTGAGAACAGATATTTCGGATCCCTTGGAAGAGTATAGGGCCAAAGGAAATATCCTCCGATAACAAAGAGAAAGAAGCTTTCTGAGAAACTTCCTTGTGTTCTGTGAAATCATCTCACAGAGTTACAGCTTTCCCCTCAAGAAGCCTTTCGCCAAGACAGTTCTTGTGGAATTGGCAAAGTGATATTTGGAAGCCCATAGAGGGCTATGGTGAAAAAGGAAATATCCTCAGATGAAATCTGGAAAGAAGCTTTCTGAGAAACTGCTTAGTGTTTTGTTAATTCATCTCACAGAGTTACATGTGTATTTCGTGGATCTCTTTGCTAGCCTTATTTCTGTGGAATCTGAGAACAGATATTTCGGATCCCTTGGAAGACCATTCGGCCAAAGGAAATATCCTACGATAACAAAGAGAAAGAAGCTTTTTGAGAAACTTCTTTGTGTTCTGTGAAATCATCTCACAGAGTTACAGCTTTCCCCTCAAGAAGCCTTTCGCCAAGGCAGTTCTTGTGGAATTGGCAAAGTGATATTTGGAAGCCCATAGAGGGCTATGGTGAAAAAGGAAATATCCTCAGATGAAATCTGGAAAGAAGCTTTCTGAGAAACTGCTTAGTGTTCTGTTAATTCATCTCACAGAGTTACATCTGTATTTCGTGGATCTCTTTGCTAGCCTTATTTCTGTGGAATCTGAAAACAGATATTTCGGATCCCTTGGAAGACTATAGGGCCAAAGGAAATATCCTCCGATAATAAAGAGAAAGAAGCTCTCTGAGAAACTTCTTTGTGTTCTTTGAAATCATCTCACAGAGTTACAGCTTTCCCCTCAAGAAGCCTTTCGCCAAGACAGTTCTTGTGGAATTGGCAAAGTGATATTTGGAAGCCCATAGTTGGCTATGGTTAAAAAAGGAAATATCCTCAGATGAAATCTGGAAAGAAGCTTTCTGAGAAACTGCTTAGTGTTCTGTTAATTCATCTCACAGAGTTACATCTGTATTTCGTGGATCTCTTTGCTTGCCTTATTTCTGTGGAATCTGAGAACAGATATTTCGGATCCCTTGGAAGACTATAGGGCCAAAGGAAATATCCTCCGATAACAAAGAGAAAGAAGCATTCTGAGAAACTTCCTTGTGTTCTGTGAAATCATCTCACAGAGTTACAGCTTTCCCCTCAAGAAGCCTTTCGCCAAGACAGTTCTTGTGGAATTGGCAAAGTGATATTTGGAAGCCCATAGAGGGCTATGGTGAAAAAGGAAATATCCTCAGATGAAATCTGGAAAGAAGCTTTCTGAGAAACTGCTTAGTGTTCTGTTAATTCATCTCACAGAGTTACATGTGTATTTCGTGGATCTCTTTGCTAGCCTTATTTCTGTGGAATCTGAGAACAGATATTTCGGATCCCTTGGAAGACTATTCGGCCAAAGGAAATATCCTACGATAACAAAGAGAAAGAAGCTTTTTGAGAAACTTCTTTGTGTTCTGTGAAATCATCTCACAGAGTTACAGCTTTCCCCTCAAGAAGCCTTTCGCCAAGGCAGTTTTTGTGGTATTGGCAAAGTGATATTTGGAAGCCCATAGAGGGCTATGGTGAAAAAGGAAATATCCTCACATGAAATCTGGAAAGAAGCTTTCTGAGAAACTGCTTAGTGTTCTGTTAATTCATCTCACAGAGTTACATCTGTATTTCATCGATCTCTTTGCTAGCCTTATTTCTGTGGAACCTGAGAACAGATATTTCGGATCCCTCGGAAGACTATAGGGCCAAAGGAAATATCCTCCGATAACAAAGAGAAAGAAGCTTTCTGAGAAACTTCTTTGTGTTCTTTGAAATCATCTCACAGAATTACAGCTTTCCCCTCCAGAAGCCTTTCGCTAAGACAGTTCTTGTGGAATTGGCAAAGTGATATTTGGAAGCCCCTAGAGGGCTATGGTGAAAAAGGAAATATCCTCCGATGAAATCTGGAAAGAAGCTTTCTGAGAAACTGCTTAGTGTTCTGTTAATTCATCTCACAGAGTTACATCTGTATTTCGTGGATCTCTTTGCTAGCCTTATTTCTGTGGAATCTGAGAACAGATATTTCGGATACTTTGGAAGACTATAGGGCCAAAGGAAATATCCTCCGATAACAAAGAGAAAGAAGCTTTCTGAGAAATTTCTTTGTGTTCTGTGAAATCATCTCACAGAGTTCAGCTTTCCCCTCAAGAAGCCTTTCACCAAGACAGTTCTTGTGGAATTGGCAAAGTGATATTTGGAAGCCCATAGAGGGCTATGGTGAAAAAGGAAATATCCTCAGATGAAATCTGGAAAGAAGCTTTCTGAGAAACTGCTTAGTGTTCTGTTAATTCATCTCACAGAGTTACATGTGTATTTCCTGGATCTTTTTGCTAGCCTTATTTCTGTGGAATCTGAGAACAGATATTTCGGATCCCTTGGAAGACTATTCGGCCAAAGGAAATATCCTACGATAACAAAGAGAAAGACGCATTTTGAGAAAATTCTTTGTGTTCTGTGAAATCATCTCACAGAGTTACAGCTTTCCCCTCAAGAAGCCTTTCGCCAAGGCAGTTTTTGTGGTATTGGCAAAGTGATATTTGGAAGCCCATAGAGGTCTATGGTGAAAAAGGAAATATCCTCACATGAAATCTGGAAAGAAGCTTTCTGAGAAACTGCTTAGTGTTCTGTTAATTCATCTCACAGAGTTACATCTGTATTTCGTCGATCTCTTTGCTAGCCTTATTTCTGTGGAACCTGAGAACAGATATTTCGGATCCCTCGGAAGACTATAGGGCCAAAGGAAATATCCTCCGATAACAAAGAGAAAGAAGCTTTCTGAGAAACTTCTTTGTGTTCTTTGAAATCATCTCACAGAGTTACAGCTTTCCCCTCCAGAAGCCTTTCGCTAAGACAGTTCTTGTGGAATTGGCAAAGTGATATTTTGAAGCCCCTAGAGGGCTATGGTGAAAAAGGAAATATCCTCCGATGAAATCTGGAAAGAAGCTTTCTGAGAAACTGCTTAGTGTTCTGTTAATTCATCTCACAGAGTTACATCTGTATTTCGTGGATCTCTTTGCTAGCCTTATTTCTGTGGAATCTGAGAACAGATATTTCGGATACTTTGGAAGACTATAGGGCCAAAGGAAATATCCTCCGATAACAAAGAGAAAGAAGCTTTCTGAGAAATTTCTTTGTGTTCTGTGAAATCATCTCACAGAGTTACAGCTTTCCCCTCAAGAAGCCTTTCGCCAAGACAGTTCTTGTGGAATTGGCAAAGTGATATTTGGAAGCCCATAGAGGGCTATGGTGAAAAAGGAAATATCCTCAGATGAAATCTGGAAAGAAGCTTTCTGAGAAACTGCTTAGTGTTCTGTTAATTCATCTCACAGAGTTACATGTGTATTTCGTGGATCTCTTTGCTAGCCTTATTTCTGTGGAATCTGAGAACAGATATTTCGGATCCCTTGGAAGACTATTCGGCCAAAGGAAATATCCTCCGATAACAAAGAGAAAGAAGCTTTTTGAGAAACTTCTTTGTGTTCTGTGAAATCATCTCACAGAGTTACAGCTTTCCCCTCAAGAAGCCTTTCGCCAAGGCAGTTCTTGCGGAATTGGCAAAGTGATATTTGGAAGCCCATAGAGGGCTATGGTGAAAAAGGAAATATCCTCACATGAAATCTGGAAAGAAGCTTTCTGAGAAACTGCTTAGTGTTCTGTTAATTCATCTCACAGAGTTACATCTGTATTTCGTCGATCTCTTTGCTAGCCTTATTTCTGTGGAACCTGAGAACAGATATTTCGGATCCCTCGGAAGACTATAGGGCCAAAGAAAATATCCTCCGATAACATAGAGAAAGAAGCTTTCTGAGAAACTTCTTTGTGTTCTTTGAAATCATCTCACACAGTTACAGCTTTCCCCTCCAGAAGCCTTTCGCTAAGACAGTTCTTGTGGAATTGGCAAAGTGATATTTGGAAGCCCCTAGAGGGCTATGGTGAAAAAGGAAATATCCTCCGATGAAATCTGGAAAGAAGCTTTCTGAGAAACTGCTTAGTGTTCTGTTAATTCATCTCACAGAGTTACATCTGTATTTCGTGGATCTCTTTGCTAGCCTTATTTCTGTGGAATCTGAGAACAGATATTTCGGATACCTTGGAAGACTATAGGGCCAAAGGAAATATCCTCCGATAACAAAGAGAAAGAAGCTTTCTGAGAAATTTCTTTGTGTTCTGTGAAATCATCTCACAGAGTTACAGCTTTCCCCTCAAGAAGCCTTTCGCCAAGACAGTTCTTGTGGAATTGGCAAAGTGATATTTGGAAGCCCATAGAGGGCTATGGTGAAAAAGGAAATATCCTCAGATGAAATCTGGAAAGAAGCTTTCTGAGAAACTGCTTAGTGTTCTGTTAATTCATCTCACAGAGTTACATCTGTATTTCGTGGATCTCTTTGCTTGCCTTATTTCTGTGGAATCTGAGAACAGATATTTCGGATCCCTTGGAAGACTATAGGGCCAAAGGAAATATCCTCCGATAACAAAGAGAAAGAAGGTTTCTGAGAAACTTCCTTGTGTTCTGTGAAATCATCTCACAGAGTTACAGCTTTCCCCTCAAGAAGCCTTTCGTTAAGACAGTTCTTGTGTAATTGGCAAAGTGATATTTGGAAGCCCATAGAGGGCTACGGTGAAAAAGGAAATATCCTCAGATGAAATCTGGAAAGAAGCTTTCTGAGAAACTGCTTAGTGTTCTGTTAATTCATCTCACAGAGTTACATCTGTATTTCGTGGATCTCTTTGCTAGCCTTATTTCTGTGGAATCTGAGAACAGATATTTCGGATACCTTGGAAGACTATAGGGCCAAAGGAAATATCCTCCGATAACAAAGAGAAAGAAGCCTTCTGTGAAATTTCTTTGTGTTCTGTGAAATCATCTCACAGAGTTACAGCTTTCCCCTCAAGAAGCCTTTCGCCAAGACAGTTCTTGTGGAATTGGCAAAGTGATATTTGGAAGCCCATAGAGGGCTATGGTGAAAAAGGAAATATCCTCAGATGAAATCTGGAAAGAAGCTTTCTGAGAAACTGCTTAGTGTTCTGTTAATTCATCTCACAGAGTTACATGTGTATTTCGTGGATCTCTTTGCTAGCCTTATTTCTGTGGAATCTGAGAACAGATATTTCGGATCCCCTGGAAGACTATTCGGCCAAAGGAAGTATCCTACGATAACAAAGAGAAAGAAGCTTTTTGAGAAACTTCTTTGTGTTCTGTGAAATCATCTCACAGAGTTACAGCTTTCCCCTCAAGAAGCCTTTCGCCAAGGCAGTTCTTGCGGAATTGGCAAAGTGATATTTGGAAGCCCATATAGGGCTATGGTGAAAAAGGAAATATCCTCAGATGAAATCTGGAAAGAAGCTTTCTGAGAAACTGCTTAGTGTTCTGTTAATTCATCTCACAGAGTTACATCTGTATTTCGTCGATCTCTTTGCTAGCCTTATTTCTGTGGAACCTGAGAACAGATATTTCGGATCCCTCGGAAGACTATAGGGCCAAAGGAAATATCCTCTGATAACAAAGAGAAAGAAGCTTTCTGAGAAACTTCTTTGTGTTCTTTGAAATCATCTCACAGAGTTACAGCTTTCCCCTCCAGAAGCCTTTCGCTAAGACAGTTCTTGTGGAATTGGCAAAGTGATATTTGGAAGCCCCTAGAGGGCTATGGTGAAAAAGGAAATATCCTCCGATGAAATCTGGAAAGAAGCTTTCTGAGAAACTGCTTAGTGTTCTGTTAATTCATCTCACAGAGTTACATGTGTATTTCGTGGATCTCTTTGCTAGCCTTATTTCTGTGGAATCTGAGAACAGATATTTCGGATACCTTGGAAGACTATAGGGCCAAAGGAAATATCCTCCGATAACAAAGAGAAAGAAGCTTTCTGAGAAATTTCTTTGTGTTCTGTGAAATCATCTCACAGAGTTACAGCTTTCCCCTCAAGAAGCCTTTCGCCAAGACAGTTCTTGTGGAATTGGCAAAGTGATATTTGGAAGCCCATAGAGGGCTATGGTGAAAAAGGAAATATCCTCAGATGAAATCTGGAAAGAAGCTTTCTGAGAAACTGCTTAGTGTTCTGTTAATTCATCTCACAGAGTTACATCTGTATTTCGTGGATCTCTTTGCTTGCCTTATTTCTGTGGAATCTGAGAACAGATATTTCGGATCCCTTGGAAGACTATAGGGCCAAAGGAAATATCCTCCGATAACAAAGAGAAAGAAGGTTTCTGAGAAACTTCCTTGTGTTCTGTGAAATCATCTCACAGAGTTACAGCTTTCCCCTCAAGAAGCCTTTCGCCAAGACAGTTCTTGTGGAATTGGCAAAGTGATATTTGGAAGCCCATAGAGGGCTATGGTGAAAAAGGAAATATCCTCAGATGAAATCTGGAAAGAAGCTTTCTGAGAAACTGCTTAGTGTTCTGTTAATTCATCTCACAGAGTTACATCTGTATTTCGTCGATCTCTTTGCTAGCCTTATTTCTGTGGAATCTGAAAACAGATATTTCGGATCCCTTGGAAGACTATAGGGCCAAAGGAAATATCCTCCGATAACAAAGAGAAAGAAGCTTTCTGAGAAACTTCTTTGTGTTCTTTGAAATCATCTCACAGAGTTACAGCTTTCCCCTCAAGAAGCCTTTCGTTAAGACAGTTCTTGTGGAATTGGCAAAGTGATATTTGGAAGCCCATAGAGGGCTATGGTGAAAAAGGAAATATCCTCAGATGAAATCTGGAAAGAAGCTTTCTGAGAAACTGCTTAGTGTTCTGTTAATTCATCTCACAGAGTTACATCTGTATTTCGTGGAACTCTTTGCTAGCCTTATTTCTGTGGAATCTGAGAACAGATATTTCGGATCCCTTGGAAGACTATAGGGTCAAAGGAAATATCCTCCGATAACAAAGAGAAAGAAGCTTTCTGAGAAACTTCCTTGTGTTCTGTGAAATCATCTCACAGAGTTACAGCTTTCCCCTCAAGAAGCCTTTCGCCAAGACAGTTCTTGTGGAATTGGCAAAGTGATATTTGGAAGCCCATAGAGGACTATGGTGAAAAAGGAAATATCCTCAGATGAAATCTGGAAAGAAGCTTTCTGAGAAACTGCTTAGTGTTCTGTTAATTCATCTCACAGAGTTACATCTGTATTTCGTGAATCTCTTTGCTAGCCTTATTTCTGTGGAATCTGAGAACAGATATTTCGGATCCCTTGGAAGACTATTCGGCCAAAGGAAATATCCTACGATAACAAAGAGAAAGAAGCTTTTTGAGAAACTTCTTTGTGTTCTGTGAAATCATCTCACAGAGTTACAGCTTTCCCCTCAAGAAGCCTTTCGCCAAGGCAGTTCTTGTGGAATTGGCAAAGTGATATTTGGAAGCCCATAGAGGGCTATGGTGAAAAAGGAAATATCCTCAGATGAAATCTGGAAAGAAGCTTTCTGAGAAACTGCTTAGTGTTCTGTTAATTCATCTCACAGAGTTACATCTGTATTTCGTGGATCTCTTTGCTAGCCTTATTTCTGTGGAATCTGAAAACAGATATTTCGGATCCCTTGGAAGACTATAGGGCCAAAGGAAATATCCTCCGATAATAAAGAGAAAGAAGCTCTCTGAGAAACTTCTTCGTGTTCTTTGAAATCATCTCACAGAGTTACAGCTTTCCCCTCAAGAAGCCTTTCGTTAAGACAGTTCTTGTGGAATTGGCAAAGTGATATTTGGAAGCCCATAGTTGGCTATGGTTAAAAAAGGAAATATCCTCAGATGAAATCTGGAAAGAAGCTTTCTGAGAAACTGCTTAGTGTTCTGTTAATTCACCTCACAGAGTTACATCTGTATTTCGTGGATCTCTTTGCTTGCCTTATTTCTGTGGAATCTGAGAACAGATATTTCGGATCCCTTGGAAGACTATAGGGCCAAAGGAAATATCCTCCGATAACAAAGAGAAAGAAGGTTTCTGAGAAACTTCCTTGTGTTCTGTGAAATCATCTCACAGAGTTACAGCTTTCCCCTCAAGAAGCCTTTCGCCAAGACAGTTCTTGTGGAATTGGCAAAGTGATATTTGGAAGCCCATAGAGGGCTATGGTGAAAAAGGAAATATCCTCAGATGAAAACTGGAAAGAAGCTTTCTGAGAAACTGCTTAGTGTTCTGTTAATTCATCTCACAGTGTTACATGTGTATTTCGTGGATCTCTTTGCTAGCCTTATTTCTGTGGAACCTGAGAACAGATATTTCAGATCCCTCGGAAGACTATAGGGCCAAAGGAAATATACTCCGATAACAAAGAGAAAGAAGCTTTCTGAGAAACTTCTTTGTGTTCTTTGAAATCATCTCACAGAGTTACAGCTTTCCCCTCCAGAAGCCTTTCGCTAAGACAGTTCTTGTGGAATTGGCAAAGTGATATTTGGAAGCCCATAGAGGGCTATGGTGAAAAAGGAAATATCCTCCGATGAAATCTGGAAAGAAGCTTTCTGAGAAACTGCTTAGTGTTCTGTTAATTCATCTCACAGAGTTACATGTGTATTTCGTGGATCTCTTTGCTAGCCTTATTTCTGTGGAATCTGAGAACAGATATTTCAGATACCTTGGAAGACTATAGGGCCAAAGGAAATATCCTCCGATAACAAAGAGAAAGAAGCTTTCTGAGAAATTTCTTTGTGTTCTGTGAAATCATCTCACAGAGTTACAGCTTTCCCCTTAAGAAGCCTTTCGCCAAGACAGTTCTTGTGGAATTGGCAAAGTGATATTTGGAAGCCCATAGAGGGCTATGGTGAAAAAGGAAATATCCTCAGATGAAATCTGGAAAGAAGCTTTCTGAGAAACTGCTTAGGGTTCTGTTAATTCATCTCACAGAGTTACATCTGTATTTCGTGGATCTCTTTGCTTGCCTTATTTCTGTGGAATCTGAGAACAGATATTTCGGATCCCTTGGAAGACTATAGGGCCAAAGGAAATATCCTCCGATAACAAAGAGAAAGAAGCTTTCTGAGAAACTTCTTTGTGTTCTTTGAAATCATCTCACAGAGTTACAGCTTTCCCCTCAAGAAGCCTTTCGTTAAGACAGTTCTTGTGGAATTGGCAAAGTGATATTTGGAAGCCCATAGAGGGCTATGGTGAAAAAGGAAATATCCTCAGATGAAATCTGGAAAGAAGCTTTCTGAGAAACTGCTTAGTGTTCTGTTAATTCATCTCACAGAGTTACATCTGTATTTCGTGGATCTCTTTGCTAGCCTTATTTCTGTGGAATCTGAGAACAGATATTTCGGATCCCTTGGAAGACTATAGGGTCAAAGGAAATATACTCCGATAACAAAGAGAAAGAAGCTTTCTGAGAAACTTCCTTGTGTTCTGTGAAATCATCTCACAGAGTTACAGCTTTCCCCTCAAGAAGCCTTTCGCCAAGACAGTTCTTGTGGAATTGGCAAAGTGATATTTGGAAGCCCATAGAGGGCTATGGTGAAAAAGGAAATATCCTCAGATGAAATCTGGAAAGAAGCTTTCTGAGAAACTGCTTAGTGTTCTGTTAATTCATCTCACAGAGTTACATCTGTATTTCGTGGATCTCTTTGCTAGCCTTATTTCTGTGGAATCTGAGAACAGATATTTCGGATCCCTTGGAAGACTATTCGGCCAAAGGAAATATCCTACGATAACAAAGAGAAAGAAGCTTTTTGAGAAACTTCTTTGTGTTCTGTGAAATCATCTCACAGAGTTACAGCTTTCCCTTCAAGAAGCCTTTCGCCAAGGCAGTTCTTGTGGAATTGGCAAAGTGATATTTGGAAGCCCATAGAGGGCTATGGTGAAAAAGGAAATATCCTCAGATGAAATCTGGAAAGAAGCTTTCTGAGAAACTGCTTAGTGTTCTGTTAATTCATCTCACAGAGTTACATCTGTATTTCGTGGATCTCTTTGCTAGCCTTATTTCTGTGGAATCTGAAAACAGATATTTCGGATCCCTTGGAAGACTATAGGGCCAAAGGAAATATCCTCCGATAATAAAGAGAAAGAAGCTCTCTGAGAAACTTCTTTGTGTTCTTTGAAATCATCTCACAGAGTTACAGCTTTCCCCTCAAGAAGCCTTTCGTTAAGACAGTTCTTGTGGAATTGGCAAAGTGATATTTGGAAGCCCATAGTTGGCTATGGTTAAAAAAGGAAATATCCTCAGATGAAATCTGGAAAGAAGCTTTCTGAGAAACTGCTTAGTGTTCTGTTAATTCACCTCACAGAGTTACATCTGTATTTCGTGGATCTCTTTGCTTGCCTTATTTCTGTGGAATCTGAGAACAGATATTTCGGATCCCTTGGAAGACTATAGGGCCAAAGGAAATATCCTCCGATAACAAAGAGAAAGAAGGTTTCTGAGAAACTTCCTTGTGTTCTGTGAAATCATCTCAAAGAGTTACAGCTTTCCCCTCAAGAAGCCTTTCGCCAAGACAGTTATTGTGGAATTGGCAAAGTGATATTTGGAAGCCCATAGAGGGCTATGGTGAAAAAGGAAATATCCTCAGATGAAAACTGGAAAGAAGCTTTCTGAGAAACTGCTTAGTGTTCTGTTAATTCATCTCACAGTGTTACATGTGTATTTCGTGGATCTCTTTGCTAGCCTTATTTCTGTGGAATCTGAGAACAGATATTTCGGATCCCTTGGAAGACTATTCGGCCAAAGGAAATATCCTACGATAACAAAGAGAAAGAAGCTTTTTGAGAAACTTCTTTGTGTTCTGTGAAATCATCTCACAGAGTTACAGCTTTCCCCTCAAGAAGCCTTTCGCCAAGGCAGTTCTTGTGGAATTGGCAAAGTGATATTTGGAAGCCCATAGAGGGCTATGGTGAAAAAGGAAATATCCTCAGATGAAATCTGGAAAGAAGCTTTCTGAGAAACTGCTTAGTGTTCTGTTAATTCATCTCACAGAGTTACATGTGTATTTCGTCGATCTCTTTGCTAGCCTTATTTCTGTGGAATCTGAGAACAGATATTTCGGATCCCTTGGAAGACTATTCGGCCAAAGGAAATATCCTACGATAACAAAGAGAAAGAAGCTTTTTGAGAAACTTCTTTGTGTTCTGTGAAATCATCTCACAGAGTTACAGCTTTCCCCTCAAGAAGCCTTTCGCCATGGCAGTTCTTGCGGAATTGGCAAAGTGATATTTGGAAGCCCGTAGAGGGCTATGGTGAAAAAGGAAATATCCTCACATGAAATCTGGAAAGAAGCTTTCTGAGAAACTGCTTAGTGTTCTGTTAATCCATCTTACAGAGTTACATCTGTATTTCGTCGATCTCTTTGCTAGCCTTATTTCTGTGGAACCTGAGAACAGATATTTCGGATCCCTCGGAAGACTATAGGGCCAAAGGAAATATCCTCC
The DNA here is from genome assembly GCF_043159975.1 of Macaca nemestrina. NCBI lineage: Eukaryota > Metazoa > Chordata > Mammalia > Primates > Cercopithecidae > Macaca > Macaca nemestrina. The sequence continues at coordinate 69,906,521 of NC_092126.1, forward strand.
GATAACAAAGAGAAAGAAGCTTTCTGAGAAACTTCTTTGTGTTCTTTGAAATCATCTCACAGAGTTACAGCTTTCCCCTCCAGAAGACTTTCGCTAAGACAGTTCTTGTGGAATTGGCAAAGTGATATTTGGAAGCCCATAGAGGGCTATGGTGAAAAAGGAAATATCCTCCGATGAAATCTGGAAAGAAGCTTTCTGAGAAACTGCTTAGTGTTCTGTTAATTCATCTCACAGAGTTACATCTGTATTTCGTGGATCTCTTTGCTAGCCTTATTTCTGTGGAATCTGAGAACAGATATTTCGGATACCTTGGAAGACTATAGGGCCAAAGGAAATATCCTCCGATAACAAAGAGAAAGAAGCTTTCTGAGAAATTTCTTTGTGTTCTGTGAAATCATCTCACAGAGTTACAGCTTTCCCCTCAAGAAGCCTTTCGCCAAGACAGTTCTTGTGGAATTGGCAAAGTGATATTTGGAAGCCCATAGAGGGCTATGGTGAAAAAGGAAATATCCTCAGATGAAATCTGGAAAGAAGCTTTCTGAGAAACTGCTTAGTGTTCTGTTAATTCATCTCACAGAGTTACATCTGTATTTAGTGGATCTCTTTGCTTGCCTTATTTCTGTGGAATCTGAGAACAGATATTTCGGATCCCTTGGAAGACTATAGGGCCAAAGGAAATATCCTCCGATAACAAAGAGAAAGAAGGTTTCTGAGAAACTTCCTTGTGTTCTGTGAAATCATCTCACAGAGTTACAGCTTTCCTCTCAAGAAGCCTTTCGCCAAGACAGTTCTTGTGGAATTGGCAAAGTGATATTTGGAAGCCCATAGAGGGCTATGGTGAAAAAGGAAATATCCTCCGATGAAATCTGGAAAGAAGCTTTCTGAGAAACTGCTTAGTGTTCTGTTAATTCTTCTCACAGAGTTACATCTGTATTTCGTCGATCTCTTTGCTAGCCTTATTTCTGTGGAATCTGAAAACAGATATTTCGGATCCCTTGGAAGACTATAGGGCCAAAGGAAATATCCTCCGATAACAAAGAGAAAGAAGCTTTCTGAGAAACTTCTTTGTGTTCTTTGAAATTATCTCACAGAGTTACAGCTTTCCCCTCAAGAAGCCTTTTGTTAAGACAGTTCTTGTGGAATTGGCAAAGTGATATTTGGAAGCCCATAGAGGGCTATGGTGAAAAAGGAAATATCCTCAGATGAAATCTGGAAAGAAGCTTTCTGAGAAACTGCTTAGTGTTCTGTTAATTCATCTCACAGAGTTACATCTGTATTTCGTGGATCTCTTTGCTAGCCTTATTTCTGTGGAATCTGAGAACCGATATTTCGGATCCCTTGGAAGACTATAGGGCCAAAGGAAATATCCTCCGATAACAAAGAGAAAGAAGCTTTCTGAGAAACTTCCTTGTGTTCTGTGAAATCATCTCACAGAGTTACAGCTTTCCCCTCAAGAAGCCTTTAGCCAAGACAGTTCTCGTGGAATTGGCAAAGTGATATTTGGAAGCCCATAGAGTGCTATGGTGAAAAAGGAAATATACTCAGATGAAATCTGGAAAGAAGCTTTCTGAGAAACTGCTTAGTGTTCTGTTAATTCATCTCACAGAGTTACATGTGTATTTCGTGGATCTCTTTGCTAGCCTTATTTCTGTGGAATCTGAGAACAGATATTTCGGATCCCTTGGAAGACTATTCGGCCAAAGGAAATATCCTACGATAACAAAGAGAAAGAAGCTTTTTGAGAAACTTCTTTGTGTTCTGTGAAAGCATCTCACAGAGTTACAGCTTTCCCCTCAAGAAGCCTTTCGCCAAGGCAGTTCTTGTGGAATTGGCAAAGTGATATTTGGAAGCCCATAGAGGGCTATGGTGAAAAAGGAAATATCCTCAGATGAAATCTGGAAAGAAGCTTTCTGAGAAACTGCTTAGTGTTCTGTTAATTCATCTCACAGTGTTACATCTGTATTTCGTCGATCTCTTTGCTAGCCTTATTTCTGTGGAATCTGAAAACAGATATTTCGGATCCCTTGGAAGACTATAGGGCCAAAGGAAATATCCTCCGATAATAAAGAGAAAGAAGCTCTCTGAGAAACTTCTTTGTGTTCTTTGAAATCATCTCACAGAGTTACAGCTTTCCCCTCAAGAAGCCTTTCGTTAAGACAGTTCTTGTGGAATTGGCAAAGTGATATTTGGAAGCCCATAGTTGGCTATGGTTAAAAAAGGAAATATCCTCAGATGAAATCTGGAAAGAAGCTTTCTGAGAAACTGCTTAGTGTTCTGTTAATTCATCTCACAGAGTTACATCTGTATTTCGTGCATCTCTTTGCTTGCCTTATTTCTGTGGAATCTGAGAACAGATATTTCGGATCCCTTGGAAGACTATAGGGCCAAAGGAAATATCCTCCGATAACAAAGAGAAAGAAGGTTTCTGAGAAACTTCCTTGTGTTCTGTGAAATCATCTCACAGAGTTACAGCTTTCCCCTCAAGAAGCCTTTCGCCAAGACAGTTCTTGTGGAATTGGCAAAGTTATATTTGGAAGCCCTTAGAGGGCTATGGTGATAAAGGAAATATCCTCAGATGAAATCTGGAAAGAAGCTTTCTGAGAAACTGCTTAGTGTTCTGTTAATTCATCTCACAGAGTTACATGTGTATTTCGTGGATCTCTTTGCTAGCCTTATTTCTGAGGAATCTGAGAACAGATACTTCGGATCCCTTGGAAGACTATTCGGCCAAAGGAAATATCCTACGATAACAAAGAGAAAGAAGCTTTTTGAGAAACTTCTTTGTGTTCTGTGAAATCATCTCACAGAGTTACAGCTTTCCCCTCAAGAAGCCTTTCGCCAAGGCAGTTCTTGTGGAATTGGCAAAGTGATACTTGGAAGCCCATAGAGGGCTATGGTGAAAAAGGAAATATCCTCACATGAAATCTGGAAAGAAGCTTTCTGAGAAACTGCTTAGTGTTCTGTTAATTCATCTCACAGACTTACATCTGTATTTCGTCGATCTCTTTACTAGCCTTATTTCTGTGGAATCTGAGAACAGATATTTCGGATCCCTCGGAAGACTATAGGGCCAAAGGAAATATCCTCTGATAACAAAGAGAAAGAAGCTTTCTGAGAAACTTCTTTGTGTTCTTTGAAATCATCTCACAGAGTTACAGCTTTCCCCTCCAGAAGCCTTTCGCTAAGACAGTTCTTGTGGAATTGGCAAAGTGATATTTGGAAGCCCCTAGAGGGCTATGGTGAGAAAGGAAATATCCTCCGATGAAATCTGGAAAGAAGCTTTCTGAGAAACTGCTTAGTGTTCTTTTAATTCATCTCACAGAGTTACATCTGTATTTCGTGGATCTCTTTGCTAGCCTTATTTCTGTGGAATCTGAGAACAGATATTTCGGATACCTTGGAAGACTATAGGGCCAAAGGAAATATCCTCCGATAACAAAGAGAAAGAAGCTTTCTGAGAAATTTCTTTGTGTTCTGTGAAATCATCTCACAGAGTTACAGCTTTCCCCTCAAGAAGCCTTTCGCCAAGACAGTTCTTGTGGAATTGGCAAAGTGATATTTGGAAGCCCATAGAGGGCTATGGTGAAAAAGGAAATATCCTCAGATGAAATCTGGAAAGAAGCTTTCTGAGAAACTGCTTAGTGTTCTCTTAATTCATCTCACAGAGTTACATGTGTATTTCGTGGATCTCTTTGCTAGCCTTATTTCTGTGGAATCTGAGAACAGATATTTCGGATCCCTTGGAAGACTATTCGGCCAAAGGAAATAACCTACGATAACAAAGAGAAAGAAGCTTTTTGAGAAACTTCTTTGTGTTCTGTGAAATCATCTCACAGAGTTACAGCTTTCCCCTCAAGAAGCCTTTCGCCAAGGCAGTTCTTGTGGAATTGGCAAAGTGATATTTGGAAGCCCATAGAGGGCTATGGTGAAAAAGGAAATATCCTCCGATGAAATCTGGAAAGAAGCTTTCTGAGAAACTGCTTAGTGTTCTGTTAATTCATCTCACAGAGTTACATCTGTATTTCGTCGATCTCTTTGCTAGCCTTATTTCTGTGGAACCTGAGAACAGATATTTCGGATCTCTCGGAAGACTATAGGGCCAAAGGAAATACCCTCCGATAACAAAGAGAAAGAAGCTTTCTGAGAAACTTCTTTGTGTTCTTTGAAATCATCTCACAGAGTTACAGCTTTCCCCTCCAGAAGCCTTTCGCTAAGACAGTTCTTGTGGAATTGGCAAAGTGATATTTGGAAGCCCCTAGAGGGCTATGGTGAAAAAGGAAATATCCTCCGATGAAATCTGGAAAGAAGCTTTCTGAGAAACTGCTTAGTGTTCTGTTAATTCATCTCACAGAGTTACATCTGTATTTCGTGGATCTCTTTGCTAGCCTTATTTCTGTGGAATCTGAGAACAGATATTTCGGATCCCTTGGAAGACTATAGGGCCAAAGGAAATATCCTCCGATAACAAAGAGAAAGAAGCTTTCTGAGAAATTTCTTTGTGTTCTGTGAAATCATCTCACAGAGTTACATCTTTCCCCTCAAGAAGCCTTTCGCCAAGACAGTTCTTGTGGAATTGGCAAAGTGATATTTGGAAGCCCATAGAGGGCTATGGTGAAAAAGGAAATATCCTCATATGAAATCTGGAAAGAAGCTTTCTGAGAAACTGCTTAGTGTTCTGTTAATTCATCTCACAGAGTTACATCTGTATTTCGTGGATCTCTTTGCTTGCCTTATTTCTGTGGAATCTGAGAACAGATATTTCGGATCCCTTGGAAGACTATAGGGCCAAAGGAAATATCCTCCGATAACAAAGAGAAAGAAGGTTTCTGAGAAACTTCCTTGTGTTCTGTGAAATCATCTCACAGAGTTACACTTTCCCCTCAAGAAGCCTTTCGCCAAGACAGTTCTTGTGGAATTGGCAAAGTGATATTTGGAAGCCCATAGAGGGCTATGGTGAAAAAGGAAATATCCTCAGATGAAATCTGGAAAGAAGCTTTCTGAGAAACTGCTTAGTGTTCTGTTAATTCTTCTCACAGAGTTACATCTGTATTTCGACGATCTCTTTGCTAGCGTTATTTCTGTAGAATCTGAAAACAGATATTTCGGATCCCTTGGAAGACTATAGGGCCAAAGGAAATATCCTCCGATAACAAAGAGAAAGAAGCTTTCTGAGAAACTTCTTTGTGTTCTTTGAAATCATCTCACAGAGTTACAGCTTTCCCCTCAAGAAGCCTTTCGTTAAGACAGATCTTGTGGAATTGGCAAAGTGATATTTGGAAGCCCATAGAGTGCTATGGTGAAAAAGGAAATATCCTCAGATGTAATCTGGAAAGAAGCTTTCTGAGAAACTGCTTAGTGTTCTGTTAATTCATCTCACAGAGTTACATCTGTATTTCGTCGATCTCTTTGCTAGCCTTATTTCTGTGGAATCTGAGAACAGATATTTCGCATCCCTAGGAAGACTATAGGGCCAAAGGAAATATCCTCCGATAACAAAGAGAAAGAAGCTTTCTGAGAAACTTCTTTGTGTTCTTTGAAATCATCTCACAGAGTTACAGCTTTCCCCTCCAGAAGCCTTTCGCTGAGACAGTTCTTGTGGATTTGGCAAAGTGATATTTGGAAGCCCCTAGAGGGCTATGGTGAAAAAGGAAATATCCGCCGATGAAATCTGGAAAGAAGCTTTCTGAGAAACTGCTTAGTGTTCTGTTAATTCATCTCACAGAGTTACATCTGTATTTCGTGGATCTCTTTGCTAGCCTTATTTCTGTGGAATCTGAGAACAGATATTTCGGATCCCTTGGAAGACTATAGGGCCAAAGGAAATATCCTCCGATAACAAAGAGAAAGAAGCTTTCTGAGAAATTTCTTTGTGTTCTGTGAAATCATCTCACAGAGTTACAGCTTTCCCCTCAAGAAGCCTTTCGCCAAGACAGTTCTTGTGGAATTGGCAAAGTGATATTTGGAAGCCCATAGAGGGCTATGCTGAAAAAGGAAATATCCTCAGATGAAATCTGGAAAGAAGCTTTCTGAGAAACTGCTTAGTGTTCTGTTAATTCATCTCACAGAGTTACATCTGTATTTCGTGGATCTCTTTGCTAGCCTTATTTCTGTGGAATCTGAGAACAGATATTTCGGATCCCTTGGAAGAGTATAGGGCCAAAGGAAATATCCTCCGATAACAAAGAGAAAGAAGCTTTCTGAGAAACTTCTTTGTGTTCTGTGAAATCATCTCACAGAGTTACAGCTTTCCCCTCAAGAAGCCTTTCGCCAAGACAGTTCTTGTGGTATTGGCAAAGTGATATTTGGAAGCCCATAGAGGGCTATGGTGAAAAAGGAAATATCCTCAGATGAAATCTGGAAAGAAGCTTTCTGAGAAACTGCTTAGTGTTCTGTTAATTCATATCACAGAGTTACATCTGTATTTCGTGGATCTCTTTGCTAGCCTTAATTCTGTGGAATCTTAGAACAGATATTTGGGATCCCTTGAAAGACTATAGGGCCAAAGGAAATATCCTCCGATAACAAAGAGATAGAAGCTTTCTGAGAAACTTCTTTGTGTTCTTTGAAATCATCTCACAGAGTTACAGCGTTCCCCTCAAGAAGCCTTTTGCTAAAACAGTTCTTTTGGAATTGGCAAAGTCATATTTGGAAGCCCATAGAGGGCTATGGTGAAAAAGGAAATATCCTCCGATGAAATCTGGAAAGAAGCTTTCTGAGAAACTGCTTAGTGTTCTTTTAATTCATCTCACAGAGTTACATCTGTATTTCGTCGATCTCTTTGCTAGCCTTATTTCTGTGGAATCTGAGAACAGATATTTCGGATACCTTGGAAGACAATAGGGCCAAAGGAAATATCCTCCGATAACAAAGAGAAAGAAGCTTTCTGAGAAATTTCTTTGTGTTCTGTGAAATCATCTCACAGAGTTACAGCTTTCCCCTCAAGAAGCCTTTCGCCAAGACAGTTCTTGTGGAATTGGCAAAGTGATATTTGGAAGCCCATAGAGGGCTATGGTGAAAAAGGAAATATCCTCAGATGAAATCTGGAAAGAAGCTTTCTGAGAAACTGCTTAGTGTTCTCTTAATTCATCTCACAGAGTTACATGTGTATTTCGTGGATCTCTTTGCTAGCCTTATTTCTGTGGAATCTGAGAACAGATATTTCGGATCCCTTGGAAGACTATTTGGCCAAAGGAAATAACCTACGATAACAAAGAGAAAGAAGCTTTTTGAGAAACTTCTTTGTGTTCTGTGAAATCATCTCACAGAGTTACAGCTTTCCCCTCAAGAAGCCTTTCGCCAAGGCAGTTCTTGTGGAATTGGCAAAGTGATATTTGGAAGCCCATAGAGGGCTATGGTGAAAAAGGAAATATCCTACGATGAAATCTGGAAAGAAGCTTTCTGAGAAACTGCTTAGTGTTCTGTTAATTCATCTCACAGAGTTACATCTGTATTTCGTCGATCTCTTTGCTAGCCTTATTTCTGTGGAACCTGAGAACAGATATTTCGGATCCCTTGGAAGACTATAGGGCCAAAGGAAATACCCTCCGATAACAAAGAGAAAGAAGCTTTCTGAGAAACTTCTTTGTGTTCTTTGAAATCATCTCACAGAGTTACAGCTTTCCCCTCCAGAAGCCTTTCGCTAAGACAGTTCTTGTGGAATTGGCAAAGTGATATTTGGAAGCCCCTAGAGGGCTATGGTGAAAAAGGAAATATCCTCAGATGAAATCTGGAAAGAAGCTTTCTGAGAAACTGCTTAGTGTTCTGTTAATTCATCTCACAGAGTTACATCTGTATTTCGTGGATCTCTTTGCTAGCCTTATTTCTGTGGAATCTGAGAACAGATATTTCGGATCCCTTGGAAGACTATAGGGCCAAAGGAAATATCCTCCGATAACAAAGAGAAAGAAGCTTTCTGAGAAATTTCTTTGTGTTCTGTGAAATCATCTCACAGAGTTACATCTTTCCCCTCAAGAAGCCTTTCGCCAAGACAGTTCTTGTGGAATTGGCAAAGTGATATTTGGAAGCCCATAGAGGGCTATGGTGAAAAAGGAAATATCCTCATATGAAATCTGGAAAGAAGCTTTCTGAGAAACTGCTTAGTGTTCTGTTAATTCATCTCACAGAGTTACATCTGTATTTCGTGGATCTCTTTGCTTGCCTTATTTCTGTGGAATCTGAGAACAGATATTTCGGATCCCTTGGAAGACTATAGGGCCAAAGGAAATATCCTCCGATAACAAAGAGAAAGAAGGTTTCTGAGAAACTTCCTTGTGTTCTGTGAAATCATCTCACAGAGTTACACTTTCCCCTCAAGAAGCCTTTCGCCAAGACAGTTCTTGTGGAATTGGCAAAGTGATATTTGGAAGCCCATAGAGGGCTATGGTGAAAAAGGAAATATCCTCAGATGAAATCTGGAAAGAAGCTTTCTGAGAAACTGCTTAGTGTTCTGTTAATTCTTCTCACAGAGTTACATCTGTATTTCGACGATCTCTTTGCTAGCCTTATTTCTGTGGAATCTGAAAACAGATATTTCGGATCCCTTGGAAGACTATAGGGCCAAAGGAAATATCCTCCGATAACAAAGAGAAAGAAGCTTTCTGAGAAACTTCTTTGTGTTCTTTGAAATCATCTCACAGAGTTACAGCTTTCCCCTCAAGAAGCCTTTCGTTAAGACAGTTCTTGTGGAATTGGCAAAGTGATATTTGGAAGCCCATAGAGTGCTATGGTGAAAAAGGAAATATCCTCAGATGTAATCTGGAAAGAAGCTTTCTGAGAAACTGCTTAGTGTTCTGTTAATTCATCTCACAGAGTTACATCTGTATTTCGTCGATCTCTTTGCTAGCCTTATTTCTGTGGAATCTGAGAACAGATATTTCGCATCCCTAGGAAGACTATAGGGCCAAAGGAAATATCCTCCGATAACAAAGAGAAAGAAGCTTTCTGAGAAACTTCTTTGTGTTCTTTGAAATCATCTCACAGAGTTACAGCTTTCCCCTCCAGAAGACTTTCGCTGAGACAGTTCTTGTGGATTTGGCAAAGTGATATTTGGAAGCCCCTAGAGGGCTATGGTGAAAAAGGAAATATCCGCCGATGAAATCTGGAAAGAAGCTTTCTGAGAAACTGCTTAGTGTTCTGTTAATTCATCTCACAGAGTTACATCTGTATTTCGTGGATCTCTTTGCTAGCCTTATTTCTGTGGAATCTGAGAACAGATATTTCGGATCCCTTGGAAGACTATAGGGCCAAAGGAAATATCCTCCGATAACAAAGAGAAAGAAGCTTTCTGAGAAATTTCTTTGTGTTCTGTGAAATCATCTCACAGAGTTACAGCTTTCCCCTCAAGAAGCCTTTCGCCAAGACAGTTCTTGTGGAATTGGCAAAGTGATATTTGGAAGCCCATAGAGGGCTATGGTGAAAAAGGAAATATCCTCAGATGAAATCTGGAAAGAAGCTTTCTGAGAAACTGCTTAGTGTTCTGTTAATTCATCTCACAGAGTTACATCTGTATTTCGTGGATCTCTTTGCTAGCCTTATTTCTGTGGAATCTGAGAACAGATATTTCGGATCCCTTGGAAGAGTATAGGGCCAAAGGAAATATCCTCCGATAACAAAGAGAAAGAAGCTTTCTGAGAAACTTCTTTGTGTTCTGTGAAATCATCTCACAGAGTTACAGCTTTCCCCTCAAGAAGCCTTTCGCCAAGACAGTTCTTGTGGTATTGGCAAAGTGATATTTGGAAGCCCATAGAGGGCTATGGTGAAAAAGGAAATATCCTCAGATGAAATCTGGAAAGAAGCTTTCTGAGAAACTGCTTAGTGTTCTGTTAATTCATATCACAGAGTTACATCTGTGTTTCGTGGATCTCTTTGCTAGCCTTAATTCTGTGGAATCTTAGAACAGATATTTGGGATCCCTTGAAAAACTATAGGGCCAAAGGAAATATCCTCCGATAACAAAGAGAAAGAAGCTTTCTGAGAAACTTCTTTGTGTTCTTTGAAATCATCTCACAGAGTTACAGCGTTCCCCTCAAGAAGCCTTTTGCTAAAACAGTTCTTGTGGAATTGGCAAAGTGATATTTGGAAGCCCATAGAGGGCTATGGTGAAAAAGGAAATATCCTCCGATGAAATCTGGAAAGAAGCTTTCTGAAAAACTGCTTAGTGTTATGTTAATTCATCTCACAGAGTTACATCTGTATTTCGTCGATCTCTTTGCTAGCCTTATTTCTGTGGAATCTGAGAACAGATATTTCGGATCCCTTGGAAGACTATAGGGCCAAAGGAAACATCCTCCGATAACAAAGAGAAAGAAGCTTTCTGAGAAACTTCTTTGTGTTCCTTGAAATCATCTCACAGAGTTACAGCTTTCCCCTCAAGAAGCCTTTCGCCAAGACAGTTCTTGTGGAATTGGCAAAGTGATATTTGGAAGCCCATAGAGGGCTATGGTGAAAAAGGAAATATCCTCAGATGAAATCTGGAAAGAAGCTTTCTGAGAAACTGCTTAGTGTTCTGTTAATTCATCTCACAGAGTTACATCTGTATTTCGTGGATCTCTTTGCTAGCCTTATTTCTGTGGAATCTGAGAACAGATATTTCGGATCCTTTGGAAGACTATAGGGCCAAAGGAAATATCCTCCGATAACAAAGAGAAAGAAGCTTTCTGAGAAACTTCTTTGTGTTCTGTGAAATCATCTCACAGAGTTACAGCTTTCCCCTCAAGAAGCCTTTCGCCAAGATAGTTCTTGTGGAATTGGCAAAGTGATATTTGGAAGCCCATAGAGGGCTATGGTGAAAAAGGAAATATCCTCAGATGAAATCTGGAAAGAAGCTTTCTGAGAAACTGCTTAGTGTTCTGTTAATTCATCTCATAGAGTTACATGTGTATTTCGTGGATCTCTTTGCTAGCCTTATTTCTCTGGAATCTGAGAACAGATATTTCGGATCCCTTGGAAGACTATAGGGCCAAAGGAAATATCCTCCGAGAACAAAAAGAAAGAAGCTTTCTGAGAAACTTCTTTGTGTTCTTTGAAATCATCTCACAGAGTTATAGCTTTCCCCTCAAGAACCCTTTCGCTAAGACAGTTCTTGTGGAATTGGCAAAGTGATATTTGGAAGCCCATAGAGGGCTATGGTGAAAAAGGAAATATCCTCAGATGAAATCTGGAAAGAAGCTTTCTGAGAATCTGCTTAGTGTTCTGTTAATTCATCTCAGAGAGTTACATCAGTATTTCGTGGATCTCTTTGCTAGAATTATTTCTGTGGAATCTGAGAACAGATATTTCGGATCCCTTGAAAGACTATAGGGCCAAAGGAAATATCCTCCGATAACAAAGAGAAAGAAGCTTTCTGAGAAACTTCTTGGTGTTCTTTGAAATCGTTTCACAGAGTTACAGCGTTCCCCTCAAGAAGCTTTTTGCTAAAACAGTTCTTGTAGAATTGGCAAAGTGATATTTGGAAGCCAATAGAGGGCTATGGTGAAAAAGGAAATATCCTCAGATGAAATCTGGAAAGAAGCTTTCTGAGAAACTGCTTAGTGTTCTGTTAATTCATCTCACCCAGTTACATCTGTATTTCGTGGATCTCTTTGCTAGCCTTATATCTGTGGAATCTGAGAACAGATATTTCGGATCCCTTGGAAGACTATAGGGCCAAAGGAAATATCCTCCGATAACAAAGAGAAAGAAGCTTTCTGAGAAAATTCTTTGTGTTCTTTGAAATCATCTCACAGAGTTACAGCTTTCCCCTCAAGAGGCCTTTCGTTAAGACAGTTCTTGTGGAATTGGCAAAGTGATATTTGGAAGCCCATAGAGGGATATGGTGAAAAAGGAAATATCCTCAGATGAAATCTGGAAAGAAGCTTTCTGAGAAACTGCTTAGTGTTCTGTTAATTCATCTCACAGAGTTACATTAGTATTTCGTCGATCTCTTTGCTAGCCTTATTTCTGTGGAATCTGAGAACAGATATTTCGGATCCCTTGGAAGACTATAGGGCCAAAGGAAATATCCTCCGATAAAAAGAGAAAGAAGCTTTCTGAGAAACTTCTTTGTTTTCTTTGAAATCATCTCACAGAGTTACAGCTTTCCCCTCAAGAAGCCTTTCGCCAAGACAGTTCTTGTGGAATTGGCAAAGTGATATTTGGAAGCCCCTAGAGGGCTATGGTGAAAAAGGAAATATCCTCAGATGAAATCTGGAAAGAAGCTTTCTGAGAAACTGCTTAGTGTTCTGTTAATTCATCTCACCCAGTTACATCTGTATTTCGTGGATCTCTTTGCTAGCCTTATTTCTGTGGAATCTGAGAAGAGATATTTCGGATCCCTTGGAAGACTATAGGGCCAAAGGAAATATCCTCCGTTAACAAAGAGAAAGAAGTTTTCTGAGAAACTTCTTTGTGTTCTTTGAAATCATCTCACAGAGTTACAGCTTTCCCCTCAAGAAGCCTTTCGCAAAGACAGTTCTTCTGGAATTGGCAAAGTGATATTTGGAAGCCCATAGAGGGCTATGGTTAAAAAAGGAAATATCCTCAGATGAAATCTGGAAAGAAGCTTTCTGAGAAACTGCTTAGTGTTCTGTTAATTCATCTCACAGAGTTACATGTGTATTTCGCGGATCTCTTTGCTTGCCTTATTTCTTTGGAATCTGAGAACAGATATTTCGGATCCCTTGGAAGACTATAGGGCCAAAGGAAATATCCTCCGATAACAAAGTGAAAGAAGCTTTCTGAGAAACTTCTTTGTGTTCTGTGAAATCATCTCACAGAGTTACATCTTTCCCCTCAAGAAGCCTTTCGCTATGACAGTTCTTGTGGAATTGGCAAAGTGATATTTGGAAGCCCATAGAGGGCTATGGTGAAAAAGGAAATATCCTCAGATGAAATCTGGAAAGAAGCTTTCTGAGAAACTGCTTAGTGTTCTGTTAATTCATCTCACAGAGTTACATGTGTATTTCGTGGATCTCTTTGCTAGCCTTATTTCTGTGGAATCTGAGAACAGATATTTCGGATCCCTTGGAAGACTATAGGGCCAAAGGAAATATCCTCCGATAACAAAAAGAAAGAAGCTTTCCTAGAAACTTCTTTGTGTTCTTTGAAATCATCTCACAGAGTTATAGCTTTCCCCTCCAGAAGCCTTTCGCTAAGACAGTTCTTGTGGAATTGGCAAAGTGATATTTGGAAGCCCATAGAGGGCTATGGTGAAAAAGGAAATAGCCTCAGATGAAATCTGGAAAGAAGCTTTCTGAGAAACTGCTTAGTGTTCTGTTAATTCATCTCACAGAGTTACATCTGTAGTTCGTCGATCTCTTTGCTAGCCTTATTTCTGTGGAATCTGAGAACAGATATTTCGCATCCCTAGGAACACTATAGGGCCAAAGGAAATATCCTCCGATAACAAAGAGAAAGAAGCTTTCTGAGAAACTTCTTTGTGTTCTTTGAAATCATCTCACAGAGTTACAGCTTTCCCCTCCAGAAGCCTTTCGCTGAGACAGTTCTTGTGGAATTGGCAAAGTGATATTTGGAAGCCCCTAGAGGGCTATGGTGAAAAAGGAAATATCCTCCGATGAAATCTGGAAAGAAGCTTTCTGAGAAACTGCTTAGTGTTCTGTTAATTCATCTCACAGAGTTACATCTGTATTTCGTCGATCTCTTTGCTAGCCTTATTTCTGTGGAATCTGAGAACAGATATTTCGGATCCCTTGGAAGACTATAGGGCCAAAGGAAATATCCTCCGATAACAAAGAGAAAGAAGCTTTCTGAGAAATTTCTTTGTGTTCTGTGAAATCATCTCACAGAGTTACAGCTTTCCCCTCAAGAAGCCTTTCGCCAAGACAGTTCTTGTGGAATTGGCAAAGTGATATTTGGAAGCCCATAGAGGGCTATGGTGAAAAAGGAAATATCCTCAGATGAAATCTGGAAAGAAGCTTTCTGAGAAACTGCTTAGTGTTCTGTTAATTCATCTCACAGAGTTACATCTGTATTTCGTGGATCTCTTTGCTAGCCTTATTTCTGTGGAATCTGAGAACAGATATTTCGGATCCCTTGGAAGACTATTCGGCCAAAGGAAATATCCTACGATAACAGAGAGAAAGAAGCTTTTTGAGAAACTTCTTTGTGTTCTGTGAAATCATCTCACAGAGTTACAGCTTTCCCTTCAAGAAGCCTTTCGCCAAGGCAGTTCTTGTGGAATTGGCAAAGTGATATTTGGAAGCCCATAGAGGGCTATGGTGAAAAAGGAAATATCCTCAGATGAAATCTGGAAAGAAGCTTTCTGAGAAACTGCTTAGTGTTCTGTTAATTCATCTCACAGAGTTACATCTGTATTTCGTGGATCTCTTTGCTAGCCTTATTTCTGTGGAATCTGAAAACAGATATTTCGGATCCCTTGGAAGACTATAGGGCCAAAGGAAATATCCTCCGATAATAAAGAGAAAGAAGCTCTCTGAGAAACTTCTTTGTGTTCTTTGAAATCATCTCACAGAGTTACAGCTTTCCCCTCAAGAAGCCTTTCGTTAAGACAGTTCTTGTGGAATTGTCAAAGTGATATTTGGAAGCCCATAGTTGGCTATGGTTAAAAAAGGAAATATCCTCAGATGAAATCTGGAAAGAAGCTTTCTGAGAAACTGCTTAGTGTTCTGTTAATTCACCTCACAGAGTTACATCTGTATTTCGTGGATCTCTTTGCTTGCCTTATTTCTGTGGAATCTGAGAACAGATATTTCGGATCCCTTGGAAGACTATAGGGCCAAAGGAAATATCCTCCGATAACAAAGAGAAAGAAGGTTTCTGAGAAACTTCCTTGTGTTCTGTGAAATCATCTCAAAGAGTTACAGCTTTCCCCTCAAGAAGCCTTTCGCCAAGACAGTTCTTGTGGAATTGGCAAAGTGATATTTGGAAGCCCATAGAGGGCTATGGTGAAAAAGGAAATATCCTCAGATGAAAACTGGAAAGAAGCTTTCTGAGAAACTGCTTAGTGTTCTGTTAATTCATCTCACAGTGTTACATGTGTATTTCGTGGATCTCTTTGCTAGCCTTATTTCTGTGGAATCTGAGAACAGATATTTCGGATCCCTTGGAAGAGTATTCGGCCAAAGGAAATATCCTACGATAACAAAGAGAAAGAAACTTTTTGAGAAACTTCTTTGTGTTCTGTGAAATCATCTCACAGAGTTACAGCTTTCCCCTCAAGAGGCCTTTCGCCAAGGCAGTTCTTGTGGAATTGGCAAAGTGATATTTGGAAGCCCATAGAGGGCTATGGTGAAAAAGGAAATATCCTCAGATGAAATCTGGAAAGAAGCTTTCTGAGAAACTGCTTAGTGTTCTGTTAATTCATCTCACAGAGTTACATGTGTATTTCGTCGATCTCTTTGCTAGCCTTATTTCTGTGGAATCTGAGAACAGATATTTCGGATCCCTTGGAAGACTATTCGGCCAAAGGAAATATCCTACGATAACAAAGAGAAAGAAGCTTTTTGAGAAACTTCTTTGTGTTCTGTGAAATCATCTCACAGAGTTACAGCTTTCCCCTCAAGAAGCCTTTCGCCATGGCAGTTCTTGCGGAATTGGCAAAGTGATATTTGGAAGCCCGTAGAGGGCTATGGTGAAAAAGGAAATATCCTCACATGAAATCTGGAAAGAAGCTTTCTGAGAAACTGCTTAGTGTTCTGTTAATCCATCTTACAGAGTTACATCTGTATTTCGTCGATCTCTTTGCTAGCCTTATTTCTGTGGAACCTGAGAACAGATATTTCGGATCCCTCGGAAGACTATAGGGCCAAAGGAAATATCCTCCGATAACAAAGAGAAAGAAGCTTTCTGAGAAACTTCTTTGTGTTCTTTGAAATCATCTCACAGAGTTACAGCTTTCCCCTCCAGAAGCCTTTCGCTAAGACAGTTCTTGTGGAATTGGCAAAGTGATATTTGGAAGCCCATAGAGGGCTATGGTGAAAAAGGAAATATCCTCCGATGAAATCTGGAAAGAAGCTTTCTGAGAAACTGCTTAGTGTTCTGTTAATTCATCTCACAGAGTTACATCTGTATTTCGTGGATCTCTTTGCTAGCCTTATTTCTGTGGAATCTGAGAACAGATATTTCGGATACCTTGGAAGACTATAGGGCCAAAGGAAATATCCTCCGATAACAAAGAGAAAGAAGCTTTCTGAGAAATTTCTTTGTGTTCTGTGAAATCATCTCACAGAGTTACAGCTTTCCCCTCAAGAAGCCTTTCGCCAAGACAGTTCTTGTGGAATTGGCAAAGTGATATTTGGAAGCCCATAGAGGGCTATGGTGAAAAAGGAAATATCCTCAGATGAAATCTGGAAAGAAGCTTTCTGAGAAACTGCTTAGTGTTCTGTTAATTCATCTCACAGAGTTACATCTGTATTTCGTGGATCTCTTTGCTTGCCTTATTTCTGTGGAATCTGAGAACAGATATTTCGGATCCCTTGGAAGACTATAGGGCCAAAGGAAATATCCTCCGATAACAAAGAGAAAGAAGGTTTCTGAGAAACTTCCTTGTGTTCTGTGAAATCATCTCACAGAGTTACAGCTTTCCTCTCAAGAAGCCTTTCGCCAAGACAGTTCTTGTGGAATTGGCAAAGTGATATTTGGAAGCCCATAGAGGGCTATGGTGAAAAAGGAAATATCCTCAGATGAAATCTGGAAAGAAGCTTTCTGAGAAACTGCTTAGTGTTCTGTTAATTCTTCTCACAGAGTTACATCTGTATTTCGTCGATCTCTTTGCTAGCCTTATTTCTGTGGAATCTGAAAACAGATATTTCGGATCCCTTGGAAGACTATAGGGCCAAAGGAAATATCCTCCGATAACAAAGAGAAAGAAGCTTTCTGAGAAACTTCTTTGTGTTCTTTGAAATCATCTCACAGAGTTACAGCTTTCCCCTCAAGAAGCCTTTCGTTAAGACAGTTCTTGTGGAATTGGCAAAGTGATATTTGGAAGCCCATAGAGGGCTATGGTGAAAAAGGAAATATCCTCAGATGAAATCTGGAAAGAAGCTTTCTGAGAAACTGCTTAGTGTTCTGTTAATTCATCTCACAGAGTTACATCTGTATTTCGTGGATCTCTTTGCTAGCCTTATTTCTGTGGAATCTGAGAACAGATATTTCGGATCCCTTGGAAGACTATAGGGCCAAAGGAAATATCCTCCGATAACAAAGAGAAAGAAGCTTTCTGAGAAACTTCCTTGTGTTCTGTGAAATCATCTCACAGAGTTACAGCTTTCCCCTCAAGAAGCCTTTAGCCAAGACAGTTCTTGTGGAATTGGCAAAGTGATATTTGGAAGCCCATAGAGTGCTATGGTGAAAAAGGAAATATCCTCAGATGAAATCTGGAAAGAAGCTTTCTGAGAAACTGCTTAGTGTTCTGTTAATTCATCTCACAGAGTTACATCTGTATTTCGTGCATCTCTTTGCTTGCCTTATTTCTGTGGAATCTGAGAACAGATATTTCGGATCCCTTGGAAGACTATAGGGCCAAAGGAAATATCCTCCGATAACAAAGAGAAAGAAGGTTTCTGAGAAACTTCCTTGTGTTCTGTGAAATCATCTCACAGAGTTACAGCTTTCCCCTCAAGAAGCCTTTCGCCAAGACAGTTCTTGTGGAATTGGCAAAGTTATATTTGGAAGCCCTTAGAGGGCTATGGTGAAAAAGGAAATATCCTCAGATGAAATCTGGAAAGAAGCTTTCTGAGAAACTGCTTAGTGTTCTGTTAATTCATCTCACAGAGTTACATGTGTATTTCGTGGATCTCCTTGCTAGCCTTATTTCTGAGGAATCTGAGAACAGATACTTCGGATCCCTTGGAAGACTATTCGGCCAAAGGAAATATCCTACGATAACAAAGAGAAAGAAGCTTTTTGAGAAACTTCTTTGTGTTCTGTGAAATCATCTCACAGAGTTACAGCTTTCCCCTCAAGAAGCCTTTCGCCAAGGCAGTTCTTGTGGAATTGGCAAAGTGATACTTGGAAGCCCATAGAGGGCTATGGTGAAAAAGGAAATATCCTCACATGAAATCTGGAAAGAAGCTTTCTGAGAAACTGCTTAGTGTTCTGTTAATTCATCTCACAGACTTACATCTGTATTTCGTCGATCTCTTTGCTAGCCTTATTTCTGTGGAACCTGAGAACAGATATTTCGGATCCCTCGGAAGACTATAGGGCCAAAGGAAATATCCTCTGATAACAAAGAGAAAGAAGCTTTCTGAGAAACTTCTTTGTGTTCTTTGAAATCATCTCACAGAGTTACAGCTTTCCCCTCCAGAAGCCTTTCGCTAAGACAGTTCTTGTGGAATTGGCAAAGTGATATTTGGAAGCCCCTAGAGGGCTATGGTGAGAAAGGAAATATCCTCCGATGAAATCTGGAAAGAAGCTTTCTGAGAAACTGCTTAGTGTTCTTTTAATTCATCTCACAGAGTTACATCTGTATTTCGTGGATCTCTTTGCTAGCCTTATTTCTGTGGAATCTGAGAACAGATATTTCGGATCCCTTGGAAGACTATAGGGCCAAAGGAAATATCCTCCGATAACAAAGAGAAAGAAGCTTTCTGAGAAATTTCTTTGTGTTCTGTGAAATCATCTCACAGAGTTACAGCTTTCCCCTCAAGAAGCCTTTCGCCAAGACAGTTCTTGTGGAATTGGCAAAGTGATATTTGGAAGCCCATAGAGGGCTATGGTGAAAAAGGAAATATCCTCACATGAAATCTGGAAAGAAGCTTTCTGAGAAACTGCTTAGTGTTCTCTTAATTCATCTCACAGAGTTACATGTGTATTTCGTGGATCTCTTTGCTAGCCTTATTTCTGTGGAATCTGAGAACAGATATTTCGGATCCCTTGGAAGACTATTCGGCCAAAGGAAATAACCTACGATAACAAAGAGAAAGAAGCTTTTTGAGAAACTTCTTTGTGTTCTTTGAAATCATCTCACAGAGTTACAGCTTTCCCCTCAAGAAGCCTTTCGCCAAGGCAGTTCTTGTGGAATTGGCAAAGTGATATTTGGAAGCCCATAGAGGGCTATGGTGAAAAAGGAAATATCCTCCGATGAAATCTGGAAAGAAGCTTTCTGAGAAACTGCTTAGTGTTCTGTTAATTCATCTCACAGAGTTACATCTGTATTTCGTCGATCTCTTTGCTAGCCTTATTTCTGTGGAACCTGAGAACAGATATTTCGGATCCCTCGGAAGACTATAGGGCCAAAGGAAATACCCTCCGATAACAAAGAGAAAGAAGCTTTCTGAGAAACTTCTTTGTGTTCTTTGAAATCATCTCACAGAGTTACAGCTTTCCCCTCCAGAAGCCTTTCGCTAAGACAGTTCTTGTGGAATTGGCAAAGTGATATTTGGAAGCCCCTAGAGGGCTATGGTGAAAAAGGAAATATCCTCCGATGAAATCTGGAAAGAAGCTTTCTGAGAAACTGCTTAGTGTTCTGTTAATTCATCTCACAGAGTTACATCTGTATTTCGTGGATCTCTTTGCTAGCCTTATTTCTGTGGAATCTGAGAACAGATATTTCGGATCCCTTGGAAGACTATAGGGCCAAAGGAAATATCCTCCGATAACAAAGAGAAAGAAGCTTTCTGAGAAATTTCTTTGTGTTCTGTGAAATCATCTCACAGAGTTACATCTTTCCCCTCAAGAAGCCTTTCGCCAAGACAGTTCTTGTGGAATTGGCAAAGTGATATTTGGAAGCCCATAGAGGGCTATGGTGAAAAAGGAAATATCCTCATATGAAATCTGGAAAGAAGCTTTCTGAGAAACTGCTTAGTGTTCTGTTAATTCATCTCACAGAGTTACATCTGTATTTCGTGGATCTCTTTGCTTGCCTTATTTCTGTGGAATCTGAGAACAGATATTTCGGATCCCTTGGAAGACTATAGGGCCAAAGGAAATATCCTCCGATAACAAAGAGAAAGAAGGTTTCTGAGAAACTTCCTTGTGTTCTGTGAAATCATCTCACAGAGTTACACTTTCCCCTCAAGAAGCCTTTCGCCAAGACAGTTCTTGTGGAATTGGCAAAGTGATATTTGGAAGCCCATAGAGGGCTATGGTGAAAAAGGAAATATCCTCAGATGAAATCTGGAAAGAAGCTTTCTGAGAAACTGCTTAGTGTTCTGTTAATTCTTCTCACAGAGTTACATCTGTATTTCGACGATCTCTTTGCTAGCGTTATTTCTGTGGAATCTGAAAACAGATATTTCGGATCCCTTGGAAGACTATAGGGCCAAAGGAAATATCCTCCGATAACAAAGAGAAAGAAGCTTTCTGAGAAACTTCTTTGTGTTCTTTGAAATCATCTCACAGAGTTACAGCTTTCCCCTCAAGAAGCCTTTCGTTAAGACAGTTCTTGTGGAATTGGCAAAGTGATATTTGGAAGCCCATAGAGTGCTATGGTGAAAAAGGAAATATCCTCAGATGTAATCTGGAAAGAAGCTTTCTGAGAAACTGCTTAGTGTTCTGTTAATTCATCTCACAGAGTTACATCTGTATTTCGTCGATCTCTTTGCTAGCCTTATTTCTGTGGAATCTGAGAACAGATATTTCGCATCCCTAGGAAGACTATAGGGCCAAAGGAAATATCCTCCGATAACAAAGAGAAAGAAGCTTTCTGAGAAACTTCTTTGTGTTCTTTGAAATCATCGCACAGAGTTACAGCTTTCCCCTCCAGAAGCCTTTCGCTGAGACAGTTCTTGTGGATTTGGCAAAGTGATATTTGGAAGCCCCTAGAGGGCTATGGTGAAAAAGGAAATATCCGCCGATGAAATCTGGAAAGAAGCTTTCTGAGAAACTGCTTAGTGTTCTGTTAATTCATCTCACAGAGTTACATCTGTATTTCGTGGATCTCTTTGCTAGCCTTATTTCTGTGGAATCTGAGAACAGATATTTCGGATCCCTTGGAAGACTATAGGGCCAAAGGAAATATCCTCCGATAACAAAGAGAAAGAAGCTTTCTGAGAAATTTCTTTGTGTTCTGTGAAATCATCTCACAGAGTTACAGCTTTCCCCTCAAGAAGCCTTTCGCCAAGACAGTTCTTGTGGAATTGGCAAAGTGATATTTGGAAGCCCATAGAGGGCTATGGTGAAAAAGGAAATATCCTCAGATGAAATCTGGAAAGAAGCTTTCTGAGAAACTGCTTAGTGTTCTGTTAATTCATCTCACAGAGTTACATCTGTATTTCGTGGATCTCTTTGCTAGCCTTATTTCTGTGGAATCTGAGAACAGATATTTCGGATCCCTTGGAAGAGTATAGGGCCAAAGGAAATATCCTCCGATAACAAAGAGAAAGAAGCTTTCTGAGAAACTTCTTTGTGTTCTGTGAAATCATCTCACAGAGTTACAGCTTTCCCCTCAAGAAGCCTTTCGCCAAGACAGTTCTTGTGGTATTGGCAAAGTGATATTTGGAAGCCCATAGAGGGCTATGGTGAAAAAGGAAATATCCTCAGATGAAATCTGGAAAGAAGCTTTCTGAGAAACTGCTTAGTGTTCTGTTAATTCATATCACAGAGTTACATCTGTATTTCGTGGATCTCTTTGCTAGCCTTAATTCTGTGGAATCTTAGAACAGATATTTGGGATCCCTTGAAAGACTATAGGGCCAAAGGAAATATCCTCCGATAACAAAGAGAAAGAAGCTTTCTGAGAAACTTCTTTGTGTTCTTTGAAATCATCTCACAGAGTTACAGCGTTCCCCTCAAGAAGCCTTTTGCTAAAACAGTTCTTGTGGAATTGGCAAAGTCATATTTGGAAGCCCATAGAGGGCTATGGTGAAAAAGGAAATATCCTCCGATGAAATCTGGAAAGAAGCTTTCTGAGAAACTGCTTAGTGTTCTGTTAATTCATCTCACAGAGTTACATGTGTATTTCGTGGATCTCTTTGCTAGCCTTATTTCTGTGGAATCTGAGAACAGATATTTCGGATCCCTTGGAAGACTATAGGGCCAAAGGAAACATCCTCCGATAACAAAGAGAAAGAAGCTTTCTGAGAAACTTCTTTGTGTTCCTTGAAATCATCTCACAGAGTTACAGCTTTCCCCTAAAGAAGCCTTTCGCCAAGACAGTTCTTGTGGAATTGGCAAAGTGATATTTGGAAGCCCATAGAGGGCTATGGTGAAAAAGGAAATATCCTCAGATGAAATCTGGAAAGAAGCTTTCTGAGAAACTGCTTAGTGTTCTGTTAATTCATCTCACAGAGTTACATCTGTATTTCGTGGATCTCTTTGCTAGCCTTATTTCTGTGGAATCTGAGAACAGATATTTCGGATCCTTTGGAAGACTATAGGGCCAAAGGAAATATCCTCCGATAACAAAGAGAAAGAAGCTTTCTGAGAAACTTCTTTGTGTTCTGTGAAATCATCTCACAGAGTTACAGCTTTCCCCTCAAGAAGCCTTTCGCCAAGATAGTTCTTGTGGAATTGGCAAAGTGATATTTGGAAGCCCATAGAGGGCTATGGTGAAAAAGGAAATATCCTCAGATGAAATCTGGAAAGAAGCTTTCTGAGAAACTGCTTAGTGTTCTGTTAATTCATCTCACAGAGTTACATGTGTATTTCGTGGATCTCTTTGCTAGCCTTATTTCTCTGGAATCTGAGAACAGATATTTCGGATCCCTTGGAAGACTATAGGGCCAAAGGAAATATCCTCCGAGAACAAAAAGAAAGAAGCTTTCTGAGAAACTTCTTTGTGTTCTTTGAAATCATCTCACAGAGTTATAGCTTTTCCCTCAAGAACCCTTTCGCTAAGACAGTTCTTGTGGAATTGGCAAAGTGATATTTGGAAGCCCATAGAGGGCTATGGTGAAAAAGGAAATATCCTCAGATGAAATCTGGAAAGAAGCTTTCTGAGAATCTGCTTAGTGTTCTGTTAATTCATCTCAGAGAGTTACATCAGTATTTCGTGGATCTCTTTGCTAGAATTATTTCTGTGGAATCTGAGAACAGATATTTCGGATCCCTTGAAAGACTATAGGGCCAAAGGAAATATCCTCCGATAACAAAGAGAAAGAAGCTTTCTGAGAAACTTCTTGGTGTTCTTTGAAATCGTTTCACAGAGTTACAGCGTTCCCCTCAAGAAGCTTTTTGCTAAAACAGTTCTTGTAGAATTGGCAAAGTGATATTTGGAAGCCCATAGAGGGCTATGGTTAAAAAAGGAAATATCCTCAGATGAAATCTGGAAAGAAGCTTTCTGAGAAACTGCTTAGTGTTCTGTTAATTCATCTCACAGAGTTACATGTGTATTTCGCGGATCTCTTTGCTTGCCTTATTTCTTTGGAATCTGAGAACAGATATTTCGGATCCCTTGGAAGACTATAGGGCCAAAGGAAATATCCTCCGATAACAAAGTGAAAGAAGCTTTCTGAGAAACTTCTTTGTGTTCTGTGAAATCATCTCACAGAGTTACATCTTTCCCCTCAAGAAGCCTTTCGCTATGACAGTTCTTGTGGAATTGGCAAAGTGATATTTGGAAGCCCATAGAGGGCTATGGTGAAAAAGGAAATATCCTCAGATGAAATCTGGAAAGAAGCTTTCTGAGAAACTGCTTAGTGTTCTGTTAATTCATCTCACAGAGTTACATGTGTATTTCGTGGATCTCTTTGCTAGCCTTATTTCTGTGGAATCTGAGAACAGATATTTTGGATCCCTTGGAAGACTATAGGGCCAAAGGAAATATCCTCCG
Organism: Macaca nemestrina; assembly: GCF_043159975.1. Classification (NCBI taxonomy): domain Eukaryota; kingdom Metazoa; phylum Chordata; class Mammalia; order Primates; family Cercopithecidae; genus Macaca; species Macaca nemestrina. Next base: position 69,930,189 of record NC_092126.1, read on the forward strand.
ATAACAAAAAGAAAGAAGCTTTCCTAGAAACTTCTTTGTGTTCTTTGAAATCATCTCACAGAGTTATAGCTTTCCCCTCCAGAAGCCTTTCGCTAAGACAGTTCTTGTGGAATTGGCAAAGTGATATTTGGAAGCCCATAGAGGGCTATGGTGAAAAAGGAAATATCCTCAGATGAAATCTGGAAAGAAGCTTTCTGAGAAACTGCTTAGTGTTCTGTTAATTCATCTGACAGAGTTACATCTGTATTTCGTGGATCTCTTTGCTAGAATTATTTCTGTGGAATCTGAGAACAGATATTTCGGATCCCTTGAAAGACTAGAGGGCCAAGGGAAATATCCTCCGATAACAAAGAGAAAGAAGCTTTCTGAGAAACTTCTTTGTGTTCTTTGAAATCATCTCACAGAGTTACAGCGTTCCCCTCAAGAAGCCTTTTGCTAAAACAGTTCTTGTGGAATTGGCAAAGTGATATTTGGAAGCCCATAGAGGGCTATGGTGAAAAAGGAAATATCCTCAGATGAAATCTGGAAAGAAGCTTTCTGAGAAACTGCTTAGTGTTCTGTTAATTCATCTCACCGAGTTACATCTGTATTTCGTGGATATCGTTGCTAGCCTTATATCTGTGGAATCTGAGAACAGATATTTCGGATCCCTTGGAAGACTATAGGGCCAAAGGAAATATCCTCCGATAACAAAGAGAAAGAAGCTTTCTGAGAAACTTCTTTGTGTTCTGTGAAATCATCTCACAGAGTTACAGCTTTCCCCTCAAGTAGCCTTTCGCCAAGACAGTTCTTGTGGAATTGGCAAAGTGATATTTGGAAGCCCATAGAGGGCTATGGTGAAAAAGGAAATAGCCTCAGATGAAATCTGGAAAGAAGCTTTCTGAGAAACTGCTTAGTGTTCTGTTAATTCATCTCACAGAGTTACATCTGTAGTTCGTCGATCTCTTTGCTAGCCTTATTTCCGTGGAATCTGAGAACAGATATTTCGCATCCCTAGGAACACTATAGGGCCAAAGGAAATATCCTCCGATAACAAAGAGAAAGAAGCTTTCTGAGAAACTTCTTTGTGTTCTTTGAAATCATCTCACAGAGTTACAGCTTTCCCCTCCAGAAGCCTTTCGCTGAGACAGTTCTTGTGGAATTGGCAAAGTGATATTTGGAAGCCCCTAGAGGGCTATGGTGAAAAAGGAAATATCCTCCGATGAAATCTGGAAAGAAGCTTTCTGAGAAACTGCTTAGTGTTCTTTTAATTCATCTCACAGAGTTACATCTGTATTTCGTGGATCTCTTTGCTAGCCTTATTTCTGTGGAATCTGAGAACAGATATTTCGGATCCCTTGGAAGACTATAGGGCCAAAGGAAATATCCTCCGATAACAAAGAGAAAGAAGCTTTCTGAGAAACTTCCTTGTGTTCTGTGAAATCATCTCACAGAGTTACAGGTTTCCCCTCAAGAAGCCTTTCGCCAAGACAGTTCTTGTGGAATTGGCAAAGTGATATTTGGAAGCCCATAGAGGGCTATGGTGAAAAAGGAAATATCCTCAGATGAAATCTGGAAAGAAGCTTTCTGAGAAACTGCTTAGTGTTCTGTTAATTCATCTCCCAGAGTTACATCTGTATTTCGTCGATCTCTTTGCTAGTCTTATTTCTGTGGAATCTGAGAACAGATATTTCGCATCCCTAGGAAGAGTATAGGGCCAAAGGAAATATCCTCCGATAACAAAGAGAAAGAAGCTTTCTGAGAAACTTCTTTGTGTTCTTTGAAATCATCTCACAGAGTTACAGCTTTCCCCTCCAGAAGCCTTTCGCTGAGACAGTTCTTGTGGAATTGGCAAAGTGATATTTGGAAGCCCCTAGAGGGCTATGGTGAAAAAGGAAATATCCTCCGATGAAATCTGGAAAGAAGCTTTCTGAGAAACTGCTTAGTGTTCTGTTAATTCATCTCACAGAGTTACATCTGTATTTCGTCGATCTCTTTGCTAGCCTTATTTCTGTGGAATCTGAGAACAGATATTTCGGATACCTTGGAAGACTATAGGGCCAAAGGAAATATCCTCCGATAACAAAGAGAAAGAAGCTTTCTGAGAAATTTCTTTGTGTTCTGTGAAATCATCTCACAGAGTTACAGCTTTCCCCTCAAGAAGCCTTTCGCCAAGACAGTTCTTGTGGAATTGGCAAAGTGATATTTGGAAGCCCATAGAGGGCTATGGTGAAAAAGGAAATATCCTCAGATGAAATCTGGAAAGAAGCTTTCTGAGAAACTGCTTAGTGTTCTGTTAATTCATCTCACAGAGTTACATCTGTATTTCGTGGATCTCTTTGCTAGCCTTATTTCTGTGGAATCTGAGAACAGATATTTCGGATCCCTTGGAAGACTATAGGGCCAAAGGAAATATCCTCCGATAACAAAGAGAAAGAAGCTTTCTGAGAAACTTCCTTGTGTTCTGTGAAATCATCTCACAGAGTTACATCTTTCCCCTCAAGAAGCCTTTCGCTAAGACAGTTCTTGTGGAATTGGCAAAGTGATATTTGGAAGCCCATAGAGGGCTATGGTGAAAAAGGAAATATCCTCAGATGAAATCTGGAAAGAAGCTTTCTGAGAAACTGCTTAGTGTTCTGTTAATTCATCTCACAGAGTTACATGTGTATTTCGTGGATCTCTTTGCTAGCCTTATTTCTGTGGAATCTGAGAACAGATATTTCGGATCCCTTGGAAGACTATAGGGCCAAAGGAAATATCCTCCGATAACAAAAAGAAAGAAGCTTTCCTAGAAACTTCTTTGTGTTCTTTGAAATCATCTCACAGAGTTATAGCTTTCCCCTCAAGAACCCTTTCGCTAAGACAGTTCTTGTGGAATTGGCAAAGTGATATTTGGAAGCCCATAGAGGGCTATGGTGAAAAAGGAAATATCCTCAGATGAAATCTGGAAAGAAGCTTTCTGAGAAACTGCTTAGTGTTCTGTTAATTCATCTGACAGAGTTACATCTGTATTTCGTGGATCTCTTTGCTAGAATTATTTCTGTGGAATCTGAGAACAGATATTTCGGATCCCTTGAAAGACTATAGGGCCAAGGGAAATATCCTCCGATAACAAAGAGAAAGAAGCTTTCTGAGAAACTTCTTTGTGTTCTTTGAAATCATCTCACAGAGTTACAGCGTTCCCCTCAAGAAGCCTTTTGCTAAAACAGTTCTTGTGGAATTGGCAAAGTGATATTTGGAAGCCCATAGAGGGCTATGGTGAAAAAGGAAATATCCTCAGATGAAATCTGGAAAGAAGCTTTCTGAGAAACTGCTTAGTGTTCTGTTAATTCATCTCACCGAGTTACATCTGTATTTCGTGGATATCGTTGCTAGCCTTATATCTGTGGAATCTGAGAACAGATATTTCGGATCCCTTGGAAGACTATAGGGCCAAAGGAAATATCCTCCGATAACAAAGAGAAAGAAGCTTTCTGAGAAACTTCTTTGTGTTCTGTGAAATCATCTCACAGAGTTACAGCTTTCCCCTCAAGTAGCCTTTCGCCAAGACAGTTCTTGTGGAATTGGCAAAGTGATATTTGGAAGCCCATAGAGGGCTATGGTGAAAAAGGAAATATCCTCAGATGAAATCTGGAAAGAAGCTTTCTGAGAAACTGCTTAGTGTTCTCTTAATTCATCTCACAGAGTTACATCTGTATTTCGTGGATCTCTTTGCTAGCCTTATTTCTGTGGAATCTGAGAACAGATATTTCGGATCCCTTGGAAGACTATTCGGCCAAAGGAAATATCCTACGATAACAAAGAGAAAGAAGCTTTCTGAGAAATTTCTTTGTGTTCTGTGAAATCATCTCACAGAGTTACAGCTTTCCCCTCAAGAAGCCTTTCGCCAAGACAGTTCTTGTGGAATTGGCAAAGTGATATTTGGAAGCCCATAGAGGGCTATGGTGAAAAAGGAAATATCCTCCGATGAAATCTGGAAAGAAGCTTTCTGAGAAACTGCTTAGTGTTCTGTTAATTCATCTCACAGAGTTACATCTGTATTTCGTGGATCTCTTTGCTAGCCTTATTTCTGTGGAATCTGAGAACAGATATTTCGCATCCCTAGGAAGAGTATAGGGCCAAAGGAAATATCCTCCGATAACAAAGAGAAAGAAGCTTTCTGAGAAACTTCTTTGTGTTCTTTGAAATCATCTCACAGAGTTACAGCTTTCCCCTCCAGAAGCCTTTCGCTGAGACAGTTCTTGTGGAATTGGCAAAGTGATATTTGGAAGCCCCTAGAGGGCTATGGTGAAAAAGGAAATATCCTCCGATGAAATCTGGAAAGAAGCTTTCTGAGAAACTGCTTAGTGTTCTGTTAATTCATCTCACAGAGTTACATCTGTATTTCGTCGATCTCTTTGCTAGCCTTATTTCTGTGGAATCTGAGAACAGATATTTCGGATACCTTGGAAGACTATAGGGCCAAAGGAAATATCCTCCGATAACAAAGAGAAAGAAGCTTTCTGAGAAATTTCTTTGTGTTCTGTGAAATCATCTCACAGAGTTACAGCTTTCCCCTCAAGAAGCCTTTCGCCAAGACAGTTCTTGTGGAATTGGCAAAGTGATATTTGGAAGCCCATAGAGGGCTATGGTGAAAAAGGAAATATCCTCAGATGAAATCTGGAAAGAAGCTTTCTGAGAAACTGCTTAGTGTTCTGTTAATTCATCTCACAGAGTTACATCTGTATTTCGTGGATCTCTTTGCTAGCCTTATTTCTGTGGAATCTGAGAACAGATATTTCGGATCCCTTGGAAGACTATAGGGCCAAAGGAAATATCCTCCGATAACAAAGAGAAAGAAGCTTTCTGAGAAACTTCCTTGTGTTCTGTGAAATCATCTCACAGAGTTACATCTTTCCCCTCAAGAAGCCTTTCGCTAAGACAGTTCTTGTGGAATTGGCAAAGTGATATTTGGAAGCCCATAGAGGGCTATGGTGAAAAAGGAAATATCCTCAGATGAAATCTGGAAAGAAGCTTTCTGAGAAACTGCTTAGTGTTCTGTTAATTCATCTCACAGAGTTACATGTGTATTTCGTGGATCTCTTTGCTAGCCTTATTTCTGTGGAATCTGAGAACAGATATTTCGGATCCCTTGGAAGACTATAGGGCCAAAGGAAATATCCTCTGATAACAAAAAGAAAGAAGCTTTCCTAGAAACTTCTTTGTGTTCTTTGAAATCATCTCACAGAGTTATAGCTTTCCCCTCAAGAACCCTTTCGCTAAGACAGTTCTTGTGGAATTGGCAAAGTGATATTTGGAAGCCCATAGAGGGCTATGGTGAAAAAGGAAATATCCTCAGATGAAATCTGGAAAGAAGCTTTCTGAGAAACTGCTTAGTGTTCTGTTAATTCATCTGACAGAGTTACATCTGTATTTCGTGGATCTCTTTGCTAGAATTATTTCTGTGGAATCTGAGAACAGATATTTCGGATCCCTTGAAAGACTATAGGGCCAAGGGAAATATCCTCCGATAACAAAGAGAAAGAAGCTTTCTGAGAAACTTCTTTGTGTTCTTTGAAATCATCTCACAGAGTTACAGCGTTCCCCTCAAGAAGCCTTTTGCTAAAACAGTTCTTGTGGAATTGGCAAAGTGATATTTGGAAGCCCATAGAGGGCTATGGTGAAAAAGGAAATATCCTCAGATGAAATCTGGAAAGAAGCTTTCTGAGAAACTGCTTAGTGTTCTGTTAATTCATCTCACCGAGTTACATCTGTATTTCGTGGATATCGTTGCTAGCCTTATATCTGTGGAATCTGAGAACAGATATTTCGGATCCCTTGGAAGACTATAGGGCCAAAGGAAATATCCTCCGATAACAAAGAGAAAGAAGCTTTCTGAGAAACTTCTTTGTGTTCTGTGAAATCATCTCACAGAGTTACAGCTTTCCCCTCAAGTAGCCTTTCGCCAAGACAGTTCTTGTGGAATTGGCAAAGTGATATTTGGAAGCCCATAGAGGGCTATGGTGAAAAAGGAAATATCCTCAGATGAAATCTGGAAAGAAGCTTTCTGAGAAACTGCTTAGTGTTCTCTTAATTCATCTCACAGAGTTACATCTGTATTTCGTGGATCTCTTTGCTAGCCTTATTTCTGTGGAATCTGAGAACAGATATTTCGGATCCCTTGGAAGACTATTCGGCCAAAGGAAATATCCTACGATAACAAAGAGAAAAAAGCTTTTTGAGAAACTTCTTTGTGTTCTGTGAAATCATCTCACAGAGTTACAGCTTTCTCCTCCAGAAGCCTTTCGCCAAGGCAGTTCTTGTGGAATTGGCAAAGTGATATTTGGAAGCCCATAGAGGGCTATGGTGAAAAAGGAAATATCCTCACATGAAATCTGGAAAGAAGCTTTCTGAGAAACTGCTTAGTGTTCTGTTAATTCATCTCACAGAGTTACATCTGTATTTCGTCGATCTCTTTGCTAGCCTTATTTCTGTGGAACCTGAGAACAGATATTTCGGATCCCTCGGAAGACTATAGGGCCAAAGGAAATATCCTCCGATAACAAAGAGAAAGAAGCTTTCTGAGAAACTTCTTTGTGTTCTTTGAAATCATCTCACAGAGTTACAGCTTTCCCCTCCAGAAGCCTTTCGCTAAGACAGTTCTTGTGGAATTGGCAAAGTGATATTTGGAAGCCCCTAGAGGGCTATGGTGAAAAAGGAAATATCCTCCGATGAAATCTGGAAAGAAGCTTTCTGAGAAACTGCTTAGTGTTCTGTTAATTCATCTCACAGAGTTACATCTGTATTTCGTGGATCTCTTTGCTAGCCTTATTTCTGTGGAATCTGAGAACAGATATTTCGGATCCCTTGGAAGACTATAGGGCCAAAGGAAATATCCTCCGATAACAAAGAGAAAGAAGCTTTCTGAGAAATTTCTTTGTGTTCTGTGAAATCATCTCACAGAGTTACATCTTTCCCCTCAAGAAGCCTTTCGCCAAGACAGTTCTTGTGGAATTGGCAAAGTGATATTTGGAAGCCCATAGAGGGCTATGGTGAAAAAGGAAATATCCTCATATGAAATCTGGAAAGAAGCTTTCTGAGAAACTGCTTAGTGTTCTGTTAATTCATCTCACAGAGTTACATCTGTATTTCGTGGATCTCTTTGCTTGCCTTATTTCTGTGGAATCTGAGAACAGATATTTCGGATCCCTTGGAAGACTATAGGGCCAAAGGAAATATCCTCCGATAACAAAGAGAAAGAAGGTTTCTGAGAAACTTCCTTGTGTTCTGTGAAATCATCTCACAGAGTTACAGCTTTCCCCTCAAGAAGCCTTTCGCCAAGACAGTTCTTGTGGAATTGGCAAAGTGATATTTGGAAGCCCATAGAGGGCTATGGTGAAAAAGGAAATATCCTCAGATGAAATCTGGAAAGAAGCTTTCTGAGAAACTGCTTAGTGTTCTGTTAATTCTTCTCACAGAGTTACATCTGTATTTCGTCGATCTCTTTGCTAGCCTTATTTCTGTGGAATCTGAGAACAGATATTTCGGATCCCTTGGAAGGCTATAGGGCCAAAGGAAATATCCTCCGATAACAAAGAGAAAGAAGCTTTCTGAGAAACTTCTTTGTGTTCTTTGAAATCATCTCACAGAGTTACAGCTTTCCCCTCCAGAAGCCTTTCGCTGAGACAGTTCTTGTGGATTTGGCAATGTGATATTTGGAAGCCCCTAGAGGGCTATGGTGAAAAAGGAAATATCCGCCGATGAAATCTGGAAAGAAGCTTTCTGAGAAACTGCTTAGTGTTCTGTTAATTCATCTCACAGAGTTACATCTGTATTTCGTCGATCTCTTTGCTAGCCATATTTCTGTGGAATCTGAGAACAGATATTTCGGATCCCTTGGAAGACTATAGGGCCAAAGGAAATATCCTCCGATAACAAAGAGAAAGAAGCTTTCTGAGAAATTTCTTTGTGTTCTGTGAAATCATCTCACAGAGTAACAGCTTTCCCCTCAAGAAGCCTTTCGCCAAGACAGTTCTTGTGGAATTGGCAAAGTGATATTTGGAAGCCCATAGAGGGCTATGGTGAAAAAGGAAATATCCTCCGATGAAATCTGGAAAGAAGCTTTCTGAGAAACTGCTTAGTGTTCTTTTAATTCATCTCACAGAGTTACATCTGTATTTCGTGGATCTCTTTGCTAGCCTTATTTCTGTGGAATCTGAGAACAGATATTTCGGATCCCTTGGAAGACTATAGGGCCAAAGGAAATATCCTCCGATAACAAAGAGAAAGAAGCTTTCTGAGAAACTTCTTTGTGTTCTGTGAAATCATCTCACAGAGTTACAGCTTTCCCCTCAAGAAGACTTTCGCCAAGACAGTTCTTGTGGTATTGGCAAAGTGATATTTGGAAGCCCATAGAGGGCTATGGTGAAAAAGGAAATATCCTTAGATGAAATCTGGAAAGAAGCTTTCTGAGAAACTGCTTAGTGTTCTGTTAATTCATATCACAGAGTTACATCTGTATTTCGTGGATCTCTTTGCTAGCCTTCTTTCTGTGGAATCTGAGAACAGATATTTGGGATCCCTTGAAAGACTATAGGGCCAAAGGAAATATCCTCCGATAACAAAGAGAAAGAAGCTTTCTGAGAAACTTCTTTGTGTTCTTTGAAATCATCTCACAGAGTTACAGCGTTCCCCTCAAGAAGCCTTTTGCTAAAACAGTTCTTGTGGAATTGGCAAAGTCATATTTGGAAGCCCATAGAGGGCTATGGTGAAAAAGGAAATATCCTCCGATGAAATCTGGAAAGAAGCTTTCTGAGAAACTGCTTAGTGTTATGTTAATTCATCTCACAGAGTTACATCTGTATTTCGTCGATCTCTTTGCTAGCCTTATTTCTGTGGAATCTGAGAACAGATATTTCGGATCCCTTGGAAGACTATAGGGCCAAAGGAAACATCCTCCGATAACAAAGAGAAAGAAGCTTTCTGAGAAACTTCTTTGTGTTCCTTGAAATCATCTCACAGAGTTATAGCTTTCCCCTCAAGAAGCCTTTCGCCAAGACAGTTCTTGTGGAATTGGCAAAGTGATATTTGGAAGCCCATAGAGGGCTATGGTGAAAAAGGAAATATCCTCCTATGAAATCTGGAAAGAAGCTTTCTGAGAAACTGCTTAGTGTTCTGTTAATTCATCTCACAGAGTTACATCTGTATTTCGTGGATCTCTTTGCTAGCCTTATTTCTGTGGAATCTGAGAACAGATATTTCGGATCCTTTGGAAGACTATAGGGCCAAAGGAAATATCCTCCGATAACAAAGAGAAAGAAGCTTTCTGAGAAACTTCTTTGTGTTCTGTGAAATCATCTCACAGAGTTACAGCTTTCCCCTCAAGAAGCCTTTCGCCAAGATAGTTCTTGTGGAATTGGCAAAGTGATATTTGAAAGCCCATAGAGGGCTATGGTGAAAAAGGAAATATCCTCAGATGAAATCTGGAAAGAAGCTTTCTGAGAAACTGCTTAGTGTTCTGTTAAATCATCTCACAGTGTTACATGTGTATTTCGTGGATCTCTTTGCTAGCCTTATTTCTCTGGAATCTGAGAACAGATATTTCGGATCCCTTGGAAGACTATAGGGCCAAAGGAAATATCCTCCGAGAACAAAAAGAAAGAAGCTTTCTGAGAAACTTCTTTGTGTTATTTGAAATCATCTCACAGAGTTATAGCTTTCCCCTCAAGAACCCTTTCGCTAAGACAGTTCTTGTGGAATTGGCAAAGTGATATTTGGAAGCCCATAGAGGGCTATGGTGAAAAAGGAAATATCCTCAGATGAAATCTGGAAAGAAGCTTTCTGAGAAACTGCTTAGTGTTCTGTTAATTCATCTCAGAGAGTTACATCAGTATTTCGTGGATCTCTTTGCTAGAATTATTTCTGTGGAATGTGAGAACAGATATTTCGGATCCCTTGAAAGACTATAGGGCCAAAGGAAATATCCTCCGATAACAAAGAGAAAGAAGCTTTCTGAGAAACTTCTTGGTGTTCTTTGAAATCGTTTCACAGAGTTACAGCGTTCCCCTCAAGAAGCTTTTTGCTAAAACAGTTCTTGTGGAATTGGCAAAGTGATATTTGGAAGCCAATAGAGGGCTATGGTGAAAAAGGAAATATCCTCAGATGAAATCTGGAAAGAAGCTTTCTGAGAAACTGCTTAGTGTTCTGTTAATTCATCTCACCCAGTTACATCTGTATTTCGTGGATCTCTTTGCTAGCCTTATATCTGTGGAATCTGAGAACAGATATTTCGGATCCCTTGGAAGACTATAGGGCCAAAGGAAATATCCTCCGATAACAAAGAGAAAGAAGCTTTCTGAGAAACTTCTTTGTGTTCTTTGAAATCATCTCACAGAGTTACAGCTTTCCCCTCAAGAGGCCTTTCGTTAAGACAGTTCTTGTGGAATTGGCAAAGTGATATTTGGAAGCCCATAGAGGGCTATGGTGAAAAAGGAAATATCCTCAGATGAAATCTGGAAAGAAGCTTTCTGAGAAACTGCTTAGTGTTCTGTTAATTCATCTCACAGAGTTACATTAGTATTTCGTCGATCTCTTTGCTAGCCTTATTTCTGTGGAATCTGAGAACAGATATTTCGGATCCCTTGGAAGACTATAGGGCCAAAGGAAATATCCTCCGTTAACAAGGAGAAAGAAGTTTTCTGAGAAACTTCTTTGTGTTCTTTGAAATCATCTCACAGAGTTACAGCTTTCCCCTTAAGAAGCCTTTCGCAAAGACAGTTCTTCTGGAATTGGCAAAGTGATATTTGGAAGCCCATAGAGGGCTATGGTTAAAAAAGGAAATATCCTCAGATGAAATCTGGAAAGAAGCTTTCTGAGAAACTGCTTAGTGTTCTGTTAATTCATCTCACAGAGTTACATGTGTATTTCGCGGATCTCTTTGCTTGCGTTATTTCTTTGGAATCTGAGAACAGATATTTCGGATCCCTTGGAAGACTATAGGGCTAAAGGAAATATCCTCCGATAACAAAGTGAAAGAAGCTTTCTGAGAAACTTCTTTGTGTTCTGTGAAATCGTCTCACAGAGTTACATCTTTCCCCTCAAGAAGCCTTTCGCTATGACAGTTCTTGTGGAATTGGCAAAGTGATATTTGGAAGCCCATAGAGGGCTATGGTGAAAAAGGAAATATCCTCAGATGAAATCTGGAAAGAAGATTTCTGAGAAACTGCTTAGTGTTCTGTTAATTCATCTCACAGAGTTACATGTGTATTTCGTGGATCTCTTTGCTAGCCTTATTTCTGTGGAATCTGAGAACAGATATTTCGGATCCCTTGGAAGACTATAGGGCCAAAGGAAATATCCTCCGATAACAAAAAGAAAGAAGCTTTCCTAGAAACTTCTTTGTGTTCTTTGAAATCATCTCACAGAGTTATAGCTTTCCCCTCAAGAACCCTTTCGCTAAGACAGTTCTTGTGGAATTGGCAAAGTGATATTTGGAAGCCCATAGAGGGCTATGGTGAAAAAGGAAATATCCTCAGATGAAATCTGGAAAGAAGCTTTCTGAGAAACTGCTTAGTGTTCTGTTAATTCATCTGACAGAGTTACATCTGTATTTCGTGGATCTCTTTGCTAGAATTATTTCTGTGGAATCTGAGAACAGATGTTTCGGATCCCTTGAAAGACTATAGGGCCAAGGGAAATATCCTCCGATAACAAAGAGAAAGAAGCTTTCTGAGAAACTTCTTTGTGTTCTTTGAAATCATCTCACAGAGTTACAGCGTTCCCCTCAAGAAGCCTTTTGCTAAAACAGTTCTTGTGGAATTGGCAAAGTGATATTTGGAAGCCCATAGAGGGCTATGGTGAAAAAGGAAATATCCTCCGATGAAATCTGGAAAGAAGCTTTCTGAGAAACTGCTTAGTGTTCTGTTAATTCATCTCACCGAGTTACATCTGTATTTCGTGGATATCGTTGCTAGCCTTATTTCTGTGGAATCTGAGAACAGATATTTCGGATACCTTGGAAGACTATAGGGCCAAAGGAAATATCCTCCGATAACAAAGAGAAAGAAGCTTTCTGAGAAATTTCTTTGTGTTCTGTGAAATCATCTCACAGAGTTACAGCTTTCCCCTCAAGAAGCCTTTCGCCAAGACAGTTCTTGTGGAATTGGCAAAGTGATATTTGGAAGCCCATAGAGGGCTATGGTGAAAAAGGAAATATCCTCCGATGCAATCTGGAAAGAAGCTTTCTGAGAAACTGCTTAGTGTTCTGTTAATTCATCTCACAGAGTTACATCTGTATTTCGTGGATCTCTTTGCTAGCCTTATTTCTGTGGAATCTGAGAACAGATATTTCGGATCCCTTGGAAGACTACAGGGCCAAAGGAAATATCCTCCGATAACAAAGAGAAAGAAGCTTTCTGAGAAACTTCCTTGTGTTCTGTGAAATCATCTCACAGAGTTACACTTTCCCCTCAAGAAGCCTTTCGCCAAGACAGTTCTTGTGGAATTGGCAAAGTGATATTTGGAAGCCCATAGAGGGCTATGGTGAAAAAGGAAATATCCTCAGATGAAATCTGGAAAGAAGCTTTCTGAGAAACTGCTTAGTGTTCTGTTAATTCATCTCACAGAGTTACATCTGTATTTCGTCGATCTCTTTGCTAGCCTTATTTCTGTGGAATCTGAGAACAGATATTTCGGATCCCATGGAAGACTATAGGGCCAAAGGAAATATCCTCCGATAACAAAGAGAAAGAAGCTTTCTGAGAAACTTCCTTGTGTTCTGTGAAATCATCTCACAGAGTTACAGGTTTCCCCTCAAGAAGCCTTTCGCCAAGACAGTTCTTGAGGAATTGGCAAAGTGATATTTGGAAGCCCATAGAGGGCTATGGTGAAAAAGGAAATATCCTCAGATGAAATCTGGAAAGAAGCTTTCTGAGAAACTGCTTAGTGTTCTGTTAATTCATCTCCCAGAGTTACATCTGTATTTCGTCGATCTCTTTGCTAGTCTTATTTCTGTGGAATCTGAGAACAGATATTTCGCATCCCTAGGAAGAGTATAGGGCCAAAGGAAATATCCTCCGATAACAAAGAGAAAGAAGCTTTCTGAGAAACTTCTTTGTGTTCTTTGAAATCATCTCACAGAGTTACAGCTTTCCCCTCCAGAAGCCTTTCGCTGAGACAGTTCTTGCGGAATTGGCAAAGTGATATTTGGAAGCCCCTAGAGGGCTATGGTGAAAAAGGAAATATCCTCCGATGAAATCTGGAAAGAAGCTTTCTGAGAAACTGCTTAGTGTTCTGTTAATTCATCTCACAGAGTTACATCTGTATTTCGTCGATCTCTTTGCTAGCCTTATTTCTGTGGAATCTGAGAACAGATATTTCGGATACCTTGGAAGACTATAGGGCCAAAGGAAATATCCTCCGATAACAAAGAGAAAGAAGCTTTCTGAGAAATTTCTTTGTGTTCTGTGAAATCATCTCACAGAGTTACAGCTTTCCCCTCAAGAAGCCTTTCGCCAAGACAGTTCTTGTGGAATTGGCAAAGTGATATTTGGAAGCCCATAGAGGGCTATGGTGAAAAAGGAAATATCCTCAGATGAAATCTGGAAAGAAGCTTTCTGAGAAACTGCTTAGTGTTCTGTTAATTCATCTCACAGAGTTACATCTGTATTTCGTGGATCTCTTTGCTAGCCTTATTTCTGTGGAATCTGAGAACAGATATTTCGGATCCCTTGGAAGACTATAGGGCCAAAGGAAATATCCTCCGATAACAAAGAGAAAGAAGCTTTCTGAGAAACTTCCTTGTGTTCTGTGAAATCATCTCACAGAGTTACATCTTTCCCCTCAAGAAGCCTTTCGCTAAGACAGTTCTTGTGGAATTGGCAAAGTGATATTTGGAAGCCCATAGAGGGCTATGGTGAAAAAGGAAATATCCTCAGATGAAATCTGGAAAGAAGCTTTCTGAGAAACTGCTTAGTGTTCTGTTAATTCATCTCACAGAGTTACATGTGTATTTCGTGGATCTCTTTGCTAGTCTTATTTCTGTGGAATCTGAGAACAGATATTTCGGATCCCTTGGAAGATTATAGGGCCAAAGGAAATATCCTCCGATAACAAAAAGAAAGAAGCTTTCCTAGAAACTTCTTTGTGTTCTTTGAAATCATCTCACAGAGTTATAGCTTTCCCCTCAAGAACCCTTTCGCTAAGACAGTTCTTGTGGAATTGGCAAAGTGATATTTGGAAGCCCATAGAGGGCTATGGTGAAAAAGGAAATATCCTCAGATGAAATCTGGAAAGAAGCTTTCTGAGAAACTGCTTAGTGTTCTGTTAATTCATCTGACAGAGTTACATCTGTATTTCGTGGATCTCTTTGCTAGAATTATTTCTGTGGAATCTGAGAACAGATATTTCGGATCCCTTGAAAGACTATAGGGCCAAGGGAAATATCCTCCGATAACAAAGAGAAAGAAGCTTTCTGAGAAACTTCTTTGTGTTCTGTGAAATCATCTCACAGAGTTACAGCTTTCCCCTCAAGTAGCCTTTCGCCAAGACAGTTCTTGTGGAATTGGCAAAGTGATATTTGGAAGCCCATAGAGGGCTATGGTGAAAAAGGAAATATCCTCAGATGAAATCTGGAAAGAAGCTTTCTGAGAAACTGCTTAGTGTTCTCTTAATTCATCTCACAGAGTTACATGTGTATTTCATGGATCTCTTTGCTAGCCTTATTTCTGTGGAATCTGAGAACAGATATTTCGGATCCCTTGGAAGACTATTCGGCCAAAGGAAATATCGTACGATAACAAAGAGAAAAAAGCTTTTTGAGAAACTTCTTTGTGTTCTGTGAAATCATCTCACAGAGTTACAGCTTTCCCCTCAAGAAGCCTTTCGCCAAGGCAGTTCTTGTGGAATTGGCAAAGTGATATTTGGAAGCCCATAGAGGGCTATGGTGAAAAAGGAAATATCCTCACATGAAATCTGGAAAGAAGCTTTCTGAGAAACTGCTTAGTGTTCTGTTAATTCATCTCACAGAGTTACATCTGTATTTCGTCGATCTCTTTGCTAGCCTTATTTCTGTGGAACCTGAGAACAGATATTTCGGATCCCTCGGAAGACTATAGGGCCAAAGGAAATATCCTCCGATAACAAAGAGAAAGAAGCTTTCTGAGAAACTTCTTTGTGTTCTTTGAAATCATCTCACAGAGTTACAGCTTTCCCCTCCAGAAGCCTTTCGCTAAGACAGTTCTTGTGGAATTGGCAAAGTGATATTTGGAAGCCCCTAGAGGGCTATGGTGAAAAAGGAAATATCCTCCGATGCAATCTGGAAAGAAGCTTTCTGAGAAACTGCTTAGTGTTCTGTTAATTCATCTCACAGAGTTACATCTGTATTTCGTGGATCTCTTTGCTAGCCTTATTTCTGTGGAATCTGAGAACAGATATTTCGGATCCCTTGGAAGACTATAGGGCCAAAGGAAATATCCTCCGATAACAAAGAGAAAGAAGCTTTCTGAGAAATTTCTTTGTGTTCTGTGAAATCATCTCACAGAGTTACATCTTTCCCCTCAAGAAGCCTTTCGCCAAGACAGTTCTTGTGGAATTGGCAAAGTGATATTTGGAAGCCCATAGAGGGCTATGGTGAAAAAGGAAATATCCTCCGATGAAATCTGGAAAGAAGCTTTCTGAGAAACTGCTTAGTCTTCTGTTAATTCATCTCACAGAGTTACATCTGTATTTCGTGGATCTCTTTGCTTGCCTTATTTCTGTGGAATCTGAGAACAGATATTTCGGATCCCTTGGAAGACTATAGGGCCAAAGGAAATATCCTCCGATAACAAAGAGAAAGAAGGTTTCTGAGAAACTTCCTTGTGTTCTGTGAAATCATCTCACAGAGTTACAGCTTTCCCCTCAAGAAGCCTTTCGCCAAGACAGTTCTTGTGGAATTGGCAAAGTGATATTTGGAAGCCCATAGAGGGCTATGGTGAAAAAGGAAATATCCTCAGATGAAATCTGGAAAGAAGCTTTCTGAGAAACTGCTTAGTGTTCTGTTAATTCTTCTCACAGAGTTACATCTGTATTTCGTCGATCTCTTTGCTAGCCTTATTTCTGTGGAATCTGAAAACAGATATTTCGGATCCCTTGGAAGACTATAGGGCCAAAAGAAATATCCTCCGATAACAAAGAGAAAGAAGCTTTCTGAGAAACTTCTTTGTGTTCTTTGAAATCATCTCACAGAGTTACAGCTTTCCCCTCAAGAAGCCTTTCGTTAAGACAGTTCTTGTGGAATTGGCAAAGTGATATTTGGAAGCCCATAGAGGGCTATGGTGAAAAAGGAAATATCCTCAGATGAAATCTGGAAAGAAGCTTTCTGAGAAACTGCTTAGTGTTCTGTTAATTCATCTCACAGAGTTACATCTGTATTTCGTCGATCTCTTTGCTAGCCTTATTTCTGTGGAATCTGAGAACAGATATTTCGCATCCCTAGGAAGACCATAGGGCCAAAGGAAATATCCTCCGATAACAAAGAGAAAGAAGCTTTCTGAGAAACTTCTTTGTGTTCTTTGAAATCATCTCACAGAGTTACAGCTTTCCCCTCCAGAAGCCTTTCGCTGAGACAGTTCTTGTGGATTTGGCAAAGTGATATTTGGAAGCCCCTAGAGGGCTATGGTGAAAAAGGAAATATCCGCCGATGAAATCTGGAAAGAAGCTTTCTGAGAAACTGCTTAGTGTTCTGTTAATTCATCTCACAGAGTTACATCTGTATTTCGTCGATCTCTTTGCTAGCCTTATTTCTGTGGAATCTGAGAACAGATATTTCGGAACCCTTGGAAGACTATAGGGCCAAAGGAAATATCCTCCGATAACAAAGAGAAAGAAGCTTTCTGAGAAATTTCTTTGTGTTCTGTGAAATCATCTCACAGAGTTACAGCTTTCCCCTCAAGAAGCCTTTCGCCAAGACAGTTCTTGTGGAATTGGCAAAGTGATATTTGGAAGCCCATAGAGGGCTATGGTGAAAAAGGAAATATCCTCCGATGAAATCTGGAAAGAAGCTTTCTGAGAAACTGCTTAGTGTTCTTTTAATTCATCTCACAGAGTTACATCTGTATTTCGTGGATCTCTTTGCTAGCCTTATTTCTGTGGAATCTGAGAACAGATATTTCGGATCCCTTGGAAGACTATAGGGCCAAAGGAAATATCCTCCGATAACAAAGAGAGAGAAGCTTTCTGAGAAACTTCTTTGTGTTCTGTGAAATCATCTCACAGAGTTACAGCTTTCCCCTCAAGAAGCCTTTCGCCAAGACAGTTCTTGTGGTATTGGCAAAGTGATATTTGGAAGCCCATAGAGGGCTATGGTGAAAAAGGAAATATCCTCAGATGAAATCTGGAAAGAAGCTTTCTGAGAAACTGCTTAGTGTTCTGTTAATTCATATCACAGAGTTACATCTGTATTTCGTGGATCTCTTTGCTAGCCTTCTTTCTGTGGAATCTGAGAACAGATATTTGGGATCCCTTGAAAGACTATAGGGCCAAAGGAAATATCCTCCGATAACAAAGAGAAAGAAGCTTTCTGAGAAACTTCTTTGTGTTCTTTGAAATCATCTCACAGAGTTACAGCGTTCCCCTCAAGAAGCCTTTTGCTAAAACAGTTCTTGTGGAATTGGCAAAGTGATATTTGGAAGCCCATAGAGGGCTATGGTGAAAAAGGAAATATCCTCAGATGAAATCTGGAAAGAAGCTTTCTGAGAAACTGCTTAGTGTTCTGCTAATTCATCTCACAGAGTTACATCTGTATTTCGTGGATCTCTTTGCTAGCCTTATTTCTGTGGAATCTGAGAACAGATATTTCGGATCCTTTGGAAGACTATAGGGCCAAAGGAAATATCCTCCGATAACAAAGAGAAAGAAGCTTTCTGAGAAACTTCTTTGTGTTCTGTGAAATCATCTCACAGAGTTACAGCTTTCCCCTCAAGAAGCCTTTCGCCAAGATAGTTCTTGTGGAATTGGCAAAGTGATATTTGGAAGCCCATAGAGGGCTATGGTGAAAAAGGAAATATCCTCAGATGAAATCTGGAAAGAAGCTTTCTGAGAAACTGCTTAGTGTTCTGTTAATTCATCTCACAGAGTTACATGTGTATTTCGTGGATCTCTTTGCTAGCCTTATTTCTCTGGAATCTGGGAACAGATATTTCGGATCCCTTGGAAGACTATAGGGCCAAAGAAAATATCCTCCGAGAACAAAAAGAAAGAAGCTTTCTGAGAAACTTCTTTGTGTTATTTGAAATCATCTCACAGAGTTATAGCTTTCCCCTCAAGAACCCTTTCGCTAAGACAGTTATTGTGGAATTGGCAAAGTGATATTTGGAAGCCCTAGAGGGCTATGGTGAAAAAGGAAATATCCTCAGATGAAATCTGGAAAGAAGCTTTCTGAGAAACTGCTTAGTGTTCTGTTAATTCATCTCAGAGAGTTACATCAGTATTTCGTGGATCTCTTTGCTAGAATTATTTCTGTGGAATCTGAGAACAGATATTTCGGATCCCTTGGAAGACTATAGGGCCAAAGGAAATATCCTCCGATAACAAAGAGAAAGAAGCTTTCTGAGAAACTTCTTGGTGTTCTTTGAAATCGTTTCACAGAGTTACAGCGTTCCCCTCAAGAAGCTTTTTGCTAAAACAGTTCTTGTGGAATTGGCAAAGTGATATTTGGAAGCCAATAGAGGGCTATGGTGAAAAAGGAAATATCCTCAGATGAAATCTGGAAAGAAGCTTTCTGAGAAACTGCTTAGTGTTCTGTTAATTCATCTCACCCAGTTACATCTGTATCTCGTGGATCTCTTTGCTAGCCTTATATCTATGGAATCTGAGAACAGATATTTCGGATCCCTTGGAAGACTATAGGGCCAAAGGAAATATCCTCTGATAACAAAGAGAAAGAAGCTTTCTGAGAAACTTCTTTGTGTTCTTTGAAATCATCTCACAGAGTTACAGCTTTCCCCTCAAGAAGCCTTTCGCCAAGACAGTTCTTGTGGAATTGGCAAAGTGATATTTGGAAGCCCATAGAGGGCTATGGTGAAAAAGGAAATATCCTCAGATGAAATCTGGAAAGAAGCTTTCTGAGAAACTGCTTAGTGTTCTGTTAATTCATCTCACAGAGTTACATTAGTATTTCGTCGATCTCTTTGCTAGCCTTATTTCTGTGGAATCTGAGAACAGATATTTCGGATCCCTTGGAAGACTATAGGGCCAAAGGAAATATCCTCCGATAAAAAGAGAAAGAAGGTTTCTGAGAAACTTCTTTGTTTTCTTTGAAATCATCTCACAGAGTTACAGCTTTCCCCTCAAGAAGCCTTTCGCCAAGACAGTTCTTGTGGAATTGGCAAAGTGATATTTGGAAGCCCATAGAGGGCTATGGTGAAAAAGGAAATATCCTCAGATGAAATCTGGAAAGAAGCTTTCTGAGAAACTGCTTAGTGTTCTGTTAATTCATCTCACCCAGTTACATCTGTATTTCGTGGATCTCTTTGCTAGCCTTATTTCTGTGGAATCTGAGAAGAGATATTTCGGATCCCTTGGAAGACTATAGGGCCAAAGGAAATATCCTCCGTTAACAAAGAGAAAGAAGTTTTCTGAGAAACATCTTTGTGTTCTTTGAAATCATCTCACAGAGTTACAGCTTTCCCCTCAAGAAGCCTTTCGCAAAGACAGTTCTTCTGGAATTGGCAAAGTGATATTTGGAAGCCCATAGAGGGCTATGGTTAAAAAAGGAAATATCCTCAGATGAAATCTGGAAAGAAGCTTTCTGAGAAACTGCTTAGTGTTCTGTTAATTCATCTCACAGAGTTACATGTGTATTTCGCGGATCTCTTTGCTAGCCTTATTTCTGTGGAATCTGAGAACAGATATTTCGGATCCCTTGGAAGACTATAGGGCCAAAGGAAATATCCTCCGATAACAAAGTGAAAGAAGCTTTCTGAGAAACTTCTTTGTGTTCTGTGAAATCATCTCACAGAGTTACATCTTTCCCCTCAAGAAGCCTTTCGCTATGACAGTTCTTGTGGAATTGGCAAAGTGATATTTGGAAGCCCATAGAGGGCTATGGTGAAAAAGGAAATATCCTCAGATGAAATCTGGAAAGAAGCTTTCTGAGAAACTGCTTAGTGTTCTGTTAATTCATCTCACAGAGTTACATGTGTATTTCGTGGATCTCTTTGCTAGCCTTATATCTGTGGAATCTGAGAATAGATATTTCGGATCCCTTGGAAGACTATAGGGCCAAAGGAAATATCCTCCGATAACAAAGAGAAAGAAGCTTTCTGAGAAACTTCTTTGTGTTCTCTGAAATCATCTCACAGAGTTACAGCTTTCCCCTCAAGTAGCCTTTCGCCAAGACAGTTCTTGTGGAATTGGCAAAGTGATATTTGGAAGCCCATAGAGGGCTATGGTGAAAAAGGAAATAGCCTCAGATGAAATCTGGAAAGAAGCTTTCTGAGAAACTGCTTAGTGTTCTGTTAATTCATCTCACAGAGTTACATCTGTAGTTCGTCGATCTCTTTGCTAGCCTTATTTCTGGGGAATCTGAGAACAGATATTTCGCATCCCTAGGAACACTATAGGGCCAAAGGAAATATCCTCTGATAACAAAGAGAAAGAAGCTTTCTGAGAAACTTCTTTGTGTTCTTTGAAATCATCTCACAGAGTTACAGCTTTCCCCTCCAGAAGCCTTTCGCTGAGACAGTTCTTGTGGAATTGGCAAAGTGATATTTGGAAGCCCCTAGAGGGCTATGGTGAAAAAGGAAATATCCTCCGATGAAATCTGGAAAGAAGCTTTCTGAGAAACTGCTTAGTGTTCTGTTAATTCATCTCACAGAGTTACATCTGTATTTCGTCGATCTCTTTGCTAGCCTTATTTCTGTGGAATCTGAGAACAGATATTTCGCATCCCTAGGAAGACCATAGGGCCAAAGGAAATATCCTCCGATAACAAAGAGAAAGAAGCTTTCTGAGAAACTTCTTTGTGTTCTTTGAAATCATCTCACAGAGTTACAGCTTTCCCCTCCAGAAGCCTTTCGCTGAGACAGTTCTTGTGGATTTGGCAAAGTGATATTTGGAAGCCCCTAGAGGGCTATGGTGAAAAAGGAAATATCCGCCGATGAAATCTGGAAAGAAGCTTTCTGAGAAACTGCTTAGTGTTCTGTTAATTCATCTCACAGAGTTACATCTGTATTTCGTGGATCTCTTTGCTAGCCTTATTTCTGTGGAATCTGAGAACAGATATTTCGGATCCCTTGGAAGACTATAGGGCCAAAGGAAATATCCTCCGATAACAAAGAGAGAGAAGCTTTCTGAGAAACTTCTTTGTGTTCTGTGAAATCATCTCACAGAGTTACAGCTTTCCCCTCAAGAAGCCTTTCGCCAAGACAGTTCTTGTGGTATTGGCAAAGTGATATTTGGAAGCCCATAGAGGGCTATGGTGAAAAAGGAAATATCCTCAGATGAAATCTGGAAAGAAGCTTTCTGAGAAACTGCTTAGTGTTCTGTTAATTCATCTCCCAGAGTTACATCTGTATTTCGTGGATCTCTTTGCTAGCCTTCTTTCTGTGGAATCTGAGAACAGATATTTGGGATCCCTTGAAAGACTATAGGGCCAAAGGAAATATCCTCCGATAACAAAGAGAAAGAAGCTTTCTGAGAAACTTCTTTGTGTTCTTTGAAATCATCTCACAGAGTTACAGCGTTCCCCTCAAGAAGCCTTTTGCTAAAACAGTTCTTGTGGAATTGGCAAAGTGATATTTGGAAGCCCATAGAGGGCTATGGTGAAAAAGGAAATATCCTCAGATGAAATCTGGAAAGAAGCTTTCTGTGAAACTGCTTAGTGTTCTGCTAATTCATCTCACAGAGTTACATCTGTATTTCGTGGATCTCTTTGCTAGCCTTATTTCTGTGGAATCTGAGAACAGATATTTCGGATCCTTTGGAAGACTATAGGGCCAAAGGAAATATCCTCCGATAACAAAGAGAAAGAAGCTTTCTGAGAAACTTCTTTGTGTTCTGTGAAATCATCTCACAGAGTTACAGCTTTCCCCTCAAGAAGCCTTTCGCCAAGATAGTTCTTGTGGAATTGGCAAAGTGATATTTGGAAGCCCATAGAGGGCTATGGTGTAAAAGGAAATATCCTCCGATGAAATCTGGAAAGAAGCTTTCTGAGAAACTGCTTAGTGTTCTTTTAATTCATCTCACAGAGTTACATCTGTATTTCGTGGATCTCTTTGCTAGCCTTATTTCTGTGGAATCTGAGAACAGATATTTCGGATCCCTTGGAAGACTATAGGGCCAAAGGAAATATCCTCCGATAACAAAGAGAGAGAAGCTTTCTGAGAAACTTCTTTGTGTTCTGTGAAATCATCTCACAGAGTTACAGCTTTCCCCTCAAGAAGCCTTTCGCCAAGACAGTTCTTGTGGTATTGGCAAAGTGATATTTGGAAGCCCATAGAGGGCTATGGTGAAAAAGGAAATATCCTCAGATGAAATCTGGAAAGAAGCTTTCTGAGAAACTGCTTAGTGTTCTGTTAATTCATCTCCCAGAGTTACATCTGTATTTCGTGGATCTCTTTGCTAGCCTTCTTTCTGTGGAATCTGAGAACAGATATTTGGGATCCCTTGAAAGACTATAGGGCCAAAGGAAATATCCTCCGATAACAAAGAGAAAGAAGCTTTCTGAGAAACTTCTTTGTGTTCTTTGAAATCATCTCACAGAGTTACAGCGTTCCCCTCAAGAAGCCTTTTGCTAAAACAGTTCTTGTGGAATTGGCAAAGTGATATTTGGAAGCCCATAGAGGGCTATGGTGAAAAAGGAAATATCCTCAGATGAAATCTGGAAAGAAGCTTTCTGAGAAACTGCTTAGTGTTCTGCTAATTCATCTCACAGAGTTACATCTGTATTTCGTGGATCTCTTTGCTAGCCTTATTTCTGTGGAATCTGAGAACAGATATTTCGGATCCTTTGGAAGACTATAGGGCCAAAGGAAATATCCTCCGATAACAAAGAGAAAGAAGCTTTCTGAGAAACTTCTTTGTGTTCTGTGAAATCATCTCACAGAGTTACAGCTTTCCCCTCAAGAAGCCTTTCGCCAAGATAGTTCTTGTGGAATTGGCAAAGTGATATTTGGAAGCCCATAGAGGGCTATGGTGAAAAAGGAAATATCCTCAGATGAAATCTGGAAAGAAGCTTTCTGAGAAACTGCTTAGTGTTCTGTTAATTCATCTCACAGAGTTACATGTGTATTTCGTGGATCTCTTTGCTAGCCTTATTTCTCTGGAATCTGGGAACAGATATTTCGGATCCCTTGGAAGACTATAGGGCCAAAGAAAATATCCTCCGAGAACAAAAAGAAAGAAGCTTTCTGAGAAACTTCTTTGTGTTATTTGAAATCATCTCACAGAGTTATAGCTTTCCCCTCAAGAACCCTTTCGCTAAGACAGTTCTTGTGGAATTGGCAAAGTGATATTTGGAAGCCCTAGAGGGCTATGGTGAAAAAGGAAATATCCTCAGATGAAATCTGGAAAGAAGCTTTCTGAGAAACTGCTTAGTGTTCTGTTAATTCATCTCAGAGAGTTACATCAGTATTTCGTGGATCTCTTTGCTAGAATTATTTCTGTGGAATCTGAGAACAGATATTTCGGATCCCTTGGAAGACTATAGGGCCAAAGGAAATATCCTCCGATAACAAAGAGAAAGAAGCTTTCTGAGAAACTTCTTGGTGTTCTTTGAAATCGTTTCACAGAGTTACAGCGTTCCCCTCAAGAAGCTTTTTGCTAAAACAGTTCTTGTGGAATTGGCAAAGTGATATTTGGAAGCCAATAGAGGGCTATGGTGAAAAAGGAAATATCCTCAGATGAAATCTGGAAAGAAGCTTTCTGAGAAACTGCTTAGTGTTCTGTTAATTCATCTCACCCAGTTACATCTGTATTTCGTGGATCTCTTTGCTAGCCTTATATCTATGGAATCTGAGAACAGATATTTCGGATCCCTTGGAAGACTATAGGGCCAAAGGAAATATCCTCCGATAACAAAGAGAAAGAAGCTTTCTGAGAAACTTCTTTGTGTTCTTTGAAATCATCTCACAGAGTTACAGCTTTCCCCTCAAGAAGCCTTTCGCCAAGACAGTTCTTGTGGAATTGGCAAAGTGATATTTGGAAGCCCATAGAGGGCTATGGTGAAAAAGGAAATATCCTCAGATGAAATCTGGAAAGAAGCTTTCTGAGAAACTGCTTAGTGTTCTGTTAATTCATCTCACAGAGTTACATTAGTATTTCGTCGATCTCTTTGCTAGCCTTATTTCTGTGGAATCTGAGAACAGATATTTCGGATCCCTTGGAAGACTATAGGGCCAAAGGAAATATCCTCCGATAAAAAGAGAAAGAAGGTTTCTGAGAAACTTCTTTGTTTTCTTTGAAATCATCTCACAGAGTTACAGCTTTCCCCTCAAGAAGCCTTTCGCCAAGACAGTTCTTGTGGAATTGGCAAAGTGATATTTGGAAGCCCATAGAGGGCTATGGTGAAAAAGGAAATATCCTCAGATGAAATCTGGAAAGAAGCTTTCTGAGAAACTGCTTAGTGTTCTGTTAATTCATCTCACCCAGTTACATCTGTATTTCGTGGATCTCTTTGCTAGCCTTATTTCTGTGGAATCTGAGAAGAGATATTTCGGATCCCTTGGAAGACTATAGGGCCAAAGGAAATATCCTCCGTTAACAAAGAGAAAGAAGTTTTCTGAGAAACATCTTTGTGTTCTTTGAAATCATCTCACAGAGTTACAGCTTTCCCCTCAAGAAGCCTTTCGCAAAGACAGTTCTTCTGGAATTGGCAAAGTGATATTTGGAAGCCCATAGAGGGCTATGGTTAAAAAAGGAAATATCCTCAGATGAAATCTGGAAAGAAGCTTTCTGAGAAACTGCTTAGTGTTCTGTTAATTCATCTCACAGAGTTACATGTGTATTTCGCGGATCTCTTTGCTAGCCTTATTTCTGTGGAATCTGAGAACAGATATTTCGGATCCCTTGGAAGACTATAGGGCCAAAGGAAATATCCTCCGATAACAAAGTGAAAGAAGCTTTCTGAGAAACTTCTTTGTGTTCTGTGAAATCATCTCACAGAGTTACATCTTTCCCCTCAAGAAGCCTTTCGCTATGACAGTTCTTGTGGAATTGGCAAAGTGATATTTGGAAGCCCATAGAGGGCTATGGTGAAAAAGGAAATATCCTCAGATGAAATCTGGAAAGAAGCTTTCTGAGAAACTGCTTAGTGTTCTGTTAATTCATCTCACAGAGTTACATGTGTATTTCGTGGATCTCTTTGCTAGCCTTATATCTGTGGAATCTGAGAATAGATATTTCGGATCCCTTGGAAGACTATAGGGCCAAAGGAAATATCCTCCGATAACAAAGAGAAAGAAGCTTTCTGAGAAACTTCTTTGTGTTCTGTGAAATCATCTCACAGAGTTACAGCTTTCCCCTCAAGTAGCCTTTCGCCAAGACAGTTCTTGTGGAATTGGCAAAGTGATATTTGGAAGCCCATAGAGGGCTATGGTGAAAAAGGAAATAGCCTCAGATGAAATCTGGAAAGAAGCTTTCTGAGAAACTGCTTAGTGTTCTGTTAATTCATCTCACAGAGTTACATCTGTAGTTCGTCGATCTCTTTGCTAGCCTTATTTCTGGGGAATCTGAGAACAGATATTTCGCATCCCTAGGAACACTATAGGGCCAAAGGAAATATCCTCTGATAACAAAGAGAAAGAAGCTTTCTGAGAAACTTCTTTGTGTTCTTTGAAATCATCTCACAGAGTTACAGCTTTCCCCTCCAGAAGCCTTTCGCTGAGACAGTTCTTGTGGAATTGGCAAAGTGATATTTGGAAGCCCCTAGAGGGCTATGGTGAAAAAGGAAATATCCTCCGATGAAATCTGGAAAGAAGCTTTCTGAGAAACTGCTTAGTGTTCTGTTAATTCATCTCACAGAGTTACATCTGTATTTCGTCGATCTCTTTGCTAGCCTTATTTCTGTGGAATCTGAGAACAGATATTTCGGATCCCTTGGAAGACTATAGGGCCAAAGGAAATATCCTCCGATAACAAAGAGAAAGAAGCTTTCTGAGAAATTTCTTTGTGTTCTGTGAAATCATCTCACAGAGTTACAGCTTTCCCCTCAAGAAGCCTTTCGCCAAGACAGTTCTTGTGGAATTGGCAAAGTGATATTTGGAAGCCCATAGAGGGCTATGGTGAAAAAGGAAATATCCTCCGATGAAATCTGGAAAGAAGCTTTCTGAGAAACTGCTTAGTGTTCTTTTAATTCATCTCACAGAGTTACATCTGTATTTCGTGGATCTCTTTGCTAGCCTTATTTCTGTGGAATCTGAGAACAGATATTTCGGATCCCTTGGAAGACTATAGGGCCAAAGGAAATATCCTCCGATAACAAAGAGAAAGAAGCTTTCTGAGAAACTTCCTTGTGTTCTGTGAAATCATCTCACAGAGTTACAGCTTTCCCCTCAAGAAGCCTTTCGCCAAGACAGTTCTTGTGGAATTGGCAAAGTGATATTTGGAAGCCCATAGAGGGCTATGGTGAAAAAGGAAATATCCTCCGATGAAATCTGGAAAGAAGCTTTCTGAGAAACTGCTTAGTGTTCTGTTAATTCATCTCACAGAGTTACATCTGTATTTCGTGGGTCTCTTTGCTAGCCTTATTTCTGTGGAATCTGAGAACAGATATTTCGGATCCCTTGGAAGACTATAGGGCCAAAGGAAATATCTTCCGATAACAAAGAGAAAGAAGCTTTCTGAGAAACTTCCTTGTGTTCTGTGAAATCATCTCACAGAGTTACAGCTTTCCCCTCAAGAAGCCTTTCGCCAAGACAGTTCTTGTGGAATTGGCAAAGTGATATTTGGAAGCCCATAGAGGGCTATGGTGAAAAAGGAAATATCCTCAGATGAAATCTGGAAAGAAGCTTTCTGAGAAACTGCTTAGTGTTCTGTTAATTCATCTCCCAGAGTTACATCTGTATTTCGTCGATCTCTTTGCTAGTCTTATCTCTGTGGAATCGGAGAACAGATATTTCGCATCCCTAGGAAGAGTATAGGGCCAAAGGAAATATCCTCCGATAACAAAGAGAAAGAAGCTTTCTGAGAAACTTCTTTGTGTTCTTTGAAATCATCTCACAGAGTTACAGCTTTCCCCTCCAAAAGCCTTTCGCTGAGACAGTTCTTGTGGAATTGGCAAAGTGATATTTGGAAGCCCCTAGAGGGCTATGGTGAAAAAGGAAATATCCTCCGATGAAATCTGGAAAGAAGCTTTCTGAGAAACTGCTTAGTGTTCTGTTAATTCATCTCACAGAGTTACATCTGTATTTCGTCGATCTCTTTGCTAGCCTTATTTCTGTGGAATCTGAGAACAGATATTTCGGATCCCTTGGAAGACTATAGGGCCAAAGGAAATATCCTCCGATAACAAAGAGAAAGAAGCTTTCTGAGAAACTTCTTTGTGTTCTGTGAAATCATCTCACAGAGTTACAGCTTTCCCCTCAAGAAGCCTTTCGCCAAGACAGTTCTTGTGGAATTGGCAAAGTGATATTTGGAAGCCCATAGAGGGCTATGGTGAAAAAGGAAATATCCTCAGATGAAATCTGGAAAGAAGCTTTCTGAGAAACTGCTTAGTGTTCTGTTAATTCATCTCACAGAGTTACATCTGTATTTCGTGGATCTCTTTGCTAGCCTTATTTCTGTGGAATCTGAGAACAGATATTTCGGATCCCTTGGAAGACTATAGGGCCAAAGGAAATATCCTCCGATAACAAAGAGAAAGAAGCTTTCTGAGAAACTTCCTTGTGTTCTGTGAAATCATCTCACAGAGTTACATCTTTCCCCTCAAGAAGCCTTTCGCTAAGACAGTTCTTGTGGAATTGGCAAAGTGATATTTGGAAGCCCATAGAGGGCTATGGTGAAAAAGGAAATATCCTCAGATGAAATCTGGAAAGAAGCTTTCTGAGAAACTGCTTAGTGTTCTGTTAATTCATCTCACAGAGATACATGTGTATTTCGTGGATCTCTTTGCTAGCCTTATTTCTGTGGAATCTGAGAACAGATATTTCGGATCCCTTGGAAGACTATAGGGCCAAAGGAAATATCCTCCGATAACAAAAAGAAAGAAGCTTTCCTAGAAACTTCTTTGTGTTCTTTGAAATCATCTCACAGAGTTATAGCTTTCCCCTCAAGAACCCTTTCGCTAAGACAGTTCTTGTGGAATTGGCAAAGTGATATTTGGAAGCCCATAGAGGGCTATGGTGAAAAAGGAAATATCCTCAGATGAAATCTGGAAAGAAGCTTTCTGAGAAACTGCTTAGTGTTCTGTTAATTCATCTGACAGAGTTACATCTGTATTTCGTGGATCTCTTTGCTAGAATTATTTCTGTGGAATCTGAGAACAGATATTTCGGATCCCTTGAAAGACTATAGGGCCAAGGGAAATATCCTCCGATAACAAAGAGAAAGAAGCTTTCTGAGAAACTTCTTTGTGTTCTTTGAAATCATCTCACAGAGTTACAGCGTTCCCCTCAAGAAGCCTTTTGCTAAAACAGTTCTTGTGGAATTGGCAAAGTGATATTTGGAAGCCCCTAGAGGGCTATGGTGAAAAAGGAAATATCCTCAGATGAAATCTGGAAAGAAGCTTTCTGAGAAACTGCTTAGTGTTCTGTTAATTCATCTCACCGAGTTACATCTGTATTTCGTGGATATCGTTGTTAGCCTTATATCTGTGGAATCTGAGAACAGATATTTCGGATCCCTTGGAAGACTATAGGGCCAAAGGAAATATCCTCCGATAACAAAGAGAAAGAAGCTTTCTGAGAAACTTCTTTGTGTTCTGTGAAATCATCTCACAGAGTTACAGCTTTTCCCTCAAGTAGCCTTTCGCCAAGACAGTTCTTGTGGAATTGGCAAAATGATATTTGGAAGCCCATAGAGGGCTATGGTGAAAAAGGAAATATCCTCAGATGAAATCTGGAAAGAAGCTTTCTGAGAAACTGCTTAGGGTTCTGTTAATTCATCTCACAGAGTTACATCTGTATTTCGTCGATCTCTTTGCTAGCCTTATTTCTGTGGAATCTGAGAACAGATATTTCGCATCCCTAGGAACACTATAGGGCCAAAGGAAATATCCTCCGATAACAAAGAGAAAGAAGCTTTCTGAGAAACTTCTTTGTGTTCTTTGAAATCATCTCACAGAGTTACAGCTTTCCCCTCCAGAAGCCTTTCGCTGAGACAGTTCTTGTGGAATTGGCAAAGTGATATTTGGAAGCCCATAGAGGGCTATGGTGAAAAAGGAAATATCCTCAGATGAAATCTGGAAAGAAGCTTTCTGAGAAACTGCTTAGTGTTCTGTTAATTCATCTCACAGAGTTACATCTGTATTTCGTCGATCTCTTTGCTAGCCTTATTTCTGTGGAATCTGAGAACAGATATTTCGGATACCTTGGAAGACTATAGGGCCAAAGGAAATATCCTCCGATAACAAAGAGAAAGAAGCTTTCTGAGAAATTTCTTTGTGTTCTGTGAAATCATCTCACAGAGTTACAGCTTTCCCCTCAAGAAGCCTTTCGCCAAGACAGTTCTTCTGGAATTGGCAAAGTGATATTTGGAAGCCCATAGAGGGCTATGGTGAAAAAGGAAATATCCTCAGATGAAATCTGGAAAGAAGCTTTCTGAGAAACTGCTTAGTGTTCTGTTAATTCATCTCACAGAGTTACATCTGTATTTCGTGGATCTCTTTGCTAGCCTTATTTCTGTGGAATCTGAGAACAGATATTTCGGATCCCTTGGAAGACTATAGGGCCAAAGGAAATATCCTCCGATAACAAAGAGAAAGAAGCTTTCTGAGAAACTTCCTTGTGTTCTGTGAAATCATCTCACAGAGTTACAGCTTTCCCCTCAAGAAGCCTTTCGCCAAGACAGTTCTTGTGGAATTGGCAAAGTGATATTTGGAAGCCCATAGAGGGCTATGGTGAAAAAGGAAATATCCTCCGATGAAATCTGGAAAGAAGCTTTCTGAGAAAGTGCTTAGTGTTCTGTTAATTCATCTCACAGAGTTACATCTGTATTTCGTGGATCTCTTTGCTAGCCTTATTTCTCTGGAATCTGAGAACAGATATTTCGGATCCCTTGGAAGACTATAGGGCCAAAGGAAATATCCTCCGATAACAAAGAGAAAGAAGCTTTCTGAGAAACTTCCTTGTGTTCTGTGAAATCATCTCACAGAGTTACAGGTTTCCCCTCAAGAAGCCTTTCGCCAAGACAGTTCTTGTGGAATTGGCAAAGTGATATTTGGAAGCCCATAGAGGGCTATGGTGAAAAAGGAAATATCCTCAGATGAAATCTGGAAAGCAGCTTTCTGAGAAACTGCTTAGTGTTCTGTTAATTCATCTGACAGAGTTACATCTGTATTTCGTGGATCTCTTTGCTAGAATTATTTCTGTGGAATCTGAGAACAGATATTTCGGATCCCTTGAAAGACTATAGGGCCAAGGGAAATATCCTCCGATAACAAAGAGAAAGAAGCTTTCTGAGAAACTTCTTGGTGTTCTTTGAAATCATCTCACAGAGTTACAGCGTTCCCCTCAAGAAGCCTTTTGCTAAAACAGTTCTTGTGGAATTGGCAAAGTGATATTTGGAAGCCCATAGAGGGCTATGGTGAAAAAGGAAATATCCTCAGATGAAATCTGGAAAGAAGCTTTCTGAGAAACTGCTTAGTGTTCTGTTAATTCATCTCACCGAGTTACATCTGTATTTCGTGGATATCGTTGCTAGCCTTATATCTGTGGAATCTGAGAACAGATATTTCGGATCCCTTGGAAGACTATAGGGCCAAAGGAAATATCCTCCGATAACAAAGAGAAAGAAGCTTTCTGAGAAACTTCTTTGTGTTCTGTGAAATCATCTCACAGAGTTACAGCTTTCCCCTCAAGTAGCCTTTCGCCAAGACAGTTCTTGTGGAATTGGCAAAGTGATATTTGGAAGCCCATAGAGGGCTATGGTGAAAAAGGAAATAGCCTCAGATGAAATCTGGAAAGAAGCTTTCTGAGAAACTGCTTAGTGTTCTGTTAATTCATCTCACAGAGTTACATCTGTAGTTCGTCGATCTCTTTGCTAGCCTTATTTCTGTGGAATCTGAGAACAGATATTTCGCATCCCTAGGAACACTATAGGGCCAAAGGAAAGATCCTCCGATAACAAAGAGAAAGAAGCTTTCTGAGAAACTTCTTTGTGTTCTTTGAAATCATCTCACAGAGTTACAGCTTTCCCCTCCAGAAGCCTTTCGCTGAGACAGTTCTTGTGGAATTGGCAAAGTGATATTTGGAAGCCCCTAGAGGGCTATGGTGAAAAAGGAAATATCCTCCGATGAAATCTGGAAAGAAGCTTTCTGAGAAACTGCTTAGTGTTCTGTTAATTCATCTCACAGAGTTACATCTGTATTTCGTCGATCTCTTTGCTAGCCTTATTTCTGTGGAATCTGAGAACAGATATTTCGCATCCCTAGGAACACTATAGGGCCAAAGGAAATATCCTCCGATAACAAAGAGAAAGAAGCTTTCTGAGAAACTTCTTTGTGTTCTTTGAAATCATCTCACAGAGTTACAGCTTTCCCCTCCAGAAGCCTTTCGCTGAGACAGTTCTTGTGGAATTGGCAAAGTGATATTTGGAAGCCCCTAGAGGGCTATGGTGAAAAAGGAAATATCCTCAGATGAAATCTGGAAAGAAGCTTTCTGAGAAACTGCTTAGTGTTCTGTTAATTCATCTCACAGAGTTACATCTGTATTTCCTCGATCTCTTTGCTAGCCTTATTTCTGTGGAATCTGAGAACAGATATTTCGGATACCTTGGAAGACTATAGGGCCAAAGGAAATATCCTCCGATAACAAAGAGAAAGAAGCTTTCTGAGAAATTTCTTTGTGTTCTGTGAAATCATCTCACAGAGTTACAGCTTTCCCCTCAAGAAGCCTTTCGCCAAGACAGTTCTTGTGGAATTGGCAAAGTGATATTTGGAAGCCCATAGAGGGCTATGGTGAAAAAGGAAATATCCTCAGATGAAATCTGCAAAGAAGCTTTCTGAGAAACTGCTTAGTGTTCTGTTAATTCATCTCACAGAGTTACATGTGTATTTCGTGGATCTCTTTGCTAGCCTTATTTCTGTGGAATCTGAGAACAGATATTTCGGATCCCTTGGAAGACTATAGGGCCAAAGGAAATATCCTCCGATAACAAAGAGAAAGAAGCTTTCTGAGAAACTTCCTTGTGTTTTGTGAAATCATCTCACAGAGTTACAGCTTTCCCCTCAAGAAGCCTTTCGCCAAGACAGTTCTTGTGGAATTGGCAAAGTGATATTTGGAAGCCCATAGAGGGCTATGGTGAAAAAGGAAATATCCTCCGATGAAATCTGGAAAGAAGCTTTCTGAGAAACTGCTTAGTGTTCTGTTAATTCATCTCACAGAGTTACATCTGTATTTCGTCGAACTCTTTGCTAGTCTTATTTCTGTGGAATCTGAGAACAGATATTTCGCATCCCTAGGAAGACTATAGGGCCAAAGGAAATATCCTCCGATAACAATGAGAAAGAAGCTTTCTGAGAAACTTCTTTGTGTTCTTTGAAATCATCTCACAGAGTTACAGCTTTCCCCTCCAGAAGCCTTTCGCCAAGACAGTTCTTGTGGAATTGGCAAAGTGATATTTGGAAGCCCATAGAGGGCTATGGTGAAAAAGGAAATATCCTCCGATGAAATCTGGAAAGAAGCTTTCTGAGAAACTGCTTAGTGTTCTGTTAATTCATCTCACAGTGTTACATCTGTATTTCGTGGATCTCTTTGCTAGCCTTATTTCTGTGGAATCTGAGAACAGATATTTCGGATCCCTTGGAAGACTATAGGGCCAAAGGAAATATCCTCCGATAACAAAGAGAAAGAAACTTTCTGAGAAACTTCCTTGTGTTCTGTGAAATCATCTCACAGAGTTACAGGTTTCTCCTGAAGAATCCTTTCGCCAAGACAGTTCTTGTGGAATTGGCAAAGTGATATTTGGAAGCCCATAGAGGGCTATGGTGAAAAATGAAATATCCTCAGATGAAATCTGGAAAGAAGCTTTCTGAGAAACTGCTTAGTGTTCTGTTAATTCATCTCACAGAGTTACATGTGTATTTCGTGGATCTCTTTGCTAGCCTTATTTCTGTGGAATCTGAGGACAGATATTTCGGATCCCTTGGAAGACTATTCGGCCAAAGGAAATATCCTACGATAACAAAGAGAAAGAAGCTTTTTGAGAAACTTCTTTGTGTTCTGTGAAATCATCTCACAGAGTTACAGCTTTCCCCTCAAGAAGCCTTTCGCCAAGGCAGTTCTTGTGGAATTGGCAAAGTGATATTTGGAAGCCCTTAGAGGGCTATGGTGAAAAAGGAAATATCCTCAGATGAAATCTGGAAAGAAGCTTTCTGAGAAACTGCTTAGTGTTCTGTTAATTCATCTCACAGAGTTACATCTGTATTTCGTGGATCTCTTTGCTAGCCTTATTTCTGTGGAATCTGAAAACAGATATTTCAGATCCCTTGGAAGACTATAGGGCCAAAGGAAATATCCTCCGATAACAAAGAGAAAATAGCTTTCTGAGAAACTTCTTTGTGTTCTTTGAAATCATCTCACAGAGTTACAGCTTTCCCCTGAAGAAGCCTTTCGTTAAGACAGTTCTTGTGGAATTGGCAAAGTGATATTTGGAAGCCCATAGATGTCTATGGTTAAAAAAGGAAATATCCTCACATGAAATCTGGAAGGAAGCTTTCTGAGAAACTGCTTAGTGTTCTGTTAATTCATCTCACAGAGTTACATCTGTATTTCGTGGATCTCTTTGCTTGCCTTATTTCTGTGGAATCTGAGAACAGATATTTCGGATCCCTTGGAACACTATAGGGCCAAAGGAAATATCTTCCGATAACAAAGAGAAAGAAGCTTTCTGAGAAACTTCCTTGTGTTCTGTGAAATCATCTCACAGCGTTACAGCTTTCCCCTCAAGAAGGCTTTCGCCAAGACAGTTCTTGTGGAATTGGCAAAGTGATATTTGGAAGCCCATAGAGGGCTATGGTGAAAAAGGAAATATCCTCAGATGAAATCTGGAAAGAAGCTTTCTGAGAAACTGCTTAGTGTTCTGTTAATTCATCTCACAGAGTTACATCTGTATTTCGTCGATCTCTTTGCTTGCCTTATTTCTGTGGAATCTGAGAACAGATATTTCGGATCCCTTGGAAGACTATAGGGCCAAAGGAAATATCCTCCGATAACAAAGAGAAAGAAGCTTTCTGAGAAACTTCTTTGTGTTCTATGAAATCATCTCACAGAGTTACATCTTTCCCCTCAAGAAGCCTTTCGCTAAGACAGTTCTTGTGGAATTGGCAAAGTGATATTTGGAAGCCCATAGAGGGCTATGGTGAAAAAGGAAATATCCTCAGATGAAATCTGGAAAGAAGCTTTCTGAGAAACTGCTTAGTGTTCTGTTAATTCATCTCACAGAGTTATATCTGTATTTCGTCGATCTCTTTGCTAGCCTTATTTCTGTAAAATCGGAAAACAGATATTTCGGATCCCTTGGAAGACTATAGGGCCAAAGGAAATATCCTCCGATAACAAAAAGAAAGAAGCTTTCTGAGAAACTTCTTTGTGTTCTTTGAAATCATCTCACAGAGTTATAGCTTTCCCCTCAAGAACCCTTTCGATAAGACAGTTCTTGTGGAATTGGCAAAGTGATATTTGGAAGCCCATAGAGGGCTATGGTGAAAAAGGAAATATCCTCAGATGAAATCTGCAAAGAAGCTTTCTGAGAAACTGCTTAGTGTTCTGTTAATTCATCTCACAGAGTTACATGTGTATTTCGTGGATCTCTTTGCTAGCCTTATTTCTGTGGAATCTGAGAACAGATATTTCGGATCCCTTGGAAGACTATAGGGCCAAAGGAAATATCCTCCGATAACAAAGAGAAAGAAGCTTTCTGAGAAACTTCCTTGTGTTTTGTGAAATCATCTCACAGAGTTACAGCTTTCCCCTCAAGAAGCCTTTCGCCAAGACAGTTCTTGTGGAATTGGCAAAGTGATATTTGGAAGCCCATAGAGGGCTATGGTGAAAAAGGAAATATCCTCCGATGAAATCTGGAA
This sequence comes from Macaca nemestrina, assembly GCF_043159975.1. Lineage (NCBI taxonomy): Eukaryota > Metazoa > Chordata > Mammalia > Primates > Cercopithecidae > Macaca > Macaca nemestrina. The sequence continues at coordinate 69,965,359 of NC_092126.1, forward strand.
AGAAGCTTTCTGAGAAACTGCTTAGTGTTCTGTTAATTCATCTCACAGAGTTACATCTGTATTTCGTCGAACTCTTTGCTAGTCTTATTTCTGTGGAATCTGAGAACAGATATTTCGCATCCCTAGGAAGACTATAGGGCCAAAGGAAATATCCTCCGATAACAATGAGAAAGAAGCTTTCTGAGAAACTTCTTTGTGTTCTTTGAAATCATCTCACAGAGTTACAGCTTTCCCCTCCAGAAGCCTTTCGCCAAGACAGTTCTTGTGGAATTGGCAAAGTGATATTTGGAAGCCCATAGAGGGCTATGGTGAAAAAGGAAATATCCTCCGATGAAATCTGGAAAGAAGCTTTCTGAGAAACTGCTTAGTGTTCTGTTAATTCATCTCACAGTGTTACATCTGTATTTCGTGGATCTCTTTGCTAGCCTTATTTCTGTGGAATCTGAGAACAGATATTTCGGATCCCTTGGAAGACTATAGGGCCAAAGGAAATATCCTCCGATAACAAAGAGAAAGAAGCTTTCTGAGAAACTTCCTTGTGTTCTGTGAAATCATCTCACAGAGTTACAGGTTTCTCCTGAAGAATCCTTTCGCCAAGACAGTTCTTGTGGAATTGGCAAAGTGATATTTGGAAGCCCATAGAGGGCTATGGTGAAAAATGAAATATCCTCAGATGAAATCTGGAAAGAAGCTTTCTGAGAAACTGCTTAGTGTTCTGTTAATTCATCTCACAGAGTTACATGTGTATTTCGTGGATCTCTTTGCTAGCCTTATTTCTGTGGAATCTGAGGACAGATATTTCGGATCCCTTGGAAGACTATTCGGCCAAAGGAAATATCCTACGATAACAAAGAGAAAGAAGCTTTTTGAGAAACTTCTTTGTGTTCTGTGAAATCATCTCACAGAGTTACAGCTTTCCCCTCAAGAAGCCTTTCGCCAAGGCAGTTCTTGTGGAATTGGCAAAGTGATATTTGGAAGCCCTTAGAGGGCTATGGTGAAAAAGGAAATATCCTCAGATGAAATCTGGAAAGAAGCTTTCTGAGAAACTGCTTAGTGTTCTGTTAATTCATCTCACAGAGTTACATCTGTATTTCGTGGATCTCTTTGCTAGCCTTATTTCTGTGGAATCTGAAAACAGATATTTCAGATCCCTTGGAAGACTATAGGGCCAAAGGAAATATCCTCCGATAACAAAGAGAAAATAGCTTTCTGAGAAACTTCTTTGTGTTCTTTGAAATCATCTCACAGAGTTACAGCTTTCCCCTGAAGAAGCCTTTCGTTAAGACAGTTCTTGTGGAATTGGCAAAGTGATATTTGGAAGCCCATAGATGTCTATGTTTAAAAAAGGAAATATCCTCACATGAAATCTGGAAGGAAGCTTTCTGAGAAACTGCTTAGTGTTCTGTTAATTCATCTCACAGAGTTACATCTGTATTTCGTGGATCTCTTTGCTAGCCTTATATCTGTGGAATCTGAGAACAGATATTTCGGAACCCTTGGAAGACTATAGGGCCAATGGAAATATCCTCCGATAACAAAGAGAAAGAAGCTTTCTGAGAAACTTCTTTGTTTTCTTTGAAATCATCTCACTGAGTTACAGCGTTCCCCTCAAGAAGCCTTTTGCTAAAACAGTTCTTGTGGAATTGGCAAAGTGATATTTGGAAGCCCATAGATGGCTATGGTGAAATAGGAAATATCCTCCGATGAAATCTGGAAAGAAGCTTTCTGAGAAACTGCTTAGTGTTCTGTTAATTCATCTCACAGAGTTACATCTGTATTTCGTGGATCTCTTTGCTAGCCTTATTTCTGTGGAATCTGAGAACAGATATTTCGGATCCCTTGGAAGACTACAGGGCCAAAGGAAATATCCTCCGATAACAAAGAGAAAGAAGCTTTCTGAGAAACTTCTTTGTTTTCTTTGAAATCATCTCACAGAGTTACAGCTTTCCCCTCAAGAAACCTTTCGCCAAGACAGTTCTTGTGGAATTGGCAAAGTGATATTTGGAAGCCCATAGAGGGCTATGGTGAAAAAGGAAATATCCTCAGATGAAATCTGGAAAGAAGCTTTCTGAGAAACTGCTTAGTGTTCTTTTAATTCATCTCACCCAGTTACATCTGTATTTCGTGGATCTCTTTGCTAGCCTTATTTCTGTGGAATCTGAGAAGAGATATTTCGGATCCCTTGGAAGACTATAGGGCCAAAGGAAATATCCTCCGATAACAAAGAGAAAGAAGCTTTTTGAGAAACTTCTTTGTGTTCTGTGAAATCATCTCACAGAGTTACAGCTTTCCCCTCAAGAAGCCTTTCGCCAAGACAGTTCTTGTGGAATTGGCAAAGTGATATTTGGAAGCCCATAGAGGGCTATGGTTAAAAAAGGAAATATCCTCAGATGAAATCTGGAAAGAAGCTTTCTGAGAAACTGCTTAGTGTTCTGTTAATTCATCTCACAGAGTTACATGTGTATTTCGCGGATCTCTTTGCTTGCCTTATCTGTGGAATCTGAGAACAGATATTTCGGATCCCTTGGAAGACTATAGGGCCAAAGGAAATATCCTCCGATAACAAAGTGAAAGAAGCTTTCTGAGAAACTTCTTTGTGTTCTGTGAAATCATCTCACAGAGTTACATCTTTCCCCTCAAGAAGCCTTTCGCTAAGACAGTTCTTGTGGAATTGGCAAAGTGATATTTGGAAGCCCATAGAGGGCTATGGTGAAAAAGGAAATATCCTCAGATGAAATCTGGAAAGAAGCTTCCTGAGAAACTGCTTAGTGTTCTGTTAATTCATCTCACAGAGTTACATCTGTATTTCATCGATCTCTTTGCTAGCCTTATTTCTGTGGAATCTGAAAACAGATATTTCGGATCCCTTGGAAGACTATAGGGCCAAAGGAAATATCCTCCGATAACAAAGAGAAAGAAGCTTTCTGAGAAACTTCTTTGTGTTCTTTGAAATCATCTCACAGAGTTACAGCTTTCCCCTCAAGAAGCCTTTCGTTAAGATAGTTCTTGTGGAATTGGCAAAGTGATATTTGGAATCCCATAGAGGGCTATGGTTAAAAAAGGAAATATCCTCAGATGAAATCTGGAAAGAAGCTTTCTGAGAAACTGCTTAGTTTTCTGTTAATTCATATCACAGAGTTACATCTGTATTTCGTGGATCTCTTTGCTAGCCTTATTTCTGTGGAATCTGAGAACAGATATTTCGGATCCCTTGGAAGACTATAGGGCCAAAGGAAATATCCTCCGATAACAAAGAGAAAGAAGCTTTCTGAGAAACTTCTTTGTGTTCTGTGAAATCATCTCACAGAGTTACAGCTTTCCCCTCAAGAAGCCTTTCGCCAAGACAGTTCTTGTGGAATTGGCAAAGTGATATTTGGAAGCCCATAGAGGGCTATGGTGAAATAGGAAATATCCTCAGATGAAATCTGGAAAGAAGCTTTCTGAGAAACTGCTTAGTGTTCTGTTAATTCATCTCACAGAGTTACATGTGTATTTCGTGGATCTCTTTGCTAGCCTTATTTCTGTGGAATCTGAGAACAGATATTTCGGATCCCTTGGAAGACTATAGGCCCAAAGGAAACATCCTCCGATAACAAAAAGAAAGAAGCTTTCTGAGAAACTTCTTTGTGTTCTGTGAAATCATCTCACAGAGTTATAGCTTTCCCCTCAAGAACCCTTTCGCTAAGACAGTTCTTGTGGAATTGGCAAAGTGATATTTGGAAGCCCATAGAGGGCTATGGTGAAAAAGGAAATATCCTCACATGAAATCTGGAAAGAAGCTTTCTGAGAAACTGCTTAGTGTTCTGTTAATTCATCTCACAGAGTTACATCTGTATTTCGTGGATCTCTTTGCTAGCCTTATTTCTGTGGAATCTGAAAACAGATATTTCGGATCCCTTGGAAGACTATAGGGCCAAAGGAAATATCCTCCGATAATAAAGAGAAGGAAGCTTTCTGAGAAACTTCTTTGTGTTCTGTGAAATCATCTCACAGAGTTACAGCGTTCCCCTCAAGAAGCCTTTTGCTAAAACAGTTCTTGTGGAATTGGCAAAGTGATATTTGGAAGCCCATAGAGGGCCATGGTGAAAAAGGAAATATCCTCAGAAGAAATCTGGAAAGAAGCTTTCTGAGAAACTGCTTAGTGTTCTGTTAATTCATCTCACCGAGTTACATCTGTATTTCGTGGATATCGTTGCTAGCCTTATATCTGTGTAATCTGAGAACAGATATTTCGGATCCCTTGGAAGACTATAGGGCCAAAGGAAATATCCTCCGATAACAAAGAGAAAGAAGCTTTCTGAGAAACTTCTTGGTGTCCTTTGAAATCTTTTCACAGAGTTACAGCGTTCCCCTCAAGAAGCTTTTTGCTAAAACAGTTCTTGTGGAATTGGCAAAGTGATATTTGGAAGCCCATAGAGGGCTATGGTGAAAAAGGAAATATCCTCAGATGAAATCTGGAAAGTAGCTTTCTGAGAAACTGCTTAGTGTTCTGTTAATTCATCTCACAGACTTACATTAGTATTTCGTCGATCTCTTTGCTAGCCTTATTTCTGTGGAATCTGAGAACAGATATTTCGGATCCCTTGGAAGACTATAGGCCCAAAGGAAACATCCTCCGATAACAAAGAGAAAGAAGCTTTCTGAGAAACTTCTTTGTGTTCTGTGAAATCATCTCACAGAGTTACAGCTTTCCCCTCAAGAAGCCTTTCGCCAAGACAGTTCTTGTGGAATTGGCAAAGTGATATTTGGAAGCCCATAGAGGGCTATGGTGAAAAAGGAAATATCCTCAGATGAAATCTGGAAAGAAGCTTTCTGAGAAACTGCTTAGTGTTCTGTTAATTCATCTCACAGAGTTACATCTGTATTTCGTCGATCTCTTTGCTAGCCTTATTTCTGTGGAATCTGAGAACAGATATTTCGGATCCCTTGGAAGACTATAGGGCCAAAGGAAATATCCTCCGATAACAAGTAGAAAGAAGCTTTCTGAGAAACTTCTTTGTGTTCTGTGAAATCATCTCACAGAGTTACAGCTTTCCCCTCAAGTAGCCTTTCGCCAAGACAGTTCTTGTGGAATTGGCAAAGTGATATTTGGAAGCCCATAGAGGGCTATGGTGAAAAAGGAAATATCCTCAGATGAAATCTGGAAAGAAGCTTTCTGAGAAACTGCTTAGTGTTCTGTTAATTCATCTCACAGAGTTACATGTGTATTTCGTGGATCTCTTTGCTAGCCTTATTTCTGTGGAATCTGAGAACAGATATTTCGGATCCCTTGGAAGACTATAGGGCCAAAGGAAATATCCTCCGATAACAAAAAGAAAGAAGCTTTCTGAGAAACTTCTTTGTGTTCTTTGAAATCATCTCACAGAGTTATAGCTTTCCCCTCAAGAACCCTTTCGCTAAGACAGTTCTTGTGGAATTGGCAAAGTGATATTTGGAAGCCCATAGAGGGCTATGGTGAAAAAGGAAATATCCTCAGATGAAATCTGGAAAGAAGCTTTCTGAGAAACTGCTTAGTGTTCTGTTAATTCATCTCACAGAGTTACATCTGTATTTAGTGGATCTCTTTGCTAGAATTATTTCTGTGGAATCTGAGAACAGATATTTCGGATCCCTTGAAAGACTATAGGGCCAAAGGAAATATCCTCCGATAACAAAGAGAAAGAAGCTTTCTGAGAAACTTCTTTGTGTTCTTTGAAATCATCTCACAGAGTTACAGCGTTCCCCTCAAGAAGTCTTTTGCTAAAACAGTTCTTGTGGAATTGGCAAAGTGATATTTGGAAGCCCATAGAGGGCTATGGTGAAAAAGGAAATATCCTCAGATGAAATCTGGAAAGAAGCTTTCTGAGAAACTGCTTAGTGTTCTGTTAATTCATCTCACCGAGTTACATCTGTATTTCGTGGATCTCTTTGCTAGCCTTATTTCTGTGGAATCTGAGAACAGATATTTCGGATCCCTTGGAAGACTATAGGGCCAAAGGAAATATCCTCCGATAACAAAGAGAAAGAAGCTTTCTGAGAAACTTCTTTGTTTTCTTTGAAATCATCTCACAGAGTTACAGCTTTCCCCTCAAGAAGCCTTTCGCCAAGACAGTTCTTGTGGAATTGGCAAAGTGATATTTGGAAGCCCATAGAGGGCTATGGTGAAAAAGGAAATATCCTCAGATGAAATCTGGAGAGAAGCTTTCTGAGAAACTGCTTAGTGTTCTGTTAATTCATCTCACCCAGTTACATCTGTATTTCGTGGATCTCTTTGCTAGCCTTATTTCTGTGGAATCTGAGAAGAGATATTTCGGATCCCTTGGAAGACTATACGGCCAAAGGAAATATCCTCTGTTACAAAGAGAAAGAAGCTTTTTGAGAAACTTCTTTGTGTTCTGTGAAATCATCTCACAGAGTTACAGCTTTCCCCTCAAGAAGCCTTTCGCCAAGACAGTTCTTGTGGAATTGGAAAAGTGATATTTGGAAGCCCATAGAGGGCTATGGTTAAAAAAGGAAATATCCTCAGATGAAATCTGGAAAGAAGCTTTCTGAGAAACTGCTTAGTGTTCTGTTAATTCATCTCACAGAGTTACATGTGTATTTCGCGGATCTCTTTGCTTGCCTTATTTCTGTGGAATCTGAGAACAGATATTTCGGATCCCTTGGAAGACTATAGGGCCAAAGGAAATATCCTCCGATAACAAAGTGAAAGAAGCTTTCTGAGAAACTTCTTTGTGTTCTGTGAAATCATCTCACAGAGTTACATCTTTCCCCTCAAGAAGCCTTTCGCTAAGACAGTTCTTGTGGATTTGGCAAAGTGATATTTGGAAGCCCATAGAGGGCTATGGTGAAAAAGGAAATATCCTCAGATGAAATCTGGAAAGAAGCTTCCTGAGAAACTGCTTAGTGTTCTGTTAATTCATCTCACAGAGTTACATCTGTATTTCATCGATCTCTTTGCTAGCCTTATTTCTGTGGAATCTGAAAACAGATATTTCGGATCCCTTGGAAGACTATAGGGCCAAAGGAAATATCCTCCGATAACAACGAGAAAGAAGCTTTCTGAGAAACTTCTTTGTGTTCTTTGAAATCATCTCACAGAGTTACATCTTTCCCCTCAAGAAGCCTTTCGCTAAGACAGTTCTTGTGGAATTGGCAAAGTGATATTTGGAAGCCCATAGAGGGCTATGGTGAAAAAGGAAATATCCTCAGATGAAATCTGGAAAGAAGCTTTCTGAGAAACTGCTTAGTGTTCTGTTAATTCATCTCACAGAGTTACATCTGTATTTCGTGGATCTCTTTGCTAGAATTATTTCTGTGGAATCTGAGAACAGATATTTCGGATCCCTTGAAAGACTATAGGGCCAAAGGAAATATCCTCCGATAACAAAGAGAAAGAAGCTCTCTGAGAAACTTCTTGGTGTTCTTTGAAATCGTTTCACAGAGTTACACCGTTCCCCTCAAGAAGCTTTTTGCTAAAACAGTTCTTGTGGAATTGGCAAAGTGATATTTGGAAGCCAATAGAGGGCTATGGTGAAAAAGGAAATATCCTCAGATGAAATCTGGAAAGAAGCTTTCTGATAAACTGCTTAGGGTTCTGTTAATTCATCTCACCCAGTTACATCTGTATTTCGTGGATCTCTTTGCTAGCCTTATATCTGTGGAATCTGAGAACAGATATTTCGGAACCCTTGGAAGACTATAGGGCCAATGGAAATATCCTCCGATAACAAAGAGAAAGAAGCTTTCTGAGAAACTTCTTTGTTTTCTTTGAAATCATCTCACAGAGTTACAGCGTTCCCCTCAAGAAGCCTTTTGCTAAAACAGTTCTTGTGGAATTGGCAAAGTGATATTTGGAAGCCCATAGATGGCTATGGTGAAATAGGAAATATCCTCCGATGAAATCTGGAAAGAAGCTTTCTGAGAAACTGCTTAGTGTTCTGTTAATTCATCTCACAGAGTTACATCTGTATTTCGTGGATCTCTTTGCTAGCCTTATTTCTGTGGAATCTGAGAACAGATATTTCGGATCCCTTGGAAGACTACAGGGCCAAAGGAAATATCCTCCGATAACAAAGAGAAAGAAGCTTTCTGAGAAACTTCTTTGTTTTCTTTGAAATCATCTCACAGAGTTACAGCTTTCCCCTCAAGAAACCTTTCGCCAAGACAGTTCTTGTGGAATTGGCAAAGTGATATTTGGAAGCCCATAGAGGGCTATGGTGAAAAAGGAAATATCCTCAGATGAAATCTGGAAAGAAGCTTTCTGAGAAACTGCTTAGTGTTCTTTTAATTCATCTCACCCAGTTACATCTGTATTTCGTGGATCTCTTTGCTAGCCTTATTTCTGTGGAATCTGAGAAGAGATATTTCGGATCCCTTGGAAGACTATAGGGCCAAAGGAAATATCCTCCGATAACAAAGAGAAAGAAGCTTTTTGAGAAACTTCTTTGTGTTCTGTGAAATCATCTCACAGAGTTACAGCTTTCCCCTCAAGAAGCCTTTCGCCAAGACAGTTCTTGTGGAATTGGCAAAGTGATATTTGGAAGCCCATAGAGGGCTATGGTTAAAAAAGGAAATATCCTCAGATGAAATCTGGAAAGAAGCTTTCTGAGAAACTGCTTAGTGTTCTGTTAATTCATCTCACAGAGTTACATGTGTATTTCGCGGATCTCTTTGCTTGCCTTATCTGTGGAATCTGAGAACAGATATTTCGGATCCCTTGGAAGACTATAGGGCCAAAGGAAATATCCTCCGATAACAAAGTGAAAGAAGCTTTCTGAGAAACTTCTTTGTGTTCTGTGAAATCATCTCACAGAGTTACATCTTTCCCCTCAAGAAGCCTTTCGCTAAGACAGTTCTTGTGGAATTGGCAAAGTGATATTTGGAAGCCCATAGAGGGCTATGGTGAAAAAGGAAATATCCTCAGATGAAATCTGGAAAGAAGCTTCCTGAGAAACTGCTTAGTGTTCTGTTAATTCATCTCACAGAGTTACATCTGTATTTCATCGATCTCTTTGCTAGCCTTATTTCTGTGGAATCTGAAAACAGATATTTCGGATCCCTTGGAAGACTATAGGGCCAAAGGAAATATCCTCCGATAACAAAGAGAAAGAAGCTTTCTGAGAAACTTCTTTGTGTTCTTTGAAATCATCTCACAGAGTTACAGCTTTCCCCTCAAGAAGCCTTTCGTTAAGATAGTTCTTGTGGAATTGGCAAAGTGATATTTGGAATCCCATAGAGGGCTATGGTTAAAAAAGGAAATATCCTCAGATGAAATCTGGAAAGAAGCTTTCTGAGAAACTGCTTAGTTTTCTGTTAATTCATATCACAGAGTTACATCTGTATTTCGTGGATCTCTTTGCTAGCCTTATTTCTGTGGAATCTGAGAACAGATATTTCGGATCCCTTGGAAGACTATAGGGCCAAAGGAAATATCCTCCGATAACAAAGAGAAAGAAGCTTTCTGAGAAACTTCTTTGTGTTCTGTGAAATCATCTCACAGAGTTACAGCTTTCCCCTCAAGAAGCCTTTCGCCAAGACAGTTCTTGTGGAATTGGCAAAGTGATATTTGGAAGCCCATAGAGGGCTATGGTGAAATAGGAAATATCCTCAGATGAAATCTGGAAAGAAGCTTTCTGAGAAACTGCTTAGTGTTCTGTTAATTCATCTCACAGAGTTACATGTGTATTTCGTGGATCTCTTTGCTAGCCTTATTTCTGTGGAATCTGAGAACAGATATTTCGGATCCCTTGGAAGACTATAGGCCCAAAGGAAACATCCTCCGATAACAAAAAGAAAGAAGCTTTCTGAGAAACTTCTTTGTGTTCTGTGAAATCATCTCACAGAGTTATAGCTTTCCCCTCAAGAACCCTTTCGCTAAGACAGTTCTTGTGGAATTGGCAAAGTGATATTTGGAAGCCCATAGAGGGCTATGGTGAAAAAGGAAATATCCTCAGATGAAATCTGGAAAGAAGCTTTCTGAGAAACTGCTTAGTGTTCTGTTAATTCATCTCACAGAGTTACATCTGTATTTCGTGGATCTCTTTGCTAGCCTTATTTCTGTGGAATGTGAAAACAGATATTTCGGATCCCTTGGAAGACTATAGGGCCAAAGGAAATATCCTCCGATAATAAAGAGAAGGAAGCTTTCTGAGAAACTTCTTTGTGTTCTGTGAAATCATCTCACAGAGTTACAGCGTTCCCCTCAAGAAGCCTTTTGCTAAAACAGTTCTTGTGGAATTGGCAAAGTGATATTTGGAAGCCCATAGAGGGCCATGGTGAAAAAGGAAATATCCTCAGAAGAAATCTGGAAAGAAGCTTTCTGAGAAACTGCTTAGTGTTCTGTTAATTCATCTCACCGAGTTACATCTGTATTTCGTGGATATCGTTGCTAGCCTTATATCTGTGTAATCTGAGAACAGATATTTCGGATCCCTTGGAAGACTATAGGGCCAAAGGAAATATCCTCCGATAACAAAGAGAAAGAAGCTTTCTGAGAAACTTCTTTGTTTTCTTTGAAATCATCTCACAGAGTTACAGCTTTCCCCTCAAGAAGCCTTTCGCCAAGACAGTTCTTGTGGAATTGGCAAAGTGATATTTGGAAGCCCATAGAGGGCTATGGTGAAAAAGGAAATATCCTCAGATGAAATCTGGAGAGAAGCTTTCTGAGAAACTGCTTAGTGTTCTGTTAATTCATCTCACCCAGTTACATCTGTATTTCGTGGATCTCTTTGCTAGCCTTATTTCTGTGGAATCTGAGAAGAGATATTTCGGATCCCTTGGAAGACTATACGGCCAAAGGAAATATCCTCTGTTACAAAGAGAAAGAAGCTTTTTGAGAAACTTCTTTGTGTTCTGTGAAATCATCTCACAGAGTTACAGCTTTCCCCTCAAGAAGCCTTTCGCCAAGACAGTTCTTGTGGAATTGGAAAAGTGATATTTGGAAGCCCATAGAGGGCTATGGTTAAAAAAGGAAATATCCTCAGATGAAATCTGGAAAGAAGCTTTCTGAGAAACTGCTTAGTGTTCTGTTAATTCATCTCACAGAGTTACATGTGTATTTCGCGGATCTCTTTGCTTGCCTTATTTCTGTGGAATCTGAGAACAGATATTTCGGATCCCTTGGAAGACTATAGGGCCAAAGGAAATATCCTCCGATAACAAAGTGAAAGAAGCTTTCTGAGAAACTTCTTTGTGTTCTGTGAAATCATCTCACAGAGTTACATCTTTCCCCTCAAGAAGCCTTTCGCTAAGACAGTTCTTGTGGATTTGGCAAAGTGATATTTGGAAGCCCATAGAGGGCTATGGTGAAAAAGGAAATATCCTCAGATGAAATCTGGAAAGAAGCTTCCTGAGAAACTGCTTAGTGTTCTGTTAATTCATCTCACAGAGTTACATCTGTATTTCATCGATCTCTTTGCTAGCCTTATTTCTGTGGAATCTGAAAACAGATATTTCGGATCCCTTGGAAGACTATAGGGCCAAAGGAAATATCCTCCGATAACAACGAGAAAGAAGCTTTCTGAGAAACTTCTTTGTGTTCTTTGAAATCATCTCACAGAGTTACATCTTTCCCCTCAAGAAGCCTTTCGCTAAGACAGTTCTTGTGGAATTGGCAAAGTGATATTTGGAAGCCCATAGAGGGCTATGGTGAAAAAGGAAATATCCTCAGATGAAATCTGGAAAGAAGCTTTCTGAGAAACTGCTTAGTGTTCTGTTAATTCATCTCACAGAGTTACATCTGTATTTCGTGGATCTCTTTGCTAGCCTTATTTCTGTGGAATCTGAGAACAGATATTTCGGATCCCTTGGAAGACTATAGGGCCAAAGGAAATATCCTCCGATAACAAAGAGAAAGAAGCTTTTTGAGAAACTTCTTTGTGTTCTGTGAAATCATCTCACAGAGTTACAGCGTTCCCCTCAAGAAGCCTTTTGCTAAAACAGTTCTTGTGGAATTGGCAAAGTGATATTTGGAAGACCATAGAGGGCCATGGTGAAAAAGGAAATATCCTCAGAAGAAATCTGGAAAGAAGCTTTCTGAGAAACTGCTTAGTGTTCTGTTAATTCATCTCACCGAGTTACATCTGTATTTCGTGGATATCGTTGCTAGCCTTATATCTGTGGAATCTGAGAACAGATATTTCGGATCCCTTGGAAGACTATAGGGCCAAAGGAAATATCCTCCGATAACAAAGAGAAAGAAGCTTTCTGAGAAACTTCTTGGTGTACTTTGAAATCGTTTCACAGAGTTACAGCGTTCCCCTCAAGAAGCTTTTTGCTAAAACAGTTCTTGTGGAATTGGCAAAGTGATATTTGGAAGCCAATAGAGGGCTATGGTGAAAAAGGAAATATCCTCTGATGAAATCTGGAAAGAAGCTTTCTGATAAACTGATTAGTGTTCTGTTACTTCATCTCACCCTGTTACATCTGTATTTCGTGGATCTCTTTGCTAGCCTTATATCTGTGGAATCTGAGAACAGATATTTCAGATCCCTTGGAAGACTATAGGGCCAAAGGAAATATCCTCCGATAACAAAGAGAAAGAAGCTTTCTGAGAAACTTCTTTGTGTTCTTTGAAATCATCCCACAGAGTTACAGCTTTCCCCTCAAGAGGCCTTTCGTTAAGACAGTTCTTGTGGAATTGGCAAAGTGATATTTGGAAGCCCATAGAGGGCTATGGTGAAAAAGGAAATATCCTCAGATGAAATCTGGAAAGAAGCTTTCTGAGAAACTGCTTAGTGTTCTGTTAATTCATCTCACAGAGTTACATCTGTATTTCGTGGATCTCTTTGCTAGCCTTATTTCTGTGGAATCTGAGAACAGATATTTCGGATCCCTTGGAAGACTATAGGGCCAAAGGAAATATCCTCCGATAACAAGTAGAAAGAAGCTTTCTGAGAAACTTCTTTGTGTTCTGTGAAATCATCTCACAGAGTTACAGCTTTCCCCTCACGTAGCCTTTCGCCAAGACAGTTCTTGTGGAATTGGCAAAGTGATATTTGGAAGCCCATAGAGGGCTATGGTGAAAAAGGAAATATCCTCAGATGAAATCTGGAAAGAAGCTTTCTGAGAAACTGCTTAGTGTTCTGTTAATTCATCTCACAGAGTTACATGTGTATTTCGTGGATCTCTTTGCTAGCCTTATTTCTGTGGAATCAGAGAACAGATATTTCGGATCCTTTGGAAGACTATAGGGCCAAAGGAAATATCCTCCGATAACAAAAAGAAAGAAGCTTTCTGAGAAACTTCTTTGTGTTCTTTGAAATCATCTCACAGAGTTACAGCTTTCCCCTCAAGAAGCCTTTCGCTAAGACAGTTCTTGTGGAATTGGCAAAGTGATATTTGGAAGCCCATAGAGGGCTATGGTGAAAAAGGAAATATCCTCAGATGAAATCTGGAAAGAAGCTTTCTGAGAAACTGCTTAGTGTTCTGTTAATTCATCTCACAGAGTTACATCTGTATTTCGTGGATCTCTTTGCTAGCCTTATTTCTGTGGAATCTGAGAACAGATATTTCGGATCCCTTGGAAGACTATAGGGCCAAAGGAAATATCCTCCGATAACAAAGAGAAAGAAGCTTTTTGAGAAACTTCTTTGTGTTCTGTGAAATCATCTCACAGAGTTACAGCGTTCCCCTCAAGAAGCCTTTTGCTAAAACAGTTCTTGTGGAATTGGCAAAGTGATATTTGGAAGACCATAGAGGGCCATGGTGAAAAAGGAAATATCCTCAGAAGAAATCTGGAAAGAAGCTTTCTGAGAAACTGCTTAGTGTTCTGTTAATTCATCTCACCGAGTTACATCTGTATTTCGTGGATATCGTTGCTAGCCTTATATCTGTGGAATCTGAGAACAGATATTTCGGATCCCTTGGAAGACTATAGGGCCAAAGGAAATATCCTCCGATAACAAAGAGAAAGAAGCTTTCTGAGAAACTTCTTGGTGTACTTTGAAATCGTTTCACAGAGTTACAGCGTTCCCCTCAAGAAGCTTTTTGCTAAAACAGTTCTTGTGGAATTGGCAAAGTGATATTTGGAAGCCAATAGAGGGCTATGGTGAAAAAGGAAATATCCTCTGATGAAATCTGGAAAGAAGCTTTCTGATAAACTGATTAGTGTTCTGTTACTTCATCTCACCCTGTTACATCTGTATTTCGTGGATCTCTTTGCTAGCCTTATATCTGTGGAATCTGAGAACAGATATTTCAGATCCCTTGGAAGACTATAGGGCCAAAGGAAATATCCTCCGATAACAAAGAGAAAGAAGCTTTCTGAGAAACTTCTTTGTGTTCTTTGAAATCATCCCACAGAGTTACAGCTTTCCCCTCAAGAGGCCTTTCGTTAAGACAGTTCTTGTGGAATTGGCAAAGTGATATTTGGAAGCCCATAGAGGGCTATGGTGAAAAAGGAAATATCCTCAGATGAAATCTGGAAAGAAGCTTTCTGAGAAACTGCTTAGTGTTCTGTTAATTCATCTCACAGAGTTACATCTGTATTTCGTGGATCTCTTTGCTAGCCTTATTTCTGTGGAATCTGAGAACAGATATTTCGGATCCCTTGGAAGACTATAGGGCCAAAGGAAATATCCTCCGATAACAAGTAGAAAGAAGCTTTCTGAGAAACTTCTTTGTGTTCTGTGAAATCATCTCACAGAGTTACAGCTTTCCCCTCACGTAGCCTTTCGCCAAGACAGTTCTTGTGGAATTGGCAAAGTGATATTTGGAAGCCCATAGAGGGCTATGGTGAAAAAGGAAATATCCTCAGATGAAATCTGGAAAGAAGCTTTCTGAGAAACTGCTTAGTGTTCTGTTAATTCATCTCACAGAGTTACATGTGTATTTCGTGGATCTCTTTGCTAGCCTTATTTCTGTGGAATCTGAGAACAGATATTTCGGATCCCTTGGAAGACTATAGGGCCAAAGGAAATATCCTCCGATAACAAAAAGAAAGAAGCTTTCTGAGAAACTTCTTTGTGTTCTTTGAAATCATCTCACAGAGTTATAGCTTTCCCCTCAAGAACTCTTTCGCTAAGACAGTTCTTGTGGAATTGGCAAAGTGATATTTGGAAGCCCATAGAGGGCTATGGTGAAAAAGGAAATATCCTCAGATGAAATCTGGAAAGAAGCTTTCTGAGAAACTGCTTAGTGTTCTGTTAATTCATCTCACAGAGTTACATCTGTATTTAGTGGATCTCTTTGCTAGAATTATTTCTGTGGAATCTGAGAACAGATATTTCGGATCCCTTGAAAGACTATAGGGCCAAAGGAAATATCCTCCGATAACAAAGAGAAAGAAGCTTTCTGAGAAACTTCTTTGTGTTCTTTGAAATCATCTCACAGAGTTACAGCGTTCCCCTCAAGAAGTCTTTTGCTAAAACAGTTCTTGTGGAATTGGCAAAGTGATATTTGGAAGCCCATAGAGGGCTATGGTGAAAAAGGAAATATCCTCAGATGAAATCTGGAAAGAAGCTTTCTGAGAAACTGCTTAGTGTTCTGTTAATTCATCTCACCGAGTTACATCTGTATTTCGTGGATCTCTTTGCTAGCCTTATTTCTGTGGAATCTGAGAACAGATATTTCGGATCCCTTGGAAGACTATAGGGCCAAAGGAAATATCCTCCGATAACAAAGAGAAAGAAGCTTTCTGAGAATCTTCTTTGTTTTCTTTGAAATCATCTCACAGAGTTACAGCTTTCCCCTCAAGAAGCCTTTCGCCAAGACAGTTCTTGTGGAATTGGCAAAGTGATATTTGGAAGCCCATAGAGGGCTATGGTGAAAAAGGAAATATCCTCAGATGAAATCTGGAAAGAAGCTTTCTGAGAAACTGCTTAGTGTTCTGTTAATTCATCTCACCCAGTTACATCTGTATTTCGTGGATCTCTTTGCTAGCCTTATTTCTGTGGAATCTGAGAAGAGATATTTCGGATCCCTTGGAAGACTATAGGGCCAAAGGAAATATCCTCTGTTACAAAGAGAAAGAAGCTTTTTGAGAGACTTCTTTGTGTTCTGTGAAATCATCTCACAGAGTTACAGCTTTCCCCTCAAGTAGCCTTTCGCCAAGACAGTTCTTGTGGAATTGGCAAAGTGATATTTGGAAGCCCATAGAGGGCTATGGTGAAAAAGGAAATATCCTCAGATGAAATCTGGAAAGAAGCTTCCTGAGAAACTGCTTAGTGTTCTGTTAATTCATCTCACAGAGTTACATCTGTATTTCATCGATCTCTTTGCTAGCCTTATTTCTGTGGAATCTGAAAACAGATATTTCGGATCCCTTGGAAGACTATAGGGCCAAAGGAAATATCCTCCGATAACAAAGAGAAAGAAGCTTTCTGAGAAACTTCTTTGTGTTCTTTGAAATCATCTCACAGAATTACAGCTTTCCCCTCAAGAAGCCTTTCGTTAAGATAGTTCTTGTGGAATTGGCAAAGTGATATTTGGAATCCCATAGAGGGCTATGGTTAAAAAGGAAATATCCTCAGATGAAATCTGGAAAGAAGCTTTCTGAGAAACTGCTTAGTTTTCTGTTAATTCATATCACAGAGTTACATCTGTATTTCGTGGATCTCTTTGCTAGCCTTATTTCTGTGGAATCTGAGAACAGATATTTCGGATCCCTTGGAAGACTATAGGCCCAAAGGAAACATCCTCTGATAACAAAAAGAAAGAAGCTTTCTGAGAAACTTCTTTGTGTTCTGTGAAATCATCTCACAGAGTTATAGCTTTCCCCTCAAGAACACTTTCGCTAAGACAGTTCTTGTGGAATTGGCAAAGTGATATTTGGAAGCCCATAGAGGGCTATGGTGAAAAAGGAAATATCCTCAGATGAAATCTGGAAAGAAGCTTTCTGAGAAACTGCTTAGTGTTCTGTTAATTCATCTCACAGAGTTACATCTGTATTTCGTGGATCTCTTTGCTAGCCTTATTTCTGTGGAATCTGAGAACAGATATTTCGGATCCCTTGGAAGACTATAGGGCCAAAGGAAATATCCTCCGATAACAAAGAGAAAGAAGCTTTCTAAGAAACTTCTTTGTGTTCTGTGAAATCATCTCACAGAGTTACAGCGTTCCCCTCAAGAAGCCTTTTGCTAAAACAGTTCTTGTGGAATTGGCAAAGTGATATTTGGAAGCCCATAGAGGGCCATGGTGAAAAAGGAAATATCCTCAGAAGAAATCTGGAAAGAAGCTTTCTGAGAAACTGCTTAGTGTTCTGTTAATTCATCTCACCTAGTTACATCTGTATTTCGTGGATATCGTTGCTAGCCTTATATCTGTGGAATCTGAGAACAGATATTTCGGATCCCTTGGAAGACTATAGGGCCAAAGGAAATATCCTCCGATAACAAAGAGAAAGAAGCTTTCTGAGAAACTTCTTGGTGTACTTTGAAATCGTTTCACAGAGTTACAGCGTTCCCCTCAAGAAGCTTTTTGCTAAAACAGTTCTTGTAGAATTGGCAAAGTGATATTTGGAAGCCAATAGAGGGCTATGGTGAAAAAGGAAATATCCTCTGATGAAATCTGGAAAGAAGCTTTCTGATAAACTGATTAGTGTTCTGTTAATTCATCTCACCCTGTTACATCTGTATTTCGTGGATCTCTTTGCTAGCCTTATATCTGTGGAATCTGAGAACAGATATTTCAGATCCCTTGGAAGACTATAGGGCCAAAGGAAATATCCTCCGATAACAAAGAGAAAGAAGCTTTCTGAGAAACTTCTTTGTGTTCTTTGAAATCATCCCACAGAGTTACAGCTTTCCCCTCAAGAGGCCTTTCGTTAAGACAGTTCTTGTGGAATTGGCAAAGTGATATTTGGAAGCCCATAGAGGGCTATGGTGAAAAAGGAAATATCCTCAGATGAAATCTGGAAAGAAGATTTCTGAGAAACTGCTTAGTGTTCTGTTAATTCATCTCACAGAGTTACATCTGTATTTCGTGGATCTCTTTGCTAGCCTTATTTCTGTGGAATCTGAGAACAGATATTTCGGATCCCTTGGAAGACTATAGGGCCAAAGGAAATATCCTCCGATAACAAGTAGAAAGAAGCTTTCTGAGAAACTTCCTTGTGTTCTGTGAAATCATCTCACAGAGTTACAGCTTTCCCCTCAAGTAGCCTTTCGCCAAGACAGTTCTTGTGGAATTGGCAAAGTGATATTTGGAAGCCCATAGAGGGCTATGGTGAAAAAGGAAATATTCTCAGATGAAATCTGGAAAGAAGCTTTCTGAGAAACTGCTTAGTGTTCTGTTAATTCATCTCACAGAGTTACATGTGTATTTCGTGGATCTCTTTGCTAGCCTTATTTCTGTGGAATCTGAGAACAGATATTTCGGATCCCTTGGAAGACTATAGGGCCAAAGGAAATATCCTCCGATAACAAAAAGAAAGAAGCTTTCTGAGAAACTTCTTTGTGTTCTTTGAAATCATCTCACAGAGTTATAGCTTTCCCCTCAAGAACCCTTTCGCTAAGACAGTTCTTGTGGAATTGGCAAAGTGATATTTGGAAGCCCATAGAGGGCTATGGTGAAAAAGGAAATATCCTCAGATGAAATCTGGAAAGAAGCTTTCTGAGAAACTGCTTAGTGTTCTGTTAATTCATCTCACAGAGTTACATCTGTATTTCGTCGATCTCTTTGCTAGAATTATTTCTGTGGAATCTGAGAACAGATATTTCGGATCCCTTGAAAGACTATAGGGCCAAAGGAAATATCCTCCGATAACAAAGAGAAAGAAGCTTTCTGAGAAACTTCTTTGTGTTCTTTGAAATCATCTCACAGAGTTACAGCGTTCCCCTCAAGAAGTCTTTTGCTAAAACAGTTCTTGTGGAATTGGCAAACTGATATTTGGAAGCCCATAGAGGGCTATGGTGAAAAAGGAAATATCCTCAGATGAAATCTGGAAAGAAGCTTTCTGAGAAACTGCTTAGTGTTCTGTTAATTCATCTCACCGAGTTACATCTGTATTTCGTGGATATCGTTGGTAGCCTTATATCTGTGGAATCTGAGAACAGATATTTCGGATCCCTTGGAAGACTATAGGGCCGAAGGAAATATCTTCCGATAACAAAGAGAAAGAAGCTTTCTGAGAAACTTCTTGGTGTTCTTTGAAATCGTTTCACAGAGTTGCAGCGTTCCCCTCAAGAAGCTTTTTGCTAAAACAGTTCTTGTGGAATTGGCAAAGTGATATTTGGAAGCCCCTAGAGGGCTATGGTGAAAAAGGAAATATCCTCAGATGAAATTTGGAAAGAAGCTCTCTGAGAAACTGCTTAGTGTTCTGTTAATTCATCTCACCCTGTTACATCTGTATTTCGTGGATCTCTTTGCTAGCCTTATTTCTGTGGAATCTGAGAACAGATATTTCAGATCCCTTGGAAGACTATAGGGCCAAAGGAAATATCCTCCGATAACAAAGAGAAAGAAGCTTTCTGAGAAACTTCTTTGTGTTCTTTGAAATCATCCCACAGAGTTACAGCTTTCCCCTCAAGAGGCCTTTCGTTAAGACAGTTCTTGTGGAATTGGCAAAGTGATATTTGGAAGCCCATAGAGGGCTATGGTGAAAAAGGAAATATCCTCAGATGAAATCTGGAAAGAAGCTTTCTGAGAAACTGCTTAGTGTTCTGTTAATTCATCTCACAGACTTACATTAGTATTTCGTGGATCTCTTTGCTAGCCTTATTTCTGTGGAATCTGAGAACAGATATTTCGGATCACTTGGAAGACTATAGGCCCAAAGGAAACATCCTCCGATAACAAAGAGAAAGAAGCTTTCTGAGAAACTTCTTTGTGTTCTGTGAAATCATCTCACAGAGTTACAGCTTTCCCCTCAAGAAGCCTTTCGCCAAGACAGTTCTTGTGGAATTGGCAAAGTGATATTTGGAAGCCCATAGAGGGCTATGGTGAAAAAGGAAATATCCTCAGATGAAATCTGGAAAGAAGCTTTCTTAGAAACTGCTTAGTGTTCTGTTAATTCATCTCACAGACTTACATTAGTATTTCGTGGATCTCTTTGCTAGCCTTATTTCTGTGGAATCTGAGAACAGATATTTCGGATCCCTTGGAAGACTATAGGCCCAAAGGAAACATCCTCCGATAACAAAGAGAAAGAAGCTTTCTGAGAAACTTCTTTGCGTTCTGTGAAATCATCTCACAGAGTTACAGCTTTCCCCTCAAGAAGCCTTTCGCCAAGACAGTTCTTGTGGAATTGGCAAAGTGATATTTGGAAGCCCATAGAGGGCTATGGTGAAAAAGGAAATATCCTCAGATGAAATCTGGAAAGAAGCTTTCTGAGAAACTGCTTAGTGTTCTGTTAATTCATCTCACAGAGTTACATCTGTATTTCGTGGATCTCTTTGCTAGCCTTATTTCTGTGGAATCTGAGAACAGATATTTCGGATCCCTTGGAAGACTATAGGGCCAAAGGAAATATCCTCCGATAACAAATAGAAAGAAGCTTTCTGAGAAACTTCTTTGTGTTCTGTGAAATCATCTCACAGAGTTACAGCTTTCCCCTCAAGTAGCCTTTCGCCAAGACAGTTCTTGTGGAATTGGCAAAGTGATATTTGGAAGCCCATAGAGGGCTATGGTGAAAAAGGAAATATCCTCAGATGAAATCTTGAAAGAAGCTTTCTGAGAAACTGCTTAGTGTTCTGTTAATTCATCTCACAGAGTTACATCTGTATTTCGTGGATTTCTTTGCTAGCCTTATTTCTGTGGAATCTGAGAACAGATATTTCGGATCCCTTGGAAGACTATAGGGCCAAAGGAAATATCCTCCGATAACAAAGAGAAAGAAGCTTTCTGAGAATCTTCTTTGTTTTCTTTGAAATCATCTCACAGAGTTACAGCTTTCCCCTCAAGAAGCCTTTCGCCAAGACAGTTCTTGTGGAATTGGCAAAGTGATATTTGGAAGCCCATAGAGGGCTATGGTGAAAAAGGAAATATCCTCAGATGAAATCTGGAAAGAAGCTTTCTGAGAAACTGCTTAGTGTTCTGTTAATTCATCTCACCCAGTTACATCTGTATTTCGTGGATCTCTTTGCTAGCCTTATTTCTGTGGAATCTGAGAAGAGATATTTCGGATCCCTTGGAAGACTATAGGGCCAAAGGAAATATCCTCTGTTACAAAGAGAAAGAAGCTTTTTGAGAAACTTCTTTGTGTTCTGTGAAATCATCTCACAGAGTTACAGCTTTCCCCTCAAGAAGCCTTTCGCCAAGACAGTTCTTGTGGAATTGGCAAAGTGATATTTGGAAGCCCATAGAGGGCTATGGTGAAAAAGGAAATATCCTCAGATGAAATCTGGAAAGAAGCTTCCTGAGAAACTGCTTAGTGTTCTGTTAATTCATCTCACAGAGTTACATCTGTATTTCATCGATCTCTTTGTTAGCCTTATTTCTGTGGAATCTGAAAACAGATATTTCGGATCCCTTGGAAGACTATAGGGCCAAAGGAAATATCCTCCGATAACAAAGAGAAAGAAGCTTTCTGAGAAACTTCTTTGTGTTCTTTGAAATCATCTCACAGAGTTACAGCTTTCCCCTCAAGAAGCCTTTCGTTAAGATAGTTCTTGTGGAATTGGCAAAGTGATATTTGGAATCCCATAGAGGGCTATGGTTAAAAAGGAAATATCCTCAGATGAAATCTGGAAAGAAGCTTTCTGAGAAACTGCTTAGTTTTCTGTTAATTCATATCACAGAGTTACATCTGTATTTCGTGGATCTCTTTGCTAGCCTTATTTCTGTGGAATCTGAGAACAGATATTTCGGATCCCTTGGAAGACTATAGGCCCAAAGGAAACATCCTCTGATAACAAAAAGAAAGAAGCTTTCTGAGAAACTTCTTTGTGTTCTGTGAAATCATCTCACAGAGTTATAGCTTTCCCCTCAAGAACACTTTCGCTAAGACAGTTCTTGTGGAATTGGCAAAGTGATATTTGGAAGCCCATAGAGGGCTATGGTGAAAAAGGAAATATCCTCAGATGAAATCTGGAAAGAAGCTTTCTGAGAAACTGCTTAGTGTTCTGTTAATTCATCTCACAGAGTTACATCTGTATTTCGTGGATCTCTTTGCTAGCCTTATTTCTGTGGAATCTGAGAACAGATATTTCGGATCCCTTGGAAGACTATAGGGCCAAAGGAAATATCCTCCGATAACAAAGAGAAAGAAGCTTTCTAAGAAACTTCTTTGTGTTCTGTGAAATCATCTCACAGAGTTACAGCGTTCCCCTCAAGAAGCCTTTTGCTAAAACAGTTCTTGTGGAATTGGCAAAGTGATATTTGGAAGCCCATAGAGGGCCATGGTGAAAAAGGAAATATCCTCAGAAGAAATCTGGAAAGAAGCTTTCTGAGAAACTGCTTAGTGTTCTGTTAATTCATCTCACCGAGTTACATCTGTATTTCGTGGATATCGTTGGTAGCCTTATATCTGTGGAATCTGAGAACAGATATTTCGGATCCCTTGGAAGACTATAGGGCCGAAGGAAATATCTTCCGATAACAAAGAGAAAGAAGCTTTCTGAGAAACTTCTTGGTGTTCTTTGAAATCGTTTCACAGAGTTGCAGCGTTCCCCTCAAGAAGCTTTTTGCTAAAACAGTTCTTGTGGAATTGGCAAAGTGATATTTGGAAGCCCCTAGAGGGCTATGGTGAAAAAGGAAATATCCTCAGATGAAATTTGGAAAGAAGCTCTCTGAGAAACTGCTTAGTGTTCTGTTAATTCATCTCACCCTGTTACATCTGTATTTCGTGGATCTCTTTGCTAGCCTTATTTCTGTGGAATCTGAGAACAGATATTTCAGATCCCTTGGAAGACTATAGGGCCAAAGGAAATATCCTCCGATAACAAAGAGAAAGAAGCTTTCTGAGAAACTTCTTTGTGTTCTTTGAAATCATCTCACAGAGTTACAGCTTTCCCCTCAAGAGGCCTTTCGTTAAGACAGTTCTTGTGGAATTGGCAAAGTGATATTTGGAAGCCCATAGAGGGCTATGGTGAAAAAGGAAATATCCTCAGATGAAATCTGGAAAGAAGCTTTCTGAGAAACTGCTTAGTGTTCTGTTAATTCATCTCACAGACTTACATTAGTATTTCGTGGATCTCTTTGCTAGCCTTATTTCTGTGGAATCTGAGAACAGATATTTCGGATCCCTTGGAAGACTATAGGCCCAAAGGAAACATCCTCCGATAACAAAGAGAAAGAAGCTTTCTGAGAAACTTCTTTGTGTTCTGTGAAATCATCTCACAGAGTTACAGCTTTCCCCTCAAGAAGCCTTTCGCCAAGACAGTTCTTGTGGAATTGGCAAAGTGATATTTGGAAGCCCATAGAGGGCTATGGTGAAAAAGGAAATATCCTCAGATGAAATCTGGAAAGAAGCTTTCTTAGAAACTGCTTAGTGTTCTGTTAATTCATCTCACAGACTTACATTAGTATTTCGTGGATCTCTTTGCTAGCCTTATTTCTGTGGAATCTGAGAACAGATATTTCGGATCCCTTGGAAGACTATAGGCCCAAAGGAAACATCCTCCGATAACAAAGAGAAAGAAGCTTTCTGAGAAACTTCTTTGCGTTCTGTGAAATCATCTCACAGAGTTACAGCTTTCCCCTCAAGAAGCCTTTCGCCAAGACAGTTCTTGTGGAATTGGCAAAGTGATATTTGGAAGCCCATAGAGGGCTATGGTGAAAAAGGAAATATCCTCAGATGAAATCTGGAAAGAAGCTTTCTGAGAAACTGCTTAGTGTTCTGTTAATTCATCTCACAGAGTTACATCTGTATTTCGTGGATCTCTTTGCTAGCCTTATTTCTGTGGAATCTGAGAACAGATATTTCGGATCCCTTGGAAGACTATAGGGCCAAAGGAAATATCCTCCGATAACAAATAGAAAGAAGCTTTCTGAGAAACTTCTTTGTGTTCTGTGAAATCATCTCACAGAGTTACAGCTTTCCCCTCAAGTAGCCTTTCGCCAAGACAGTTCTTTTGGAATTGGCAAAGTGATATTTGGAAGCCCATAGAGGGCTATGGTGAAAAAGGAAATATCCTCAGATGAAATCTTGAAAGAAGCTTTCTGAGAAACTGCTTAGTGTTCTGTTAATTCATCTCACAGAGTTACATCTGTATTTCGTGGATCTCTTTGCTAGCCTTATTTCTGTGGAATCTGAGAACAGATATTTCGGATCCCTTGGAAGACTAGAGGGCCAAAGGAAATATCCTCCGATAACAAAAAGAAAGAAGCTTTCTGAGAATCTTCTTTGTGTTCTTTGAAATCATCTCACAGAGTTATAGCTTTCCCCTCAAGAACCCTTTCGCTAAGACAGTTCTTGTGGAATTGGCAAAGTGATATTTGGAAGCCCATAGAGGGCTATGGTGAAAAAGGAAATATCCTCAGATGAAATCTGGAAAGAAGCTTTCTGAGAAACTGCTTAGTGTTCTGTTAATTCATCTCACAGAGTTACATCCGTATTTCGTGGATCTCTTCGCTAGAATTATTTCTGTGGAATCTGAGAACAGATATTTCGGATCCCTTGAAAGACTATAGGGCCAAAGGAAATATCCTCCGATAACAAAGAGAAAGAAGCTTTCTGAGAAACTTCTTTGTGTTCTTTGAAATCATCTCACAGAGTTACAGCGTTCCCCTCAAGAAGCCTTTTGCTAAAACAGTTCTTGTGGAATTGGCAAAGTGATATTTGGAAGCCCATAGAGGGCTATGGTGAAAAAGGAAATATCCTCAGATGAAATCTGGAAAGAAGCTTTCTGAGAAACTGCTTAGTGTTCTGTTAATTCATCTCACCGAGTTACATCTGTATTTCGTGGATATCGTTGCTATCCTTATATCTGTGGAATCTGAGAACAGATATTTCGGATCCCTTGGAAGACTATAGGGCCAAAGGAAATATCCTCCGATAACAAAGAGAAAGAAGCTTTCTGAGAAACTTCTTGGTGTTCTTTGAAATCGTTTCACGGAGTTACAGCTTTCCCCTCAAGAGGACTTTCGTTAAGACATTTCTTATGGAATTGGCAAAGTGATATTTGGAAGCCCATAGAGGGATATGGTGAAAAAGGAAATATCCTCAGATGAAATCTGGAAAGAAGCTTTCTGAGAAACTGCTTAGTGTTCTGTTAATTCATCTCACAGAGTTACATCTGTATTTCGTCGATCTCTTTGCTAGCCTTATTTCTGTGGAATCTGAGAACAGATATTTCGGATCCCTTTGAAGACTATAGGGCCAAAGGAAAGATCCTCCGATAACAAAGAGAAAGAAACTTTCTGAGAAACTTCTTTGTGTTCTTTGAAATCATCCCACAGAGTTACAGCTTTCCCCTCAAGAGGCCTTTCGTTAAGACAGTTCTTGTGGAATTGGCAAAGTGATATTTGGAAGCCCATAGAGGGCTATAGTGAAAAAGGAAATATCCTCAGATGAAATCTGGAAAGAAGCTTTCTGAGAAACTGCTTAGTGTTCTGTTAATTCATCTAACAGAGTTACATCTGTATTTCGTGGATCTCTTTGCTAGCCTTATTTCTGTGGAATCTGAGAACAGATATTTCGGATCCCTTGGAAGACTATAGGGCCAAAGGAAATATCCTCCGATAACAAGTAGAAAGAAGCTTTCTGAGAAACTTCTTTGTGTTCTGTGAAATCATCTCACAGAGTTACAGCTTTCCCCTCAAGTAGCCTTTCGCCAAGACAGTTCTTGTGGAATTGGCAAAGTGATATTTGGAAGCCCATAGAGGGCTATGGTGAAAAAGGAAATATCCTCAGATGAAATCTGGAAAGAAGCTTTCTGAGAAACTGCTTAGTGTTCTGTTAATTCATCTCACAGAGTTACATGTGTATTTCGTGGATCTCTTTGCTAGCCTTATTTCTGTGGAATCTGAGAACAGATATTTCGGATCCCTTGGAAGACTATAGGGCCAAAGGAAATATCCTCCGATAACAAAAAGAAAGAAGCTTTCTGAGAAACTTCTTTGTGTTCTTTGAAATCATCTCACAGAGTTATAGCTTTCCCCTCAAGAACCCTTTCGCTAAGACAGTTCTTGTGGAATTGGCAAAGTGATATTTGGAAGCCCATAGAGGGCTATGGTGAAAAAGGAAATATCCTCAGATGAAATCTGGAAAGAAGCTTTCTGAGAAACTGCTTAGTGTTCTGTTAATTCATCTCACAGAGTTACATCTGTATTTAGTGGATCTCTTTGCTAGAATTATTTCTGTGGAATCTGAGAACAGATATTTCGGATCCCTTGAAAGACTATAGGGCCAAAGGAAATATCCTCCGATAACAAAGAGAAAGAAGCTTTCTGAGAAACTTCTTTGTGTTCTTTGAAATCATCTCACAGAGTTACAGCGTTCCCCTCAAGAAGTCTTTTGCTAAAACAGTTCTTGTGGAATTGGCAAAGTGATATTTGGAAGCCCATAGAGGGCTATGGTGAAAAAGGAAATATCCTCAGATGAAATCTGGAAAGAAGCTTTCTGAGAAACTGCTTAGTGTTCTGTTAATTCATCTCACCGAGTTACATCTGTATTTCGTGGATCTCTTTGCTAGCCTTATTTCTGTGGAATATGAGAACAGATATTTCGGATCCCTTGGAAGACTATAGGGCCAAAGGAAATATCCTCCGATAACAAAGAGAAAGAAGCTTTCTGAGAAACTTCTTTGTTTTCTTTGAAATCATCTCACAGAGTTACAGCTTTCCCCTCAAGAAGCCTTTCGCCAAGACAGTTCTTGTGGAATTGGCAAAGTGATATTTGGAAGCCCATAGAGGGCTATGGTGAAAAAGGAAATATCCTCAGATGAAATCTGGAAAGAAGCTTTCTGAGAAACTGCTTAGTGTTCTGTTAATTCATCTCACCCAGTTACATCTGTATTTCGTGGATCTCTTTGCTAGCCTTATTTCTGTGGAATCTGAGAACAGATATTTCGGATCCCTTGGAAGACTATAGGGCCAAAGGAAATATCCTCTGTTACAAAGAGAAAGAAGCTTTTTGAGAAACTTCTTTGTGTTCTGTGAAATCATCTCACAGAGTTACAGCTTTCCCCTCAAGAAGCCTTTCGCCAAGACAGTTCTTGTGGAATTGGCAAAGTGATATTTGGAAGCCCATAGAGGGCTATGGTGAAAAAGGAAATATCCTCCGATGAAATCTGGAAAGAAGCTTCCTGAGAAACTGCTTAGTGTTCTGTTAATTCATCTCACAGAGTTACATCTGTATTTCATCGATCTCTTTGCTAGCCTTATTTCTGTGGAATCTGAAAACAGATATTTCGGATCCCTTGGAAGACTATAGGGCCAAAGGAAATATCCTCCGATAACAAAGAGAAAGAAGCTTTCTGAGAAACTTCTTTGTGTTCTTTGAAATCATCTCACAGAGTTACAGCTTTCCCCTCAAGAAGCCTTTCGTTAAGATAGTTCTTGTGGAATTGGCAAAGTGATATTTGGAATCCCATAGAGGGCTATGGTTAAAAAAGGAAATATCCTCAGATGAAATCTGGAAAGAAGCTTTCTGAGAAACTGCTTAGTTTTCTGTTAATTCATATCACAGAGTTACATCTGTATTTCGTGGATCTCTTTGCTAGCCTTATTTCTGTGGAATCTGAGAACAGATATTTCGGATCCCTTGGAAGACTATAGGCCCAAAGGAAACATCCTCCGATAACAAAAAGAAAGAAGCTTTCTGAGAAACTTCTTTGTGTTCTGTGAAATCATCTCACAGAGTTATAGCTTTCCCCTCAAGAACACTTTCGCTAAGACAGTTCTTGTGGAATTGGCAAAGTGATATTTGGAAGCCCATAGAGGGCTATGGTGAAAAAGGAAATATCCTCAGATGAAATCTGGAAAGAAGCTTTCTGAGAAACTGCTTAGTGTTCTGTTAATTCATCTCACAGAGTTACATCTGTATTTCGTGGATCTCTTTGCTAGCCTTATTTCTGTGGAATCTGAGAACAGATATTTCGGATCCCTTGGAAGACTATAGGGCCAAAGGAAATATCCTCCGATAACAAAGAGAAAGAAGCTTTCTAAGAAACTTCTTTGTGTTCTGTGAAATCATCTCACAGAGTTACAGCGTTCCCCTCAAGAAGCCTTTTGCTAAAACAGTTCTTGTGGAATTGGCAAAGTGATATTTGGAAGCCCATAGAGGGCCATGGTGAAAAAGGAAATATCCTCAGATGAAATCTGGAAAGAAGCTTCCTGAGAAACTGCTTAGTGTTCTGTTAATTCATCTCACCGAGTTACATCTGTATTTCGTGGATATCGTTGCTAGCCTTATATCTGTGGAATCTGAGAACAGATATTTCGGATCCCTTGGAAGACTATAGGGCCAAAGGAAATATCCTCCGATAACAAAGAGAAAGAAGCTTTCTGAGAAACTTCTTGGTGTACTTTGAAATCGTTTCACAGAGTTACAGCGTTCCCCTCAAGAAGCTTTTTGCTAAAACAGTTCTTGTGGAATTGGCAAAGTGATATTTGGAAGCCAATAGAGGGCTATGGTGAAAAAGGAAATATCCTCTGATGAAATCTGGAAAGAAGCTTTCTGATAAACTGATTAGTGTTCTGTTAATTCATCTCACCCTGTTACATCTGTATTTCGTGGATCTCTTTGCTAGCCTTATATCTGTGGAATCTGAGAACAGATATTTCAGATCCCTTGGAAGACTATAGGGCCAAAGGAAATATCCTCCGATAACAAAGAGAAAGAAGCTTTCTGAGAAACTTCTTTGTGTTCTTTGAAATCATCCCACAGAGTTACAGCTTTCCCCTCAAGAGGCCTTTCGTTAAGACAGTTCTTGTGGAATTGGCAAAGTGATATTTGGAAGCCCATAGAGGGCTATGGTGAAAAAGGAAATATCCTCAGATGAAATCTGGAAAGAAGCTTTCTGAGAAACTGCTTAGTGTTCTGTTAATTCATCTCACAGAGTTACATCTGTATTTCGTGGATCTCTTTGCTAGCCTTATTTCTGTGGAATCTGAGAACAGATATTTCGGATCCCTTGGAAGACTATAGGGCCAAAGGAAATATCCTCCGATAACAAGTAGAAAGAAGCTTTCTGAGAAACTTCTTTGTGTTCTGTGAAATCATCTCACAGAGTTACAGCTTTCCCCTCAAGTAGCCTTTCGCCAAGACAGTTCTTGTGGAATTGGCAAAGTGATATTTGGAAGCCCATAGAGGGCTATGGTGAAAAAGGAAATATCCTCAGATGAAATCTGGAAAGAAGCTTTCTGAGAAACTGCTTAGTGTTCTGTTAATTCATCTCACAGAGTTACATGTGTATTTCGTGGATCTCTTTGCTAGCCTTATTTCTGTGGAATCTGAGAACAGATATTTCGGATCCCTTGGAAGACTATAGGGCCAAAGGAAATATCCTCCGATAACAAAAAGAAAGAAGCTTTCTGAGAAACTTCTTTGTGTTCTTTGAAATCATCTCACAGAGTTATAGCTTTCCCCTCAAGAACCCTTTCGCTAAGACAGTTCTTGTGGAATTGGCAAAGTGATATTTGGAAGCCCATAGAGGGCTATGGTGAAAAAGGAAATATCCTCAGATGAAATCTGGAAAGAAGCTTTATGAGAAACTGCTTAGTCTTCTGTTAATTCATCTCACAGAGTTACATCTGTATTTCGTCGATCTCTTTGCTAGAATTATTTCTGTGGAATCTGAGAACAGATATTTCGGATCCCTTGAAAGACTATAGGGCCAAAGGAAATATCCTCCGATAACAAAGAGAAAGAAGCTTTCTGAGAAACTTCTTTGTGTTCTTTGAAATCATCTCACAGAGTTACAGCGTTCCCCTCAAGAAGTCTTTTGCTAAAACAGTTCTTGTGGAATTGGCAAAGTGATATTTGGAAGCCCATAGAGGGCTATGGTTAAAAAAGGAAATATCCTCAGATGAAATCTGGAAAGAAACTTTCTGAGAAACTGCTTAGTGTTCTGTTAATTCATCTCACAGAGTTACATGTGTATTTCGCGGATCTCTTTGCTTGCCTTATTTCTGTGGAATCTGAGAACAGATATTTCGGATCCCTTGGAAGATTATAGGGCCAAAGGAAATATCCTCCGATAACAAAGTGAAAGAAGCTTTCTGAGAAACTTCTTTGTGTTCTGTGAAATCATCTCACAGAGTTACATCTTTCCCCACAAGAAGCCTTTCGCTAAGACAGTTCTTGTGGAATTGGCAAAGTGATATTTGGAAGCCCATAGAGGGCTATGGTGAAAAAGGAAATATCCTCAGATGAAATCTGGAAAGAAGCTTCCTGAGAAACTGCTTAGTGTTCTGTTAATTCATCTCACAGAGTTACATCTGTATTTCATCGATCTCTTTGCTAGCCTTATTTCTGTGGAATCTGAAAACAGATATTTCGGATCCCTTGGAAGACTATAGGGCCAAAGGAAATATCCTCCGATAACAAAGAGAAAGAAGCTTTCTGAGAAACTTCTTTGTGTTCTTTGAAATCATCTCACAGAGTTACAGCTTTCCCCTCAAGAAGCCTTTCGTTAAGATAGTTCTTGTGGAATTGGCAAAGTGATATTTGGAATCCCATAGAGGGCTATGGTTAAAAAAGGAAATATCCTCAGATGAAATCTGGAAAGAAGCTTTCTGAGAAACTGCTTAGTTTTCTGTTAATTCATATCACAGAGTTACATCTGTATTTCGTGGATCTCTTTGCTAGCCTTATTTCTGTGGAATCTGAGAACAGATATTTCGGATCCCTTGGAAGACTATAGGCCCAAAGGAAACATCCTCCGATAACAAAAAGAAAGAAGCTTTCTGAGAAACTTCTTTGTGTTCTGTGAAATCATCTCACAGAGTTATAGCTTTCCCCTCAAGAACACTTTCGCTAAGACAGTTCTTGTGGAATTGGCAAAGTGATATTTGGAAGCCCATAGAGGGCTATGGTGAAAAAGGAAATATCCTCAGATGAAATCTGGAAAGAAGCTTTCTGAGAAACTGCTTAGTGTTCTGTTAATTCATCTCACAGAGTTACATCTGTATTTCGTGGATCTCTTTGCTAGCCTTATTTCTGTGGAATCTGAGAACAGATATTTCGGATCCCTTGGAAGACTATAGGGCCAAAGGAAATATCCTCCGATAACAAAGAGAAAGAAGCTTTCTAAGAAACTTCTTTGTGTTCTGTGAAATCATCTCACAGAGTTACAGCGTTCCCCTCAAGAAGCCTTTTGCTAAAACAGTTCTTGTGGAATTGGCAAAGTGATATTTGGAAGCCCATAGAGGGCCATGGTGAAAAAGGAAATATCCTCAGAAGAAATCTGGAAAGAAGCTTTCTGAGAAACTGCTTAGTGTTCTGTTAATTCATCTCACCGAGTTACATCTGTATTTCGTGGATATCGTTGCTAGCCTTATATCTGTGGAATCTGAGAACAGATATTTCGGATCCCTTGGAAGACTATAGGGCCAAAGGAAATATCCTCCGATAACAAAGAGAAAGAAGCTTTCTGAGAAACTTCTTGGTGTACTTTGAAATCGTTTCACAGAGTTACAGCGTTCCCCTCAAGAAGCTTTTTGCTAAAACAGTTCTTGTGGAATTGGCAAAGTGATATTTGGAAGCCAATAGAGGGCTATGGTGAAAAAGGAAATATCCTCTGATGAAATCTGGAAAGAAGCTTTCTGATAAACTGATTAGTGTTCTGTTAATTCATCTCACCCTGTTACATCTGTATTTCGTGGATCTCTTTGCTAGCCTTATATCTGTGGAATCTGAGAACAGATATTTCAGATCCCTTGGAAGACTATAGGGCCAAAGGAAATATCCTCCGATAACAAAGAGAAAGAAGCTTTCTGAGAAACTTCTTTGTGTTCTTTGAAATCATCCCACAGAGTTACAGCTTTCCCCTCAAGAGGCCTTTCGTTAAGACAGTTCTTGTGGAATTGGCAAAGTGATATTTGGAAGCCCATAGAGGGCTATGGTGAAAAAGGAAATATCCTCAGATGAAATCTGGAAAGAAGCTTTCTGAGAAACTGCTTAGTGTTCTGTTAATTCATCTCACAGAGTTACATCTGTATTTCGTGGATCTCTTTGCTAGCCTTATTTCTGTGGAATCTGAGAACAGATATTTCGGATCCCTTGGAAGACTATAGGGCCAAAGGAAATATCCTCCGATAACAAGTAGAAAGAAGCTTTCTGAGAAACTTCTTTGTGTTCTGTGAAATCATCTCACAGAGTTACAGCTTTCCCGTCAAGTAGCCTTTCGCCAAGACAGTTCTTGTGGAATTGGCAAAGTGATATTTGGAAGCCCATAGAGGGCTATGGTGAAAAAGGAAATATCCTCAGATGAAATCTGGAAAGAAGCTTTCTGAGAAACTGCTTAGTGTTCTGTTAATTCATCTCACAGAGTTACATGTGTATTTCGTGGATCTCTTTGCTAGCCTTATTTCTGTGGAATCTGAGAACAGATATTTCGGATCCCTTGGAAGACTATAGGGCCAAAGGAAATATCCTCCGATAACAAAAAGAAAGAAGCTTTCTGAGAAACTTCTTTGTGTTCTTTGAAATCATCTCACAGAGTTATAGCTTTCCCCTCAAGAACCCTTTCGCTAAGACAGTTCTTGTGGAATTGGCAAAGTGATATTTGGAAGCCCATAGAGGGCTATGGTGAAAAAGGAAATATCCTCAGATGAAATCTGGAAAGAAGCTTTATGAGAAACTGCTTAGTGTTCTGTTAATTCATCTCACAGAGATACATCTGTATTTCGTCGATCTCTTTGCTAGAATTATTTCTGTGGAATCTGAGAACAGATATTTCGGATCCCTTGAAAGACTATAGGGCCAAAGGAAATATCCTCCGATAACAAAGAGAAAGAAGCTTTCTGAGAAACTTCTTTGTGTTCTTTGAAATCATCTCACAGAGTTACAGCGTTCCCCTCAAGAAGTCTTTTGCTAAAACAGTTCTTGTGGAATTGGCAAAGTGATATTTGGAAGCCCATAGAGGGCTATGGTGAAAAAGGAAATATCCTCAGATGAAATCTGGAAAGAAGCTTTCTGAGAAACTGCTTAGTGTTCTGTTAATTCATCTCACCGAGTTACATCTGTATTTCGTGGATATCGTTGGTAGCCTTATATCTGTGGAATCTGAGAACAGATATTTCGGATCCCTTGGAAGACTATAGGGCCAAAGGAAATATCCTCCGATAACAAAGAGAAAGAAGCTTTCTGAGAAACTTCTTGGTGTTCTTTGAAATCGTTTCACAGAGTTACAGCGTTCCCCTCAAGAAGCTTTTTGCTAAAAAAGTTCTTGTGGAATAGGCAAAGTGATATTTGGAAGCCCCTAGAGGGCTATGGTGAAAAAGGAAATATCGTCTGATGAAATTTGGAAAGAAGCTCTCTGAGAAACTGCTTAGTGTTCTGTTAATTCATCTCACCCTGTTACATCTGTATTTCGTGGATCTCTTTGCTAGCCTTATTTCTGTGGAATCTGAGAACAGATATTTCAGATCCCTTGGAAGACTATAGGGCCAAAGGAAATATCCTCCGATAACAAAGAGAAAGAAGCTTTCTGAGAAACTTCTTTGTGTTCTTTGAAATCATCTCACAGAGTTACAGCTTTCCCCTCAAGAGGCCTTTCGTTAAGACAGTTCTTGTGGAATTGGCAAAGTGATATTTGGAAGGCCATAGAGGGCTATGGTGAAAAAGGAAATATCCTCAGATGAAATCTGGAAAGAAGCTTTCTGAGAAACTGCTTAGTGTTCTGTTAATTCATCTCACAGACTTACATTAGTATTTCGTGGATCTCTTTGCTAGCCTTATTTCTGTGGAATCTGAGAACAGATATTTCGGATCCCTTGGAAGACTATAGGCCCAAAGGAAACATCCTCCGATAACAAAGAGAAAGAAGCTTTCTGAGAAACTTCTTTGTGTTCTGTGAAATCATCTCACAGAGTTATAGCTTTCCCCTCAAGAAGCCTTTCGCCAAGACAGTTCTTGTGGAATTGGCAAAGTGATATTTGGAAGCCCATAGAGGGCTATGGTGAAAAAGGAAATATCCTCAGATGAAATGTGGAAAGAAGCTTTCTGAGAAACTGCTTAGTGTTCTGTTAATTCATCTCACAGAGTTACATCTGTATTTCGTGGATCTCTTTGCTAGCCTTATTTCTGTGGAATCTGAGAACAGATATTTCGGATCCCTTGGAAGACTATAGGGCCAAAGGAAATATCCTCCGATAACAAATAGAAAGAAGCTTTCTGAGAAACTTCTTTGTGTTCTGTGAAATCATCTCACAGAGTTACAGCTTTCCCCTCAAGTAGCCTTTCGCCAAGACAGTTCTTGTGGAATTGGCAAAGTGATATTTGGAAGCCCATAGAGGGCTATGGTGAAAAAGGAAATATCCTCAGATGAAATCTTGAAAGAAGCTTTCTGAGAAACTGCTTAGTGTTCTGTTAATTCATCTCACAGAGTTACATCTGTATTTCGTGGATCTCTTTGCTAGCCTTATTTCTGTGGAATCTGAGAACAGATATTTCGGATCCCTTGGAAGACTAGAGGGCCAAAGGAAATATCCTCCGATAACAAAAAGAAAGAAGCTTTCTGAGAAACTTCTTTGTGTTCTTTGAAATCATCTCACAGAGTTATAGCTTTCCCCTCAAGAACCGTTTCGCTAAGACAGTTCTTGTGGAATTGGCAAAGTGATATTTGGAAGCCCATAGAGGGCTATGGTGAAAAAGGAAATATCCTCAGATGAAATCTGGAAACAGGCTTTCTGAGAAACTGCTTAGTGTTCTGTTAATTCATCTCACAGAGTTACATCCGTATTTCGTGGATCTCTTTGCTAGAATTATTTCTGTGGAATCTGAGAACAGATATTTCGGATCCCTTGAAAGACTATAGGGCCAAAGGAAATATCCTCCGATAACAAAGAGAAAGAAGCTTTCTGAGAAACTTCTTTGTGTTCTTTGAAATCATCTCACAGAGTTACAGCGTTCCCCTCAAGAAGCCTTTTGCTAAAACAGTTCTTGTGGAATTGGCAAAGTGATATTTGGAAGCCCATAGAGGGCTATGGTGAAAAAGGAAATATCCTCAGATGAAATCTGGAAAGAAGCTTTCTGAGAAACTGCTTAGTGTTCTGTTAATTCATCTCACCGAGTTACATCTGTATTTCGTGGATATCGTTGCTAGCCTTATATCTGTGGAATCTGAGAACAGATATTTCGGATCCCTTGGAAGACTATAGGGCCAAAGGAAATATCCTCCGATAACAAAGAGAAGGAAGCTTTCTGAGAAACTTCTTGGTGTTCTTTGAAATCGTTTCACAGAGTTACAGCTTTCCCCTCAAGAGGCCTTTCGTTAAGACATTTCTTGTGGAATTGGCAAAGTGATATTTGGAAGCCCATAGAGGGATATGGTGAAAAAGGAAATATCCTCAGATGAAATCTGGAAAGAAGCTTTCTGAGAAACTGCTTAGTGTTCTGTTAATTCATCTCACAGACTTACATTAGCATTTCGTCGATCTCTTTGCTAGCCTTATTTCTGTGGAATCTGAGAACAGATATTTCGGATCCCTTGGAAGACTATAGGGCCAAAGGAAATATCCTCCGATAACAAAGAGAAAGAAGCTTTCTGAGAAACTTCTTTGTGTTCTGTGAAATCATCTCACAGAGTTACAGCTTTCCCCTCAAGAGGCCTTTCGTTTAGACAGTTCTTGTGGAATTGGCAAAGTGATATTTGGAAGCCCATAGAGGGCTATGGTGAAAAAGGAAATATCCTCAGATGAAATCTGGAAAGAAGCTTTCTGAGAAACTACTTAGTGTTCTGTTAATTCTTCTCACAGAGTTACATCTGTATTTCGTCGATCTCTTTGCTAGCCTTATTTCTGGCGAATCTGAGAACAGATATTTCGGATCCCTTGGAAGACAATAGGGCCAAAGGAAATATCTTCCGATAACAAAGAGAAAGAAGCTTTCTGAGAAACTTCTTTGTGTTCTTTGAAATCATCTCACAGAGTTATAGCTTTCATCTCAAGAACCCTTTCGCTAAGACAGTTCTTGTGGAATTGGCAAAGTGATATTTGGAAGCCCATAGAGGGCTATGGTGAAAAAGGAAATATCCTCAGATGAAATCTGGAAAGAAGCTTTCTGAGAAACTGCTTAGTGTTCTGTTAATTCATCTCACAGAGTTACATCTGTATTTCGTGGATCTCTTTGCTAGAATTATTTCTGTGGAATCTGAGAACAGATATTTCGGATCCCTTGAAAGACTATAGGGCCAAAGGAAATATCCTCCGATAACAAAGAGAAAGAAGCTTTCTGCGAAACTTCTTTGTGTTCTTTGAAATCATCTCACAGAGTTACAGCGTTCCCCTCAAGAAGCCTTTTGCTAAAACAGTTCTTGTGGAATTGGCAAAGTGATATTTGGAAGCCCATAGAGGGCTATGGTGAAAAAGGAAATATCCTCAGATGAAATCTGGAAAGAAGCTTTCTGAGAAACTGCTTAGTGTTCTGTTAA
This sequence comes from Macaca nemestrina, assembly GCF_043159975.1. Lineage (NCBI taxonomy): Eukaryota > Metazoa > Chordata > Mammalia > Primates > Cercopithecidae > Macaca > Macaca nemestrina. The sequence goes on from NC_092126.1 coordinate 70,001,754, forward strand.
TTCATCTCACCGAGTTACATCTGTATTTCGTGGATATCGTTGCTAGCCTTATATCTGTGGAATCTGAGAACAGATATTTCGGATCCCTTGGAAGACTATAGGGCCAAAGGAAATATCCTCGGATAACAAAGAGAAAGAAGCTTTCTGAGAAACTTCTTGGTGTTTTTTGAAATCGTTTCACAGAGTTACAGCGTTCCCCTCAAGAAGCTTTATGCTAAAACAGTTCTTGTGGAATTGGCAAAGTGATATTTGGAAGCCAATAGAGGGCTATGGTGAAAAGGGAAATATCCTCAGATGAAATCTCGAAAGAAGCTTTCTGATAAACTGCTTAGTGTTCTGTTAATTCATCTCACCCAATTACATCTGTATTTCGTGGATCTCTTTGCTAGCCTTATATCTGTGGAATCTGAGAACAGATATTTCGGATCCCTTGGAAGACTATAGGGCCAAAGGAAATATCCTCCGATAACAAAGAGAAAGAAGCTTTCTGAGAAACTTCTTTGTGTTCTTTGAAATCATCTCACAGAGTTACAGCTTTCCCCTCAAGAGGCCTTTCGTTAAGACAGTTCTTGTGGAATTGGCAAAGTGATATTTGGAAGCCCATAGAGGGCTATGGTGAAAAAGGAAATATCCTCAGATGAAATCTGGAAAGAAGCTTTCTGAGAAATTGCTTAGTGTTCTGTTAATTCATCTCACAGAGTTACATTAGTATTTCGTCGATCTCTTTGCTAGCCTTATTTCTGTGGAATATGAGAACAGATATTTCGGATACCTTGGAAGACTATAGGGCGAAAGGAAATATCCTCCGATAACAAAGAGAAAGAACCTTTCTGAGAAACTTCTTTGTGTTCTGTGAAATCATCTCACAGAGTTACAGCTTCCCCCTCAAGAAGCCTTTCGCCAAGACAGTTCTTGTGGAATTGGCAAAGTGATATTTGGAAGGCCATAGAGGGCTATGGTGAAAAAGGAAATATCCTCAGATGAAATCTGGAAAGAATCTTTCTGAGAAACTGCTTAGTGTTCTGTTAATTCATCTCACAGAGTTACATCTGTATTTCGTGGATCTCTTTGCTAGCCTTATTTCTGTGGAATCTCAGAACAGATATTTCGGATCCCTTGGAAGACTATAGGGCCAAAGGAAATATCCTCCGATAACACAGAGAAAGAAGCTTTCTGAGAAACTTCTTTGTGTTCTGTGAAATCATCTCACAGAGTTACAGCTTTCCCCTCAAGAAGCCTTTCGCCAAGACAGTTCTTGTGGAATTGGCAAAGTGATATTTGGAAGCCCTTAGAGGGCTATGGTGAAAAAGGAAATATCCTCAGATGAAATCTGGAAAGAAGCTTTCTGAGAAACTGCTTAGTGTTCTGTTAATTCATCTCACAGAGTTACATCTGTATTTCGTGGATCTCTTTGCTAGAATTATTTCAGTGGAATCTGAGAACAGATATTTCGGATCCCTTGAAAGACTATAGGGCGAAAGTAAATATCCTCCGATAACAAAGAGAAAGAAGCTTTCTGAGAAACTTCTTTGTGTTCTTTGAAATCATCTCACAGAGTTACAGCGTTCCCCTCAAGAAGCCTTTTGCTAAAACAGTTCTTGTGGAATTGGCAAAGTGATATTTGGAAGCCCATAGAGGGCTATGGTGAAAAAGGAAATATCCTCAGATGAAATCTGGAAAGAAGCTTTCTGAGAAACTGCTTAGTGTTCTGTTAATTCATCTCACCGAGTTACAACTGTATTTCGTGGATATCGTTGCTAGCCTTATATCTGTGGAATCTGAGAACAGATATTTCGGATCCCTTGGAAGACTATAGGGCCAAAGGAAATATCCTCGGATAACAAAGAGAAAGAAGCTTTCTGAGAAACTTCTTGGTGTTCTTTGAAATCGTTTCTCAGAGTTACAGCGTTCCCCTCAAGAAGCTTTTTGCTAAAACAGTTCTTGTGGAATTGGCAAAGTGATATTTGGAAGCCAATAGAGGGCTATGGTGAAAAAGGAAATATCCTAAGATGAAATCTGGAAAGAAGCTTTCTGATAAACTGCTTAGTGTTCTGTTAATTCATCTCACCCACTTACGTCTGTATTTCGTTGATCTCTTTGCTAGCCTTATATCTGTGGAATCTGAGAACAGATATTGTGGATCCCTTGGAAGACTATAGGGCCAAAGGAAATATCCTCCGATAACAAAGAGAAAGAAGCTTTCTGAGAAACTTCTTTGTGTTCTTTAAATCATCTCACAGAGTTACAGCTTTCCCCTCAAGAGGCCTTTCGTTAAGACAGTTCTTGTGGAATTGGCAAAGTGATATTTGGAAGCCCATAGAGGGCGATGGTGAAAAAGGAAATATCCTCAGATGAAATCTGGAAAGAAGCTTTCTGAGAAACTGCTTAGTGTTCTGTTAATTCATCTCACAGAGTTACATTAGTATTTCGTCGATCTCTTTGCTAGCCTTATTTCTGTGGAATCTGAGAACAGATATTTCGGATCCCTTGGAAGACTATAGGGCCAAAGGAAATATCCTCCGATAACAAAGAGAAAGAAGCTTTCTGAGAAACTTCTTTGTTTTCTTTGAAATCATCTCACAGAGTTACAGCTTTCCCCTCAAGAAGCCTTTCGCCAAGACAGTTCTTGTGAAATTGGCAAAGTGATATTTGGAAGCCCATAGAGGGCTATGGTGAAAAAGGAAATATCCTCAGATGAAATCTTGAAAGAAGCTTTCTGAGAAACTGCTTAGTGTTCTGTTAATTCATCTCACAGAGTTACATCTGTATTTCGTGGATCTCTTTGCTAGAATTATTTCTGTGGAATCTGAGAACAGATATTTCGGATCCCTTGAAAGACTATAGGGCCAAAGGAAATATCCTCCGATAACAAAGTGAAAGAAGCTTTCTGAGAAACTTCTTTGTGTTCTGTGAAATCATCCCACAGAGTTACATCTTTCCCCTCAAGAAGCCTTTCGCTAAGACAGTTCTTGTGGAATTGGAAAAGGGATATTTGGAAGCCCATAGAGGGCTATGGTGAAAAAGGAAATATCCTCAGATGAAATCTGGAAAGAAGCTTCCTGAGAAACTGCTTACTGTTCTGTTAATTCATCTCACAGAGTTACATCTGTATTTCGTCGATCTCTTTGCTAGCCTTATTTCTGTGGATCGGAAAACAGATATTTCGGATCCCTTGGAAGACTATAGGGCCAAAGGAAATATCCTCCGATAACAAAGAGAAAGAAGCTTTCTGAGAAACTTCTTTGTGTTCTTTGAAATCATCTCCCAGAGTTACAGCTTCCCCCTCAAGAAGCCTTTCGCTAAGACAGTTCTTGTGGAATTGGCAAAGTGATATTTGGAAGCCCATAGAGGGCTATGGTGAAAAAGGAAATATACTCCGATGAAATCTGGAAAGAAGCTTTCTGAGAAACTGCTTAGTCTTCTGTTAATTCATCTCACAGAGTTACATCTGTATTTCGTCGATCTCTTTGCTAGCCTTATTTCTGTGGAATCTGAGAAGAGATATTTCGGATCCCTTGGAAGACTATAGTGCCAAAGGAAATATCCTCCGATAACAAAGAGAAAGAAGCTTTCTGAGAAACTTCTTTGTGTTCTGTGAAATCATCTCACAGAGTTACAGCTTTCCCCTCAAGAAGCCTTTCGCCAAGACAGTTCTTGTGGAATTGGCAAAGTGATATTTGGAAGCCCATAGAGGGCTATGGTGAAAAAGGAAATATCCTCAGATAAAATCTGGAAAGAAGCTTTCTGAGAAACTGCTTAGTGTTCTGTTAATTCATCTCACAGAGTTACATCTGTATTTCGTGGATCTCTTTGCTAGCCTTATTTCTGTGGAATCTGAGAACAGATATTTCGGATCCCTTGGAAGACTATATGCCCAAAGGAAACATCCTCCGATAACAAAGAGAAAGAAGCTTTCTGAGAAACTTCTTTGTGTTCTGTGAAATCATCTCACAGAGTTACAGCTTTCCCCTCAAGAAGCCTTTCGCCAAGACAGTTCTTGTGGAATTGGCAAAGTGATATTTGGAAGGCCATAGAGGGCTATGGTGAAAAAGGAAATATCCTCAGATGAAATCTGGAAAGAAGCTTTCTGAGAAACTGCTTAGTGTTCTGTTAATTCATCTCACAGAGTTACATGTGTATTTCGTGGATCTCTTTGCTAGCCTTATTTCTGTGGAATCTGAGAACAGATATTTCGGATCCCTTGGAAGACTATAGGGCCAAAGGAAATATCCTCCGATAACAAAAAGAAAGAAGCTTTCTGAGAAACTTCTTTGTGTTCTTTGAAATCATCTCACAGAGTTATAGCTTTCCCCTCAAGAACCCTTTCGCTAAGACAGTTCTTGTGGAATTGGCAAAGTGATATTTGGAAGCCCATAGAGGGCTATGGTGAAAAAGGAAATATCCTCAGATGAAATCTGGAAAGAAGCTTTCTGAGAAACTGCTTAGTGTTCTGTTAATTCATCTCACAGAGTTACATCTGTATTTCGTGGATCTCTTTGCTAGAATTATTTCTGTGGAATCTGAGAACAGATATTTCGGATCCCTTGAAAGACTATAGGGCCAAAGGAAATATCCTCCGATAACAAAGAGAAAGAAGCTCTCTGAGAAACTTCTTGGTGTTCTTTGAAATCGTTTCACAGAGTTACACCGTTCCCCTCAAGAAGCTTTTTGCTAAAACAGTTCTTGTGGAATTGGCAAAGTGATATTTGGAAGCCAATAGAGGGCTATGGTGAAAAAGGAAATATCCTCAGATGAAATCTGGAAAGAAGCTTTCTGATAAACTGCTTAGGGTTCTGTTAATTCATCTCACCCAGTTACATCTGTATTTCGTGGATCTCTTTGCTAGAATTATTTCTGTGGAATCTGAGAACAGATATTTCGGATCCCCTGGAAGACTATACGGCCTAAGGAAATATCCTACGATAACAAAGAGAAAGAAGCTTTCTGAGAAACTTCTTTGTGTTCTGTGAAATCACCTCACAGAGTTACAGCTTTCCCTTCAAGAAGCCTTTCGCCAAGACAATTCTTGTAGAATTGGCAAAGTGATATTTGGAAGCCCATAGAGGGCTATGGTGAAATAGGAAATATCCTCAGATGAAATCTGGAAAGCAGCTTTCTGAGAAACTGCTTAGTGTTCTGTTAGTTCATCTCACAGAGTTACATTAGTATTTCGTGGATCTCTTTGCTAGCCTTATTTCTGTGGAATCTGAGAACAGATATTTCGGATCCCTTGGAAGACTATAGGGCCAAAGGAAATATCCTCCGATAACAAAGAGAAAGAAGCTTTCTGAGAAACTTCTTTGTTTTCTTTGAAATCATCTCACAGAGTTACAGATTTCCCCTCAAGAGGCCTTTCGTTAAGACAGTTCTTGTGGAATTGGCAAAGTGATATTTGGAAGCCCATAGAGGGCGATGGTGAAAAAGGAAATATCCTCAGATGAAATCTGGAAAGAAGCTTTCTGAGAAACTGCTTAGTGTTCTGTTAATTCATCTCACAGAGTTACATTAGTATTTCGTCGATCTCTTTGCTAGCCTTATTTCTGTGGAATCTGAGAACAGATATTTCGGATCCCTTGGAAGACTATAGGGCCAAAGGAAATATCCTCCGATAACAAAGAGAAAGAAGCTTTCTGAGAAACTTCTTTGTTTTCTTTGAAATCATCTCACAGAGTTACAGCTTTCCCCTCAAGAAGCCTTTCGCCAAGACAGTTCTTGTGGAATTGGCAAAGTGATATTTGGAAGCCCATAGAGGGCTATGGTGAAAAAGGAAATATCCTCAGATGAAATCTTGAAAGAAGCTTTCTGAGAAACTGCTTAGTGTTCTGTTAATTCATCTCACAGAGTTACATCTGTATTTCGTGGATCTCTTTGCTAGAATTATTTCTGTGGAATCTGAGAACAGATATTTCGGATCCCTTGAAAGACTATAGGGCCAAAGGAAATATCCTCCGATAACAAAGTGAAAGAAGCTTTCTGAGAAACTTCTTTGTGTTCTGTGAAATCATCCCACAGAGTTACATCTTTCCCCTCAAGAAGCCTTTCGCTAAGACAGTTCTTGTGGAATTGGCAAAGGGATATTTGGAAGCCCATAGAGGGCTATGGTGAAAAAGGAAATATCCTCAGATGAAATCTGGAAAGAAGCTTCCTGAGAAACTGCTTACTGTTCTGTTAATTCATCTCACAGAGTTACATCTGTATTTCGTCGATCTCTTTGCTAGCCTTATTTCTGTGGATCGGAAAACAGATATTTCGGATCCCTTGGAAGACTATAGGGCCAAAGGAAATATCCTCCGATAACAAAGAGAAAGAAGCTTTCTGAGAAACTTCTTTGTGTTCTTTGAAATCATCTCACAGAGTTACAGCTTTCCCCTCAAGAAGCCTTTCGTTAAGATAGTTCTTGTGGAATTGGCAAAGTGATATTTGGAAGCCCATAGAGGGCTATGGTTAAAAAAAGACATATCCTCAGATTAAATCTGGAAAGAAGCTTTCTGAGAAACTGCTTAGTGTTCTGTTAATTCATCTCACAGAGTTACATTTGTATTTCGTGGATCTCTTTGCTAGCCTTATTTCTGTGGAATCTGACAACAGATATTTCGGATCCCTTGGAAGACTATAGGGCCAAAGGAAATATCCTCCGATAACAAAGAGAAAGAAGCTTTCTGAGAAACTTCTTTGTGTTCTTTGAAATCATCTCCCAGAGTTACAGCTTCCCCCTCAAGAAGCCTTTCGCTAAGACAGTTCTTGTGGAATTGGCAAAGTGATATTTGGAAGCCCATAGAGGGCTATGGTGAAAAAGGAAATATACTCCGATGAAATCTGGAAAGAAGCTTTCTGAGAAACTGCTTAGTCTTCTGTTAATTCATCTCACAGAGTTACATCTGTATTTCGTCGATCTCTTTGCTAGCCTTATTTCTGTGGAATCTGAGAAGAGATATTTCGGATCCCTTGGAAGACTATAGGGCCAAAGGAAATATCCTCCGATAACAAAGAGAAAGAAGCTTTCTGAGAAACTTCTTTGTGTTCTGTGAAATCATCTCACAGAGTTACAGCTTTCCCCTCAAGAAGCCTTTCGCCAAGACAGTTCTTGTGGAATTGGCAAAGTGATATTTGGAAGCCCATAGAGGGCTATGGTGAAAAAGGAAATATCCTCAGATAAAATCTGGAAAGAAGCTTTCTGAGAAACTGCTTAGTGTTCTGTTAATTCATCTCACAGAGTTACATCTGTATTTCGTGGATCTCTTTGCTAGCCTTATTTCTGTGGAATCTGAGAACAGATATTTCGGATCCCTTGGAAGACTATATGCCCAAAGGAAACATCCTCCGATAACAAAGAGAAAGAAGCTTTCTGAGAAACTTCTTTGTGTTCTGTGAAATCATCTCACAGAGTTACAGCTTTCCCCTCAAGAAGCCTTTCGCCAAGACAGTTCTTGTGGAATTGGCAAAGTGATATTTGGAAGGCCATAGAGGGCTATGGTGAAAAAGGAAATATCCTCAGATGAAATCTGGAAAGAAGCTTTCTGAGAAACTGCTTAGTGTTCTGTTAATTCATCTCACAGAGTTACATGTGTATTTCGTGGATCTCTTTGCTAGCCTTATTTCTGTGGAATCTGAGAACAGATATTTCGGATCCCTTGGAAGACTATAGGGCCAAAGGAAATATCCTCCGATAACAAAAAGAAAGAAGCTTTCTGAGAAACTTCTTTGTGTTCTTTGAAATCATCTCACAGAGTTATAGCTTTCCCCTCAAGAACCCTTTCGCTAAGACAGTTCTTGTGGAATTGGCAAAGTGATATTTGGAAGCCCATAGAGGGCTATGGTGAAAAAGGAAATATCCTCAGATGAAATCTGGAAAGAAGCTTTCTGAGAAACTGCTTAGTGTTCTGTTAATTCATCTCACAGAGTTACATCTGTATTTCGTGGATCTCTTTGCTAGAATTATTTCTGTGGAATCTGAGAACAGATATTTCGGATCCCTTGAAAGACTATAGGGCCAAAGGAAATATCCTCCGATAACAAAGAGAAAGAAGCTCTCTGAGAAACTTCTTGGTGTTCTTTGAAATCGTTTCACAGAGTTACACCGTTCCCCTCAAGAAGCTTTTTGCTAAAACAGTTCTTGTGGAATTGGCAAAGTGATATTTGGAAGCCAATAGAGGGCTATGGTGAAAAAGGAAATATCCTCAGATGAAATCTGGAAAGAAGCTTTCTGATAAACTGCTTAGGGTTCTGTTAATTCATCTCACCCAGTTACATCTGTATTTCGTGGATCTCTTTGCTAGCCTTATATCTGTGGAATCTGAGAACAGATATTTCGGAACCCTTGGAAGACTATAGGGCCAATGGAAATATCCTCCGATAACAAAGAGAAAGAAGCTTTCTGAGAAACTTCTTTGCGTTCTTTGAAATCATCTCACAGAGTTACAGCGTTCCCCTCAAGAAGCCTTTTGCTAAAACAGTTCTTGTGGAATTGGCAAAGTGATATTTGGAAGCCCATAGATGGCTATGGTGAAATAGGAAATATCCTCCGATGAAATCTGGAAAGAAGCTTTCTGAGAAACTGCTTAGTGTTCTGTTAATTCATCTCACAGAGTTACATCTGTATTTCGTGGATCTCTTTGCTAGCCTTATTTCTGTGGAATCTGAGAACAGATATTTCGGATCCCTTGGAAGACTACAGGGCCAAAGGAAATATCCTCCGATAACAAAGAGAAAGAAGCTTTCTGAGAAACTTCTTTGTTTTCTTTGAAATCATCTCACAGAGTTACAGCTTTCCCCTCAAGAAACCTTTCGCCAAGACAGTTCTTGTGGAATTGGCAAAGTGATATTTGGAAGCCCATAGAGGGCTATGGTGAAAAAGGAAATATCCTCAGATGAAATCTGGAAAGAAGCTTTCTGAGAAACAGCTTAGTGTTCTGTTAATTCATCTCACAGTGTTACATCTGTATTTCGTGGATCTCTTTGCTAGAATTATTTCTGTGGAATCTGAGAACAGATATTTCGGATCCCCTGGAAGACTATACGGCCTAAGGAAATATCCTACGATAACAAAGAGAAAGAAGCTTTCTGAGAAACTTCTTTGTGTTCTGTGAAATCACCTCACAGAGTTACAGCTTTCCCTTCAAGAAGCCTTTCGCCAAGACAATTCTTGTAGAATTGGCAAAGTGATATTTGGAAGCCCATAGAGGGCTATGGTGAAATAGGAAATATCCTCAGATGAAATCTGGAAAGCAGCTTTCTGAGAAACTGCTTAGTGTTCTGTTAGTTCATCTCACAGAGTTACATTAGTATTTCGTCGATCTCTTTGCTAGCCTTATTTCTGTGGAATCTGAGAACAGATATTTCGGATCCCTTGGAAGACTATAGGGCCAAAGGAAATATCCTCCGATAACAAAGAGAAAGAAGCTTTCTGAGAAACTTCTTTGTTTTCTTTGAAATCATCTCACAGAGTTACAGCTTTCCCCTCAAGAAGCCTTTCGCTAAGACAGTTCTTGTGGAATTGGCAAAGTGACATTTGGAAGCCCCTAGAGGGCTATGGTGAAAAAGGAAATAACCTCAGATGAAATCTGGAAAGAAGCATTCTGAGAAACTGCTTAGTGTTCTGTTAATTCATCTCACAGAGTTACATCTGTATTTCGTGGATCTCTTTGCTAGCCTTATTTCTGTGGAATCTGAGAACAGATATTTCGAATCCCTTGGAAGACTATAGGGCCAAAGGAAATATCCTCCGATAACAAAGAGAAAGTAGCTTTCTGAGAAACTTCTTTGTGTTCTGTGAAATCATCTCACAGAGTTACAGCTTTCCCCTCAAGAAGCCTTTCGCCAAGACAGTTCTTGTGGAATTGGCAAAGTGATATTTGGAAGCCCATAGAGGGCTATGGTGAAAAAGGAAATATCCTCAGATGAAATCTAGAAGGAAGCTTTCTGAGAAACTGCTTAGTGTTCTGTTAATTCATCTCACAGAGTTACATGTGTATTTCGTGGATCTCTTTGCTAGCCTTATTTCTGTGGAATCTGAGAAGAGATATTTCGGATCCCTTGGAAGACTATAGGGCCAAAGGAAATATCCTCCGTTAACAAAGAGAAAGAAGCTTTCTGAGAAACTTCTTTGTGTTCTTTGAAATCATCTCACAGAGTTACAGCTTTCCCCTCAAGAAGCCTTTCGCCAAGACAGTTCTTGTGGAATTGGCAAAGTGATATTTGGAAGCCCATAGAGGGCTATGGTTAAAAAAGGAAATATCCTCAGATGAAATCTGGAAAGAAGCTTTCTGAGAAACTGCTTAGTGTTCTGTTAATTCATCTCACAGAGTTACATGTGTATTTCGCGGATCTCTTTGCTTGCCTTATTTCTGTGGTATCTGAGAACAGATATTTCGGATCCCTTGGAAGACTATAGGGCCAAAGGAAATATCCTCCGATAACAAAGTGAAAGAAGCTTTCTGAGAAACTTCTTTGTGTTCTGTGAAATCATCCCACAGAGTTACATCTTTCCCCTCAAGAAGCCTTTCGCTAAGACAGTTCTTGTGGAATTGGCAAAGTGATATTTGGAAGCCCATAGAGGGCTATGGTGAAAAAGGAAATATCCTCAGATGAAATCTGGAAAGAAGCTTCCTGAGAAACTGCTTAGTGTTCTGTTAATTCATCTCACAGAGTTACATCTGTATTTCGTCGATCTCTTTGCTAGCCTTATTTCTGTGGAATCTGAAAACAGATATTTCGGATCCCTTGGAAGACTATAGGGCCAAAGGAAATATCCTCCGATAACAAAGAGAAAGAAGCTTTCTGAGAAACTTCTTTGTGTTCTTTGAAATCATCTCACAGAGTTACAGCTTTCCCCTCCAGAAGCCTTTCGCTGAGACAGTTCTTGTGGAATTGGCAAAGTGATATTTGGAAGCCCATAGAGGGCTATGGTTAAAAAAGGAAATATCCTCAGATGAAATCTGGAAAGAAGCTTTCTGAGAAACTGCTTAGTGATCTGTTAATTCATCTCACAGAGTTACATTTGTATTTCGTGGATCTCTTTGCTATCCTTATTTCTGTGGAATCTGACAACAGATATTTCGGATCCCTTGGAAGACTATAGGGCCAAAGGAAATATCCTCCGATAACAAAGAGAAAGAAGCTTTCTGAGAAACTTCTTTGTGTTCTTTGAAATCATCTCCCAGAGTTACAGCTTTCCCCTCAAGAAGCCTTTCGCTAAGACAGTTCTTGTGGAATTGGCAAAGTGATATTTGGAAGCCCATAGAGGGCTATGGTGAAAAAGGAAATATACTCCGATGAAATCTGGAAAGAAGCTTTCTGAGAAACTACTTAGTCTTCTGTTAATTCATCTCACAGAGTTACATCTGTATTTCGTCGATCTCTTTGCTAGCCTTATTTCTGTTTAATCTGAGAACAGATATTTCGGATCCCTTGGAAGACTATAGGGCCAAAGGAAATATCCTCTGATAACAAAGAGAAAGAAGCTTTCTGAGCGACTTCTTTGTGTTCTGTGAAATCATCTCACAGAGTTACAGCTTTCCCCTCAAGAAGCCTTTCGCCAAGACAGTTCTTGTGGAATTGGCAAAGTGATATTTGGAAGCCCATAGAGGGCTATGGTGAATAAGGAAATATCCTCGGATGAAATCTGGAAAGAAGCTTTCTGAGAAACTGCTTAGTGTTCTCTTAATTCATCTCACAGAGTTACATCTGTATTTCGTGGATCTCTTTGCTAGCCTTATTTCTGTGGAATCTGAGAACAGATATTTCGGATCCCTTGGAAGACTATAGGGCCAAAGGAAATATCCTCCGATAACAAAGAGAAAGAAGCTTTCTGAGAAACTTCTTTGTGTTCTGTGAAATCATCTCACAGAGTTACAGCTTTCCCCTCAAGAAGCCTTTCGCCAAGACAGTTCTTGTGGAATTGGCAAAGTGATATTTGGAAGCCCATAGAGGGCTATGGTGAAAAAGGAAATATCCTCAGATGAAATCTGGAAAGAAGCTTTCTGAGAAACTGCTTAGTGTTCTTTTAATTCATATCACAGAGTTACATCTGTATTTCGTGGATCTCTTTGCTAGCCTTATTTCTGTGGAATCTGAGAACAGATATTTGGGATCCCTTGAAAGACTATAGGGCCAAAGGAAATATCCTCCGATAACAAAGAGAAAGAAGCTTTCTGAGAAACTTCTTTGTGTTCTGTGAAATCATCTCACAGAGTTACAGCGTTCCCCTCAAGAAGCCTTTTGCTAAAACAGTTCTTGTGGAATTGGCAAAGTGATATTTGAAAGCCCATAGAGGGCTATGGTGAAAAAGGAAATATCCTCAGATGAAATCTGGAAAGAAGCTTTCTGAGAAACTGCTTAGTGTTCTGTTAATTCATCTCACAGAGTTACATCTGTATTTCGTCGATCTCTTTGCTAGCCTTATTTCTGTGGAATCTGAGAACAGATATTTCGGATCCCTTGGAAGACTATAGGCCCAAAGGAAACATCCTCCGATAACAAAGAGAAAGAAGCTTTCTGAGAAACTTCTTTGTGTTCTGTGAAATCATCTCACAGAGTTACAGCTTTCCCCTCAAGAAGCCTTTCGCCAAGAGAGTTCTTGTGGAATTGGCAAAGTGATATTTGGAAGCCCATAGAGGGCTATGGTGAAAAAGGGAATATCCTCAGATGAAATCTGGAAAGAAGCTTTCTGAGAAACTGCTTAGTGTTCTGTTAATTCATCTCACAGAGTTACATCTGTATTTCGTGGATCTCTTTGCTAGCCTTATTTCTGTGGAATCTGAGAACAGATATTTCGGATCCCTTGGAAGACTATTGGGCCAAAGGAAATATCCTCCGATAACAAAGAGAAAGAAGCTTTCTGAGAAACTTCTTTGTGTTCTGTGAAATCATCTCACAGAGTTACAGCTTTCCCCTCAAGAAGCCTTTCGCCAAGACAGTTCTTGTGGAATTGGCAAAGTGATATTTGGAAGCCCATAGAGGGCTATGGTGAAAAAGGAAATATCCTCAGATGAAATCTCGAAAGAAGCTTTCTGAGAAACTGCTTAGTGTTCTGTTAATTCATCTCACAGAGTTACATGTGTATTTCGTGGATCTCTTTGCTAGCCTTATATCTGTGGAATCTGAGAACAGATATTTCGGATCCCTTGGAAGACTATAGGGCCAAAGGAAATATCCTCCGATAACAAAGAGAAAGAAGCTTTCTGAGAAACTTCTTGGTGTACTTTGAAATCGTTTCACAGAGTTACAGCGTTCCCGTCAAGAACCTTTTTGCTAAAACAGTTCTTGTGGAATTGGCAAAGTGATATTTGGAAGCCAATAGAGGGCTATGGTGAAAAAGGAAATATCCTCTGATGAAATCTGGAAAGAAGCTTTCTGATAAACTGATTAGTGTTCTGTTAATTCATCTCACCCTGTTACATCTGTATTTCGTGGATCTCTTTGCTAGCCTTATATCTGTGGAATCTGAGAAGAGATATTTCAGATCCCTTGGAAGACTATAGGGCCAAAGGAAATATCCTCCGATAACAAAGAGAAAGAAGCTTTCTGAGAAACTTCTTTGTGTTCTTTGAAATCATCCCACAGAGTTACAGCTTTCCCCTCAAGAGGCCTTTCGTTAAGACAGTTCTTGTGGAATTGGCAAAGTGATATTTGGAAGCCCATAGAGGTCTATGGTGAAAAAGGAAATATCCTCAGATGAAATCTGGAAAGAAGCTTTCTGAGAAACTGCTTAGTGTTCTGTTAATTCATCTCACAGAGTTACATCTGTATTTCGTGGATCTCTTTGCTAGCCTTATTTCTGTGGAATCTGAGAACAGATATTTCGGATCCCTTGGAAGACTATAGGGCCAAAGGAAATATCCTCCGATAACAAGTAGAAAGAAGCTTTCTGAGAAACTTCTTTGTGTTCTGTGAAATCATCTCACAGAGTTACAGCTTTCCCCTCAAGTAGCCTTTCGCCAAGACAGTTCTTGTGGAATTGGCAAAGTGATATTTGGAAGCCCATAGAGGGCTATGGTGAAAAAGGAAATATCCTCAGATGAAATCTGGAAAGAAGCTTTCTGAGAAACTGCTTAGTGTTCTGTTAATTCATCTCACAGAGTTACATGTGTATTTCGTGGATCTCTTTGCTAGCCTTATTTCTGTGGAATCTGAGAACAGATATTTCGGATCCCTTGGAAGACTATAGGGCCAAAGGAAATATCCTCCGATAACAAAAAGAAAGAAGGTTTCTGAGAAACTTCTTTGTGTTCTTTGAAATCATCTCACAGAGTTATAGCTTTCCCCTCAAGAACCCTTTCGCTAAGACAGTTCTTGTGGAATTGGCAAAGTGATATTTGGAAGCCCATAGAGGGCTATGGTGAAAAAGGAAATATCCTCAGATGAAATCTGGAAAGAAGCTTTCTGAGAAACTGCTTAGTGTTCTGTTAATTCATCTCACAGAGTTACATCTGTATTTCGTGGATCTCTTTGCTAGAATTATTTCTGTGGAATCTGAGAACAGATATTTCGGATCCCTTGAAAGACTATAGGGCCAAAGGAAATATCCTCCGATAACAAAGAGAAAGAAGCTTTCTGAGAAACTTCTTTGTGTTCTTTGAAATCATCTCACAGAGTTACAGCGTTCCCCTCAAGAAGTCTTTTGCTAAAACAGTTCTTGTGGAATTGGCAAAGTGATATTTGGAAGCCCATAGAGGGCTATGGTATAAAAGGAAATATCCACAGATGAAATCTGGAAAGAAGCTTTCTGAGAAACTGCTTAGTGTTCTGTTAATTCATCTCACCGAGTTACATCTGTATTTCGTGGATCTCTTTGCTAGCCTTATTTCTGTGGAATCTGAGAACAGATATTTCGGATCCCTTGGAAGACTATAGGGCCAAAGGAAATATCCTCCGATAACAAAGAGAAAGAAGCTTTCTGAGAAACTTCTTTGTTTTCTTTGAAATCATCTCACAGAGTTACAGCTTTCCCCTCAAGAAGCCTTTCGCCAAGACAGTTCTTGTGGAATTGGCAAAGTGATATTTGGAAGCCCATAGAGGGCTATGGTGAAAAAGGAAATATCCTCAGATGAAATCTGGAAAGAAGCTTTCTGAGAAACTGCTTAGTGTTCTGTTAATTCATCTCACCCAGTTACATCTGTATTTCGTGGATCTCTTTGCTAGCCTTATTTCTGTGGAATCTGAGAAGAGATATTTCGGATCCCTTGGAAGACTATAGGGCCAAAGGAAATATCCTCTGTTACAAAGAGAAAGAAGCTTTTTGAGAAACTTCTTTGTGTTCTGTGAAATCATCTCACAGAGTTACAGCTTTCCCCTCAAGAAGCCTTTCGCCAAGACAGTTCTTGTGGAATTGGCAAAGTGATATTTGGAAGCCCATAGAGGGCTATGGTTAAAAAAGGAAATATCCTCAGATGAAATCTGGAAAGAAACTTTCTGAGAAACTGCTTAGTGTTCTGTTAATTCATCTCACAGAGTTACATGTGTATTTCGCGGATCTCTTTGCTTGCCTTATTTCTGTGGAATCTGAGAACAGATATTTCGGATCCCTTGGAAGACTATAGGGCCAAAGGAAATATCCTCCGATAACAAAGTGAAAGAAGCTTTCTGAGAAACTTCTTTGTGTTCTGTGAAATCATCTCACAGAGTTACATCTTTCCCCTCAAGAAGCCTTTCGCTAAGACAGTTCTTGTGGAATTGGCAAAGTGATATTTGGAAGCCCATAGAGGGCTATGGTGAAAAAGGAAATATCCTCAGATGAAATCTGGAAAGAAGCTTCCTGAGAAACTGCTTAGTGTTCTGTTAATTCATCTCACAGAGTTACATCTGTATTTCATCGATCTCTTTGCTAGCCTTATTTCTGTGGAATCTGAAAACAGATATTTCGGATCCCTTGGAAGACTATAGGGCCAAAGGAAATATCCTCCGATAACAAAGAGAAAGAAGCTTTCTGAGAAACTTCTTTGTGTTCTTTGAAATCATCTCACAGAGTTACAGCTTTCCCCTCAAGAAGCCTTTCGTTAAGATAGTTCTTGTGGAATTGGCAAAGAGATATTTGGAATCCCATAGAGGGCTATGGTTAAAAAAGGAAATATCCTCAGATGAAATCTGGAAAGAAGCTTTCTGAGAAACTGCTTAGTTTTCTGTTAATTCATATCACAGAGTTACATCTGTATTTCGTGGATCTCTTTGCTAGCCTTATTTCTGTGGAATCTGAGAACAGATATTTCGGATCCCTTGGAAGACTATAGGCCCAAAGGAAACATCCTCCGATAACAAAAAGAAAGAAGCTTTCTGAGAAACTTCTTTGTGTTCTGTGAAATCATCTCACAGAGTTATAGCTTTCCCCTCAAGAACACTTTCGCTAAGACAGTTCTTGTGGAATTGGCAAAGTGATATTTGGAAGCCCATAGAGGGCTATGGTGAAAAAGGAAATATCCTCAGATGAAATCTGGAAAGAAGCTTTCTGAGAAACTGCTTAGTGTTCTGTTAATTCATCTCACCGAGTTACATGTGTATTTCGTGGATCTCTTTGCTAGCCTTATTTCTGTGGAATCTGAGAACAGATATTTCGGATCCCTTGGAAGACTATAGGGCCAAAGGAAATATCCTCCGATAACAAAAAGAAAGAAGCTTTCTGAGAAACTTCTTTGTGTTCTTTGAAATCATCTCACAGAGTTATAGCTTTCCCCTCAAGAACCCTTTCGCTAAGACAGTTCTTGTGGAATTGGCAAAGTGATATTTGGAAGCCCATAGAGGGCTATGGTGAAAAAGGAAATATCCTCAGATGAAATCTGGAAAGAAGCTTTCTGAGAAACTGCTTAGTGTTTTTTTAATTCATATCACAGAGTTACATCTGTATTTCGTGGATCTCTTTGCTAGCCTTATTTCTGTGGAATCTGAGAACAGATATTTGGGATCCCTTGAAAGACTATAGGGCCAAAGGAAATATCCTCCGATAACAAAGAGAAAGAAGCTTTCTGAGAAACTTCTTTGTGTTCTGTGAAATCATCTCACAGAGTTACAGCTTTCCCCTCAAGAAGCCTTTCGCCAAGAGAGTTCTTGTGGAATTGGCAAAGTGATATTTGGAAGCCCATAGAGGGCTATGGTGAAAAAGGGAATATCCTCAGATGAAATCTGGAAAGAAGCTTTCTGAGAAACTGCTTAGTGTTCTGTTAATTCATCTCACAGAGTTACATCTGTATTTCGTGGATCTCTTTGCTAGCCTTATTTCTGTGGAATCTGAGAAGAGATATTTCGGATCCCTTGGAAGACTATAGGGCCAAAGGAAATATCCTCCGATAACAAAGAGAAAGAAGCTTTCTGAGAAACTTCATTGTGTTCTGTGAAATCATCTCACAGAGTTACAGCTTTCCCCTCAAGAAACCTTTCGCCAAGACAGTTCTTGTGGAATTGGCAAAGTGATATTTGGAAGCCCATAGAGGGCTATGGTGAAAAAGGAAATATCCTCAGATGAAATCTCGAAAGAAGCTTTCTGATAAACTGCTTAGTGTTCTGTTAATTCATCTCACAGAGTTACATGTGTATTTCGTGGATCTCTTTGCTAGCCTTATATCTGTGGAATCTGAGAACAGATATTTCGGAAACCTTGGAAGACTATAGGGCCAAAGGAAATATCCTCCGATAACAAAGAGAAAGAAGCTTTCTGAGAAACTTCTTGGTGTACTTTGAAATCGTTTCACAGAGTTACAGCGTTCCCCTCAAGAAGCTTTTTGCTAAAACAGTTCTTGTGGAATTGGCAAAGTGATATTTGGAAGCCAATAGAGGGCTATGGTGAAAAAGGAAATATCCTCTGATGAAATCTGGAAAGAAGCTTTCTGATAAACTGATTAGTGTTCTGTTAATTCATCTCACCCTGTTACATCTGTATTTCGTGGATCTCTTTGCTAGCCTTATATCTGTGGAATCTGAGAACAGATATTTCAGATCCCTTGGAAGACTATAGGGCCAAAGGAAATATCCTCCGATAGCAAAGAGAAAGAAGCTTTCTGAGAAACTTCTTTGTGTTCTTTGAAATCATCTCACAGAGTTACAGCTTTCCCCTCAAGAAGCCTTTCGTTAAGATAGTTCTTGTGGAATTGGCAAAGTGATATTTGGAATCCCATAGAGGGCTATGGTTAAAAAAGGAAATATCCTCAGATGAAATCTGGAAAGAAGCTTTCTGAGAAACTGCTTAGTTTTCTGTTAATTCATATCACAGAGTTACATCTGTATTTCGTGGATCTCTTTGCTAGCCTTATTTCTGTGGAATCTGAGAACAGATATTTCGGATCCCTTGGAAGACTATAGGCCCAAAGGAAACATCCTCCGATAACAAAAAGAAAGAAGCTTTCTGAGAAACTTCTTTGTGTTCTTTGAAATCATCTCACAGAGTTATAGCTTTCCCCTCAAGAACCCTTTCGCTAAGACAGTTCTTGTGGAATTGGCAAAGTGATATTTGGAAGCCCATAGAGGGCTATGGTGAAAAAGGAAATAACCTCAGATGAAATCTGGAAAGAAGCTTTCTGAGAAACTGCTTAGTGTTCTGTTAATTCATCTCACAGAGTTACATCCGTATTTCGTGGATCTCTTTGCTAGAATTATTTCTGTGGAATCTGAAAACAGATATTTCGGATCCCTTGAAAGACTATAGGGCCAAAGGAAATATCCTCCGATAACAAAGAGAAAGAAGCTTTCTGAGAAACTTCTTTGTGTTCTTTGAAATCATCTCACAGAGTTACAGCGTTCCCCTCAAGAAGCCTTTTGCTAAAACAGTTCTTGTGGAATTGGCAAAGTGATATTTGGAAGCCCATAGAGGGCTATGGTGAAAAAGGAAATATCCTCAGATGAAATCTGGAAAGAAGCTTTCTGAGAAACTGCTTAGTGTTCTGTTAATTCATCTCACCGAGTTACATCTGTATTTCGTGGATATCGTTGCTAGCCTTATATCTGTGGAATCTGAGAACAGATATTTCGGATCCCTTGGAAGACTATAGGGCCAAAGGAAATATCCTCCGATAACAAAGAGAAAGAAGCTTTCTGAGAAACTTCTTGGTGTTCTTTGAAATCGTTTCACAGAGTTACAGCTTTCCCCTCAAGAGGCCTTTCGTTAAGACATTTCTTGTGGAATTGGCAAAGTGATATTTGGAAGCCCATAGAGGGATATGGTGAAAAAGGAAATATCCTCAGATGAAATCTGGAAAGAAGCTTTCTGTGAAACTGCTTAGTGTTCTGTTAATTCATCTCACAGACTTACATTAGTATTTCGTCGATCTCTTTGCTAGCCTTATTTCTGTGGAATCTGAGAACAGATATTTCGGATCCCTTGGAAGACTATAGGGCCAAAGGAAATATCCTCCGATAACAAAGAGAAAGAAGCTTTCTGAGAAACTTCTTTGTTTTCTTTGAAATCATCTAACAGAGTTACAGCTTTCCCCTCAAGAAGCCTTTCGCCAAGACAGTTCTTGTGGAATTGGCAAAGTGATATTTGGAGGCCCATAGAGGGCTATGGTGAAAAAGGAAATATCCTGAGATGAAATCTGGAAAGAAGCTTTCTGAGAAACTGCTTAGTGTTCTGTTAATTCATCTCCCAGTTACATCTGTATTTCGTGGATCTCTTTGCTAGCCTTATTTCTGTGGAAACTGAGAACAGATATTTCGGATCTCTTGGAAAACTGTAGGGCCAAAGGAAATATCCTCCGATAACAAAGAGAAAGAAGCTTTCTGAGAAACTTCTTTGTGTTCTGTGAAATCATCTCACAGAGTTACAGCTTTCCCCTCAAGAAGCCTTTCGCCAAGAGAGTTCTTGTGGAATTGGCAAAGTGATATTTGGAAGCCCATAGAGGGCTATGGTGAAAAAGGAAATATCCTCAGATGAAATCTGGAAGGAAGCTTTCTGAGAAACTGCTTAGTGTTCTGTTAATTCATCTCACAGAGTTACATCTGTATTTCGTGGATCTCTTTGCTAGCCTTATTTCTGTGGAATCTGAGAACAGATATTTCGGATCCCTTGGAAGACTATAGGGCCAAAGGAAATATCCTCCGATAACAAAGAGAAAGAAGCTTTCTGAGAAACTTCGTTGTGTTCTGTGAAATCATCTCACAGAGTTACAGCTTTCCCCTCAAGAAACCTTTCGCCAAGACAGTTCTTGTGGAATTGGTAAAGTGATATTTGGAAGCCCATAGAGGGCTATGGTGAAAAAGGAAATATCCTCAGATGAAATCTGGAAAGAAGCTTTCTGAGAAACTGCTTAGTGTTCTGTTAATTCATCTCACCGAGTTACATCTGTATTTCGTGGATATCGTTGCTAGCTTTATATCTGTGGAATCTGAGAACAGATATTTCGGATCCCTTGGAAGACTATAGGGCCAAAGGAAATATCCTCGGATAACTAAGAGAAAGAAGCTTTCTGAGAAACTTCTTGGTGTTCTTTGAAATCGTTTCACAGAGTTACAGCGTTCCCCTCAAGAAGCTTTTTGCTAAAACAGTTCTTGTGGAATTGGCAAAGTGATATTTGGAAGCCAATAGAGGGCTATGGTGAAAAAGGAAATATCCTCAGATGAAATCTGGAAAGAAGCTTTCTGATAAACTGCTTAGTGTTCTGTTAATTCATCTCACCCACTTACGTCTGTATTTCGTGGATCTCTTTGCTAGCCTTATATCTGTGGAATCTGAGAACAGATATTTCGGATCCCTTGGAAGACTATAGGGCCAAAGGAAATATCCTCCGATAACAAAGAGAAAGAAGATTTCTGAGAAACTTCTTTGTGTTCTGTGAAATCATCTCACAGAGTTACAGCTTTCCCCTCAAGAGGCCTTTCGTTAAGACAGTTCTTGCGGAATTGGCAAAGTGATATTTGGAAGCCCATAGAGGGCTATGGTGAAAAAGGAAATATCCTCAGATGAAATCTGGAAAGAAGCTTTCTGAGAAACTACTTAGTGTTCTGTTAATTCTTCTCACAGAGTTACATCTGTATTTCGTCGATCTCTTTGCTAGCCTTATTTCTGGTGAATCTTAGAACAGATATTTCGGATCCCTTGGAAGACAATAGGGCCAAAGGAAATATCCTCCGATAACAAAGAGAAAGAAGCTTTCTGAGAAACTTCTTTGTGTTCTTTGAAATCATCTCACAGAGTTATAGCTTTCATCTCAAGAACCCTTTCGCTAAGACAGTTCTTGTGGAATTGGCAAAGTGATATTTGGAAGCCCATAGAGGGCTATGGTGAAAAAGGAAATATCCTCAGATGAAATCTGGAAAGAAGCTTTCTGAGAAACTGCTTAGTGTTCTGTTAATTCATCTCACAGAGTTATATCTGTATTTCGTGGATCTCTTTGCTAGAATTATTTCTGTGGAATCTGAGAACAGATATTTCGGATCCCTTGAAAGACTATAGGGCCAAAGGAAATATCCTCCGATAACAAAGAGAAAGAAGCTTTCTGAGAAACTTCTTTGTGTTCTTTGAAATCATCTCACAGAGTTACAGCGTTCCCCTCAAGAAGCCTTTTGCTAAAACAGTTCTTGTGGAATTGGCAAAGTGATATTTGGAAGCCCATAGAGGGCTATGGTGAAAAAGGAAATATCCTCAGATGAAATCTGGAAAGAAGCTTTCTGAGAAACTGCTTAGTGTTCTGTTAATTCATCTCACCGAGTTACATCTGTATTTCGTGGATATTATTGCTAGCCTTATATCTGTGGAATCTGAGAACAGATATTTCGGATCCCTTGGAAGACTATAGGGCCAAAGGAAATATCCTCGGATAACAAAGAGAAAGAAGCTTTTTGAGAAACTTCTTGGTGTTCTTTGAAATCGTTTCACAGAGTTACAGCGTTCCCCTCAAGAAGCTTTTTGCTAAAACAGTTCTTGTGGAATTGGCAAAGTGATATTTGGAAGCCAATAGAGGGCTATGGTGAAAAAGGAAATATCCTCTGATGAAATCTGGAAAGAAGCTTTCTGATAAACTGCTTAGTGTTCTGTTAATTCATCTCACCCAATTACATCTGTATTTCGTGGATCTCTTTGCTAGCCTTATATCTGTGGAATCTGAGAACAGATATTTCGGATCCCTTGGAAGACTATAGGGCCAAAGGAAATATCCTCCGATAACAAAGAGAAAGAAGCTTTCTGAGAAACTACTTTGTGTTCTTTGAAATCATCTCACAGAGTTACAGCTTTCCGCTCAAGAGGCCTTTCGTTAAGACAGTTCTTGTGGAATTGGCAAAGTGATATTTGGAAGCCCATAGAGGGCTATGGTGAAAAAGGAAATATCCTCAGATGAAATCTGGAAAGAAGCTTTCTGAGAAACTGCTTAGTGTTCTGTTAATTCATCTCACAGAGTTACATTAGTATTTCGTCGATCTCTTTGCTAGCCTTATTTCTGTGGAATTTGAGAACAGATATTTCGGATAACTTGGAAGACTATAGGGCGAAAGGAAATATCCTCCGATAACAAAGAGAAAGAACCTTTCTGAGAAACTTCTTTGTGTTCTGTGAAATCATCTCACAGAGTTACAGCTTTCCCCTCAAGAAGCCTTTCGCCAAGACAGTTCTTGTGGAATTGGCAAAGTGATATTTGGAAGCCCATAGAGGGCTATGGTGAAAAAGGAAATATCCTCAGATGAAATCTGGAAAGAAGCTTTCTGAGAAACTGCTTAGTGTTCTGTTAATTCATCTCACAGAGTTACATCTGTATTTCGTGGATCTCTTTGCTAGCCTTATTTCTGTGGAATCTGAGAACAGATATTTCGGATCCCTTGGAAGACTATAGGGCCAAAGGAAATATCCTCCGATAACAAAGAGAAAGAAGCTTTCTGAGAAACTTCTTTGTGTTCTGTGAAATCACCTCACAGATTTACAGCTTTCCCCTCAAGAAGACTTTCGCCAAGACAGTTCTTGTGTTATTGGCAAAGTGATGTTTGGAAGCCCATAGAGGGCTATGGTGAAAAAGGAAATATCCTCAGATGAAATCTGGAAAGAAGCTTTCTGAGAAACTGCTTAGTGTTCTGTTAATTCATCTCACAGAGTTACATCTGTATTTCGTGGATCTCTTTGCTAGCCTTATTTCTGTGGAATCTCAGAACAGATATTTCGGATCCCTTGGAAGACTATAGGGCCAAAGGAAATATCCTCCGATAACACAGAGAAAGAAGCTTTCTGAGAAACTTCTTTGTGTTCTGTGAAATCATCTCACAGAGTTACAGCTTTCCCCTCAAGAAGCCTTTCGCCAAGACAGTTCTTGTGGAATTGGCAAAGTGATATTTGGAAGCCCTTAGAGGGCTAGGGTGAAAAAGGAAATATCCTCAGATGAAATCTGGAAAGAAGCTTTCTGAGAAACTGCTTAGTGTTCTGTTAATTCATCTCACAGAGTTACATCTGTATTTCGTGGATCTCTTTGCTAGAATTATTTCTGTGGAATCTGAGAACAGATATTTCGGATCCCTTGAAAGACTATAGGGCGAAAGGAAATATCCTCCGATAACAAAGAGAAAGAAGCTTTCTGAGAAACTTCTTTGTGTTCTTTGAAATCATCTCACAGACTTACAGCGTTCCCCTCAAGAAGCCTTTTGCTAAAACAGTTCTTGTGGAATTGGCAAAGTGATATTTGGAAGCCCATAGAGGGCTATGGTGAAAAAGGAAATATCCTCAGATGAAATCTGGAAAGAAGCTTTCTGAGAAACTGCTTAGTGTTCTGTTAATTCATCTCACCGTGTTACAACTGTATTTCGTGGATATCGCTGCTAGCCTTATATCTGTGGAATCTGAGAACAGATATTTCGGATCCCTTGGAAGACTATAGGGCCAAAGGAAATATCCTCCGATAACAAAGAGAAAGAAGCTTTCTGAGAAACTTCTTGGTGTTCTTTGAAATCGTTTCACAGAGTTACAGCATTCCCCTCAAGAAGCTTTTTGCTAAAACAGTTCTTTTGGAATTGGCAAAGTGATATTTGGAAGCCCATAGAGGGCTATGGTGAAAAAGGAAATATCCTCAGATGAAATCTGGAAAGAAGCTTTCTGAGAAACTGCTTAGTGTTCTGTTAATTTATCTCACCCAGTTACATCTGTATTTCGTGGATCTCTTTGCTAGCCTTATATCTTTGGAATCTGAGAACAGATATTTCGGATCCCTTGGAAGACTATAGGGCCAAAGGAAATATCCTCCGATAACAAAGAGAAAGAAGCTTTCTGAGAAACTTCTTTGTTTTCTTTGAAATCATCTCACAGAGTTACAGCTTTCCCCTCAAGAAGCCTTTCGCCAAGACAGTTCTTGTGGAATTGGCAAAGTGATATTTGGAAGCCCATAGAGGGCTATGGTGAAAAAGGAAATATCCTCAGATGAAATCTTGAAAGAAGCTTTCTGAGAAACTGCTTAGTGTTCTGTTAATTCATCTCACCCAGTTACATCTGTATTTCGTGGATCTCTTTGCTAGCCTTATTTCTGTGGAATCTGAGAAGAGATATTTCGGATCCCTTGGAAGACTATAGGGCCAAAGAAAATATCCTCCGTTAACAAAGAGAAGGAAGCTTTCTGAGAAACTTCTTTGTGTTCTTTGAAATCATCTCACAGAGTTACAGTTTTCCCCTCAAGAAGCGTTTCGCCAAGACAGTTCTTGTGGAATTGGCAAAGTGATATTTGGAAACCCATAGAGGGCTATGGTTAAAAAAGGAAATATCCTCAGATGAAATCTGGAAAGAAGCTTTCTGAGAAACTGCTTAGTGTTCTGTTAATTCATCTCACAGAGTTACATGTGTATTTCGCGGATCTCTTTGCTTGCCTTATTTCTGTGGAATCTGAAAACAGATATTTCGGGTCCCTTGGAAGACTATAGGGCCAAAGGAAATATCCTCCGATAACAAAGAGAAAGAAGCTTTCTGAGAAACTTCTTTATGTTCTGTGAAATCATCCCACAGAGTTACATCTTTCCCCTCAAGAAGCCTTTCGCTAAGACAGTTCTTGTGGAATTGGCAAAGTGATATTTGGAAGCCCATAGAGGGCTATGGTGAAAAAGGAAATATCCTCAGATGAAATCTGGAAAGAAGCTTTCTGAGAAACTGCTTAGTGTTCTGTTAATTCATCTCACAGAGTTACATCTGTATTTCGTGGATCTCTTTGCTAGAATTATTTCTGTGGAATCTGAGAACAGATATTTCGGATCCCTTGGAAGACTATACGGCCTAAGGAAATATCCTACGATAACAAAGAGAAAGAAGCTTTCTGAGAAACTTCTTTGTGTTCTGTGAAATCACCTCACAGAGTTACAGCTTTCCCTTCAAGAAGCCTTTCGCCAAGACAATTCTTGTGGAATTGGCAAAGTGATATTTGGAAGCCCATAGAGGGCTATGGTGAAATAGGAAATATCCTCAGATGAAATCTGGAAAGCAGCTTTCTGAGAAACTGCTTAGTGTTCTGTTAGTTCATCTCACAGAGTTACATTAGTATTTCGTCGATCTCTTTGCTAGCCTTATTTCTGTGGAATCTGAGAACAGATATTTCGGATCCCTTGGAAGACTATAGGGCCAAAGGAAATATCCTCCGATAACAAAGAGAAAGAAGCTTTCTGAGAAACTTCTTTGTTTTCTTTGAAATCATCTCACAGAGTTACAGCTTTCCCCTCAAGAAGCCTTTCGCTAAGACAGTTCTTGTGGAATTGGCAAAGTGATATTTGGAAGCCCCTAGAGGGCTATGGTGAAAAAGGAAATAACCTCAGATGAAATCTGGAAAGAAGCATTCTGAGAAACTGCTTAGTGTTCTGTTAATTCATCTCACAGAGTTACATCTGTATTTCGTGGATCTCTTTGCTAGCCTTATTTCTGTGGAATCTGAGAACAGATATTTCGAATCCCTTGGAAGACTATAGGGCCAAAGGAAATATCCTCCGATAACAAAGAGAAAGTAGCTTTCTGAGAAACTTCTTTGTGTTCTGTGAAATCATCTCACAGAGTTACAGCTTTCCCCTCAAGAAGCCTTTCGCCAAGACAGTTCTTGTGGAATTGGCAAAGTGATATTTGGAAGCCCATAGAGGGCTATGGTTAAAAAAGGAAATATCCTCAGATGAAATCTGGAAAGAAGCTTTCTGAGAAACTGCTTAGTGTTCTGTTAATTCATCTCACAGAGTTACATGTGTATTTCGCGGATCTCTTTGCTTGCCTTATTTCTGTGGAATCTGAGAACAGATATTTCGGATCCCTTGGAAGACTACAGGGCCAAAGGAAATATCCCCCGATAACAAAGTGAAAGAAGCTTTCTGAGAAACTTCTTTGTGTTCTGTGAAATCATCCCACAGAGTTACATCTTTCCCCTCAAGAATCCTTTCGCTAAGACAGTTCTTGTGGAATTGGCAAAGTGATATTTGGAAGCCCATAGAGGGCTATGGTGAAAAAGGAAATATCCTCAGATGAAATCTGGAAAGAAGCTTCCTGAGAAACTGCTTAGTGTTCTGTTAATTCATCTCACAGAGTTACATCTGTATTTCGTCGGTCTCTTTGCTAGCCTTATTTCTGTGGAATCTGAAAACAGATATTTCGGATCCCTTGGAAGACTATAGGGCCAAAGGAAATATCCTCCGATAACAAAGAGAAAGAAGCTTTCTGAGAAACTTCTTTGTGTTCTTTGAAATCATCTCCCAGAGTTACAGCTTTCCCCTCCAGAAGCCTTTCGCTGAGACAGTTCTTGTGGAATTGGCAAAGTGATATTTGGAAGCCCATAGAGGGCTATGGTTAAAAAAGGAAATATCCTCAGATGAAATCTGGAAAGAAGCTTTCTGAGAAACTGCTTAGTGATCTGTTAATTCATCTCACAGAGTTACATTTGTATTTCGTGGATCTCTTTGCTAGCCTTATTTTTGTGGAATCTGACAACAGATATTTCGGATCCCTTGGAAGACTATAGGGCCAAAGGAAATATCCTCCGATAACAAAGAGAAAGAAGCTTTCTGAGAAACTTCTTTGTGTTCTTTGAAATCATCTCCCAGAGTTACAGCTTTCCCCTCAAGAAGCATTTCGCTAAGACAGTTCTTGTGGAATTGGCAAAGTGATATTTGGAAGCCCATAGAGGGCTATGGTGAAAAAGGAAATATACTCCGATGAAATCTGGAAAGAAGCTTTCTGAGAAACTACTTAGTCTTCTGTTAATTCATCTCACAGAGTTTCATCTGTATTTCGTCGATCTCTTTGCTAGCCTTATTTCTGTTTAATCTGAGAACAGATATTTCGGATCCCTTGGAAGACTATAGGGCCAAAGGAAATATCCTCTGATAACAAAGAGAAAGAAGCTTTCTGAGAGACTTCTTTGTGTTCTGTGAAATCATCTCACAGAGTTACAGCTTTCCCCTCAAGAAGCCTTTCGCCAAGACAGTTCTTGTGGAATTGGCAAAGTGATATTTGGAAGCCCATAGAGGGCTATGGTGAAAAAGGAAATATCCTCGGATGAAATCTGGAAAGAAGCTTTCTGAGAAACTGCTTAGTGTTCTCTTAATTCATCTTACAGAGTTACATCTGTATTTCGTGTATCTCTTTGCTAGCCTTATTTCTGTGGAATCTGAGAACAGATATTTCGGATCCCTTGGAAGACTATAGGGCCAAAGGAAATATCCTCCGATAACAAAGAGAAAGAAGGTTTCTGAGAAACTTCTTTGTGTTCTGTGAAATCATCTCACAGAGTTACAGCTTTCCCCTCAAGAAGCCTTTCGCCAAGACAGTTCTTGTGGAATTGGCAAAGTGATATTTGGAAGCCCATAGAGGGCTATGGTGAAAAAGGAAATATCCTCAGATGAAATCTGGAAAGAAGCTTTCTGAGAAACTGCTTAGTGTTCTGTTAATTCATCTCACAGAGTTACATCTGTATTTCGTCGATCTCTTTGCTAGCCTTATTTCTGTGGAATCTGAGAACAGATATTTCGGATCCCTTGGAAGACTATAGGCTCAAAGGAAACATCCTCCGATAACAAAGAGAAAGAAGCTTTCTGAGAAACTTCTTTGTGTTCTGTGAAATCATCTCACAGAGTTACAGCTTTCCCCTCAAGAAGCCTTTCGACAAGAGAGTTCTTGTGGAATTGGCAAAGTGATATTTGGAAGCCCATAGAGGGCTATGGTGAAAAAGGGAATATCCTCAGATGAAATCTGGAAAGAAGCTTTCTGAGAAACTGCTTAGTGTTCTGTTAATTCATCTCACAGAGTTACATCTGTATTTCGTGGATCTCTTTGCTAGCCTTATTTCTGTGGAATCTGAGAACAGATATTTCGGATCCCTTGGAAGACTCTATGGCCTAAGGAAATATCCTACGATAACAAAGAGAAAGAAGCTTTCTGAGAAACTTCTTTGTGTTCTGTGAAATCACCTCACAGAGTTACAGCTTTCCCTTCAAGAAGCCTTTCGCCAAGACAATTCTTGTGGAATTGGCAAAGTGATATTTGGAAGCCCATAGAGGGCTATGGTGAAATAGGAAATATCCTCAGATGAAATCTGGAAAGCAGCTTTCTGAGAAACTGCTTAGTGTTCTGTTAGTTCATCTCACAGAGTTACATTAGTATTTCGTCGATCTCTTTGCTAGCCTTATTTCTGTGGAATCTGAGAACAGATATTTCGGATCCCTTGGAAGACTATAGGGCCAAAGGAAATATCCTCCGATAACAAAGAGAAAGAAGCTTTCTGAGAAACTTCTTTGTTTTCTTTGAAATCATCTCACAGAGTTACAGCTTTCCCCTCAAGAAGCCTTTCGCTAAGACAGTTCTTGTGGAATTGGCAAAGTGATATTTGGAAGCCCCTAGAGGGCTATGGTGAAAAAGGAAATAACCTCAGATGAAATCTGGAAAGAAGCATTCTGAGAAACTGCTTAGTGTTCTGTTAATTCATCTCACAGAGTTACATCTGTATTTCGTGGATCTCTTTGCTAGCCTTATTTCTGTGGAATCTGAGAACAGATATTTCGAATCCCTTGGAAGACTATAGGGCCAAAGGAAATATCCTCCGATAACAAAGAGAAAGTAGCTTTCTGAGAAACTTCTTTGTGTTCTGTGAAATCATCTCACAGAGTTACAGCTTTCCCCTCAAGAAGCCTTTCGCCAAGACAGTTCTTGTGGAATTGGCAAAGTGATATTTGGAAGCCCATAGAGGGCTATGGTGAAAAAGGAAATATCCTCAGATGAAATCTGGAAAGAAGCTTTCTGAGAAACTGCTTAGTGTTCTGTTAATTCATCTCACAGAGTTACATCTGTATTTCGTCGATCTCTTTGCTAGCATTATTTCTGTGGCATCTGAGAACAGATATTTCGGATCCCTTGGAGGACTATAGGGCCAAAGGAAATATCCTCCGATAACAAAGAGAAAGAAGCTTTCTGAGAAACTTCTTTGTGTTCTGGAAATCATCTCACAGAATTACAGCTTTCCCCTCAAGAAACCTTTCGCCAGGACAGTTCTTGTGGAATTGGCAAAGTGATATTTGGAAGCCCATAGAGGGCTATGGTGAAAAAGGAAATATCCTCAGATGAAATCTGGAAAGCAGCTTTCTGAGAAACTGCTTAGTGTTCTGTTAATTCATCTCACAGAGTTACATCTGTATTTCGTGGATCTCCTTGCTAGCCTTATTTCTGTGGAATCTGAGAACAGATATTTCGGATCCCTTGGAAGACTATAGGGCCAAAGGAAATATCCTCCGATAACAAAGAGAAAGAAGCTTTCTGAGAAACTTCTTTGTTTTCTTTGAAATCATCTCACAGAGTTACAGCTTTCCCCTCAAGAAGCCTTTCGCCAAGACAGTTCTTTTGGAATTGGCAAAGTGATATTTGGAAGCCCATAGAGGGCTATGGTGAAAAAGGAAATATCCTCAGATGAAATCTGGAAGGAAGCTTTCTGAGAAACTGCTTAGTGTTCTGTTAATTCATCTAACCCAGTTACATCTGTATTTCGTGGATCTCTTTGCTAGCCTTATTTCTGTGGAATCTGAGAAGAGATATTTCGGATCCCTTGGAAGACTATAGGGCCAAAGGAAATATCCTCCGTTAAGAAAGAGAAAGAAGCTTTCTGAGAAACTTCTTTGTGTTCTTTGAAATCATCTCACAGAGTTACAGCTTTCCCCTCAAGAAGCCTTTCGCCAAGACAGTTCTTGTGGAATTGGCAAAGTGATATTTGGAAGCCCATAGAGGGCTATGGTTAAAAAAGGAAATATCCTCAGATGAAATATGGAAAGAAGCTTTCTGAGAAACTGCTTAGTGTTCTGTTAATTCATCTCACAGAGTTACATGTGTATTTCGCGGATCTCTTTGCTTGCCTTATTTCTGTGGAATCTGAGAACAGATATTTCGGATCCCTTGGAAGACTACAGGGCCAAAGGAAATATCCTCCGATAACAAAGTGAAAGAAGCTTTCTGAGAAACTTCTTTGTGTTCTGTGAAATCATCCCACAGAGTTACATCTTTCCCCTCAAGAATCCTTTCGCTAAGACAGTTCTTGTGGAATTGGCAAAGTGATATTTGGAAGCCCATAGAGGGCTATGGTGAAAAAGGAAATATCCTCAGATGAAATCTGGAAAGAAGCTTCCTGAGAAACTGCTTAGTGTTCTGTTAATTCATCTCACAGAGTTACATCTGTATTTCGTCGGTCTCTTTGCTAGCCTTATTTCTGTGGAATCTGAAAACAGATATTTCGGATCCCTTGGAAGACTATAGGGCCAAAGGAAATATCCTCCGATAACAAAGAGAAAGAAGCTTTCTGAGAAACTTCTTTGTGTTCTTTGAAATCATCTCACAGAGTTACAGCTTTCCCCTCCAGAAGCCTTTCGCTGAGACAGTTCTTGTGGAATTGGCAAAGTGATATTTGGAAGCCCATAGAGGGCTATGGTTAAAAAAGGAAATATCCTCAGATGAAATCTGGAAAGAAGCATTCTGAGAAACTGCTTAGTGATCTGTTAATTCATCTCACAGAGTTACATTTGTATTTCGTGGATCTCTTTGCTAGCCTTATTTTTGTGGAATCTGACAACAGATATTTCGGATCCCTTGGAAGACTATAGGGCCAAAGGAAATATCCTCCGATAACAAAGAGAAAGAAGCTTTCTGAGAAACTTCTTTGTGTTCTTTGAAATCATCTCCCAGAGTTACAGCTTTCCCCTCAAGAAGCATTTCGCTAAGACAGTTCTTGTGGAATTGGCAAAGTGATATTTGGAAGCCCATAGAGGGCTATGGTGAAAAAGGAAATATACTCCGATGAAATCTGGAAAGAAGCTTTCTGAGAAACTACTTAGTCTTCTGTTAATTCATCTCACAGAGTTACATCTGTATTTCGTCGATCTCTTTGCTAGCCTTATTTCTGTTTAATCTGAGAACAGATATTTCGGATCCCTTGGAAGACTATAGGGCCAAAGGAAATATCCTCTGATAACAAAGAGAAAGAAGCTTTCTGAGAGACTTCTTTGTGTTCTGTGAAATCATCTCACAGAGTTACAGCTTTCCCCTCAAGAAGCCTTTCGCCAAGACAGTTCTTGTGGAATTGGCAAAGTGATATTTGGAAGCCCATAGAGGGCTATGGTGAAAAAGGAAATATCCTCGGATGAAATCTGGAAAGAAGCTTTCTGAGAAACTGCTTAGTGTTCTCTTAATTCATCTTACAGAGTTACATCTGTATTTCGTGTATCTCTTTGCTAGCCTTATTTCTGTGGAATCTGAGAACAGATATTTCGGATCCCTTGGAAGACTATAGGGCCAAAGGAAATATCCTCCGATAACAAAGAGAAAGAAGGTTTCTGAGAAACTTCTTTGTGTTCTGTGAAATCATCTCACAGAGTTACAGCTTTCCCCTCAAGAAGCCTTTCGCCAAGACAGTTCTTGTGGAATTGGCAAAGTGATATTTGGAAGCCCATAGAGGGCTATGGTGAAAAAGGAAATATCCTCAGATGAAATCTGGAAAGAAGCTTTCTGAGAAACTGCTTAGTGTTCTGTTAATTCATCTCACAGAGTTACATCTGTATTTCGTCGATCTCTTTGCTAGCCTTATTTCTGTGGAATCTGAGAACAGATATTTCGGATCCCTTGGAAGACTATAGGCCCAAAGGAAACATCCTCCGATAACAAAGAGAAAGAAGCTTTCTGAGAAACTTCTTTGTGTTCTGTGAAATCATCTCACAGAGTTACAGCTTTCCCCTCAAGAAGCCTTTCGACAAGAGAGTTCTTGTGGAATTGGCAAAGTGATATTTGGAAGCCCATAGAGGGCTATGGTGAAAAAGGGAATATCCTCAGATGAAATCTGGAAAGAAGCTTTCTGAGAAACTGCTTAGTGTTCTGTTAATTCATCTCACAGAGTTACATCTGTATTTCGTGGATCTCTTTGCTAGCCTTATTTCTGTGGAATCTGAGAACAGATATTTCGGATCCCTTGGAAGACTATAGGGCCAAAGGAAATATCCTCCGATAACAAAGAGAAAGAAGCTTTCTGAGAAACTTCATTGTGTTCTGTGAAATCATCTCACAGAGTTACAGCTTTCCCCTCAAGAAGCCTTTCGCCAAGACAGTTCTTGTGGAATTGGCAAAGTGATATTTGGAAGCCCATAGAGGGCTATGGTGAAAAAGGAAATATCCTCAGATGAAATCTCGAAAGAAGCTTTCTGAGAAACTGCTTAGTGTTCTGTTAATTCATCTCACAGAGTTACATGTGTATTTCGTGTATCTCTTTGCTAGCCTTATTTCTGTGGAATCTGAGAACAGATATTTCGGATCCCTTGGAAGACTATAAGGCCAAAGGAAATATCCTCCGATAACAAAAAGAAAGAAGATTTCTGAGAAACTTCTTTGTGTTCTTTGAAATCATCTCACAGAGTTATAGCTTTCCCCTCAAGGACCCTTTCGCTAAGACAGTTCTTGTGGAATTGGCAAAGTGATATTTGGAAGCCCATAGAGGGCTATGGTGAAAAAGGAAATATCCTCAGATGAAATCTGGAAAGAAGCTTTCTGAGAAACTGCTTAGTGTTCTGTTAATTCATCTCACAGAGTTACATCTGTATTTCGTGGATCTCTTTGCTAGAATTATTTCTGTGTAATCTGAGAACAGATATTTCGGATCCCTTGAAAGACTATAGGGCCAAAGGAAATATCCTCCGATAACAAAGAGAAAGAAGCTTTCTGAGAAACTTCTTTGTGTTCTTTGAAATCATCTCACAGAGTTACAGCGTTCCCCTCAAGAAGCCTTTTGGTAAAACAGTTCTTGTGGAATTGGCAAAGTGATATTTGGAAGCCCACAGAGGGCTATGGTGAAAAAGGAAATATCCTCAGATGAAATCTGGAAAGAAGCTTTCTGAGAAACTGTTAGTGTTCTGTTAATTCACCTCACCGAGTTACATCTGTATTTCGTGGATATCGTTGCTAGCCTTATTTCTGTGGAATCTGAGAACAGATATTTCGGATTCCTAGGTAGACTATAGGGCCAAAGGAAATATCCTCCGATAACAAAGAGAAAGAAGCTTTCTGAGAAACTTCTTGGTGTTCTTTGAAATCGTTTCACAGAGTTACAGCGTTCCCCTCAAGAAGCTTCTTGCTAAAACAGTTCTTGTGGAATTGGCAAAGTGATATTTGGAAGCCAATAGAGGGCAATGGTGAAAAAGGAAATATCCTCAGATGAAATCTGGAAAGAAGCTTTCTGAGAAACTGCTTAGTGTTCTGTTAATTCATCTCACAGAGTTACATCTGTATTTCGTCGATCTCTTTGCTAGCCTTATTTCTGTGGAATCTGAGAACAGATATTTCGGATCCCTTGGAAGACTATAGGGCCAAAGGAAATATCCTCCGATAACAAAGAGAAAGAAGCTTTCTGAGAAACTTCTTTGTGTTCTTTGAAATCATCTCACAGAGTTACAGCTTTCCCCTCAAGAAGCCTTTCGCTAAGACAGTTCTTGTGGAATTGGCAAAGTGATATTTGGAAGCCCATAGAGGGCTATGGTGAAAAATGAAATATCCTCAGATGAAATCTGGAAAGAAGCTTTCTGAGAAACTGCTTAGTGTTCTGATAATTCATCTCACAGAGTTACATCTGTATTTCGTGGATCTCTTTGCTAGAATTATTTCTGTGGAATCTGAGAACAGATATTTCGGATCCCTTGAAAGACTATAGGGCGAAAGGAAATATCCTCCGATAACAAAGAGAAAGAAGCTTTCTGAGAAACTTCTTTGTGTTCTTTGAAATCATCTCACAGAGTTACAGCGTTCCCCTCAAGAAGCCTTTTGCTAAAACAGTTCTTGTGGAATTGGCAAAGTGATATTTGGAAGCCCATAGAGGGCTATGGTGAAAAAGGAAATATCCTCAGATGAAATCTGGAAAGAAGCTTTCTGAGAAACTGCTTAGTGTTCTGTTAATTCATCTCACCGAGTTACAACTGTATTTCGTGGATATCGTTGCTAGCCTTATATCTGTGGAATCTGAGAACAGATATTTCGGATCCCTTGGAAGACTATAGGGCCAAAGGAAATATCCTCTGATAACAAAGAGAAAGAAGCTTTCTGAGAAAGTTCTTGGTGTTCTTTGAAATCGTTTCACAGAGTTACAGCATTCCCATCAAGAAGCTTTTTGCTAAAACAGTTCTTGTGGAATTGGCAAAGTGATATTTGGAAGCCCATAGAGGGCTATGGTGAAAAAGGAAATATCCTCAGATGAAATCTGGAAAGAAGCTTTCTGAGAAACTGCTTAGTGTTCTGTTAATTCATCTCACCCAGTTACATCTGTATTTCGTGGATCTCTTTGCTAGCCTTATATCTTTGGAATCTGAGAACAGATATTTCGGATCCCTTGGAAGACTATAGGGCCAAAGGAAATATCCTCCGATAACAAAGAGAAAGAAGCTTTCTGAGAAACTTCTTTGTGTTCTTTAAATCATCTCACAGAGTTACAGCTTTCCTCTCAAGAGGCCTTTCGTTAAGACAGTTCTTGTGGAATTGGCAAAGTGATATTTGGAAGCCCATAGAGGGCTATGGTGAAAAAGGAAATATCCTCAGATGAAATCTGGAAAGAAGCTTTCTGAGAAACTGCTTAGTGTTCTGTTAATTCATCTCACAGAGTTACATTAGTATTTCGTCGATCTCTTTGCTAGCCTTATTTCTGTGGAATCTGAGAACAGATATTTCGGATCCCTTGGAAGACTATAGGGCCAAAGGAAATATCCTCCGATAACAAAGAGAAAGAAGCTTTCTGAGAAACTTCTTTGTTTTCTTTGAAATCATCTCACAGAGTTACAGCTTTCCCCTCAAGAAGCCTTTCGCCAAGACAGTTCTTGTGGAATTGGCAAAGTGATATTTGGAAGCCCATAGAGGGCTATGGTGAAAAAGGAAATATCCTCAGATGAAATCTTGAAAGAAGCTTTCTGAGAAACTGCTTAGTGTTCTGTTAATTCATCTCACAGAGTTACATGTGTATTTCGCGGATCTCTTTGCTTGCCTTATTTCTGTGGAATCTGAAAACAGATATTTCGGGTCCCTTGGAAGACTATAGGGCCAAAGGAAATATCCTCCGATAACAAAGAGAAAGAAGCTTTCTGAGAAACTTCTTTGTGTTCTGTGAAATCATCCCACAGAGTTACATCTTTCCCCTCAAGAAGCCTTTCGCTAAGACAGTTCTTGTGGAATTGGCAAAGTGATATTTGGAAGCCCATAGAGGGCTAGGGTGAAAAAGGAAATATCCTCAGATGAAATCTGGAAAGAAGCTTTCTGAGAAACTGCTTAGTGTTCTGTTAATTCATCTCACAGAGTTACATCTGTATTTCGTGGATCTCTTTGCTAGAATTATTTCTGTGGAATCTGAGAACAGATATTTCGGATCCCTTGGAAGACTATACGGCCTAAGGAAATATCCTACGATAACAAAGAGAAAGAAGCTTTCTGAGAAACTTCTTTGTGTTCTGTGAAATCACCTCACAGAGTTACAGCTTTCCCTTCAAGAAGCCTTTCGCCAAGACAATTCTTGTGGAATTGGCAAAGTGATATTTGGAAGCCCATAGAGGGCTATGGTGAATTAGGAAATATCCTCAGATGAAATCTGGAAAGCAGCTTTCTGAGAAACTGCTTAGTGTTCTGTTAGTTCATCTCACAGAGTTACATTAGTATTTCGTCGATCTCTTTGCTAGCCTTATTTCTGTGGAATCTGAGAACAGATATTTCGGATCCCT
The DNA here is from genome assembly GCF_043159975.1 of Macaca nemestrina. Lineage (NCBI taxonomy): Eukaryota > Metazoa > Chordata > Mammalia > Primates > Cercopithecidae > Macaca > Macaca nemestrina. Next base: position 70,037,859 of record NC_092126.1, read on the forward strand.
TGGAAGACTATAGGGCCAAAGGAAATATCCTCCGATAACAAAGAGAAAGAAGCTTTCTGAGAAACTTCTTTGTTTTCTTTGAAATCATCTCACAGAGTTACAGCTTTCCCCTCAAGAAACCTTTCGCTAAGACAGTTCTTGTGGAATTGGCAAAGTGATATTTGGAAGCCCCTAGAGGGCTATGGTGAAAAAGGAAATAACCTCAGATGAAATCTGGAAAGAAGCATTCTGAGAAAGTGCTTAGTGTTCTGTTAATTCATCTCACAGAGTTACATCTGTATTTCGTGGATCTCTTTGCTAGCCTTATTTCTGTGGAATCTGAGAACAGATATTTCGAATCCCTTGGAAGACTATAGGGCCAAAGGAAATATCCTCCGATAACAAAGAGAAAGTAGCTTTCTGAGAAACTTCTTTGTGTTCTGTGAAATCATCTCACAGAGTTACAGCTTTCCCCTCAAGAAGCCTTTCGCCAAGACAGTTCTTGTGGAATTGGCAAAGTGATATTTGGAAGCCCATAGAGGGCTATGGTGAAAAAGGAAATATCCTCAGATGAAATCTGGAAAGAAGCTTTCTGAGAAACTGCTTAGTGTTCTGTTAATTCATCTCACAGAGTTACATCTGTATTTCGTCGATCTCTTTGCTAGCATTATTTCTGTGGAATCTGAGAACAGATATTTCGGATCCCTTGGAGGACTATAGGGCCAAAGGAAATATCCTCCGATAACAAAGAGAAAGAAGCTTTCTGAGAAACTTCTTTGTGTTCTGTGAAATCATCTCACAGAATTACAGCTTTCCCCTCAAGAAACCTTTCGCCAGGACAGTTCTTGTGGAATTGGCAAAGTGATATTTGGAAGCCCATAGAGGGCTATGGTGAAAAAGGAAATATCCTCAGATGAAATCTGGAAAGCAGCTTTCTGAGAAACTGCTTAGTGTTCTGTTAATTCATCTCACAGAGTTACATCTGTATTTCGTGGATCTCCTTGCTAGCCTTATTTCTGTGGAATCTGAGAACAGATATTTCGGATCCCTTGGAAGACTGTAGGGCCAAAGGAAATATCCTCCGATAACAAAGAGAAAGAAGCTTTCTGAGAAACTTCTTTGTTTTCTTTGAAATCATCTCACAGAGTTACAGCTTTCCCCTCAAGAAGCCTTTCGCCAAGACAGTTCTTTTGGAATTGGCAAAGTGATATTTGGAAGCCCATAGAGGGCTATGGTGAAAAAGGAAATATCCTCAGATGAAATCTGGAAGGAAGCTTTCTGAGAAACTGCTTAGTGTTCTGTTAATTCATCTAACCCAGTTACATCTGTATTTCGTGGATCTCTTTGCTAGCCTTATTTCTGTGGAATCTGAGAACAGATATTTCGGATCCCTTGGAAGACTATAGGGCCAAAGGAAATATCCTCCGATAACAAAGAGAAAGAAGCTTTCTGAGAAACTTCTTTGTGTTCTGTGAAATCATCTCACAGAGTTACAGCGTTCCCCTCAAGAAGCCTTTTGCTAAAACAGTTCTTGTGGAATTGGCAAAGTGATATTTGGAAGCCCATAGAGGGCTATGGTGAAAAAGGAAATATCCTCAGATGAAATCTGGAAAGAAGCTTTCTGAGAAACTGCTTAGTGTTCTGTTAATTCATCTCACAGAGTTACATCTGTATTTCGTCGATCTCTTTGCTAGCCGTATTTCTGTGGAATCTGAGAACAGATATTTCGGATCCCTTGGAAGACTATAGGCCCAAAGGAAACATCCTCCGATAACAAAGAGAAAGAAGCTTTCTGAGAAACTTCTTTGTGTTCTGTGAAATCATCTCACAGAGTTACAGCTTTCCCCTCAAGAAGCCTTTCGCCAAGAGAGTTCTTGTGGAATTGGCAAAGTGATATTTGGAAGCCCATAGAGGGCTATGGTGAAAAAGGGAATATCCTCAGATGAAATCTGGAAAGAAGCTTTCTGAGAAACTGCTTAGTGTTCTGTTAATTCATCTCACAGAGTTACATCTGTATTTCGTGGATCTCTTTGCTAGCCTTATTTCTGTGGAATCTGAGAACAGATATTTCGGATCCCTTGGAAGACTATAGGGCCAAAGGAAATATCCTCCGATAACAAAGAGAAAGAAGCTTTCTGAGAAACTTCATTGTGTTCTGTGAAATCATCTCACAGAGTTACAGCTTTCCCCTCAAGAAGCCTTTCGCCAAGACAGTTCTTGTGGAATTGGCAAAGTGATATTTGGAAGCCCATAGAGGGCTATGGTGAAAAAGGAAATATCCTCAGATGAAATCTCGAAAGAAGCTTTCTGAGAAACTGCTTAGTGTTCTGTTAATTCATCCCACAGAGTTACATGTGTATTTCGTGGATCTCTTTGCTAGCCTTATTTCTGTGGAATCTGAGAACAGATATTTCGGATCCCTTGGAAGACTATAGGGCCAAAGGAAATATCCTCCGATAACAAAAAGAAAGAAGATTTCTGAGAAACTTCTTTGTGTTCTTTGAAATCATCTCACAGAGTTATAGCTTTCCCCTCAAGGACCCTTTCGCTAAGACAGTTCTTGTGGAATTGGCAAAGTGATATTTGGAAGCCCATAGAGGGCTATGGTGAAAAAGGAAATATCCTCAGATGAAATCTGGAAAGAAGCTTTCTGAGAAACTGCTTAGTGTTCTGTTAATTCATCTCACAGAGTTACATCTGTATTTCGTGGATCTCTTTGCTAGAATTATTTCTGTGGAATCTGAGAACAGATATTTCGGATCCCTTGAAAGACTATAGGGCCAAAGGGAATATCCTCCGATAACAAAGAGAAAGAAGCTTTCTGAGAAACTTCTTTGTGTTCTTTGAAATCATCTCACAGAGTTACAGCGTTCCCCTCAAGAAGCCTTTTGGTAAAACAGTTCTTGTGGAATTGGCAAAGTGATATTTGGAAGCCCACAGAGGGCTATGGTGAAAAAGGAAATATCCTCAGATGAAATCTGGAAAGAAGCTTTCTGAGAAACTGTTAGTGTTCTGTTAATTCATCTCACCGAGTTACATCTGTATTTCGTGGATATCGTTGCTAGCCTTATTTCTGTGGAATCTGAGAACAGATATTTCGGATCCCTAGGAAGACTATAGGGCCAAAGGAAATATCCTCCGATAACAAAGAGAAAGAAGCTTTCTGAGAAACTTCTTGGTGTTCTTTGAAATCGTTTCACAGAGTTACAGCGTTCCCCTCAAGAAGCTTCTTGCTAAAACAGTTCTTGTGGAATTGGCAAAGTGATATTTGGAAGCCAATAGAGGGCTATGGTGAAAAAGGAAATATCCTCAGATGAAATATGCAAAGAAGTTTTCTGAGAAACTGCTTAGTGTTCTGTTAATTCATCTCACAGAGTTACATCTGTATTTCGTCGATCTCTTTGCTAGCCTTATTTCTGTGGAATCTGAGAACAGATATTTCGGATCCCTTGGAAGACTATAGGGCCAAAGGAAATATCCTCCGATAACAAAGAGAAAGAAGCTTTCTGAGAAACTTCTTTGTGTTCTTTGAAATCATCTCACAGAGTTACAGCTTTCCCCTCAAGAAGCCTTTCGCTAAGACAGTTCTTGTGGAATTGGCAAAGTGATATTTGGAAGCCCATAGAGGGCTATGGTGAAAAAGGAAATATCCTCAGATGAAATCTGGAAAGAAGCTTTCTGAGAAACTGCTTAGTTTTCTCTAATTCATCTCACAGAGTTACATCTGTATTTCGTGGATCTCTTTGCTAGCCTTATTTCTGTGGAATCTGAGAACAGATATTTCGGATCCCTTGGAAGACTATAGGGCCAAAGGAAATATCCTCCGATAACAAAGAGAAAGAAGCTTTCTGAGAAACTTCTTTGTGTTCTCTGAAATCATCTCACAGAGTTACAGCTTTCCCTTCAAGAAGCCTTTCGCCAAGACAATTCTTGTGGAATTTGCAAAGTGATATTTGGAAACCCATAGAGGGCTATGGTGAAATAGGAAATATCCTCAGATGAAATCTGGAACGAAGCTTTCTGAGAACCTGCTTAGTGTTCTGTTAATTCATCTCACCGAGTTACATCTGTATTTCGTCGATCTCTTTGCTAACCTTATTTCTGGCGAATCTGAGAACAGATATTTCGGATCCCTTGGAAGACAATAGGGCCAAAGGAAATATCCTCCGATAACAAAGAGAAAGAAACTTTCTGAGAAACTTCTTTGTGTTCTGTGAAATCATCTCACAGAGTTACAGCTTTCCCCTCAAGAACCCTTTCGCTAAGACAGTTCTTGTGGAATTGGCAAAGTGATATTTGGAAGCCCATAGAGGGCTATGGTGAAAAAGGAAATATCCTCAGATGAAATCTGGAAAGAAGCTTTCTGAGAAACTGCTTAGGGTTCTGTTAATTCATCTCATAGAGTTACATCTGTATTTCGTGGATCACTTTGCTAGCCTCATTTCTGAGGAATCTGAGAACAGATATTTCGGTTCCCTTGGAGGACTATAGGGCCAAAGGAAATATCCTCCGATAACAAAGAGAAAGAAGCTTTCTGAGAAACTTCTTTGTGTTCTGTGAAATCATCTCACAGAGTTACAGCTTTCCCCTCAAGAAACGTTTCGCCAAGACAGTTCTTGTGGAATTGGCAAAGTGATATTTGGAAGCCCATAGAGGGCTATGGTGAAAAAGGAAATATCCTCAGATGAAATCTGGAAGGAAGCTTTCTGAGAAACTGCTTAGTGTTCTGTTAAATCATCTCACAGAGTTACATCTGCATTTCGTGGATGTCTTTGCTAGCCTTATTTCTGTGGAATCTGAGAACAGATATTTCGGATCCCTTGGAATACTATAGGGCCAAAGGAAATATCCTCCGATAACAAAGAGAAAGAAGCTTTCTGAGAAACTTCTTTGTGTACTTTGAAATCATCTCACAGAGTTACAGCTTTCCCCTCAAGAACTCTTTCGCTAAGACAGTTCTTGTGGAATTGGCAAAGTGATATTTGGAAGCCCATTGAGGGCTACGGTGAAAAAGGAAATATCCTCAGATGAAATCTGGAAAGAAGCTTTCTGAGAAACTGCTTAGTGTTCTCTTAATTCATCTCATAGAGTTACATCGGTATTTCGTGGATCTCTTTGCTAGCCTTATTTCTGTGGAATATGAGAACAGATATTTCGGAACCCTTGGAAGACTTTAGGGCCAAAGGAAATATCCTCCGATAACAAAGAGAAAGAAGCTTTCTGAGAAACATCTTTGTGTTCTTTGAAATCATCTCACAGAGTTACAGCGTTCCCCTCAAGAAGCCTTTCGCCAAGACAGTTCTTGTGGAATTGGCAAAGTGATATTTGGAAGCCCATAGAGGGCTATGGTGAAAAAGGAAATATCCTCCGATGAAATCTGGAAAGAAGCTTTCTGAGAAACTGCTTAGTGTTCTGTTAATTCATCTCACCGAGATACATCTGTATTTCGTGGATCTCTTTGCTAGCCTTATTTCTGTGGAATCTGAGAACAGGTATTTTTGATCCCTTGGAAGACTATACGGCCAAAGGAAATATCCTACGATAACAAAGAGAAAGAAGCTTTTTGAGAAACTTCTTTGTGTTCTGTGAAATCATCTCACAGAGTTACAGCTTTCCCCTCAAGAAGACTTTCGCCAAGACAGTTCTTGTGGAATTGGCAAAGTGACATTTGGAAACCCATAGAGGGCTATGGTGAAAAAGGAAATATCCTCAGATGAAATCCGGAAAGAAGCTTTCTGAGAAACTGCTTAGTGTTCTGTTAATTCATCTCACAGAGTTACATCTGTATTTCGTGGATCTCTTTGCTAGCCTTGTTTTCAGTGGAATCTGAGAACAGATATTTCGGATCCCATGGAAGACTAAAGGGCCAAAGGAAATATACTCCGATAACAAAGAGAAAGAAGCTTTCTGAGAAACTTCTTTGTGTTCTGTGAAATCATCTCACAGAATTACAGCTTTCCCCTCAAGAAGCCTTTCGCCAAGACAGTTCTTGTGGAATTGGCAAAGTGATATTTGGAAGCCCATAGAGGGCTATGGTGAAAAGGGAAATATCCTCAGATGAAATCTGGAAAGAAGCTTTTTGAGAAACTGCTTAGGGTTCTGTTAATTCATCTCACAGAGTTACATCTGTATCTCGTGGATCTCTTTTCTAGCCTTATTTCTGTGGAATCTGAGAACAGATATTTCGGATCCCTTGGAAGACTTTAGGGCCAAAGGAAATATCCTCCGATAACAAAGAGAAAGAAGCTTTCTGAGAAACTTCTTGGTGTTCTTTGAAATCGTTTCACAGAGTTACAGCGTTCCCCTCAAGAAGCTTCTTGCTAAAACAGTTCTTGTGGAATTGGCAAAGTGATATTTGGAAGCCAATAGAGGGCTATGGTGAAAAAGGAAATATCCTCAGATGAAATCTGCAAAGAAGTTTTCTGAGAAACTGCTTAGTGTTCTGTTAATTCATCTCACAGAGTTACATCTGTATTTCGTCGATCTCTTTGCTAGCCTTATTTCTGTGGAATCTGAGAACAGATATTTCGGATCCCTTGGAAGACTATAGGGCCAAAGGAAATATCCTCCGATAAAAAAGAGAAAGAAGCTTTCTGAGAAACTTCTTTGTGTTCTTTGAAATCATCTCACAGAGTTACAGCTTTCCCCTCAAGAAGCCTTTCGCTAAGACAGTTCTTGTGGAATTGGCAAAGTGATATTTGGAAGCCCATAGAGGGCTATGGTGAAAAAGGAAATATCCTCAGATGAAATCTGGAAAGAAGCTTTCTGAGAAACTGCTTAGTTTTCTCTAATTCATCTCACAGAGTTACATCTGTATTTCGTGGATCTCTTTGCTAGCCTTATTTCTGTGGAATCTGAGAACAGATATTTCGGATCCCTTGGAAGACTATAGGGCCAAAGGAAATATCCTCCGATAACAAAGAGAAAGAAGCTTTCTGAGAAACTTCTTTGTGTTCTCTGAAATCATCTCACAGAGTTACAGCTTTCCCTTCAAGAAGCCTTTCGCCAAGACAATTCTTGTGGAATTTGCAAAGTGATATTTGGAAACCAATAGAGGGCTATGGTGAAATAGGAAATATCCTCAGATGAAATCTGGAACGAAGCTTTCTGAGAACCTGCTTAGTGTTCTGTTAATTCATCTCACCGAGTTACATCTGTATTTCGTCGATCTCTTTGCTAACCTTATTTCTGGCGAATCTGAGAACAGATATTTCGGATCCCTTGGAAGACAATAGGGCCAAAGGAAATATCCTCCGATAACAAAGAGAAAGAAACTTTCTGAGAAACTTCTTTGTGTTCTGTGAAATCATCTCACAGAGTTACAGCTTTCCCCTCAAGAACCCTTTCGCTAAGACAGTTCTTGTGGAATTGGCAAAGTGATATTTGGAAGCCCATAGAGGGTTATGGTGAAAAAGGAAATATCCTCAGATGAAATCTGGAAAGAAGCTTTCTGAGAAACTGCTTAGGGTTCTGTTAATTCATCTCACAGAGTTACATCTGTATTTCGTGGATCACTTTGCTAGCCTCATTTCTGAGGAATCTGAGAACAGATATTTCGGATCCCTTGGAGGACTATAGGGCCAAAGGAAATATCCTCCGATAACAAAGAGAAAGAAGCTTTCTGAGAAACTTCTTTGTGTTCTGTGAAATCATCTCACAGAGTTACAGCTTTCCCCTCAAGAAACGTTTCGCCAAGACAGTTCTTGTGGAATTGGCAAAGTGATATTTGGAAGCCCATAGAGGGCTATGGTGAAAAAGGAAATATCCTCAGATGAAATCTGGAAAGAAGCTTTCTGAGAAACTGCTTAGTGTTCTGTTAAATCATCTCACAGAGTTACATCTGCATTTCGTGGATGTCTTTGCTAGCCTTATTTCTGTGGAATCTGAGAACAGATATTTCGGATCCCTTGGAATACTATAGGGCCAAAGGAAATATCCTCCGATAACAAAGAGAAAGAAGCTTTCTGAGAAACTTCTTTGTGTACTTTGAAATCATCTCACAGAGTTACAGCTTTCCCCTCAAGAACTCTTTCGCTAAGACAGTTCTTGTGGAATTGGCAAAGTGATATTTGGAAGCCCATTGAGGGCTACGGTGAAAAAGGAAATATCCTCAGATGAAATCTGGAAAGAAGCTTTCTGAGAAACTGCTTAGTGTTCTCTTAATTCATCTCATAGAGTTACATCGGTATTTCGTGGATCTCTTTGCTAGCCTTATTTCTGTGGAATATGAGAACAGATATTTCGGAACCCTTGGAAGACTTTAGGGCCAAAGGAAATATCCTCCGATAACAAAGAGAAAGAAGCTTTCTGAGAAACATCTTTGTGTTCTTTGAAATCATCTCACAGAGTTACAGCGTTCCCCTCAAGAAGCCTTTCGCCAAGACAGTTCTTGTGGAATTGGCAAAGTGATATTTGGAAGCCCATAGAGGGCTATGGTGAAAAAGGAAATATCCTCCGATGAAATCTGGAAAGAAGCTTTCTGAGAAACTGCTTAGTGTTCTGTTAATTCATCTCACCGAGTTACATCTGTATTTCGTGGATCTCTTTGCTAGCCTTATTTCTGTGGAATCTGAGAACAGGTATTTTTGATCCCTTGGAAGACTATACGGCCAAAGGAAATATCCTACGATAACAAAGAGAAAGAAGCTTTTTGAGAAACTTCTTTGTGTTCTGTGAAATCATCTCACAGAGTTACAGCTTTCCCCTCAAGAAGACTTTCGCCAAGACAGTTCTTGTGGAATTGGCAAAGTGACATTTGGAAACCCATAGAGGGCTATGGTGAAAAAGGAAATATCCTCAGATGAAATCCGGAAAGAAGCTTTCTGAGAAACTGCTTAGTGTTCTGTTAATTCATCTCATAGAGTTACATCTGTATTTCGTGGATCTCTTTGCTAGCCTTGTTTTCAGTGGAATCTGAGAACAGATATTTCGGATCCCATGGAAGACTAAAGGGCCAAAGGAAATATACTCCGATAACAAAGAGAAAGAAGCTTTCTGAGAAACTTCTTTGTGTTCTGTGAAATCATCTCACAGAATTACAGCTTTCCCCTCAAGAAGCCTTTCGCCAAGACAGTTCTTGTGGAATTGGCAAAGTGATATTTGGAAGCCCATAGAGGGCTATGGTGAAAAGGGAAATATCCTCAGATGAAATCTGGAAAGAAGCTTTTTGAGAAACTGCTTAGGGTTCTGTTAATTCATCTCACAGAGTTACATCTGTATCTCGTGGATCTCTTTTCTAGCCTTATTTCTGTGGAATCTGAGAACAGATATTTCGGATCCCTTGGAAGACTTTAGGGCCAAAGGAAATATCCTCCGATAACAAAGAGAAAGAAGCTTTCTGAGAAACTTCTTTGTGTTCTTTGAAATCATTTCAGAGAGTTACAGCTTTCCCCTCAAGAAGCCTTTCGCTAAGACAGTTCTTGTGGAATGGGCAAAGTGATATTTGGAAGCCCTTAGAGGACTATGGTGAAAAAGGAAATATCCTCAGATGAAATCTGGAAAGAAGCTTTCTGAGAAACTGCTTAGTGTTCTGTTAATTCATCTCACAGAGTTACATCTGTATTTCGTGGATCTCTTTGCTAGCCTTATTTCTGTGGAATCTGAGAACAGATATTTCGGGTCCCTTGGAAGACTATACGGCCAAAGGAAATATCCTACGATAACAAAGAGAAAGAAGCTTTTTGAGAAACTTCTTTGTGTTCTGAAATCATCTCACAGAGTTACAGCTTTCCCTTCAAGAAGCCTTTCGCCAAGACAATTCTTGTGGAATTGGCAAAGTGATATTTGGAAGCCCATAGAAGGCTATGGTGAAATAGGAAATATCCTCAGATGAAATCTGGAAAGAAGCTTTCTGAGAAACTGCTTAGTGTTCTTTTAATTCATCTCACAGAGTTACATCTGTGTTTCGTCGATCTCTTTGCTAGCCTTATTTCTGGCAAATCAGAGAACAGATATTTCGGATCCCTCGGAAGACTATAGGGCCAAAGGAAATATCCTCCGATAACAAAGAGAAAGAAGCTTTCTGAGAAACTTCTTTGTGTTCTGTGAAATCATCTCACAGAGTTACAGCTTTCCCCTCAAGAAGCCTTTCGCTAAGACAGTTCTTGTGGAATTGGCAAAGTGATATTTGGAAGCCCATAGAGGACTATGGTGAAAAATGATATATCCTCAGATGAAATCTGGAAAAAAGCTTTCTGAGAAACTGCTTAGTGTTCTGTAAATTCATCTCACAGAGTTACATCTGTATTTCGTGGATCTCTTTGCTAGCCTTATTTCTGTGGAATCTGAGAACAGATATTTCGGATCCCTTGGAAGACTATAGGGCCAAAGGAAATATCCTCCGATAACAAAGAGAAAGAAGCTTTCTGAGAAACTTCTTTGTGTTCTGTGAAATCATCTCACAGAGTTACAGCTTTCCCCTCAAGAAGCCTTTCGCCAAGACAGTTCTTGTGGAATTGGCAAAGTGATATTTGGAAGCCAATAGAGGGCTATGGTGAAAAAGGAAATATCCTCAGATGAAATCTGGAAAGAAGCTTTCTGAAAAACTGCTTAGTGTTCTGTTAATTCATCTCACAGAGTTACATCTGTATTTCGTGGATCTCTTTGCTAGCCTTATTTCTGTGGAATCTGAGAACAGATATTTCGGATCCCTTGGAAGACTATAGGGCCAAAGGAAATATCCTCGGATAACAAAGAGAAAGAAGCTTTCTGAGAAACTTCTTTGTGTTCTTTGAAATCATCTCACAGAGTTACAGCTTTCCCCTCAAGAAGCCTTTCGCTAAGACAGTTCTTGTGGAATTGGCAAAGTGATATTTGGAATCCCATAGAGGGCTATGGTGAAAAAGGAAATATCCTCAGATGAAATCTGGAAAGAAGCTTTCTGAGAAACTGCTTAGTGTTCCGTTAATTCATCTCACAGAGTTACATGTGTATTTCGTGGATCTCTTTGCTAGCCTCATTTCTGTGGAATCTGAGAACAGATATTTCGGATCCCTTTGAAGAATATAGGGCCAAAAGAAATATCCTCCGATAAGAAAGAGAAAGATGCTTTCTGAGAAACTTATTCGTGTTCTGTGAAATCATCTCACAGAGTTACAGCTTTCCCCTGAAGAAGCTTTTCGCTAAGACAGTCCTTGTGGAATTGGCAAAGTGATATTTGGAAGCCCATATAGGGCTATTGTGAAAAAGGAAATATCCTCAGATGAAATCTGGAAAGAAGCTTTCTGAGAAACTGCTTAGTGTTCTGTTAATTCATTTCACAGAGTTACATCTGTATTTCGTGCATCTCTTTGCTAGCCTTATTTCTGTGGAATCTGAGAACAGATATTTCGAATCCCTTGGAAGACTACTGGGCCAAAGGAAATATCCTCCGATAACAAAGAGAAAGAAGCTTTCTGAGAAACTTCTTTGTGTTCTGTGAAATCATCTCACAGAGTTACAACTTTCCCCTCAAGATGCCTTTCGCTAAGACAGTTCTTGTGGACTTGGCAAAGTGATATTTGGAAGCCCATAAGGGCTATGGTGAAAAAGAAAATATCCTCAGATGAAATCTGGAAAGAAGCTTTCTGAGAAACTGCTTAGTGTTCTGTTAATTCATTTCACAGAGTTACATCTCTATTTCGTCGATCTCTTTGCTAGCCTTATTTCTGGCGAATCTGAGAACAGATATTTCGGATCCCTTGGAAGACTATAGGGCCAAAGGAAATATCCTGCGATAACAAAGAGAAAGAAGCTTTCTGAGAAACTTCTTTGTGTTCTGTGAAATCATCTCACAGAGTTACAACTTTCCCCTCAAGAAGCCTTTCACCAAGACAGTTCTTGTGGAATTGGCAAAGTGATATTTGGAAGCCCATAGAGGGCTATGGTGAAAAAGGAAATATCCTCAGATGAAATCTGGAAAGAAGCTTTCTGAGAAACTGCTTAGTGTTCTGTTAATTCATCTCAAAGAGTTACATGTGTATTTCGTGGATCTCTTTGCTAGCCTTATTTCTGTGGAATCTGAGAACAGATATTTCGGATCCCTTGGAAGACTATTCGGCCAAAGGAAATATCCTCCGATAACAAAGAGAAAGAAGCTTTCTGAGAAACTTCTTTGTGTTCTGTGAAATCATCTCACACAGTTACAGCTTTCCCCTCAAGAAGCCTTTCGCCAAGACAGTTCTTGTGGAATTGGCAAAGTGATATTTGGAAGCCCATAGAGGGCTATGGTGTAAAAGGAAACATCCTCAGATGAAATACGGAAAGAAGCTTTCTGAGAAACTGCTTAGTGTTCTGTTAATTCATCTCACAGAGTTACATCTGTATTTCGTGGATCTCTTTGCTAGCCTTATTTCTGTGGAATCTGAGAACAGATATTTCGGATCCCTTGGAAGACTATACGGCCAAAGGAAATATCCTACGATAACAAAGAGAAAGAAGCTTTTTGAGAAACTTCTTTGTGTTCTGTGAAATCATCTCACAGAGTTACAGATTTCCCCTCAAGAAGCCTTTCGCCAAGACAGTTCTTGTGGAATTGGCAAAGTGATACTTGGAAGCCCATAGAGGGCTATTGTGAAAAAGGAAATATCCTCAGATTAAATCCGGAAAGAAGCTTTCTGAGAAACTGCTTAGTGTTCTGTTAATTCATCTCATAGAGTTACATCTGTATTTCGTGGATCTCTTTGCTAGCCTTATTTCTGTGGAATCTGAGAACAGATATTTCGGATCCCTTGGAAGGCTATAGGGCTAAAGGAAATATCCTCCGATAACAAAGAGAAAGAAGCTTTCTGAGAAACTTCTTTGTGTTCTGTGAAATCATCTCACAGAGTTACAGCTTTCCCCTCAAGAAGCCTTTCGCTAAGACAGTTCTTGTGGAATTGGCAAAGTGATATTTGGAAGCCCATAGAGGGCTATGGTGAAAAAGGAAATATCCTCAGATGAAATCTGGAAAGAAGCTTTCTGAGAAACTGCTTAGTGTTCCGTTAATTCATCTCACAGAGTTACATGTGTATTTCGTGGATCTCTTTGCTAGCCTCATTTCTGTGGAATCTGAGAACAGATATTTCCGATCCCTTTGAAGAATATAGGGCCAAAAGAAATATCCTCCGATAACAAAGAGAAAGATGCTTTCTGAGAAACTTATTCGTGTTCTGTGAAATCATCTCACAGAGTTACAGCTTTCCCCTGAAGAAGCTTTTCGCTAAGACAGTCCTTGTGGAATTGGCAAAGTGATATTTGGAAGCCCATATAGGGCTATGGTGAAAAAGGAAATATCCTCAGATGAAATCTGGAAAGAAGCTTTCTGAGAAACTGCTTAGTGTTCTGTTAATTCATGTCACAGAGTTACATCTGTATTTCGTGGATCTCTTTGCTAGCCTTATTTCTGTGGAATCTGAGAACAGATATTTCGGATCCCTTGGAAGACTACTGGGCCAAAGGAAATATCCTCCGATAACAAAGAGAAAGAAGCTTTCTGAGAAACTTCTTTGTGTTCTGTGAAATCATCTCACAGAGTTACAGCTTTCCCCTCAAGAAGCCTTTCGCTAAGACAGTTCTTGTGGACTTGGCAAAGTGATATTTGGAAGCCCATAAGGGCTATGGTGAAAAAGGAAATATCCTCAGATGAAATCTGGAAAGAAGCTTTCTGAGAAACTGCTTAGTGTTCTGTTAATTGATTTCACAGAGTTACATCTCTATTTTGTCGATCTCTTTGCTAGCCTTATTTCTGGCGAATCTGAGAACAGATATTTCGGATCCCTTGGAAGACTATAGGGCCAAAGGAAATATCCTGCGATAACAAAGAGAAAGAAGCTTTCTGAGAAACTTCTTTGTGTTCTGTGAAATCATCTCACAGAGTTACAACTTTCCCCTCAAGAAGCCTTTCACCAAGACAGTTCTTGTGGAATTGGCAAAGTGATATTTGGAAGCCCATAGAGGGCTATGGTGAAAAAGGAAATATCCTCAGATGAAATCTGGAAAGAAGCTTTCTGAGAAACTGCTTAGTGTTCTGTTAATTCATCTCACAGAGTTACATCTGTATTTCGTCGATCTCTTTGCTAGCGTTATTTCTGTGGAATCTCAGAATAGATATTTCTTATCCCTTGGAAGACTATAGGTCCAAAGGAATTATCCTCCGATAACAAAGAGAAAGAAGCTGTCTGAGAAACTTCTTTGTGTTCTGTGAAATCAATTCACAGAGTTACAGCTTTCCCCTCAAGAAGCCTTTCGCCAAGACAGTTCTTGTGGAATTGGCAGAGTGATATTTGGAAGCCCATAGAGGGCTATGGTGAAAAAGGAAATATCCTTAGATGAAATCTGGAAAGAAGCTTTCTGAGAAACTGCTTAGTGTTCTGTTAATTCATCTCACAGAGTTACATGTGTATTTCGTGGATCTCTTTGCTAGCCTTATTTCTGTGGAATCTGAGAACAGATATTTCGGATCCCTTGGAAGACTATTCGGCCAAAGGAAATATCCTCCGATAACAAAGAGAAAGAAGCTTTCTGAGAAACTTCTTTGTGTTCTGTGAAATCATCTCACACAGTTACAGCTTTCCCCTCAAGAACTCTTTCGCCAAGACAGTTCTTGTGGAATTGGCAAAGTGATATTTGGAAGCCCATAGAGGGCTAAGGTGTAAAAGGAAACATCCTCAGATGAAATCCGGAAAGAAGCTTTCTGAGAAACTGCTTAGTTTTCTGCTAATTCACCTCACAGAGTTACATCTGTATTTCGTGGATCTCTTTGCTAGCCTTAATTCTGTGGAAGCTGAGAAGAGATATTTCGGATCCCTTGGAAGACTATAGGTCCAAAGGAAATATCCTCCAATAACAAAGAGAAAGATGGTTTCTGAGAAACTTCTTTGTGTTCTTTGAAATCATCTCATAGAGTTACAGCTTTCCCCTCAAGAAGCCTTTCGCTAAGACAGTTCTTGTGGAATTGGCAAAGTGATATTTGGAAGCCCATAGAGGGCTATTGTGAAAAAGGAAATATCCTCAGATGAAATCTGGAAAGAAGCTTTCTGAGAAATTGCTTAGTGTTCTGTTAATTCATCTCCCAGAGTTACATCTGTATTTCGTGGATCTCTTTGCTAGCCTTATTTCTGTGGAATCTGAGAACAGATATTTCGGATCCCTTGGAAGACTCTAGGGCCAAAGGAAATATCCTCCGATAACAAAGGGAAAGAAGCTTTCTGAGAAACTTCTTTGTGTTCTGTGAAATCAACTCACAGAGTTACAGCTTTCCCCTCAAGAAGCCTTTCGCCAAGACAGTTCTTGTGGATTTGGCAAAGTGATATTTGGAAGCCCATAGAGGGCTATGGTGAAAAAGGAAATATCCTCTGATGAAATCTGGAAAGAGGCTTTCTGAGAAACTGCTTAGAGTTCTGTTAATTCATCTCACAGAGTTACATCTGTATTTCGTGGATGTCTTTGCTAGCCTTATTTCTGTGGAATCTGAGAACAGATATTTCGGGTCCCTTTGAAGACTATAGGGCCAAAGGAAATATCCTCTGATAACAAAGAGAAAGAAGCTTTCTGAGAAACTTCTTTGCGTTCTGTGAAATCATCTCACACAGTTACAGCTTTCCCCTCAAGAACTCTTTCGCCAAGACAGTTCTTGTGGAATTGGCAAAGTGATATTTGGAAGCCCATAGAGGGCTATGGTGAAAAAGGAAATATTCTCAGATGAAATCCGGAAAGAAGCTTTCTGAGAAACTGCTTAGTGTTCTGTTAATTCATCTCACAGAGTTACATCTGTATTTCGTCGATCTCTTTGCTAGCCTTATTTCTGTGGAATCTCAGAACAGATATTTCGGATCCCTTGGAAGACTATAGGGCCAAAGGAAATATCCTCCAATAAAAAAGAGAAAGAAGCTTTCTGAGAAACTTCTTTGTGTTCTGTGAAATCAACTCACAGAGTTACAGCTTTCCCCTCAAGAAGCCTTTCGCTAAGACAGTTCTTGTGGAATTGGCAATAGATATTTGGAAGCCCATAGAGGGCTATGGTGAAAAAGGAAATATCCTCAGATGAAATCTGGAAAGAAGCTTTTGAGAAACTGCTTAGTGTTCTGTTAATTCATCTCACAGAGTTACATCTGTATTTCGTGGATCTCTTTGCTAGCCTTATTTCTGTGGAATCTGAGAACAGATATTTCGGATCCCTTGGAAGACTCTAGGGCCAAAGGAAATAACCTCCGATAACAAAGAGAAAGAAGCTTTCTGAGAAAGTTCTTTGTGTTCTGTGAAATCAACTCACAGAGTTTCAGCTTTCCCCTCAAGAAGCCTTTCGCCAAGACAGTTCTTGTGGAATTGGCAAAGTGATATTTGGAAGCCCATAGAAGGCTACGGTGAAAAAGGAAATATCCTCAGATGAAATCTGGAAAGAAGCTTTCTGAGAAACTGCTTAGTGTTCTGTTAATTCATCTCACGGAGTTAAATCTGTATTTCGTGGATCTCTTTGCTAGCCTTATTTCTGTGGAATTTGATAACAGATATTTCGGATCCCTTGGAAGACTATAGGTCCAAAGGAAATATCCTCCAATAACAAAGAGAAAGAAGGTTTCTGAGAAACTTCTTTGTGTTCTTTGAAATCATCTCACAGAGTTACAGCTTTCCCCTCAAGAAGCCTTTCGCTAAGACAGTTCTTGTGGAATTGGCAAAGTGATATTTGGAAACCCATAGAGGGCTATGGTGAAAAAGGAAATATCCTCAGATGAAATCTGGAAAGAAGCTTTCTGAGAAACTGCTTAGTGTTCTGTTAATTCATCTCACAGAGTTACATCTGTATTTCGTGGATCTCTTTGCTAGCCTTATTTCTGTGGAATCTGAGAACAGATATTTCGCATCCCTTGGAAGACTATACGGCCAAAGGAAATATCCTCCGATAACATAGAGAAAGAAGCTTTCTGAGAAACTTCTTTGTGTTCTGTGAAATCATCTCACAGAGTTACAGCTTTCCCATCAAGAAGCCTTTCGCCAAGACAGTTCTTCTGGAATTGGCAGAGTGTTATTTGGAAGCCCATAGAGGGCTATGGTGAAAAAGGAAATATCCTCAGATGAAATCTGGAAAGAAGCTTTCTGAGAAACTGCTTAGTGTTCTGTTAATTCATCTCACAGAGTTACTTCTGTATTTCGTCAATCTCTTTGCTAGACTTATTTCTGTGGAATCTGAGAACAGATATTTCGGATCCCTCGGAAGACTATAGGGCCAAAGGAAATATCCTCCGATAACAAAGAGAAAGAAGCTTTCTGAGAAACTTCTTTGTGTTCTTTGAAATCATCTCACAGAGTTACAGCTTTCCCCTCAAGAAGCCTTTCGCTAAGACCGTTCTTGTGGAATTGGCAAAGTGATATTTGGAAGTCCATAGAGGGCTATGGTGAAAAAGGAAATATCCTCAGATGAAATCTGGAAAGAAGCTTTCTGAGAAACTGCTTAGTGTTCTGTTAATTCATCTCACAGAGTTACATCTGTATTTCGTGGATCTCTTTGCTAGCCTTATTTCTGTGGAATTTGAGAACAGATATTTCGGATCCCTTGGAAGACTATAGGGACAAAGGAAATATCCTCCGAGAACAAAGAGAAAGAAGCTTTCTGAGAAACTTCTTTGTGTTCTGTGAAATCATCTCACAGAGTTACAGCTTTCCCCTCAAGAAGCCTTTCGCTAAGACAGTTCTTGTGGAATTGGCAAAGTGATGTTTGGAAGCCCATAGAGGGCTATGGTGAAAAAGGAAATATCCTCAGATGAAATCCGGAAAGAAGCTTTCTGAGAAACTGCTTAGTTTTCTGCTAATTCACCTCACAGCGTTACATCTGTATTTCGTGGATCTCTTTGCTAGCCTTAATTCTGTGGAATCTGAGAACAGATATTTCGGATCCCTTGGAAGACTATAGGGCCAAAGGAAATATCCTCCAATAAAAAAGAGAAAGAAGCTTTCTGAGAAACTTATTTGTGTTGTTTGAAATCATCTCACAGAGTTACAGCTTTCCCCTCAAGAAGCCTTTCGCTAAGACAGTTCTTGTGGAATTGGCAAAGTGATATTTGGAAGCCCATAGAGGGCTACGGTGAAAAAGGAAATATCCTCAGATGAATTCTGGAAAGAAGCTTTCTGAGAAACTGCTTAGTGTTCTGTTAATTCATCTCACAGAGTTACATCTATATTTCGTCGATCTCTTTGCTAGTCTTATTTCTGTGGAATCTGAGAACAGATATTTCGCATCCCTTGGAAGACTATTGGGCCAAAGGAAATATCCTCCGATAACAGAAAGAAAGAAGCTTTCTAAGAAACTGCTTTGTGTTCTGTGAAATCATCTCACAGAGTTACAGCTTTCCCATCAAGAAGCCTTTCGCCAAGACAGTTCTTCTGGAATTGGCAGAGTGATATTTGGAAGCCCATAGAGGGCTATGGTGAAAAAGGAAATAACCTCAGATGAAATCTCGAAAGAAGCTTTTTGAGAAACTGCTTAGTGTTCTGTTAATTCATCTCACAGAGTTACATCTGTGTTTCGTCGATCTCTTTGCTAGACTTATTTCTGTGGAATCTGAGAAAAGATATTTCGGATCCCTTAGAAGACTATAGGGCCAAAGGAAATATCCTCCGATGACAAAGAGAAAGAAGCTTTCTGAGAAACTTCTTTGTGTTCTGTGAAATCATCTCACAGAGTTACAGCTTTCCCCTCAAGAAGCCTTTTGTTAAGACAGTTCTTGTGGAATTGGCAAAGTGATATTTGGAAGCCCATAGAGGGCTATGGTGAAAAAGGAAATATCCTCAGATGAAATCTGGAAAGAAGCTTTCTGAGAAACTGCTTAGTGTTCTGTTAATTCATCTCACAGAGTTACATCTGTATTTCTTCGATCTCTTTGCTAGCCTTATTTCTGTGGAATCTGAGAACAGATATTTCGGATCCCTTGGAAGACTATAGGTCCAAAGGAAATATCCTCCGATAACAAAGAGAAAGAAGCTTTCTGAGAAACTTCTTTGTGTTCTTTGAAATCAATTCACAGAGTTACAGCTTTCCCCTCAAGAAGCCTTTCGCTAAGACAGTTCTTGTGGAATTGGCAATCGATATTTGGAAGCCCATAGAGGGCTATGGTGAAAAAGGAAATATCCTCAGATGAAATCTGGAAAGAAGCTTTCTGAGAAACTGCTTAGTGTTCTGTTAATTCATCTCACAGAGTTACATCTGTATTTCGTAGATATCTTTGCTAGCCTTATTTCTGTGGAATCTGAGATCAGATATTTCGGATCCCTTGGAAGACTATAGGGCCAAAGGAAATATCCTCCGATAACAGAGAGAAAGAAGCTTTCTGAGAAACTTCTTTGTGTTCTGTGAAATCATCTCACAGAGTTACAGCTTTCCCCTCAAGAAGCCTTTCGCCAAGACAGTCCTTCTGGAATTGGCAGAGTGATATTTGGAAGCCCATAGAGGGCTATGGTGAAAAAGGAAATATCCACAGATGAAATCTGGAAAGAAGCTTTCTGAGAAACTGCTTAGTGTTCTGTTAATTCATCTCACAGAGTTACATGTGTATTTCGTGGATCTTTTTGCTAGCCTTATTTCTGTGGAATCTGAGAACAGATATTTCGGATCCCTTGGAAGTCTATAGGGCCAAAGGAAATATCCTCCGATAACAAAGAGAAAGAAGCTTTCTGAGAAACTTCTTTGTGTTCTGTGAAATCATCTCACAGAGTTACAGCTTTCCCCTCAAGAAGCCTTTCGCCAAGACAGTTCTTGTGGAATTGGCAAAGTGATATTTGGAAGCCCATAGAGGGCTATGGTGAAAAAGGAAATATCCTCAGATGAAATCTGGAAAGAAGCTTTCTGAGAAACTGCTTAGTGTTCTGTTAATTCATCTCACATAGTTACATCTGTATTTCGTCGATCTCTTTGCTAGCGTTATTTCTGTGGAATCTCTGAATAGACATTTCTTATCCCTTGGAAGACTATAAGTGTAAAGGAAATATCCTCCGATAACAAAGAGAAAGAAGCTTTCTGAGAAACTTCTTTGTGTTCTGTGAAATCAATTCACAGAGTTACAGCTTTCCCCTCAAGAAGCCTTTCGCCAAAACAGTTCTTGTGGAATTGGCAGAGTGATATTTGGAAGCCCATAGAGGTCTATGGTGAAAAAGGAAATATCCTCAGATGAAATCTGGAAAGAAGCTCTCTGAGAAACTGCTTAGTGTTCTGTTAATTCATCTCACAGAGTTACATCTGTATTTCTTCGATCTCTTTGCTAGCCTTATTTCTGTGGAATCTGAGAACAGATATTTCGGATCCCTTGGAAGACTATAGGGCCAAAGGAAATATCCTCCGATAACAAAGAGAAAATAGCTTTCTGAGAAACTTCTTTTTGTTCTTTGACATCATCTCACAGAGTTACAGCTTTCCCCTCAAGAAGCCTTTCGTTAAGACAGTTCTTGTGGAATTGGCAAAGTGATATTTGGAAGCCCATAGATGGCTATGGTTAAAAAAGGAAATATCCTCAGATGAAATCTGGAAAGAAGCTTTCTGAGAAACTGCTTAGAGTTCTGTTAATTCATCTCAGAGAGTTACATCTGTATTTCGTGGATCTCTTTGCTTGCCTTATTTCTGTGGAATCTGAGAACAGATATTTCGGATCCCTTGGAAGACTATAGGGCCAAAGGAAATATCTTCCGATAACAAAGAGAAAGAAGCTTTCTGAGAAACATCCTTGTGTTCTGTGAAATCATCTCTCAGAGTTACAGCTTTCCCCTCAAGAAGCCTTTCGCCAAGACAGTTCTTGTGCAATTGGCAAAGTGATATTTGGAAGCCCATAGAGGGCTATGGTGAAAAAGGAAATATCCTCAGATGAAATCTGGAAAGAATCTTTCAGAGAAACTGCTTAGTGTTCTGTTAATTCATCTCACAGAGTTACATGTGTATTTCGTGGATCTCTTTGCTAGCCTTATTTCTGTGGAATCTGAGAACAGATATTTCGGATCCCTTGGAAGACTATTCGGCCAAAGGAAATATCCTCCGATAACAAAGAGAAAGAAGCTTTCTGAGAAACTTCTTTGTGTTCTGTGAAATCATCTCACAGAGTTACAGCTTTCCCCTCAAGAAGCCTTTCTCCAAGGCAATTCTTGTGGAATTGGCAAAGTGATATTTGGAAGCCCATAGAGGGCTATGGTGAAAAAGGAAATATCCTCAGATGAAATATGGAAAGAAGCTTTCTGAGAAACTGCTTAGTGTTCTGTTAATTCATCTCGCAGAGTTACATCTGTATTTCGTCGATCTCTTTGCTTGCCTTATTTCTGTGGAATCTGAGGACAGATATTTCGGATCCCTTGGAAGACTATAGGGCCAAAGCTAATATCGTCCGATAACAAAGAGAAAGAAGCTTTCTGAGAAACTTCTTCGTGTTCTGTGAAATCACCTCACAGAGTTACATCTTTCCCCTCATGAAGCCTTTCGCTAAGACAGTTCTTGTGGAATTGGCAAAGTGATATTTGGAAGCCCATAGAGGGCTATGGTGAAAAAGAAAATATGCTCAGATGAAATCTGGAAAGAAGCTTTCTGAGAAACTGCTTAGTGTTCTGTTAATTCATCTCACCGAGTTACATCTGTATTTCGTGGATATCGTTGCTAGCCTTATTTCTGTGGAATCTCAGAACAGATATTTCGGATCCCTTTGAAGACTATAGGGCCAAAGGAAATATCCTCCGATAACAAAGAGAAAGAAGCTTTCTGAGAAACTTCTTCGTGTTCTTTGAAATCATCTCACAGAGTTACAGCTTTCCCTCAAGAAGCCTTTCGCTAAGACACTTCTTGTGGAATTGGCAAAGTGATATTTGGAAGCCCATAGAGGGCTACGGTGAAAAAGGAAATATCCTCAGATGAAATCTGGAAAGAAGCTTTCTGAGAAACTGCTTAGTGTTCTGTTAATTCATCTCACAGAGTTACATCTGTATTTCGTCGATCTCTTTGCTAGCCTTATTTCTGTGGAATCTGAGAACAGATTATTCGCATCCCTAGGAAGACTATAGGGCCAAAGGAAATATCCTCCGATAACAAAGAGAAAGAAGCTTTCTGAGAAACTTCTTTGTGTTCTTTGTAATCATCTCACAGAGTTACAGCTTTCCCCTCCAGAAGCCTTTCGCTGAGACAGTTCTTGTGGAATTGGCAAAGTGATATTTGGAAGCCCCTAGAGGGCTATGGTGAAAAAGGAAATATCCTCCGATGAAATCTGGAAAGAAGCTTTCTGAGAAACTCCTTAGTGTTTTCTTAATTCATCTCACAGAGTTACATCTGTATTTCGTCGATCTCTTTGCTAGCCTTATTTCTGTGGAATCTGAGAACAGATATTTCGGGTCCCTTTGAAGACTATAGGGCCGAAGGAAATATCCTCTGCTAACAAAGAGAAAGAAGCTTTCTGAGAAACTTCTTTGTGTTCTGTGAAATCATCTCAGACAGTTACAGCTTTCCCCTCAAGAACTCTTTCGCCAAGACAGTTCTTGTGGAATTGGCAAAGTGATATTTGGAAGCCCATAGAGGGCTAAGGTGTAAAAGGAAACATCATCAGATGAAATCCGGAAAGAAGCTTTCTGAGAAACTGCTTAGTTTTCTGCTAATTCACCTCACAGAGTTACATCTGTATTTCGTGGATCTCTTTGCTAGCCTTAATTCTGTGGAATCTGAGAACAGATATTTCGGATCCCTTGGAAGACTATAGGTCCAAAGGAAAAATCCTCCAATAACAAAGAGAAAGATGGTTTCTGAGAAACTTCTTTGTGTTCTTTGAAATCATCTCACAGAGTTACAGCTTTCCCCTCAAGAAGCCTTTCGCTAAGACAGTTCTTGTGGAATTGGCAAAGTGATATTTGGAAGCCCTTAGAGGGCTATGGTGAAAAAGGAAATATCCTCCGATGAAATCTGGAAAGAAGCTATCTGAGAAACTGCTTAGTGTTCTGTTAATTCATCTCACAGAGTTACATCTGTATTTCGTGGATATCTTTGCTAGCCTTATTTCCGTGGAATCTGAGAACAGATATTTCGCATCCCTTGGAAGACTATTGGGCCATAGGAAATATCCTCCGATAACAAAGAGAAAGAAGCTTTCTGAGAAACTTCTTTGTGTTCTGTGAAATCATCTCAAACAGTTACAGCTTTCCCCTCAAGAACTCTTTCGCCAAGACAGTTCTTGTGGAATTGGCAAAGTGATATTTGGAAGCCCATAGAGGGCTAGGGTGAAAAAGGAAATATCCTCAGATGAAATCTGGAAAGAAGCTTTCTGAGAAACTGCTTAGTGTTCTGTTAATTCATCTCACAGAGTTACATCTGTATTTCGTGGATCTCTTTGCTAACCTTATTTCTGTGGAATCTGAGAACAGATATTTCGGATCCCTTGGAAAACTATAGGGCCAAAGGAAATATCCTCCGATAACAAAGAGAAAGAAGCTTTCTGAGAAACTTCTTTGTGTTCTGTGAAATCAACTCACAGAGTTACAGCTTTCCCCTCAAGAAGACTTTCGCCAAGACAGTTCTTTTGGAATTGGCAAAGTGATATTTGGAAGCCCATAGAGGGCTATGGTGAAAAAGGAAATATCCTCAGATGAAATCTGGAAAGAAGCTTTCTGAGAAACTGCTTAGTGTTCTGTTAATTCATCTCACAGAGTTACATCTGTATTTCGTGGATCTCTTTGCTAGCCTTATTTCTGTGGAATCTCAGAACAGATATTTCGGATCCCTTGGAAGAGTATAGGGCCAAAGGAAATATCCTCCGATAACAAAGAGAAAGAAGCTTTCTGAGAAACTTCTTTGTGTTCTTTGAAATCATCTAACAGAGTTACAGCTTTCCCCTCCAGAAGCCTTTCGCTAAGACAGTTCTTGTGGAATTGGCAAAGTGATATTTGGAAGCCCATAGAGGGCTATGGTGAAAAAGGAAATATCCTCAGATGAAATCTGGAAAGAAGCTTTCTGAGAAACTGCTTTGTGTTCTGTTAATTCATCTCACAGAGTTACATCTGTATTTCGTGGATCTCTTAGCTAGCCTTATTTCTGTGGAATCTGAGAACAGATATTTCGGATTCCTTGGAAGACTATAGGGCCAAAGGAAATATCCTCCGATAACAAAGAGAAAGAAGCTTTCTGAGAAACTTCTTTGTGTTCTGTGAAATCAACTCACAGAGTTACAGCTTTCCCCTCAAGAAGACTTTCGCCAAGACAGTTCTTTTGGAATTGGCAAAGTGATATTTGGAAGCCCATAGAGGGCTATGGTGAAAAAGGAAATATCCTCAGATGAAATCTGGAAAGAAGCTTTCTGAGAAACTGCTTAGTGTTCTGTTAATTCATCTCACAGAGTTACATCTGTATTTCGTGGATCTCTTTGTTAGCCTTATTTCTGTGGAATCTCAGAACAGATATTTCGGATCCCTTGGAAGACTATAGGTCCAAAGGAAATATCCTCCGATAACAAAGAGAAAGAAGCTTTCTGAGAAACTTCTTTGTGTTCTTTGAAATCATCTCACAGAGTTACAGCTTTCCCCGCAAGAAGCCTTTCGCTAAGACAGTTCTTGTGGAATTGGCAAAGTGATATTTGGAAGCCCATAGAGGGCTATGGTGAAAAAGGAAATATCCTCCGATAAAATCTGGAAAGAAGCTTTCTGAGAAACTGCTTAGTGTTCTGTTAATTCATCTCACAGAGTTACATCTGTATTTCGTGGATCTCTTTGCTAGCCTTATTTCTGTGGAATCTGAGAACAGATATTTCGGATCCCTTGGAAGACTATAGGGCCAAAGGAAATATCCTCCGAAAACAGAGAGAAAGAAGCTTTCTGAGAAACTTCTTTGTGTTCTGTGAAATCATCTCACAGAGTTACAGCTTTCCCTTCAAGAAGCCTTTCGCCAAGACAGTTTTTCTGGAATTGGCAGAGTGATATTTGGAAGCCCATAGAAGGCTATGGTGAAAAAGGAAATATCCTCCGATGAAATCTGGAAAGAAGCTTTCTGAGCAACTGCTTAGTGTTCTGTTAATTCATCTCACAGAGTTACATCTGTATTTCGTGGATCTCTTTGCTAGCCTTATTTCTGTGGAATCTGAGAACAGATATTTGGGATCCCTTGGAAGACTATTGGGCCAAAGGAAATATCCTCCGATAAGAAAGAGAAAGAAGCTTTCTGAGAAACTTCTTTGTGTTCTGTGAAATCATCTCACACAGTTACAGCTTTCCCCTCAAGAACTCTTTCGCCAAGACAGTTCTTGTGGAATTGGCAAAGTGATATTTGGAAGCCCATAGAGGGCTATGGTGAAAAAGGAAATATCCTCAGATGTAATCTGGAAAGAAGCTTTCTGAGAAACTGCTTAGTGTTCTGTTAATTCATCTCACAGAGTTACATGTGTATTTCTTGGATATCTTTGCTAGCCTTATTTCTGTGGAATCTGAGAACAGATATTTCGGATCCCTTGGAAGACTATAGGGCCAAAGGAAATATCCTCCGATAACAAAGAGAAAGAATCTTTCTGAGAAACTTCTTTGTGTTCTGTGAAATCAACTCACAGAGTTACAGCTTTCCCCTCAAGAAGACTTTCGCCAAGACAGTTCTTGTGGAATTGGGAAAGTGATATTTGGAAGCCCATAGAGGGCTATGGTGAAAAAGGAAATATCCTCAGATGAAATCTGGAAAGAAGCTTTCTGAGAAACTGCTTAGTGTTCTGTTAATTCATCTCACAGAGTTACATCTGTATTTCGTCGATCTCTTTGCTAGCCTTATTTCTGTGGAATCTGAGAACAGATATTTCGGATCCCTTGGAAGACTATAGGGCCAAAGGAAATATCCTCCAATAACAAAGAGAAAGAAGGTTTCTGAGAAACTTCTTTGTGTTCTTTGAAATCATCTCACAGAGTTACAGCTTTCCCCTCAAGAAGCCTTTCGCTAAGACAGTTCTTGTGGAATTGGCAAAGTGATATTTGGAAGCCCATAGAGGGCTATCGTGAAAAAGGAAATATCCTCCGATGAAATCTGGAAAGAAGCTTTCTGAGAAACTGCTTAGTGTTCTGTTAATTCATCTCACAGAGTTACATCTGTATTTCGTGGATCTCTTTGCTAGCCTTATTTCTGTGGAATCTGAGAACAGATATTTCGGATCCCTTGGAAGACTATAGGGCCAAAGGAAATATCCTCCGATAACAAAGAGAAAGAAGCTTTCTGAGAAACTTCTTTGTGTTCTGTGAAATCATCTCACAGAGTTACAGCTTTCCCCTCAAGAAGCCTTTCGTTAAGACAGTTCTTGTGGAATTGGCAATGTGATATTTGGAAGCCCATAGAGGGCTATGGTGAAAAAGTAAATATCCTCAGATGAAATCTGGAAAGAAGCTTTCTGAGAAACTGCTTAGTGTTCTGTTAATTCACCTCACAGAGTTACATCTGTATTTCGTGGATCTCTTTGCTAGTCTTATTTCTGTGGAATCTCAGAACACATATTTCGGATCCCTTGGAAGACTATAGGTCCAAAGGAAATATCCTCCGATAACAAAGAGAAAGAAGCTTTCTGAGAAACTTCTTTGTGTTCTTTGAAATCATCTCACAGAGTTACATCTTTCCCCTCAAGAAGCCTTTCGCTAAGACAGTTCTTGTGGAATTGGCAAAGTGATATTTGGAAGCCCATAGAGGGCTATGGTGAAAAAGGAAATATCCTCAGATGAAATCTGGAAAGAAGCTTTCTGAGAAACTGCTTAGTGTTCTGTTAATTCATCTCACAGAGTTACATCTGTATTTCGTGGATATCTTTGCTAGCCTTATTTCTGTGGAATCTGAGAACAGATATTTCGGATCCCTTGGAAGACTATGGGGCCAAAGGAAATATCCTCCGATAACAAAGAGAAAGAAGCTTTCTGAGAAACTTCTTTGTGTTCTGTGAAATCATCTCACAGAGTTACAGCTTTCCCCTCACGAAGACTTTCGCTAAGACAGTTCTTGTGGAATTGGCAAAGTGATATTTGGAAGCCCATAGAGGGCTATGGTGAAAAAGAAAATATCCTCAGATGAAATTTGGAAAGAACCTTTCTGAGAAACTGCTTAGTGTTCTGTTAATTCATCTCACAGAGTTACATCTGTATTTCGTCGATCTCTTTGCTAGCCTTATTTCTGTGGAATCTGAGAACAGATATTTCGCATCCCTTGGAAGACTGTAGGGCCAAAGGAAATATCCTCCGATAACAGAGAGAATGAAGCTTTCTGAGAAACTTCATTGTGTTCTGTGAAACCATCTCACAGAGTTACAGCTTTCCCCTCAAGAAGCCTTTCGCAAAGACAGTTCTTCTGGAATTGGCAGAGTGATATTTGGAAGGCCATAGAGGGCTATGGTGAAAAAGGAAATATCCTCAGATGAAATCTGGAAAGAAGTTTCTGAGAAGCTGCTTAGTGTTCTGTTAATTCATTTCCCAGAGTTACATCTGTATTTCGTGGATCTCTTTGCTAGCCTTATTTCTGTGGAATCTGAGAACAGATATTTCGGATCCCTTGGAAGACTATAGGGCCAAAGGAAATATCCTCCGATAATAGAGAGAAAGAAGCTTTCTGAGAAACTTCTTTGTGTTCTGTGAAATCATCTCACAGAGTTACAGCTTTCCCTTCAAGAAGCCTCTCGCCAAGACAGTTCTTCTGGAATTGGCAGAGTGATATTTGGAAGCCCATAGAGGGCTATGGTGAAAAAGGAAATATCCTCCGATGAAATCTGGAAAGAAGCTTTTTGAGACACTGCTTAGTGTTCTTTTAATTCATCTCACAGAGTTACATCTGTATTTCGTGGATCTCTTTGCTAGCCTTATTTCTGTGGAATCTGAGAACAGATATTTCGGATCCCTTGGAAGACTATACGGCCAAAGGAAATATCCTCTGATAACAAAGAGAAAGAAGCTTTCTGAGAAACTTCTTTGTGTTCTGTGAAATCATCTCACAGAGTTACAGCTTTCCCCTCAAGAAGCCTTTCGCTAAGACAGTTCTTGTGGAATTGGCAAAGTGATATTTGGAAGCCCATAGAGGGCTGTCGTGAAAAAGCAAATATCCTCCGATGAAATCTGGAAAGAATCTTTCTGAGCAACTGCTTAGTGTTCTGTTAATTCATCTCACAGAGTTACATCTGTATTTCGTGGATCTCTTTGCTAGCCTTATTTCTGTGTAATCTGAGAACAGATATTTCGGATCCCTTGGAAGACTATAGGGCCAAAGGAAATTACCTCCGATAACAAAGAGAAAGAAACTTTCTGAGAAACTTCTTTGTGTTCTTTGACATCATCTCACAGAGTTACAGCTTTCCCCTCAAGAAGCCTTTCGATAAGACAGTTCTTGTGGAATTGGCAAAGTGATATTTGGAAGCCCTAGAGGGCTATGGTGAAAAAGGAAATATCCTCAGATGAAATCTGGAAAGAAGCTTTCTGAGAAACTGCTTAGTGTTCTGTTAATTCATCTCACAGAGTTACATCTGTATTTCGTGGATCTCTTTGCTAGCCTTATTTCTGTGGAATCTGAGAACAGATATTTCGGATCCCTTGGAAGACTATAGGGCCAAAGGAAATATCCTCCGATAACAAAGAGAAAGAAGCTTTCTGAGAAACTTCTTTGTGTTCTTTGAAATCATCTCACAGAGTTACAGCTTTCCCCTCAAGAAGCCTTTCGCTAAGATAGTTCTTGTGGAATTGGCAAAGTGATATTTGGAAGCCCATAGAGGGCTATGGTGAAAAAGGAAATATCCTCAGATGAAATCTGGAAAGAAGCTTTCTGAGAAACTGCTTAGTGTTCTCTTAATTCATCTCACAGAGTTACATCTGTATGTCGTGGAACTCTTTGCTAGCCTTATTTCTGTGGAATCTGAGAACATATATTTCGGATCCCTTGGAAGACTTTAGGGCCAAAGGAAATATGCTCCGATAACAAAGAGAAAGAAGCTTTCTGAGAAACTTCTTTGTGTTCTTTGAAATCATCTCACAGAGTTACAGCGTTCCCCTCAAGAAACCTTTTGCTAAAACAGTTTTTGTGGAATTGGCAAAGTGATATTTGGAAGCCCATAGAGGGCTATGGTGAAAAAGGAAATATCCTCAGATGAAATCTGGAAAGAAGCTTTCTGAGAAACTGCTTAGTGTTCTGTTAATTCATCTCACCGAGTTACATCTGTATCTCGTGGATCTCTTTGCTAGCCTTATTTCTGTGGAAACTGAGAACAGATATTTCGGAACCCTTGGAAGACTTTAGGGCCAAAGGAAATATCCTCCGATAACAAAGAGAAAGAAGCTTTCTGAGAAACTTTCTTGTGTTCTTTGAAATCATCTCACAGAGTTACAGCGTTGCCCTCAAGAAGCCTTTTGGTAAAACAGTTTTTGTGGAATTGGCAAAGTGATATTTGGAAGCTCATAGAGGGCTACGGTGAAAAAGGAAATATCCTCAGATGAAATCTGGAAAGATGCTTTCTGAGAAACTTCTTAGTGTTCTGTTAATTCATCTCACCGAGTTACATCTGTATTTCGTGGATCTCTTTGCTAGCCTTATATCTGTGGAATCTGAGAAGAGATATTTCGGATCCCTTGGAACACTATGGGGCCAAAGGAAATACTCTCCGATAACAAAGAGAAAGAAGCTTTCTGAGAAACTTCTTTGTGTTCTGTGAAATCATCTCACAGAGTTACAGCTTTCCCCTCAAGAACCCTTTCGCTAAGACAGTTCTTGTGGAATTGGGAAAGTGATATTTGGAAGCCCATAGAGGGCTATGGTGAAAAAGGAAATATCCTCAGATGAAATCTGGAAAGAAGCTTTCTGAGAAACTTCTTAGTGTTCTGTTAATTCATCTCACAGAGTTACATCTGTATTTCGTGGATATCTTTGCTAGCCTTATTTCTGTGGAATCTGAGAACAGATATTTCGGATCCCTTGGAAGACTATTGGGCCAAAGGAAATATCCTCCGATAACAGAGAGAAAGAAGCTTTCTGAGAAACTTCTTTGTGTTCTGTGAAATCATCTCACGGAGTTACAGCTTTCCCCTCAAGAAGCCTTTCGCCAAGACAGTTCTTCTGGAATTGGCAGAGTGATATTTGGAAGGCCATAGAGGGCTATGGTGAAAAAGGAAATATCCTCAGATGAAATCTGGAAAGAAGCTTTCTGAGAAACTGCTTAGTGTTGTGTTAATTCATTTCACAGAGTTACATCTGTATTTCGTCGATCTCTTTGCTAGCCTTATTTCTGTGGAATCTGAGAACAGATATTTCGCATCCCTTGGAAGACTATAGGGCCAAAGGAAATATCCTCCGATAAGAGAGAGAAAGAAGCTTTCTGAGAAACTTCTTTGTGTTCTGTGAAGTCATCTCACAGAGTTACAGCTTTCCCCTCAAGAAGCCTTTCGCTAAGACAGTTCTTGTGGAATTGGCAAAGTGATATTTGGAAGCCCCTAGAGGGCGATGGTGAAAAAGGAAATATCCTCCGATGAAATCTGGAAAGAAGCTTTCTGAGAAACTTCTTAGTGTTCTGTTAATTCATCTCACAGAGTTACATCTGTATTTCATGGATCTCTTTGCTAGCCTTATTTCTGTGGAATCTGAGAACAGATATTTCGGATCCCTGGGAAGACTATAGGGCCAAAGGAAATATCCTCCAATAACAAAGAGAAAGAAACTTTCTGAGAAACTTCTTTGTGTTCTTTGAAATCATCTCACAGAGTTACAGCTTTCCCCTCAAGAAGCCTTTCGCTAAGATAGTTCTTGTGGAATTGGCAAAGTGATATTTGGAAGCCCATAGAGGGCTATGGTGAAAAAGGAAATATCCTCAGATGAAATCTGGAAAGAAGCTTTCTGAGAAACTGCTTAGTGTTCTCTTAATTCATCTCACAGTGTTACATCTGTATGTCGTGGAACTCTTTGCTAGCCTTATTTCTGTGGAATCTGAGAACAGATATTTCGGATCCCTTGGAAGACTTTAGGGCCAAAGGAAATATGCTCCGATAACAAAGAGAAAGAAGCTTTCTGAGAAACTTCTTTGTGTTCTGTGAAATCATCTCACAGAGTTACAGCTTTCCCCTCAAGAAGCCTTTCTCCAAGACAGTTTTTGTGGAATTGGCAAAGTGATATTTGGAAGCCCATAGAGGGCTATGGTGAAAAAGGAAATATCCTCAGATGAAATCTGGAAAGAAGCTTTCTGAGAAACTGCTTAGTGTTCTGTTAATTCATCTCACAGAGTTACATCTGTATTTCGTGGATATCTTTGCTAGCCTTATTTCTGTGGAATCTGAGAACAGATATTTCGGATCCCTTGGAAGACTATTGGGCCAAAGGAAATATCCTCCGATAACAAAGAGAAAGAAGCTTTCTGAGAAACTTCTTTGTGTTCTGTGAAATCATCTCACAGAGTTACAGCTTTCCCCTCAAGAAGCCTTTCGCCAAGACAGTTCTTCTGGAATTGGCAGAGTGATATTTGGAAGGCCATAGAGGGCTATGGTGAAAAAGGAAATATCCTCAGATGAAATCTGGAAAGAAGCTTTCTGAGAAACTGCTTAGTGTTCTGTTAATTCATCTCACCGAGTTACATCTGTATTTCGTGGATCTCTTTGCTAGCCTTATATCTGTGGAGTCTGAGAAGAGATATTTAGGATCCCTTGGAAGACTATGGGGTCGTTGGAAATATCCTCCGATAACAAAGAGAAAGAAGCTTTCTGAGAAACTTCTTTGTGTTCTGTGAAATCATCTCACAGAGTTACAGCTTTCCCCTCAAGAAGCCTTTCGTTAAGACAGTTCTTGTGGAATTGGCAATGTGATATTTGGAAGCCCATAGAGGGCTATGGTGAAAAAGGAAATATCCTCCGATGAAATCTGGAAAGAGGCTTTCTGAGAAACTGCTTAGTGTTCTGTTAATTCATCTCACAGAGTTACATGTGTATTTCGTGGATCTCTTTGCTAGCCTTATTTCTGTGGAATCTGAGAACAGATATTTCGGATCCCTTGGAAGACTATAGGGCCAAAGGAAATATCCTCCAATAACAAAGAGAAAGAAGCTTTCTGAGAAACTTATTTGTGTTCTTTGAAATCATCTCACAGAGTTACAGCTTTCCCCTCAAGAAGCCTTTCGCTAAGACAGTTCTTGTGGAATTGGCAAAGTGATATTTGGAAGCCCATAGAGGGCTATGGTGAAAAAGGAAATATCCTCCGATGTAATCTGGAAAGAAGCTTTCTGAGAAACTGCTTAGTGTTCTGTTAATTCATCTCACATAGTTACATCTGTATTTCGTCAATCTCTTTGCTAGCCTTATTTCTGTGGAATCTGAGAACAGATATTTCGCATCCCTTGGAAGACTGTTGGGCCAAAGGAAATATCCTCCGATAACAGAGAGTAAGAAGCTTTCTGAGAAACTTCTTTGTGTTCTGTGAAATCATCTCACAGAGTTACAGCTTTCCCCTCAAGAAGCCTTTGGCCAAGACAGTTCTTCTGGAATTGGCAGAGTGATATTTGGAAGGCCATAGAGGGCTATGGTGAAAAAGGAAATATCCTCAGATGAAATCTGGAAAGAAGTTTCTGAGAAACTGCTTAGTGTTCTGTTAATTCATCTCACAGAGTTACATCTGTATTTCGTCGATCTCTTTGCTAGCCTTATTTCTGTGGAATCTGAGAACAGATATTTCGGATCCCTTGGAAGACTATAGGGCCAAAGGAAATATCCTCCGATAACAGAGAGAAAGAAGCTTTCTGAGAAACTTCTTTGTGTTCTGTGAAATCATCTCACAGAGTTACAGCTTTCCCTTCAAGAAGTCTTTGGCCAAGACAGTTCTTCTGGAATTGGCAAAGTGATATTTGGAAGCCCATAGAGGGCTATGGTGAAAAAGGAAATATCCTCAGATGAAATCTGGAAAGAAGCTTTCTGAGAAACTGCTTAGTGTTCTGTTAATTCATCTCACAGAGTTACATCTGTATTTCGTCGATCTCTTTGCTAGCCTTATTTCTGTGGAATCTGAGAACAGATATTTCGGATCCCTTGGAAGACTATAGGGCCAAAGGAAATATCCTCCGATAACAAAGAGAAAGAAGCTTTCTGAGAAACTTCTTTGTGTTCTGTGAAATCATCTCACAGAGTTACAGCTTTCCCCTCAAGAAGCCTTTCGCTAAGTCAGTTCTTGTGGAATTGGCAAAGTGATATTTGGAAGCCCATAGAGGGCTATGCTGAAAAAGGAAATATCCTCAGATGAAATCTGGAAAGAAGCTTTCTGAGAAACTGCTTAGTGTTCTCTTAATTTATCTCACAGAGATACATCTGTATTTCGTGGAAATCTTTGCTAGCCTTATTTCTGTGGAATCTGAGAACAGATATTTCGGATCCCTTGGAAGACTTTAGGGCCAAAGGAAATATCCTCCGATAACAAAGAGAAAGAAGCTTTCTGAGAAACTTCTTTGTGTTCTTTGAAATCATCTCACAGAGTTACAGCGTTCCCCTCAAGAAGCCTTTTGCTAAAACAGTTTTTGTGGAATTGGCAAAGTGATATTTGGAAGCCCATAGAGGGCTATGGTGAAAAAGGAAATATCCTCAGATGAAATCTGGAAAGAAGCTTTCTGAGAAACTGCTTAGTGTTCTGTTAATTCATCTCACCGAGTTACATCTGTATTTCGTGGATCTCTTTGCTAACCTTATATCTGTGGAGTCTGAGAAGAGATATTTAGGATCCCTTGGAAGACTATGGGGCCGTTGGAAATATCCTCCGATAACAAAGAGAAAGAAGCTTTCTGAGAAACTTCTTTGTGTTCTGTGAAATCATCTCACAGAGTTACAGCTTTCCCCTCAAGAAGCCTTTCGTTAAAACAGTTCTTGTGGAATTGGCAATGTGATATTTGGAAGCCCATAAAGGGCTATGGTGAAAAAGGAAATATCCTCAGATGAAATCTGGAAAGAAGCTTTCTGAGAAACTGCTTAGTGTTCTGTTAATTCATCTCACAGAGTTACATCTGTATTTCGTGGATCTCTTTGCTAGCCTTATTTCTGTGGAATCTCAGAACAGATATTTCGGATCCCTTGGAAGACTATAGGTCCAAAGGAAATATCCTCCGATAACAAAGAGAAAGAAGCTTTCTGAGAAACTTCTTTGTGTTCTTTGAAATCATCTCACAGAGTTACAGCTTTCCCCTCAAGAAGCCTTTGGCTAAGACAGTTCTTGTGGTATTGGCAAAGTGATATTTGGAAGCCCATAGAGGGCTATGGTGAAAAAGGAAATATCCTCGGATGAAATTTGGAAAGAAGCTTTCTGAGAAACTGCTTAGTGTTCTGTTAATTCATCTCACAGAGTTACATCTGTATTTCGTGGATCTCTTTGCTAGCCTTATTTCTGTGGAATCTGAGAACATATATTTCGGATCCCTTGGAAGAATATTGGGCCAAAGGAAATATCCTCCGATAACAAAGAGAAAGAAGCTTTCTGAGAAACTTATTTGTGTTCTTTGAAATCATCTCACAGAGTTACAGCTTTCCCAAGAAGCCTTTCGCTAATACAGTTCTTGTGGAATTGGCAAAGTGATATTTGGAAGCCCATAGAGGGCTATGGTGAAAAAGGAAATATCCTCAGATGAAATCTGGAAAGAAGCTTTCTGAGAAACTGCTTAGTGTTCTGTTAATTCATCTCACAGAGTTACATCTGTATTTCGTGGATCTCTTTGCTAGCCTTATTTCTGTGGAATCTGAGAACAGATATTTCGGATCCCTTGGAAGACTATAGGCCCAAAGGAAATATCCTCCGATAACACAGAGAAAGAAGCTTTCTGAGAAACTTCTTTGTGTTCTGTGAAATCAACTCACAGAGTTACAGCTTTCCCCTCAAGAAGACTTTCGCCAAGACAGTTCTTGTGGAATTGGCAAAGTGATATTTGAAAGCCCATAGAGGGCTATGGTGAAAAAAGAAATATCCTCAGATGAAATCTGGAAAGAAGCTTTCTGAGAAACTGCTTAGTGTTCTGTTAATTCATCTCACAGAGTTAAATCTGTATTTCGTGGATCTCTTTGCTAGCCTTATTTCTGTGGAATCTGATAACAGATATTTCGGATCCCTTGGAAGACTATAGGTCCAAAGGAAATATCCTCCAATAACAAAGAGAAAGAAGGTTTCTGAGAAACTTCTTTGTGTTCTTTGAAATCATCTCACAGAGTTACAGCTTTCCCCTCAAGAAGCCTTTCGCTAAGACAGTTCTTGTGGAATTGGCAAAGTGATATTTGGAAGCCCATAGAGGGCTATGGTGAAAAAGGAAATATCCTCAGATGAAATCTGGAAAGAAGCTTTCTGAGAAACTGCTTAGTGTTCTGTTAATTCATCTCACAGAGTTACATCTGTATTTCGTGGATCTCTTTGCTAGCCTTATTTCTGTGGAATCTGAGAACAGATATTTCGCATCCCTTGGAAGACTATAGGGCCAAAGGAAATATCCTCCGATAAGAGAGAGAAAGAAGCTTTCTGAGAAACTTCTTTGTGTTCTGTGAAATCATCTCACAGAGTTACAGCTTTCCCCTCAAGAAGCCTTTCGCTAAGACAGTTCTTGTGGAATTGGCAAAGTGATATTTGGAAGCCCATAGAGGGCTATGGTGAAAAAGAAAATATCCTCAGATGAAATCTGGAAAGAAGCTTTCTGAGAAACTGCTTAGTGTTCTGTTAATTCATCTCACATAGTTACATCTGTATTTCGTCAATCTCTTTGCTAGCCTTATTTCTGTGGAATCTGAGAACAGATATTTCGCATCCCTTGGAAGACTGTTGGGCCAAAGGAAATATCCTCCGATAACAGAGAGTAAGAAGCTTTCTGAGAAACTTCTTTGGGTTCTGTGAAATCATCTCACAGAGTTACAGCTTTCCCCTCAAGAAGCCTTTCGCCAAGACAGTTCTTCTGGAATTGGCAGAGTGATATTTGGAAGGCCATAGAGGGCTATGGTGAAAAAGGAAATATCCTCAGATGAAATCTGGAAAGAAGTTTCTGAGAAACTGCTTAGTGTTCTGTTAATTCATCTCACAGAGTTACATCTGTATTTCGTGGATCTCTTTGCTAGCCTTATTTCTGTGGAATCTGAGAACAGATATTTCGGATCCCTTGGAAGACTATAGGGCCAAAGGAAATATCCTCCGATAACAGAGAGAAAGAAGCTTTCTGAGAAACTTCTTTGTGTTCTGTGAAATCATCTCACAGAGTTACAGCTTTCCCTTCAAGAAGTCTTTGGCCAAGACAGTTCTTCTGGAATTGGCAGAGTGATATTTGGAAGCCCATAGAGGGCTATGGTGAAAAAGGAAATATCCTCAGATGAAATCTGGAAAGAAGCTTTCTGAGACACTGCTTAGTGTTCTTTTAATTCATCTCACAGAGTTACCTCTGTATTTCGTGGATCTCTTTGCTAGCCTTATTTCTGTGGAATCTGAGAACAGATATTTCGGATCCCTTGGAAGACTATAGGGCCAAAGGAAATATCCTCCGATAACAAAGAGAAAGAAGCTTTCTGAGAAACTTCTTTGTGTTCTGTGAAATCATCTCACAGAGTTACAGCTTTCCCCTCAAGAAGCCTTTCGCTAAGACAGTTCTTGTGGAATTGGCAAAGTGATATTTGGAAGCCCATAGAGGGCTATGGTGAAAAAAGAAATATCCTCAGATGAAATCTGGAAAGAAGCTTTCTGAGAAACTGCTTAGTGTTCTCTTAATTTATCTCACAGAGATACATCTGTATTTCGTGGAAATCTTTGCTAGCCTTATTTCTGTGGAATCTGAGAACAGATATTTCGGATCCCTTGGAAGACTTTATTGCCAAAGGAAATATCCTCCGATAACAAAGAGAAAGAAGCTTTCTGAGAAACTTCTTTGTGCTCTTTGAAATCATCGCACAGAGTTACAGCGTTCCCCTCAAGAAGCCTTTTGCTAAAACAGTTTTTGTTGAATTGGCAAAGTGATATTTGGAAGCCCATAGAGGGCTATGGTGAAAAAGGAAATATCCTCAGATGAAATCTGGAAAGAAGCTTTCTGAGAAACTGCTTAGTGTTCTGTTAATTCATCTCACCGAGTTACATCTGTATTTCGTGGATCTCTTTGCTAGCCTTATATCTGTGGAATCTGAGAAGAGATATTTAGGATCCCTTGGAAGACTATGGGGCCGTTGGAAATATCCTCCGATAACAAAGAGAAAGAAGCTTTCTGAGAAACTTCTTTGTGTTCTGTGAAATCATCTCACAGAGTTACAGCTTTCCCCTCAAGAAGCCTTTCGTTAAGACAGTTCTTGTGGAATTGGCAATGTGATATTTGGAAGCCCAAAGAGGGCTATGGTGAAAAAGGAAATATCCTCAGATGAAATCTGGAAAGAAGCTTTCTGAGAAACTGCTTAGTGTTCTGTTAATTCATCTCACAGAGTTACATCTGTATTTCGTGGATCTCTTTGCTAGCCTTATTTCTGTGGAATCTCAGAACAGATATTTCGGATCCCTTGGAAGACTATAGGTCCAAAGGAAATATCCTCCGATAACAAAGAGAAAGAAGCTTTCTGAGAAACTTCTTTGTGTTCTTTGAAATCATCTCACAGAGTTACAGCTTTCCCCTCAAGAAGCCTTTGGCTAAGACAGTTCTTGTGGTATTGGCAAAGTGATATTTGGAAGCCCATAGAGGGCTATGGTGAAAAAGGAAATATCCTCCGATGAAATCTGGAAAGAAGCTTTCTGAGAAACTGCTTAGTGTTCTGTTAATTCATCTCTCAGAGTTACATCTGTATTTCGTGGACCTCTTTGCTAGCCTTATTTCTGTGGAATCTGAGAACATATATTTCGGATCCCTTGGAAGAATATTGGGCCAAAGGAAATATCCTCCGATAACAAAGAGAAAGAAGCTTTCTGAGAAACTTCTTTGTGTTCTGTGAAATCATCTCACAGAGTTACCGCTTTCCCCTCAGGAAGACTTTCGCTAAGACAGTTCTTCTGGAATTTGCAAAGTGATATTTGGAAGCCCATAGAGGGCTATGGTGAAAAAGAAAATATCCTCAGATGAAATCTGGAAAGAAGCTTTCTGAGAAACTGCTTAGTGTTCTGTTAATTCATCTCACAGAGTTACATCTGTATTTCTTCGATCTCTTTGCTAGCCTTATTTCTGTGGAATCTGAGAACAGATATTTCGCATCCCTTGGAAGACTATACGGCCAAAGGAAATATCCTCCGATAAGAGAGAGAAAGAAGCTTTCTGAGAAACTTCTTTGTGTTCTGTGAAGTCATCTCACAGAGTTACAGCTTTCCCCTCAAGAAGACTTTCGCTAAGACAGTTCTTGTGGAATTGGCAAAGTGATATTTGGAAGCCCATAGAGGGCTATGGTGAAAAAGGAAATATCCTCAGATGAAATCTGGAAAGAAGCTTTCTGAGAAACTGCTTAGTGTTCTGTTAATTCAACTCACAGAGTTACATCTGTATTTCGTGGATCTCTTTGCTAGCCTTATTTCTGTGGAATCTGAGAACAGATATTTCGGATCCCTTGGAAGACTATAGGGCCAAAGGAAATATCCTCCGATAACAAAGAGAAAGAAGCTTTCTGAGAAACTTCTTTGTGTTCTGTGAAATCAACTCACAGAGTTACAGCTTTCCCCTCAAGAAGACTTTCGCCAAGACATTTCTTGTGGAATTGGCAAAGTGATATTTGGAAGCCCATAGAGGGCTATGGTGAAAAAGGAAATATCCTCAGATGAAATCTGGAAAGAAGCTTTCTGAGAAACTGCTTAGTGTTCTGTTAATTCATCTCACAGAGTTAAATCTGTATTTCGTGGATCTCTTTGCTAGCCTTATTTCTGTGGAATCTGATAACAGATATTTCGGATCCCTTGGTAGACTATAGGTCCAAAGGAAATATCCTCCAATAACAAAGAGAAAGAAGGTTTCTGAGAAACTTCTTTGTGTTCTTTGAAATCATCTCACAGAGTTACAGCTTTCCCCTCAAGAAGCCTATCGCTAAGACAGTTCTTGTGGAATTGGCAAAGTGATATTTGGAAGCCCATAGAGGGCTATGGTGAAAAAGGAAATATCCTCAGATGAAATCTGGAAAGAAGCTTTCTGAGAAACTGCTTAGTGTTCTGTTAATTCATCTCACAGAGTTACATCTGTATTTCGTCGATCCCTTTGCTAGCCTTATTTCTGTGGAATCTGAGAACAGATATTTCGCATCCCTTGGAAGACTATAGGGCCAAAGGAAATATCCTCCGATAAGAGAGAGAAAGAAGCTTTCTGAGAAACTTCTTTGTGTTCTGTGAAATCATCTCACAGAGTTACAGCTTTCCCTTCAAGAAGCCTTTCGCTAAGACAGTTCTTGTGGAATTGGCAAAGTGATATTTGGAAGCCCATAGAGGGCTATCGTGAAAAAGGAAATATCCTCCGATGAAATCTGGAAAGAAGCTTTCTGAGAAACTGCTTAGTGTTCTGTTAATTCATCTCACAGAGTTACATCTGTATTTCGTGGATCTCTTTGCTAGCCTTATTTCTGTGGAATCTGAGAACAGATATTTCGGATCCCTTGGAAGACTAAAGGGCCAAAGGAAATATCCTCCGATAACAAAGAGAAAGAACCTTTCTGAGAAACTTCTTTGTGTTCTGTGAAATCATCTCACAGAGTTACAGCTTTCCCCTCAAGAAGCCTTTCGTTAAGACAGTTCTTGTGGAATTGGCAATGTGATATTTGGAAGCCCATAGAGGGCTATGGTGAAAAAGGAAATATCCTCAGATGAAATCTGGAAAGAAGCTTTCTGAGAAACTGCTTAATGTTCTGTTAATTCACCTCACAGAGTTACATCTGTATTTCGTGGATCTCTTTGCTAGCCTTATTTCTGTGGAATCTGAGAACAGATATTTCGGATCCCTTGGAAGACTATAGGGCCAAAGGAAACATCCTCCGATAACAAAGAGAAAGAACCTTTCTGAGAAACTTCTTTGTGTTCTGTGAAATCATCTCACAGAGTTACAGTTTTCCCCTCAAGAAGCCTTTCGTTAAGACAGTTCTTGTGGAATTGGCAATGTGATATTTGGAAGCCCATAGAGGGCTATGGTGAAAAAGGAAATATCCTCAGATGAAATCTGGAAAGAAGCTTTCTGAGAAACTGCTTAGTGTTCTGTTAATTCCCCTCACAGTGTTACATCTGTATTTCGTGGATATCTTTGCTAGCCTTATTTCTGTGGAATCTGAGAACAGATATTTCGGATCCCTTGGAAGACTATTGGGCCAAAGGAAATATCCTCCGATAACAAAGAGAAAGAAGCTTTCTGAGAAACTTCTTTGTGTTCTGTGAAATCATCTCACAGAGTTACAGCTTTCCCCTCAGGAAAACTTTCGCTAACACAGTTCTTGTGGAATTGGCAAAGTGATATTTGGAAGCCCGTAGAGGGCTATGGTGAAAAAGAAAATATCCTCAGATGAAATTTGGAAAGAAGCTTTCTGAGAAACTGCTTAGTGTTCTGTTAATTCATCTCACAGAGTTACATCTGCATTTCGTCGATCTCTTTGCTAGCCTTATTACTGTGGAATCTGAGAACAGATATTTCGGATCCCTTGGAAGACTGTAGGGCCAAAGGAAATATCCTCAGATAACAGAGAGAAAGAAGCTTTCTGAGAAACTTCTTTGTGTTCTGTGAAATCATCTCACAGAGTTACAGCTTTCCCCTCAAGAAGCCTTTCGCCAAGACAGTTCTTCTGGAATTGGCAGAGTGATATTTGGAAGGCCATAGAGGGCTATGGTGAAAAAGGAAATATCCTCAGATGAAATCTGGAAAGAAGCTTTCTGCGAAACTGCTTAGTGTTCTGTTAATTCATCTCACAGAGTTACATCTGTATTTCGTGGATCTCTTTGCTAGCCTTATTTCTGTGGAATCTGAGAACAGATATTTCGCATCCCTTGGAAGACTATAGGGCCAAAGGAAATATCCTCCGATAAGAGAGAGAAAGAAGCTTTCTGAGAAACTTCTTTGTGTTCTGTGAAGTCATCTCACAGAGTTACAGCTTTCCCCTCAAGAAGCCATTCCCTAAGACAGTTCTTGTGGAGTAGGCAAAGTGATATTTGGAAGCCCATAGAGGGCTATGGTGAAAAAGGAAATATCCTCAGATGAAATCTGGAAAGAAGCTTTCTGAGAAACTGCTTAGTCTTCTGTTAATTCATCTCACAGAGTTACATGTGTATTTCGTGGATCTCTTTGCTAGCCTTATTTCTGTGGAATCTGAGAACAGATATTTCGGATCCCTTGGAAGACTATAGGGCCAAAGGAAATATCCTCCGATAACAAAGAGAAAGAAGCTTTCTGAGAAACTTCTTTGTGTTCTGTGAAATCAACTCACAGAGTTACAGCTTTCCCCTCAAGAAGACTTTCGCCAAGACAGTTCTTGTGGAATTGGCAAAGTGATATTTCGAAGCCCATAGAGGGCTATGGTGAAAAAGGAAATATCCTCAGATGAAATCTGGAAAGAAGCTTTCTGAGAAACTGCTTAGTGTTCTGTTAATTCATCTCACAGAGTTACATCTGTATTTCGTGGATCTCTTTGCTAGCCTTATTTCTGTGGAATCTGAGAACAGATATTTCGGATCCCTTGGAAGACTATAGGGCCAAAGGAAATATCCTCCGATAACAAAGAGAAAGAACCTTTCTGAGAAACTTCTTTGTGTTCTGTGAAATCATCTCACAGAGTTACAGCTTTCCCCTCAAGAAGCCTTTCGTTAAGACAGTTCTTGTGGAATTGGCAATGTGATATTTGGAAGCCCATAGATGGCTATGGTGAAAAAGGAAATATCCTCCGATGAAATCTGGGAGGAAGCTCTCTGAGAAAGTGCTTAGTGTTCTGTTAATTCACCTCACAGAGTTACATCTGTATTTCGTGCATCTCTTTGCTAGCCTTATTTCTGTGGAATCTGAGAACAGATATTTCGGATCCCTTGGAAGACTATAGGGCCAAAGGAAATATCCTCCGATAACAGAGAGAAAGAAGCTTTCTGAGAAACTTCTTTGTGTTCTCTGAAATCATCTCACAGAGTTACAGCTTTCCCTTCAAGAAGCCTGTCGCCAAGACAGTTCTTCTGGAATTGGCAGAGTGATATTTGGAAGCCCATAGAGGGCTATGGTGAAAAAGGAAATATCCTCAGATGAAATCTGGAAAGAAGCTTTCTGAGACACTGCTTAGTGTTCTGTTAATTCATCTCACAGAGTTACATCTGTATTTCGTGGATCTCTTTGCTAGCCTTATTTCTGTGGAATCTGAGAACAGATATTTCGGATCCCTTGGAAGACTATAGGGTCAAAGGAAATATCCTCCGATAACAGAGAGAAAGAAGCTTTCTGAGAAACTTCTTTGTGTTCTGTGAAATCATCTCCCAGAGTTACAGCTTTCCCCTCAAGAAGCCTTTCGCCAAGACAGTTCTTCTGGAATTGGCAGAGTGATTTTTGAAGGCCATAGAGGGCTATGGTGAAAAAGGAAATATCCTCAGATGAAATCTGGAAAGAATCTTTCTGAGAAACTGCTTAGTGTTCTGTTAATTCATCTCACAGAGTTACATCTGTATTTCGTGGATCTCTTTGCTAGCCTTATTTCTGTGGAATCTGAGAACAGATATTTCGGATCCCTTGGAAGACTATAGGGCCAAAGGAAATATCCTCCGATAACAGAGAGAAAGAAGCTTTCTGAGAAACTTCTTTGTGTTCTCTGAAATCATCTCACAGAGTTACAGCTTTCCCCTCAAGAAGCCTTTCGCCAAGACAGTTCTTCTGGAATTGGCAGAGTGATATTTGGAAGACCATAGAGGGCTATGGTGAAAAAGGAAATATCCTCAGATGAAATCTGGAAAGAAGCTTTCTGAGACACTGCTTAGTGTTCTGTTAATTCATATCACAGAGTTACATCTGTATTTCGTTGATCTCTTTGCTAGCCTTATTTCTGTGGAATCTGAGAACAGATATTTCGGATTCCTTGGAAGACTATAGGGTCAAAGGAAATATCCTCCGATAACAAAGAGAAAGAAGCTTTCTGAGAAACTTCTTTGTGTTCTGTGAAATCATCTCACAGAGTTACAGCTTTCCCCTCAAGAAGCCTTTCGCTAAGACAGTTCTTGTGGAATTGGCAAAGTTATATTTGGAAGCCCATAGAGGGCAATGGTGAAAAAGGAAATATCTTCGGACGAAATCTGGAAAGAAGCTTTCTGAAAACTGCTTAGTCTTCTGTTAATTCATCTCACACAGTTACATCTGTATTTCGTCGATCTCTTTGCTAGCCTTATTTCTGTGGAATCTGAGAACAGATATTTCGGATCCCTTGGAAGACTATAGGGCCAAAGGACATATCCTCCGATAACAAAGAGAAAGAAACTTTCTGAGAAACTTCTTTGTGTTCTGTGAAATCATCTCACAGAGTTACAGCTTTCCCCTCAAGAAGCCTTTCGTTAAGACAGTTCTTGTGGAATTGGCAATGTGATATTTGGAAGCCCAAAGAGGGCTATGGTGAAAAAGGAAATATCCTCAGATGAAATCTGGAAAGAAGCTTTCTGAGAAACTGCTTAGTGTTCTGTTAATTCATCTCACAGAGTTACATCTGTATTTCGTGGATCTCTTTGCTAGCCTTATTTCTGTGGAATCTCAGAACAGATATTTCGGATCCCTTGGAAGACTATAGGTCCAAAGGAAATATCCT
This sequence comes from Macaca nemestrina, assembly GCF_043159975.1. Lineage (NCBI taxonomy): Eukaryota > Metazoa > Chordata > Mammalia > Primates > Cercopithecidae > Macaca > Macaca nemestrina. The sequence continues at coordinate 70,081,434 of NC_092126.1, forward strand.
CCGATAAGAAAGAGAAAGAAGCTTTCTGAGAAACTCCTTTGTGTTCTTTGAAATCATCTCACAGAGTTACAGCTTTCCCCTCAAGAAGCCTTTGGCTAAGACAGTTCTTGTGGTATTGGCAAAGTGATATTTGGAAGCCCATAGAGGGCTATGGTGAAAAAGGAAATATCCTCCGATGAAATCTGGAAAGAAGCTTTCTGAGAAACTGCTTAGTGTTCTGTTAATTCATCTCTCAGAGTTACATCTGTATTTCGTGGACCTCTTTGCTAGCCTTATTTCTGTGGAATCTGAGAACATATATTTCGGATCCCTTGGAAGAATATTGGGCCAAAGGAAATATCCTCCGATAACAAAGAGAAAGAAGCTTTCTGAGAAACTTCTTTGTGTTCTGTGAAATCATCTCACAGAGTTACCGCTTTCCCCTCAGGAAGACTTTCGCTAAGACAGTTCTTCTGGAATTTGCAAAGTGATATTTGGAAGCCCATAGAGGGCTATGGTGAAAAAGAAAATATCCTCAGATGAAATCTGGAAAGAAGCTTTCTGAGAAACTGCTTAGTGTTCTGTTAATTCATCTCACAGAGTTACATCTGTATTTCTTCGATCTCTTTGCTAGCCTTATTTCTGTGGAATCTGAGAACAGATATTTCGCATCCCTTGGAAGACTATACGGCCAAAGGAAATATCCTCCGATAAGAGAGAGAAAGAAGCTTTCTGAGAAACTTCTTTGTGTTCTGTGAAATCATCTCACAGAGTTACAGCTTTCCCCTCAAGAAGCCTTTCGCTAAGACAGTTCTTGTGGAATTGGCAAAGTGATATTTGGAAGCCCATAGAGGGCTATCGTGAAAAAGGAAATATCCTCCGATGAAATCTGGAAAGAAGCTTTCTGAGAAACTGCTTAGTGTTCTGTTAATTCATCTCACAGAGTTACATCTGTATTTCGTGGATCTCTTTGCTAGCCTTATTTCTGTGGAATCTGAGAACAGATATTTCGGATCCCTTGGAAGACTAAAGGGCCAAAGGAAATATCCTCCGATAACAAAGAGAAAGAACCTTTCTGAGAAACTTCTTTGTGTTCTGTGAAATCATCTCACAGAGTTACAGCTTTCCCCTCAAGAAGCCTTTCGTTAAGACAGTTCTTGTGGAATTGGCAATGTGATATTTGGAAGCCCATAGAGGGCTATGGTGAAAAAGGAAATATCCTCAGATGAAATCTGGAAAGAAGCTTTCTGAGAAACTGCTTAATGTTCTGTTAATTCACCTCACAGAGTTACATCTGTATTTCGTGGATCTCTTTGCTAGCCTTATTTCTGTGGAATCTGAGAACAGATATTTCGGATCCCTTGGAAGACTATAGGGCCAAAGGAAACATCCTCCGATAACAAAGAGAAAGAACCTTTCTGAGAAACTTCTTTGTGTTCTGTGAAATCATCTCACAGAGTTACAGTTTTCCTCTCAAGAAGCCTTTCGTTAAGACAGTTCTTGTGGAATTGGCAATGTGATATTTGGAAGCCCATAGAGGGCTATGGTGAAAAAGGAAATATCCTCAGATGAAATCTGGAAAGAAGCTTTCTGAGAAACTGCTTAGTGTTCTGTTAATTCCCCTCACAGTGTTACATCTGTATTTCGTGGATATCTTTGCTAGCCTTATTTCTGTGGAATCTGAGAACAGATATTTCGGATCCCTTGGAAGACTATTGGGCCAAAGGAAATATCCTCCGATAACAAAGAGAAAGAAGCTTTCTGAGAAACTTCTTTGTGTTCTGTGAAATCATCTCACAGAGTTACAGCTTTCCCCTCAGGAAAACTTTCGCTAACACAGTTCTTGTGGAATTGGCAAAGTGATATTTGGAAGCCCGTAGAGGGCTATGGTGAAAAAGAAAATATCCTCAGATGAAATTTGGAAAGAAGCTTTCTGAGAAACTGCTTAGTGTTCTGTTAATTCATCTCACAGAGTTACATCTGCATTTCGTCGATCTCTTTGCTAGCCTTATTTCTGTGGAATCTGAGAACAGATATTTCGGATCCCTTGGAAGACTGTAGGGCCAAAGGAAATATCCTCAGATAACAGAGAGAAAGAAGCTTTCTGAGAAACTTCTTTGTGTTCTGTGAAATCATCTCACAGAGTTACAGCTTTCCCCTCAAGAAGCCTTTCGCCAAGACAGTTCTTCTGGAATTGGCAGAGTGATATTTGGAAGGCCATAGAGGGCTATGGTGAAAAAGGAAATATCCTCAGATGAAATCTGGAAAGAAGCTTTCTGCGAAACTGCTTAGTGTTCTGTTAATTCATCTCACAGAGTTACATCTGTATTTCGTGGATCTCTTTGCTAGCCTTATTTCTGTGGAATCTGAGAACAGATATTTCGCATCCCTTGGAAGACTATAGGGCCAAAGGAAATATCCTCCGATAAGAGAGAGAAAGAAGCTTTCTGAGAAACTTCTTTGTGTTCTGTGAAGTCATCTCACAGAGTTACAGCTTTCCCCTCAAGAAGCCATTCCCTAAGACAGTTCTTGTGGAGTAGGCAAAGTGATATTTGGAAGCCCATAGAGGGCTATGGTGAAAAAGGAAATATCCTCAGATGAAATCTGGAAAGAAGCTTTCTGAGAAACTGCTTAGTCTTCTGTTAATTCATCTCACAGAGTTACATGTGTATTTCGTGGATCTCTTTGCTAGCCTTATTTCTGTGGAATCTGAGAACAGATATTTCGGATCCCTTGGAAGACTATAGGGCCAAAGGAAATATCCTCCGATAACAAAGAGAAAGAAGCTTTCTGAGAAACTTCTTTGTTTTCTGTGAAATCAACTCACAGAGTTACAGCTTTCCCCTCAAGAAGACTTTCGCCAAGACAGTTCTTGTGGAATTGGCAAAGTGATATTTGGAAGCCCATAGAGGGCTATGGTGAAAAAGGAAATATCCTCAGATGAAATCTGGAAAGAAGCTTTCTGAGAAACTGCTTAGTGTTCTGTTAATTCATCTCACAGAGTTACATCTGTATTTCGTGGATCTCTTTGCTAGCCTTATTTCTGTGGAATCTGAGAACAGATATTTCGGATCCCTTGGAAGACTATAGGGCCAAAGGAAATATCCTCCGATAACAAAGAGAAAGAACCTTTCTGAGAAACTTCTTTGTGTTCTGTGAAATCATCTCACAGAGTTACAGCTTTCCCCTCAAGAAGCCTTTCGTTAAGACAGTTCTTGTGGAATTGGCAATGTGATATTTGGAAGCCCATAGATGTCTATGGTGAAAAAGGAAATATCCTCCGATGAAATCTGGGAGGAAGCTCTCTGAGAAACTGCTTAGTGTTCTGTTAATTCACCTCACAGAGTTACATCTGTATTTCGTGCATCTCTTTGCTAGCCTTATTTCTGTGGAATCTGAGAACAGATATTTCGGATCCCTTGGAAGACTATAGGGCCAAAGGAAACATCCTCCGATAACAGAGAGAAAGAAGCTTTCTGAGAAACTTCTTTGTGTTCTCTGAAATCATCTCACAGAGTTACAGCTTTCCCTTCAAGAAGCCTGTCGCCAAGACAGTTCTTCTGGAATTGGCAGAGTGATATTTGGAAGCCCATAGAGGGCTATGGTGAAAAAGGAAATATCCTCAGATGAAATCTGGAAAGAAGCTTTCTGAGACACTGCTTAGTGTTCTGTTAATTCATCTCACAGAGTTACATCTGTATTTCGTGGATCTCTTTGCTAGCCTTATTTCTGTGGAATCTGAGAACAGATATTTCGGATCCCTTGGAAGACTATAGGGTCAAAGGAAATATCCTCCGATAACAGAGAGAAAGAAGCTTTCTGAGAAACTTCTTTGTGTTCTGTGAAATCATCTCACAGAGTTACAGCTTTCCCCTCAAGAAGCCTTTCGCCAAGACAGTTCTTCTGGAATTGGCAGAGTGATTTTTGAAGGCCATAGAGGGCTATGGTGAAAAAGGAAATATCCTCAGATGAAATCTGGAAAGAATCTTTCTGAGAAACTGCTTAGTGTTCTGTTAATTCATCTCACAGGGTTACATCTGTATTTCGTGGATCTCTTTGCTAGCCTTATTTCTGTGGAATCTGAGAACAGATATTCGGGATCCCTTGGAAGACTTTAGGGCCAAAGGAAATATCCTCCGATAAGTAAGAGAAAGAAGCTTTCTGAGAAACTTCTTTGTGTTCTTTGAAATCATCTCACAGAGTTACAGCGTTCCCCTCAAGAAGCCTTTTCCTAAAACAGTTTTTGTGAAATTGGCAAAGTGATATTTGGAAGCCCATAGAGGGCTATGGTGAAATAGGAAATATCCTCAGATGAAATCTGGAAAGAAGCTTTCTGAGAAACTGCTTAGTGTTCTGTTAATTCATCTCACAGAGTTACATCTGTATTTCGTGGATCTCTTTGCTCGTCTTTTTTCTGTGGAATCTGAGAACAGATATTCCGGATCCCTTGGAAGACTATAGGGCCAAAGTAAATATCCTCCGATAACAAAGAGAAAGAAGCTTTCTGAGAAACTTCTTTGTGTTCTTTGAAATCATCTCACAGAGTTACAGCTTTCCCCTCAAGAAGCCTTTCTCTAAGACAGTTCTTGTGGAATTGGCAAAGTGATATTTGGAAGCCCATAGAGGGCTATGGTGAAAAAGGAAATATCCTCCGATGAAATCTGGAAAGAAGCTTTCTGAGAAACTGCTTAGTGTTCTGTTAATTCATCTCACCGAGTTACATCTGTATTTCGTGGATCTCTTTGCTAGCCTTATATCTGTGGAATCTGAGAAGAGATATTTCGGATCCCTTGGAAGACTATACGGCCAAAGGAAATATCCTCCGATAACAAAGAGAAAGAAGCTTTCTGAGAAACTTCTTTTTGTTCTGTGAAATCATCTCACAGAGTTACAGCTTTCCCCTCAAGAATCCTTTCGCTAAGACAGTTCTTGTGGAATTGGCAAAGTGATATTTGGAAGTCCATAGAGGGCTGTGGTGAAAAAGGAAATATCCTCAGATGAAATCTGGAAAGAAGCTTTCTGAGAAACTGCTTAGTGTTCTGTTAATTCATCTCACAGAGTTACATGTGTATTTCGTGGATCTCTTTGCTAGCCTTATTTCTGTGGAATCTGAGAACAGATATTTCGGAACCCTTGGAAGACTATAGGGCCAAAGGAAATATCCTCCGATAAAAAGAGAAAGAAACTTTCTGAGAAACTTCTTTGTGTTCTTTGAAATCATCTCACAGAGTTACAGATTTCCCCTCAAGAAGCCTTTCGTTAAGACAGTTCTTGTGGAATTGGCAATGTGATATTTGGAAGCCCATAGAGGGCTATGGTGAAAAAGGAAATATCCTCAGATGAAATCTGGAAAGAAGCTTTCTGAGAAACTGCTTAGTGTTCTGTTAATTCATCTCACAGAGTTACATCTGTATTTTGTGGATCTCTTTGCTAGCCTTATTTCTGTGGAATCTGAGAACAGATATTTCGGATCCCTTGGAAGACTATAGGGCCAAAGGAAATATCCTACGATAACAAAGAGAAAGAAGCTTTTTGAGAAACTTCTTTGTGTTCTGTGAAATCATCTCACAGAGTTACAGCTTTCCCCTCAAGAAGCCTTTCGCCAAGACAGTACGTGTGTAATTGGCAAAGTGATATTTGGAAGCCCATAGAGGGCTATTGTGAAAAAGGAAATATCCTCAGATGAAATCCGGAAAGAAGCTTTCTGAGAAACTGCTTAGTGTTCTGTTAATTCATCTTATAGAATTACATCTGTATTTCGTGGATTTCTTTGCTAGCGTTATTTCTGTGGAATCTGAGAACAGATATTTCGGATCCCTTGGAAGGCTATAGGGCTAAAGGAAATATCCTCCGATAACAAAGAGAAATAAGCTTTCTCAGAAACTTCTTTGTGTTCTGTGAAATCATCTCACACAGTTACAGCTTTCCCCTCAAGAAGCCTTTCACCAAGACAGTTCTTGTGGAATTGGAAAAGTGATATTTGGAAGCCCATAGAGGGCTAGGGTGAAAAAGGAAATATCCTCAGATGAAATCTGGAAAGAAGCTTTCTGAGAAACTGCTTAGTGTTCTGTTAATTCATCTCACAGAGTTACATCTGTATGTCGTGGATCTCTTTGCTAGCCTTATTTCTGTGGAATCTGAGAACAGATATTTCCGATCCCTTGGAAGACTATAGGGCCAAAGGAAATATCCTCCGATAACAAAGAGAAAGAAGCTTTCTGAGAAACTTCTTTGTGTTCTTTGAAATCATCTCACAGTGTTACAGCTTTCCCCTCAAGAAGCCTTTCGCTAAGACAGTTCTTGTGGAATTGGCAAAGTGATAATTGGAAGCCCATAGAGGGCTATGGTGAAAAAGGAAATATCCTCAGATGAAATCTGGAAAGAAGCTTTCTGAGAAACTGCTTAGTGTTCTGTTAATTCATCTCACAGAGTTACATCTGTATTTCGTGGATGTCTTTGCTAGCCTTATTTCTGTGGAATCTGAGAACAGATATTTCGATCCCTTGGAAGACTATAGGGCCAAAGGAAATATCCTCCGATAACAAAGAGAAAGAAGCTTTCTGAGAAACTTCTTTGTGTCCTTTGAAATCATCTCACAGAGTTACAGCTTTCCCCTCAAGAAGCCTTTCGCTAAGACAGTTCTTGTGGAATTGGCAAAGTAATATTTGGAAGCCCATAGGGGGCTATGTTGAAAAAGGAAATATCATCCGATGAAATCTGGAAAGAAGCTTTCTCAGAAACTGCTTAGTGTTCTGTTAATTCATCTCACCGAGTTACATCTGTATTTCGTGGAAATATTTGCTAGCCTTATATCTGTGGAATCTGAGAAGAGATATTTCGGATCCCTTGGAAGACTATAGGGCCAAAGGAAATATCCTCAGATAAAAGGAGAAAGAAACTTTATGAGAAACTTCTTTGTGTTCTTTGAAATCATCTCACAGAGTTACAGATTTCCCCTCAAGAAGCCTTTCGTTAAGACAGTTCTTGTGGAATTGGCAGTGTGATATTTGGAAGCCCATAGAGGGCTATGGTGAAAAAGTAAATATCCTCAGATGAAATCTGGAAAGAAGCTTTCTGAGAAACTGCTTAGTGTTCTGTTAATTCATCTCACAGAGTTACATCTGTATTTCGTGGATCTCTTTGCTAGCCTTATTTCTGAGGAATCTGAGAACAGATATTTCGGATCCCTTGGAAGACTATAGGGCCAAAGGAAATATCCTACGATAACAAAGAGAAAGAAGCTTTTTGAGAAACTTCTTTGTGTTCTGTGAAATCATCCCACAGAGTTACAGCTTTCTCCTCAAGAAGGCTTTCGCCAAGACAGTTCTTGTGGAATTCGCAAAGTGATATTTGGAAGCCCATAGAGGGCTATTGTGAAAAAGGAAATATCCTCAGATGAAATCCGGAGAGAAACTTTCTGAGAAACTGCTTAGTGTTCTCTTAATTCATCTCATAGAGTTACATCTGTATTTCGTGGATGTCTTTGCTAGCCTTATTTCTGTGGAATCTGAGAACAGATATTTCGGATCCCTTGGAAGGCTATAGGGCTAAAGGAAATATCCTCCGATAACAAAGAGAAAGAAGCTTTGTGAGAAACTTCTTTGTGTTCTGTGAAATCATCTCACAGAGTTACAGCTTTCACCTCAAGAAGCCTTTCGCTAAGACAGTTCTTGTGGAATTGGCAAAGTGATATTTGGAAGCCCATAGAGGGCTATGGTGAAAAAGGAAATATCCTCCGATGAAATCTGGAAAGAAGCTTTCTGAGAAACTGCTTAGTGTTCTGTTAATTCATCTCACAGAGTTACATCTCTATTTTGTCGAACTCTTTGCTAGCCTTATTTCTGTGGAATCTGAGAAGAGATATTTCGGATCCCTTGGAAGACTATAGGGCCAAAGGAAATATCCTCCGATAACAAAGAGAAAGAAGCTTTCTGAGAAACTTCTTTGTGTTCTTTGAAATCATCTCACAGAGTTACAGCATTCCCCTCAAGAACCCTTTCGCTAAGACAGTTCTTGTGGAATTGGCAAAGTGATATTTGGAAGCCCATAGAGGGCTATGGTGAAAAAGGAAATATCCTCAGATGAAATCTGGAAAGAAGCTTTCTGAGAAACTGCTTAGTGTTCTGTTAATTCATCTCACAGAGTTACATCTGTATTTCGTGGATCTCTTTGCTAGCCTTATTTCTGTGGAATCTGAGAACAGATATTTCGGATCCCTTGGAAGGCTATAGGGCTAAAGGAAATATCCTCCGATAACAAAGAGAAATAAGCTTTGTGAGAAACTTCTTTGTGTTCTGTGAAATCATCTCACAGAGTTACAGCTTTCCCCTCAAGAAGCCTTTCGCTAAGACAGTTCTTGTGGAATTGGCAAAGTGATATTTGGAAGCCCATAGAGGGCTATGGTGAAAAAGGAAATATCCTCCGATGAAATCTGGAAAGAAGCTTTCTGAGAAACTGCTTAGTGTTCTGTTAATTCATCTCACAGAGTTACATCTGTATTTCGTGGATCTCTTTGCTAGCCTTATTTCTGTGGAATCTGAGAACAGATATTTCGGATCCCTTGGAAGACTATAGGGCCAAAGGAAATATCCTCCGATAACAAAGAGAAAGAACCTTTCTGAGAAACTGCTTTTTGTTCTGTGAAATCATCTCACAGAGTTACAGCTTTCCCCTCAAGAAGCCTTTCGCTAAGATAGTTCTTGTGGAATTGGCAAAGTGATATTTGGAAGTCCATAGAGGGCTGTGGTGAAAAAGGAAATATCCTCAGATGAAATCTGGAAAGAAGCTTTCTGAGAAACTGCTTAGTGTTCTGTTAATTCATCTCACAGAGTTACATGTGTATTTCGTGGATCTCTTTGCTAGCCTTATTTCTGTGGAATCTGAGAACAGATATTTCGGATCCCTTGGAAGACTATAGGGCCAAAGGAAATATCCTCCGATAAAAAGAGAAAGAAACTTTATGAGAAACTTCTTTGTGTTCTTTGAAATCATCTCACAGAGTTACAGATTTCCCCTCAAGAAGCCTTTCGTTAAGACAGTTCTTGTGGAATTGGCAGTGTGATATTTGGAAGCCCATAGAGGGCTATGGTGAAAAAGGAAATATCCTCAGATGAAATCTGGAAAGAAGCTTTCTGAGAAACTGCTTAGTGTTCTGTTAATTCATCTCACAGAGTTACATCTGTATTTCGTGGATCTCTTTGCTAGCCTTATTTCTGAGGAATCTGAGAACAGATATTTCGGATCCCTTGGAAGACTATACGGCCAAAGGAAATATCCTACGATAACAAAGAGAAAGAAGCTTTTTGAGAAACTTCTTTGTGTTCTGTGAAATCATCTCACAGAGTTACAGCTTTCCCCTCAAGAAGCCTTTCGCCAAGACAGTTCTTGTGGAATTGGCAAAGTGATATTTGGAAGCCCATAGAGGGCTATTGTGAAAAAGGAAATATCCTCAGATGAAATCCGGAGAGAAACTTTCTGAGAAACTGCTTAGTGTTCTGTTAATTCATCTCATAGAGTTACATCTGTATTTCGTGGATGTCTTCGCTAGCCTTATTTCTGTGGAATCTGAGAACAGATATTTCGGATCCCTTGGAAGGCTACAGGGCTAAAGGAAATATCCTCCGATAACAAAGAGAAATAAGCTTTGTGAGAAACTTCTTTGTGTTCTGTGAAATCATCTCACAGAGTTACAGCTTTCCCCTCAAGAAGCCTTTCGCTAAGACAGTTCTTGTGGAATTGGCAAAGTGATATTTGGAAGCCCATAGAGGGCTATGGTGAAAAAGGAAATATCCTCAGATGAAATCTGGAAAGAAGCTTTCTGAGAAACTGCTTAGTGTTCTGTTAATTCATCTCACAGAGTTACATCTGTATTTTGTCGATCTCTTTGCTAGCCTTATTTTTGTGGAATCTGAGAAGAGATATTTCGGATCCCTTGGAAGACTATAGGGCCAAAGGAAATATCCTCCGATAACAAAGAGAAAGAAGCTTTCTGAGAAACTTCTTTGTGTTCTTTGAAATCATCTCACAGAGTTACAGCTTTCCCCTCAAGAACCCTTTCGCTAAGACAGTTCTTGTGGAATTGGCAAAGTGATATTTGGAAGCCCATAGAGGGCTATGGTGAAAAAGGAAATATCCTCAGATGAAATCTGGAAAGAAGCTTTCTGAGAAACTCCTTAGTGTTCTGTTAATTCATCTCACAGAGTTACATGTGTATTTCGTGGATCTCTTTGCTAGCCTTATTTCTGTGGAATCTGAGAATAGATATTTTGGATCCCTTGGAAGACTATAGGGCCAAAGGAAATATCCACCGATAACAAAGAGAAAGAAGCTTTCTGAGAAACTTCTTTTTGTTCTGTGAAATCATCTCACATAGTTACAGCTTTCACCTCTAGAAGCCTTTCGCTAAGACTGTTCTTGTGGAATTGGCAAAGTGATATTTGGAAGCCCACAGAGGGCTGTGGTGAAAAAGGAAATATCCTCAGATGAAATCTGGAAAGAAGCTTTCTGAGAAACTGCTTAGTGTTCTGTTAATTCATCTCACAGAGTTACATGTGTATTTCGTGGATCTCTTTGCTAGCCTTATTTCTGTGGAATCTGAGAACAGATATTTCGGATCCCTTGGAAGACTATAGGGCCAAAGGAAATATCCTACGATAAAAAGAGAAAGAAACTTTCTGAGAAACTTCTTTGTGTTCTTTGAAATCATCTCACAGAGTTACAGATTTCCCCTCAAGAAGCCTTTCGTTAAGACAGGTCTTGTGGAATTGGCAATGTGATATTTGGAAGCCCATAGAGGGCTATGGTGAAAAAGGAAATATCCTCAGATGAAATCTGGAAAGAAGCTTTCTGAGAAACTGCTTAGTGTTCTGTTAATTCATCTCACAGAGTTACATCTGTATTTCGTGGATCTCTTTGCTAGCCTTATTTCTGTGGAATCTGAGAACAGATATTTCCGATCCCTTGGAAGACTATAGGGCCAAAGGAAATATCCTCCGATAACAAAGAGAAAGAAGCTTTCTGAGAAACTTCCTTGTGTTCTTTGAAATCATCTCACAGAGTTACAGCTTTCCCCTCAAGAACCCTTTCGCTAAGACAGTTCTTGTGGAATTGGCAAAGTGATAATTGGAAGCCCATAGAGGGCTATGGTGAAAAAGGAAATATCCTCAGATGAAATCTGGAAAGAAGCTTTCTGAGAAACTGCTTAGTGTTCTGTTAATTCATCTCACAGAGTTACATCTGTATTTCGTCGATCTCTTTGCTAGCCTTATTTCTGTGGAATCTGAGAACAGATATTTCGGATCCCTTGGAAGACTATAGGGCCAAAGGAAATATCCTCCGATAACAAAGAGAAAGAACCTTTCTGAGAAACTTCTTTTTGTTCTGTGAAATCATCTCACAGAGTTACAGCTTTCCCCTCAAGAAGCCTTTCGCTAAGACAGTTCTTGTGGAATTGGCAAAGTGATATTTGGAAGTCCATAGAGGGCTGTGGTGAAAAAGGAAATATCCTCAGATGAAATCTGGAAAGAAGCTTTCTGAGAAACTGCTTAGTGTTCTGTTAATTCATCTCACTGAGTTACATGTGTATTTCGTGGATCTCTTTGCTAGCCTTATTTCTGTGGAATCTGAGAACAGATATTTCAGATCCCTTGGAAGACTATAGGGCCAAAGGAAATATCCTCCGATAAAAGGAGAAAGAAACTTTATGAGAAACTTCTTTGTGTTCTTTGAAATCATCTCACAGAGTTACAGATTTCCCCTCAAGAAGCCTTTCGTTAAGACAGTTCTTGTGGAATTGGCAGTGTGATATTTGGAAGCCCATAGAGGGCTATGGTGAAAAAGGAAATATCCTCAGATGAAATCTGGAAAGAAGCTTTCTGAGAAACTGCTTAGTGTTCTGTTAATTCATCTCACAGAGTTACATCTGTATTTCATGGATCTCTTTGCTAGCCTTATTTCTGAGGAATCTGAGAACAGATATTTCGGATCCCTTGGAAGACTATACGGCCAAAGGAAATATCCTACGATAACAAAGAGAAAGAAGCTTTTTGAGAAACTTCTTTGTGTTCTGTGAAATCATCTCACAGAGTTACAGCTTTCCCCTCAAGAAGCCTTTCGCCAAAACAATTCTTGTGGAATTGGCAAAGTGATATTTGGAAGCCCATAGAAGGCTATTGTGAAAAAGGAAATATCCTCAGATGAAATCCGGAGAGAAACTTTCTGAGAAACTGCTTAGTGTTCTGTTAATTCATCTCATAGAGTTACATCTGTATTTCGTGGATGTCTTTGCTAGCCTTATTTCTGTGGAATCTGAGAACAGATATTTTGGATCCCTTGGAAGGCTATAGGGCTAAAGGAAATATCCTCCGATAACAAAGAGAAATAAGCTTTGTGAGAAACTTCTTTGTGTTCTGTGAAATCATCTCACAGAGTTACAGCTTTCCCCTCAAGAAGCCTTTCGCTAAGATAGTACTTGTGGAATTGGCAAAGTGATATTTGGAAGCCCATAGAGGGCTATGGTGAAAAAGGAAATATCCTCAGATGAAATCTGGAAAGAAGCTTTCTGAGAAACTGCTTAGTGTTCTGTTAATTCATCTCACAGAGTTACATCTGTATTTTCTCGAACTCTTTGCTAGCCTTATTTCTGTGGAATCTGAGAAGAGATATTTCGGATCCCTTGGAAGACTATAGGGCCAAAGGAAATATCCTCCGATAACAAAGAGAAAGAAGCTTTCTGAGAAACTTCTTTGTGTTCTTTGAAATCATCTCACAGAGTTACAGCTTTCCCCTCAAGAACCCTTTCGCTAAGACAGTTCTTGTGGAATTGGCAAAGTGATATTTGGAAGCCCATAGAGGGCTATGGTGAAAAAGGAAATATCCTCAGATGAAATCTGGAAAGAAGCTTTCTGAGAAACTGCTTAGTGTTCTGTTAATTCATCTCACAGAGTTACATATGTATTTCGTGGATCTCTTTGCTAGCCTTATTTCTGTGGAATCTGAGAACAGATATTTCGGATCCCTTGGTAGGCTATAGGGCTAAAGGAAATATCCTCCGATAACAAAGAGAAATAAGCTTTGTGAGAAACTTCTTTGTGTTCTGTGAAATCATCTCACAGAGTTACAGCTTTCCCCTCAAGAATCCTTTCGCTAAGACAGTTCTTGTGGAATTGGCAAAGTGATATTTGGAAGCCCATAGAGGGCTATGGTGAAAAAGGAAATATCCTCCGATGAAATCTGGAAAGAAGCTTTCTGAGAAACTGCTTAGTGTTCTGTTAATTCATCTCAAAGAGTTACATCTGTATTTCGTCGATCTCTTTGCTAGCCTTATTTCTGTGGAATCTGAGAACAGATATTTCGGATCCCTTGGAAGACTATAGGGCCAAAGGAAATATCCTCCGATAACAAAGAGAAAGAACCTTTCTGAGAAACTTCTTTTTGTTCTGTGAAATCATCTCACAGAGTTACAGCTTTCCCCTCAAGAAGCCTTTCGCTAAGACAGTTCTTGTGGAATTGGCAAAGTGATATTTGGAAGTCCATAGAGGGCTGTGGTGAAAAAGGAAATATCCTCAGATGAAATCTGGAAAGAAGCTTTCTGAGAAACTGCTTAGTGTTCTGTTAATTCATCTCACAGAGTTACATGTGTATTTCGTGGATCTCTTTGCTAGCCTTATTTCTGTGGAATCTGAGAACAGATATTTCGGATCCCTTGGAAGACTATAGGGCCAAAGGAAATATCCTCCGATAAAAGGAGAAAGAAACTTTATGAGAAACTTCTTTGTGTTCTTTGAAATCATCTCACAGAATTACAGATTTCCCCTCAAGAAGCCTTTCGTTAAGACAGTTCTTGTGGAATTGGCAGTGTGATATTTGGAAGCCCATAGAGGGCTATGGTGAAAAAGGAAATATCCTCAGATGAAATCTGGAAAGAAGCTTTCTGAGAAACTGCTTAGTGTTCTGTTAATTCATCTCACAGAGTTACATCTGTATTTCGTGGATCTCTTTGCTAGCCTTATTTCTGAGGAATCTGAGAACAGATATTTTGGATCCCTTGGAAGACTATACGGCCAAAGGAAATATCCTACGATAACAAAGAGAAAGAAGCTTTTTGAGAAACTTCTTTGTGTTCTGTGAAATCATCTCACAGAGTTACAGCTTTCCCCTCAAGAAGCCTTTCGCCAAGACAGTTCTTGTGGAATTGGCAAAGTGATATTTGGAAGCCCATAGAGGGCTATTGTGAAAAAGGAAATATCCTCAGATGAAATCCGGAGAGAAACTTTCTGAGAAACTGCTTAGTGTTCTGTTAATTCATCTCATAGAGTTACATCTGTATTTCGTGGATGTCTTTGCTAGCCTTATTTCTGTGGAATCTGAGAACAGATATTTCGGATCCCTTGGAAGGCTACAGGGCTAAAGGAAATATCCTCCGATAACAAAGAGAAATAAGCTTTGTGAGAAACTTTTTTGTGTTCTGTGAAATCATCTCACAGAGTTACAGCTTTCCCCTCAAGAAGCCTTTCGCTAAGACAGTTCTTGTGGAATTGGCAAAGTGATATTTGGAAGCCCATAGAGGGCTATGGTGAAAAAGGAAATATCCTCAGATGAAATCTGGAAAGAAGCTTTCTGAGAAACTGCTTAGTGTTCTGTTAATTCATCTCACAGAGTTACATCTGTATTTTGTCGATCTCTTTGCTAGCCTTATTTTTGTGGAATCTGAGAAGAGATATTTCGGATCCCTTGGAAGACTATAGGGCCAAAGGAAATATCCTCCGATAACAAAGAGAAAGAAGCTTTCTGAGAAACTTCTTTGTGTTCTTTGAAATCATCTCACAGAGTTACAGCTTTCCCCTCAAGAACCCTTTCGCTAAGACAGTTCTTGTGGAATTGGCAAAGTGATATTTGGAAGCCCATAGAGGGCTATGGTGAAAAAGGAAATATCCTCAGATGAAATCTGGAAAGAAGCTTTCTGAGAAACTCCTTAGTGTTCTGTTAATTCATCTCACAGAGTTACATGTGTATTTCGTGGATCCCTTTGCTAGCCTTATTTCTGTGGAATCTGAGAATAGATATTTTGGATCCCTTGGAAGACTATAGGGCCAAAGGAAATATCCACCGATAACAAAGAGAAAGAAGCTTTCTGAGAAACTTCTTTTTGTTCTGTGAAATCATCTCACATAGTTACAGATTTCCCCTCAAGAAGCCTTTCGTTAAGACAGTTCTTGTGGAATTGGCAGTGTGATATTTGGAAGCCCATAGAGGGCTATGGTGAAAAAGGAAATATCCTCAGATGAAATCTGGAAAGAAGCTTTCTGAGAAACTGCTTAGTGTTCTGTTAATTCATCTCACAGAGTTACATCTGTATTTCGTGGATCTCTTTGCTAGCCTTATTTCTGAGGAATCTGAGAACAGATATTTCGGATCCCTTGGAAGACTATACGGCCAAAGGAAATATCCTACGATAACAAAGAGAAAGAAGCTTTTTGAGAAACTTCTTTGTGTTCTGTGAAATCATCTCACAGAGTTACAGCTTTCCCCTCAAGAAGCCTTTCGCCAAGACAGTTCTTGTGGAATTGGCAAAGTGATATTTGGAAGCCCATAGAGGGCTATTGTGAAAAAGGAAATATCCTCAGATGAAATCCGGAGAGAAACTTTCTGAGAAACTGCTTAGTGTTCTGCTAATTCATCTCATAGAGTTACATCTGTATTTCGTGGATGTCTTTGCTAGCCTGATTTCTGTGGAATCTGAGAACAGATATTTCGGATCCCTTGGAAGGCTATAGGGCTAAAGGAAATATCCTCCGATAACAAAGAGAAATAAGCTTTGTGAGAAACTTCTTTGTGTTCTGTGAAATCATCTCACAGAGTTACAGCTTTCACCTCAAGAAACCTTTCGCTAAGACAGTTCTTGTGGAATTGGCAAAGTGATATTTGGAAGCCCATAGAGGGCTATGGTGAAAAAGGAAATATCCTCAGATGAAATCTGGAAAGAAGCTTTCTGAGAAACTGCTTAGTGTTCTGTTAATTCATCTCACAGAGTTACATCTGTATTTTGTCGAACTCTTTGCAAGCCTTATTTCTGTGGAATCTGAGAAGAGATATTTCGGATCCCTTGGAAGACTATAGGGCCAAAGGAAATATCCTCCAATAACAAAGAGAAAGAAGCTGTCTGAGAAACTTCTTTGTGTTCTTTGAAATCATCTCACAGAGTTACAGCTTTCCCCTCAAGAACCCTTTCGCTAAGACAGTTCTTGTGGAATTGGCAAAGTGATATTTGGAAGCCCATAGAGGGCTATGGTGAAAAAGGAAATATCCTCAGATGAAATCTGGAAAGAAGCTTTCTGAGAAACTGCTTAGTGTTCTGTTAATTCATCTCACAGAGTTACATCTGTATTTCGTGGATCTCTTTGCTAGCCTTATTTCTGTGGAATCTGAGAACAGATATTTCGGATCCCTTGGAAGGCTATAGGGCTAAAGGAAATATCCTCCGATAACAAAGAGAAATAAGCTTTGTGAGAAACTTCTTTGTGTTCTGTGAAATCATCTCACAGAGTTACAGCTTTCCCCTCAAGAAGCCTTTCGCTAAGACAGTTCTTGTGGAATTGGCAAAGTGATATTTGGAAGCCCCTAGAGGGCTATGGTGAAAAAGGAAATATCCTCCGATGAAATCTGGAAAGAAGCTTTCTGAGAAACTGCTTAGTGTTCTCTTAATTCATCTCACAGAGTTACATCTGTATTTCGTCGATCTCTTTGCTAGCCTTATTTCTGTGGAATCTGAGAACAGATATTTCGGATCCCTTGGAAGACTATAGGGCCAAAGGAAATATCCTCCGATAACAAAGAGAAAGAACCTTTCTGAGAAACTTCTTTTTGTTCTGTGAAATCATCTCACAGAGTTACAGCTTTCACCTCAAGAAGCCTTTCGCTAAGACAGTTCTTGTGGAATTGGCAAAGTGATATTTGGAAGTCCATAGAGGGCTGTGGTGAAAAAGGAAATATCCTCAGATGAAATCTGGAAAGAAGCTTTCTGAGAAACTGCTTAGTGTTCTGTTAATTCGTCTCACAGAGTTACATGTGTATTTCGTGGATCTCTTTGCTAGCCTTATTTCTGTGGAATCTGAGAACAGATATTTCGGATCCCTTGGAAGACTATAGGGCCAAAGGAAATATCCTCCGATAAAAAGAGAAAGAAACTTTATGAGAATCTTCTTTGTGTTCTTTGAAATCATCTCACAGAGTTACAGATTTCCCCTCAAGAAGCCTTTCGTTAAGACAGTTCTTGTGGAATTGGCAGTGTGATATTTGGAAGCCCATAGAGGGCTATGGTGAAAAAGGAAATATCCTCAGATGAAATCTGGAAAGAAGCTTTCTGAGAAACTGCTTAGTGTTCTGTTAATTCATCTCACAGAGTTACATCTGTATTTCGTGGATCTCTTTGCTAGCCTTATTTCTGAGGAATCTGAGAACAGATATTTCGGATCCCTTGGAAGACTATACGGCCAAAGGAAATATCCTACGATAACAAAGAGAAAGAAGCTTTTTGAGAAACTTCTTTGTGTTCTGTGAAATCATCTCACAGAGTTACAGCTTTCCCCTCAAGAAGCCTTTCGCCAAGACAGTTCTTGTGGAATTGGCAAAGTGATATTTGGAAGCCCATAGAGGGCTATTGTGAAAAAGGAAATATCCTCAGATGAAATCCGGAGAGAAACTTTCTGAGAAACTGCTTAGTGTTCTGTTAATTCATCTCATAGAGTTACATCTGTATTTCGTGGATGTCTTTGCTAGCCTTATTTCTGTGGAATCTGAGAACAGATATTTCGGATCCCTTGGAAGGCTATAGGGCTAAAGGAAATATCCTCCGATAACAAAGAGAAATAAGCTTTGTGAGAAACTTCTTTGTGTTCTGTGAAATCATCTCACAGAGTTACAGCTTTCCCCTCAAGAAGCCTTTCGCTAAGACAGTTCTTGTGGAATTGGCAAAGTGATATTTGGAAGCCCATAGAGGGCTATGGTGAAAAAGGAAATATCCTCCGATGAAATCTGGAAAGAAGCTTTCTGAGAAACTGCTTAGTGTTCTGTTAATTCATCTCACAGAGTTACATCTGTATTTCGTGGATGTCTTTGCTAGCCTTATTTCTGTGGAATCTGAGAACAGATATTTCGGGTCCCTTTGAAGACTATAGGGCCAAAGGAAATATCCTCTGATAACAAAGAGAAAGAAGCTTTCTGAGAAACTTCTTTGTGTTCTGTGAAATCATCTCACACAGTTACAGCTTTCCCCTCAAGAACTCTTTCGCAAAGACAGTTCTTGTGGAATTGGCAATGTGATATTTGGAAGCCCATAGAGGGCTATGGTGAAAAAGGAAATATCCTCAGATGAAATCCGGAAAGAAGCTTTCTGAGAAACTGCTTAGTTTTCTGCTAATTCACCTCACAGAGTTACATCTGTATTTCGTGGATCTCTTTGCTAGCCTTAATTCTGTGGAATCTGAGAACAGATATTTCGGATCCCTTGGAAGACTATAGGGCCAAAGGAAATATCCTCCATAAAAAAGAGAAAGAAGCTTTCTGAGAAACTTATTTGTGTTCTTTGAAATCATCTCACAGAGTTACAGCTTTCCCCTCAAGAAGCCTTTCGCTAAGACAGTTCTTGTGGAATTGGCAAAGTGATATTTGGAAGCCCATAGAGGGCTACGGTGAAAAAGGAAATATCCTCAGATGAAATCTGGAAAGAAGCTTTCTGAGAAACTGCTTAGTGTTCTGTTAATTCATCTCACAGAGTTACATCTGTATTTCGTCGATCTCTTTGCTAGCCTTATTTCTTTGGAATCTGAGAACAGATATTTCGGATCCCTTGGAAGACTATACGGCCAAAGGAAATATCCTACGATAACAAAGAGAAAGAAGCTTTTTGAGAAACTTCTTTGTGTTCTGTGAAATCATCTCACAGAGTTACAGCTTTCCCCTCAAGAAGCCTTTCGCCATGACAGTTCTTGTGGAATTGGCAAAGTGATATTTGGAAGCCCATAGAGGGCTATTGTGAAAAAGGAAATATCCTCAGATGAAATCCGGAGAGAAACTTTCTGAGAAACTGCTTAGTGTTCTGTTAATTCATCTCATAGAGTTACATCTGTATTTCGTGGATATCTTTGCTAGCCTTATTTCTGTGGAATCTGAGAACAGATATTTCGGATCCCTTGGAAGACTATACGGCCAAAGGAAATATCCTACGATAACAAAGAGAAAGAAACTTTCTGAGAAACCTCTTTGTGTTATTTGAAATCATCTCACAGAGTTACAGATTTCCCCTCAAGAAGCCTTTCGTTAAGACAGGTCTTGTGGAATTGGCAATGTGATATTTGGAAGCCCATAGAGGGCTATGGTGAAAAAGGAAATATCCTCAGATGAAATCTGGAAAGAAGCTTTCTGAGAAACTGCTTAGTGTTCTGTTAATTCATCTCACCGAGTTACGTCTGTATTTCGTCGATCTCTTTGCTAGCCTTATTTCTGTGGAATCTGAGAACAGATATTTCGGATCCCTTGGAAGACTATAGGGCCAAAGAAAATATCCTCCGATAACAAAGAGAAAGAAGCTTTCTGAGAAACTTCTTTGTGTTCTTTGAAATCATCTCACAGAGTTACAGCTTTCCCCTCAAGAAGCCTTTCGCTAAGACAGTTCTTGTGGAATTGGCAAAGTGATATTTGGAAGCCCATAGAGGGCTATCATGAAAAAGGAAATATCTTCCGATGAAGTCTGGAAAGAAGCTTTCTGAAAAACTGCTTAGTGTTCTGTTAATTCATCTCACAGAGTTACATCTCTATTTCGTGTATATCTTTGCTAGCCTTATTTCTCTGGAATCTGAGAACAGATATTTCGGATCCCTTGGAAGACTATAGGGCCAAAGGAAATATCCTCCGATAACAAAGAGAAAGAAGCTTTCTGAGTAACTTCTTTGTGTTCTGTGAAATCATCTCACAGAGTTACAGCTTTCCCCTCAAGAAAACTTTCGCTAAGACAGTTCTTGTGGAATTGGCAAAGTGATATTTGGAAGCCCATAGAGGGCTATGGTGAAAAAGAAAATATCCTCAGATGAAATCTGGAAAGAAGCTTTCTGAGAAACTGTTTAGTGTTCTGTTAATTCATCTCACAGAGTTACATCGGTATTTCGTCCACCTCCTTGCTAGCCTTATTTCTGTGGAATCTGAGAACAGATATTTCGCATCCCTTGGAAGACTGTAGCGCCAAAGGAAATATCCTCCGATAACAGAGAGAAAGAAGCTTTCTGAGAAACTTCTTAGTGTTCTGTGAAATCATCTCACATAGTTACAGCTTTCCCCTCAAGAAGCCTTTCGCCAAGACAGTTCTTCTGCAATTGGCAGAGTGATATTTGGAAGCCCATAGAGGGCTATGGTGAAAAAGGAAATATCCTCAGATGAAATCTGGAAAGAAGATTTCTGAGAAACTGCTTAGTGTTCTGTTAATTCATCTCACAGAGTTACATGTGTATTTCGTGGATCTCTTTGCTAGCCTTATTTCTGTGGAATCTGAGAACAGATATTTCGGATCCCTTGGAAGACTATAGGGCCAAAGGAAATATCCTCCGATAACAAAGAGAAAGAAGCTTTCTGAGAAACTTCTTTGTGTTCTGTGAAATCATCTCACAGAGTTACAGCTTTCCCCTCAAAAAGCCTTTCGCCAAGACAGTTCTTGTGGAATTGGCAAAGTGATATTTGGAAGCCCATAGAGGGCTATGGTGAAAAAGGAAGTATCCTAGGATGAAATCTGGAAAGAAGCTTTGTGAGAAACTTCTTAGTGTTCTGTTAATTCATCTCACAGAGTTACATCTGTATTTCGTGGATCTCTTTGCTAGCCTTATTTCTGTGGAATCTCAGAACAGATATTTCGGATCCCTTGGAAGACTATAGGGCCAAAGGAAATATCCTCTGATAACAAAGAGAAAGAAGCTTTCTGAGAAACTTCTTTGTGTTCTGTGAAATCATCTCACACAGTTACAGCTTTCCCCTCAAGAACTCTTTCGCCAAGACAGTTCTTGTGGAATTGGCAATGTGATATTTGGAAGCCCATAGAGGGCTATGGTGAAAAAGGAAATATCCTCAGATGAAATCTGGAAAGAAGCTTTCTGAGAAACTGCTTTGTGTTCTCTTAATTCATCTCACAGAGTTACATCTGTATTTCGTGGATCTCTTTGCTAGCCTTATTTCTGTGGAATCTGAGAACAGATATTTCGGATCCCTTGGAAGACGATAGGGCCAAAGGAAATATCCTCCGATAACAAAGAGAAAGAAGCTTTCTGAGAAACTTCTTTGTGTTCTGTGAAATCATCTCACAGAGTTACAGCTTTCCCCTCAAGAAGCTTTTCGCTAAAACAGTTCTTGTGGAATTGGGAAAGTGATATTTGGAAGCCCATAGAGGGCCATCATGAAAAAGGAAATATCCTCCGATGAAATCTGGAAACAAGCTTTCTGAGAAACTGCTTAGTGTTCTGTTAATTCATCTCACAGAGTTACATCTGTATTTCGTGGATATCTTTGCTAGCCTTATTTCTGTGGAATCTGAGAACAGATATTTCGGATCCCTTGGAAGACTATAGGGCCAAAGGAAATATCCTACGATAACAAAGAGAAAGAAGCTTTCTGAGAAACCTCTTTGTGTTCTGTGAAATCATCTCACACAGTTACAGCTTTCCCCTCAAGAACTCTTTCGCCAAGACAGCTCTTGTGGAATGGGCAAAGTGATATTTGGAAGCCCATAGAGGGCTAGGGTGAAAAAGGAAATATACTCAGATGAAATACGGAAAGAAGCTTTCTGAGAAACTGCTTAGTTTTCTGCTAATTCACCTCACAGAGTTACATCTGTATTTCGTGGATCTCTTTGCTAGCCTTAATTCTGTGGAATCTGAGAACAGATTTTTCGGATCCCTTGGAAGACTATAGGGCCAAAGGAAATATCCTCCAATAACAAAGAGAAAGAAGCTTTCTGAGAAACTTATTTGTGTTCTTTGAAATCATCTCACAGAGTTACAGCTTTCCCCTCAAGAAGCCTTTCGCTAAGACAGTTCTTGTGGAATTGGCAAAGTGATATTTGGAAGCCCATAGAGGGCTATGGTGAAAAAGGAAATATCCTCAGATGAAATCTGGAAAGAAGCTTTCTGAGAAACTGCTTAGTGTTCTGTTAATTCATCTCACAGAGTTACATCTGTATTTCGTGGATATCTTTGCTAGCGTTATTTCTGTGGAATCTGAGAACAGATATTTCGGATCCCTTGGAAGACTATAGGGCCAAAGGAAATATCCTCCGATAACAAAGAGAAAGAAGCTTTCTGAGAAACTTCTTTGTGTTCTGTGAAATCATCTCACAGAGTTACAGCTTTCCCCTCAAGAAGACTTTCGCCAAGACAGTTCTTGTGGAATTGACAAAGTGATATTTGGAAGCCCATAGAGGGCTATGGTGAAAGAGGAAATATCCTCAGATGAAATCTGGAAAGAAGCTTTCTGAGAAACTGCTTAGTGTTCTGTTAATTCATCTCACAGAGTTAAATCTGTATTTCGTGGATCTCTTTGCTAGCCTTATTTCTGTGGAATCTGATAACAGATATTTTGGATCCCTTGGAAGACTATAGGGCCAACGGAAATATCCTCCAATAACAAAGAGAAAGAAGGTTTCTGAGAAACTTCTTTGTGTTCTTTGAAATCATCTCACAGAGTTACAGCTTTCCCCTCTAGAAGACTTTCACCAAGACAGTTCTTGTGGAATTGGCAAAGTGATATTTGGAAGCCCATAGAGGGCTATGGTGAAAAAGGAAATATCCTCAGATGAAATCTGGAAAGAAGTTTCTGAGAAACTGCTTAGTGTTCTGTTAATTCATCTCACAGAGTTACATCTGTATTTCGTCGATCTCTTTGCTAGCCTTATTTCTGTGGAATCTGAGAACAGATATTTCAGATCTCTTGGAAGACTTTAGGGCCAAAGGAAATATCCTCCGATAACAAAGATAAAGAAGCTTTTTGAGAAACTTCTTTGTGTTCTGTGAAATCATCTCACAGAGATACAGCGTTCCCCTCAAGAAGCCTTTCGCTAAAACAGTTCTTGTGGAATTGCCAAAGTGATATTTGGAAGCCCATAGAGGGCTACGGTGAAAAAGGAAATATCCTCAGATGAAATCTGGAAAGAGGCTTTCTGAGAAACTGCTTAGTGTTCTGTTAATTCATCTCACAGAGTTACATCTGTATTTCGTGGATGTCTTTGCTAGCCTTATTTCTGTGGAATCTGAGAACAGATATTTCGGGTCCCTTTGAAGACTATAGGGCCACAGGAAATATCCTCTGATAACAAAGAGAAAGAAGCTTTCTGAGAAACTTCTTTGTGTTCTGTGAAATCATCTCACACAGTTACAGCTTTCCCCTAAAGAACTCTTTCGCCAAGACAGTTCTTGTGGAATTGGCAATGTGATATTTGGAAGCCCATAGAGGGCTATGGTGAAAAAGGAAATATCCTCAGATGAAATCCGGAAAGAAGCTTTCTGAGAAACTGCTTAGTTTTCTGCTAATTCACCTCACAGTGTTACATCTGTATTTCGTGGATCTCTTTGCTAGCCTTAATTCTGTGGAATCTGAGAACAGATATTTCGGATCCCTTGGAAGACTATAGGGCCAAAGGAAATATCCTCCAATAAAAAAGAGAAAGAAGCTTTCTGAGAAACTTATTTCTGTTCTTTGAAATCATCTCACAGAGTTACAGCTTTCCCCGCAAGAAGCCTTTCGCCAAGACAGTTCTTGTGGAATTGGCAAAGTGATATTTGGAAGCCCATAGAGGGCTATGGTGAAAAAGGAAATATCCTCAGATGAAATCTGGAAAGAAGCTTTCTGAGAAACTGCTTAGTTTTCTGCTAATTCACCTCACAGAGTTACATCTGTATTTCGTGGATCTCTTTGCTAGCCTTAATTCTGTGGAATCTGAGAACAGATATTTCGGATCCCTTGGAAGACTATAGGGCCAAAGGAAATATCCTCCATAAAAAAGAGAAAGAAGCTTTCTGAGAAACTTATTTGTGTTCTTTGAAATCATTTCACAGAGTTACAGCTTTCCCCTCAAGAAGCCTTTCGCTAAGACAGTTCTTGTGGAATTGGCAAAGTGATATTTGGAAGCCCATAGAGGGCTACGGTGAAAAAGGAAATATCCTCAGATGAAATCTGGAAAGAAGCTTTCTGAGAAACTGCTTAGTGTTCTGTTAATTCATGTCACAGAGTTACATCTGTATTTCGTCGATCTCTTTGCTAGCCTTATTTCTGTGGAATCTGAGAACAGATATTTCGTATCCCTTGGAAGACTATTGGGCCAAAGGAAATATCCTCCGATAACAGAGAGAAAGAAGGTTCCTGAGAAACTTCTTTGTGTTCTGTGAAATCATCTCACAGAGTTAGAGCTTTCCCATCAAGAAGCCTTTCGCCAAGACAGTTCTTCTGGAATTGGCAGAGTGATATTTGGAACCCATATAGGGCTATGGTGAAAAAGGAAATATCCTCAGATGAAATCTGGAAAGAAGCTTTCTGAGAAACTGCTTAGTGTTCTGATAAT
Organism: Macaca nemestrina; assembly: GCF_043159975.1. Lineage (NCBI taxonomy): Eukaryota > Metazoa > Chordata > Mammalia > Primates > Cercopithecidae > Macaca > Macaca nemestrina. The sequence goes on from NC_092126.1 coordinate 70,105,999, forward strand.
TCATCTCACGGAGTTACATCTGTATTTCGTGGATCTCTTTGCTAGCCTTATTTCTGTGGAATCTGAGAACAGATATTTCGGATCCCTTGGAAGACTATAGGGCCAAAGGAAATATCCTCCGATAACAAAGAGAAAGAAGCTTTCTGAGAAACTTCTTTGCGTTCTTTGAAATCATCTCACAGAGTTACAGCTTTCCCCTCAAGGACCCTTTCGCTAAGACAGTTCTTGTGGAATTGGCAAAGTGATATTTGGAAGCCCATAGAAGGCTATGGTGAAAAAGGAAATATCCTCAGATGAAATCTGGAAAGAAGCTTTCTGAGAAACTGCTTAGTGTTCTGTTAATTCATCTCACAGAGTTACATGTGTATTTCGTGGATCTCTTTGCTAGCCTTATTTCTGTGGAATCTGAGAACAGATATTTCGGATCCCTTGGAAGACTATAGGGCCAAAGGAAATATCCTCCGATAAAAAGAGAAAGAAACTTTCTGAGAAACTTCTTTGTGTTCTTTGAAATCATCTCACAGAGTTACAGATTTCCCCTCAAGAAGCCTTTCGTTAAGACAGTTCTTGTGGAATTGGCAATGTGATATTTGGAAGCCCATAGAGGGCTATGGTGAAAAAGGAAATATCCTCAGATGAAATCTGGAAAGAAGCTTTCTGAGAAACTGCTTAGTGTTCTGTTAATTCATCTCACAGAGTTACATCTGTATTTCGTCGATCTCTTTGCTAGACTTATTTCTGTGGAATCTGAGAACAGATATTTCGGATCCCTTGGAAGACTATAGGGCCAAAGAAAATATCCTCCGATAACAAAGAGAAAGAAGCTTTCTGAGAAACTTCTTTGTGTTCTTTGAAATCATCTCACAGAGTTACAGCTTTCCCCTCAAGAAGCCTTTCGCTAAGACAGTTCTTGTGGAATTGGCAAAGTGATATTTGGAAGCCCATATAGGGCTATCATGAAAAAGGAAATATCCTCCGATGAAATCTGGAAAGAAGCTTTCTGAAAAACTGCTTAGTGTTCTGTTAATTCATCTCACAGAGTTACATCTGTATTTCGTGGATCTCTTTGCTAGCCTTATTTCTGTGGAATCTGAGAACAGATATTTCGGATCCCTTGGAAGACTATAGGGCCAAAGGAAATATCCTCCGATAACAAAGAGAAAGAAGCTTTCTGAGAAAGTTCTTTGTGTTCTGTGATATCATCTCACAGAGTTACAGCTTTCCCCTCAAGAAGCCTTTCGCCAAGACAGTTCTTGTGGAATTGGCAAAGTGATATTTGGAAGCCCATAGAGGGCTATGGTGAAAAAGGAAATATCCTCAGATGAAATCTGGAAAGAAGCTTTCTGAGAAACTTCTTAGTGTTCTGTTAATTCATCTCACAGAGTTACATCTGTATTTCGTGGATCTCTTTGCTAGCCTTATTTCTGTGGAATCTCAGAACACATATTTCGGATCCCATGGAAGACTATAGGGCCAAAGGAAATATCCTCTGATAACAAAGAGAAAGAAGCTTTCTGAGAAACTTCTTTGTGTTCTGTGAAATCACCTCACACAGTTACAGCTTTCCCCTCAAGAACTCTTTCGCCAAGACAGTTCTTGTGGAATTGGCAATGTGATATTTGGAAGCCCATAGAGGGCTATGGTGAAAAAGGAAATATCCTCAGATGAAATACGGAAAGAAGCTTTCTGAGAAACTGCTTAGTTTTTTGCTAATTCACCTCACAGAGTTACATCTATATTTCGTGGATCTGTTTGATAGCCTTATTTCTGTGGAATCTGAGAACAGATATTTCGGATCTCTTGGAAGACTATAGGGTCAAAGGAAATATCATCCGATAACAAAGAGAAAGAAGCTTTCTGAGAAACTTCTTTGTGTTCTGTGAAAACATCTCACAGAGTTACAGCTTTACCCTCAAGAAGCCTTTCGCTAAAACAGTTCTTGTGGAATTGGCAAAGTGATATTTGGAAGCCCATAGAGGGCTATGGTGAAAAAGAAAATATCCTCAGATGAAATCTGGAAAGAAGCTTTCTGAGAAACTGTTTAGTGTTCTGTTAATTCATCTCACAGAGTTACATCTGTGTTTCGTCCACCTCCTTGCTAGCCTTATTTCTGTGGAATCTGAGAACAGATATTTCGCATCCCTTGGAAGACTGTAGGGCCAAAGGAAATATCCTCCGATAACAGAGAGAAAGAAGCTTTCTGAGAAACTTCTTAGTGTTCTGTGAAATCATCTCACATAGTTACAGCTTTCCCCTCAAGAAGCCTTTCGCCAAGACAGTTCTTCTGCAATTGGCAGAGTGATATTTGGAAGCCCATAGAGGGCTATGGTGAAAAAGGAAATATCCTCAGATGAAATCTGGAAAGAAGCTTTCTGAGAAACTGCTTAGTGTTCTGTTAATTCATCTCACAGAGTTACATGTGTATTTCGTGGATCTCTTTGCTAGCCTTATTTCTGTGGAATCTGAGAACAGATATTTCGGATCCCTTGGAAGACTATAGGGCCAAAGGAAATATCCTCCGATAACAAAGAGAAAGAAGCTTTCTGAGAAACTTCTTTGTGTTCTGTGAAATCATCTCACAGAGTTACAGCTTTCCCCTCAAAAAGCCTTTCGCCAAGACAGTTCTTGTGGAATTGGCAAAGTGATATTTGGAAGCCCATAGAGGGCTATGGTGAAAAAGGAAATATCCTAGGATGAAATCTGGAAAGAAGCTTTGTGAGAAACTTCTTAGTGTTCTGTTAATTCATCTCACAGAGTTACATCTGTATTTCGTGGATCTCTTTGCTAGCCTTATTTCTGTGGAATCTCAGAACAGATATTTCGGATCCCTTGGAAGACTATAGGGCCAAAGGAAATATCCTCTGATAACAAAGAGAAAGAAGCTTTCTGAGAAACTTCTTTGTGTTCTGTGAAATCATCTCACACAGTTACAGCTTTCCCCTCAAGAACTCTTTCGCCAAGACAGTTCTTGTGGAATTGGCAATGTGATATTTGGAAGCCCATAGAGGGCTATGGTGAAAAAGGAAATATCCTCAGATGAAATCTGGAAAGAAGCTTTCTGAGAAACTGCTTTGTGTTCTCTTAATTCATCTCACAGAGTTACATCTGTATTTCGTGGATCTCTTTGCTAGCCTTATTTCTGTGGAATCTGAGAACAGATATTTCGGATCCCTTGGAAGACGATAGGGCCAAAGGAAATATCCTCCGATAACAAAGAGAAAGAAGCTTTCTGAGAAACTTCTTTGTGTTCTGTGAAATCATCTCACAGAGTTACAGCTTTCCCCTCAAGAAGCTTTTCGCTAAAACAGTTCTTGTGGAATTGGCAAAGTGATATTTGGAAGCCCATAGAGGGCCATCATGAAAAAGGAAATATCCTCCGATGAAATCTGGAAACAAGCTTTCTGAGAAACTGCTTAGTGTTCTGTTAATTCATCTCACAGAGTTACATCTGTATTTCGTGGATATCTTTGCTAGCCTTATTTCTGTGGAATCTGAGAACAGATATTTCGGATCCCTTGGAAGACTATAGGGCCAAAGGAAATATCCTCCGATAACAAAGAGAAAGAAGCTTTCTGAGATACTTCTTTGTGTTCTGTGAAATCATCTCACACAGTTACAGCTTTCCCCTCAAGAACTCTTTCGCCAAGACAGCTCTTGTGGAATGGGCAAAGTGATATTTGGAAGCCCATAGAGGGCTAGGGTGAAAAAGGAAATATACTCAGATGAAATACGGAAAGAAGCTTTCTGAGAAACTGCTTAGTTTTCTGCTAATTCACCTCACAGAGTTACATCTGTATTTCGTGGATCTCTTTGCTAGCCTTAATTCTGTGGAATCTGAGAACAGATTTTTCGGATCCCTTGGAAGACTATAGGGCCAAAGGAAATATCCTCCAATAACAAAGAGAAAGGAGCTTTCTGAGAAACTTATTTGTGTTCTTTGAAATCATCTCACAGAGTTACAGCTTTCCCCTCAAGAAGCCTTTCGCTAAGACAGTTCTTGTGGAATTGGCAAAGTGATATTTGGAAGCCCATAGAGGGCTATGGTGAAAAAGGAAATATCCTCAGATGAAATCTGGAAAGAAGCTTTCTGAGAAACTGCTTAGTGTTCTGTTAATTCATCTCACAGAGTTACATCTGTATTTCGTGGATATCTTTGCTAGCGTTATTTCTGTGGAATCTGAGAACAGATATTTCGGATCCCTTGGAAGACTATAGGGCCAAAGCAAATATCCTCCGATAACAAAGAGAAAGAAGCTTTCTGAGAAACTTCTTTGTGTTCTGTGAAATCATCTCACAGAGTTACAGCTTTCCTCTCAAGAAGACTTTCGCCAAGACAGTTCTTGTGGAATTGACAAAGTGATATTTGGAAGCCCGTAGAGGGCTATGGTGAAAGAGGAAATATCCTCAGATGAAATCTGGAAAGAAGCTTTCTGAGAAACTGCTTAGTGTTCTGTTAATTCATCTCACAGAGTTAAACCTGTATTTCGTCGATCTCTTTGCTAGCCTTATTTCTGTGGAATCTGAGAACAGATATTTTGGATCCCTTGGAAGACTATAGGTCCAACGGAAATATCCTCCAATAACAAAGAGAAAGAAGGTTTCTGAGAAACTTCTTTGTGTTCTTTGAAATCATCTCACAGAGTTACAGCTTTCCCCTCTAGAAGACTTTCACCAAGACAGTTCTTGTGGAATTGGCAAAGTGATATTTGGAAGCCCATAGAGGGCTATGGTGAAAAAGGAAATATCCTCAGATGAAATCTGGAAAGAAGTTTCTGAGAAACTGCTTAGTGTTCTGTTAATTCATCTCACAGAGTTACATCTGTATTTCGTCGATCTCTTTGCTAGCCTTATTTCTGTGGAATCTGAGAACAGATATTTCAGATCTCTTGGAAGACTTTAGGGCCAAAGGAAATATCCTCCGATAACAAAGATAAAGAAGCTTTCTGAGTAACTTCTTTGTGTTCTGTGAAATCATCTCACAGAGATACAGCGTTCCCCACAAGAAGCCTTTCGCTAAAACAGTTCTTGTGGAATTGCCAAAGTGATATTTGGAAGCCCATAGAGGGCTACGGTGAAAAAGGAAATATCCTCAGATGAAATCTGGAAAGAGGCTTTCTGAGAAACTGCTTAGTGTTCTGTTAATTCATCTCACAGAGTTACATCTGTATTTCGTGGATGTCTTTGCTAGCCTTATTTCTGTGGAATCTGAGAACAGATATTTCGGGTCCCTTTGAAGACTATAGGGCCACAGGAAATATCCTCTGATAACAAAGAGAAAGAAGCTTTCTGAGAAACTTCTTTGTGTTCTGTGAAATCATCTCACACAGTTACAGCTTTCCCCTCAAGAACTCTTTCTCCAAGACAGTTCTTGTATAATTGGCAATGTGATATTTGGAAGCCCATAGAGGGCTATGGTGAAAAAGGAAATATCCTCAGATGAAATCCGGAAAGAAGCTTTCTGAGAAACTGCTTAGTTTTCTGCTAATTCACCTCACAGTGTTACATCTGTATTTCGTGGATCTCTTTGCTAGCCTTAATTCTGTGGAATCTGAGAACAGATATTTCGGATCCCTTGGAAGACTATAGGGCCAAAGGAAATATCCTCCAATAAAAAAGAGAAAGAACTTTCTGAGAAACTTATTTGTGTTCTTTGAAATCATCTCACAGAGTTACAGCTTTCCCCGCAAGAAGCCTTTCGCCAAGACAGTTCTTGTGGAATTGGCAAAGTGATATTTGGAAGCCCATAGAGGGCTATGGTGAAAAAGGAAATATCCTCAGATGAAATCTGGAAAGAAGCTTTCTGAGAAACTGCTTAGTTTTCTGCTAATTCACCTCACAGAGTTACATCTGTATTTCGTGGATCTCTTTGCTAGCCTTAATTCTGTGGAATCTGAGAACAGATATTTCGGATCCCTTGGAAGACTATAGGGCCAAAGGAAATATCCTCCATAAAAAAGAGAAAGAAGCTTTCTGAGAAACTTATTTGTGTTCTTTGAAATCATCTCACAGAGTTACAGCTTTCCGTCAAGAAGCCTTTCGCTAAGACAGTTCTTGTGGAATTGGCAAAGTGATATTTGGAAGCCCATAGAGGGCTACGGTGAAAAAGGAAATATCCTCAGATGAAATCTGGAAAGAAGCTTTCTGAGAAACTGCTTAGTGTTCTGTTAATTCATCTCACAGTGTTACATCTGTATTTCGTCGATCTCTTTGCTAGCCTTATTTCTGTGGAATCTGAGAACAGATATTTCGTATCCCTTTGAAGACTATTGGGCCAAAGGAAATATCCTCCGATAACAGAGAGAAAGAAGGTTCCTGAGAAACTTCTTTGTGTTCTGTGAAATCGTCTCACAGAGTTAGAGCTTTCCCATCAAGAAGCCTTTCGCCAAGACAGTTCTTCTGGAATTGGCAGAGTGATATTTGGAACCCATATAGGGCTATGGTGAAAAAGGAAATATCCTCAGATGAAATCTGGAAAGAAGCTTTCTGAGAAACTGCTTAGTGTTCTGTTAATTCATCTCACGGAGTTACATCTGTATTTCGTGGATCTCTTTGCTAGCCTTATTTCTGTGGAATCTGAGAACAGATATTTCGGATCCCTTGGAAGACTATAGGGCCAAAGGAAATATCCTCCGATAACAAAGAGAAAGAAGCTTTCTGAGAAACTTCTTTGTGTTCTTTGAAATCATCTCACAGAGTTACAGCTTTCCCCTCAAGGACCCTTTCGCTAAGACAGTTCTTGTGGAATTGGCAAAGTGATATTTGGAAGCCCATAGAAGGCTATGGTGAAAAAGGAAATATCCTCAGATGAAATCTGGAAAGAAGCTTTCTGAGAAACTGCTTAGTGTTCTGTTAATTCATCTCACAGAGTTACATGTGTATTTCGTGGATCTCTTTGCTAGCCTTATTTCTGTGGAATCTGAGAACAGATATTTCGGATCCCTTGGAAGACTATAGGGCCAAAGGAAATATCCTCCGATAAAAAGAGAAAGAAACTTTCTGAGAAACTTCTTTGTGTTCTTTGAAATCATCTCACAGAGTTACAGATTTCCCCTCAAGAAGCCTTTCGTTAAGACAGTTCTTGTGGAATTGGCAATGTGATATTTGGAAGCCCATAGAGGGCTATGGTGAAAAAGGAAATATCCTCAGATGAAATCTGGAAAGAAGCTTTCTGAGAAACTGCTTAGTGTTCTGTTAATTCATCTCACAGAGTTACATCTGTATTTCGTCGATCTCTTTGCTAGACTTATTTCTGTGGAATCTGAGAACAGATATTTCGGATCCCTTGGAAGACTATAGGGCCAAAGGAAATATCCTCCGATAACAAAGAGAAAGAAGCTTTCTGAGAAACTTCTTTGTGTTCTGTGATATCATCTCACAGAGTTACAGCTTTCCCCTCAAGAAGCCTTTCGCCAAGACAGTTCTTGTGGAATTGGCAAAGTGATATTTGGAAGCCCATAGAGGGCTATGGTGAAAAAGGAAATATCCTCAGATGAAATCTGGAAAGAAGCTTTCTGAGAAACTTCTTAGTGTTCTGTTAATTCATCTCACAGAGTTACATCTGTATTTCGTGGATCTCTTTGCTAGCCTTATTTCTGTGGAATCTCAGAACACATATTTCGGATCCCATGGAAGACTATAGGGCCAAAGGAAATATCCTCTGATAACAAAGAGAAAGAAGCTTTCTGAGAAACTTCTTTGTGTTCTGTGAAATCACCTCACACAGTTACAGCTTTCCCCTCAAGAACTCTTTCGCCAAGACAGTTCTTGTGGAATTGGCAATGTGATATTTGGAAGCCCATAGAGGGCTATCATGAAAAAGGAAATATCCTCCGGTGAAATCTGAAAAGAAGCTTTCTGAAAAACTGCTTAGTGTTCTGTTAATTCATCTCACAGAGTTACATCTGTATTTCGTGTATATCTTTGCTAGACTTATTTCTGTGGAATCTGAGAACAAATATTTCGGATCCCTTGGAAGATTATAGGGCCAAAGGAAATATCCTCCGATAACAAAGAGAAAGAAGCTTTCTGAGTAACTTCTTTGTGTTCTGTGAAATCATCTCACAGAGTTACAGCTTTCCCCTCAAGAAGACTTTCGCTAAGACAGTTCTTGTGGAATTGGCAAAGTGATATTTGGAAGCCCATAGAGGGCTATGGTGAAAAAGAAAATATCCTCAGATGAAATCTGGAAAGAAGCTTTCTGAGAAACTGTTTAGTGTTCTGTTAATTCATCTCACAGAGTTACATCTGTATTTCGTCGATCTCTTTGCTAGCCTTATTTCTGTGGAATCTGAGAACAGATATTTCGCATCCCTTGGAAGACTGTAGGGCCAAAGGAAATATCCTCCGATAACAGAGAGAAAGAAGCTTTCTGAGAAACGTCTTAGTGTTCTGTGAAATCATCTCACATAGTTACAGCTTTCCCCTCAAGAAGCTTTTCGCCAAGACAGTTCTTCTGGAATTGGCAGAGTGATATTTGGAAGCCCATAGAGGGCTATGGTGAAAAAGGAAATATCCTCAGATGAAATCTGGAAAGAAGCTTTCTGAGAAACTGCTTAGTGTTCTGTTAATTCATCTCACAGAGTTACATGTGTATTTCGTGGATCTCTTTGCTAGCCTTATTTCTGTGGAATCTGAGAACAGATATTTCGGATCCCTTGGAAGATTATAGGGCCAAAGGAAATATCCTCCGATAACAAAGAGAAAGAAGCTTTCTGAGAAAGTTCTTTGTGTTCTGTGAAATCATCTCACAGAGTTACAGCTTTCCCCTCAAGAAGCCTTTCGCTAAGACAGTTCTTGTGGAATTGGCAAAGTGATATTTGGAAGCCCATAGAGGGCTATCATGAAAAAGGAAATATCTTCCGATGAAGTCTGGAAAGAAGCTTTCTGAAAAACTGCTTAGTGTTCTGTTAATTCATCTCACAGAGTTACATGTGTATTTCGTGGATCTCTTTGCTAGCCTTATTTCTGTGGAATCTGAGAACAGATATTTCGGATCCCTTGGAAGACTATAGGGCCAAAGGAAATATCCTCCGATAACAAAGAGAAAGAAGTTTTCTGAGAAACTTCTTTGTGTTCTGTGAAATCATCTCACACAGTTACAGCTTTCCCCTCAAGAACTCTTTCGCCAAGACAGCTCTTGTGGAATTGGCAAAGTGATATTTGGAAGCCCATAGAGGGCTATGGTGAAAAAGGAAATATCCTCAGATGAAATCTGGAAAGAAGCTTTCTGAGAAACTGCTTAGTGTTCTGTTAATTCATCTCACAGAGTTACATTTGTATTTCGTCGATCTCTTTGCTAGCCTTATTTCTGTGGAATCTGAGAACAGATATTACAGATCTCTTGGAAGACTTTAGGGCCAAAGGAAATATACTCCAATAACAAAGATAAAGAAGCTTTCTGAGAAACTTCTTTGTGTTCTGTGAAATCATCTCACAGAGATACAGCGTTCCCCTCAAGAAGCCTTTCGCTAAAACAGTTCTTGTGGAATTGCCAAAGTGATATTTGGAAGCCCATAGAGGGCTACGGTGTAAAAGGAAATATCCTCAGATGAAATCTGGAAAGAGGCTTTCTGAGAAACTGCTTAGTGTTCTGTTAATTCATCTCACAGAGTTACATCTGTATTTCGTGGATGTCTTCGCTAGCCTTATTTCTGTGGAATCTGAGAACAGATATTTCGGGTCCCTTTGAAGACTATAGGGCCACAGGAAATATCCTCTGATAACAAAGAGAAAGAAGCTTTCTGAGAAACTTCTTTGTGTTCTGTGAAATCATCTCACACAGTTACAGCTTTCCCCTCAAGAACTCTTTCGCCAAGACAGTTCTTGTGGAATTGGCAATGTGATATTTGGAAGCCCATAGAGGGCTATGGTGAAAAAGGAAATATCCTCAGATGAAATCCGGAAAGAAGCTTTCTGAGAAACTGCTTAGTTTTCTGCTAATTCACCTCACAGTGTTACATCTGTATTTCGTGGATCTCTTTGCTAGCCTTAATTCTGTGGAATCTGAGAACAGATATTTCGGATCCCTTGGAAGACTATAGGGCCAAAGGAAATATCCTCCAATAAAAAAGAGAAAGAAGCTTTCTGAGAAACTTATTTGTGTTCTTTGAAATCATCTCACAGAGTTACAGCTTTCCCCGCAAGAAGCCTTTCGCTAAGACAGTTCTTGTGGAATTGGCAAAGTGATATTTGGAAGCCCATAGAGGGCTATGGTGAAAAAGGAAATATCCTCAGATGAAATCTGGAAAGAAGCTTTCTGAGAAACTGCTTAGTGTTCTGCTAATTCATCTCACAGAGTTACATCTGTATTTCGTGGATCTCTTTGCTAGCCTTATTTCTGTGGAATATCAGAACAGATATTTCGGATCCCTTGGAAGACTATAGGTCCAAAGTAAATATCCTCCGATAACAAAGAGAAAGAAGCTTTCTGAGAAACTTCTTTGTGTTCTTTGAAATCAATTCACAGAGTTACAGCTTTCCCCTCAAGAAGCCTTTCGCTAAGACAGTTCTTGTGGAATTGGCAAAGTGATATTTGGAAGCCCATAGAGGGCTATGGTGAAAAAGAAAATATCCTCAGATGAAATCTGGAAAGAAGCTTTCTGAGAAACTGCTTAGTGTTCTGTTAATTCATCTCACAGAGTTACATCTGTATTTCGTGGATCTCTTTGCTAGCCTTATTTCTGTGGAATCTGATAACAGATATTTCGGATCCCTTGGAAGACGATAGGGCCAAAGGAAATATCCTCCAATAACAAAGAGAAAGAAGGTTTCTGAGAAACTTCTTTGTGTTCTTTGAAATCATCTCACAGAGTTACAGCTTTCCCCTCAAGAAGCCTTTCGCTAAGACAGTTCTTGTGGAATTGGCAAAGTGATATTTGGAAGCCCATAGAGGGCTATGGTGAAAAAGGAAATATCCTCAGATGAAATCTGGAAAGAAGCTTTCTGAGAAACTGCTTAGTGTTCTGTTAATTCATCTCACAGAGTTACATCTGTATTTCGTCGATCTCTTTGCTAGCCTTATTTCTGTGGAATCTGAGAACAGATATTTCGGATCCCTTGGAAGACTATAGGTCCAAAGGAAATATCCTCCGATAAAAAAGAGAAAGAAGCTTTCTGAGAAACTTCTTTGTGTTCTTTGAAATCATCTCACAGAGTTACAGCTTTCCCCTCAAGAAGCCTTTCGCTAAGACAGTTCTTGTGGAATTGGCAAAGTGATATTTGGAAGCCCATAGAGGGCTATTATGAAAAAGGAAATATCCTCCGATGAAATCTGGAAAGAAGCTTTCTGAAAAACTGCTTAGTGTTCTGTTAATTCATCTCACAGAGTTACATCTGTATTTCGTGTATATCTTTGCTAGCCTTATTTCTGTGGAATCTGAGAACAGATATTTCGGATCCCTTGGAAGACTATAGGGCCAAAGGAAATATCCTCCGATAACAAAGAGAAAGAAGCTTCTTGAGTAACTTCTTTGTGTTCTGTGAAATCATCTCACAGAGTTACAGCTTTCCCCTCAAGAAGACTTTCGCTAAGACAGTTCTTGTGGAATTGGCAAAGTGATATTTGGAAGCCCCTAGAGGGCTATGGTGAAAAAGAAAATATCCTCAGACGAAATCTGGAAAGAAGCTTTCTGAGAAACTGTTTAGTGTTCTGTTATTTCATCTCACAGAGTTACATCTGTATTTCGTCGATCTCTTTGCTAGCCTTATTTCTGTGGAATCTGAGAACAGATATTTCGGGTCCCTTTGAAGACTATAGGGCCACAGGAAATATCCTCTGATAACAAAGAGAAAGAAGCTTTCTGAGAAACTCCTTTGTGTTCTGTGAAATCATCTCACACAGTTATAGCTTTCCCCTCAAGAACTCTTTCGCCAAGACAGTTCTTGTGGAATTGGCAATGTGATATTTGGAAGCCCATAGAGGGCTATGGTGAAAAAGGAAATATCCTCAGATGAAATCCGGAAAGAAGCTTTCTGAGAAACTGCTTAGTTTTCTGCTAATTCACCTCAGAGTGTTACATCTGTATTTCGTGGATCTCTTTGCTAGCCTTAATTCTGTGGAATCTGAGAACAGATATTTCGGATCCCTTGGAAGACTATAGGGCCAAAGGAAATATCCTCCAATAAAAAAGAGAAAGAAGCTTTCTGAGAAACTTATTTGTGTTCTTTGAAATCATCTCACAGAGTTACAGCTTTCCCCGCAAGAAGCATTTCGCCAAGACAGTTCTTGTGGAATTGGCAAAGTGATATTTGGAAGCCCATAGAGGGCTATGGTGAAAAAGGAAATATCCTAGATGAAATCTGGAAAGAAGCTTTCTGAGAAACTGCTTAGTGTTCTGTTAATTCATCTCAGAGAGTTACATCTGTATTTCGTCGATCTCTTTGCTAGAGTTATTTCTGTGGAATCTGACAAGGGATATTTCGGATCCCTTGGAAGACTATAGGGCCAAAGGAAATATCCTCCGATAACAAAGAGAAAGAAGCTTTCTGAGAAACTTCTTTGTGTTCTGTGAAATCATCTCACAGAGTTACAGCTTTCCCCTCAAGAAGCCTTTCGTTAAGACAGTTCTTGTGGAATTGGCAAAGTGATATTTGGAAGCCCATAGAGGGCTATGGTGAAAAAGGAAATATCCTCAGATGAAATCTGGAAAGAAGCTTTCTGAAAAACTGCTTAGTGTTCTGTTAATTCATCTCACAGAGTTACATCTGTATTTCGTGGATCTCTTTGCTAGCCTTGTTTCTGTGGAATATCAGAACAGATATTTCGGATCCCTTGGAAGACTATAGGTCCAAAGGAAATATCCTCCGATAACAAAGAGAAAGAAGCTTTCTGAGAAACTTCTTTGTGTTCTTTGAAATCAATTCACAGAGTTACAGCTTTCCCCTCAAGAAGCCTTTCGCTAAGACAGTTCTTGTGGAATTGGCAATAGATATTTGGAAGCCCATAGAGGGCTATGGTGAAAAAGGAAATATCCTCAGATGAAATCTGGAAAGAAGCTTTTGAGAAACTGCTTAGTGTTCTCTTAATTCATCTCACAGAGTTACATCTGTATTTCGTGGATCTCTTTGCTAGCCTTATTTCTGTGGAATCTGAGAACAGATATTTCGGATCCCTTGGAAGACTATAGGTCCAAAGGAAATATCCTCCAATAACAAAGAGAAAGAAGGTTTCTGAGAAACTTCTTTGTGTTCTTTGAAATCATCTCACAGAGTTACAGCTTTCCCCTCAAGAAGACTTTCGCCAAGACAGTTCTTGTGGAATTGGCAAAGTGATATTTGGAAGCCCATAGAGGGCTATGGTGAAAAAGGAAATATCCTCCGATGAAATCTGGAAAGAAGCTTTCTGAGAAACTGCTTAGTGTTCTGTTAATTCATCTCACAGAGTTACATCTGTATTTCGTGGATCTCTTTGCTAGCCTTATTTCTGTGGAATCTGATAACAGATATTTCGGATCCCTTGGAAGACTATAGGTCCAAAGGAACTATCCTCCAATAACAAAGAGAAAGAAGGTTTCTGAGAAACTTCTTTGTGTTCTTTGAAATCATCTCACAGAGTTACAGCTTTCCCCTCAAGAAGCCTTTCGCTAAGACAGTTCTTGTGGAATTGGCAAAGTGATATTTGGAAGCCCATAGAGGGCTACGGTGAAAAAGGAAATATCCTCCGATGAAATCTGGAAAGAAGCTTTCTGAGCAACTGCTTAGTGTTCTGTTAATTCATCTCACAGAGTTACATCTGTATTTCGTGGATCTCTTTGCTAGCCTTATTTCTGTGGAATCTGAGAACAGATATTTCGGATCCCTTGGAAGACTATAGGTCCAAAGGAAATATCCTCCGATAAAAAAGAGAAAGAAGCTTTCTGAGAAACTTCTTTGTGTTCTTTGAAATCATCTCACAGAGTTACAGCTTTCCCCTCAAGAAGCCTTTCGCTAAGACAGTTCTTGTGGAATTGGCAAAGTGATATTTGGAAGCCCTTAGAGGGCTATTATGAAAAAGGAAATATCCTCCGATGAAATCTGGAAAGAAGCTTTCTGAAAAACTGCTTAGTGTTCTGTTAATTCATCTCACAGAGTTACATCTGTATTTCGTGTATATCTTTGCTAGCCTTATTTCTGTGGAATCTGAGAACAGATATTTCGGATCCCTTGGAAGACTATAGGGCCAAAGGAAATATCCTCCGATAACAAAGAGAAAGAAGCTTCTTGAGTAACTTCTTTGTGTTCTGTGAAATCATCTCACAGAGTTACAGCTTTCCCCTCAAGAAGACTTTCGCTAAGACAGTTCTTGTGGAATTGGCAAAGTGATATTTGGAAGCCCCTAGAGGGCTATGGTGAAAAAGAAAATATCCTCAGATGAAATCTGGAAAGAAGCTTTCTGAGAAACTGTTTAGTGTTCTGTTAATTCATCTCACAGATTTACATCTGTATTTCGTCGATCTCTTTGCTAGCCTTATTTCTGTGGAATCTGAGAACAGATATTTCGCATCCCTTGGAAGACTGTAGGGCCAAAGGAAATATCCTCCGATAACAGAGAGAAAGAAGCTTTCTGAGAAACTTGTTAGTGTTCTGTGAAATCATCTCACAAAGTTACAGCTTTCCCCTCAAGAAGCCTTTCGCCAAGACAGTTCTTCTGGAATTGGCAGAGTGATATTTGGAAGCCCATAGAGGGCTATGGTGAAAAAGGAAATATCCTCAGATGAAATCTGGAAAGAAGGTTTCTGAGAAACTGCTTAGTGTTCTGTTAATTCATCTCACAGAGTTACATGTGTATTTCGTGGATCTCTTTGCTAGCCTTATTTCTGTGGAATCTGAGAACAGATATTTCGGATCCCTTGGAAGACTATAGGGCCAAAGGAAATATCCTCCGATAACAAAGAGAAAGAAGCTTTCTGAGAAACTTCTTTGTGTTCTGTGAAATCATCTCACAGAGTTACAGCTTTCCCCTCAAGAAGCCTTTCGTTAAGACAGTTCTTGTGGAATTGGCAAAGTGATATTTGGAAGCCCATAGAGGGCTATGGTGAAAAAGGAAATATCCTCAGATGAAATCTGGAAAGAAGCTTTCTGAAAAACTGCTTAGTGTTCTGTTAATTCATCTCACAGAGTTACATCTGTATTTCGTGGATCTCTTTGCTAGCCTTGTTTCTGTGGAATATCAGAACAGATATTTCGGATCCCTTGGAAGACTATAGGTCCAAAGGAAATATCCTCCGATAACAAAGAGAAAGAAGCTTTCTGAGAAACTTCTTTGTGTTCTTTGAAATCAATTCACAGAGTTACAGCTTTCCCCTCAAGAAGCCTTTCGCTAAGACAGTTCTTGTGGAATTGGCAATAGATATTTGGAAGCCCATAGAGGGCTATGGTGAAAAAGGAAATATCCTCAGATGAAATCTGGAAAGAAGCTTTTGAGAAACTGCTTAGTGTTCTCTTAATTCATCTCACAGAGTTACATCTGTATTTCGTGGATCTCTTTGCTAGCCTTATTTCTGTGGAATCTGAGAACAGATATTTCGGATCCCTTGGAAGACTATAGGTCCAAAGGAAATATCCTCCAATAACAAAGAGAAAGAAGGTTTCTGAGAAACTTCTTTGTGTTCTTTGAAATCATCTCACAGAGTTACAGCTTTCCCCTCAAGAAGACTTTCGCCAAGACAGTTCTTGTGGAATTGGCAAAGTGATATTTGGAAGCCCATAGAGGGCTATGGTGAAAAAGGAAATATCCTCCGATGAAATCTGGAAAGAAGCTTTCTGAGAAACTGCTTAGTGTTCTGTTAATTCATCTCACAGAGTTACATCTGTATTTCGTGGATCTCTTTGCTAGCCTTATTTCTGTGGAATCTGATAACAGATATTTCGGATCCCTTGGAAGACTATAGGTCCAAAGGAACTATCCTCCAATAACAAAGAGAAAGAAGGTTTCTGAGAAACTTCTTTGTGTTCTTTGAAATCATCTCACAGAGTTACAGCTTTCCCCTCAAGAAGCCTTTCGCTAAGACAGTTCTTGTGGAATTGGCAAAGTGATATTTGGAAGCCCATAGAGGGCTACGGTGAAAAAGGAAATATCCTCCGATGAAATCTGGAAAGAAGCTTTCTGAGCAACTGCTTAGTGTTCTGTTAATTCATCTCACAGAGTTACATCTGTATTTCGTGGATCTCTTTGCTAGCCTTATTTCTGTGGAATCTGAGAACAGATATTTCGGATCCCTTGGAAGACTATAGGTCCAAAGGAAATATCCTCCGATAAAAAAGAGAAAGAAGCTTTCTGAGAAACTTCTTTGTGTTCTTTGAAATCATCTCACAGAGTTACAGCTTTCCCCTCAAGAAGCCTTTCGCTAAGACAGTTCTTGTGGAATTGGCAAAGTGATATTTGGAAGCCCTTAGAGGGCTATTATGAAAAAGGAAATATCCTCCGATGAAATCTGGAAAGAAGCTTTCTGAAAAACTGCTTAGTGTTCTGTTAATTCATCTCACAGAGTTACATCTGTATTTCGTGTATATCTTTGCTAGCCTTATTTCTGTGGAATCTGAGAACAGATATTTCGGATCCCTTGGAAGACTATAGGGCCAAAGGAAATATCCTCCGATAACAAAGAGAAAGAAGCTTCTTGAGTAACTTCTTTGTGTTCTGTGAAATCATCTCACAGAGTTACAGCTTTCCCCTCAAGAAGACTTTCGCTAAGACAGTTCTTGTGGAATTGGCAAAGTGATATTTGGAAGCCCCTAGAGGGCTATGGTGAAAAAGAAAATATCCTCAGATGAAATCTGGAAAGAAGCTTTCTGAGAAACTGTTTAGTGTTCTGTTAATTCATCTCACAGATTTACATCTGTATTTCGTCGATCTCTTTGCTAGCCTTATTTCTGTGGAATCTGAGAACAGATATTTCGCATCCCTTGGAAGACTGTAGGGCCAAAGGAAATATCCTCCGATAACAGAGAGAAAGAAGCTTTCTGAGAAACTTGTTAGTGTTCTGTGAAATCATCTCACAAAGTTACAGCTTTCCCCTCAAGAAGCCTTTCGCCAAGACAGTTCTTCTGGAATTGGCAGAGTGATATTTGGAAGCCCATAGAGGGCTATGGTGAAAAAGGAAATATCCTCAGATGAAATCTGGAAAGAAGGTTTCTGAGAAACTGCTTAGTGTTCTGTTAATTCATCTCACAGAGTTACATGTGTATTTCGTGGATCTCTTTGCTAGCCTTATTTCTGTGGAATCTGAGAACAGATATTTCGGATCCCTTGGAAGACTATAGGGCCAAAGGAAATATCCTCCGATAACAAAGAGAAAGAAGCTTTCTGAGAAAGTTCTTTGTGTTCTTTGAAATCATCTCACAGAGTTACAGCTTTCCCCTCAAGAAGCCTTTAGCCAAGACAGTTCTTGTGGAATTGGCAAAGTGATATTTGGAAGCCCATAGAGGGCTATGGTGAAAAAGGAAATATCCTCAGATGAAATCTGGAAAGAAGGTTTCTGAGAAACTTCTTAGTGTTCTGTTAATTCAACTCACAGAGTTACATCTGTATTTCGTGGATCTCTTTGCTACCCTTATTTCAGTGGAATCTCAGAACAGATATTTCGGATCCCTTGGAAGACTATAGGGCCAAAGGAAATATCCTCTGATAACAAAGAGAAAGAAGCTTTCTGAGAAACTTCTTTGTGTTCTTTGAAATCATCTCACAGAGTTACAGCTTTCCCCTCAAGAAGCCTTTCGCTAAGACAGTTCTTGTGAAATTGGCAAAGTGATATTTGGAAGCCCATAGAGGGCTATGGTGAAAAAGGAAATATCCTCAGATGAAATCTGGAAAGAAGCTTTCTGAGAAACTGCTTTGTGTTCTGTTAATTCATCTCACAGAGTTACATCTGTATTTCGTGGATCTCTTTGCTAGCCTTATTTCTGTGGAATCTGAGAACAGATATTTCGGATCCCTTGGAAGACTATAAGGCCAAAGGAAATATCCTCCGATAACAAAGAGAAAGAAGCTTTCTGAGAAACTTCTTTGTGTTCTGTGAAATCATCTCACAGAGTTACAGCTTTCCCCTCAAGATGCTTTTCGCTAAAACAGTTCTTGTGGAATTGGCAAAGTGATATTTGGAAGCCCATAGAGGGCTATGGTGAAAAAGGAAATATCCTCAGATGAAATCTGGAAAGAGGCTTTCTGAGAAACTGCTTAGTGTTCTGTTAATTCATCTCACAGAGTTACATCTGTATTTCGTGGATGTCTTTGCTAGCCTTATTTCTGTGGAATCTGAGAACAGATATTTCGGGTGCCTTTGAAGACTATAGGGCCAAAGGAAATATCCTCTGATAACAAAGAGAAAGAAGCCTTCTGAGAAACTTCTTTGTGTTCTGTGAAATCATCTCACACAGTTACAGCTTTCCCCTCAAGAACCTTTTCGCCAAGACTGTTCTTGTGGAATTGGCAAAGTGATATTTGGAAGCTCATAGAGGGCTATGGTGTAAAAGGAAATATCCTCAGATGAAATCCGGAAAGAAGCTTTCTGAGAAACTGCGTAGTTTTCTGCTAATTCATCTCACAGATTTACATCTGTATTTCGTGGATCTTTTTGCTAGCCTTAATTCTGTGGAATCTGAGAACAGATATTTCGGATCCCTTGGAAGACTATAGGGCCAAAGGAAATATCCTCCAATAACAAAGAGAAAGAAGCTTTCTGAGAAACTTCTTTGTGTTCTGTGAAATCATCTCACAGAGTTACAGCTTTCCTCTCAAGAAGACTTTCGCCAAGACAGTTCTTGTGGAATTGACAAAGTGATATTTGGAAGCCCGTAGAGGGCTATGGTGAAAGAGGAAATATCCTCAGATGAAATCTGGAAAGAAGCTTTCTGAGAAACTGCTTAGTGTTCTGTTAATTCATCTCACAGAGTTAAACCTGTATTTCGTGGATCTCTTTGCTAGCCTTATTTCTGTGGAATCTGATAACAGATATTTTGGATCCCTTGGAAGACTATAGGTCCAACGGAAATATCCTCCAATAACAAAGAGAAAGAAGGTTTCTGAGAAACTTCTTTGTGTTCTTTGAAATCATCTCACAGAGTTACAGCTTTCCCCTCTAGAAGACTTTCACCAAGACAGTTCTTGTGGAATTGGCAAAGTGATATTTGGAAGCCCATAGAGGGCTATGGTGAAAAAGGAAATATCCTCAGATGAAATCTGGAAAGAAGTTTCTGAGAAACTGCTTAGTGTTCTGTTAATTCATCTCACAGAGTTACATCTGTATTTCGTCGATCTCTTTGCTAGCCTTATTTCTGTGGAATCTGAGAACAGATATTTCAGATCTCTTGGAAGACTTTAGGGCCAAAGGAAATATCCTCCGATAACAAAGATAAAGAAGCTTTCTGAGTAACTTCTTTGTGTTCTGTGAAATCATCTCACAGAGATACAGCGTTCCCCACAAGAAGCCTTTCGCTAAAACAGATCTTGTGGAATTGCCAAAGTGATATTTGGAAGCCCATAGAGGGCTACGGTGAAAAAGGAAATATCCTCAGATGAAATCTGGAAAGAGGCTTTCCGAGAAACTGCTTAGTGTTCTGTTAATTCATCTCACAGAGTTACATCTGTATTTCGTGGATCTCTTTGCTAGCCTTAATTCTGTGGAATCTGAGAACAGATATTTCGGATCCCTTGGAAGACTATAGGGCCAAAGGAAATATCCTCCATAAAAAAGAGAAAGAAGCTTTCTGAGAAACTTATTTGTGTTCTTTGAAATCATCTCACAGAGTTACAGCTTTCCGTCAAGAAGCCTTTCGCTAAGACAGTTCTTGTGGAATTGGCAAAGTGATATTTGGAAGCTCATAGAGGGCTACGGTGAAAAAGGAAATATCCTCAGATGAAATCTGGAAAGAAGCTTTCTGAGAAACTGCTTAGTGTTCTGTTAATTCATCTCACAGTGTTACATCTGTATTTCGTCGATCTCTTTGCTAGCCTTATTTCTGTGGAATCTGAGAACAGATATTTCGTATCCCTTTGAAGACTATTGGGCCAAAGGAAATATCCTCCGATAACAGAGAGAAAGAAGGTTCCTGAGAAACTTCTTTGTGTTCTGTGAAATCATCTCACAGAGTTACAGCTTTCCCCTCAAGGACCCTTTCGCTAAGACAGTTCTTGTGGAATTGGCAAAGTGATATTTGGAAGCCCATAGAAGGCTATGGTGAAAAAGGAAATATCCTCAGATGAAATCTGGAAAGAAGCTTTCTGAGAAACTGCTTAGTGTTCTGTTAATTCATCTCACAGAGTTACATGTGTATTTCGTGGATCTCTTTGCTAGCCTTATTTCTGTGGAATCTGAGAACAGATATTTCGGATCCCTTGGAAGACTATAGGGCCAAAGGAAATATCCTCCGATAAAAAGAGAAAGAAACTTTCTGAGAAACTTCTTTGTGTTCTTTGAAATCATCTCACAGAGTTACAGATTTCCCCTCAAGAAGCCTTTCGTTAAGACAGTTCTTGTGGAATTGGCAATGTGATATTTGGAAGCCCATAGAGGGCTATGGTGAAAAAGGAAATATCCTCAGATGAAATCTGGAAAGAAGCTTTCTGAGAAACTGCTTAGTGTTCTGTTAATTCATCTCACAGAGTTACATCTGTATTTCGTCGATCTCTTTGCTAGACTTATTTCTGTGGAATCTGAGAACAGATATTTCGGATCCCTTGGAAGACTATAGGGCCAAAGAAAATATCCTCCGATAACAAAGAGAAAGAAGCTTTCTGAGAAACTTCTTTGTGTTCTTTGAAATCATCTCACAGAGTTACAGCTTTCCCCTCAAGAAGTCTTTCGCTAAGACAGTTCTTGTGGAATTGGCAAAGTGATATTTGGAAGCCCATAGAGGGCTATCATGAAAAAGGAAATATCCTCCGATGAAATCTGGAAAGAAGCTTTCTGAAAAACTGCTTAGTGTTCTGTTAATTCAACTCACAGAGTTACATCTGTATTTCGTGGATCTCTTTGCTAGCCTTATTTCTGTGGAATCTGAGAACAGATATTTCGGATCCCTTGGAAGACTATAGGGCCAAAGGAAATATCCTCCGATAACAAAGAGAAAGAAGCTTTCTGAGAAACTTCTTTGTGTTCTGTGATATCATCTCACAGAGTTACAGCTTTCCCCTCAAGAAGCCTTTCGCCAAGACAGTTCTTGTGGAATTGGCAAAGTGATATTTGGAAGCCCATAGAGGGCTATGGTGAAAAAGGAAATATCCTCAGATGAAATCTGGATAGAAGCTTTCTGAGAAACTTCTTAGTGTTCTGTTAATTCATCTCACAGAGTTACATCTGTATTTCGTGGATCTCTTTGCTAGCCTTATTTCTGTGGAATCTCAGAACACATATTTCGGATCCCATGGAAGACTATAGGGCCAAAGGAAATATCCTCTGATAACAAAGAGAAAGAAGCTTTCTGAGAAACTTCTTTGTGTTCTGTGAAATCACCTCACACAGTTACAGCTTTCCCCTCAAGAACTCTTTCGCCAAGACAGTTCTTGTGGAATTGGCAATGTGATATTTGGAAGCCCATAGAGGGCTATCATGAAAAAGGAAATATCCTCCGGTGAAATCTGAAAAGAAGCTTTCTGAAAAACTGCTTAGTGTTCTGTTAATTCATCTCACAGAGTTACATCTGTATTTCGTGTATATCTTTGCTAGACTTATTTCTGTGGAATCTGAGAACAAATATTTCGGATCCCTTGGAAGACTATAGGGCCAAAGGAAATATCCTCCGATAACAAAGAGAAAGAAGCTTTCTGAGTAACTTCTTTGTGTTCTGTGAAATCATCTCACAGAGTTACAGCTTTCCCCTCAAGAAGACTTTCGCTAAGACAGTTCTTGTGGAATTGGCAAAGTGATATTTGGAAGCCCATAGAGGGCTATGGTGAAAAAGAAAATATCCTCAGATGAAATCTGGAAAGAAGCTTTCTGAGAAACTGTTTAGTGTTCTGTTAATTCATCTCACAGAGTTACATCTGTATTTCGTCGATCTCTTTGCTAGCCTTATTTCTGTGGAATCTGAGAACAGATATTTCGCATCCCTTGGAAGACTGTAGGGCCAAAGGAAATATCCTCCGATAACAGAGAGAAAGAAGCTTTCTGAGAAACGTCTTAGTGTTCTGTGAAATCATCTCACATAGTTACAGCTTTCCCCTCAAGAAGCTTTTCGCCAAGACAGTTCTTCTGGAATTGGCAGAGTGATATTTGGAAGCGCATAGAGGGCTATGGTGAAAAAGGAAATATCCTCAGATGAAATCTGGAAAGAAGCTTTCTGAGAAACTGCTTAGTGTTCTGTTAATTCATCTCACAGAGTTACATGTGTATTTCGTGGATCTCTTTGCTAGCCTTATTTCTGTGGAATCTGAGAACAGATATTTCGGATCCCTTGGAAGATTATAGGGCCAAAGGAAATATCCTCCGATAACAAAGAGAAAGAAGCTTTCTGAGAAAGTTCTTTGTGTTCTGTGAAATCATCTCACAGAGTTACAGCTTTCCCCTCAAGAAGCCTTTCGCTAAGACAGTTCTTGTGGAATTGGCAAAGTGATATTTGGAAGCCCATAGAGGGCTATCATGAAAAAGGAAATATCTTCCGATGAAGTCTGGAAAGAAGCTTTCTGAAAAACTGCTTAGTGTTCTGTTAATTCATCTCACAGAGTTACATCTCTATTTCGTGTATATCTTTGCTAGCCTTATTTCTCTGGAATCTGAGAACAGATATTTCGGATCCCTTGGAAGACTATAGGGCCAAAGGAAACATCCTCCGATAACAAAGAGAAAGAAGCTTTCTGAGTAACTTCTTTGTGTTCTGTGAAATCATCTCACAGAGTTACAGCTTTCCCCTCAAGAAAACTTTCGCTAAGACAGTTCTTGTGGAATTGGCAAAGTGATATTTGGAAGCCCATAGAGGGCTATGGTGAAAAAGAAAATATCCTCAGATGAAATGTGGAAAGAAGCTTTCTGAGAAACTTCTTAGTGTTCTGTTAATTCATCTCACAGAGTTACATCTGTATTTCGTCCACCTCCTTGCTAGCCTTATTTCTGTGGAATCTGAGAACAGATATTTCGCATCCCTTGGAAGACTGTAGGGCCAAAGGAAATATCCTCCGATAACAGAGAGAAAGAAGCTTTCTGAGAAACTTCTTAGTGTTCTGTGAAATCATCTCACATAGTTACAGCTTTCCCCTCAAGAAGCCTTTCGCCAAGACAGTTCTTCTGCAATTGGCAGAGTGATATTTGGAAGCCCATAGAGGGCTATGGTGAAAAAGGAAATATCCTCAGATGAAATCTGGAAAGAAGCTTTCTGAGAAACTGCTTAGTGTTCTGTTAATTCATCTCACAGAGTTACATGTGTATTTCGTGGATCTCTTTGCTAGCCTTATTTCTGTGGAATCTGAGAACAGATATTTCGGATCCCTTGGAAGACTATAGGGCCAAAGGAAATATCCTCCGATAACAAAGAGAAAGAAGCTTTCTGAGAAACTTCTTTGTGTTCTGTGAAATCATCTCACACAGTTACAGCTTTCCCCTCAAGAACTCTTTCGCCAAGACAGCTCTTGTGTAATTGGCAAAGTGATATTTGGAAGCCCATAGAGGGCTATGGTGAAAAAGGAAATATCCTCAGATGAAATCTGGAAAGAAGCTTTCTGAGAAACTGCTTAGTGTTCTGTTAATTCATCTCACAGAGTTACATTTGTATTTCGTCGATCTCTTTGCTAGCCTTATTTCTGTGGAATCTGAGAACAGATATTTCAGATCTCTTGGAAGACTTTAGGGCCAAAGGAAATATACTCCAATAACAAAGATAAAGAAGCTTTCTGAGAAACTTCTTTGTGTTCTGTGAAATCATCTCACAGAGATACAGCGTTCCCCTCAAGAAGCCTTTCGCTAAAACAGTTCTTGTGGAATTGCCAAAGTGATATTTGGAAGCCCATAGAGGGCTACGGTGTAAAAGGAAATATCCTCAGATGAAATCTGGAAAGAGGCTTTCTGAGAAACTGCTTAGTGTTCTGTTAATTCATCTCACAGAGTTACATCTGTATTTCGTGGATGTCTTTGCTAGCCTTATTTCTGTGGAATCTGAGAACAGATATTTCGGGTCCCTTTGAAGACTATAGGGCCACAGGAAATATCCTCTGATAACAAAGAGAAAGAAGCTTTCTGAGAAACTTCTTTGTGTTCTGTGAAATCATCTCACACAGTTACAGCTTTCCCCTCAAGAACTCTTTCGCCAAGACAGTTCTTGTGGAATTGGCAATGTGATATTTGGAAGCCCATAGAGGGCTATGGTGAAAAAGGAAATATCCTCAGATGAAATCCGGAAAGAAGCTTTCTGAGAAACTGCTTAGTTTTCTGCTAATTCACCTCACAGTGTTACATCTGTATTTCGTGGATCTCTTTGCTAGCCTTAATTCTGTGGAATCTGAGAACAGATATTTCGGATCCCTTGGAAGACTATAGGGCCAAAGGAAATATCCTCCAATAAAAAAGAGAAAGAAGCTTTCTGAGAAACTTATTTGTGTTCTTTGAAATCATCTCACAGAGTTACAGCTTTCCCCGCAAGAAGCCTTTCGCTAAGACAGTTCTTGTGGAATTGGCAAAGTGATATTTGGAAGCCCATAGAGGGCTATGGTGAAAAAGGAAATATCCTCAGATGAAATCTGGAAAGAAGCTTTCTGAGAAACTGCTTAGTGTTCTGTTAATTCATTTCACAGAGTTACATCTGTATTTCGTCGATCTCTTTGCTAGACTTATTTCTGTGGAATCTGAGAAGAGATATTTCGGATCCCTTGGAAGACTATAGGGCCAAAGGAAATATCCTCCAATAAAAAAGAGAAAGAAGCTTTCTGAGAAACTTCTTTGTGTTCTGTGAAATCATCTCACAGAGTTACAGCTTTCCCCTCAAGAAGCCTTTCGTTAAGACAGTTCTTGTGGAATTGGCAAAGTGATATTTGGAAGCCCATAGAGGGCTATGGTGAAAAAGGAAATATCCTCAGATGAAATCTGGAAAGAAGCTTTCTGAGAAACTGCTTAGTGTTCTGCTAATTCATCTCACAGAGTTACATCTGTATTTCGTGGATCTCTTTGCTAGCCTTATTTCTGTGGAATATCAGAACAGATATTTCGGATCCCTTGGAAGACTATAGGTCCAAAGTAAATATCCTCCGATAACAAAGAGAAAGAAGCTTTCTGAGAAACTTCTTTGTGTTCTTTGAAATCAATTCACAGAGTTACAGCTTTCCCCTCAAGAAGCCTTTCGCTAAGACAGTTCTTGTGGAATTGGCAAAGTGATATTTGGAAGCCCATAGAGGGCTATGGTGAAAAAGGAAATATCCTCCGATGAAATCTGGAAAGAAGCTTTCTGAGAAACTGCTTAGTGTTCTGTTAATTCATCTCACAGAGTTACATCTGTATTTCGTGGATCTCTTTGCTAGCCTTATTTCTGTGGAATCTGAGAACAGATATTTCAGATCTCTTGGAAGACTTTAGGGCCAAAGGAAATATCCTCCGATAACAAAGATAAAGAAGCTTTCTGAGTAACTTCTTTGTGTTCTGTGAAATCATCTCACAGAGATACAGCGTTCCCCACAAGAAGCCTTTCGCTAAAACAGTTCTTGTGGAATTGCCAAAGTGATATTTGGAAGCCCATAGAGGGCTACGGTGAAAAAGGAAATATCCTCAGATGAAATCTGGAAAGAGGCTTTCTGAGAAACTGCTTAGTGTTCTGTTAATTCATCTCACAGAGTTACATCTGTATTTCGTGGATGTCTTTGCTAGCCTTATTTCTGTGGAATCTGAGAACAGATATTTCGGGTCCCTTTGAAGACTATAGGGCCACAGGAAATATCCTCTGATAACAAAGAGAAAGAAGCTTTCTGAGAAACTTCTTTGTGTTCTGTGAAATCATCTCACACAGTTACAGCTTTCCCCTCAAGAACTCTTTCTCCAAGACAGTTCTTGTGGAATTGGCAATGTGATATTTGGAAGCCCATAGAGGGCTATGGTGAAAAAGGAAATATCCTCAGATGAAATCCGGAAAGAAGCTTTCTGAGAAACTGCTTAGTTTTCTGCTAATTCACCTCACAGTGTTACATCTGTATTTCGTGGATCTCTTTGCTAGCCTTAATTCTGTGGAATCTGAGAACAGATATTTCGGATCCCTTGGAAGACTATAGGGCCAAAGGAAATATCCTCCAATAAAAAAGAGAAAGAACTTTCTGAGAAACTTATTTGTGTTCTTTGAAATCATCTCACAGAGTTACAGCTTTCCCCGCAAGAAGCCTTTCGCCAAGACAGTTCTTGTGGAATTGGCAAAGTGATATTTGGAAGCCCATAGAGGGCTATGGTGAAAAAGGAAATATCCTCAGATGAAATCTGGAAAGAAGCTTTCTGAGAAACTGCTTAGTTTTCTGCTAATTCACCTCACAGAGTTACATCTGTATTTCGTGGATCTCTTTGCTAGCCTTAATTCTGTGGAATCTGAGAACAGATATTTCGGATCCCTTGGAAGACTATAGGGCCAAAGGAAATATCCTCCATAAAAAAGAGAAAGAAGCTTTCTGAGAAACTTATTTGTGTTCTTTGAAATCATCTCACAGAGTTACAGCTTTCCGTCAAGAAGCCTTTCGCTAAGACAGTTCTTGTGGAATTGGCAAAGTGATATTTGGAATCCCATAGAGGGCTACGGTGAAAAAGGAAATATCCTCAGATGAAATCTGGAAAGAAGCTTTCTGAGAAACTGCTTAGTGTTCTGTTAATTCATCTCACAGTGTTACATCTGTATTTCGTCGATCTCTTTGCTAGCCTTATTTCTGTGGAATCTGAGAACAGATATTTCGTATCCCTTTGAAGACTATTGGGCCAAAGGAAATATCCTCCGATAACAGAGAGAAAGAAGGTTCCTGAGAAACTTCTTTGTGTTCTGTGAAATCGTCTCACAGAGTTAGAGCTTTCCCATCAAGAAGCCTTTCGCCAAGACAGTTCTTCTGGAATTGGCAGAGTGATATTTGGAACCCATATAGGGCTATGGTGAAAAAGGAAATATCCTCAGATGAAATCTGGAAAGAAGCTTTCTGAGAAACTGCTTAGTGTTCTGTTAATTCATCTCACGGAGTTACATCTGTATTTCGTGGATCTCTTTGCTAGCCTTATTTCTGTGGAATCTGAGAACAGATATTTCGGATCCCTTGGAAGACTATAGGGCCAAAGGAAATATCCTCCGATAACAAAGAGAAAGAAGCTTTCTGAGAAACTTCTTTGTGTTCTTTGAAATCATCTCACAGAGTTACAGCTTTCCCCTCAAGGACCCTTTCGATAAGACAGTTCTTGTGGAATTGACAAAGTGATATTTGGAAGCCCATAGAAGGCTATGGTGAAAAAGGAAATATCCTCAGATGAAATCTGGAAAGAAGCTTTCTGAGAAACTGCTTAGTGTTCTGTTAATTCATCTCACAGAGTTACATGTGTATTTCGTGGATCTCTTTGCTAGCCTTATTTCTGTGGAATCTGAGAACAGATATTTCGGATCCCTTGGAAGACTATAGGGCCAAAGGAAATATCCTCCGATAAAAAGAGAAAGAAACTTTCTGAGAAACTTCTTTGTGTTCTTTGAAATCATCTCACAGAGTTACAGATTTCCCCTCAAGAAGCCTTTCGTTAAGACAGTTCTTGTGGAATTGGCAATGTGATATTTGGAAGCCCATAGAGGGCTATGGTGAAAAAGGAAATATCCTCAGATGAAATCTGGAAAGAAGCTTTCTGAGAAACTGCTTAGTGTTCTGTTAATTCATCTCACAGAGTTACATCTGTATTTCGTCGATCTCTTTGCTAGACTTATTTCTGTGGAATCTGAGAACAGATATTTCGGATCCCTTGGAAGACTATAGGGCCAAAGGAAATATCCTCCGATAACAAAGAGAAAGAAGCTTTCTGAGAAACTTCTTTGTGTTCTGTGATATCATCTCACAGAGTTACAGCTTTCCCCTCAAGAAGCCTTTCGCCAAGACAGTTCTTGTGGAATTGGCAAAGTGATATTTGGAAGCCCATAGAGGGCTATGGTGAAAAAGGAAATATCCTCAGATGAAATCTGGAAAGAAGCTTTCTGAGAAACTTCTTAGTGTTCTGTTAATTCATCTCACAGAGTTACATCTGTATTTCGTGGATCTCTTTGCTAGCCTTATTTCTGTGGAATCTCAGAACACATATTTCGGATCCCATGGAAGACTATAGGGCCAAAGGAAATATCCTCTGATAACAAAGAGAAAGAAGCTTTCTGAGAAACTTCTTTGTGTTCTGTGAAATCACCTCACACAGTTACAGCTTTCCCCTCAAGAACTCTTTCGCCAAGACAGTTCTTGTGGAATTGGCAATGTGATATTTGGAAGCCCATAGAGGGCTATCATGAAAAAGGAAATATCCTCCGGTGAAATCTGAAAAGAAGCTTTCTGAAAAACTGCTTAGTGTTCTGTTAATTCATCTCACAGAGTTACATCTGTATTTCGTGTATATCTTTGCTAGACTTATTTCTGTGGAATCTGAGAACAAATATTTCGGATCCCTTGGAAGATTATAGGGCCAAAGGAAATATCCTCCGATAACAAAGAGAAAGAAGCTTTCTGAGTAACTTCTTTGTGTTCTGTGAAATCATCTCACAGAGTTACAGCTTTCCCCTCAAGAAGACTTTCGCTAAGACAGTTCTTGTGGAATTGGCAAAGTGATATTTGGAAGCCCATAGAGGGCTATGGTGAAAAAGAAAATATCCTCAGATGAAATCTGGAAAGAAGCTTTCTGAGAAACTGTTTAGTGTTCTGTTAATTCATCTCACAGAGTTACATCTGTATTTCGTCGATCTCTTTGCTAGCCTTATATCTGTGGAATCTGAGAACAGATATTTCGCATCCCTTGGAAGACTGTAGGGCCAAAGGAAATATCCTCCGATAACAGAGAGAAAGAAGCTTTCTGAGAAACGTCTTAGTGTTCTGTGAAATCATCTCACATAGTTACAGCTTTCCCCTCAAGAAGCTTTTCGCCAAGACAGTTCTTCTGGAATTGGCAGAGTGATATTTGGAAGCCCATAGAGGGCTATGGTGAAAAAGGAAATATCCTCAGATGAAATCTGGAAAGAAGCTTTCTGAGAAACTGCTTAGTGTTCTGTTAATTCATCTCACAGAGTTACATGTGTATTTCGTGGATCTCTTTGCTAGCCTTATTTCTGTGGAATCTGAGAACAGATATTTCGGATCCCTTGGAAGATTATAGGGCCAAAGGAAATATCCTCCGATAACAAAGAGAAAGAAGCTTTCTGAGAAAGTTCTTTGTGTTCTGTGAAATCATCTCACAGAGTTACAGCTTTCCCCTCAAGAAGCCTTTCGCTAAGACAGTTCTTGTGGAATTGGCAAAGTGATATTTGGAAGCCCATAGAGGGCTATCATGAAAAAGGAAATATCTTCCGATGAAGTCTGGAAAGAAGCTTTCTGAAAAGCTGCTTAGTGTTCTGTTAATTCATCTCACAGAGTTACATGTGTATTTCGTGGATCTCTTTGCTAGCCTTATTTCTGTGGAATCTGAGAACAGATATTTCGGATCCCTTGGAAGACTATAGGGCCAAAGGAAATATCCTCCGATAACAAAGAGAAAGAAGCTTTCTGAGAAACTTCTTTGTGTTCTGTGAAATCATCTCACACAGTTACAGCTTTCCCCTCAAGAACTCTTTCGCCAAGACAGCTCTTGTGGAATTGGCAAAGTGATATTTGGAAGCCCATAGAGGGCTATGGTGAAAAAGGAAATATCCTCAGATGAAATCTGGAAAGAAGCTTTCTGAGAAACTGCTTAGTGTTCTGTTAATTCATCTCACAGAGTTACATTTGTATTTCGTCGATCTCTTTGCTAGCCTTATTTCTGTGGAATCTGAGAACAGATATTTCAGATCTCTTGGAAGACTTTAGGGCCAAAGGAAATATACTCCAATAACAAAGATAAAGAAGCTTTCTGAGAAACTTCTTTGTGTTCTGTGAAATCATCTCACAGAGATACAGCGTTCCCCTCAAGAAGCCTTTCGCTAAAACAGTTCTTGTGGAATTGGCAAAGTGATATTTGGAAGCCCATAGAGGGCTATGGTGAAAAAGGAAATATCCTCAGATGAAATCTGGAAAGAAGCTTTCTGAGAAACTGCTTAGTGTTCTGCTAATTCATCTCACAGAGTTACATCTGTATTTCGTGGATCTCTTTGCTAGCCTTATTTCTGTGGAATATCAGAACAGATATTTCGGATCCCTTGGAAGACTATAGGTCCAAAGTAAATATCCTCCGATAACAAAGAGAAAGAAGCTTTCTGAGAAACTTCTTTGTGTTCTTTGAAATCAATTCACAGAGTTACAGCTTTCCCCTCAAGAAGCCTTTCGCTAAGACAGTTCTTGTGGAATTGGCAAAGTGATATTTGGAAGCCCATAGAGGGCTATGGTGAAAAAGAAAATATCCTCAGATGAAATCTGGAAAGAAGCTTTCTGAGAAACTGCTTAGTGTTCTGTTAATTCATCTCACAGAGTTACATCTGTATTTCGTGGATCTCTTTGCTAGCCTTATTTCTGTGGAATCTGATAACAGATATTTCGGATCCCTTGGAAGACGATAGGGCCAAAGGAAATATCCTCCAATAACAAAGAGAAAGAAGGTTTCTGAGAAACTTCTTTGTGTTCTTTGAAATCATCTCACAGAGTTACAGCTTTCCCCTCAAGAAGCCTTTCGCTAAGACAGTTCTTGTGGAATTGGCAAAGTGATATTTGGAAGCCCATAGAGGGCTATGGTGAAAAAGGAAATATCCTCAGATGAAATCTGGAAAGAAGCTTTCTGAGAAACTGCTTAGTGTTCTGTTAATTCATCTCACAGAGTTACATCTGTATTTCGTCGATCTCTTTGCTAGCCTTATTTCTGTGGAATCTGAGAACAGATATTTCGGATCCCTTGGAAGACTATAGGTCCAAAGGAAATATCCTCCGATAAAAAAGAGAAAGAAGCTTTCTGAGAAACTTCTTTGTGTTCTTTGAAATCATCTCACAGAGTTACAGCTTTCCCCTCAAGAAGCCTTTCGCTAAGACAGTTCTTGTGGAATTGGCAAAGTGATATTTGGAAGCCCATAGAGGGCTATTATGAAAAAGGAAATATCCTCCGATGAAATCTGGAAAGAAGCTTTCTGAAAAACTGCTTAGTGTTCTGTTAATTCATCTCACAGAGTTACATCTGTATTTCGTGTATATCTTTGCTAGCCTTATTTCTGTGGAATCTGAGAACAGATATTTCGGATCCCTTGGAAGACTATAGGGCCAAAGGAAATATCCTCCGATAACAAAGAGAAAGAAGCTTCTTGAGTAACTTCTTTGTGTTCTGTGAAATCATCTCACAGAGTTACAGCTTTCCCCTCAAGAAGACTTTCGCTAAGACAGTTCTTGTGGAATTGGCAAAGTGATATTTGGAAGCCCCTAGAGGGCTATGGTGAAAAAGAAAATATCCTCAGACGAAATCTGGAAAGAAGCTTTCTGAGAAACTGTTTAGTGTTCTGTTAATTCATCTCACAGAGTTACATCTGTATTTCGTCGATCTCTTTGCTAGCCTTATTTCTGTGGAATCTGAGAACAGATATTTCGGGTCCCTTTGAAGACTATAGGGCCACAGGAAATATCCTCTGATAACAAAGAGAAAGAAGCTTTCTGAGAAACTCCTTTGTGTTCTGTGAAATCATCTCACACAGTTATAGCTTTCCCCTCAAGAACTCTTTCGCCAAGACAGTTCTTGTGGAATTGGCAATGTGATATTTGGAAGCCCATAGAGGGCTATGGTGAAAAAGGAAATATCCTCAGATGAAATCCGGAAAGAAGCTTTCTGAGAAACTGCTTAGTTTTCTGCTAATTCACCTCAGAGTGTTACATCTGTATTTCGTGGATCTCTTTGCTAGCCTTAATTCTGTGGAATCTGAGAACAGATATTTCGGATCCCTTGGAAGACTATAGGGCCAAAGGAAATATCCTCCAATAAAAAAGAGAAAGAAGCTTTCTGAGAAACTTATTTGTGTTCTTTGAAATCATCTCACAGAGTTACAGCTTTCCCCGCAAGAAGCATTTCGCCAAGACAGTTCTTGTGGAATTGGCAAAGTGATATTTGGAAGCCCATAGAGGGCTATGGTGAAAAAGGAAATATCCTAGATGAAATCTGGAAAGAAGCTTTCTGAGAAACTGCTTAGTGTTCTGTTAATTCATCTCACAGAGTTACATCTGTATTTCGTCGATCTCTTTGCTAGAGTTATTTCTGTGGAATCTGACAAGGGATATTTCGGATCCCTTGGAAGACTATAGGGCCAAAGGAAATATCCTCCGATAACAAAGAGAAAGAAGCTTTCTGAGAAACTTCTTTGTGTTCTGTGAAATCATCTCACAGAGTTACAGCTTTCCCCTCAAGAAGCCTTTCGTTAAGACAGTTCTTGTGGAATTGGCAAAGTGATATTTGGAAGCCCATAGAGGGCTATGGTGAAAAAGGAAATATCCTCAGATGAAATCTGGAAAGAAGCTTTCTGAAAAACTGCTTAGTGTTCTGTTAATTCATCTCACAGAGTTACATCTGTATTTCGTGGATCTCTTTGCTAGCCTTGTTTCTGTGGAATATCAGAACAGATATTTCGGATCCCTTGGAAGACTATAGGTCCAAAGGAAATATCCTCCGATAACAAAGAGAAAGAAGCTTTCTGAGAAACTTCTTTGTGTTCTTTGAAATCAATTCACAGAGTTACAGCTTTCCCCTCAAGAAGCCTTTCGCTAAGACAGTTCTTGTGGAATTGGCAATAGATATTTGGAAGCCCATAGAGGGCTATGGTGAAAAAGGAAATATCCTCAGATGAAATCTGGAAAGAAGCTTTTGAGAAACTGCTTAGTGTTCTCTTAATTCATCTCACAGAGTTACATCTGTATTTCGTGGATCTCTTTGCTAGCCTTATTTCTGTGGAATCTGAGAACAGATATTTCGGATCCCTTGGAAGACTATAGGTCCAAAGGAAATATCCTCCAATAACAAAGAGAAAGAAGGTTTCTGAGAAACTTCTTTGTGTTCTTTGAAATCATCTCACAGAGTTACAGCTTTCCCCTCAAGAAGACTTTCGCCAAGACAGTTCTTGTGGAATTGGCAAAGTGATATTTGGAAGCCCATAGAGGGCTATGGTGAAAAAGGAAATATCCTCCGATGAAATCTGGAAAGAAGCTTTCTGAGAAACTGCTTAGTGTTCTGTTAATTCATCTCACAGAGTTACATCTGTATTTCGTGGATCTCTTTGCTAGCCTTATTTCTGTGGAATCTGATAACAGATATTTCGGATCCCTTGGAAGACTATAGGTCCAAAGGAACTATCCTCCAATAACAAAGAGAAAGAAGGTTTCTGAGAAACTTCTTTGTGTTCTTTGAAATCATCTCACAGAGTTACAGCTTTCCCCTCAAGAAGCCTTTCGCTAAGACAGTTCTTGTGGAATTGGCAAAGTGATATTTGGAAGCCCATAGAGGGCTACGGTGAAAAAGGAAATATCCTCCGATGAAATCTGGAAAGAAGCTTTCTGAGCAACTGCTTAGTGTTCTGTTAATTCATCTCACAGAGTTACATCTGTATTTCGAGGATCTCTTTGCTAGCCTTATTTCTGTGGAATCTGAGAACAGATATTTCGGATCCCTTGGAAGACTATAGGGCCAAAGGAAATATCCTCCGATAAAAAAGAGAAAGAAGCTTTCTGAGAAACTTCTTTGTGTTCTTTGAAATCATCTCACAGAGTTACAGCTTTCCCCTCAAGAAGCCTTTCGCTAAGACAGTTCTTGTGGAATTGGCAAAGTGATATTTGGAAGCCCTTAGAGGGCTATTATGAAAAAGGAAATATCCTCCGATGAAATCTGGAAAGAAGCTTTCTGAAAAACTGCTTAGTGTTCTGTTAATTCATCTCACAGAGTTACATCTGTATTTCGTGTATATCTTTGCTAGCCTTATTTCTGTGGAATCTGAGAACAGATATTTCGGATCCCTTGGAAGACTATAGGGCCAAAGGAAATATCCTCCGATAACAAAGAGAAAGAAGCTTCTTGAGTAACTTCTTTGTGTTCTGTGAAATCATCTCACAGAGTTACAGCTTTCCCCTCAAGAAGACTTTCGCTAAGACAGTTCTTGTGGAATTGGCAAAGTGATATTTGGAAGCCCCTAGAGGGCTATGGTGAAAAAGAAAATATCCTCAGATGAAATCTGGAAAGAAGCTTTCTGAGAAACTGTTTAGTGTTCTGTTAATTCATCTCACAGATTTACATCTGTATTTCGTCGATCTCTTTGCTAGCCTTATTTCTGTGGAATCTGAGAACAGATATTTCGCATCCCTTGGAAGACTGTAGGGCCAAAGGAAATATCCTCCGATAACAGAGAGAAAGAAGCTTTCTGAGAAACTTGTTAGTGTTCTGTGAAATCATCTCACAAAGTTACAGCTTTCCCCTCAAGAAGCCTTTCGCCAAGACAGTTCTTCTGGAATTGGCAGAGTGATATTTGGAAGCCCATAGAGGGCTATGGTGAAAAAGGAAATATCCTCAGATGAAATCTGGAAAGAAGGTTTCTGAGAAACTGCTTAGTGTTCTGTTAATTCATCTCACAGAGTTACATGTGTATTTCGTGGATCTCTTTGCTAGCCTTATTTCTGTGGAATCTGAGAACAGATATTTCGGATCCCTTGGAAGACTATAGGGCCAAAGGAAATATCCTCCGATAACAAAGAGAAAGAAGCTTTCTGAGAAAGTTCTTTGTGTTCTTTGAAATCATCTCACAGAGTTACAGCTTTCCCCTCAAGAAGCCTTTAGCCAAGACAGTTCTTGTGGAATTGGCAAAGTGATATTTGGAAGCCCATAGAGGGCTATGGTGAAAAAGGAAATATCCTCAGATGAAATCTGGAAAGAAGCTTTCTGAGAAACTTCTTAGTGTTCTGTTAATTCAACTCACAGAGTTACATCTGTATTTCGTGGATCTCTTTGCTACCCTTATTTCAGTGGAATCTCAGAACAGATATTTCGGATCCCTTGGAAGACTATAGGGCCAAAGGAAATATCCTCTGATAACAAAGAGAAAGAAGCTTTCTGAGAAACTTCTTTGTGTTCTTTGAAATCATCTCACAGAGTTACAGCTTTCCCCTCAAGAAGCCTTTCGCTAAGACAGTTCTTGTGAAATTGGCAAAGTGATATTTGGAAGCCCATAGAGGGCTATGGTGAAAAAGGAAATATCCTCAGATGAAATCTGGAAAGAAGCTTTCTGAGAAACTGCTTTGTGTTCTGTTAATTCATCTCACAGAGTTACATCTGTATTTCGTGGATCTCTTTGCTGGCCTTATTTCTGTGGAATCTGAGAACAGATATTTCGGATCCCTTGGAAGACTATAAGGCCAAAGGAAATATCCTCCGATAACAAAGAGAAAGAAGCTTTCTGAGAAACTTCTTTGTGTTCTGTGAAATCATCTCACAGAGTTACAGCTTTCCCCTCAAGATGCTTTTCGCTAAAACAGTTCTTGTGGAATTGGCAAAGTGATATTTGGAAGCCCATAGAGGGCTATGGTGAAAAAGGAAATATCCTCAGATGAAATCTGGAAAGAGGCTTTCTGAGAAACTGCTTAGTGTTCTGTTAATTCATCTCACAGAGTTACATCTGTATTTCGTGGATGTCTTTGCTAGCCTTATTTCTGTGGAATCTGAGAACAGATATTTCGGGTGCCTTTGAAGACTATAGGGCCAAAGGAAATATCCTCTGATAACAAAGAGAAAGAAGCTTTCTGAGAAACTTCTTTGTGTTCTGTGAAATCATCTCACACAGTTACAGCTTTCCCCTCAAGAACCTTTTCGCCAAGACTGTTCTTGTGGAATTGGCAAAGTGATATTTGGAAGCTCATAGAGGGCTATGGTGTAAAAGGAAATATCCTCAGATGAAATCCGGAAAGAAGCTTTCTGAGAAACTGCGTAGTTTTCTGCTAATTCATCTCACAGATTTACATCTGTATTTCGTGGATCTTTTTGCTAGCCTTAATTCTGTGGAATCTGAGAACAGATATTTCGGATCCCTTGGAAGACTATAGGGCCAAAGGAAATATCCTCCAATAACAAAGAGAAAGAAGCTTTCTGAGAAACTTCTTTGTGTTCTGTGAAATCATCTCACAGAGTTACAGCTTTCCTCTCAAGAAGACTTTCGCCAAGACAGTTCTTGTGGAATTGACAAAGTGATATTTGGAAGCCCGTAGAGGGCTATGGTGAAAGAGGAAATATCCTCAGATGAAATCTGGAAAGAAGCTTTCTGAGAAACTGCTTAGTGTTCTGTTAATTCATCTCACAGAGTTAAACCTGTATTTCGTGGATCTCTTTGCTAGCCTTATTTCTGTGGAATCTGATAACAGATATTTTGGATCCCTTGGAAGACTATAGGTCCAACGGAAATATCCTCCAATAACAAAGAGAAAGAAGGTTTCTGAGAAACTTCTTTGTGTTCTTTGAAATCATCTCACAGAGTTACAGCTTTCCCCTCTAGAAGACTTTCACCAAGACAGTTCTTGTGGAATTGGCAAAGTGATATTTGGAAGCCCATAGAGGGCTATGGTGAAAAAGGAAATATCCTCAGATGAAATCTGGAAAGAAGTTTCTGAGAAACTGCTTAGTGTTCTGTTAATTCATCTCACAGAGTTACATCTGTATTTCGTCGATCTCTTTGCTAGCCTTATTTCTGTGGAATCTGAGAACAGATATTTCAGATCTCTTGGAAGACTTTAGGGCCAAAGGAAATATCCTCCGATAACAAAGATAAAGAAGCTTTCTGAGTAACTTCTTTGTGTTCTGTGAAATCATCTCACAGAGATACAGCGTTCCCCACAAGAAGCCTTTCGCTAAAACAGATCTTGTGGAATTGCCAAAGTGATATTTGGAAGCCCATAGAGGGCTACGGTGAAAAAGGAAATATCCTCAGATGAAATCTGGAAAGAGGCTTTCCGAGAAACTGCTTAGTGTTCTGTTAATTCATCTCACAGAGTTACATCTGTATTTCGTGGATGTCTTTGCTAGCCTTATTTCTGTGGAATCTGAGAACAGATATTTCGGGTCCCTTTGAAGACTATAGGGCCACAGGAAATATCCTCTGATAACAAAGAGAAAGAAGCTTTCTGAGAAACTTCTTTGTGTTCTGTGAAATCATCTCACACAGTTACAGCTTTCCCCTCAAGAACTCTTTCTCCAAGACAGTTCTTGTGGAATTGGCAATGTGATATTTGGAAGCCCATAGAGGGCTATGGTGAAAAAGGAAATATCCTCAGATGAAATCCGGAAAGAAGCTTTCTGAGAAACTGCTTAGTTTTCTGCTAATTCACCTCACAGTGTTACATCTGTATTTCGTGGATCTCTTTGCTAGCCTTAATTCTGTGGAATCTGAGAACAGATATTTCGGATCCCTTGGAAGACTATAGGGCCAAAGGAAATATCCTCCAATAAAAAAGAGAAAGAAGCTTTCTGAGAAACTTATTTGTGTTCTTTGAAATCATCTCACAGAGTTACAGCTTTCCCCGCAAGAAGCCTTTCGCCAAGACAGTTCTTGTGGAATTGGCAAAGTGATATTTGGAAGCCCATAGAGGGCTATGGTGAAAAAGGAAATATCCTCAGATGAAATCTGGAAAGAAGCTTTCTGAGAAACTGCTTAGTTTTCTGCTAATTCACCTCACAGAGTTACATCTGTATTTCGTGGATCTCTTTGCTAGCCTTAATTCTGTGGAATCTGAGAACAGATATTTCGGATCCCTTGGAAGACTATAGGGCCAAAGGAAATATCCTCCATAAAAAAGAGAAAGAAGCTTTCTGAGAAACTTATTTGTGTTCTTTGAAATCATCTCACAGAGTTACAGCTTTCCGTCAAGAAGCCTTTCGCTAAGACAGTTCTTGTGGAATTGGCAAAGTGATATTTGGAAGCTCATAGAGGGCTACGGTGAAAAAGGAAATATCCTCAGATGAAATCTGGAAAGAAGCTTTCTGAGAAACTGCTTAGTGTTCTGTTAATTCATCTCACAGTGTTACATCTGTATTTCGTCGATCTCTTTGCTAGCCTTATTTCTGTGGAATCTGAGAACAGATATTTCGTATCCCTTTGAAGACTATTGGGCCAAAGGAAATATCCTCCGATAACAGAGAGAAAGAAGGTTCCTGAGAAACTTCTTTGTGTTCTGTGAAATCATCTCACAGAGTTACAGCTTTCCCCTCAAGGACCCTTTCGCTAAGACAGTTCTTGTGGAATTGGCAAAGTGATATTTGGAAGCCCATAGAAGGCTATGGTGAAAAAGGAAATATCCTCAGATGAAATCTGGAAAGAAGCTTTCTGAGAAACTGCTTAGTGTTCTGTTAATTCATCTCACAGAGTTACATGTGTATTTCGTGGATCTCTTTGCTAGCCTTATTTCTGTGGAATCTGAGAACAGATATTTCGGATCCCTTGGAAGACTATAGGGCCAAAGGAAATATCCTCCGATAAAAAGAGAAAGAAACTTTCTGAGAAACTTCTTTGTGTTCTTTGAAATCATCTCACAGAGTTACAGATTTCCCCTCAAGAAGCCTTTCGTTAAGACAGTTCTTGTGGAATTGGCAATGTGATATTTGGAAGCCCATAGAGGGCTATGGTGAAAAAGGAAATATCCTCAGATGAAATCTGGAAAGAAGCTTTCTGAGAAACTGCTTAGTGTTCTGTTAATTCATCTCACAGAGTTACATCTGTATTTCGTCGATCTCTTTGCTAGACTTATTTCTGTGGAATCTGAGAACAGATATTTCGGATCCCTTGGAAGACTATAGGGCCAAAGAAAATATCCTCCGATAACAAAGAGAAAGAAGCTTTCTGAGAAACTTCTTTGTGTTCTTTGAAATCATCTCACAGAGTTACAGCTTTCCCCTCAAGAAGTCTTTCGCTAAGACAGTTCTTGTGGAATTGGCAAAGTGATATTTGGAAGCCCATAGAGGGCTATCATGAAAAAGGAAATATCCTCCGATGAAATCTGGAAAGAAGCTTTCTGAAAAACTGCTTAGTGTTCTGTTAATTCAACTCACAGAGTTACATCTGTATTTCGTGGATCTCTTTGCTAGCCTTATTTCTGTGGAATCTGAGAACAGATATTTCGGATCCCTTGGAAGACTATAGGGCCAAAGGAAATATCCTCCGATAACAAAGAGAAAGAAGCTTTCTGAGAAACTTCTTTGTGTTCTGTGATATCATCTCACAGAGTTACAGCTTTCCCCTCAAGAAGCCTTTCGCCAAGACAGTTCTTGTGGAATTGGCAAAGTGATATTTGGAAGCCCATAGAGGGCTATGGTGAAAAAGGAAATATC
The DNA here is from genome assembly GCF_043159975.1 of Macaca nemestrina. Lineage (NCBI taxonomy): Eukaryota > Metazoa > Chordata > Mammalia > Primates > Cercopithecidae > Macaca > Macaca nemestrina. Next base: position 70,145,361 of record NC_092126.1, read on the forward strand.
CTCAGATGAAATCTGGATAGAAGCTTTCTGAGAAACTTCTTAGTGTTCTGTTAATTCATCTCACAGAGTTACATCTGTATTTCGTGGATCTCTTTGCTAGCCTTATTTCTGTGGAATCTCAGAACACATATTTCGGATCCCATGGAAGACTATAGGGCCAAAGGAAATATCCTCTGATAACAAAGAGAAAGAAGCTTTCTGAGAAACTTCTTTGTGTTCTGTGAAATCACCTCACACAGTTACAGCTTTCCCCTCAAGAACTCTTTCGCCAAGACAGTTCTTGTGGAATTGGCAATGTGATATTTGGAAGCCCATAGAGGGCTATCATGAAAAAGGAAATATCCTCCGGTGAAATCTGAAAAGAAGCTTTCTGAAAAACTGCTTAGTGTTCTGTTAATTCATCTCACAGAGTTACATCTGTATTTCGTGTATATCTTTGCTAGACTTATTTCTGTGGAATCTGAGAACAAATATTTCGGATCCCTTGGAAGACTATAGGGCCAAAGGAAATATCCTCCGATAACAAAGAGAAAGAAGCTTTCTGAGAAACTTCTTTGTGTTCTGTGAAATCATCTCACACAGTTACAGCTTTCCCCTCAAGAACTCTTTCGCCAAGACAGCTCTTGTGTAATTGGCAAAGTGATATTTGGAAGCCCATAGAGGGCTATGGTGAAAAAGGAAATATCCTCAGATGAAATCTGGAAAGAAGCTTTCTGAGAAACTGCTTAGTGTTCTGTTAATTCATCTCACAGAGTTACATTTGTATTTCGTCGATCTCTTTGCTAGCCTTATTTCTGTGGAATCTGAGAACAGATATTTCAGATCTCTTGGAAGACTTTAGGGCCAAAGGAAATATACTCCAATAACAAAGATAAAGAAGCTTTCTGAGAAACTTCTTTGTGTTCTGTGAAATCATCTCACAGAGATACAGCGTTCCCCTCAAGAAGCCTTTCGCTAAAACAGTTCTTGTGGAATTGCCAAAGTGATATTTGGAAGCCCATAGAGGGCTACGGTGTAAAAGGAAATATCCTCAGATGAAATCTGGAAAGAGGCTTTCTGAGAAACTGCTTAGTGTTCTGTTAATTCATCTCACAGAGTTACATCTGTATTTCGTGGATGTCTTTGCTAGCCTTATTTCTGTGGAATCTGAGAACAGATATTTCGGGTCCCTTTGAAGACTATAGGGCCACAGGAAATATCCTCTGATAACAAAGAGAAAGAAGCTTTCTGAGAAACTTCTTTGTGTTCTGTGAAATCATCTCACACAGTTACAGCTTTCCCCTCAAGAACTCTTTCGCCAAGACAGTTCTTGTGGAATTGGCAATGTGATATTTGGAAGCCCATAGAGGGCTATGGTGAAAAAGGAAATATCCTCAGATGAAATCCGGAAAGAAGCTTTCTGAGAAACTGCTTAGTTTTCTGCTAATTCACCTCACAGTGTTACATCTGTATTTCGTGGATCTCTTTGCTAGCCTTAATTCTGTGGAATCTGAGAACAGATATTTCGGATCCCTTGGAAGACTATAGGGCCAAAGGAAATATCCTCCAATAAAAAAGAGAAAGAAGCTTTCTGAGAAACTTATTTGTGTTCTTTGAAATCATCTCACAGAGTTACAGCTTTCCCCGCAAGAAGCCTTTCGCTAAGACAGTTCTTGTGGAATTGGCAAAGTGATATTTGGAAGCCCATAGAGGGCTATGGTGAAAAAGGAAATATCCTCAGATGAAATCTGGAAAGAAGCTTTCTGAGAAACTGCTTAGTGTTCTGTTAATTCATTTCACAGAGTTACATCTGTATTTCGTCGATCTCTTTGCTAGACTTATTTCTGTGGAATCTGAGAAGAGATATTTCGGATCCCTTGGAAGACTATAGGGCCAAAGGAAATATCCTCCAATAAAAAAGAGAAAGAAGCTTTCTGAGAAACTTCTTTGTGTTCTGTGAAATCATCTCACAGAGTTACAGCTTTCCCCTCAAGAAGCCTTTCGTTAAGACAGTTCTTGTGGAATTGGCAAAGTGATATTTGGAAGCCCATAGAGGGCTATGGTGAAAAAGGAAATATCCTCAGATGAAATCTGGAAAGAAGCTTTCTGAGAAACTGCTTAGTGTTCTGCTAATTCATCTCACAGAGTTACATCTGTATTTCGTGGATCTCTTTGCTAGCCTTATTTCTGTGGAATATCAGAACAGATATTTCGGATCCCTTGGAAGACTATAGGTCCAAAGTAAATATCCTCCGATAACAAAGAGAAAGAAGCTTTCTGAGAAACTTCTTTGTGTTCTTTGAAATCAATTCACAGAGTTACAGCTTTCCCCTCAAGAAGCCTTTCGCTAAGACAGTTCTTGTGGAATTGGCAAAGTGATATTTGGAAGCCCATAGAGGGCTATGGTGAAAAAGGAAATATCCTCCGATGAAATCTGGAAAGAAGCTTTCTGAGAAACTGCTTAGTGTTCTGTTAATTCATCTCACAGAGTTACATCTGTATTTCGTGGATCTCTTTGCTAGCCTTATTTCTGTGGAATCTGATAACAGATATTTCGGATCCCTTGGAAGACTATAGGTCCAAAGGAAATATCCTCCAATAACAAAGAGAAAGAAGGTTTCTGAGAAACTTCTTTGTGTTTTTTGAAATCATCTCACAGAGTTACAGCTTTCCCCTCAAGAAGCCTTTCGCTAAGACAGTTCTTGTGGAATTGGCAAAGTGATATTTGGAAGCCCATAGAGGGCTATGGTGAAAAAGGAAATATCCTCAGATGAAATCTGGAAAGAAGCTTTCTGAGAAACTGCTTAGTGTTCTGTTAATTCATCTCACAGAGTTACATCTGTATTTCGTCGATCTCTTTGCTAGCCTTATTTCTGTGGAATCTGAGAACAGATATTTCGGATCCCTTGGAAGACTATAGGTCCAAAGGAAATATCCTCCGATAAAAAAGAGAAAGAAGCTTTCTGAGAAACTTCTTTGTGTTCTTTGAAATCATCTCACAGAGTTACAGCTTTCCCCTCAAGAAGCCTTTCGCTAAGACAGTTCTTGTGGAATTGGCAAAGTGATATTTGGAAGCCCATAGAGGGCTATTATGAAAAAGGAAATATCCTCCGATGAAATCTGGAAAGAAGCTTTCTGAAAAACTGCTTAGTGTTCTGTTAATTCATCTCACAGAGTTACATCTGTATTTCGTGTATATCTTTGCTAGCCTTATTTCTGTGGAATCTGAGAACAGATATTTCGGATCCCTTGGAAGACTATAGGGCCAAAGGAAATATCCTCCGATAACAAAGAGAAAGAAGCTTCTTGAGTAACTTCTTTGTGTTCTGTGAAATCATCTCACAGAGTTACAGCTTTCCCCTCAAGAAGACTTTCGCTAAGACAGTTCTTGTGGAATTGGCAAAGTGATATTTGGAAGCCCATAGAGGGCTATGGTGAAAAAGAAAATATCCTCAGACGAAATCTGGAAAGAAGCTTTCTGAGAAACTGTTTAGTGTTCTGTTAATTCATCTCACAGAGTTACATCTGTATTTCGTCGATCTCTTTGCTAGCCTTATTTCTGTGGAATCTGAGAACAGATATTTCGGGTCCCTTTGAAGACTATAGGGCCACAGGAAATATCCTCTGATAACAAAGAGAAAGAAGCTTTCTGAGAAACTTCTTTGTGTTCTGTGAAATCATCTCACACAGTTATAGCTTTCCCCTCAAGAACTCTTTCGCCAAGACAGTTCTTGTTGAATTGGCAATGTGATATTTGGAAGCCCATAGAGGGCTATGGTGAAAAAGGAAATATCCTCAGATGAAATCCGGAAAGAAGCTTTCTGAGAAACTGCTTAGTTTTCTGCTAATTCACCTCAGAGTGTTACATCTGTATTTCGTGGATCTCTTTGCTAGCCTTAATTCTGTGGAATCTGAGAACAGATATTTCGGATCCCTTGGAAGACTATAGGGCCAAAGGAAATATCCTCCAATAAAAAAGAGAAAGAAGCTTTCTGAGAAACTTATTTGTGTTCTTTGAAATCATCTCACAGAGTTACAGCTTTCCCCGCAAGAAGCATTTCGCCAAGACAGTTCTTGTGGAATTGGCAAAGTGATATTTGGAAGCCCATAGAGGGCTATGGTGAAAAAGGAAATATCCTCAGATGAAATCTGGAAAGAAGCTTTCTGAGAAACTGCTTAGTGTTCTGTTAATTCATCTCACAGAGTTACATCTGTATTTCGTCGATCTCTTTGCTAGAGTTATTTCTGTGGAATCTGACAAGGGATATTTCGGATCCCTTGGAAGACTATAGGGCCAAAGGAAATATCCTCCGATAACAAAGAGAAAGAAGCTTTCTGAGAAACTTCTTTGTGTTCTGTGAAATCATCTCACAGAGTTACAGCTTTCCCCTCAAGAAGCCTTTCGTTAAGACAGTTCTTGTGGAATTGGCAAAGTGATATTTGGAAGCCCATAGAGGGCTATGGTGAAAAAGGAAATATCCTCAGATGAAATCTGGAAAGAAGCTTTCTGAGAAACTGCTTAGTGTTCTGTTAATTCATCTCACAGAGTTACATCTGTATTTCTGTGGATCTCTTTGCTAGCCTTGTTTCTGTGGAATATCAGAACAGATATTTCGGATCCCTTGGAAGACTATAGGTCCAAAGGAAATATCCTCCGATAACAAAGAGAAAGAAGCTTTCTGAGAAACTTCTTTGTGTTCTTTGAAATCAATTCACAGAGTTACAGCTTTCCCCTCAAGAAGCCTTTCGCTAAGACAGTTCTTGTGGAATTGGCAATAGATATTTGGAAGCCCATAGAGGGCTATGGTGAAAAAGGAAATATCCTCAGATGAAATCTGGAAAGAAGCTTTTGAGAAACTGCTTAGTGTTCTCTTAATTCATCTCACAGAGTTACATCTGTATTTCGTGGATCTCTTTGCTAGCCTTATTTCTGTGGAATCTGAGAACAGATATTTCGGATCCCTTGGAAGACTATAGGTCCAAAGGAAATATCCTCCAATAACAAAGAGAAAGAAGGTTTCTGAGAAACTTCTTTGTGTTCTTTGAAATCATCTCACAGAGTTACAGCTTTCCCCTCAAGAAGACTTTCGCCAAGACAGTTCTTGTGGAATTGGCAAAGTGATATTTGGAAGCCCATAGAGGGCTATGGTGAAAAAGGAAATATCCTCCGATGAAATCTGGAAAGAAGCTTTCTGAGAAACTGCTTAGTGTTCTGTTAATTCATCTCACAGAGTTACATCTGTATTTCGTGGATCTCTTTGCTAGCCTTATTTCTGTGGAATCTGATAACAGATATTTCGGATCCCTTGGAAGACTATAGGTCCAAAGGAACTATCCTCCAATAACAAAGAGAAAGAAGGTTTCTGAGAAACTTCTTTGTGTTCTTTGAAATCATCTCACAGAGTTACAGCTTTCCCCTCAAGAAGCCTTTCGCTAAGACAGTTCTTGTGGAATTGGCAAAGTGATATTTGGAAGCCCATAGAGGGCTACGGTGAAAAAGGAAATATCCTCAGATGAAATCTGGAAAGAAGCTTTCTGAGCAACTGCTTAGTGTTCTGTTAATTCATCTCACAGAGTTACATCTGTATTTCGTGGATCTCTTTGCTAGCCTTATTTCTGTGGAATCTGAGAACAGATATTTCGGATCCCTTGGAAGACTATAGGTCCAAAGGAAATATCCTCCGATAAAAAAGAGAAAGAAGCTTTCTGAGAAACTTCTTTGTGTTCTTTGAAATCATCTCACAGAGTTACAGCTTTCCCCTCAAGAAGCCTTTCGCTAAGACAGTTCTTGTGGAATTGGCAAAGTGATATTTGGAAGCCCTTAGAGGGCTATTATGAAAAAGGAAATATCCTCCGATGAAATCTGGAAAGAAGCTTTCTGAAAAACTGCTTAGTGTTCTGTTAATTCATCTCACAGAGTTACATCTGTATTTCGTGTATATCTTTGCTAGCCTTATTTCTGTGGAATCTGAGAACAGATATTTCGGATCCCTTGGAAGACTATAGGGCCAAAGGAAATATCCTCCGATAACAAAGAGAAAGAAGCTTCTTGAGTAACTTCTTTGTGTTCTGTGAAATCATCTCACAGAGTTACAGCTTTCCCCTCAAGAAGACTTTCGCTAAGACAGTTCTTGTGGAATTGGCAAAGTGATATTTGGAAGCCCCTAGAGGGCTATGGTGAAAAAGAAAATATCCTCAGATGAAATCTGGAAAGAAGCTTTCTGAGAAACTGTTTAGTGTTCTGTTAATTCATCTCACAGAGTTACATCTGTATTTCGTCGATCTCTTTGCTAGCCTTATTTCTGTGGAATCTGAGAACAGATATTTCGCATCCCTTGGAAGACTGTAGGGCCAAAGGAAATATCCTCCGATAACAGAGAGAAAGAAGCTTTCTGAGAAACTTGTTAGTGTTCTGTGAAATCATCTCACAAAGTTACAGCTTTCCCCTCAAGAAGCCTTTCGCCAAGACAGTTCTTCTGGAATTGGCAGAGTGATATTTGGAAGCCCATAGAGGGCTATGGTGAAAAAGGAAATATCCTCAGATGAAATCTGGAAAGAAGCTTTCTGAGAAACTGCTTAGTGTTCTGTTAATTCATCTCACAGAGTTACATGTGTATTTCGTGGATCTCTTTGCTAGCCTTATTTCTGTGGAATCTGAGAACAGATATTTCGGATCCCTTGGAAGACTATAGGGCCAAAGGAAATATCCTCCGATAACAAAGAGAAAGAAGCTTTCTGAGAAAGTTCTTTGTGTTCTTTGAAATCATCTCACAGAGTTACAGCTTTCCCCTCAAGAAGCCTTTAGCCAAGACAGTTCTTGTGGAATTGGCAAAGTGATATTTGGAAGCCCATAGAGGGCTATGGTGAAAAAGGAAATATCCTCAGATGAAATCTGGAAAGAAGCTTTCTGAGAAACTTCTTAGTGTTCTGTTAATTCAACTCACAGAGTTACATCTGTATTTCGTGGATCTCTTTGCTACCCTTATTTCAGTGGAATCTCAGAACAGATATTTCGGATCCCTTGGAAGACTATAGGGCCAAAGGAAATATCCTCTGATAACAAAGAGAAAGAAGCTTTCTGAGAAACTTCTTTGTGTTCTTTGAAATCATCTCACAGAGTTACAGCTTTCCCCTCAAGAAGCCTTTCGCTAAGACAGTTCTTGTGGAATTGGCAAAGTGATATTTGGAAGCCCATAGAGGGCTATGGTGAAAAAGGAAATATCCTCAGATGAAATCTGGAAAGAAGCTTTCTGAGAAACTGCTTTGTGTTCTGTTAATTCATCTCACAGAGTTACATCTGTATTTCGTGGATCTCTTTGCTAGCCTTATTTCTGTGGAATCTGAGAACAGATATTTCGGATCCCTTGGAAGACTATAAGGCCAAAGGAAATATCCTCCGATAACAAAGAGAAAGAAGCTTTCTGAGAAACTTCTTTGTGTTCTGTGAAATCATCTCACAGAGTTACAGCTTTCCCCTCAAGATGCTTTTCGCTAAAACAGTTCTTGTGGAATTGGCAAAGTGATATTTGGAAGCCCATAGAGGGCTATGGTGAAAAAGGAAATATCCTCAGATGAAATCTGGAAAGAGGCTTTCTGAGAAACTGCTTAGAGTTCTGTTAATTCATCTCACAGAGTTACATCTGTATTTCGTGGATGTCTTTGCTAGCCTTATTTCTGTGGAATCTGAGAACAGATATTTCGGGTGCCTTTGAAGACTATAGGGCCAAAGGAAATATCCTCTGATAACAAAGAGAAAGAAGCTTTCTGAGAAACTTCTTTGTGTTCTGTGAAATTATCTCACACAGTTACAGCTTTCCCCTCAAGAACCTTTTCGCCAAGACTGTTCTTGTGGAATTGGCAAAGTGATATTTGGAAGCTCATAGAGGGCTATGGTGTAAAAGGAAATATCCTCAGAAGAAATCCGGAAAGAAGCTTTCTGAGAAACTGCGTAGTTTTCTGCTAATTCATCTCACAGATTTACATCTGTATTTCGTGGATCTTTTTGCTAGCCTTAATTCTGTGGAATCTGAGAACAGATATTTCGGATCCCTTGGAAGACTATAGGGCCAAAGGAAATATCCTCCAATAACAAAGAGAAAGAAGCTTTCTGAGAAACTTATTTGTGTTCTTTGAAATCATCTCACAGAGTTACATCTTTCCCCTCAAGAAGCCTTTCGCTAAGACAGTTCTTGTGGAATTGGCAAAGTGATATTTGGAAGCCCATAGAGGGCTATGGTGAAAAAGGAAATATCCTCAGATGAAATCTGGAAAGAAGCTTTCTGAGAAACTGCTTAGTGTTCTGTTAATTCATCTCACAGAGTTACATCTGTATTTCGTCGATCTCTTTGCTAGCCTTATTTCTGTGGAATCTGAGAACAGATATTTCAGATCTCTTGGAAGACTTTAGGGCCAAAGGAAATATCCTCCGATAACAAAGAGAAAGAAGCTTTCTGAGAAACTTCTTTGTGTTCTGTGAAATCATCTCACAGAATTACAGCGTTCCCCTCAAGAAGCCTTTCGCTAAAACAGTTCTTGTGGAATTGCCAAAGTGATATTTGGAAGCCCATAGAGGGCTACGGTGAAAAAGGAAATATCCACATATGAAATCTGGAAAGAGGCTTTCTGAGAAACTGCATAGTGTTCTGTTAATTCATCTCACAGAGTTACATCTGTATTTCGTGGATGTCTTTGCTAGCCTTATTTCTGTGGAATCTGAGAACAGATATTTCGGGTCCCTTTGAAGACTATAGGGCCAAAGGAAATATCCTCTGATAACAAAGAGAAAGAAGCTTTCTGAGAAACTTCTTTGTGTTCTGTGAAATCATCTCACACAGTTACAGCTTTCCCCTCAAGAACTCTTTCGCCAAGACAGTTCTTGTGGAATTGGCAATGTGATATTTGGAAGCCCATAGAGGGCTATGGTGAAAAAGGAAATATCCTCAGATGAAATCCGGAAAGAAGCTTTCTGAGAAACTGCTTAGTTTTCTGCTAATTCACCTCACAGTGTTACATCTGTATTTCGTGGATCTCTTTGCTAGCCTTAATTCTGTGGAATCTGAGAACAGATATTTCGGATCCCTTGGAAGACTATAGGGCCAAAGGAAATATCCTCCAATAAAAAAGAGAAAGAAGCTTTCTGAGAAACTCATTTGTGTTCTTTGAAATCATCTCACAGAGTTACAGCTTTGCCCGCAAGAAGCCTTTCGCCAAGACAGTTCTTGTGGAATTGGCAAAGTGATATTTGGAAGCCCATAGAGGGCTATGGTGAAAAAGGAAATATCCTCAGATGAAATCTGGAAAGAAGCTTTCTGAGAAACTGCTTAGTGTTCTGTTAATTCATCTCACAGAGTTACATCTGTATTTCGTCGATCTCTTTGCTAGCCTTACTTCTGTGGAATCTGAGAAGAGATATTTCGGATCCCTTGGAAGACTCTAGGGCCAAAGGAAATATCCTCCGATAACAAAGAGAAAGAAGCTTTCTGAGAAACTTCTTTGTGTTCTGTGAAATCATCTCACAGAGTTACAGCTTTCCCCTCAAGAAGCCTTTCGTTAAGACAGTTCTTGTGGAATTAGCAAAGTGATATTTGGAAGCCCTTAGAGGGCTATGGTGAAAAAGGAAATATCCTCAGATGAAATCTGGAAAGAAGCTTTCTGAGAAACTGCTTAGTGTTCTGTTAATTCATCTCACAGAGTTACATCTCTATTTCGTGGATCTCTTTGCTAGCGTTATTTCTGTGGAATCTGAGAACAGATATTTCGGATCCCTTGGAAGACTATAGGGCCAAAGGAAATATCCTCCGATAACAAAGAGAAAGAAGCTTTCTGAGAAACTTCTTTGTGTTCTGTGAAATCAACTCACAGAGTTACAGCTTTCCCCTCAAGAAGACTTTCGCCAAGACAGTTCTTGTGGAATTGGCAAAGTGATATTTGGAAGCCCATAGAGGGCTATGGTGAAAAAGGAAATATCCTCAGATGAAATCTGAAAGGAAGCTTTCTGAGAAACTGCTCTGTGATGTGTGACTTCCACTCACAGAGTTACATCTGTATTTCGTGGATCTCTTTGCTAGCCTTATTTCTGTGGAATCTGAGAACAGATATTTCGGATCCCTTGGAAGACTCTAGGGCCAAAGGAAATAACCTCCGAAAACAAAGGGAAAGAAGCTTTCTGAGAAACTTCTTTGTGTTCTGTGAAATCATCTCACAGAGTTACAGCTTTCCCCTCAAGAAGACTTTCGCCAAGACAGTTCTTGTGGAATTGGCAAAGTGATATTTGGAAGCCCATAGAGGGCTATGGTGTAAAAGGAAATATCCTCAGATGAAATCCGGAAAGAAGCTTTCTGAGAAACTGCGTAGTTTTCTGCTAATTCACCTCACAGATTTACATCTGTATTTCGTGGATCTTTTTGCTAGCCTTAATTCTGTGGAATCTGAGAACAGATATTTCGGATCCCTTGGAAGACTATAGAGCCACAGGAAATATCCTCCAATAACAAAGAGAAAGAAGCTTTCTGAGAAACTTATTTGTGTTCTTTGAAATCATCTCACAGAGTTACAGCTTTCCCCTCAAGAAGACTTTCGCTAAGACAGTTCTTGTGAAATTGGCAAAGTGATATTTGGAGGCCCATAGAGGGCTATGGTGAAAAGGGAAATATCCACAGATGAAATCTGGAAAGAAGCTTTCTGAGAAACTGCTTAGTGTTCTGTTAATTCATCTCACAGTGTTACATCTGTATTTCGTCGATCTCTTTGCTAGCCTTATTTCTGTGGAATCTGAGAACAGATATTTCAGATCTCTTGGAAGACTTTAGGGCCAAAGGAAATATCCTCCGATAACAAAGAGAAAGAAGCTTTCTGAGAAACTTCTTTGTGTTCTGTGAAATCATCTCACAGAGTTACAGCGTTCCCCTCAAGAAGCCTTTCGCTAAAACAGTTCTTGTGGAATTGCCAAAGTGATATTTGGAAGCCCATAGAGGGCTACGGTGAAAAAGGAAATATCCTCAGATGAAATCTGGAAAGAGGCTTTCTGAGAAACTGCTTAGTGTTCTGTTAATTCATCTCACAGAGTTACATCTGTATTTCGTCGATCTCTTTGCTAGCCTTATTTCTGTGGAATCTGAGAACAGATATTTCGGGTCCCTTTGAAGACTATAGGGCCAAAGGAAATATCCTCTGATAACAAAGGGAAAGAAGCTTTCTGAGAAACTTCTTTGTGTTCTGTGAAATCATCTCACACAGTTACAGCTTTCCCCTCAAGAACTCTTTCGCCAAGACAGTTCTTGTGGAATTGGCAATGTGATATTTGGAAGCCCATAGAGGGCTATGGTGAAAAAGGAAATATCCTCAGATGAAATCTGGAAAGAAGCTTTCTGAGAAACTGCTTAGTGTTCTGTTAATTCATCTCACAGAGTTACATCTGTATTTCGTGGATCTCTTTCCTAGCCTTATTTCTGTGGAATATCAGAACAGATATTTCGGATCCCTTGGAAGACTATAGGTCCAAAGGAAATATCCTCCGATAACAAAGAGAAAGAAGCTTTCTGAGAAACTTCTTTGTGTTCTTTGAAATCAATTCACAGAGTTACAGCTTTCCCCTCAAGAAGCCTTTCGCTAAGACAGTTCTTGTGGAATTGGCAATAGATATTTGGAAGCCCATAGAGGGCTATGGTGAAAAAGGAAATATCCTCAGATGAAATCTGGAAAGAAGCTTTTGAGAAACTGCTTAGTGTTCTGTTAATTCATCTCACAGAGTTACATCTGTATTTCGTGGATCTCTTTGCTAGCCTTATTTCTGTGGAATCTGAGAACAGATATTTCGGATCCCTTGGAAGACTATAGGGCCAAAGGAAATATCCTCCGATAACAAAGAGAAAGAAGCTTTCTGAGAAACTACTTTGTGTTCTTTGAAATCATCTCACAGAGTTACAGCTTTCCCCTCAAGAAGCCTTTCGCTAAGACAGTTCTTGTGGAATTGGCAAAGTGATATTTGGAAGCCCATAGAGGGCTATGGTGTAAAAGGAAATATCCTCAGATGAAATCTGGAAAGAAGCTTTCTGAGAAACTGCTTAATGTTCTGTTAATTCATCTCACAGAGTTACATCTGTATTTCGTCGATCTCTTTGCTAGCCTTATTTCTGTGGAATCTGAGAACAGATATTTCGGATTCCTTGGAAGACTACAGGTCCAAAGGAAATATCCTCCGATAAAAAAGAGAAAGAAGCTTTCTGAGAAACTTCTTTGTGTTCTTTGAAATCATCTCACAGAGTTACAGCTTTCCCGTCAATAAGCCTTTCGCTAAGACAGTTCTTGTGTAATTGGCAAAGTGATATTTGGTAGCCCATAGAGGGCTATCATGAAAAAGGAAATATCCTCCGATGAAATCTGGAAACAAGCTTTCTGAGAAACTGCTTAGTGTTCTGTTAATTCATCTCACAGAGTTACATCTGTATTTCGTGGATATCTTTGCTAGCCTTATTTCTGTGGAATCTGAGAACAGATATTTCGGATCCCTTGGAAGACTATTGGGCCAAAGGAAATATCCTCCGATAACAAAGAGAAAGAAGCTTTCTGAGAAACTTCTTTGTGTTCTGTGAAATCATCTCACACAGTTACAGCTTTCCCCTCAAGAATTCTTTCGCCAAGACAGCTCTTGTGGAATGGGCAAAGTGATATTTGGAAGCCCATAGAGGGCTAGGGTGAAAAAGGAAATATACTCAGATGAAATCCGGAAAGAAGATTTCTGAGAAACTGCTTAGTTTTCTGCTAATTCACCTCACAGAGTTACATCTTTATTTCGTGGATCTCTTTGCTAGCCTTAATTCTGTGGAATCTGAGAACAGATATTTCGGATCCCTTGGAAGACTATAGGGCCAAAGGAAATATCCTCCAATAACAAAGAGAAAGAAGCTTTCTGAGAAACTTATTTGTGTTCTTTGAAATCATCTCACAGAGTTACAGCTTTCCCCTCAAGAAGCCTTTCGCTAAGACAGTTCTTGTGGAATTGGCAAAGTGATATTTGGAAGCCCATAGAAGGCTATGGTGAAAAAGGAAGTATCCTCAGATGAAATCTGGAAAGAAGCTTTCTGAGAAACTGCTTAGTGTTCTGTTAATTCATCTCACAGAGTTACATCTGTATTTCGTGGATATCTTTGCTAGCGTTATTTCTGTGGAATCTGAGAACAGATATTTCGGATCCCTTGGAAGACTATAGGGCCAAAGGAAATATCCTCCGATAACAAAGAGAAAGAAGCTTTCTGAGAAACTTCTTTGTGTTCTGTGAAATCATCTCACAGAGTTACAGCTTTCCCCTCAAGAAGACTTTCGCCAAGACAGTTCTTGTGGAATTGGCAAAGTGATATTTGGAAGCCCGTAGAGGGCTATGGTGAAAGAGGAAATATCCTCAGATGAAATCTGGAAAGAAGCTTTCTGAGAAACTGCTTAGTGTTCTGTTAATTCATCTCACAAAGTAAAATCTGTATTTCGTGGATCTCTTTGCTAGCGTTATTTCTGTGGAATCTGATAACAGATATTTCGGATCCCTTGGAAGACTATAGGTCCAAAGGAAATATCCTCCAATAACAAAGAGAAAGAAGGTTTCTGAGAAACTTCTTTGTGTTCTTTGAAATCATCTCACAGAGTTACAGCTTTCCCCTCAAGAAGCCTTTCGTTAAGACAGTTCTTGTGGAATTGGCAAAGTGATATTTGGAAGCCCTTAGAGGGCTATGGTGAAAAAGGAAATATCCTCAGATGAAATCTGGAAAGAAGCTTTCTGAGAAACTGCTTAGTGTTCTGTTAATTCATCTCACAGAGTTACATCTCTATTTCGTGGATCTCTTTGCTAGCGTTATTTCTGTGGAATCTGAGAACAGATATTTCGGATCCCTTGGAAGACTATAGGGCCAAAGGAAATATCCTCCGATAACAAAGAGAAAGAAGCTTTCTGAGAAACTTCTTTGTGTTCTGTGAAATCAACTCACAGAGTTACAGCTTTCCCCTCAAGAAGACTTTCGCCAAGACAGTTCTTGTGGAATTCGCAAAGTGATATTTGGAAGCCCATAGAGGGCTATGGTGAAAAAGGAAATATCCTCAGATGAAATCTGAAAGGAAGCTTTCTGAGAAACTGCTCTGTGATGTGTGACTTCCACTCACAGAGTTACATCTGTATTTCGTGGATCTCTTTGCTAGCCTTATTTCTGTGGAATCTGAGAACAGATATTTCGGATCCCTTGGAAGACTCTAGGGCCAAAGGAAATAACCTCCGAAAACAAAGGGAAAGAAGCTTTCTGAGAAACTTCTTTGTGTTCTGTGAAATCATCTCACAGAGTTACAGCTTTCCCCTCAAGAAGACTTTCGCCAAGACAGTTCTTGTGGAATTGGCAAAGTGATATTTGGAAGCCCATAGAGGGCTATGGTGTAAAAGGAAATATCCTCAGATGAAATCCGGAAAGAAGCTTTCTGAGAAACTGCGTAGTTTTCTGCTAATTCACCTCACAGATTTACATCTGTATTTCGTGGATCTTTTTGCTAGCCTTAATTCTGTGGAATCTGAGAACAGATATTTCGGATCCCTTGGAAGACTGTAGAGCCACAGGAAATATCCTCCAATAACAAAGAGAAAGAAGCTTTCTGAGAAACTTATTTGTGTTCTTTGAAATCATCTCACAGAGTTACAGCTTTCCCCTCAAGAAGACTTTCGCTAAGACAGTTCTTGTGAAATTGGCAAAGTGATATTTGGAGGCCCATAGAGGGCTATGGTGAAAAGGGAAATATCCACAGATGAAATCTGGAAAGAAGCTTTCTGAGAAACTGCTTAGTGTTCTGTTAATTCATCTCACAGTGTTACATCTGTATTTCGTCGATCTCTTTGCTAGCCTTATTTCTGTGGAATCTGAGAACAGATATTTCAGATCTCTTGGAAGACTTTAGGGCCAAAGGAAATATCCTCCGATAACAAAGAGAAAGAAGCTTTCTGAGAAACTTCTTTGTGTTCTGTGAAATCATCTCACAGAGTTACAGCGTTCCCCTCAAGAAGCCTTTCGCTAAAACAGTTCTTGTGGAATTGCCAAAGTGATATTTGGAAGCCCATAGAGGGCTACGGTGAAAAAGGAAATATCCTCAGATGAAATCTGGAAAGAGGCTTTCTGAGAAACTGCTTAGTGTTCTGTTAATTCATCTCACAGAGTTACATCTGTATTTCGTCGATCTCTTTGCTAGCCTTATTTCTGTGGAATCTGAGAACAGATATTTCGGGTCCCTTTGAAGACTATAGGGCCAAAGGAAATATCCTCTGATAACAAAGGGAAAGAAGCTTTCTGAGAAACTTCTTTGTGTTCTGTGAAATCATCTCACACAGTTACAGCTTTCCCCTCAAGAACTCTTTCGCCAAGACAGTTCTTGTGGAATTGGCAATGTGATATTTGGAAGCCCATAGAGGGCTATGGTGAAAAAGGAAATATCCTCAGATGAAATCTGGAAAGAAGCTTTCTGAGAAACTGCTTAGTGTTCTGTTAATTCATCTCACAGAGTTACATCTGTATTTCGTGGATCTCTTTCCTAGCCTTATTTCTGTGGAATATCAGAACAGATATTTCGGATCCCTTGGAAGACTATAGGTCCAAAGGAAATATCCTCCGATAACAAAGAGAAAGAAGCTTTCTGAGAAACTTCTTTGTGTTCTTTGAAATCAATTCACAGAGTTACAGCTTTCCCCTCAAGAAGCCTTTCGCTAAGACAGTTCTTGTGGAATTGGCAATAGATATTTGGAAGCCCATAGAGGGCTATGGTGAAAAAGGAAATATCCTCAGATGAAATCTGGAAAGAAGCTTTTGAGAAACTGCTTAGTGTTCTGTTAATTCATCTCACAGAGTTACATCTGTATTTCGTGGATCTCTTTGCTAGCCTTATTTCTGTGGAATCTGAGAACAGATATTTCGGATCCCTTGGAAGACTATAGGGCCAAAGGAAATATCCTCCGATAACAAAGAGAAAGAAGCTTTCTGAGAAACTTCTTTGTGTTCTTTGAAATCATCTCACAGAGTTACAGCTTTCCCCTCAAGAAGCCTTTCGCTAAGACAGTTCTTGTGGAATTGGCAAAGTGATATTTGGAAGCCCATAGAGGGCTATGGTGTAAAAGGAAATATCCTCAGATGAAATCTGGAAAGAAGCTTTCTGAGAAACTGCTTAATGTTCTGTTAATTCATCTCACAGAGTTACATCTGTATTTCGTCGATCTCTTTGCTAGCCTTATTTCTGTGGAATCTGAGAACAGATATTTCGGATTCCTTGGAAGACTACAGGTCCAAAGGAAATATCCTCCGATAAAAAAGAGAAAGAAGCTTTCTGAGAAACTTCTTTGTGTTCTTTGAAATCATCTCACAGAGTTACAGCTTTCCCGTCAATAAGCCTTTCGCTAAGACAGTTCTTGTGGAATTGGCAAAGTGATATTTGGTAGCCCATAGAGGGCTATCATGAAAAAGGAAATATCCTCCGATGAAATCTGGAAACAAGCTTTCTGAGAAACTGCTTAGTGTTCTGTTAATTCATCTCACAGAGTTACATCTGTATTTCGTGGATATCTTTGCTAGCCTTATTTCTGTGGAATCTGAGAACAGATATTTCGGATCCCTTGGAAGACTATTGGGCCAAAGGAAATATCCTCCGATAACAAAGAGAAAGAAGCTTTCTGAGAAACTTCTTTGTGTTCTGTGAAATCATCTCACACAGTTACAGCTTTCCCCTCAAGAATTCTTTCGCCAAGACAGCTCTTGTGGAATGGGCAAAGTGATATTTGGAAGCCCATAGAGGGCTAGGGTGAAAAAGGAAATATACTCAGATGAAATCCGGAAAGAAGATTTCTGAGAAACTGCTTAGTTTTCTGCTAATTCACCTCACAGAGTTACATCTTTATTTCGTGGATCTCTTTGCTAGCCTTAATTCTGTGGAATCTGAGAACAGATATTTCGGATCCCTTGGAAGACTATAGGGCCAAAGGAAATATCCTCCAATAACAAAGAGAAAGAAGCTTTCTGAGAAACTTATTTGTGTTCTTTGAAATCATCTCACAGAGTTACAGCTTTCCCCTCAAGAAGCCTTTCGCTAAGACAGTTCTTGTGGAATTGGCAAAGTGATATTTGGAAGCCCATAGAAGGCTATGGTGAAAAAGGAAGTATCCTCAGATGAAATCTGGAAAGAAGCTTTCTGAGAAACTGCTTAGTGTTCTGTTAATTCATCTCACAGAGTTACATCTGTATTTCGTGGATATCTTTGCTAGCGTTATTTCTGTGGAATCTGAGAACAGATATTTCGGATCCCTTGGAAGACTATAGGGCCAAAGGAAATATCCTCCGATAACAAAGAGAAAGAAGCTTTCTGAGAAACTTCTTTGTGTTCTGTGAAATCATCTCACAGAGTTACAGCTTTCCCCTCAAGAAGACTTTCGCCAAGACAGTTCTTGTGGAATTGGCAAAGTGATATTTGGAAGCCCGTAGAGGGCTATGGTGAAAGAGGAAATATCCTCAGATGAAATCTGGAAAGAAGCTTTCTGAGAAACTGCTTAGTGTTCTGTTAATTCATCTCACAAAGTAAAATCTGTATTTCGTGGATCTCTTTGCTAGCGTTATTTCTGTGGAATCTGATAACAGATATTTCGGATCCCTTGGAAGACTATAGGTCCAAAGGAAATATCCTCCAATAACAAAGAGAAAGAAGGTTTCTGAGAAACTTCTTTGTGTTCTTTGAAATCATCTCACAGAGTTACAGCTTTCCCCTCAAGAAGACTTTCGCCAAGACAGTTCTTGTGGAATTGGCAAAGTGATATTTGGAAGCCCATAGAGGGCTATGGTGAAAAAGGAAATATCCTCAGATGAAATCTGGAAAGAAGTTTCTGAGAAACTGCTTAGTGTTCTGTTAATTCATCTCACAGAGTTACATCTGTATTTCGTGGATCTCTTTGCTAGCCTTATTTCTGTGGAATCTGAGAACAGATATTTCGGATCCCTTGGAAGACTATAGGGCCAAAGGAAATATCCTCCGATAACAGAGAGAAAGAAGCTTTCTGAGAAACTTCTTTGTGTTCTGTGAAACCATCTCACAGAGTTACAGCTTTCCCTTCAAGAAGCCTTTCGCCAAGACAGTTCTTCTGGAATTGACAGAGTGATATTTGGAAACCCATAGAGGGCTATGGTGAAAAAGGAAATATCCTCAGATGAAATCTGGAAAGAAGCTTTCTGAGACACTGCTTAGTGTTCTGTTAATTCATCTCACAGAGTTACATCTGTATTTCGTGGATCTCTTTGCTAGCCTTATTTCTGTGGAATCTCAGAACAGATATTTCGGATCCCTTGGAAGACTATAGGGCCAAAGGAAATATCCTCCGATAAGAAAGAGAAAGAAGCTTTCTGAGAAACTTCTTTGTGTTCTTTGAAATCATCTCACAGAGTTACAGCTTTCCCCTCAAGAAGCCTTTCGCTAAGACAGTTCTTGTGGAATTGGCAAAGTGATATTTGGAAGCCCATAGAGGGCTACGGTGAAAAAGGAAATATCCTCAGATGAAATCTGGAAAGAAGCTTTCTGAGAAACTGCTTAGTGTTCTGTTAATTCATCTCACAGAGTTACATCTGTATTTCGTCGATGTCTTTGCTAGCCTTATTTCTGTGGAATCTGAGAACAGATATTTCGGATTCCTTGGAAGACTATAGGTCCAAAGGAAATATCCTCCGATAAAAAAGAGAAAGAAGCTTTCTGAGAAACTTCTTTGTGTTCTTTGAAATCATCTCACAGAGTTACAGCTTTCCCCTCAATAAGCCTTTCGCTAAGACAGTTCTTGTGGAATTGGCAAAGTGATATTTGGTAGCCCATAGAGGGCTATCATGAAAAAGGAAATATCCTCCGATGAAATCTGGAAACAAGCTTTCTGAGAAATTGCTTAGTGTTCTGTTAATTCATCTCACCGAGTTACATCTGTATTTCGTGGATATCTTTGCTAGCCTTATTTCTGTGGAATCTGAGAACAGATATTTCGGATCCCTTGGAAGACTATAGGGGCAAAGGAAATATCCTCCGATAACAAAGAGAAAGAAGCTTTCTGAGAAACTTCTTTGTGTTCTGTGAAATCATCTCACACAGTTACAGCTTTCCCCTCAAGAACTCTTTCGCCAAGACAGCTCTTGTGGAATGGGCAAAGTGATATTTGGAAGCCCATAGAGGGCTAGGGTGAAAAAGGAAATATACTCAGATGAAATCTGGAAAGAAGCTTTCTGAGAAACTGCTTAGTGTTCTGTTAATTCATCTCACAGAGTTACATCTGTATTTCGTGGATCTCTTTGCTAGCGTTATTTCTGTGGAATCTGAGAACAGATATTTCGGATCCCTTGGAAGACTATAGGGTCAAAGGAAATATCCTCCGATAACAAAGAGAAAGAAGCTTTCTGAGAAACTTCTTTGTGTTCTGTGAAATCAACTCACAGAGTTACAGCTTTCCCCTCAAGAAGACTTTCGCCAAGACAGTTCTTGTGGAATTGGCAAAGTGATATTTGGAAGCCCGTAGAGGGCTATGGTGAAAGAGGAAATATCCTCAGATGAAATCTGGAAAGAAGCTTTCTGAGAAACTGCTTAGTGTTCTGTTAATTCATCTCACAGAGTAAAATCTGTATTTCGTGGATCTCTTTGCTAGCCTTATTTCTGTGGAATCTGATAACAGATATTTCGGATCCCTTGGAAGACTATAGGGCCAAAGGAAATATCCTCCAATAACAAAGAGAAAGAAGCTTTCTGAGAAACTTCTTTGTGTTCTTTGAAATCATCTCACAGAGTTACAGCTTTCCCCTCAAGAAGACTTTCGCCAAGACAGTTCTTGTGGAATTGGCAGAGTGATATTTGGAACCCCTAGAGGGCTATGGTGAAAAAGGAATTATCCTCAGATGAAATCTGGAAAGAAGTTTCTGAGAAACTGCTTAGTGTTCTGTTAATTCATCTCACAGAGTTACATCTGTATTTCGTGGATCTCTTTGCTAGCCTTATTTCTGTGGAATCTGAGAACAGATATTTCGGATCCCTTGGAAGACTATAGGGCCAAAGGAAATATCCTCCGATAACAGAGAGAAAGAAGCTTTCTGAGAAACTTCTTTGTGTTCTGTGAAACCATCTCACAGAGTTACAGCTTTCCCTTCAAGAAGCCTTTCGCCAAGACAGTTCTTCTGGAATTGACAGAGTGATATTTGGAAGCCCATAGAGGGCTATGGTGATAAAGGAAATATCCTCAGATGAAATCTGGAAAGAAGCTTTCTGAGACACTGCTTAGTGTTCTGTTAATTCATCTCACAGAGTTACATCTGTATTTCGGGGATCTCTTTGCTAGCCTTATTTCTGTGGAATCTCAGAACAGATATTTCGGATCCCTTGGAAGACTATAGGGCCAAAGGAAATATCCTCCGATAAGAAAGAGAAAGAAGCTTTCTGAGAAACTTCTTTGTGTTCTTTGAAATCATCTCACAGAGTTACAGCTTTCCCCTCAAGAAGCCTTTCGCTAAGACAGTTCTTGTGGAATTGGAAAAGTGATATTTGGAAGCCCATAGAGGGCTACGGTGAAAAAGGAAATATCCTCAGATGAAATCTGGAAAGAAGCTTTCTGAGAAACTGCTTTGTGTTCTGTTAATTCATCTCACAGAGTTACATCTGTATTTCGTGGATCTCTTTGCTAGCCTTATTTCTGTGGAATCTGAGAACAGATATTTCGGATTCCTTGGAAGACTATAGGGCCAAAGGAAATATCCTCCGATAACAAAGAGAAAGAATCTTTCTGAGAAACTTCTTTGTGTTCTGTGAAATCATCTCACTGAGATACAGCTTTCCCCTCAAGAAGCTTTTCGCTAAAACAGTTCTTGTGGAATTGGTAAAGTGATATTTGGAAGCCCATAGAGGGCTATGGTGAAAAAGGAAATATCCTCAGATGAAATCTGGAAACAGGCTTTCTGAGAAACTGCTTAGTGTTCTGTTAATTCATCTCACAGAGTTACATCTGTATTTCGTGGTTGTCTTTGCTAGCCTTATTTCTGTGGAATCTGAGAACAGATATTTCGGGTGCCTTTGAAGACTAAAGGGCCAAAGGAAATATCCTCTGATAACAAAGAGAAAGAAGCTTTCTGAGAAACTTCTTTGTGTTCTGTGAAATCATCTCACACAGTTACAGCTTTCCCCTCAAGAACTCTTTCGCCAAGACAGTTCTTGTGGAAATGGCAAAGTGATATTTGGAAGCCCATAGAGTGCTATGGTGTAAAAGGAAATATCCTCAGATGAAATCCGGAAAGAAGCTTTCTGAGAAACTGCTTAGTTTTCTGCTAATTCACCTCACAGAGTTACATCTGTATTTCGTGGATCTCTTTGCTAGCCTTAATTCTGTGGAATCTGAGAACAGATATTTCGGATCCCTTGGAAGACTATAGGGCCAAAGGAAATATCCTCCAATAACAAAGAGAAAGAAGCTTTCTGAGAAACTTATTTGTGTTGTTTGAAATCATCTCACAGAGTTACAGCTTTCCCCTCAAGAAGCCTTTCGCTAAGACAGTTCTTGTGGAATTGGCAAAGTGATATTTGGAAGCCCATAGAGGGCTATCGTGAAAAAGGAAATATCCTCAGATGAAATCTGGAAAGAAGCTTTCTGAGAAACTGCTAAGTGTTCTGTTAACTCATCTCACAGTGTTAAATCTGTATTTCGTGGTTCTCTTTGCTAGCCTTATTTCTGTGGAATCTGATAACAGATATTTCGGATCCCTTGGAAGACTATAGGTCCAAAGGAAATATCCTCCAATAACAAAGAGAAAGAAGCTTTCTGAGAAACTTATTTGTGTTCTTTGAAATCATCTCACAGAGTTACAGCTTTCCCCTCAAGAAGCCTTTCGCTAAGACAGTTCTTGTGGAATTGGCAAAGTGATATTTGGAAGCCCATAGAGGGCTATGGTGAAAAAGGAAATATCCTCAGATGAAATCTGAAAGGAAGCTTTCTGAGAAACTGCTCTGTGATGTGTGACTTCCACTCACAGAGTTACATCTGTATTTCGTGGATCTCTTTGCTAGCCTTATTTCTGTGGAATCTGAGAACAGATATTTCGGATCCCTTGGAAGACTATAGGGCCAAAGGAAATAACCTCCGAAAACAAAGGGAAAGAAGCTTTCTGAGAAACTTCTTTGTGTTCTGTGAAATCATCTCACAGAGTTACAGCTTTCCCCTCAAGAAGACTTTCGCCAAGACAGTTCTTGTGGAATTGGCAAAGTGATATTTGGAAGCCCATAGAGGGCTATGGTGTAAAAGGAAATATCCTCAGATGAAATCCGGAAAGAAGCTTTCTGAGAAACTGCGTAGTTTTCTGCTAATTCACCTCACAGATTTACATCTGTATTTCGTGGATCTTTTTGCTAGCCTTAATTCTGTGGAATCTGAGAACAGATATTTCGGATCCCTTGGAAGACTATAGAGCCACAGGAAATATCCTCCAATAACAAAGAGAAAGAAGCTTTCTGAGAAACTTATTTGTGTTCTTTGAAATCATCTCACAGAGTTACAGCTTTCCCCTCAAGAAGACTTTCGCTAAGACAGTTCTTGTGAAATTGGCAAAGTGATATTTGGAGGCCCATAGAGGGCTATGGTGAAAAGGGAAATATCCACAGATGAAATCTGGAAAGAAGCTTTCTGAGAAACTGCTTAGTGTTCTGTTAATTCATCTCACAGAGTTACATCTGTATTTCGTCGATCTCTTTGCTAGCCTTATTTCTGTGGAATCTGAGAACAGATATTTCAGATCTCTTGGAAGACTTTAGGGCCAAAGGAAATATCCTCCGATAACAAAGAGAAAGAAGCTTTCTGAGAAACTTCTTTGTGTTCTGTGAAATCATCTCACAGAGTTACAGCGTTCCCCTCAAGAAGCCTTTCGCTAAAACAGTTCTTGTGGAATTGCCAAAGTGATATTTGGAAGCCCATAGAGGGCTACGGTGAAAAAGGAAATATCCTCAGATGAAATCTGGAAAGAGGCTTTCTGAGAAACTGCTTAGTGTTCTGTTAATTCATCTCACAGAGTTACATCTGTATTTCGTCGATCTCTTTGCTAGCCTTATTTCTGTGGAATCTGAGAACAGATATTTCGGGTCCCTTTGAAGACTATAGGGCCAAAGGAAATATCCTTGATAACAAAGAGAAAGAAGCTTTCTGAGAAACTTCTTTGTGTTCTGTGAAATCATCTCACACAGTTACAGCTTTCCCCTCAAGAACTCTTTCGCCAAGACAGTTCTTGTGGAATTGGCAATGTGATATTTGGAAGCCCATAGAGGGCTATGGTGAAAAAGGAAATATCCTCAGATGAAATCTGGAAAGAAGCTTTCTGAGAAACTGCTTAGTGTTCTGTTAATTCATCTCACAGAGTTACATCTGTATTTCGTGGATCTCTTTGCTAGCCTTATTTCTGTGGAATCTGAGAACAGATATTTCGGATCCCTTGGAAGACTATAGGGCCAAAGGAAATATCCTCCGATAACAAAGAGAAAGAAGCTTTCTGAGAAACTTCTTTGTGTTCTTTGAAATCATCTCACAGAGTTACAGCTTTCCCCTCAAGAAGCCTTTCGCTAAGACAGTTCTTGTGGAATTGGCAAAGTGATATTTGGAAGCCCATAGAGGGCTATGGTGAAAAAGGAAATATCCTCAGATGAAATCTGGAAAGAAGCTTTCTGAGAAACTGCTTAATGTTCTGTTAATTCATCTCACAGAGTTACATCTGTATTTCGTCGATCTCTTTGCTAGCCTTATTTCTGTGGAATCTGAGAACAGATATTTCGGATTCCTTGGAAGACTACAGGTCCAAAGGAAATATCCTCCGATAAAAAAGAGAAAGAAGCTTTCTGAGAAACTTCTTTGTGTTCTTTGAAATCATCTCACAGAGTTACAGCTTTCCCGTCAATAAGCCTTTCGCTAAGACAGTTCTTGTGGAATTGGCAAAGTGATATTTGGTAGCCCATAGAGGGCTATCATGAAAAAGGAAATATCCTCCGATGAAATCTGGAAACAAGCTTTCTGAGAAACTGCTTAGTGTTCTGTTAATTCATCTCACAGAGTTACATCTGTATTTCGTGGATATCTTTGCTAGCCTTATTTCTGTGGAATCTGAGAACAGATATTTCGGATCCCTTGGAAGACTATTGGGCCAAAGGAAATATCCTCCGATAACAAAGAGAAAGAAGCTTTCTGAGAAACTTCTTTGTGTTCTGTGAAATCATCTCACACAGTTACAGCTTTCCCCTCAAGAATTCTTTCGCCAAGACAGCTCTTGTGGAATGGGCAAAGTGATATTTGGAAGCCCATAGAGGGCTAGGGTGAAAAAGGAAATATACTCAGATGAAATCCGGAAAGAAGATTTCTGAGAAACTGCTTAGTTTTCTGCTAATTCACCTCACAGAGTTACATCTTTATTTCGTGGATCTCTTTGCTAGCCTTAATTCTGTGGAATCTGAGAACAGATATTTCGGATCCCTTGGAAGACTATAGGGCCAAAGGAAATATCCTCCAATAACAAAGAGAAAGAAGCTTTCTGAGAAACTTATTTGTGTTCTTTGAAATCATCTCACAGAGTTACAGCTTTCCCCTCAAGAAGCCTTTCGCTAAGACAGTTCTTGTGGAATTGGCAAAGTGATATTTGGAAGCCCATAGAAGGCTATTGTGAAAAAGGAAATATCCTCAGATGAAATCTGGAAAGAAGCTTTCTGAGAAACTGCTTAGTGTTCTGTTAATTCATCTCACAGAGTTACATCTGTATTTCGTGGATATCTTTGCTAGCGTTATTTCTGTGGAATCTGAGAACAGATATTTCGGATCCCTTGGAAGACTATAGGGCCAAAGGAAATATCCTCCGATAACAAAGAGAAAGAAGCTTTCTGAGAAACTTCTTTGTGTTCTGTGAAATCATCTCACAGAGTTACAGCTTTCACCTCAAGAAGACTTTCGCCAAGACAGTTCTTGTGGAATTGGCAAAGTGATATTTGGAAGCCCGTAGAGGGCTATGGTGAAAGAGGAAATATCCTCAGATGAAATCTGGAAAGAAGCTTTCTGAGAAACTGCTTAGTGTTCTGTTAATTCATCTCACAGAGTAAAATCTGTATTTCGTGGATCTCTTTGCTAGCGTTATTTCTGTGGAATCTGATAACAGATATTTCGGATCCCTTGGAAGACTATAGGTCCAAAGGAAATATCCTCCAATAACAAAGAGAAAGAAGGTTTCTGAGAAACTTCTTTGTGTTCTTTGAAATCATCTCACAGAGTTACAGCTTTCCCCTCAAGAAGACTTTCGCCAAGACAGTTCTTGTGGAATTGGCAAAGTGATATTTGGAAGCCCATAGAGGGCTATGGTGAAAAAGGAAATATCCTCAGATGAAATCTGGAAAGAAGTTTCTGAGAAACTGCTTAGTGTTCTGTTAATTCATCTCACAGAGTTACATCTGTATTTCGTGGATCTCTTTGCTAGCCTTATTTCTGTGGAATCTGAGAACAGATATTTCGGATCCCTTGGAAGACTATAGGGCCAAAGGAAATATCCTCCGATAACAGAGAGAAAGAAGCTTTCTGAGAAACTTCTTTGTGTTCTGTGAAACCATCTCACAGAGTTACAGCTTTCCCTTCAAGAAGCCTTTCGCCAAGACAGTTCTTCTGGAATTGACAGAGTGATATTTGGAAACCCATAGAGGGCTATGGTGAAAAAGGAAATATCCTCAGATGAAATCTGGAAAGAAGCTTTCTGAGACACTGCTTAGTGTTCTGTTAATTCATCTCACAGGGTTACATCTGTATTTCGTGGATCTCTTTGCTAGCCTTATTTCTGTGGAATCTCAGAACAGATATTTCGGATCCCTTGGAAGACTATAGGGCCAAAGGAAATATCCTCCGATAAGAAAGAGAAAGAAGCTTTCTGAGAAACTTCTTTGTGTTCTTTGAAATCATCTCACAGAGTTACAGCTTTCCCCTCAAGAAGCTTTTCGCTAAGACAGTTCTTGTGGAATTGGCAAAGTGATATTTGGAAGCCCATAGAGGGCTACGGTGAAAAAGGAAATATCCTCAGATGAAATCTGGAAAGAAGCTTTCTGAGAAACTGCTTAGTGTTCTGTTAATTCATCTCACAGAGTTACATCTGTATTTCGTCGATCTCTTTGCTAGCCTTATTTCTGTGGAATCTGAGAACAGATATTTCGGATTCCTTGGAAGACTATAGGTCCAAAGGAAATATCCTCCGATAAAAAAGAGAAAGAAGCTTTCTGAGAAACTTCTTTGTGTTCTTTGAAATCATCTCACAGAGTTACAGCTTTCCCCTCAATAAGCCTTTCGCTAAGACAGTTCTTGTGGAATTGGCAAAGTGATATTTGGTAGCCCATAGAGGGCTATCATGAAAAAGGAAATATCCTCCGATGAAATCTGGAAACAAGCTTTCTGAGAAATTGCTTAGTGTTCTGTTAATTCATCTCACCGAGTTACATCTGTATTTCGTGGATATCTTTGCTAGCCTTATTTCTGTGGAATCTGAGAACAGATATTTCGGATCCCTTGGAAGACTATAGGGGCAAAGGAAATATCCTCCGATAACAAAGAGAAAGAAGCTTTCTGAGAAACTTCTTTGTGTTCTGTGAAATCATCTCACACAGTTACAGCTTTCCCCTCAAGAACTCTTTCGCCAAGACAGCTCTTGTGGAATGGGCAAAGTGATATTTGGAAGCCCATAGAGGGCTAGGGTGAAAAAGGAAATATACTCAGATGAAATCTGGAAAGAAGCTTTCTGAGAAACTGCTTAGTGTTCTGTTAATTCATCTCACAGAGTTACATCTGTATTTCGTGGATCTCTTTGCTAGCGTTATTTCTGTGGAATCTGAGAACAGATATTTCGGATCCCTTGGAAGACTATAGGGCCAAAGGAAATATCCTCCGATAACAAAGAGAAAGAAGCTTTCTGAGAAACTTCTTTGTGTTCTGTGAAATCATCTCACAGAGTTACAGCTTTCCCCTCAAGAAGACTTTCGCCAAGACAGTTCTTGTGGAATTGGCAAAGTGATATTTGGAAGCCCGTAGAGGGCTATGGTGAAAGAGGAAATATCCTCAGATGAAATCTGGAAAGAAGCTTTCTGAGAAACTGCTTAGTGTTCTGTTAATTCATCTCACAGAGTAAAATCTGTATTTCGTGGATCTCTTTGCTAGCCTTATTTCTGTGGAATCTGATAACAGATATTTCGGATCCCTTGGAAGACTATAGGGCCAAAGGAAATATCCTCCAATAACAAAGAGAAAGAAGCTTTCTGAGAAACTTCTTTGTGTTCTTTGAAATCATCTCACAGAGTTACAGCTTTCCCCTCAAGAAGACTTTGGCCAAGACAGTTCTTGTGGAATTGGCAGAGTGATATTTGGAACCCCTAGAGGGCTATGGTGAAAAAGGAATTATCCTCAGATGAAATCTGGAAAGAAGTTTCTGAGAAACTGCTTAGTGTTCTGTTAATTCATCTCACAGTGTTACATCTGTATTTCGTGGATCTCTTTGCTAGCCTTATTTCTGTGGAATCTGAGAACAGATATTTCGGATCCCTTGGAAGACTATAGGGCCAAAGGAAATATCCTCCGATAACAGAGAGAAAGAAGCTTTCTGAGAAACTTCTTTGTGTTCTGTGAAACCATCTCACAGAGTTACAGCTTTCCCTTCAAGAAGCCTTTCACCAAGACAGTTCTTCTGGAATTGACAGAGTGATATTTGGAAGCCCATAGAGGGCTATGGTGATAAAGGAAATATCCTCAGATGAAATCTGGAAAGAAGCTTTCTGAGACACTGCTTAGTGTTCTGTTAATTCATCTCCCAGAGTTACATCTGTATTTCGTGGATCTCTTTGCTAGCCTTATTTCTGTGGAATCTCAGAACAGATATTTCGGATCCCTTGGAAGACTATAGGGCCAAAGGAAATATCCTCCGATAAGAAAGAGAAAGAAGCTTTCTGAGAAACTTCTTTGTGTTCTTTGAAATCATCTCACAGAGTTACAGCTTTCCCCTCAAGAAGCCTTTCGCTAAGACAGTTCTTGTGGAATTGGAAAAGTGATATTTGGAAGCCCATAGAGGGCTACGGTGAAAAAGGAAATATCCTCAGATGAAATCTGGAAAGAAGCTTTCTGAGAAACTGCTTTGTGTTCTGTTAATTCATCTCACAGAGTTACATCTGTATTTCGTGGATCTCTTTGCTAGCCTTATTTCTGTGGAATCTGAGAACAGATATTTCGGATTCCTTGGAAGACTATAGGGCCAAAGGAAATATCCTCCGATAACAAAGAGAAAGAAGCTTTCTGAGAAACTTCTTTGTGTTCTGTGAAATCATCTCACTGAGATACAGCTTTCCCCTCAAGAACTCTTTCGCCAAGACAGTTCTTGTGGAAATGGCAAAGTGATATTTGGAAGCCCATAGAGTGCTATGGTGTAAAAGGAAATATCCTCAGATGAAATCCGGAAAGAAGCTTTCTGAGAAACTGCTTAGTTTTCTGCTAATTCACCTCACAGAGTTACATCTGTATTTCGTGGATCTCTTTGCTAGCCTTAATTCTGTGGAATCTGAGAACAGATATTTCGGATCCCTTGGAAGACTATAGGGCCAAAGGAAATATCCTCCAATAACAAAGAGAAAGAAGCTTTCTGAGAAACTTATTTGTGTTCTTTGAAATCATCTCACAGAGTTACAGCTTTCCCCTCAAGAAGCCTTTCGCTAAGACAGTTCTTGTGGAATTGGCAAAGTGATATTTGGAAGCCCATAGAGGGCTATGGTGAAAAAGGAAATATCCTCAGATGAAATCTGAAAGGAAGCTTTCTGAGAAACTGCTCTGTGATGTGTGACTTCCACTCACAGAGTTACATCTGTATTTCTGGATCTCTTTGCTAGCCTTATTTCTGTGGAATCTGAGAACAGATATTTCGGATCCCTTGGAAGACTATAGGGCCAAAGGAAATAACCTCCGAAAACAAAGGGAAAGAAGCTTTCTGAGAAACTTCTTTGTGTTCTGTGAAATCATCTCACAGAGTTACAGCTTTCCCCTCAAGAAGACTTTCGCCAAGACAGTTCTTGTGGAATTGGCAAAGTGATATTTGGAAGCCCATAGAGGGCTATGGTGTAAAAGGAAATATCCTCAGATGAAATCCGGAAAGAAGCTTTCTGAGAAACTGCGTAGTTTTCTGCTAATTCACCTCACAGATTTACATCTGTATTTCGTGGATCTTTTTGCTAGCCTTAATTCTGTGGAATCTGAGAACAGATATTTCGGATCCCTTGGAAGACTATAGAGCCACAGGAAATATCCTCCAATAACAAAGAGAAAGAAGCTTTCTGAGAAACTTATTTGTGTTCTTTGAAATCATCTCACAGAGTTACAGCTTTCCCCTCAAGAAGACTTTCGCTAAGACAGTTCTTGTGAAATTGGCAAAGTGATATTTGGAGGCCCATAGAGGGCTATGGTGAAAAGGGAAATATCCACAGATGAAATCTGGAAAGAAGCTTTCTGAGAAACTGCTTAGTGTTCTGTTAATTCATCTCACAGAGTTACATCTGTATTTCGTCGATCTCTTTGCTAGCCTTATTTCTGTGGAATCTGAGAACAGATATTTCAGATCTCTTGGAAGACTTTAGGGCCAAAGGAAATATCCTCCGATAACAAAGAGAAAGAAGCTTTCTGAGAAACTTCTTTGTGTTCTGTGAAATCATCTCACAGAGTTACAGCGTTCCCCTCAAGAAGCCTTTCGCTAAAACAGTTCTTGTGGAATTGCCAAAGTGATATTTGGAAGCCCATAGAGGGCTACGGTGAAAAAGGAAATATCCTCAGATGAAATCTGGAAAGAGGCTTTCTGAGAAACTGCTTAGTGTTCTGTTAATTCATCTCACAGAGTTACATCTGTATTTCGTCGATCTCTTTGCTAGCCTTATTTCTGTGGAATCTGAGAACAGATATTTCGGGTCCCTTTGAAGACTATAGGGCCAAAGGAAATATCCTCTGATAACAAAGAGAAAGAAGCTTTGTGAGAAACTTCTTTGTGTTCTGTGAAATCATCTCACACAGTTACAGCTTTCCCCTCAAGAACTCTTTCGCCAAGACAGTTCTTGTGGAATTGGCAATGTGATATTTGGAAGCCCATAGAGGGCTATGGTGAAAAAGGAAATATCCTCAGATGAAATCTGGAAAGAAGCTTTCTGAGAAACTGCTTAGTGTTCTGTTAATTCATCTCACAGAGTTACATCTGTATTTCGTGGATCTCTTTCCTAGCCTTATTTCTGTGGAATATCAGAACAGATATTTCGGATCCCTTGGAAGACTATAGGTCCAAAGGAAATATCCTCCGATAACAAAGAGAAAGAAGCTTTCTGAGAAACTTCTTTGTGTTCTTTGAAATCAATTCACAGAGTTACAGCTTTCCCCTCAAGAAGCCTTTCGCTAAGACAGTTCTTGTGGAATTGGCAATAGATATTTGGAAGCCCATAGAGGGCTATGGTGAAAAAGGAAATATCCTCAGATGAAATCTGGAAAGAAGCTTTTGAGAAACTGCTTAGTGTTCTGTTAATTCATCTCACAGAGTTACATCTGTATTTCGTGGATCTCTTTGCTAGCCTTATTTCTGTGGAATCTGAGAACAGATATTTCGGATCCCTTGGAAGACTATAGGGCCAAAGGAAATATCCTCCGATAACAAAGAGAAAGAAGCTTTCTGAGAAACTTCTTTGTGTTCTTTGAAATCATCTCACAGAGTTACAGCTTTCCCCTCAAGAAGCCTTTCGCTAAGACAGTTCTTGTGGAATTGGCAAAGTGATATTTGGAAGCCCATAGAGGGCTATGGTGAAAAAGGAAATATCCTCAGATGAAATCTGGAAAGAAGCTTTCTGAGAAACTGCTTAATGTTCTGTTAATTCATCTCACAGAGTTACATCTGTATTTCGTCGATCTCTTTGCTAGCCTTATTTCTGTGGAATCTGAGAACAGATATTTCGGATTCCTTGGAAGACTACAGGTCCAAAGGAAATATCCTCCGATAAAAAAGAGAAAGAAGCTTTCTGAGAAACTTCTTTGTGTTCTTTGAAATCATCTCACAGAGTTACAGCTTTCCCGTCAATAAGCCTTTCGCTAAGACAGTTCTTGTGGAATTGGCAAAGTGATATTTGGTAGCCCATAGAGGGCTATCATGAAAAAGGAAATATCCTCCGATGAAATCTGGAAACAAGCTTTCTGAGAAACTGCTTAGTGTTCTGTTAATTCATCTCACAGAGTTACATCTGTATTTCGTGGATATCTTTGCTAGCCTTATTTCTGTGGAATCTGAGAACAGATATTTCGGATCCCTTGGAAGACTATTGGGCCAAAGGAAATATCCTCCGATAACAAAGAGAAAGAAGCTTTCTGAGAAACTTCTTTGTGTTCTGTGAAATCATCTCACACAGTTACAGCTTTCCCCTCAAGAATTCTTTCGCCAAGACAGCTCTTGTGGAATGGGCAAAGTGATATTTGGAAGCCCATAGAGGGCTAGGGTGAAAAAGGAAATATACTCAGATGAAATCCGGAAAGAAGATTTCTGAGAAACTGCTTAGTTTTCTGCTAATTCACCTCACAGAGTTACATCTTTATTTCGTGGATCTCTTTGCTAGCCTTAATTCTGTGGAATCTGAGAACAGATATTTCGGATCCCTTGGAAGACTATAGGGCCAAAGGAAATATCCTCCAATAACAAAGAGAAAGAAGCTTTCTGAGAAACTTATTTGTGTTCTTTGAAATCATCTCACAGAGTTACAGCTTTCCCCTCAAGAAGCCTTTCGCTAAGACAGTTCTTGTGGAATTGGCAAAGTGATATTTGGAAGCCCATAGAAGGCTATGGTGAAAAAGGAAATATCCTCAGATGAAATCTGGAAAGAAGCTTTCTGAGAAACTGCTTAGTGTTCTGTTAATTCATCTCACAGAGTTACATCTGTATTTCGTGGATATCTTTGCTAGCGTTATTTCTGTGGAATCTGAGAACAGATATTTCGGATCCCTTGGAAGACTATAGGGCCAAAGGAAATATCCTCCGATAACAAAGAGAAAGAAGCTTTCTGAGAAACTTCTTTGTGTTCTGAGAAATCATCTCACAGAGTTACAGCTTTCCCCTCAAGAAGACTTTCGCCAAGACAGTTCTTGTGGAATTGGCAAAGTGATATTTGGAAGCCCGTAGAGGGCTATGGTGAAAGAGGAAATATCCTCAGATGAAATCTGGAAAGAAGCTTTCTGAGAAACTGCTTAGTGTTCTGTTAATTCATCTCACAGAGTAAAATCTGTATTTCGTGGATCTCTTTGCTAGCGTTATTTCTGTGGAATCTGATAACAGATATTTCGGATCCCTTGGAAGACTATAGGTCCAAAGGAAATATCCTCCAATAACAAAGAGAAAGAAGGTTTCTGAGAAACTTCTTTGTGTTCTTTGAAATCATCTCACAGAGTTACAGCTTTCCCCTCAAGAAGACTTTCGCCAAGACAGTTCTTGTGGAATTGGCAAAGTGATATTTGGAAGCCCATAGAGGGCTATGGTGAAAAAGGAAATATCCTCAGATGAAATCTGGAAAGAAGTTTCTGAGAAACTGCTTAGTGTTCTGTTAATTCATCTCACAGAGTTACATCTGTATTTCGTGGATCTCTTTGCTAGCCTTATTTCTGTGGAATCTGAGAACAGATATTTCGGATCCCTTGGAAGACTATAGGGCCAAAGGAAATATCCTCCGATAACAGAGAGAAAGAAGCTTTCTGAGAAACTTCTTTGTGTTCTGTGAAACCATCTCACAGAGTTACAGCTTTCCCTTCAAGAAGCCTTTCGCCAAGACAGTTCTTCTGGAATTGACAGAGTGATATTTGGAAACCCATAGAGGGCTATGGTGAAAAAGGAAATATCCTCAGATGAAATCTGGAAAGAAGCTTTCTGAGACACTGCTTAGTGTTCTGTTAATTCATCTCACAGAGTTACATCTGTATTTCGTGGATCTCTTTGCTAGCCTTATTTCTGTGGAATCTCAGAACAGATATTTCGGATCCCTTGGAAGACTATAGGGCCAAAGGAAATATCCTCCGATAAGAAAGAGAAAGAAGCTTTCTGAGAAACTTCTTTGTGTTCTTTGAAATCATCTCACAGAGTTACAGCTTTCCCCTCAAGAAGCCTTTCGCTAAGACAGTTCTTGTGGAATTGGCAAAGTGATATTTGGAAGCCCATAGAGGGCTACGGTGAAAAAGGAAATATCCTCAGATGAAATCTGGAAAGAAGCTTTCTGAGAAACTGCTTAGTGTTCTGTTAATTCATCTCACAGAGTTACATCTGTATTTCGTCGATCTCTTTGCTAGCCTTATTTCTGTGGAATCTGAGAACAGATATTTCGGATTCCTTGGAAGACTATAGGTCCAAAGGAAATATCCTCCGATAAAAAAGAGAAAGAAGCTTTCTGAGAAACTTCTTTGTGTTCTTTGAAATCATCTCACAGAGTTACAGCTTTCCCCTCAATAAGCCTTTCGCTAAGACAGTTCTTGTGGAATTGGCAAAGTGATATTTGGTAGCCCATAGAGGGCTATCATGAAAAAGGAAATATCCTCCGATGAAATCTGGAAACAAGCTTTCTGAGAAATTGCTTAGTGTTCTGTTAATTCATCTCACCGAGTTACATCTGTATTTCGTGGATATCTTTGCTAGCCTTATTTCTGTGGAATCTGAGAACAGATATTTCGGATCCCTTGGAAGACTATAGGGCCAAAGGAAATATCCTCCGATAACAAAGAGAAAGAAGCTTTCTGAGAAACTTCTTTGTGTTCTGTGAAATCATCTCACACAGTTACAGCTTTCCCCTCAAGAACTCTTTCGCCAAGACAGCTCTTGTGGAATGGGCAATGTGATATTTGGAAGCCCATAGAGGGCTAGGGTGAAAAAGGAAATATACTCAGATGAAATCTGGAAAGAAGCTTTCTGAGAAACTGCTTAGTGTTCTGTTAATTCATCTCACAGAGTTACATCTGTATTTCGTGGATCTCTTTGCTAGCGTTATTTCTGTGGAATCTGAGAACAGATATTTCGGATCCCTTGGAAGACTATAGGGCCAAAGGAAATATCCTCCGATAACAAAGAGAAAGAAGCTTTCTGAGAAACTTCTTTGTGTTCTGTGAAATCAACTCACAGAGTTACAGCTTTCCCCTCAAGAAGACTTTCGCCAAGACAGTTCTTGTGGAATTGGCAAAGTGATATTTGGAAGCCCGTAGAGGGCTATGGTGAAAGAGGAAATATCCTCAGATGAAATCTGGAAAGAAGCTTTCTGAGAAACTGCTTAGTGTTCTGTTAATTCATCTCACAGAGTAAAATCTGTATTTCGTGGATCTCTTTGCTAGCCTTATTTCTGTGGAATCTGATAACAGATATTTCGGATCCCTTGGAAGACTATAGGGCCAAAGGAAATATCCTCCAATAACAAAGAGAAAGAAGCTTTCTGAGAAACTTCTTTGTGTTCTTTGAAATCATCTCACAGAGTTACAGCTTTCCCCTCAAGAAGACTTTCGCCAAGACAGTTCTTGTGGAATTGGCAGAGTGATATTTGGAACCCCTAGAGGGCTATGGTGAAAAAGGAATTATCCTCAGATGAAATCTGGAAAGAAGTTTCTGAGAAACTGCTTAGTGTTCTGTTAATTCATCTCACAGAGTTACATCTGTATTTCGTGGATCTCTTTGCTAGCCTTATTTCTGTGGAATCTGAGAACAGATATTTCGGATCCCTTGGAAGACTATAGGGCCAAAGGAAATATCCTCCGATAACAGAGAGAAAGAAGCTTTCTGAGAAACCTCTTTGTGTTCTGTGAAACCATCTCACAGAGTTACAGCTTTCCCTTCAAGAAGCCTTTCGCCAAGACAGTTCTTCTGGAATTGACAGAGTGATATTTGGAAGCCCATAGAGGGCTATGGTGATAAAGGAAATATCCTCAGATGAAATCGGGAAAGAAGCTTTCTGAGACACTGCTTAGTGATCTGTTAATTCATCTCACAGAGTTACATCTGTATTTCGTGGATCTCTTTGCTAGCCTTATTTCTGTGGAATCTCAGAACAGATATTTCGGATCCCTTGGAAGACTATAGGGCCAAAGGAAATATCCTCCGATAAGAAAGAGAAAGAAGCTTTCTGAGAAACTTCTTTGTGTTCTTTGAAATCATCTCACAGAGTTACAGCTTTCCCCTCAAGAAGCCTTTCGCTAAGACAGTTCTTGTGGAATAGGAAAAGTGATATTTGGAAGCCCATAGAGGGCTACGGTGAAAAAGGAAATATCCTCAGATGAAATCTGGAAAGAAGCTTTCTGAGAAACTGCTTTGTGTTCTGTTAATTCATCTCACAGAGTTACATCTGTATTTCGTGGATCTCTTTGCTAGCCTTATTTCTGTGGAATCTGAGAACAGATATTTCGGATTCCTTGGAAGACTATAGGGCCAAAGGAAATATCCTCCGATAACAAAGAGAAAGAAGCTTTCTGAGAAACTTCTTTGTGTTCTGTGAAATCATCTCACTGAGATACAGCTTTCCCCTCAAGAAGCTTTTCGCTAAAACAGTTCTTGTGGAATTGGTAAAGTGATATTTGGAAGCCCATAGAGGGCTACGGTGAAAAAGGAAATATCCTCACATGAAATCTGGAAACAGGCTTTCTGAGAAACTGCTTAGTGTTCTGTTAATTCATCTCACAGAGTTACATCTGTATTTCGTGGTTGTCTTTGCTAGCCTTATTTCTGTGGAATCTGAGAACAGATATTTCGGGTGCCTTTGAAGACTAAAGGGCCAAAGGAAATATCCTCTGATAACAAAGAGAAAGAAGCTTTCTGAGAAACTTCTTTGTGTTCTGTGAAATCATCTCACACAGTTACAGCTTTCCCCTCAAGAACTCTTTCGCCAAGACAGTTCTTGTGGAAATGGCAAAGTGATATTTGGAAGCCCATAGAGTGCTATGGTGTAAAAGGAAATATCCTCAGATGAAATCCGGAAAGAAGCTTTCTGAGAAACTGCTTAGTTTTCTGCTAATTCACCTCACAGAGTTACATCTGTATTTCGTGGATCTCTTTGCTAGCCTTAATTCTGTGGAATCTGAGAACAGATATTTCGGATCCCTTGGAAGACTATAGGGCCAAAGGAAATATCCTCCAATAACAAAGAGAAAGAAGCTTTCTGAGAAACTTATTTGTGTTGTTTGAAATCATCTCACAGAGTTACAGCTTTCCCCTCAAGAAGACTTTCGCTAAGACAGTTCTTGTGGAAATGGCAAAGTGATATTTGGAAGCCCATAGAGGCCTATGGTGAAAAAGGAAATATCCTCAGATGAAATCTGGAAAGAAGTTTCTGAGAAACTGCTTAGTGTTCTGTTAATTCATCTCACAGAGTTACATCTGTATTTCGTGGATCTCTTTGCTAGCCTTATTTCTGTGGAATCTGAGAACAGATATTTCGGATCCCTTGGAAGACTATAGGGCCAAAGGAAATATCCTCCGATAACAGAGAGAAAGAAGCTTTCTGAGAAACTTCTTTGTGTTCTGTGAAACCATCTCACAGAGTTACAGCTTTCCCTTCAAGAAGCCTTTCGCCAAGACAGTTCTTCTGGAATTGACAGAGTGATATTTGGAAACCCATAGAGGGCTATGGTGAAAAAGGAAATATCCTCAGATGAAATCTGGAAAGAAGCTTTCTGAGACACTGCTTAGTGTTCTGTTAATTCATCTCACAGGGTTACATCTGTATTTCGTGGATCTCTTTGCTAGCCTTATTTCTGTGGAATCTCAGAACAGATATTTCGGATCCCTTGGAAGACTATAGGGCCAAAGGAAATATCCTCCGATAAGAAAGAGAAAGAAGCTTTCTGAGAAACTTCTTTGTGTTCTTTGAAATCATCTCACAGAGTTACAGCTTTCCCCTCAAGAAGCTTTTCGCTAAGACAGTTCTTGTGGAATTGGCAAAGTGATATTTGGAAGCCCGTAGAGGGCTACGGTGAAAAAGGAAATATCCTCAGATGAAATCTGGAAGGAAGCTTTCTGAGAAACTGCTTAGTGTTCTGTTAATTCATCTCACAGAGTTACATCTGTATTTCGTCGATCTCTTTGCTAGCCTTATTTCTGTGGAATCTGAGAACAGATATTTCGGATTCCTTGGAAGAATATAGGTCCAAAGGAAATATCCTCCGATAAAAAAGAGAAAGAAGCTTTCTGAGAAACTTCTTTGTGTTCTTTGAAATCATCTCACAGAGTTACAGCTTTCCCCTCAATAAGCCTTTCGCTAAGACAGTTCTTGTGGAATTGGCAAAGTGATATTTGGTAGCCCATAGAGGGCTATCATGAAAAAGGAAATATCCTCCGATGAAATCTGGAAACAAGCTTTCTGAGAAATTGCTTAGTGTTCTGTTAATTCATCTCACCGAGTTACATCTGTATTTCGTGGATATCTTTGCTAGCCTTATTTCTGTGGAATCTGAGAACAGATATTTCGGATCCCTTGGAAGACTATAGGGCCAAAGGAAATATCCTCCGATAACAAAGAGAAAGAAGCTTTCTGAGAAACTTCTTTGTGTTCTGTGAAATCATCTCACACAGTTACAGCTTTCCCCTCAAGAACTCTTTCGCCAAGACAGCTCTTGTGGAATGGGCAAAGTGATATTTGGAAGCCCATAGAGGGCTAGGGTGAAAAAGGAAATATACTCAGATGAAATCTGGAAAGAAGCTTTCTGAGAAACTGCTTAGTGTTCTGTTAATTCATCTCACAGAGTTACATCTGTATTTCGTGGATCTCTTTGCTAGCGTTATTTCTGTGGAATCTGAGAACAGATATTTCGGATCCCTTGGAAGACTATAGGGCCAAAGGAAATATCCTCCGATAACAAAGAGAAAGAAGCTTTCTGAGGAACTTCTTTGTGTTCTGTGAAATCAACTCACAGAGTTACAGCTTTCCCCTCAAGAAGACTTTCGCCAAGACAGTTCTTGTGGAATTGGCAAAGTGATATTTGGAAGCCCGTAGAGGGCTATGGTGAAAGAGGAAATATCCTCAGATGAAATCTGGAAAGAAGCTTTCTGAGAAACTGCTTAGTGTTCTGTTAATTCATCTCACAGAGTAAAATCTGTATTTCGTGGATCTCTTTGCTAGCCTTATTTCTGTGGAATCTGATAACAGATATTTCGGATCCCTTGGAAGACTATAGGGCCAAAGGAAATATCCTCCAATAACAAAGAGAAAGAAGCTTTCTGAGAAACTTCTTTGTGTTCTGTGAAATCATCTCACAGAGTTACAGCTTTCCCCTCAAGAAGACTTTCGCCAAGACAGTTCTTGTGGAATTGGCAGAGTGATATTTGGAACCCCTAGAGGGCTATGGTGAAAAAGGAATTATCCTCAGATGAAATCTGGAAAGAAGTTTCTGAGAAACTGCTTAGTGTTATGTTAATTCATCTCACAGAGTTACATCTGTATTTCGTGGATCTCTTTGCTAGCCTTATTTCTGTGGAATCTGAGAACAGATATTTCGGATCCCTTGGAAGACTATAGGGCCAAAGGAAATATCCTCCGATAACAGAGAGAAAGAAGCTTTCTGAGAAACTTCTTTGTGTTCTGTGAAACCATCTCACAGAGTTACAGCTTTCCCTTCAAGAAGCCTTTCGCCAAGACAGTTCTTCTGGAATTGACAGAGTGATATTTGGAAGCCCATAGAGGGCTATGGTGATAAAGGAAATATCCTCAGATGAAATCTGGAAAGAAGCTTTCTGAGACACTGCTTAGTGTTCTGTTAATTCATCTCACAGGGTTACATCTGTATTTCGTGGATCTCTTTGCTAGCCTTATTTCTGTGGAATCTCAGAACAGATATTTCGGATCCCTTGGAAGACTATAGGGCCAAAGGAAATATCCTCCGATAAGAAAGAGAAAGAAGCTTTCTGAGAAACTTCTTTGTGTTCTTTGAAATCATCTCACAGAGTTACAGCTTTCCCCTCAAGAAGCTTTTCGCTAAGACAGTTCTTGTGGAATTGGCAAAGTGATATTTGGAAGCCCGTAGAGGGCTACGGTGAAAAAGGAAATATCCTCAGATGAAATCTGGAAGGAAGCTTTCTGAGAAACTGCTTAGTGTTCTGTTAATTC
This sequence comes from Macaca nemestrina, assembly GCF_043159975.1. NCBI lineage: Eukaryota > Metazoa > Chordata > Mammalia > Primates > Cercopithecidae > Macaca > Macaca nemestrina. Next base: position 70,184,499 of record NC_092126.1, read on the forward strand.
ATCTCACAGAGTTACATCTGTATTTCGTCGATCTCTTTGCTAGCCTTATTTCTGTGGAATCTGAGAACAGATATTTCGGATTCCTTGGAAGACTATAGGTCCAAAGGAAATATCCTCCGATAAAAAAGAGAAAGAAGCTTTCTGAGAAACTTCTTTGTGTTCTTTGAAATCATCTCACAGAGTTACAGCTTTCCCCTCAATAAGCCTTTCGCTAAGACAGTTCTTGTGGAATTGGCAAAGTGATATTTGGTAGCCCATAGAGGGCTATCATGAAAAAGGAAATATCCTCCGATGAAATCTGGAAACAAGCTTTCTGAGAAATTGCTTAGTGTTCTGTTAATTCATCTCACCGAGTTACATCTGTATTTCGTGGATATCTTTGCTAGCCTTATTTCTGTGGAATCTGAGAACAGATATTTCGGATCCCTTGGAAGACTATAGGGCCAAAGGAAATATCCTCCGATAACAAAGAGAAAGAAGCTTTCTGAGAAACTTCTTTGTGTTCTGTGAAATCATCTCACACAGTTACAGCTTTCCCCTCAAGAACTCTTTCGCCAAGACAGCTCTTGTGGAATGGGAAAGTGATATTTGGAAGCCCATAGAGGGCTAGGGTGAAAAAGGAAATATACTCAGATGAAATCTGGAAAGAAGCTTTCTGAGAAACTGCTTAGTGTTCTGTTAATTCATCTCACAGAGTTACATCTGTATTTCGTGGATCTCTTTGCTAGCGTTATTTCTGTGGAATCTGAGAACAGATATTTCGGATCCCTTGGAAGACTATAGGGCCAAAGGAAATATCCTCCGATAACAAAGAGAAAGAAGCTTTCTGAGAAACTTCTTTGTGTTCTGTGAAATCAACTCACAGAGTTACAGCTTTCCCCTCAAGAAGACTTTCGCCAAGACAGTTCTTGTGGAATTGGCAAAGTGATATTTGGAAGCCCGTAGAGGGCTATGGTGAAAGAGGAAATATCCTCAGATGAAATCTGGAAAGAAGCTTTCTGAGAAACTGCTTAGTGTTCTGTTAATTCATCTCACAGAGTAAAATCTGTATTTCGTGGATCTCTTTGCTAGCCTTATTTCTGTGGAATCTGATAACAGATATTTCGGATCCCTTGGAAGACTATAGGGCCAAAGGAAATATCCTCCAATAACAAAGAGAAAGAAGCTTTCTGAGAAACTTCTTTGTGTTCTTTGAAATCATCTCACAGAGTTACAGCTTTCCCCTCAAGAAGACTTTCGCCAAGACAGTTCTTGTGGAATTGGCAGAGTGATATTTGGAACCCCTAGAGGGCTATGGTGAAAAAGGAATTATCCTCAGATGAAATCTGGAAAGAAGTTTCTGAGAAACTGCTTAGTGTTATGTTAATTCATCTCACAGAGTTACATCTGTATTTCGTGGATCTCTTTGCTAGCCTTATTTCTGTGGAATCTGAGAACAGATATTTCGGATCCCTTGGAAGACTATAGGGCCAAAGGAAATATCCTCCGATAACAGAGAGAAAGAAGCTTTCTGAGAAACTTCTTTGTGTTCCGTGAAACCATCTCACAGAGTTACAGCTTTCCCTTCAAGAAGCCTTTCGCCAAGACAGTTCTTCTGGAATTGACAGAGTGATATTTGGAAGCCCATAGAGGGCTATGGTGATAAAGGAAATATCCTCAGATGAAATCTGGAAAGAAGCTTTCTGAGACACTGCTTAGTGTTCTGTTAATTCATCTCACAGAGTTACATCTGTATTTCGTGGATCTCTTTGCTAGCCTTATTTCTGTGGAATCTCAGAACAGATATTTCGGATCCCTTGGAAGACTATAGGGCCAAAGGAAATATCCTCCGATAAGAAAGAGAAAGAAGCTTTCTGAGAAACTTCTTTGTGTTCTTTGAAATCATCTCACAGAGTTACAGCTTTCCCCTCAAGAAGCCTTTCGCTAAGACAGTTCTTGTGGAATTGGAAAAGTGATATTTGGAAGCCCATAGAGGGCTACGGTGAAAAAGGAAATATCCTCAGATGAAATCTGGAAAGAAGCTTTCTGAGAAACTGCTTTGTGTTCTGTTAATTCATCTCACAGAGTTACATCTGTATTTCGTGGATCTCTTTGCTAGCCTTATTTCTGTGGAATCTGAGAACAGATATTTCGGATTCCTTGGAAGACTATAGGGCCAAAGGAAATATCCTCCGATAACAAAGAGAAAGAAGCTTTCTGAGAAACTTCTTTGTGTTCTGTGAAATCATCTCACTGAGATACAGCTTTCCCCTCAAGAAGCTTTTCGCTAAAACAGTTCTTGTGGAATTGGTAAAGTGATATTTGGAAGCCCATAGAGGGCTATGGTGAAAAAGGAAATATCCTCAGATGAAATCTGGAAACAGGCTTTCTGAGAAACTGCTTAGTGTTCTGTTAATTCATCTCACAGAGTTACATCTGTATTTCGTGGATGTCTTTGCTAGCCTTATTTCTGTGGAATCTGAGAACAGATATTTCGGGTGCCTTTGAAGACTAAAGGGCCAAAGGAAATATCCTCTGATAACAAAGAGAAAGAAGCTTTCTGAGAAACTTCTTTGTGTTCTGTGAAATCATCTCACACAGTTACAGCTTTCCCCTCAAGAACTCTTTCGCCAAGACAGTTCTTGTGGAAATGGCAAAGTGATATTTGGAAGCCCATAGAGTGCTATGGTGTAAAAGGAAATATCCTCAGATGAAATCCGGAAAGAAGCTTTCTGAGAAACTGCTTAGTTTTCTGCTAATTCACCTCACAGAGTTACATCTGTATTTCGTGGATCTCTTTGCTAGCCTTAATTCTGTGGAATCTGAGAACAGATATTTCGGATCCCTTGGAAGACTATAGGGCCAAAGGAAATATCCTCCAATAACAAAGAGAAAGAAGGTTTCTGAGAAACTTCATTGTGTTCTTTCAAATCATCTCACAGAGTTACAGCTTTCCCCTCAAGAAGCCTGTCGCCAAGACAGTTCTTGTGGAATTGGCAAAGTGATAATTGGAAGCCCATAGAGGGCTATGGTGAAAAAGGAAATATCCTCAAATGAAATCTGGAAAGAAGCTTTCTGAGAAACTGCTTAGTGTTCTGTTAATTCATCGCACAGAGTTACATCTGTATTTCGTCGATCTCTTTGCTAGCCTTATTTCTGTGGAATCTGAGAAAAGATATTTCGCATCCCTTGGAAGACTATAGGGCCAAAGGAAATGTCCTCCGATAAGAGAGAGAAAGAAGCTTTCTGAGAAACTTCTTTGTGTTCTGTGAAATCATCTCACAGAGTTACAGCTTTCCCCTCAAGAAGCCTTTCGCTAAGACAGTTCTTGTGGAAATGGCAAAGTGATATTTGGAAGCCCATAGAGGCCTATGGTGAAAAAGGAAATATCCTCAGATGAAATCTGGAAAGAAGTTTCTGAGAAACTGCTTAGTGTTCTGTTAATTCATCTCACAGAGTTACATCTGTATTTCGTGGATCTCTTTGCTAGCCTTATTTCTGTGGAATCTGAGAACAGATATTTCGGATCCCTTGGAAGACTATAGGGCCAAAGGAAATATCCTCCGATAACAGAGAGAAAGAAGCTTTCTGAGAAACTTCTTTGTGTTCTGTGAAACCATCTCACAGAGTTACAGCTTTCCCTTCAAGAAGCCTTTCGCCAAGACAGTTCTTCTGGAATTGACAGAGTGATATTTGGAATCCCATAGAGGGCTATGGTGAAAAAGGAAATATCCTCAGATGAAATCTGGAAAGAAGCTTTCTGAGACACTGCTTAGTGTTCTGTTAATTCATCTCACAGAGTTACATCTGTATTTCGTGGATCTCTTTGCTAGCCTTATTTCTGTGGAATCTCAGAACAGATATTTCGGATCCCTTGGAAGACTATAGGGCCAAAGGAAATATCCTCCGATAAGAAAGAGAAAGAAGCTTTCTGAGAAACTTCTTTGTGTTCTTTGAAATCATCTCACAGAGTTACAGCTTTCCCCTCAAGAAGCCTTTCGCTAAGACAGTTCTTGTGGAATTGGCAAAGTGATATTTGGAAGCCCATAGAGGCCTATGGTGAAAAAGGAAATATCCTCAGATGAAATCTGGAAACAAGCTTTCTGAGAAACTGCTTAGTGTTCTGTTAATTCATCTCACAGAGTTACATCTGTATTTCGTCGATCTCTTTGCTAGCCTTATTTCTGTGGAATCTCAGAACAGATATTTCGGATTCCTTGGAAGACTATAGGTCCAAAGGAAATATCCTCCGATAAAAAAGAGAAAGAAGCTTTCTGAGAAACTTCTTTGTGTTCTTTGAAATCATCTCACAGAGTTACAGCTTTCCCCTCAATAAGCCTTTCGCTAAGACAGTTCTTGTGGAATTGGCAAAGTGATATTTGGTAGCCCATAGAGGGCTATCATGAAAAAGGAAATATCCTCCGATGAAATCTGGAAACAAGCTTTCTGAGAAACTGCTTAGTGTTCTGTTAATTCATCTCACCGAGTTACATCTGTATTTCGTGGATATCTTTGCTAGCCTTATTTCTGTGGAATCTGAGAACAGATATTTCGGATCCCTTGGAAGACTATAGGGCCAAAGGAAATATCCTCCGATAACAAAGAGAAAGAAGCTTTCTGAGAAACTTCTTTGTGTTCTGTGAAATCATCTCACACAGTTACAGCTTTCCCCTCAAGAACTCTTTCGCCAAGACAGCTCTTGTGGAATGGGCAAAGTGATATTTGGAAGCCCATAGAGGGCTAGGGTGAAAAAGGAAATATACTCAGATGAAATCTGGAAAGAAGCTTTCTGAGAAACTGCTTAGTGTTCTGTTAATTCATCTCACAGAGTTACATCTGTATTTCGTGGATCTCTTTGCTAGCGTTATTTCTGTGGAATCTGAGAACAGATATTTCGGATCCCTTGGAAGACTATAGGGCCAAAGGAAATATCCTCCGATAACAAAGAGAAAGAAGCTTTCTGAGAAACTTCTTTGTGTTCTGTGAAATCAACTCACAGAGTTACAGCTTTCCCCTCAAGAAGACTTTCGCCAAGACAGTTCTTGTGGAATTGGCAAAGTGATATTTGGAAGCCCGTAGAGGGCTATGGTGAAAGAGGAAATATCCTCAGATGAAATCTGGAAAGAAGCTTTCTGAGAAACTGCTTAGTGTTCTGTTAATTCATCTCACAGAGTAAAATCTGTATTTCGTGGATCTCTTTGCTAGCCTTATTTCTGTGGAATCTGATAACAGATATTTCGGATCCCTTGGAAGACTATAGGGCCAAAGGAAATATCCTCCAATAACAAAGAGAAAGAAGGTTTCTGAGAAACTTCTTTGTGTTCTTTGAAATCATCTCACAGAGTTACAGCTTTCCCCTCAAGAAGACTTTCGCCAAGACAGTTCTTGTGGAATTGGCAAAGTGATATTTGGAAGCCCATAGAGGGCTATGGTGAAAAAGGAATTATCCTCAGATGAAATCTGGAAAGAAGTTTCTGAGAAACTGCTTAGTGTTCTGTTAATTCATCTCACAGAGTTACATCTGTATTTCGTGGATCTCTTTGCTAGCCTTATTTCTGTGGAATCTGAGAACAGATATTTCGGATCCCTTGGAAGACTATAGGGCCAAAGGAAATATTCTCCGATAACAGAGAGAAAGAAGCTTTCTGAGAAACTTCTTTGTGTTCTGTGAAACCATCTCACAGAGTTACAGCTTTCCCTTCAAGAAGCCTTTCGCCAAGACAGTTCTTTTGGAATTGACAGAGTGATATTTGGAAGCCCATAGAGGGCTATGGTGATAAAGGAAATATCCTCAGATGAAATCTGGAAAGAAGCTTTCTGAGAAACTGCTTTGTGTTCTGTTAATTCATCTCACAGAGTTACATCTGTATTTCGTGGATCTCTTTGCTAGCCTTATTTCTGTGGAATCTGAGAACAGATATTTCGGATTCCTTGGAAGACTATAGGGCCAAAGGAAATATCCTCCGATAACAAAGAGAAAGAAGCTTTCTGAGAAACTTCTTTGTGTTCTGTGAAATCATCTCACTGAGATACAGCTTTTCCCTCAAGAAGCTTTTCGCTAAAACAGTTCTTGTGGAATTGGTAAAGTGATATTTGGAAGCCCATAGAGGGCTATGGTGAAAAAGGAAATATCCTCAGATGAAATCTGGAAACAGGCTTTCTGAGAAACTGCTTAGTGTTCTGTTAATTCATCTCACAGAGTTACATCTGTATTTCGTGGATGTCTTTGCTAGCCTTATTTCTGTGGAATCTGAGAACAGATATTTCGGGTGCCTTTGAAGACTATAGGGCCAAAGGAAATATCCTCTGATAACAAAGAGAAAGAAGCTTTCTGAGAAACTTCTTTGTGTTCTGTGAAATCATCTCACACAGTTACAGCTTTCCCCTCAAGAACTCTTTCGCCAAGACAGTTCTTGTGGAATGGCAAAGTGATATTTGGAAGCCCATAGAGTGCTATGGTGTAAAAGGAAATATCCTCAGATGAAATCCGGAAAGAAGCTTTCTGAGAAACTGCTTAGTTTTCTGCTAATTCACCTCACAGAGTTACATCTGTATTTCGTGGATCTCTTTGCTAGCCTTAATTCTGTGGAATCTGAGAACTGATATTTCGGATCCCTTGGAAGACTATAGGGCCAAAGGAAATATCCTCCAATAAAAAAGAGAAAGAAGCTTTCTGAGAAACTTATTTGTGTTCTTTGAAATCATCTCACAGAGTTACAGCTTTCCCCTCAAGAAGCCTTTCGCTAATACAGTTCTTGTGGAATTGGCAAAGTGATATTTGGAAGCCCATAGAGAGCTATGGTGAAAAAGGAAATATCCTCAGATGAAATCTGAAAGGAAGCTTTCTCAGAAACTGCTCTGTGATGTGTGACTTCCACTCACAGAGTTACATCTGTATTTCGTGGTTCTCTTTGCTAGCCTTATTTCTGTGGAATCTGAGAACAGATATTTCGGATCCCTTGGAAGACTCTAGGGCCAAGGAAATAACCTCCGAAAACAAAGGGAAAGAAGCTTTCTGAGAAACTTCTTTGTGTTCTGTGAATACAACTCACAGAGTTACAGCTTTCCCCTCAAGAAGACTTTCGCCAAGACAGTTCTTGTGGAATTGGCAAAGTGATATTTGGAAGCCCATAGAGGGCTATGGTGAAAAAGGAAATATCCTCAGATGAAATCTGGAAAGAAGCTTTCTGAGAAACTGCTTAGTGTTCTGTTAATTCATCTCACAGAGTTAAATCTGTATTTCGTGGATCTCTTTGCTAGCCTTATTTCTGTGGAATCTGAAAACAGATATTTCGGATCCCTTGGAAGACTATAGGTCCAAAGGAAATATCCTCCAATAACAAATAGAAAGAAGGTTTCTGAGAAACTTCTTTGTGTTCTTTGAAATCATCTCACAGAGTTACAGCTTTCCCCTCAAGAAGCCTTTCGCTAAGACAGTTCTTGTGGAATTGGCAAAGTGATATTTGGAAGCCCATAGAGGGCTATGGTGAAAAAGGAAATATCCTCAGATGAAATCTGGAAAGAAGCTTTCTGAGAAACTGCTTAGTGTTTTGTTAATTCATCTCACAGAGTTACATCTGTATTTCGTCGATCTCTTGCTAGCCTTATTTCTGTGGAATCAGAGAACAGATATTTCGCATCCCTTGGAAGACTATAGGGCCAAAGGAAATATCCTCCGACAACAGAGGGAAAGAAGCTTTCTGAGAAACTTCTTTGTGTTCTGTGAAATCATCTCACAGAGTTAAAGCTTTCCCCTCAAGAAGCCTTTCGCTAAGACAGTTCTTGTGGAATTGGCAAAGTGATATTTGGAAGCCCTTAGAGGGCTATCGTGAAAAAGGAAATATCCTCCGATGAAATCTGGAAAGAAGCTTTCTGAGAAACTGCTTAGTGTTCTGTTAATTCATCTCACAGAGTTAAATCTGTATTTCGTGGATCTCTTTGCTAGCCTTATTTCTGTGGAGTCTGATAACAGATATTTCGGATCCCTTGGAAGACTATAGGTCCAAAGGAAATATCCTCCAATAACAAAGAGAAAGAAGCTTTCTGAGAAACTTCTTTGTGTTCTGTGAAATCATCTCACACAGTTACAGCTTTCCCCTCAAGAACTCTTTCGCCAAGACAGTTCTTGTGGAATGGCAAAGTGATATTTGGAAGCCCATAGAGTGCTATGGTGTAAAAGGAAATATCCTCAGATGAAATCCGGAAAGAAGCTTTCTGAGAAACTGCTTAGTTTTCTGCTAATTCACCTCACAGAGTTACATCTGTATTTCGTGGATCTCTTTGCTAGCCTTAATTCTGTGGAATCTGAGAACTGATATTTCGGATCCCTTGGAAGACTATAGGGCCAAAGGAAATATCCTCCAATAAAAAAGAGAAAGAAGCTTTCTGAGAAACTTATTTGTGTTCTTTGAAATCATCTCACAGAGTTACAGCTTTCCCCTCAAGAAGCCTTTCGCTAATACAGTTCTTGTGGAATTGGCAAAGTGATATTTGGAAGCCCATAGAGAGCTATGGTGAAAAAGGAAATATCCTCAGATGAAATCTGAAAGGAAGCTTTCTGAGAAACTGCTCTGTGATGTGTGACTTCCACTCACAGAGTTACATCTGTATTTCGTGGTTCTCTTTGCTAGCCTTATTTCTGTGGAATCTGAGAACAGATATTTCGGATCCCTTGGAAGGCTCTAGGGCCAAGGAAATAACCTCCGAAAACAAAGGGAAAGAAGCTTTCTGAGAAACTTCTTTGTGTTCTGTGAATACAACTCACAGAGTTACAGCTTTCCCCTCAAGAAGACTTTCGCCAAGACAGTTCTTGTGGAATTGGCAAAGTGATATTTGGAAGCCCATAGAGGGCTATGGTGAAAAAGGAAATATCCTCAGATGAAATCTGGAAAGAAGCTTTCTGAGAAACTGCTTAGTGTTCTGTTAATTCATCTCACAGAGTTAAATCTGTATTTCGTGTATCTCTTTGCTAGCCTTATTTCTGTGGAATCTGAAAACAGATATTTCGGATCCCTTGGAAGACTATAGGTCCAAAGGAAATATCCTCCAATAACAAATAGAAAGAAGGTTTCTGAGAAACTTCTTTGTGTTCTTTGAAATCATCTCACAGAGTTACAGCTTTCCCCTCAAGAAGCCTTTCGCTAAGACAGTTCTTGTGGAATTGGCAAAGTGATATTTGGAAGCCCATAGAGGGCTATGGTGAAAAAGGAAATATCCTCAGATGAAATCTGGAAAGAAGCTTTCTGAGAAACTGCTTAGTGTTTTGTTAATTCATCTCACAGAGTTACATCTGTATTTCGTCGATCTCTTGCTAGCCTTATTTCTGTGGAATCAGAGAACAGATATTTCGCATCCCTTGGAAGACTATAGGGCCAAAGGAAATATCCTCCGACAACAGAGGGAAAGAAGCTTTCTGAGAAACTTCTTTGTGTTCTGTGAAATCATCTCACAGAGTTAAAGCTTTCCCCTCAAGAAGCCTTTCGCTAAGACAGTTCTTGTGGAATTGGCAAAGTGATATTTGGAAGCCCTTAGAGGGCTATCGTGAAAAAGGAAATATCCTCCGATGAAATCTGGAAAGAAGCTTTCTGAGAAACTGCTTAGTGTTCTGTTAATTCATCTCACAGAGTTAAATCTGTATTTCGTGGATCTCTTTGCTAGCCTTATTTCTGTGGAGTCTGATAACAGATATTTCGGATCCCTTGGAAGACTATAGGTCCAAAGGAAATATCCTCCAATAACAAAGAGAAAGAAGCTTTCTGAGAAACTTCTTTGTGTTCTGTGAAATCATCTCACACAGTTACAGCTTTCCCCTCAAGAACTCTTTCGCCAAGACAGTTCTTGTGGAATGGCAAAGTGATATTTGGAAGCCCATAGAGTGCTATGGTGTAAAAGGAAATATCCTCAGATGAAATCCGGAAAGAAGCTTTCTGAGAAACTGCTTAGTTTTCTGCTAATTCACCTCACAGAGTTACATCTGTATTTCGTGGATCTCTTTGCTAGCCTTAATTCTGTGGAATCTGAGAACTGATATTTCGGATCCCTTGGAAGACTATAGGGCCAAAGGAAATATCCTCCAATAAAAAAGAGAAAGAAGCTTTCTGAGAAACTTATTTGTGTTCTTTGAAATCATCTCACAGAGTTACAGCTTTCCCCTCAAGAAGCCTTTCGCTAATACAGTTCTTGTGGAATTGGCAAAGTGATATTTGGAAGCCCATAGAGAGCTATGGTGAAAAAGGAAATATCCTCAGATGAAATCTGAAAGGAAGCTTTCTGAGAAACTGCTCTGTGATGTGTGACTTCCACTCACAGAGTTACATCTGTATTTCGTGGTTCTCTTTGCTAGCCTTATTTCTGTGGAATCTGAGAACAGATATTTCGGATCCCTTGGAAGGCTCTAGGGCCAAGGAAATAACCTCCGAAAACAAAGGGAAAGAAGCTTTCTGAGAAACTTCTTTGTGTTCTGTGAATACAACTCACAGAGTTACAGCTTTCCCCTCAAGAAGACTTTCGCCAAGACAGTTCTTGTGGAATTGGCAAAGTGATATTTGGAAGCCCATAGAGGGCTATGGTGAAAAAGGAAATATCCTCAGATGAAATCTGGAAAGAAGCTTTCTGAGAAACTGCTTAGTGTTCTGTTAATTCATCTCACAGAGTTAAATCTGTATTTCGTGGATCTCTTTGCTAGCCTTATTTCTGTGGAATCTGAAAACAGATATTTCGGATCCCTTGGAAGACTATAGGTCCAAAGGAAATATCCTCCAATAACAAATAGAAAGAAGGTTTCTGAGAAACTTCTTTGTGTTCTTTGAAATCATCTCACAGAGTTACAGCTTTCCCCTCAAGAAGCCTTTCGCTAAGACAGTTCTTGTGGAATTGGCAAAGTGATATTTGGAAGCCCATAGAGGGCTATGGTGAAAAAGGAAATATCCTCAGATGAAATCTGGAAAGAAGCTTTCTGAGAAACTGCTTAGTGTTTTGTTAATTCATCTCACAGAGTTACATCTGTATTTCGTCGATCTCTTGCTAGCCTTATTTCTGTGGAATCAGAGAACAGATATTTCGCATCCCTTGGAAGACTATAGGGCCAAAGGAAATATCCTCCGACAACAGAGGGAAAGAAGCTTTCTGAGAAACTTCTTTGTGTTCTGTGAAATCATCTCACAGAGTTACAGCTTTCCCCTCAAGAAGCCTTTCGCTAAGACAGTTCTTGTGGAATTGGCAAAGTGATATTTGGAAGCCCTTAGAGGGCTATCGTGAAAAAGGAAATATCCTCCGATGAAATCTGGAAAGAAGCTTTCTGAGAAACTGCTTAGTGTTCTGTTAATTCATCTCACAGAGTTAAATCTGTATTTCGTGGATCTCTTTGCTAGCCTTATTTCTGTGGAGTCTGATAACAGATATTTCGGATCCCTTAGAAGACTATAGGTCCAAAGGAAATATCCTCCAATAACAAAGAGAAAGAAGGTTTCTGAGAAACTACTTTGTGTTCTTTGAAATCATCTCACAGAGTTACAGCTTTCCCCTCAAGAAGTCTTTCGCTAAGACAGTTCTTGTGGAATTGGCAAAGTGATATTTGGAAGCCCATAGAGGGCTATGGTGAAAAAGGAAATATCCTCAGATGAAATCTGGAAAGAAGCTTTCTGAGAAACTGCTTAGTGTTCCGTTAATTCATCTCACAGAGTTACATCTGTATTTCGTCGATCTCTTTGCTAGCCTTATTTCTGTGGAATCTGAGAACAGATATTTCGGATCCCTTGGAAGACTATAGGTCAAAAGGAAATATCCTCCGATAAAAAAGAGAAAGAAGCTTTCTGAGAAACTTCTTTGTGTTCTTTGAAATCATCTCACAGAGTTACAGCTTTCCCCTCAATAAGCCTTTCGCTAAGACAGTTCTTGTGGAATTGGGAAAGTGATATTTGGAAGCCCATAGAGGGCTATCGTGAAAAAGGAAATATCCTCCGATGAAATCTGGAAACAAGCTTTCTGAGAAACTGCTTAGTGTTCTGTTAATTCATCTCACAGAGTTACATCTGTATTTCGTGGATATCTTTGCTAGCCTTATTTCTGTGGAATCTGAGAACAGATATTTCGGATCCCTTGGAAGACTATTGGGCCAAAGGAAATATCCTCCGATAACAAAGAGAAAGAAGCTTTCTGAGAAACTTATTTGTGTTCTTTGAAATCATCTCACAGAGTTACAGCTTTCCCCTCAAGAAGCCTTTCGCTAATACAGTTCTTGTGGAATTGGCAAAGTGATATTTGGAAGCCCATAGAGAGCTATGGTGAAAAAGGAAATATCCTCAGATGAAATCTGAAAGGAAGCTTTCTGAGAAACTGCTCTGTGATGTGTGACTTCCACTCACAGAGTTACATCTGTATTTCGTGGTTCTCTTTGCTAGCCTTATTTCTGTGGAATCTGAGAACAGATATTTCGGATCCCTTGGAAGGCTCTAGGGCCAAGGAAATAACCTCCGAAAACAAAGGGAAAGAAGCTTTCTGAGAAACTTCTTTGTGTTCTGTGAATACAACTCACAGAGTTACAGCTTTCCCCTCAAGAAGACTTTCGCCAAGACAGTTCTTGTGGAATTGGCAAAGTGATATTTGGAAGCCCATAGAGGGCTATGGTGAAAAAGGAAATATCCTCAGATGAAATCTGGAAAGAAGCTTTCTGAGAAACTGCTTAGTGTTCTGTTAATTCATCTCACAGAGTTAAATCTGTATTTCGTGGATCTCTTTGCTAGCCTTATTTCTGTGGAATCTGAAAACAGATATTTCGGATCCCTTGGAAGACTATAGGTCCAAAGGAAATATCCTCCAATAACAAATAGAAAGAAGGTTTCTGAGAAACTTCTTTGTGTTCTTTGAAATCATCTCACAGAGTTACAGCTTTCCCCTCAAGAAGCCTTTCGCTAAGACAGTTCTTGTGGAATTGGCAAAGTGATATTTGGAAGCCCATAGAGGGCTATGGTGAAAAAGGAAATATCCTCAGATGAAATCTGGAAAGAAGCTTTCTGAGAAACTGCTTAGTGTTTTGTTAATTCATCTCACAGAGTTACATCTGTATTTCGTCGATCTCTTGCTAGCCTTATTTCTGTGGAATCAGAGAACAGATATTTCGCATCCCTTGGAAGACTATAGGGCCAAAGGAAATATCCTCCGACAACAGAGGGAAAGAAGCTTTCTGAGAAACTTCTTTGTGTTCTGTGAAATCATCTCACAGAGTTACAGCTTTCCCCTCAAGAAGCCTTTCGCTAAGACAGTTCTTGTGGAATTGGCAAAGTGATATTTGGAAGCCCTTAGAGGGCTATCGTGAAAAAGGAAATATCCTCCGATGAAATCTGGAAAGAAGCTTTCTGAGAAACTGCTTAGTGTTCTGTTAATTCATCTCACAGAGTTAAATCTGTATTTCGTGGATCTCTTTGCTAGCCTTATTTCTGTGGAGTCTGATAACAGATATTTCGGATCCCTTAGAAGACTATAGGTCCAAAGGAAATATCCTCCAATAACAAAGAGAAAGAAGGTTTCTGAGAAACTACTTTGTGTTCTTTGAAATCATCTCACAGAGTTACAGCTTTCCCCTCAAGAAGTCTTTCGCTAAGACAGTTCTTGTGGAATTGGCAAAGTGATATTTGGAAGCCCATAGAGGGCTATGGTGAAAAAGGAAATATCCTCAGATGAAATCTGGAAAGAAGCTTTCTGAGAAACTGCTTAGTGTTCCGTTAATTCATCTCACAGAGTTACATCTGTATTTCGTCGATCTCTTTGCTAGCCTTATTTCTGTGGAATCTGAGAACAGATATTTCGGATCCCTTGGAAGACTATAGGTCAAAAGGAAATATCCTCCGATAAAAAAGAGAAAGAAGCTTTCTGAGAAACTTCTTTGTGTTCTTTGAAATCATCTCACAGAGTTACAGCTTTCCCCTCAATAAGCCTTTCGCTAAGACAGTTCTTGTGGAATTGGGAAAGTGATATTTGGAAGCCCATAGAGGGCTATCGTGAAAAAGGAAATATCCTCCGATGAAATCTGGAAACAAGCTTTCTGAGAAACTGCTTAGTGTTCTGTTAATTCATCTCACAGAGTTACATCTGTATTTCGTGGATATCTTTGCTAGCCTTATTTCTGTGGAATCTGAGAACAGATATTTCGGATCCCTTGGAAGACTATTGGGCCAAAGGAAATATCCTCCGATAACAAAGAGAAAGAAGCTTTCTGAGAAACTTCTTTGTGTTCTGTGAAATCATCTCACACAGTTACAGCTTTCCCCTCAAGAACTCTTTCGCCAAGACAGTTCTTGTGGAATTGGCAAAGTGATATTGGAAGCCCATAGAGGGCTAGGGTGAAAAAGGAGATATACTCAGATGAAATCTGGAAAGAAGCTTTCTGAGAAACTGCTTAGTTTTCTGCTAATTCACCTCACAGAGTTACATCTGTATTTCGTGGATCTCTTTGCTAGCCTTAATTCTGTGGAATCTGAGAACAGATATTTCGGATCCCTTGGAAGACTATAGGGCCAAAGGAAATATCCTCCAATAACAAAGAGAAAGAAGCTTTCTGAGAAACTTATTTGTGTTCTTTGAAATCATCTCACAGAGTTACAGCTTTCCCCTCAAGAAGCCTTTCGCTAAGACAGTTCTTGTGGAATTGGCAAAGTGATATTTGGAAGCCCATGGAGGGCTATCGTGAAAAAGGAAATATCCTCAGATGAAATCTGGAAAGAAGCTTTCTGAGAAACTGCTAAGTGTTCTGTTAATTCATATCACAGTGTTAAATCTATATTTCGTGGTTCTCTTTGCTAGCCTTATTTCTGTGGAATCTGATAACAGATATTTCGGATCCCTTGGAAGACTATAGGTCCAAAGGAAATATCCTCCAATAACAAAGAGAAAGAAGGTTTCTGAGAAACTTCTTTGTGTTCTTTGAAATCATCTCACAGAGTTACAGCTTTCCCCTCAAGAAGCCTTTCGCCAAGACAGTTCTTGTGGAATTGGCAAAGTGATAATTGGAAGCCCATAGAGTTCTATGGTGAAAAAGGAAATATCCTCAGATGAAATCTGGAAAGAAGCTTTCTGAGAAACTGCTTAGTGTTCTGTTAATTCATCTCACAGAGTTACATCTGTATTTCGTCGATCTCTTTGCTAGCCTTATTTCTGTGGAATCTGAGAACAGATATTTCAGATCCCTTGGAAGACTATAGGGCCAAAGGAAATATCCTCCGATAAGAGAGAGAAAGAAGCTTTCTGAGAAACTTCTTTGTGTTCTGTGAAATCATCTCACAGAGTTACAGCTTTCCCCTCAAGAAGACTTTCGCTAAGACAGTTCTTGTGGAATTGGCAAAGTGATATTTGGAAGCCCATAGAGGGCTATCGTGAAAAAGGAAATATCCTCCGATGAAATCTGGAAAGAAGCTTTCTGAGAAACTGCTTAGTGTTCTGTTAATTCATCTCACAGAGTTACATCTGTATTTCGTGGATCTCCTTGCTAGCCTTATTTCTGTGGAATCTGAGAAGAGATATTTCGGATCCCTTGGAAGACTGTAGGGCCAAAGGAAATATCCTCCGATAACAAAGAGAAAGAAGCTTTCTGAGAAACTTCTTTGTGTTCTGTGAAATCATCTCACAGAGTTACAGCTTTTACCTCAAGAAGCCTTTCGCCAAGATAGTTCTTGTGGAATTGCCAATGTGATATTTGGAAGCCCATAGAGGCCTATGGTGAAAAAAGAAATATCCTCCGATGAAATCTGGAAAGAAGCTTTCTGAGAAACTGCTTAGTGTTCTGTTAATTCATCTCACAGTGTTACATCTGTATTTCGTGGATATCTTTGCTAGCCTTATTTCTGTGGAATCTGAGAACAGATATTTCGGATCCCTTGGAAGACTCTTGGGCCAAAGGAAATATCCTCCGATAACAAAGAGAAAGAAGCTTTCTGAGAAACTTCTTTGTGTTCTGTGAAATCATCTCACAGAGTTTAGCTTTCCCCTCAGGAAGACTTTCGCTAAGACAGTTCTTGTGGAATTGGCAAAGTGATATTTGGAAGCATATAGAGGGCTATGGTGAAAAAGAAAATATCCTCAGATGAAATCTGGAAAGAAGCTTTCTGAGAAATTGCTTAGTGTTCTGTTAATTCATCTCACAGAGTTACATCTGTATTTCGTCGATCTCTTTGCTAGCCTTATTTCTGTGGAATCTGAGAACAGATATTTCGCATCCCTTGGAAGACTGTAGGGCCAAAGGAAATATCCTCCGATAACAGAGAGAAAGAAGCTTCCTGAGAAACTTCTTTGTGTTCTGTGAAATCATCTCACAGAGTTACAGCTTTCCCCTCAAGAAGCCTTTCGCCAAGACAGTTCTTCTGGAATTGGCAGAGTGATATTTGGAAGGCCATAGAGGGCTATGGTGAAAAAGGAAATATCCTCAGATGAAATCTGGAAAGAAGCTTTCTGAGACACTGCTTAGTGTTCTGTTAATTCATCTAACAGAGTTACATCTGTATTTCGTGGATCTCTTTGCTAGCCTTATTTCTGTGGAATCTGAGAACAGATATTTCGGATCCCTTGGAAGACTATAGGGCCAAAGGAAATATCCTCCGATAACAAAGAGAAAGAAGTTTTCTGAGAAACTTCTTTGTGTTCTGTGAAATCATCTCACAGAGTTACAGCTTTCCCCTCAAGAAGCCTTTCGCTAAGACAGTTCTTGTGGAATTGGCAAAGTTATATTTGGAAGCACATAGAGGGCTATGGTGAAAAAGGAAATATCCTTGTATGAAATCTGGAAAGAAGCTTTCTGAGAAACTGCTTAGTCTTCTGTTAATTCATCTCACACAGTTACATCTGTATTTCGTCGATCTCTTTGCTAGCCTTATTTCTGTGGAATCTGAGAACCGATATTTCAGATCCCTTGGAAGACTATAGGGCCAAAGGAAATATCCTCCGATAACAAAGAGAAAGAAACTTTCTGAGAAACTTCTTTGTGTTCTTTGAAATCATCTCACAGAGTTACAGCTTTCCCCTCAAGAAGCCTTTCGCCAAGACAGTTCTTGTCGAATTGGCAAAGTGATATTTGGAAGCCCATAGAGGGCTATGGTGAAAAAGGAAATATCCTCAGATGAAATCTGGAAAGAAGCTTTCTGAGAAACTTCTTTGTGTTCTGTTAAATCATCTCACAGAGTTACAGCTTTCCCCTCAAGGAGCCTTTCGTTAAGACAGTTCTTGTGGAATTGGCAAAGTGATAATTGGAAGCCCATAGAGGGCTATGGTGAAAAAGGAAATATCCTCAGATGAAATCTGGAAAGAAGCTTTCTGAGAAACTGCTTAGTGTTCTGTTAATTCATCTCACAGAGTTACATCTGTATTTCATCGATCTCTTTGCTAGCCTTATTTCTGTGGAATCTGAGAACAGATATTTCGGATCCCTTGGAAGACTATAGGGCCAAAGGGAATATCCTCCGATAACAAAGAGAAAGAAGGTTTCTGAGAAACTTCTTTGTGTTCTTTGAAATCATCTCACAGAGTTACAGCTTTCCCCTCAAGAAGCCTTTCGCCAAGACAGTTCTTGTGGAATTGGCTAAGTGATATTTGGAACCCCTAGAGGGCTATGGTGAAAAAGGAAATATCCTCCGATGAAATCTGGAAAGAAGCTTTCTGAAAAACTGCTTAGTGTTCTGTTAATTCATCTCACAGAGTTACATCTGTATTTCGTCGATCTCTTTGCTAGCCTTATTTCTGTGGAAACTGAGAACAGAAATTTCGCATCCCTTGGAAGACTATAGGGCCAAAGGAAATATCCTCCGATAACAGAGAGAAAGAAGCTTTCTGAGAAACTTCTTTGTGTTCTGTGAAATCATCTCACAGAGTTACAGCTTTCCCCTCAAGAAGCCTTTCGCCAAGATAGTTCTTGTGGAATTGGCAATGTGATATTTGGAAGCCCATAGAGGGCTATGGTGAAAAAAGAAATATCCTCCGATGAAATCTGGAAAGAAGCTTTCTGAGAAACTGCTTAGTGTTCTGTTAATTCATCTCACAGAGTTACATCTGTATTTCGTGGATATCTTTGCTAGCCTTATTTTTGTGGAATCTGAGAACAGACATTTCGGATCCCTTGGAAGACTATTGAGCCAAAGGAAATATCCTCCGATAACAAAGAGAAGGAAGCTTTCTGAGAAACTTCTTTGTGTTCTGTGAAATCATCTCACAGAATTACAGCTTTCCCCTCAGGAAGACTTTCGCTAAGACATTTCTTGTGGAATTGGCAAAGTGATATTTGGAAGCCCATAGAGGGCTATGGTGAAAAAGGAAATATCCTCAGATGAAATCTGGAAAGAAGCTTTCTGAGAAACTGCTTAGTGTTCTGTTAATTCATCTCACAGAGTTACATCTGTATTTCGTGGATCTCTTTGCTAGCCTTATTTCTGTGGAATCTGAGAACAGATATTTCGGATCCCTTGGAAGACTATAGGGCCAAAGGAAATATCCTCCGATAACAAAGAGAAAGAAGTTTTCTGAGAAACTTCTTTGTGTTCTGTGAAATCATCTCACAGAGTTACAGCTTTCCCCTCAAGAAGCCTTTCGCTAAGACAGTTCTTGTGGAATTGGCAAAGTTATATTTGGAAGCCCATAGAGGGCTATGGTGAAAAAGGAAATATCCTTGTATGAAATCTGGAAAGAAGCTTTCTGAGAAACTGCTTAGTCTTCTGTTAATTCATCTCACACAGTTACATCTGTATTTCGTCGATCTCTTTGCTAGCCTTATTTCTGTGGAATCTGAGAACCGATATTTCAGATCCCTTGGAAGACTATAGGGCCAAAGGAAATATCCTCCGATAACAAAGAGAAAGAAACTTTCTGAGAAACTTCTTTGTGTTCTTTGAAATCATCTCACAGAGTTACAGCTTTCCCCTCAAGAAGCCTTTCGCCACGACAGTTCTTGTCGAATTGGCAAAGTGATATTTGGAAGCCCATAGAGGGCTATGGTGAAAAAGGAAATATCCTCAGATGAAATCTGGAAAGAAGCTTTCTGAGAAACTTCTTTGTGTTCTGTTAAATCATCTCACAGAGTTACAGCTTTCCCCTCAAGGAGCCTTTCGTTAAGACAGTTCTTGTGGAATTGGCAAAGTGATAATTGGAAGCCCATAGAGGGCTATGGTGAAAAAGGAAATATCCTCAGATGAAATCTGGAAAGAAGCTTTCTGAGAAACTGCTTAGTGTTCTGTTAATTCATCTCACAGAGTTACATCTGTATTTCATCGATCTCTTTGCTAGCCTTATTTCTGTGGAATCTGAGAACAGATATTTCGGATCCCTTGGAAGACTATAGGGCCAAAGGGAATATCCTCCGATAACAAAGAGAAAGAAGGTTTCTGAGAAACTTCTTTGTGTTCTTTGAAATCATCTCACAGAGTTACAGCTTTCCCCTCAAGAAGCCTTTCGCCAAGACAGTTCTTGTGGAATTGGCTAAGTGATATTTGGAACCCCTAGAGGGCTATGGTGAAAAAGGAAATATCCTCCGATGAAATCTGGAAAGAAGCTTTCTGAAAAACTGCTTAGTGTTCTGTTAATTCATCTCACAGAGTTACATCTGTATTTCGTCGATCTCTTTGCTAGCCTTATTTCTGTGGAAACTGAGAACAGAAATTTCGCATCCCTTGGAAGACTATAGGGCCAAAGGAAATATCCTCCGATAACAGAGAGAAAGAAGCTTTCTGAGAAACTTCTTTGTGTTCTGTGAAATCATCTCACAGAGTTACAGCTTTCCCCTCAAGAAGCCTTTCGCCAAGATAGTTCTTGTGGAATTGGCAATGTGATATTTGGAAGCCCATAGAGGGCTATGGTGAAAAAAGAAATATCCTCCGATGAAATCTGGAAAGAAGCTTTCTGAGAAACTGCTTAGTGTTCTGTTAATTCATCTCACAGAGTTACATCTGTATTTCGTGGATATCTTTGCTAGCCTTATTTTTGTGGAATCTGAGAACAGACATTTCGGATCCCTTGGAAGACTATTGAGCCAAAGGAAATATCCTCCGATAACAAAGAGAAGGAAGCTTTCTGAGAAACTTCTTTGTGTTCTGTGAAATCATCTCACAGAATTACAGCTTTCCCCTCAGGAAGACTTTCGCTAAGACATTTCTTGTGGAATTGGCAAAGTGATATTTGGAAGCCCATAGAGGGCTATGGTGAAAAAGGAAATATCCTCAGATGAAATCTGGAAAGAAGCTTTCTGAGAAACTGCTTAGTGTTCTGTTAATTCATCTCACAGAGTTACATCTGTATTTCGTGGATCTCTTTGCTAGCCTTATTTCTGTGGAATCTGAGAACAGATATTTCGGATCCCTTGGAAGACTATAGGGCCAAAGGAAATATCCTCCGATAACAAAGAGAAAGAAGTTTTCTGAGAAACTTCTTTGTGTTCTGTGAAATCATCTCACAGAGTTACAGCTTTCCCCTCAAGAAGCCTTTCGCTAAGACAGTTCTTGTGGAATTGGCAAAGTTATATTTGGAAGCCCATAGAGGGCTATGGTGAAAAAGGAAATATCCTTGTATGAAATCTGGAAAGAAGCTTTCTGAGAAACTGCTTAGTCTTCTGTTAATTCATCTCACACAGTTACATCTGTATTTCGTCGATCTCTTTGCTAGCCTTATTTCTGTGGAATCTGAGAACCGATATTTCAGATCCCTTGGAAGACTATAGGGGCAAAGGAAATATCCTCCGATAACAAAGAGAAAGAAACTTTCTGAGAAACTTCTTTGTGTTCTTTGAAATCATCTCACAGAGTTACAGCTTTCCCCTCAAGAAGCCTTTCGCCAAGACAGTTCTTGTCGAATTGGCAAAGTGATATTTGGAAGCCCATAGAGGGCTATGGTGAAAAAGGAAATATCCTCAGATGAAATCTGGAAAGAAGCTTTCTGAGAAACTTCTTTGTGTTCTGTTAAATCATCTCACAGAGTTACAGCTTTCCCCTCAAGGAGCCTTTCGTTAAGACAGTTCTTGTGGAATTGGCAAAGTGATAATTGGAAGCCCATAGAGGGCTATGGTGAAAAAGGAAATATCCTCAGATGAAATCTGGAAAGAAGCTTTCTGAGAAACTGCTTAGTGTTCTGTTAATTCATCTCACAGAGTTACATCTGTATTTCATCGATCTCTTTGCTAGCCTTATTTCTGTGGAATCTGAGAAAAGATATTTCGGATCCCTTGGAAGACTATAGGGCCAAAGGGAATATCCTCCGATAACAAAGAGAAAGAAGGTTTCTGAGAAACTTCTTTGTGTTCTTTGAAATCATCTCACAGAGTTACAGCTTTCCCCTCTAGAAGCCTTTCGCCAAGACAGTTCTTGTGGAATTGGCTAAGTGATATTTGGAACCCCTAGAGGGCTATGGTGAAAAAGGAAATATCCTCCGATGAAATCTGGAAAGAAGCTTTCTGAAAAACTGCTTAGTGTTCTGTTAATCCATCTCACAGAGTTACATCTGTATTTCGTCGATCTCTTTGCTAGCCTTATTTCTGTGGAAACTGAGAACAGAAATTTCGCATCCCTTGGAAGACTATAGGGCCAAAGGAAATATCCTCCGATAACAGAGAGAAAGAAGCTTTCTGAGAAACTTCTCTGTGTTCTGTGAAATCATCTCACAGAGTTACAGCTTTCCCCTCAAGAAGCCTTTCGCCAAGATAGTTCTTGTGGAATTGGCAATGTGATATTTGGAAGCCCATAGAGGGCTATGGTGAAAAAAGAAATATCCTCCGATGAAATCTGGAAAGAAGCTTTCTGAGAAACTGCTTAGTGTTCTGTTAATTCATCTCACAGAGTTACATCTGTATTTCGTGGATATCTTTGCTAGCCTTATTTTTGTGGAATCTGAGAACAGACATTTCGGATCCCTTGGAAGACTATTGAGCCAAAGGAAATATCCTCCGATAACAAAGAGAAGGAAGCTTTCTGAGAAACTTCTTTGTGTTCTGTGAAATCATCTCACAGAATTACAGCTTTCCCCTCAGGAAGACTTTCGCTAAGACATTTCTTGTGGAATTGGCAAAGTGATATTTGGAAGCCCATAGAGGGCTATGGTGAAAAAGGAAATATCCTCAGATGAAATCTGGAAAGAAGCTTTCTGAGAAACTGCTTAGTGTTCTGTTAATTCATCTCACAGAGTTACATCTGTATTTCGTGGAACTCTTTGCTAGCCTTATTTCTGTGGAATCTGAGAACAGATATTTCGGATCCCTTGGAAGACTATAGGGCCAAAGGAAATATCCTCCGATAACAAAGAGAAAGAAGCTTGCTGATAAACTTCTTTGTGTTCTTTGAAATCATCTCACAGAGGTACAGCTTTCCCCTCAAGAAGCCTTTCGCTAAGACAGTTCTTGTGGAATTGGCAAAGTGATATTTGGAAGCCCATAGAGGGCTATGGTGAAAAAGGAAATATCCTCCGATGAAATCTGGAAAGAAGCTTTCTGAGAAACTGCTTAGTGTTCTGTTAATTCATCTCACAGAGTTACATCTGTATTTCGTGGATCTCTTTGCTAGCCTTATTTCTGTGGAATCTGAGAACAGATATTTCGGATCCCTTGGAAGACTATAGGGCCAAAGGAAATATCCTCTGATAACAAAGAGAAAGAAGCTTTCTGAGAAACTTCTTTGTGTTCTGTTAAATCATTTCACAGAGTTACAGCTTTCCCCTCAAGAAGCCTTTCGCCAAGACAGTTCTTGTGGAATTGGCAAAGTGATAATTGGAAGCCCATAGAGGGCTATGGTGAAAAAGGAAATATCCTCAGATGAAATCTGGAAAGAAGCTTTCTGAGAAACTGCTTAGTGTTCTGTTAATTCATCTCACAGAGTTACATCTGTATTTCGTGGATCTCTTTGCTAGCCTTATTTCTGTGGAATCTGAGAACAGATATTTCAGATCCCTTGGAAGACTATAGGGCCAAAGGAAATATCCTCCGATAACAAAGAGAAAGAAGCTTTCTGAGAAACTTCTTTGTGTTCTTTGAAATCATCTCACAGAGTTACAGCTTTCCCCTCAAGAAGCCTTTGGCCAAGACAGTTCTTGTGGAATTGGCTAAGTGATATTTGGAACCCCTAGAGGGCTATGGTGAAAAAGGAAATATCCTCCGATGAAATCTGGAAAGAAGCTTTCTGAAAAACTGCTTAGTGTTCTGTTAATTCATCTCACAGAGTTACATCTGTATTTCGTCGATCTCTTTGCTAGCCTTATTTCTGTGGAATCTGAGAACCGATATTTCGGATCCCTTGGAAGACTAAAGGGCCAAAGGAAATATCCTCCGATAACAAAGAGAAAGAAACTTTCTGAGAAACTTCTTTCTGTTCTTTGAAATCATCTCACAGAGTTACAGCTTTCCCCTCAAGAAGCCTTTCGCCAAGACAGTTCTTGTGGAATTGGCAAAGTGATATTTGGAAGCCCATAGAGGGCTATGGTGAAAAAGGAAATATCCTCAGATGAAATCTGGAAAGAAGCTTTCTGAGAAACTGCTTAGTGTTCTGTTAATTCATCTCACAGAGTTACATCTGTATTTCGTGGATCTCTTTGCTAGCCTTATTTCTGTGGAATCTGAGAACAGATATTTCGGATCCCTTGGAAGACTATAGGGCCAAAGGAAATATCCTCCGATAACAAAGAGAAAGATGCTTGCTGAGAAACTTCTTTGTGTTCTTTGAAATCATCTCACAGAGTTACAGCTTTCCCCTCAAGAAGCCTTTCGCTAAGACAGTTCTTGTAGAATTGGAAAAGTGATATTTGGAAGCCCATAGAGGGCTATGGTGAAAAAGGAAATATCCTCAGATGAAATCTGGAAAGAAGCTTTCTGAGAAACTGCTTAGTGTTCTGTTAATTCATCTCACAGAGTTACATCTGTATTTCGTGGATCTCTTTGCTAGCCTCATTTCTGTGGAACCTGAGAACAGATATTTCGGATCCCTTGGAAGACTATAGGGCCAAAGGAAATATCCTCTGATAACAAAGAGAAAGAAGCTTTCTGAGAAACTTCTTTGTGTTCTGTTAAATCATCTCACAGAGTTACAGCTTTCCCCTCAAGGAGCCTTTCGTTAAGACAGTTCTTGTGGAATTGGCAAAGTGATAATTGGAAGCCCATAGAGGGCTATGGTGAAAAAGGAAATATCCTCAGATGAAATCTGGAAAGAAGCTTTCTGAGAAACTGCTTAGTGTTCTGTTAATTCATCTCACAGAGTTACATCTGTATTTCATCGATCTCTTTGCTAGCCTTATTTCTGTGGAATCTGAGAACAGATATTTCGGATCCCTTGGAAGACTATAGGGCCAAAGGGAATATCCTCCGATAACAAAGAGAAAGAAGGTTTCTGAGAAACTTCTTTGTGTTCTTTGAAATCATCTCACAGAGTTACAGCTTTCCCCTCAAGAAGCCTTTCGCCAAGACAGTTCTTGTGGAATTGGCTAAGTGATATTTGGAACCCCTAGAGGGCTATGGTGAAAAAGGAAATATCCTCCGATGAAATCTGGAAAGAAGCTTTCTGAAAAACTGCTTAGTGTTCTGTTAATTCATCTCACAGAGTTACATCTGTATTTCGTCGATCTCTTTGCTAGCCTTATTTCTGTGGAATCTGAGAACAGAAATTTCGCAAACCTTGGAAGACTATAGGGCCAAAGGAAATATCCTCCGATAACAGAGAGAAAGAAGCTTTCTGAGAAACTTCTTTGTGTTCTGTGAAATCATCTCACAGAGTTACAGCTTTCCCCTCAAGAAGCCTTTCGCCAAGATAGTTCTTGTGGAATTGGAAATGTGATATTTGGAAGCCCATAGAGGGCTATGGTGAAAAAAGAAATATCCTCCGATGAAATCTGGAAAGAAGCTTTCTGAGAAACTGCTTAGTGTTCGGTTAATTCATCTCACAGAGTTACATCTGTATTTCGTGGATATCTTTGCTAGCCTTATTTTTGTGGAATCTGAGAACAGACATTTCGGATCCCTTGGAAGACTATTGAGCCAAAGGAAATATCCTCCGATAACAAAGAGAAGGAAGCTTTCTGAGAAACTTCTTTGTGTTCTGTGAAATCATCTCACAGAATTACAGCTTTCCCCTCAGGAAGACTTTCGCTAAGACATTTCTTGTGGAATTGGCAAAGTGATATTTGGAAGCCCATAGAGGGCTATGGTGAAAAAGGAAATATCCTCAGATGAAATCTGGAAAGAAGCTTTCTGAGAAACTGCTTAGTGTTCTGTTAATTCATCTCACAGAGTTACATCTGTATTTCGTGGATCTCTTTGCTAGCCTTATTTCTGTGGAATCTGAGAACAGATATTTCGGATCCCTTGGAAGACTATAGGGCCAAAGGAAATATCCTCCGATAACAAAGAGAAAGAAGCTTTCTGATAAACTTCTTTGTGTTCTTTGAAATCATTTCACAGAGGTACAGCTTTCCCCTCAAGAAGCCTTTCGCTAAGACAGTTCTTGTGGAATTGGCAAAGTGATATTTGGAAGCCCATAGAGGGCTATGGTGAAAAAGGAAATATCCTCCGATGAAATCTGGAAAGAAGCTTTCTGAGAAACTGCTTAGTGTTCTGTTAATTCATCTCACAGAGTTACATCTGTATTTCGTGGATCTCTTTGCTAGCCTTATTTCTGTGGAATCTGAGAACAGATATTTCGGATCCCTTGGAAGACTATAGGGCCAAAGGAAATATCCTCTGATAACAAAGAGAAAGAAGCTTTCTGAGAAACTTCTTTGTGTTCTTTGAAATCATCTCACAGAGTTACAGCTTTCCCCTCAAGAAGCCTTTCGCCAAGACAGTTCTTGTGGAATTGGCAAAGTGATAATTGGAAGCCCACAGAGGGCTATGGTGAAAAAGGAAATATCCTCAGATGAAATCTGGAAAGAAGCTTTCTGAGAAACTGCTTAGTGCTCTGTTAATTCATCTCACAGAGTTACATCTGTATTTCGTGGATCTCTTTGCTAGCCTTATTTCTGTGGAATCTGAGAACAGATATTTCAGATCCCTTGGAAGACTATAGGGCCAAAGGAAATATCCTCCGATAACAAAGAGAAAGAAGCTTTCTGAGAAACTACTTTGTGTTCTTTGAAATCATCTCACAGAGTTACAGCTTTCCCCTCAAGAAGCCTTTGGCCAAGACAGTTCTTGTGGAATTGGCTAAGTGATATTTGGAACCCCTAGAGGGCTATGGTGAAAAAGGAAATATCCTCCGATGAAATCTGGAAAGAAGCTTTCTGAGAAACTGCTTAGTGTTCTGTTAATTCATCTCACAGAGTTACATCTGTATTTCGTCGATCTCTTTGCTAGCCTTATTTCTGTGGAATCTGAGAACATATATTTCGGATCCCTTGGAAGACTATAGGGCCAAAGGAAATATCCTCCGATAACAAAGAGAAAGAAGCTTTCTGAGAAACTTCTTTGTGTTCTGTGAAATCATCTCACAGAGTTACAGCTTTCCCCTCAAGAAGCCTTTCGCCAAGATAGTTCTTGTGGAATTGGAAATGTGATATTTGGAAGCCCATAGAGGGCTATGGTGAAAAAAGAAATATCCTCCGATGAAATCTGGAAAGAAGCTTTCTGAGAAACTGCTTAGTGTTCGGTTAATTCATCTCACAGAGTTACATCTGTATTTCGTGGATATCTTTGCTAGCCTTATTTTTGTGGAATCTGAGAACAGACATTTCGGATCCCTTGGAAGACTATTGAGCCAAAGGAAATATCCTCCGATAACAAAGAGAAGGAAGCTTTCTGAGAAACTTCTTTGTGTTCTGTGAAATCATCTCACAGAATTACAGCTTTCCCCTCAGGAAGACTTTCGCTAAGACATTTCTTGTGGAATTGGCAAAGTGATATTTGGAAGCCCATAGAGGGCTATGGTGAAAAAGGAAATATCCTCAGATGAAATCTGGAAAGAAGCTTTCTGAGAAACTGCTTAGTGTTCTGTTAATTCATCTCACAGAGTTACATCTGTATTTCGTGGATCTCTTTGCTAGCCTTATTTCTGTGGAATCTGAGAACAGATATTTCGGATCCCTTGGAAGACTATAGGGCCAAAGGAAATATCCTCCGATAACAAAGAGAAAGAAGCTTTCTGAGAAACTTCTTTGTGTTCTTTGAAATCATTTCACAGAGGTACAGCTTTCCCCTCAAGAAGCCTTTCGCTAAGACAGTTCTTGTGGAATTGGCAAAGTGATATTTGGAAGCCCATAGAGGGCTATGGTGAAAAAGGAAATATCCTCCGATGAAATCTGGAAAGAAGCTTTCTGAGAAACTGCTTAGTGTTCTGTTAATTCATCTCACAGAGTTACATCTGTATTTCGTGGATCTCTTTGCTAGCCTTATTTCTGTGGAATCTGAGAACAGATATTTCGGATCCCTTGGAAGACTATAGGGCCAAAGGAAATATCCTCTGATAACAAAGAGAAAGAAGCTTTCTGAGAAACTTCTTTGTGTTCTTTGAAATCATCTCACAGAGTTACAGCTTTCCCCTCAAGAAGCCTTTCGCCAAGACAGTTCTTGTGGAATTGGCAAAGTGATAATTGGAAGCCCACAGAGGGCTATGGTGAAAAAGGAAATATCCTCAGATGAAATCTGGAAAGAAGCTTTCTGAGAAACTGCTTAGTGCTCTGTTAATTCATCTCACAGAGTTACATCTGTATTTCGTGGATCTCTTTGCTAGCCTTATTTCTGTGGAATCTGAGAACAGATATTTCAGATCCCTTGGAAGACTATAGGGCCAAAGGAAATATCCTCCGATAACAAAGAGAAAGAAGCTTTCTGAGAAACTACTTTGTGTTCTTTGAAATCATCTCACAGAGTTACAGCTTTCCCCTCAAGAAGCCTTTGGCCAAGACAGTTCTTGTGGAATTGGCTAAGTGATATTTGGAACCCCTAGAGGGCTATGGTGAAAAAGGAAATATCCTCCGATGAAATCTGGAAAGAAGCTTTCTGAGAAACTGCTTAGTGTTCTGTTAATTCATCTCACAGAGTTACATCTGTATTTCGTCGATCTCTTTGCTAGCCTTATTTCTGTGGAATCTGAGAACATATATTTCGGATCCCTTGGAAGACTATAGGGCCAAAGGAAATATCCTCCGATAACAAAGAGAAAGAAGCTTTCTGAGAAACTTCTTTGTGTTCTTTGAAATCATCTCACAGAATTACAGCTTTCCCCTTAAGAAGCCTTTCGCTAAGACAGTTCTTGTGGAATTGGCAAAGTGATATTTGGAAGCCCATAGACGGCTATGGTGAAAAAGGAAATATCCTCAGATGAAATCTGAAAGGAAGCTTTCTGAGAAACTGCTCTGTGATGTGTGACTTCCACTCACAGAGTTACATCTGTATTTCGTGGGTCTCTTTGCTAGCCTTATTTCTGTGGAATCTGAGAACAGATATTTCGGATTCCTTGGAAGACTCTAGGGCCAAAGGAAATAACCTCCGAAAACAAAGGGAAAGAAGCTTTCTGAGAAACTTCTTTGTGTTCTGTGAAATCAACTCACAGAGTTACAGCTTTCCCCTCAAGAAGACTTTCGCCAAGACAGTTCTTGTGGAATTGGAAAAGTGATATTTGGAAGCCCATAGAGGGCTATGGTTTAAAAGGAAATATCCTCAGATGAAATCCGGAAAGAAACTTTCTGAGAAACTGCGTAGTTTTCTGCTAATTCACCTCACAGATTTACATCTGTATTTCGTGGATCTCTTTGCTAGCCTTAATTCTGTGGAATCTGAGAACAGATATTTCGGATCCCTTGGAAGACTATAGGGCCAAAGGAAATATCCTTCAATAACAAAGAGAAAGAAGCTTTCTGAGAAACTTATTTGTGTTCTTTGAAATCATCTCACAGAGTTACAGCTTTCCCCTCAAGAAGACTTTCGCTAAGACAGTTCTTGTGGAATTGGCAAAGTGATATTTGGAGGCCCATAGAGGGCTATGGTGAAAAGGGAAATATCCTCAGATGAAATCTGGAAAGAAGCTTTCTGAGAAACTGCTTAGTGTTCTGTTAATTCATCTCACAGAGTTACATCTGTATTTCGTCGATCTCTTTGCTAGCCTTATTTCTGTGGAATCTGAGAACAGATATTTCAGATCTCTTGGAAGACTTTAGGGCCAAAGGAAATATCCTCCGATAACAAAGAGAAAGAAGCTTTCTGAGAAACTTCTTTGTGTTCTGTTAAATCATCTCACAGAGTTACAGCTTTCCCCTTAAGGAGCCTTTCGTTAAGACAGTTCTTGTGGAATTGGCAAAGTGATAATTGGAAGCCCATAGAGGGCTATGGTGAAAAAGGAAATATCCTCAGATGAAATCTGGAAAGAAGCTTTCTGAGAAACTGCTTAGTGTTCTGTTAATTCATCTCACAGAGTTACATCTGTATTTCATCGATCTCTTTGCTAGCCTTATTTCTGTGGAATCTGAGAACAGATATTTCGGATCCCTTGGAAGACTATAGGGCCAAAGGGAATATCCTCCGATAACAAAGAGAAAGAA
Organism: Macaca nemestrina; assembly: GCF_043159975.1. Lineage (NCBI taxonomy): Eukaryota > Metazoa > Chordata > Mammalia > Primates > Cercopithecidae > Macaca > Macaca nemestrina. The sequence goes on from NC_092126.1 coordinate 70,213,938, forward strand.
GGTTTCTGAGAAACTTCTTTGTGTTCTTTGAAATCATCTCACAGAGTTACAGCTTTCCCCTCAAGAAGCCTTTCGCCAAGACAGTTCTTGTGGAATTGGCTAAGTGATATTTGGAACCCCTAGAGGGCTATGGTGAAAAAGGAAATATCCTCCGATGAAATCTGGAAAGAAGCTTTCTGAAAAACTGCTTAGTGTTCTGTTAATTCATCTCACAGAGTTACATCTGTATTTCGTCGATCTCTTTGCTAGCCTTATTTCTGTGGAATCTGAGAACAGAAATTTCGCATCCCTTGGAAGACTATAGGGCCAAAGGAAATATCCTCCGATAACCGAGAGAAAGAAGCTTTCTGAGAAACTTTTTTGTGTTCTGTGAAATCATCTCACAGAGTTACAGCTTTCCCCTCAAGAAGCCTTTCGCCAAGATAGTTCTTGTGGAATTGGCAATGTGATATTTGGAAGCCCATAGAGGGCTATGGTGAAAAAAGAAATATACTCCGATGAAATCTGGAAAGAAGCTTTCTGAGAAACTGCTTAGTGTTCTGTTAATTCATCTCACAGAGTTACATCTGTATTTCGTGGATATCTTTGCTAGCCTTATTTTTGTGGAATCTGAGAACAGACATTTCGGATCCCTTGGAAGACTATTGAGCCAAAGGAAATATCCTCCGATAACAAAGAGAAGGAAGCTTTCTGAGAAACTTCTTTGTGTTCTGTGAAATCATCTCACAGAATTACAGCTTTCCCCTCAGGAAGACTTTCGCTAAGACATTTCTTGTGGAATTGGCAAAGTGATATTTGGAAGCCCATAGAGGGCTATGGTGAAAAAGGAAATATCCTCAGATGAAATCTGGAAAGAAGCTTTCTGAGAAACTGCTTAGTGTTCTGTTAATTCATCTCACAGAGTTACATCTGTATTTCGTGGATCTCTTTGCTAGCCTTATTTCTGTGGAATCTGAGAACAGATATTTCAGATCCCTTGGAAGACTATAGGGCCAAAGGAAATATCCTCCGATAACAAAGAGAAAGAAGCTTTCTGAGAAACTTCTTTGTGTTCTTTGAAATCATCTCACAGAGTTACAGCTTTCCCCTCAAGAAGCCTTTGGCCAAGACAGTTCTTGTGGAATTGGCTAAGTGATATTTGGAACCCCTAGAGGGCTATGGTGAAAAAGGAAATATCCTCCGATGAAATCTGGAAAGAAGCTTTCTGAGAAACTGCTTAGTGTCCTGTTAATTCATCTCACAGAGTTACATCTGTATTTCGTCGATCTCTTTGCTAGCCTTATTTCTGTGGAATCTGAGAACATATATTTCGGATCCCTTGGAAGACTATAGGGCCAAAGGAAATATCCTCCGATAACAAAGAGAAAGAAGCTTTCTGAGAAACTTCTTTTTGTTCTTTGAAATCATCTCACAGAATTACAGCTTTCCCCTTAAGAAGCCTTTCGCTAAGACAGTTCTTGTGGAATTGGCAAAGTGATATTTGGAAGCCCATAGACGGCTATGGTGAAAAAGGAAATATCCTCAGATGAAATCTGAAAGGAAGCTTTCTGAGAAACTGCTCTGTGATGTGTGACTTCCACTCACAGAGTTACATCTGTATTTCGTGGGTCTCTTTGCTAGCCTTATTTCTGTGGAATCTGAGAACAGATATTTCGGATTCCTTGGAAGTCTCTAGGGCCAAAGGAAATAACCTCCGAAAACAAAGGGAAAGAAGCTTTCTGAGAAACTTCTTTGTGTTCTGTGAAATCAACTCACAGAGTTACAGCTTTCCCCTCAAGAAGACTTTCGCCAGGACAGTTCTTGTGGAATTGGAAAAGTGATATTTGGAAGCCCATAGAGGGCTATGGTGTAAAAGGAAATATCCTCAGATGAAATCCGGAAAGAAGCTTTCTGAGAAACTGCGTAGTTTTCTGCTAATTCACCTCACAGATTTACATCTGTATTTCGTGGATCTCTTTGCTAGCCTTAATTCTGTGGAATCTGAGAACAGATATTTCGGATCCCTTGGAAGACTATAGGGCCAAAGGAAATATCCTCCAATAACAAAGAGAAAGAAGCTTTCTGAGAAACTTATTTGTGTTCTTTGAAATCATCTCACAGAGTTACAGCTTTCCCCTCAAGAAGACTTTCGCTAAGACAGTTCTTGTGGAATTGGCAAAGTGATATTTGGAGGCCCATAGAGGGCTATGGTGAAAAGGGAAATATCCTCAGATGAAATCTGGAAAGAAGCTTTCTGAGAAACTGCTTAGTGTTCTGTTAATTCATCTCACAGAGTTACATCTGTATTTCGTCGATCTCTTTGCTAGCCTTATTTCTGTGGAATCTGAGAACAGATATTTCAGATCTCTTGGAAGACTTTAGGGCCAAAGGAAATATCCTCCGATAACAAAGAGAAAGAAGCTTTCTGAGAAACTTCTTTGTGTTCTGTTAAATCATCTCACAGAGTTACAGCCTTCCCCTCAAGGAGCCTTTCGTTAAGACAGTTCTTGTGGAATTGGCAAAGTGATAATTGGAAGCCCATAGAGGGCTATGGTGAAAAAGGAAATATCCTCAGATGAAATCTGGAAAGAAGCTTTCTGAGAAACTGCTTAGTGTTCTGTTAATTCATCTCACAGAGTTACATCTGTATTTCATCGATCTCTTTGCTAGCCTTATTTCTGTGGAATCTGAGAACAGATATTTCGGGTCCCTTTGAAGACTATAGGGCCAAAGGAAATATCCTCTGATAACAAAGAGAAAGAAGCTTTCTGAGAAACTTCTTTGTGTTCTGTGAAATCATCTCACAGAGTTACAGCTTTCCCCTCAAGAAGCCTTTCGTTAAGACAGTTCTTGTGGAATTGGCAAAGTGATATTTGGAAGCCCATAGAGGGCTATGGTGAAAAAGGAAATATCCTCAGATGAAATCTGGAAAGAAGCTTTCTGAGAAACTGCTTAGTGTTCTGTTAATTCATCTCACAGAGTTACATCTGTATTTCGTCGATCTCTTTGCTAGCCTTATTTCTGTGGAATATCAGAACAGATATTTCGGATCCCTTGGAAGACTATAGGTCCAAAGGAAATATCCTCCGATAACAAAGAGAAAGAAGCTTTCTGAGAAACTTCTTTGTGTTCTTTGAAATCAATTCACAGAGTTACAGCTTTCCCCTCAAGAAGCCTTTCGCTAAGACAGTTCTTGTGGAATTGGCAATAGATATTTGGAAGCCCATAGAGGGCTATGGTGAAAAAGGAAATATCCTCAGATGAAATCTGGAAAGAAGCTTTTGAGAAACTGCTTAGTGTTCTGTTAATTCATCTCACAGAGTTACATCTGTATTTCGTGGGTCTCTTTGCTAGCCTTATTTCTGTGGAATCTCAGAACAGATATTTCGGATCCCTTGGAAGACTATAGGGCCAAAGAAAATATCCTCCGATAACAAAGAGAAAGAAGCTTTCTGAGAAACTTCTTTGTGTTCTGTGAAATCAACTCACAGAGTTAAAGCTTTCCCCTCAAGAAGAGTTTCGCCAAGACAGTTCTTGTGGAATTGGCAAAGTGATATTTGGAAACCCATAGAGGGCTATGGTGAAAAAGGAAATATCCTCCGATGAAATCTGGAAAGAAGCTTTCTGAGAAACTGCTTAGTGTTCGGTTAATTCATCTCACAGAGTTACATCTGTATTTCGTGGATCTCTTTGCTAGCCTTATTTCTGTGGAATCTGATAACAGATATTTCGGATCCCTTGGAAGACTATAGGTCCAAAGGAAATATGCTCCAATAACAAAGAGAAAGAAGGTTTCTGAGAAACTTCTTTGTGTTCTTTGAAATCATCTCACAGAGTTACAGCTTTCCCCTCAAGAAGCCTTTCGCTAAGACAGTTCTTGTGGAATTGGCAAAGTGATATTTGGAAGCCCATAGAGGGCTATGGTGAAAAAGGAAATATCCTCAGATGAAATCTGGAAAGAAGCTTTCTGAGAAACTGCTTAGTGTTCTGTTAATTCATCTCACAGAGTTACATCTGTATTTCGTCGATCTCTTTGCTAGCCTTATTTCTGTGGAATCTGAGAACAGATATTTCGGATCCCTTGGAAGACTATAGGTCCAAAGGAAATATCCTCCGATAAAAAAGAGAAAGAAGCTTTCTGAGAAACTTCTTTGTGTTCTTTGAAATCATCTCCCAGAGTTACAGCTTTCCCCTCAATAAGCCTTTCGCTAAGACAGTTCTTGTGGAATTGGCAAAGTGATATTTGGAAGCCCATAGAGGGCTATCATGAAAAAGGAAATATCCTCCGATGAAATCTGGAAAGAAGCTTTCTGAGAAACTGCTTAGTGTTCTGTTAATTCATCTCACAGAGTTACATCTGTATTTCGTGGATATCTTTGCTAGCCTTATTTCTGTGGAATCTGAGAACAGATATTTCGGATCCCTTGGAAGACTATTGGGCCAAAGGAAATATCCTCCGATAACAAAGAATAAGAAGCTTTCTGAGAAACTTCTTTGTGTTCTGTGAAATCATCTCACACAGTTACAGCTTTCCCCTCAAGAACTCTTTCGCCAAGACAGCTCTTGTGGAATGGGCAAAGTGATATTTGGAAGCCCATAGAGGGCTAGGGTGAAAAAGGAAATATACTCAGATGAAATCCGGAAAGAAGCTTTCTGAGAAACTGCTTAGTTTTCTGCTAATTCACCTCACAGAGTTACATCTGTATTTCGTGGATCTCTTTGCTAGCCTTAATTCTGTGCGATCTGAGAACAGATATTTCGGATCCCTTGGAAGACTATAGGGCCAAAGGAAATATCCTCCAATAACAAAGAGAAAGAAGCTTTCTGAGAAACTTATTTGTGTTCTTTGAAATCATCTCACAGAGTTACAGCTTTCCCCTCAAGAAGACTTTCGCCAAGACAGTTCTTGTGGAATTGGCAAAGTGATATTTGGAAGCCCATAGAGGGCTATGGTGAAAAAGGAAATATCCTCAGATGAAATCTGGAAAGAAGTTTCTGAGAAACTGCTTAGTGTTCTGTTAATTCATCTCACAGAGTTACATCTGTATTTCGTGGATCTCTTTGCTAGCCTTATTTCTGTGGAATCTGAGAACAGATATTTCAGATCCCTTGGAAGACTATAGGGCCAAAGGAAATATCCTCCGATAACAGACAGAAAGAAGCTTTCTGAGAAACTTCTTTGTGTTCTGTGAAACCATCTCACAGAGTTACAGCTTTCCCTTCAAGAAGCCTTTCGCCAAGACAGTTCTTCTGGAATTGACAGAGTGATATTTGAAAGCCCATAGAGGGATATTGTGAAAAAGGAAATATCCTCAGATGAAATCTGGAAAGAGGCTTTCTGAGAAACTGCTTAGTGTTCTGTTAATTCATCTCACAGAGTTACATCTGTATTTCGTGGATGTCTTTGCTAGCCTAATTTCTGTGGAATCTGAGAACAGATATTTCGGGTGCCTTTGAAGACTATAGGGCCAAAGGAAATATCCTCTGATAACAAAGAGAAAGAAACTTTCTGAGAAACTTCTTTGTGTTCTGTGAAATCATCTCACACAGTTACAGCTTTCCCCTCAAGAACTCTTTCGCCAAGACAGTTCTTGTGGAAATGGCAAAGTGATATTTGGAAGCCCATAGAGTGCTATGGTGTAAACGGAAATATCCTCAGATGAAATCCGGAAAGAAGCTTTCTGAGAAACTGCTTAGTTTTCTGCTAATTCACCTCACAGAGTTACATCTGTATTTCGTGGATCTCTTTGCTAGCCTTAATTCTGTGGAATCTTAGAACAGATATTTCGGATCCCTTGGAAGACTATAGGGCCAAAGGAAATATCCTCCAATAAAAAAGAGAAAGAAGCTTTCTGAGAAACTTATTTGTGTTCTTTGAAATCATCTCACAGAGTTACAGCTTTCCCCTCAAGAAGCCTTTCGCTAAGACAGTTCTTGTGGAATTGGCAAAGTGATATTTGGAAGCCCATAGAGGGCTATGGTGAAAAAGGAAATATCCTCAGAAGAAATCTGAAAGGAAGCTTTCTGAGAAACTGCTCTGTGATGTATGACTTCCACTCACAGAGTTACATCTGTATTTCGTGGATCTCTTTGCTAGCCTTATTTCTGTGGAATCTGAGAACAGATATTTCGGATCCCTTGGAAGACTCTAGGGCCAAAGGAAATAACCTCCGAAAACAAAGGGAAAGAAGCTTTCTGAGAAACTTCTTTGTGTTCTGTGAAATCAACTCACAGAGTTACAGCTTTCCCCTCAAGAAGACTTTCGCCAAGACAGTTCTTGTGGAATTGGCAAAGTGATATTTGGAAGCCCATAGAGGGCTATGGTGAAAAAGGAAATATCCTCAGATGAAATCTGGAAAGAAGCTTTCTGAGAAACTGCTTACTGTTCTGTTAATTCATCACACAGAGTTAAATCTGTATTTCGTGGATCTCTTTGCTAGCCTTATTTCTGTGGAATCTGAAAACAGATATTTCGGATCCCTTGGAAGACTATAGGTCCAAAGGAAATATCCTCCAATAACAAAGAGAAAGAAGGTTTCTGAGAAACTTCTTTGTGTTCTTTGAAATCATCTCACAGAGTTACAGCTTTCCCCTCAAGAAGCCTTTCGCTAAGACAGTTCTTGTGGAATTGGCAAAGTGATATTTGGAAGCCCATAGAGGGCTATGGTGAAAAAGGAAATATCCTCAGATGAAATCTGGAAAGAAGCTTTCTGAGAAACTGCTTAGTGTTTTGTTAATTCATCTCACAGAGTTACATCTGTATTTCGTCGATCTCTTGCTAGCCTTATTTCTGTGGAATCAGAGAACAGATATTTCGCATCCCTTGGAAGACTATAGGGCCAAAGGAAATATCCTCCGATAACAGAGAGAAAGAAGCTTTCTGAGAAACTTCTTTGTGTTCTGTGAAATCATCTCACAGAGTTACAGCTTTCCCCTCAAGAAGCCTTTCGCTAAGACAGTTCTTGTGGAATTGGCAAAGTGATATTTGGAAGCCCATAGAGGGCTATCGTGAAAAAGGAAATATCCTCCGATGAAATCTGGAAAGAAGCTTTCTGAGAAACTGCTTAGTGTTCTGTTAGTTCATCTCACAGAGTTAAATCTGTATTTCGTGGATCTCTTTGCTAGCCTTATTTCTGTGGAATCTGATAACAGATATTTCGGATCCCTTGGAAGACTATAGGTCCAAAGGAAATATCCTCCAATAACAAAGAGAAAGAAGGTTTCTGAGAAACTTCTTTGTGTTCTTTGAAATCATCTCACAGAGTTACAGCTTTCCCCTCAAGAAGCCTTTCGCTAAGACAGTTCTTGTGGAATTGGCAAAGTGATATTTGGAAGCCCATAGAGGGCTATGGTGAAAAAGGAAATATCCTCAGATGAAATCTGGAAAGAAGCTTTCTGAGAAACTGCTTAGTGTTCTGTTAATTCATCTCACAGAGTTACATCTGTATTTCGTCGATCTCTTTGCTAGCCTTATTTCTGTGGAATCTGACAACAGATATTTCGGATCCCTTGGAAGACTATAGGTCAAAAGGAAATATCCTCCGATAAAAAAGAGAAAGAAGCTTTCTGAGAAACTTCTTTGTGTTCTTTGAAATCATCTCACAGAGTTACAGCTTTCCCCTCAATAAGCCTTTCGCTAAGACAGTTCTTGTGGAATTGGCAAAGTGATATTTGGAAGCCCATAGAGGGCTATCGTGAAAAAGGAAATATCCTCCGATGAAATCTGGAAACAAGCTTTCTGAGAAACTGCTTAGTGTTCTGTTAATTCATCTCACAGAGTTACATCTGTATTTCGTCGATCTCTTTGCTAGCCTTATTTCTGTGGAATCTGAGAACATATATTTCGGATCCCTTGGAAGACTATAGGGCCAAAGGAAATATCCTCCGATAACAAAGAGAAAGAAGCTTTCTGAGAAACTTCTTTTTGTTCTTTGAAATCATCTCACAGAATTACAGCTTTCCCCTTAAGAAGCCTTTCGCTAAGACAGTTCTTGTGGAATTGGCAAAGTGATATTTGGAAGCCCATGGACGGCTATGGTGAAAAAGGAAATATCCTCAGATGAAATCTGAAAGGAAGCTTTCTGAGAAACTGCTCTGTGATGTGTGACTTCCACTCACAGAGTTACATCTGTATTTCGTGGGTCTCTTTGCTAGCCTTATTTCTGTGGAATCTGAGAACAGATATTTCGGATTCCTTGGAAGTCTCTAGGGCCAAAGGAAATAACCTCCGAAAACAAAGGGAAAGAAGCTTTCTGAGAAACTTCTTTGTGTTCTGTGAAATCAACTCACAGAGTTACAGCTTTCCCCTCAAGAAGACTTTCGCCAAGACAGTTCTTGTGGAATTGGAAAAGTGATATTTGGAAGCCCATAGAGGGCTATGGTGTTAAAGGAAATATCCTCAGATGAAATCCGGAAAGAAGCTTTCTGAGAAACTGCGTAGTTTTCTGCTAATTCACCTCACAGATTTACATCTGTATTTCGTGGATCTCTTTGCTAGCCTTAATTCTGTGGAATCTGAGAACAGATATTTCGGATCCCTTGGAAGACTATAGGGCCAAAGGAAATATCCTCCAATAACAAAGAGAAAGAAGCTTTCTGAGAAACTTATTTGTGTTCTTTGAAATCATCTCACAGAGTTACAGCTTTCCCCTCAAGAAGACTTTCGCTAAGACAGTTCTTGTGGAATTGGCAAAGTGATATTTGGAGGCCCATAGAGGGCTATGGTGAAAAGGGAAATATCCTCAGATGAAATCTGGAAAGAAGCTTTCTGAGAAACTGCTTAGTGTTCTGTTAATTCATCTCACAGAGTTACATCTGTATTTCGTCGATCTCTTTGCTAGCCTTATTTCTGTGGAATCTGAGAACAGATATTTCAGATCTCTTGGAAGACTTTAGGGCCAAAGGAAATATCCTCCGATAACAAAGAGAAAGAAGCTTTCTGAGAAACTTCTTTGTGTTCTGTTAAATCATCTCACAGAGTTACAGCCTTCCCCTCAAGGAGCCTTTCGTTAAGACAGTTCTTGTGGAATTGGCAAAGTGATAATTGGAAGCCCATAGAGGGCTATGGTGAAAAAGGAAATATCCTCAGATGAAATCTGGAAAGAAGCTTTCTGAGAAACTGCTTAGTGTTCTGTTAATTCATCTCACAGAGTTACATCTGTATTTCATCGATCTCTTTGCTAGCCTTATTTCTGTGGAATCTGAGAACAGATATTTCGGGTCCCTTTGAAGACTATAGGGCCAAAGGAAATATCCTCTGATAACAAAGAGAAAGAAGCTTTCTGAGAAACTTCTTTGTGTTCTGTGAAATCATCTCACAGAGTTACAGCTTTCCCCTCAAGAAGCCTTTCGTTAAGACAGTTCTTGTGGAATTGGCAAAGTGATATTTGGAAGCCCATAGAGGGCTATGGTGAAAAAGGAAATATCCTCAGATGAAATCTGGAAAGAAGCTTTCTGAGAAACTGCTTAGTGTTCTGTTAATTCATCTCACAGAGTTACATCTGTATTTCGTCGATCTCTTTGCTAGCCTTATTTCTGTGGAATATCAGAACAGATATTTCGGATCCCTTGGAAGACTATAGGTCCAAAGGAAATATCCTCCGATAACAAAGAGAAAGAAGCTTTCTGAGAAACTTCTTTGTGTTCTTTGAAATCAATTCACAGAGTTACAGCTTTCCCCTCAAGAAGCCTTTCGCTAAGACAGTTCTTGTGGAATTGGCAATAGATATTTGGAAGCCCATAGAGGGCTATGGTGAAAAAGGAAATATCCTCAGATGAAATCTGGAAAGAAGCTTTTGAGAAACTGCTTAGTGTTCTGTTAATTCATCTCACAGAGTTACATCTGTATTTCGTGGGTCTCTTTGCTAGCCTTATTTCTGTGGAATCTCAGAACAGATATTTCGGATCCCTTGGAAGACTATAGGGCCAAAGAAAATATCCTCCGATAACAAAGAGAAAGAAGCTTTCTGAGAAACTTCTTTGTGTTCTGTGAAATCAACTCACAGAGTTAAAGCTTTCCCCTCAAGAAGAGTTTCGCCAAGACAGTTCTTGTGGAATTGGCAAAGTGATATTTGGAAACCCATAGAGGGCTATGGTGAAAAAGGAAATATCCTCCGATGAAATCTGGAAAGAAGCTTTCTGAGAAACTGCTTAGTGTTCTGTTAATTCATCTCACAGAGTTACATCTGTATTTCGTGGATCTCTTTGCTAGCCTTATTTCTGTGGAATCTGATAACAGATATTTCGGATCCCTTGGAAGACTATAGGTCCAAAGGAAATATCCTCCAATAACAAAGAGAAAGAAGGTTTCTGAGAAACTTCTTTGTGTTCTTTGAAATCATCTCACAGAGTTACAGCTTTCCCCTCGAGAAGCCTTTCGCTAAGACAGTTCTTGTGGAATTGGCAAAGTGATATTTGGAAGCCCATAGAGGGCTATGGTGAAAAAGGAAATATCCTCAGATGAAATCTGGAAAGAAGCTTTCTGAGAAACTGCTTAGTGTTCTGTTAATTCATCTCACAGAGTTACATCTGTATTTCGTCGATCTCTTTGCTAGCCTTATTTCTGTGGAATCTGAGAACAGATATTTCGGATCCCTTGGAAGACTATAGGTCCAAAGGAAATATCCTCCGATAAAAAAGAGAAAGAAGCTTTCTGAGAAACTTCTTTGTGTTCTTTGAAATCATCTCCCAGAGTTACAGCTTTCCCCTCAATAAGCCTTTCGCTAAGACAGTTCTTGTGGAATTGGCAAAGTGATATTTGGAAGCCCATAGAGGGCTATCATGAAAAAGGAAATATCCTCCGATGAAATCTGGAAAGAAGCTTTCTGAGAAACTGCTTAGTGTTCTGTTAATTCATCTCACAGAGTTACATCTGTATTTCGTCGATCTCTTTGCTAGCCTTATTTCTGTGGAATCTGAGAACAGATATTTCGGATCCCTTGGAAGACTATTAGGCCAAAGGAAATATCCTCCGATAACAAAGAGAAAGAAGCTTTCTGAGAAACTTCTTTGTGTTCTGTGAAATCATCTCACACAGTTACAGCTTTCCCCTCAAGAACTCTTTCGCCAAGACAGCTCTTGTGGAATGGGCAAAGTGATATTTGGAAGCCCATAGAGGGCTAGGGTGAAAAAGGAAATATACTCAGATGAAATCCGGAAAGAAGCTTTCTGAGAAACTGCTTAGTTTTCTGCTAATTCACCTCACAGAGTTACATCTGTATTTCGTGGATCTCTTTGCTAGCCTTAATTCTGTGCGATCTGAGAACAGATATTTCGGATCCCTTGGAAGACTATAGGGCCAAAGGAAATATCCTCCAATAACAAAGAGAAAGAAGCTTTCTGAGAAACTTATTTGTGTTCTTTGAAATCATCTCACAGAGTTACAGCTTTCCCCTCAAGAAGACTTTCGCCAAGACAGTTCTTGTGGAATTGGCAAAGTGATATTTGGAAGCCCATAGAGGGCTATGGTGAAAAAGGAAATATCCTCAGATGAAATCTGGAAAGAAGTTTCTGAGAAACTGCTTAGTGTTCTGTTAATTCATCTCACAGAGTTACATCTGTATTTCGTGGATCTCTTTGCTAGCCTTATTTCTGTGGAATCTGAGAACAGATATTTCAGATCCCTTGGAAGACTATAGGGCCAAAGGAAATATCCTCCGATAACAGACAGAAAGAAGCTTTCTGAGAAACTTCTTTGTGTTCTGTGAAACCATCTCACAGAGTTACAGCTTTCCCTTCAAGAAGCCTTTCGCCAAGACAGTTCTTCTGGAATTGACAGAGTGATATTTGAAAGCCCATAGAGGGATATTGTGAAAAAGGAAATATCCTCAGATGAAATCTGGAAAGAGGCTTTCTGAGAAACTGCTTAGTGTTCTGTTAATTCATCTCACAGAGTTACATCTGTATTTCGTGGATGTCTTTGCTAGCCTTATTTCTGTGGAATCTGAGAACAGATATTTCGGGTGCCTTTGAAGACTATAGGGCCAAAGGAAATATCCTCTGATAACAAAGAGAAAGAAACTTTCTGAGAAACTTCTTTGTGTTCTGTGAAATCATCTCACACAGTTACAGCTTTCCCCTCAAGAACTCTTTCGCCAAGACAGTTCTTGTGGAAATGGCAAAGTGATATTTGGAAGCCCATAGAGTGCTATGGTGTAAACGGAAATATCCTCAGATGAAATCCGGAAAGAAGCTTTCTGAGAAACTGCTTAGTTTTCTGCTAATTCACCTCACAGAGTTACATCTGTATTTCGTGGATCTCTTTGCTAGCCTTAATTCTGTGGAATCTTAGAACAGATATTTCGGATCCCTTGGAAGACTATAGGGCCAAAGGAAATATCCTCCAATAAAAAAGAGAAAGAAGCTTTCTGAGAAACTTATTTGTGTTCTTTGAAATCATCTCACAGAGTTACAGCTTTCCCCTCAAGAAGCCTTTCGCTAAGACAGTTCTTGTGGAATTGGCAAAGTGATATTTGGAAGCCCATAGAGGGCTATGGTGAAAAAGGAAATATCCTCAGAAGAAATCTGAAAGGAAGCTTTCTGAGAAACTGCTCTGTGATGTATGACTTCCACTCACAGAGTTACATCTGTATTTCGTGGATCTCTTTGCTAGCCTTATTTCTGTGGAATCTGAGAACAGATATTTCGGATCCCTTGGAAGACTCTAGGGCCAAAGGAAATAACCTCCGAAAACAAAGGGAAAGAAGCTTTCTGAGAAACTTCTTTGTGTTCTGTGAAATCAACTCACAGAGTTACAGCTTTCCCCTCAAGAAGACTTTCGCCAAGACAGTTCTTGTGGAATTGGCAAAGTGATATTTGGAAGCCCATAGAGGGCTATGGTGAAAAAGGAAATATCCTCAGATGAAATCTGGAAAGAAGCTTTCTGAGAAACTGCTTACTGTTCTGTTAATTCATCACACAGAGTTAAATCTGTATTTCGTGGATCTCTTTGCTAGCCTTATTTCTGTGGAATCTGAAAACAGATATTTCGGATCCCTTGGAAGACTATAGGTCCAAAGGAAATATCCTCCAATAACAAAGAGAAAGAAGGTTTCTGAGAAACTTCTTTGTGTTCTTTGAAATCATCTCACAGAGTTACAGCTTTCCCCTCAAGAAGCCTTTCGCTAAGACAGTTCTTGTGGAATTGGCAAAGTGATATTTGGAAGCCCATAGAGGGCTATGGTGAAAAAGGAAATATCCTCAGATGAAATCTGGAAAGAAGCTTTCTGAGAAACTGCTTAGTGTTTTGTTAATTCATCTCACAGAGTTACATCTGTATTTCGTCGATCTCTTGCTAGCCTTATTTCTGTGGAATCAGAAAACAGATATTTCGCATCCCTTGGAAGACTATAGGGCCAAAGGAAATATCCTCCGATAACAGAGAGAAAGAAGCTTTCTGAGAAACTTCTTTGTGTTCTGTGAAATCATCTCACAGAGTTACAGCTTTCCCCTCAAGAAGCCTTTCGCTAAGACAGTTCTTGTGGAATTGGCAAAGTGATATTTGGAAGCCCATAGAGGGCTATCGTGAAAAAGGAAATATCCTCCGATGAAATCTGGAAAGAAGCTTTCTGAGAAACTGCTTAGTGTTCTGTTAGTTCATCTCACAGAGTTAAATCTGTATTTCGTGGATCTCTTTGCTAGCCTTATTTCTGTGGAATCTGATAACAGATATTTCGGATCCCTTGGAAGACTATAGGTCCAAAGGAAATATCCTCCAATAACAAAGAGAAAGAAGGTTTCTGAGAAACTTCTTTGTGTTCTTTGAAATCATCTCACAGAGTTACAGCTTTCCCCTCAAGAAGCCTTTCGCTAAGACAGTTCTTGTGGAATTGGCAAAGTGATATTTGGAAGCCCATAGAGGGCTATGGTGAAAAAGGAAATATCCTCAGATGAAATCTGGAAAGAAGCTTTCTGAGAAACTGCTTAGTGTTCTGTTAATTCATCTCACAGAGTTACATCTGTATTTCGTCGATCTCTTTGCTAGCCTTATTTCTGTGGAATCTGACAACAGATATTTCGGATCCCTTGGAAGACTATAGGTCAAAAGGAAATATCCTCCGATAAAAAAGAGAAAGAAGCTTTCTGAGAAACTTCTTTGTGTTCTTTGAAATCATCTCACAGAGTTACAGCTTTCCCCTCAATAAGCCTTTCGCTAAGACAGTTCTTGTGGAATTGGCAAAGTGATATTTGGAAGCCCATAGAGGGCTATCGTGAAAAAGGAAATATCCTCCGATGAAGTCTGGAAACAAGCTTTCTGAGAAACTGCTTAGTGTTCTGTTAATTCATCTCACAGAGTTACATCTGTATTTCGTGGATCTCTTTGCTAGCCTTATTTCTGTGGAATCTGAGAACAGATATTTCGGATCCCTTGGAAGACTATTGGGCCAAAGGAAATATCCTCCGATAACAAAGAGAAAGAAGCTTTCTGAGAAACTTCTTTGTGTTCTGTGAAATCATCTCACACAGTTACAGCTTTCCCCTCAAGAACTCTTTCGCCAAGACAGTTCTTGTGGAATTGGCAAAGTGATATTTGGAAGCCCATAGAGGGCTAGGGTGAAAAAGGAGATATACTCAGATGAAATCCGGAAAGAAGCTTTCTGAGAAACTGCTTAGTTTTCTGCTAATTCACCTCACAGAGTTACATCTGTATTTCGTGGATCTCTTTGCTAGCCTTAATTCTGTGGAATCTGAGAACAGATATTTCGGATCCCTTGGAAGACTATAGGGCCAAAGGAAATATCCTCCAATAACAAAGAGAAAGAAGCTTTCTGAGAAACTTATTTGTGTTCTTTGAAATCATCTCACAGAGTTACAGCTTTCCCCTCAAGAAGCCTTTCGCTAAGACAGTTCTTGTGGAATTGGCAAAGTGATATTTGGAAGCCCATAGAGGGCTATCGTGAAAAAGGAAATATCCTCAGATGAAATCTGGAAAGAAGCTTTCTGAGAAACTGCTAAGTGTTCTCTTAATTCATCTCACAGTGTTAAATCTGTACTTCCTGGTTCTCTTTGCTAGCCTTATTTCTGTGGAATCTGATAACAGATATTTCGGATCCCTTGGAAGACTATAGGTCCAAAGGAAATATCCTCCAATAACAAAGAGAAAGAAGGTTTCTGAGAAACTTCTTTGTGTTCTTTGATCATCTCACAGAGTTACAGCTTTCCCCTCAAGAAGCCTTTCGCTAAGACAGTTCTTGTGGAATTGGCAAAGTGATATTTGGAAGCCCATAGAGGGCTATGGTGAAAAAGGAAATATCCTCAGATGAAATCTGGAAAGAAGCTTTCTGAGAAACTGCTTAGTGTTCTGTTAATTCATCTCACAGAGTTACATCTGTATTTCGTCGATCTCTTTGCTAGCCTTATTTCTGTGGAATCTGAGAACAGATATTTCGGATCCCTTGGAAGACGATAGGTCAAAAGGAAATATCCTCCGATAAAAAAGAGAAAGAAGCTTTCTGAGAAACTTCTTTGTGTTCTTTGAAATCATCTCACAGAGTTACAGCTTTCCCCTCAATAAGCCTTTCGCTAAGACAGTTCTTGTGGAATTGGCAAAGTGATATTTGGAAGCCCATAGAGGGCTATCGTGAAAAAGGAAATATCCTCCGATGAAATCTGGAAACAAGCTTTCTGAGAAACTGCTTAGTGTTCTGTTAATTCATCTCACAGAGTTACATCTGTATTTCGTGGATCTCTTTGCTAGCCTTATTTCTGTGGAATCTGAGAACAGATATTTCGGATCCCTTGGAAGACTATTGGGCCAAAGGAAATATCCTCCGATAACAAAGAGAAAGAAGCTTTCTGAGAAACTTCTTTGTGTTCTGTGAAATCATCTCACACAGTTACAGCTTTCCCCTCAAGAACTCTTTCGCCAAGACAGTTCTTGTGGAATTGGCAAAGTGATATTTGGAAGCCCATAGAGGGCTAGGGTGAAAAAGGAGATATACTCAGATGAAATCCGGAAAGAAGCTTTCTGAGAAACTGCTTAGTTTTCTGCTAATTCACCTCACAGAGTTACATCTGTATTTCGTGGATCTCTTTGCTAGCCTTAATTCTGTGGAATCTGAGAACAGATATTTCGGATCCCTTGGAAGACTATAGGTCCAAAGGAAATATCCTCCAATAACAAAGAGAAAGAAGGTTTCTGAGAAACTTCTTTGTGTTCTTTGAAATCATCTCACAGAGTTACAGCTTTCCCCTCAAGAAGCCTTTCGCCAAGACAGTTCTTGTGGAATTGGCCAAGTGATAATTGGAAACCCATAGAAGGCTATGGGGAAAAAGGAAATATCCTCAGATGAAATCTGGAAAGAAGCTTTCTTAGAAACTGCTTAGTGTTCTGTTAATTCATCTCACAGAGTTACATCTGTATTTCGTCGATCTCTTTGCTAGTCTTATTTCTGTGGAATCTGAGAACAGATATTTCGCATCCCTTGGAAGACTATAGGGCCAAAGGAAATATCCTCCGATAAGAGAGAGAAAGAAGCTTTCTGAGAAACTTCTTTGTGTTCTGTGAAATCATCTCACAGAGTTTCAGCATTCCCCTCAAGAAGCCTTTCGCTAAGACAGTTCTTGTGGAATTGGCAAAGTTATATTTGGAAGCCCATAGAGGGCTATCATGAAAAAGGAAATATCCTCCGATGAAATCTGGAAACAAGCTTTCTGAGAAACTGCTTAGTGTTCTGTTAATTCATCTCACAGAGTTACATCTGTATTTCGTGGATCTCCTTGCTAGCCTTATTTCTGTGGAATCTGATAACAGATATTTCGGATCCCTTGGAAGACTATAGGTCCGAAGGAAATATCCTCCAATAACAAAGAGAAAGAAGGTTTCTGAGAAACTTCTTTGTGTTCTTTGAAATCATCTCACCGAGTTACAGCTTTCCCCTCAAGAAGCCTTTCGCTAAGGCAGTTCTTGTGGAATTGGCAAAGTGATATTTGGAAGCCCATAGAGGGCTATGGTGAAAAAGGAAATATCCTCAGATGAAATCTGGAAAGAAGCTTTCTGAGAAACTGCTTAGTGTTCTGTTAATTCATCTCACAGAGTTACATCTGTATTTCGTCGATCTCTTTGCTAGCCTTATTTCTGTGGAATCTGAGAACAGATATTTCGGATCCCTTGGAAGACTATAGGTCAAAAGGAAATATCCTCCGATAAAAAAGAGAAAGAAGCTTTCTGAGAAACTTCTTTGTGTTCTTTGAAATCATCTCACAGAGTTACAGCTTTCACCTCAATAAGCCTTTCGCTAAGACAGTTCTTGTGGAATTGGCAAAGTGATATTTGAAGCCCATAGAGGGCTATGGTGAAAAAGGAAATATCCGCAGATGAAATCTGGAAAGAAGCTTTCTGAGAAACTGCTTAGTGTTCTGTTAATTCATCTCACAGAGTTAAATCTGTATTTCGTGGATCTCTTTGCTAGCCTTATTTCTGTGGAATCTGATAACAGATATTTCGGATCCCTTGGAAGACTATAGCTCCAAAGGAAATATCCTCCAATAACAAAGAGAAAGAAGGTTTCTGAGAAACTTCTTTGTGTTCTTTGAAATCATCTCACAGAGTTACAGCTTTCCCCTCAAGAAGACTTTCGCCAAGACAGTTCTTGTGGAATTGGCAAAGTGATATTTGGAAGCCCATAGAGGGCTATGGTGAAAAAGGAAATATCCTCAGATGAAATCTGGAAAGAAGTTTCTGAGAAACTGCTTAGTGTTCTGTTAATTCATCTCACAGAGTTACATCTGTATTTCGTGGATCTCTTTGCTAGCCTTATTTCTGTGGAATCTGAGAACAGATATTTCAGATCCCTTGGAAGACTATAGGGCCAAAGGAAATATCCTCCGATAACAGAGAGAAAGAAGCTTTCTGAGAAACTTCTTTGTGTTCTGTGAAACCATCTCACAGAGTTACAGCTTTCCCTTCAAGAAGCCTTCGCCAAGACAGTTCTTCTGGAATTGACAGAGTGATATTTGAAAGCCCATAGAGGGATATGGTGAAAAAGGAAATATCCTCAGATGAAATCTGGAAACAGGCTTTCTGAGAAACTGCTTAGTGTTCTGTTAATTCATCTCACAGAGTTACATCTGTATTTCGTGGATGTCTTTGCTAGCCTTATTTCTGTGGAATCTGAGAACAGATATTTCGGGTGCCTTTGAAGACTATAGGGCCAAAGGAAATATCCTCTGATAACAAAGAGAAAGAAGCTTTCTGAGAAACTTCTTTGTGTTCTGTGAAATCATCTCACACAGTTACAGGTTTCCCCTCAAGAACTCTTTCGCCAAGACAGTTCTTGTGGAAATGGCAAAGTGATATTTGGAAGCCCATAGAACGCTATGGTGTAAAAGGAAATATCCTCAGATGAAATCCGGAAAGAAGCTTTCTGAGAAACTGCTTAGTTTTCTGCTAATTCACCTCACAGAGTTACATCTGTATTTCGTGGATCTCTTTGCTAGCCTTAATTCTGTGGAATCTGAGAACAGATATTTCGGATCCCTTGGAAGACTATAGGGCCAAAGGAAATATCCTCCAATAAAAAAGAGAAAGAAGCTTTCTGAGAAACTTATTTGTGTTCTTTGAAATCATCTCACAGAGTTACAGCTTTCCCCTCAAGAAGCCTTTCGCTAAGACAGTTCTTGTGGAATTGGCAAAGTGATATTTGGAAGCCCATAGAGGGCTATGGTGAAAAAGGAAATATCCTCAGAAGAAATCTGAAAGGAAACTTTCTGAGAAACCGCTCTGTGATGTATGACTTCCACACACAGAGTTACATCTGTATTTCGTGGATCTCTTTGCTAGCCTTATTTCTGTGGAATCTGAGAACAGATATTTCGGATCCCTTGGAAGACTCTAGGGCCAAAGGAAATAACCTCCGAAAACAAAGGGAAAGAAGCTTTCTGAGAAACTTCTTTGTGTTCTGTGAAATCATCTCACAGAGTTACAGCTTTCCCCTCAAGAAGACTTTCGCCAAGACAGTTCTTGTGGAATTGGCAAAGTGATATTTGGAAGCCCATAGAGGGCTATGGTGAAAAAGGAAATATCCTCAGATGAAATCTGGAAAGAAGCTTTCTGAGAAACTGCTTACTGTTCTGTTAATTCATCTCACAGAGTTAAATCTGTATTTCGTGGATCTCTTTGCTAGCCTTATTTCTGTGGAATCTGAAAACAGATATTTCGGATCCCTTGGAAGACTATAGGTCCAAAGGAAATATCCTCCAATAACAAAGAGAAAGAAGGTTTCTGAGAAACTTCTTTGTGTTCTTTGAAATCATCTCACAGAGTTACAGCTTTCCCCTCAAGAAGCCTTTCGCTAAGACAGTTCTTGTGGAATTGGCAAAGTGATATTTGGAAGCCCATAGAGGGCTATGGTGAAAAAGGAAATATCCTCCGATGAAATCTGGAAAGAAGCTTTCTGAGAAACTGCTTAGTGTTCTGTTAATTCATCTCACAGAGTTAAATCTGTATTTCGTGGATCTCTTTGCTAGCCTTATTTCTGTGGAATCTGATAACAGATATTTCGGATCCCTTGGAAGACTATAGGTCCAAAGGAAATATCCTCCAATAACAAAGAGAAAGAAGGTTTCTGAGAAACTTCTTTGTGTTCTTTGAAATCATCTCACAGAGTTACAGCTTTCCCCTCAAGAAGCCTTTCGCTAAGACAGTTCTTGTGGAATTGGCAAAGTGATATTTGGAAGCCCATAGAGGGCTATGGTGAAAAAGGAAATATCCTCAGATGAAATCTGGAAAGAAGCTTTCTGAGAAACTGCTTAGTGTTCTGTTAATTCATCTCACAGAGTTACATCTGTATTTCGTCGATCTCTTTGCTAGCCTTATTTCTGTGGAATCTGAGAACAGATATTTCGGATCCCTTGGAAGACTATACGTCAAAAGGAAATATCCTCCGATAAAAAAGAGAAAGAAGCTTTCTGAGAAACTTCTTTGTGTTCTTTGAAATCATCTCACAGAGTTACAGCTTTCCCCTCAATAAGCCTTTCGCTAAGACAGTTCTTGTGGAATTGGCAAAGTGATATTTGGAAGCCCATAGAGGGCTATCGTGAAAAAGGAAATATCCTCCGATGAAATCTGGAAAGAAGCTTTCTGAGAAACTGCTTAGTGTTCTGTTAATTCATCTCACAGAGTTACATCTGTATTTCGTGGATCTCTTTGCTAGCCTTATTTCTGTGGAATCTGAGAACAGATATTTCGGATCCCTTGGAAGACTATTGGGCCAAAGGAAATATCCTCCGATAACAAAGAGAAAGAAGCTTTCTGAGAAACTTCTTTGTGTTCTGTGAAATCATCTCACACAGTTACAGCTTTCCCCTCAAGAACTCTTTCGCCAAGACAGTTCTTGTGGAATTGGCAAAGTGATATTTGGAAGCCCATAGAGGGCTAGGGTGAAAAAGGAGATATACTCAGATGAAATCCGGAAAGAAGCTTTCTGAGAAACTGCTTAGTTTTCTTCTAATTCACCTCACAGAGTTACATCTGTATTTCGTGGATCTCTTTGCTAGCCTTAATTCTGTGGAATCTGAGAACAGATATTTCGGATCCCTTGGAAGACTATAGGGCCAAAGGAAATATCCTCCAATAACAAAGAGAAAGAAGCTTTCTGAGAAACTTATTTGTGTTCTTTGAAATCATCTCACAGAGTTACAGCTTTCCCCTCAAGAAGCCTTTCGCTAAGACAGTTCTTGTGGAATTGGCAAAGTGATATTTGGAAGCCCATAGAGGGCTATCGTGAAAAAGGAAATATCCTCAGATGAAATCTGGAAAGAAGCTTTCTGAGAAACTGCTAAGTGTTCTGTTAATTCATCTCACAGTGTTAAATCTGTATTTCGTGGATCTCTTTGCTAGCCTTATTTCTGTGGAATCTGATAACAGATATTTCGGATCCCTTGGAAGACTATAGGTCCAAAGGAAATATCCTCCAATAACAAAGAGAAAGAAGGTTTCTGAGAAACTTCTTTGTGTTCTTTGAAATCATCTCACAGAGTTACAGCTTTCCCCTCAAGAAGCCTTTCGCCAAGACAGTTCTTGTGGAATTGGCCAAGTGATAATTGGAAGCCCATAGAAGGCTATGGTGAAAAAGGAAATATCCTCAGATGAAATCTGGAAAGAAGCTTTCTGAGAAACTGCTTAGTGTTCTGTTAATTCATCTCACAGAGTTACATCTGTATTTCGTCGATCTCTTTGCTAGTCTTATTTCTGTGGAATCTGAGAACAGATATTTCGCATCCCTTGGAAGACTATAGGGCCAAAGGAAATATCCTCCGATAAGAGAGAGAAAGAAGCTTTCTGAGAATCTTCTTTGTGTTCTGTGAAATCATCTCACAGAGTTTCAGCTTTCCCCTCAAGAAGCCTTTCGCTAAGACAGTTCTTGTGGAATTGGCAAAGTTATATTTGGAAGCCCATTGAGGGCTATCGTGAAAAAGGAAATATCCTCCGATGAAATCTGGAAAGAAGCTTTCTGAGAAACTGCTTAGTGTTCTGTTAATTCATCTCACAGAGTTACATCTGTATTTCGTGGATCTCTTTGCTAGCCTTATTTCTGTGGAATCTGAAAACAGATATTTCGGATCCCTTGGAAGACTATAGGTCCAAAGGAAATATCCTCCAATAACAAAGAGAAAGAAGGTTTCTGAGAAACTTCTTTGTGTTCTTTGAAATCAACTCACAGAGTTACAGCTTTCCCCTCAAGAAGCCTTTCGCTAAGACAGTTCTTGTGGAATTGGCAAAGTGATATTTGGAAGCCCATAGAGGGCTATGGTGAAAAAGGAAATATCCTCAGATGAAATCTGGAAAGAAACTTTCTGAGAAACTGCTTAGTGTTTTGTTAATTCATCTCACAGAGTTACATCTGTATTTCGTCGATCTCTTGCTAGCCTTATTTCTGTGGAATCAGAGAATAGATATTTCGCATCCCTTGGAAGACTATAGGGCCAAAGGAAATATCCTCCGATAACAGAGAGAAAGAAGCTTTCTGAGAAACTTCTTTGTGTTCTGTGAAATCATCTCACTGAGTTACAGCTTTCCCCTCAAGAAGCCTTTCGCTAAGACAGTTCTTGTGGAATTGGCAAAGTGATATTTGGAAGCCCATAGAGGGCTATCGTGAATAAGGAAATATCCTCCGATGAAATCTGGAAAGAAGCTTTCTGAGAAACTGCTTAGTGTTCTGTTAATTCATCTCACAGAGTTAAATCTGTATTTCGTGGATCTCTTTGCTAGCCTTATTTCTGTGGAATCTGATAACAGATATTTCGGATCCCTTGGAAGACTATAGGTCCAAAGGAAATATCCTCCAATAACAAAGAGAAAGAAGGTTTCTGAGAAACTTCTTTGTGTTCTTTGAAATCATCTCACAGAGTTACAGCTTTCCCCTCAAGAAGCCTTTCGCTAAGACAGTTCTTGTGGAATTGGCAAAGTGATATTTGGAAGCCCATAGAGGGCTATGGTGAAAAAGGAAATATCCTCAGATGAAATCTGGAAAGAAGCTTTCTGAGAAACTGCTTACTGTTCTGTTAATTCATCTCACAGAGTTACATCTGTATTTCGTCGATCTCTTTGCTAGCCTTATTTCTGTGGAATCTGAGAACAGATATTTCGGATCCCTTGGAAGACTATAGGTCAAAAGGAAATATCCTCCGATAAAAAAGAGAAAGAAGCTTTCTGAGAAACTTCTTTGTGTTCTTTGAAATCATCTCACAGAGTTACAGATTTCCCCTCAATAAGCCTTTCGCTAAGACAGTTCTTGTGGAATTGGCAAAGTGATATTTGGAAGCCCATAGAGGGCTATCGTGAAAAAGGAAATATCCTCCGATGAAATCTGGAAACAAGCTTTCTGAGAAACTGCTTAGTGTTCTGTTAATTCATCTCACAGAGTTACATCTGTATTTCGTGGATCTCTTTGCTAGCCTTATTTCTGTGGAATCTGAGAACAGATATTTCGGATCCCTTGGAAGACTATTGGGCCAAAGGAAATATCCTCCGATAACAAAGAGAAAGAAGCTTTCTGAGAAACTTCTTTGTGTTCTGTGAAATCATCTCACACAGTTACAGCTTTCCCCTCAAGAACTCTTTCGCCAAGACAGTTCTTGTGGAATTGGCAAAGTGATATTTGGAAGCCCATAGAGGGCTAGGGTGAAAAAGGAGATATACTCAGATGAAATCCGGAAAGAAGCTTTCTGAGAAACTGCTTAGTTTTCTGCTAATTCACCTCACAGAGTTACACCTGTATTTCGTGGATCTCTTTGCTAGCCTTAATTCTGTGGAATCTGAGAACAGATATTTCGGATCCCTTGGAAGACTATAGGGCCAAAGGAAATATCCTCCAATAACAAAGAGAAAGAAGCTTTCTGAGAAACTTATTTGTGTTCTTTGAAATCATCTCACAGAGTTACAGCTTTCCCCTCAATAAGCCTTTCGCTAAGACAGTTCTTGTGGAATTGGCAAAGTGATATTTGGAAGCCCATAGAGGGCTATCGTGAAAAAGGAAATATCCTCCGATGAAATCTGGAAAGAAGCTTTCTGAGAAACTGCTTAGTGTTCTGTTAATTCATCTCACAGAGTTACATCTGTATTTCGTGGATCTCTTTGCTAGCCTTATTTCTGTGGAATCTGAGAACAGATATTTCGGATCCCTTGGAAGACTATTGGGCCAAAGGAAATATCCTCCGATAACAAAGAGAAAGAAGCTTTCTGAGAAACTTCTTTGTGTTCTGTGAAATCATCTCACACAGTTACAGCTTTCCCCTCAAGAACTCTTTCGCCAAGACAGTTCTTGTGGAATTGGCAAAGTGATATTTGGAAGCCCATAGAGGGCTAGGGTGAAAAAGGAGATATACTCAGATGAAATCCGGAAAGAAGCTTTCTGAGAAACTGCTTAGTTTTCTTCTAATTCACCTCACAGAGTTACATCTGTATTTCGTGGATCTCTTTGCTAGCCTTAATTCTGTGGAATCTGAGAACAGATATTTCGGATCCCTTGGAAGACTATAGGGCCAAAGGAAATATCCTCCAATAACAAAGAGAAAGAAGCTTTCTGAGAAACTTATTTGTGTTCTTTGAAATCATCTCACAGAGTTACAGCTTTCCCCTCAAGAAGCCTTTCGCTAAGACAGTTCTTGTGGAATTGGCAAAGTGATATTTGGAAGCCCATAGAGGGCTATCGTGAAAAAGGAAATATCCTCAGATGAAATCTGGAAAGAAGCTTTCTGAGAAACTGCTAAGTGTTCTGTTAATTCATCTCACAGTGTTAAATCTGTATTTCGTGGATCTCTTTGCTAGCCTTATTTCTGTGGAATCTGATAACAGATATTTCGGATCCCTTGGAAGACTATAGGTCCAAAGGAAATATCCTCCAATAACAAAGAGAAAGAAGGTTTCTGAGAAACTTCTTTGTGTTCTTTGAAATCATCTCACAGAGTTACAGCTTTCCCCTCAAGAAGCCTTTCGCCAAGACAGTTCTTGTGGAATTGGCCAAGTGATAATTGGAAGCCCATAGAAGGCTATGGTGAAAAAGGAAATATCCTCAGATGAAATCTGGAAAGAAGCTTTCTGAGAAACTGCTTAGTGTTCTGTTAATTCATCTCACAGAGTTACATCTGTATTTCGTCGATCTCTTTGCTAGTCTTATTTCTGTGGAATCTGAGAACAGATATTTCGCATCCCTTGGAAGACTATAGGGCCAAAGGAAATATCCTCCGATAAGAGAGAGAAAGAAGCTTTCTGAGAATCTTCTTTGTGTTCTGTGAAATCATCTCACAGAGTTTCAGCTTTCCCCTCAAGAAGCCTTTCGCTAAGACAGTTCTTGTGGAATTGGCAAAGTTATATTTGGAAGCCCATTGAGGGCTATCGTGAAAAAGGAAATATCCTCAGATGAAATCTGGAAAGAAGCTTTCTGAGAAACTGCTTAGTGTTCTGTTAATTCATCTCACAGAGTTACATCTGTATTTCGTGGATCTCTTTGCTAGCCTTATTTCTGTGGAATCTGAAAACAGATATTTCGGATCCCTTGGAAGACTATAGGTCCAAAGGAAATATCCTCCAATAACAAAGAGAAAGAAGGTTTCTGAGAAACTTCTTTGTGTTCTTTGAAATCAACTCACAGAGTTACAGCTTTCCCCTCAAGAAGCCTTTCGCTAAGACAGTTCTTGTGGAATTGGCAAAGTGATATTTGGAAGCCCATAGAGGGCTATGGTGAAAAAGGAAATATCCTCAGATGAAATCTGGAAAGAAACTTTCTGAGAAACTGCTTAGTGTTTTGTTAATTCATCTCACAGAGTTACATCTGTATTTCGTCGATCTCTTGCTAGCCTTATTTCTGTGGAATCAGAGAATAGATATTTCGCATCCCTTGGAAGACTATAGGGCCAAAGGAAATATCCTCCGATAACAGAGAGAAAGAAGCTTTCTGAGAAACTTCTTTGTGTTCTGTGAAATCATCTCACTGAGTTACAGCTTTCCCCTCAAGAAGCCTTTCGCTAAGACAGTTCTTGTGGAATTGGCAAAGTGATATTTGGAAGCCCATAGAGGGCTATCGTGAATAAGGAAATATCCTCCGATGAAATCTGGAAAGAAGCTTTCTGAGAAACTGCTTAGTGTTCTGTTAATTCATCTCACAGAGTTAAATCTGTATTTCGTGGATCTCTTTGCTAGCCTTATTTCTGTGGAATCTGATAACAGATATTTCGGATCCCTTGGAAGACTATAGGTCCAAAGGAAATATCCTCCAATAACAAAGAGAAAGAAGGTTTCTGAGAAACTTCTTTGTGTTCTTTGAAATCATCTCACAGAGTTACAGCTTTCCCCTCAAGAAGCCTTTCGCTAAGACAGTTCTTGTGGAATTGGCAAAGTGATATTTGGAAGCCCATAGAGGGCTATGGTGAAAAAGGAAATATCCTCAGATGAAATCTGGAAAGAAGCTTTCTGAGAAACTGCTTACTGTTCTGTTAATTCATCTCACAGAGTTACATCTGTATTTCGTCGATCTCTTTGCTAGCCTTATTTCTGTGGAATCTGAGAACAGATATTTCGGATCCCTTGGAAGACTATAGGTCAAAAGGAAATATCCTCCGATAAAAAAGAGAAAGAAGCTTTCTGAGAAACTTCTTTGTGTTCTTTGAAATCATCTCACAGAGTTACAGCTTTCCCCTCAATAAGCCTTTCGCTAAGACAGTTCTTGTGGAATTGGCAAAGTGATATTTGGAAGCCCATAGAGGGCTATCGTGAAAAAGGAAATATCCTCCGATGAAATCTGGAAACAAGCTTTCTGAGAAACTGCTTAGTGTTCTGTTAATTCATCTCACAGAGTTACATCTGTATTTCGTGGATCTCTTTGCTAGCCTTATTTCTGTGGAATCTGAGAAAAGATATTTCGGATCCCTTGGAAGACTATTGGGCCAAAGGAAATATCCTCCGATAACAAAGAGAAAGAAGCTTTCTGAGAAACTTCTTTGTGTTCTGTGAAATCATCTCACACAGTTACAGCTTTCCCCTCAAGAACTCTTTCGCCAAGACAGTTCTTGTGGAATTGGCAAAGTGATATTTGGAAGCCCATAGAGGGCTAGGGTGAAAAAGGAGATATACTCAGATGAAATCCGGAAAGAAGCTTTCTGAGAAACTGCTTAGTTTTCTGCTAATTCACCTCACAGAGTTACACCTGTATTTCGTGGATCTCTTTGCTAGCCTTAATTCTGTGGAATCTGAGAACAGATATTTCGGATCCCTTGGAAGACTATAGGGCCAAAGGAAATATCCTCCAATAACAAAGAGAAAGAAGCTTTCTGAGAAACTTATTTGTGTTCTTTGAAATCATCTCACAGAGTTACAGCTTTCCCCTCAAGAAGCCTTTCGCTAAGACAGTTCTTGTGGAATTGGCAAAGTGATATTTGGAAGCCCATAGAGGGCTATCGTGAAAAAGGAAATATCCTCAGATGAAATCTGGAAAGAAGCTTTCTGAGAAACTGCTAAGTGTTCTGTTAATTCATCTCACAGTGTTAAATCTGTATTTCGTGGTTCTCTTTGCTAGCCTTATTTCTGTGGAATCTGATAACAGATATTTCTGATCCCTTGGAAGACTATAGGTCCAAAGGAAATATCCTCCAATAACAAAGAGAAAGAAGGTTTCTGAGAAACTTCTTTGTGTTCTTTGAAATCATCTCACAGAGTTACAGCTTTCCCCTCAAGAAGCCTTTCGCTAAGACAGTTCTTGTGGAATTGGCAAAGTGATATTTGGAAGCCCATAGAGGGCTATGGTGAAAAAGGAAATATCCTCTGATGAAATCTGGAAAGAAGCTTTCTGAGAAACTGCTTAGTGTTCTGTTAATTCATCTCACAGAGTTACATCTGTATTTCGTCGATCTCTTTGCTAGCCTTATTTCTGTGGAATCTGAGAACAGATATTTCGGATCCCTTGGAAGACTATAGGTCAAAAGGAAATATCCTCCGATAAAAAAGAGAAAGAAGCTTTCTGAGAAACTTCTTTGTGTTCTTTGAAATCATCTCACAGAGTTACAGCTTTCCCCTCAATAAGCCTTTCGCTAAGACAGTTCTTGTGGAATTGGCAAAGTGATATTTGGAAGCCCATAGAGGGCTATCGTGAAAAAGGAAATATCCTCCGATGAAATCTGGAAACAAGCTTTCTGAGAAACTGCTTAGTGTTCTGTTAATTCATCTCACAGAGTTACATCTGTATTTCGTGGATCTCTTTGCTAGCCTTATTTCTGTGGAATCTGAGAACAGATATTTCGGATCCCTTGGAAGACTATTGGGCCAAAGGAAATATCCTCCGATAACAAAGAGAAAGAAGCTTTCTGAGAAACTTCTTTGTGTTCTGTGAAATCATCTCACACAGTTACAGCTTTCCCCTCAAGAACTCTTTAGCCAAGACAGTTCTTGTGGAATTGGCAAAGTGATATTTGGAAGCCCATAGAGGGCTAGGGTGAAAAAGGAGATATACTCAGATGAAATCCGGAAAGAAGCTTTCTGAGAAACTGCTTAGTTTTCTGCTAATTCAACTCACAGAGTTACATCTGTATTTCGTGGATCTCTTTGCTAGCCTTAATTCTGTGGAATCTGAGAACAGATATTTCGGAACCCTTGGAAGACTATAGGGCCAAAGGAAATATCCTCCAATAACAAAGAGAAAGAAGCTTTCTGAGAAACTTATTTGTGTTCTTTGAAATCATCTCACAGAGTTACAGCTTTCCCCTCAAGAAGCCTTTCGCTAAGACAGTTCTTGTGGAATTGGCAAAGTGATATTTGGAAGCCCATAGAGGGCTATCGTGAAAAAGGAAATATCCTCAGATGAAATCTGGAAAGAAGCTTTCTGAGAAACTGCTAAGTGTTCTGTTAATTCATCTCACAGTGTTAAATCTGTATTTCGTGGTTCTCTTTGCTAGCCTTATTTCTGTGGAATCTGATAACAGATATTTCGGATCCCTTGGAAGACTATAGGTCCAAAGGAAATATCCTCCAATAACAAAGAGAAAGAAGGTTTCTGAGAAACTTCTTTGTGTTCTTTGAAATCATCTCACAGAGTTACAGCTTTCCCCTCAAGAAGCCTTTCGCCAAGAAAGTTCTTGTGGAATTGGCCAAGTGATAATTGGAAACCCATAGAAGGCTATGGTGAAAAAGGAAATATCCTCAGATGAAATCTGGAAAGAAGCTTTCTGAGAAACTGCTTAGTGTTCTGTTAATTCATCTCACAGAGTTACATCTGTATTTCGTCGATCTCTTTGCTAGTCTTATTTCTGTGGAATCTGAGAACAGATATTTCGCATCCCTTGGAAGACTATAGGGCCAAAGGAAATATCCTCCGATAAGAGAGAGAAAGAAGCTTTCTGAGAAACTTCTTTGTGTTCTGTGAAATCATCTCACAGAGTTTCAGCTTTCCCCTCAAGAAGCCTTTCGCTAAGACAGTTCTTGTGGAATTGGCAAAGTTATATTTGGAAGCCCATAGAGGGCTATCGTGAAAAAGGAAATATCCTCCGATGAAATCTGGAAAGAAGCTTTCTGAGAAACTGTTTAGTGTTCTGTTAATTCATCTCACAGAGTTACATCTGTATTTCGTGGATGTCTTTGCTAGCCTTATTTCTGTGGAATCTGAGAACAGATATTTCGGGTGCCTTTGAAGACTATAGGGCCAAAGGAAATATCCTCTGATAACAAAGAGAAAGAAGCTTTCTGAGAAACTTCTTTGTGTTCTGTGAAATCATCTCACACAGTTACAGGTTTCCCCTCAAGAACTCTTTCGCCAAGACAGTTCTTGTGGAAATGGCAAAGTGATATTTGGAAGCCCATAGAACGCTATGGTGTAAAAGGAAATATCCTCAGATGAAATCCGGAAAGAAGCTTTCTGAGAAACTGCTTAGTTTTCTGCTAATTCACCTCACAGAGTTACATCTGTATTTCGTGGATCTCTTTGCTAGCCTTAATTCTGTGGAATCTGAGAACAGATATTTCGGATCCCTTGGAAGACTATAGGGCCAAAGGAAATATCCTCCAATAAAAAAGAGAAAGAAGCTTTCTGAGAAACTTATTTGTGTTCTTTGAAATCATCTCACAGAGTTACAGCTTTCCCCTCAAGAAGCCTTTCGCTAAGACAGTTCTTGTGGAATTGGCAAAGTGATATTTGGAAGCCCATAGAGGGCTATGGTGAAAAAGGAAATATCCTCAGAAGAAATCTGAAAGGAAACTTTCTGAGAAACCGCTCTGTGATGTATGACTTCCACACACAGAGTTACATCTGTATTTCGTGGATCTCTTTGCTAGCCTTATTTCTGTGGAATCTGAGAACAGATATTTCGGATCCCTTGGAAGACTCTAGGGCCAAAGGAAATAACCTCCGAAAACAAAGGGAAAGAAGCTTTCTGAGAAACTTCTTTGTGTTCTGTGAAATCATCTCACAGAGTTACAGCTTTCCCCTCAAGAAGACTTTCGCCAAGACAGTTCTTGTGGAATTGGCAAAGTGATATTTGGAAGCCCATAGAGGGCTATGGTGAAAAAGGAAATATCCTCCGATGAAATCTGGAAAGAAGCTTTCTGAGAAACTGCTTAGTGTTCTGTTAATTCATCTCACAGAGTTAAATCTGTATTTCGTGGATCTCTTTGCTAGCCTTATTTCTGTGGAATCTGATAACAGATATTTCGGATCCCTTGGAAGACTATAGGTCCAAAGGAAATATCCTCCAATAACAAAGAGAAAGAAGGTTTCTGAGAAACTTCTTTGTGTTCTTTGAAATCATCTCACAGAGTTACAGCTTTCCCCTCAAGAAGCCTTTCGCTAAGACAGTTCTTGTGGAATTGGCAAAGTGATATTTGGAAGCCCATAGAGGGCTATGGTGAAAAAGGAAATATCCTCAGATGAAATCTGGAAAGAAGCTTTCTGAGAAACTGCTTAGTGTTCTGTTAATTCATCTCACAGAGTTACATCTGTATTTCGTCGATCTCTTTGCTAGCCTTATTTCTGTGGAATCTGAGAACAGATATTTCGGATCCCTTGGAAGACTATACGTCAAAAGGAAATATCCTCCGATAAAAAAGAGAAAGAAGCTTTCTGAGAAACTTCTTTGTGTTCTTTGAAATCATCTCACAGAGTTACAGCTTTCCCCTCAATAAGCCTTTCGCTAAGACAGTTCTTGTGGAATTGGCAAAGTGATATTTGGAAGCCCATAGAGGGCTATCGTGAAAAAGGAAATATCCTCCGATGAAATCTGGAAAGAAGCTTTCTGAGAAACTGCTTAGTGTTCTGTTAATTCATCTCACAGAGTTACATCTGTATTTCGTGGATCTCTTTGCTAGCCTTATTTCTGTGGAATCTGAGAACAGATATTTCGGATCCCTTGGAAGACTATTGGGCCAAAGGAAATATCCTCCGATAACAAAGAGAAAGAAGCTTTCTGAGAAACTTCTTTGTGTTCTGTGAAATCATCTCACACAGTTACAGCTTTCCCCTCAAGAACTCTTTCGCCAAGACAGTTCTTGTGGAATTGGCAAAGTGATATTTGGAAGCCCATAGAGGGCTAGGGTGAAAAAGGAGATATACTCAGATGAAATCCGGAAAGAAGCTTTCTGAGAAACTGCTTAGTTTTCTTCTAATTCACCTCACAGAGTTACATCTGTATTTCGTGGATCTCTTTGCTAGCCTTAATTCTGTGGAATCTGAGAACAGATATTTCGGATCCCTTGGAAGACTATAGGGCCAAAGGAAATATCCTCCAATAACAAAGAGAAAGAAGCTTTCTGAGAAACTTATTTGTGTTCTTTGAAATCATCTCACAGAGTTACAGCTTTCCCCTCAAGAAGCCTTTCGCTAAGACAGTTCTTGTGGAATTGGCAAAGTGATATTTGGAAGCCCATAGAGGGCTATCGTGAAAAAGGAAATATCCTCAGATGAAATCTGGAAAGAAGCTTTCTGAGAAACTGCTAAGTGTTCTGTTAATTCATCTCACAGTGTTAAATCTGTATTTCGTGGATCTCTTTGCTAGCCTTATTTCTGTGGAATCTGATAACAGATATTTCGGATCCCTTGGAAGACTATAGGTCCAAAGGAAATATCCTCCAATAACAAAGAGAAAGAAGGTTTCTGAGAAACTTCTTTGTGTTCTTTGAAATCATCTCACAGAGTTACAGCTTTCCCCTCAAGAAGCCTTTCGCCAAGACAGTTCTTGTGGAATTGGCCAAGTGATAATTGGAAGCCCATAGAAGGCTATGGTGAAAAAGGAAATATCCTCAGATGAAATCTGGAAAGAAGCTTTCTGAGAAACTGCTTAGTGTTCTGTTAATTCATCTCACAGAGTTACATCTGTATTTCGTCGATCTCTTTGCTAGTCTTATTTCTGTGGAATCTGAGAACAGATATTTCGCATCCCTTGGAAGACTATAGGGCCAAAGGAAATATCCTCCGATAAGAGAGAGAAAGAAGCTTTCTGAGAATCTTCTTTGTGTTCTGTGAAATCATCTCACAGAGTTTCAGCTTTCCCCTCAAGAAGCCTTTCGCTAAGACAGTTCTTGTGGAATTGGCAAAGTTATATTTGGAAGCCCATTGAGGGCTATCGTGAAAAAGGAAATATCCTCCGATGAAATCTGGAAAGAAGCTTTCTGAGAAACTGCTTAGTGTTCTGTTAATTCATCTCACAGAGTTACATCTGTATTTCGTGGATCTCTTTGCTAGCCTTATTTCTGTGGAATCTGAAAACAGATATTTCGGATCCCTTGGAAGACTATAGGTCCAAAGGAAATATCCTCCAATAACAAAGAGAAAGAAGGTTTCTGAGAAACTTCTTTGTGTTCTTTGAAATCAACTCACAGAGTTACAGCTTTCCCCTCAAGAAGCCTTTCGCTAAGACAGTTCTTGTGGAATTGGCAAAGTGATATTTGGAAGCCCATAGAGGGCTATGGTGAAAAAGGAAATATCCTCAGATGAAATCTGGAAAGAAACTTTCTGAGAAACTGCTTAGTGTTTTGTTAATTCATCTCACAGAGTTACATCTGTATTTCGTCGATCTCTTGCTAGCCTTATTTCTGTGGAATCAGAGAATAGATATTTCGCATCCCTTGGAAGACTATAGGGCCAAAGGAAATATCCTCCGATAACAGAGAGAAAGAAGCTTTCTGAGAAACTTCTTTGTGTTCTGTGAAATCATCTCACTGAGTTACAGCTTTCCCCTCAAGAAGCCTTTCGCTAAGACAGTTCTTGTGGAATTGGCAAAGTGATATTTGGAAGCCCATAGAGGGCTATCGTGAATAAGGAAATATCCTCCGATGAAATCTGGAAAGAAGCTTTCTGAGAAACTGCTTAGTGTTCTGTTAATTCATCTCACAGAGTTAAATCTGTATTTCGTGGATCTCTTTGCTAGCCTTATTTCTGTGGAATCTGATAACAGATATTTCGGATCCCTTGGAAGACTATAGGTCCAAAGGAAATATCCTCCAATAACAAAGAGAAAGAAGGTTTCTGAGAAACTTCTTTGTGTTCTTTGAAATCATCTCACAGAGTTACAGCTTTCCCCTCAAGAAGCCTTTCGCTAAGACAGTTCTTGTGGAATTGGCAAAGTGATATTTGGAAGCCCATAGAGGGCTATGGTGAAAAAGGAAATATCCTCAGATGAAATCTGGAAAGAAGCTTTCTGAGAAACTGCTTACTGTTCTGTTAATTCATCTCACAGAGTTACATCTGTATTTCGTCGATCTCTTTGCTAGCCTTATTTCTGTGGAATCTGAGAACAGATATTTCGGATCCCTTGGAAGACTATAGGTCAAAAGGAAATATCCTCCGATAAAAAAGAGAAAGAAGCTTTCTGAGAAACTTCTTTGTGTTCTTTGAAATCATCTCACAGAGTTACAGATTTCCCCTCAATAAGCCTTTCGCTAAGACAGTTCTTGTGGAATTGGCAAAGTGATATTTGGAAGCCCATAGAGGGCTATCGTGAAAAAGGAAATATCCTCCGATGAAATCTGGAAACAAGCTTTCTGAGAAACTGCTTAGTGTTCTGTTAATTCATCTCACAGAGTTACATCTGTATTTCGTGGATCTCTTTGCTAGCCTTATTTCTGTGGAATCTGAGAACAGATATTTCGGATCCCTTGGAAGACTATTGGGCCAAAGGAAATATCCTCCGATAACAAAGAGAAAGAAGCTTTCTGAGAAACTTCTTTGTGTTCTGTGAAATCATCTCACACAGTTACAGCTTTCCCCTCAAGAACTCTTTCGCCAAGACAGTTCTTGTGGAATTGGCAAAGTGATATTTGGAAGCCCATAGAGGGCTAGGGTGAAAAAGGAGATATACTCAGATGAAATCCGGAAAGAAGCTTTCTGAGAAACTGCTTAGTTTTCTGCTAATTCACCTCACAGAGTTACACCTGTATTTCGTGGATCTCTTTGCTAGCCTTAATTCTGTGGAATCTGAGAACAGATATTTCGGATCCCTTGGAAGACTATAGGGCCAAAGGAAATATCCTCCAATAACAAAGAGAAAGAAGCTTTCTGAGAAACTTATTTGTGTTCTTTGAAATCATCTCACAGAGTTACAGCTTTCCCCTCAATAAGCCTTTCGCTAAGACAGTTCTTGTGGAATTGGCAAAGTGATATTTGGAAGCCCATAGAGGGCTATCGTGAAAAAGGAAATATCCTCCGATGAAATCTGGAAAGAAGCTTTCTGAGAAACTGCTTAGTGTTCTGTTAATTCATCTCACAGAGTTACATCTGTATTTCGTGGATCTCTTTGCTAGCCTTATTTCTGTGGAATCTGAGAACAGATATTTCGGATCCCTTGGAAGACTATTGGGCCAAAGGAAATATCCTCCGATAACAAAGAGAAAGAAGCTTTCTGAGAAACTTCTTTGTGTTCTGTGAAATCATCTCACACAGTTACAGCTTTCCCCTCAAGAACTCTTTCGCCAAGACAGTTCTTGTGGAATTGGCAAAGTGATATTTGGAAGCCCATAGAGGGCTAGGGTGAAAAAGGAGATATACTCAGATGAAATCCGGAAAGAAGCTTTCTGAGAAACTGCTTAGTTTTCTTCTAATTCACCTCACAGAGTTACATCTGTATTTCGTGGATCTCTTTGCTAGCCTTAATTCTGTGGAATCTGAGAACAGATATTTCGGATCCCTTGGAAGACTATAGGGCCAAAGGAAATATCCTCCAATAACAAAGAGAAAGAAGCTTTCTGAGAAACTTATTTGTGTTCTTTGAAATCATCTCACAGAGTTACAGCTTTCCCCTCAAGAAGCCTTTCGCTAAGACAGTTCTTGTGGAATTGGCAAAGTGATATTTGGAAGCCCATAGAGGGCTATCGTGAAAAAGGAAATATCCTCAGATGAAATCTGGAAAGAAGCTTTCTGAGAAACTGCTAAGTGTTCTGTTAATTCATCTCACAGTGTTAAATCTGTATTTCGTGGATCTCTTTGCTAGCCTTATTTCTGTGGAATCTGATAACAGATATTTCGGATCCCTTGGAAGACTATAGGTCCAAAGGAAATATCCTCCAATAACAAAGAGAAAGAAGGTTTCTGAGAAACTTCTTTGTGTTCTTTGAAATCATCTCACAGAGTTACAGCTTTCCCCTCAAGAAGCCTTTCGCCAAGACAGTTCTTGTGGAATTGGCCAAGTGATAATTGGAAGCCCATAGAAGGCTATGGTGAAAAAGGAAATATCCTCAGATGAAATCTGGAAAGAAGCTTTCTGAGAAACTGCTTAGTGTTCTGTTAATTCATCTCACAGAGTTACATCTGTATTTCGTCGATCTCTTTGCTAGTCTTATTTCTGTGGAATCTGAGAACAGATATTTCGCATCCCTTGGAAGACTATAGGGCCAAAGGAAATATCCTCCGATAAGAGAGAGAAAGAAGCTTTCTGAGAATCTTCTTTGTGTTCTGTGAAATCATCTCACAGAGTTTCAGCTTTCCCCTCAAGAAGCCTTTCGCTAAGACAGTTCTTGTGGAATTGGCAAAGTTATATTTGGAAGCCCATTGAGGGCTATCGTGAAAAAGGAAATATCCTCCGATGAAATCTGGAAAGAAGCTTTCTGAGAAACTGCTTAGTGTTCTGTTAATTCATCTCACAGAGTTACATCTGTATTTCGTGGATCTCTTTGCTAGCCTTATTTCTGTGGAATCTGAAAACAGATATTTCGGATCCCTTGGAAGACTATAGGTCCAAAGGAAATATCCTCCAATAACAAAGAGAAAGAAGGTTTCTGAGAAACTTCTTTGTGTTCTTTGAAATCAACTCACAGAGTTACAGCTTTCCCCTCAAGAAGCCTTTCGCTAAGACAGTTCTTGTGGAATTGGCAAAGTGATATTTGGAAGCCCATAGAGGGCTATGGTGAAAAAGGAAATATCCTCAGATGAAATCTGGAAAGAAACTTTCTGAGAAACTG
Source organism: Macaca nemestrina (assembly GCF_043159975.1). Classification (NCBI taxonomy): domain Eukaryota; kingdom Metazoa; phylum Chordata; class Mammalia; order Primates; family Cercopithecidae; genus Macaca; species Macaca nemestrina. The sequence continues at coordinate 70,249,780 of NC_092126.1, forward strand.
CTTAGTGTTTTGTTAATTCATCTCACAGAGTTACATCTGTATTTCGTCGATCTCTTGCTAGCCTTATTTCTGTGGAATCAGAGAATAGATATTTCGCATCCCTTGGAAGACTATAGGGCCAAAGGAAATATCCTCCGATAACAGAGAGAAAGAAGCTTTCTGAGAAACTTCTTTGTGTTCTGTGAAATCATCTCACTGAGTTACAGCTTTCCCCTCAAGAAGCCTTTCGCTAAGACAGTTCTTGTGGAATTGGCAAAGTGATATTTGGAAGCCCATAGAGGGCTATCGTGAATAAGGAAATATCCTCCGATGAAATCTGGAAAGAAGCTTTCTGAGAAACTGCTTAGTGTTCTGTTAATTCATCTCACAGAGTTAAATCTGTATTTCGTGGATCTCTTTGCTAGCCTTATTTCTGTGGAATCTGATAACAGATATTTCGGATCCCTTGGAAGACTATAGGTCCAAAGGAAATATCCTCCAATAACAAAGAGAAAGAAGGTTTCTGAGAAACTTCTTTGTGTTCTTTGAAATCATCTCACAGAGTTACAGCTTTCCCCTCAAGAAGCCTTTCGCTAAGACAGTTCTTGTGGAATTGGCAAAGTGATATTTGGAAGCCCATAGAGGGCTATGGTGAAAAAGGAAATATCCTCAGATGAAATCTGGAAAGAAGCTTTCTGAGAAACTGCTTACTGTTCTGTTAATTCATCTCACAGAGTTACATCTGTATTTCGTCGATCTCTTTGCTAGCCTTATTTCTGTGGAATCTGAGAACAGATATTTCGGATCCCTTGGAAGACTATAGGTCAAAAGGAAATATCCTCCGATAAAAAAGAGAAAGAAGCTTTCTGAGAAACTTCTTTGTGTTCTTTGAAATCATCTCACAGAGTTACAGCTTTCCCCTCAATAAGCCTTTCGCTAAGACAGTTCTTGTGGAATTGGCAAAGTGATATTTGGAAGCCCATAGAGGGCTATCGTGAAAAAGGAAATATCCTCCGATGAAATCTGGAAACAAGCTTTCTGAGAAACTGCTTAGTGTTCTGTTAATTCATCTCACAGAGTTACATCTGTATTTCGTGGATCTCTTTGCTAGCCTTATTTCTGTGGAATCTGAGAACAGATATTTCGGATCCCTTGGAAGACTATTGGGCCAAAGGAAATATCCTCCGATAACAAAGAGAAAGAAGCTTTCTGAGAAACTTCTTTGTGTTCTGTGAAATCATCTCACACAGTTACAGCTTTCCCCTCAAGAACTCTTTCGCCAAGACAGTTCTTGTGGAATTGGCAAAGTGATATTTGGAAGCCCATAGAGGGCTAGGGTGAAAAAGGAGATATACTCAGATGAAATCCGGAAAGAAGCTTTCTGAGAAACTGCTTAGTTTTCTGCTAATTCACCTCACAGAGTTACACCTGTATTTCGTGGATCTCTTTGCTAGCCTTAATTCTGTGGAATCTGAGAACAGATATTTCGGATCCCTTGGAAGACTATAGGGCCAAAGGAAATATCCTCCAATAACAAAGAGAAAGAAGCTTTCTGAGAAACTTATTTGTGTTCTTTGAAATCATCTCACAGAGTTACAGCTTTCCCCTCAAGAAGCCTTTCGCTAAGACAGTTCTTGTGGAATTGGCAAAGTGATATTTGGAAGCCCATAGAGGGCTATCGTGAAAAAGGAAATATCCTCAGATGAAATCTGGAAAGAAGCTTTCTGAGAAACTGCTAAGTGTTCTGTTAATTCATCTCACAGTGTTAAATCTGTATTTCGTGGTTCTCTTTGCTAGCCTTATTTCTGTGGAATCTGATAACAGATATTTCTGATCCCTTGGAAGACTATAGGTCCAAAGGAAATATCCTCCAATAACAAAGAGAAAGAAGGTTTCTGAGAAACTTCTTTGTGTTCTTTGAAATCATCTCACAGAGTTACAGCTTTCCCCTCAAGAAGCCTTTCGCTAAGACAGTTCTTGTGGAATTGGCAAAGTGATATTTGGAAGCCCATAGAGGGCTATGGTGAAAAAGGAAATATCCTCTGATGAAATCTGGAAAGAAGCTTTCTGAGAAACTGCTTAGTGTTCTGTTAATTCATCTCACAGAGTTACATCTGTATTTCGTCGATCTCTTTGCTAGCCTTATTTCTGTGGAATCTGAGAACAGATATTTCGGATCCCTTGGAAGACTATAGGTCAAAAGGAAATATCCTCCGATAAAAAAGAGAAAGAAGCTTTCTGAGAAACTTCTTTGTGTTCTTTGAAATCATCTCACAGAGTTACAGCTTTCCCCTCAATAAGCCTTTCGCTAAGACAGTTCTTGTGGAATTGGCAAAGTGATATTTGGAAGCCCATAGAGGGCTATCGTGAAAAAGGAAATATCCTCCGATGAAATCTGGAAACAAGCTTTCTGAGAAACTGCTTAGTGTTCTGTTAATTCATCTCACAGAGTTACATCTGTATTTCGTGGATCTCTTTGCTAGCCTTATTTCTGTGGAATCTGAGAACAGATATTTCGGATCCCTTGGAAGACTATTGGGCCAAAGGAAATATCCTCCGATAACAAAGAGAAAGAAGCTTTCTGAGAAACTTCTTTGTGTTCTGTGAAATCATCTCACACAGTTACAGCTTTCCCCTCAAGAACTCTTTAGCCAAGACAGTTCTTGTGGAATTGGCAAAGTGATATTTGGAAGCCCATAGAGGGCTAGGGTGAAAAAGGAGATATACTCAGATGAAATCCGGAAAGAAGCTTTCTGAGAAACTGCTTAGTTTTCTGCTAATTCAACTCACAGAGTTACATCTGTATTTCGTGGATCTCTTTGCTAGCCTTAATTCTGTGGAATCTGAGAACAGATATTTCGGAACCCTTGGAAGACTATAGGGCCAAAGGAAATATCCTCCAATAACAAAGAGAAAGAAGCTTTCTGAGAAACTTATTTGTGTTCTTTGAAATCATCTCACAGAGTTACAGCTTTCCCCTCAAGAAGCCTTTCGCTAAGACAGTTCTTGTGGAATTGGCAAAGTGATATTTGGAAGCCCATAGAGGGCTATCGTGAAAAAGGAAATATCCTCAGATGAAATCTGGAAAGAAGCTTTCTGAGAAACTGCTAAGTGTTCTGTTAATTCATCTCACAGTGTTAAATCTGTATTTCGTGGTTCTCTTTGCTAGCCTTATTTCTGTGGAATCTGATAACAGATATTTCGGATCCCTTGGAAGACTATAGGTCCAAAGGAAATATCCTCCAATAACAAAGAGAAAGAAGGTTTCTGAGAAACTTCTTTGTGTTCTTTGAAATCATCTCACAGAGTTACAGCTTTCCCCTCAAGAAGCCTTTCGCCAAGAAAGTTCTTGTGGAATTGGCCAAGTGATAATTGGAAACCCATAGAAGGCTATGGTGAAAAAGGAAATATCCTCAGATGAAATCTGGAAAGAAGCTTTCTGAGAAACTGCTTAGTGTTCTGTTAATTCATCTCACAGAGTTACATCTGTATTTCGTCGATCTCTTTGCTAGTCTTATTTCTGTGGAATCTGAGAACAGATATTTCGCATCCCTTGGAAGACTATAGGGCCAAAGGAAATATCCTCCGATAAGAGAGAGAAAGAAGCTTTCTGAGAAACTTCTTTGTGTTCTGTGAAATCATCTCACAGAGTTTCAGCTTTCCCCTCAAGAAGCCTTTCGCTAAGACAGTTCTTGTGGAATTGGCAAAGTTATATTTGGAAGCCCATAGAGGGCTATCGTGAAAAAGGAAATATCCTCCGATGAAATCTGGAAAGAAGCTTTCTGAGAAACTGTTTAGTGTTCTGTTAATTCATCTCACAGAGTTACATCTGTATTTCGTGGATCTCCTTGCTAGCCTTATTTCTGTGGAATCTGATAACAGATATTTCGGATCCCTTGGAAGACTATAGGTCCAAAGGAAATATCCTCCAATAACAAAGAGAAAGAAGGTTTCTGAGAAACTTCTTTGTGTTCTTTGAAATCATCTCACAGAGTTACAGCTTTCCCCTCAAGAAGCCTTTCGCTAAGACAGTTCTTGTGGAATTGGCAAAGTGATATTTGGAAGCCCATAGAGGGCTATGGTGAAAAAGGAAATATCCTCAGATGAAATCTGGAAAGAAGCTTTCTGAGAAACTGCTTAGTGTTCTGTTAATTCATCTCACAGAGTTACATCTGTATTTCGTCGATCTCTTTGCTAGCCTTATTTCTGTGGAATCTGAGAACAGATATTTCGGATCCCTTGGAAGACTATAGGTCAAAAGGAAATATCCTCCGATAAAAAAGAGAAAGAAGCTTTCTGAGAAACTTCTTTGTGTTCTTTGAAATCATCTCACAGAGTTACAGCTTTCCCCTCAATAAGCCTTTCGCTAAGACAGTTCTTGTGGAATTGGCAAAGTGATATTTGGAAGCCCATAGAGGGCTATCGTGAAAAAGGAAATATCCTCCGATGAAATCTGGAAACAAGCTTTCTGAGAAACTGCTTAGTGTTCTGTTAATTCATCTCACAGAGTTACATCTGTATTTCGTGGATCTCTTTGCTAGCCTTATTTCTGTGGAATCTGAGAACAGATATTTCGGATCCCTTGGAAGACTATTGGGCCAAAGGAAATATCCTCCGATAACAAAGAGAAAGAAGCTTTCTGAGAAACTTCTTTGTGTTCTGTGAAATCATCTCAGACAGTTACAGCTTTCCCCTCAAGAACTCTTTCTCCAAGACAGTTCTTGTGGAATTGGCAAAGTGATATTTGGAAGCCCATAGAGGGCTAGGGTGAAAAAGGAGATATACTAAGATGAAATCCGGAAAGAAGCTTTCTGAGAAACTGCTTAGTTTTCTGCTAATTCACCTCACAGAGTTACATCTGTATTTCGTGGATCTCTTTGCTAGCCTTAATTCTGTGGAATCTGAGAACAGATATTTCGGATCCCTTGGAAGACTATAGGGCCAAAGGAAATATCCTCCAATAACAAAGAGAAAGAAGCTTTCTGAGAAACTTATTTGTGTTCTTTGAAATCATCTCACAGAGTTACAGCTTTCCCCTCAAGAAGCCTTTCGCTAAGACAGTTCTTGTGGAATTGGCAAAGTGATATTTGGAAGCCCATAGAGGGCTATCGTGAAAAAGGAAATATCCTCAGATGAAATCTGGAAAGAAGCTTTCTGAGAAACTGCTAAGTGTTCTGTTAATTCATCTCAAAGTGTTAAATCTGTATTTCGTGGTTCTCTTTGCTAGCCTTATTTCTGTGGAATCTGATAACAGATATTTCGGATCCCTTGGAAGACTATAGGTCCAAAGGAAATATCCTCCAATAACAAAGAGAAAGAAGGTTTCTGAGAAACTTCTTTGTGTTCTTTGAAATCATCTCACAGAGTTACAGCTTTCCCCTCAAGAAGCCTTTCGCTAAGACAGTTCTTGTGGAATTGGCAAAGTGATATTTGGAAGCCCATAGAGGGCTATGGTGAAAAAGGAAATATCCTCAGATGAAATCTGGAAAGAAGCTTTCTGAGAAACTGCTTAGTGTTCTGTTAATTCATCTCACAGAGTTACATCTGTATTTCCTCGATCTCTTTGCTAGCCTTATTTCTGTGGAATCTGAGAACAGATATTTCGGATCCCTTGGAAGACTATAGGTCAAAAGGAAATATCCTCCGATAAAAAAGAGAAAGAAGCTTTCTGAGAAACTTCTTTGTGTTCTTTGAAATCATCTCACAGAGTTACAGCTTTCCCCTCAATAAGCCTTTCGCTAAGACAGTTCTTGTGGAATTGGCAAAGTGATATTTGGAAGCCCATAGAGGGCTATCGTGAAAAAGGAAATATCCTCCGATGAAATGTGGAAACAAGCTTTCTGAGAAACTGCTTAGTGTTCTGTTAATTCATCTCACAGAGTTACATCTGTATTTCGTGGATCTCTTTGCTAGCCTTATTTCTGTGGAATCTGAGAACAGATATTTCGGATCCCTTGGAAGACTATTGGGCCAAAGGAAATATCCTCCGATAACAAAGAGAAAGAAGCTTTCTGAGAAACTTCTTTGTGTTCTGTGAAATCATCTCACAGAGTTTAGCTTTCCCCTCAGGAAGACTTTCGCTAAGACAGTTCTTGTGGAATTGGCAAAGTGATATTTGGAAGCCCATAGAGGGCTATGGTGAAAAAGAAAATATCCTCAGATGAAATCTGTAAAGAAGCTTTCTGAGAAACTGCTTAGTGTTCTGTTAATTCATCTCACAGAGTTACATCTGTATTTCGTCGATCTCTTTGCTAGCCTTATTTCTGTGGAATCTGAGAACAGATATTTCGCATCCCTTGGAAGACTGTAGGGCCAAAGGAAATATCCTCCGATAACAGAGAGAAAGAAGCTTTCTGAGAAACTTCTTTGTGTTCTGTGAAATCATCTCACAGAGTTACAGCTTTCCCCTCAAGAAGCCTTTCGCCAAGACAGTTCTTCTGGAATTGGCAGAGTGATATTTGGAAGGCCATAGAGGGCTATGGTGAAAAAGGAAATATCCTCAGATGAAATCTGGAAAGAAGCTTTCTGAGACACTGCTTAGTGTTCTGTTAATTCATCTAACAGAGTTACATCTGTATTTCGTGGATCTCTTTGCTAGCCTTATTTCTGTGGAATCTGAGAACAGATATTTCGGATCCCTTGGAAGACTATAGGGCCAAAGGAAATATCCTCCGATAACAAAGAGAAAGAAGCTTTCTGAGAAACTTCTTTGTGTTCTGTGAAATCATCTCACAGAGTTACAGCTTTCCCCTCAAGAAGCCTTTCGATAAGACATTTGTTGTGGAATTGGCAAAGTGATATTTGGAAGCCCATAGAGGGCTATGGTGAAAAAGGAAATATCCTCAGATGAAATCTGGAAAGAAGCTTTCTGAGAAACTGCTTAGTGTTCTGTTAATTCATCTCACAGAGTTACATCTGTATTTCGTGGATCTCTTTGCTAGCCTTATTTCTGTGGAATCTGATAACAGATATTTCGGATCCCTTTGAAGACTATAGGGCCAAAGGAAATATCCTCCGATAACAAAGAGAAAGAAGCTTTCTGAGAAACTTCTTTGTGTTCTTTGAAATCATCTCACAGAGTTACAGCTTTCCCCTCAAGAAGCCTTTCGCTAAGACAGTTCTTGTAGAATTGGCAAAGTGATATTTGGAAGCCCATAGAGGGCTATGGTGAAAAAGGAAATATCCTCCGATGAAATCTGGAAAGAAGCTTTCTGAGAAACTGCTTAGTGTTCTGTTAATTCATCTCACAGAGTTACATCTGTATTTCGTGGATCTCTTTGCTAGCCTCATTTCTGTGGAATCTGAGAACAGATATTTCGGATCCCTTGGAAGACTATAGGGCCAAAGGAAATATCCTCTGATAACAAAGAGAAAGAAGCTTTCTGAGAAACTTCTTTGTGTTCTGTTAAATCATTTCACAGAGTTACAGCTTTCCCCTCAAGAAGCCTTTCGTTAAGACAGTTCTTGTGGAATTGGCAAAGTGATAATTGGAAGCCCATAGAGGGCTATGGTGAAAAAGGAAATATCCTCAGATGAAATCTGGAAAGAAGCTTTCTGAGAAACTGCCTAGTGTTCTGTTAATTCATCTCACAGAGTTACATCTGTATTTCGTGGATCTCTTTGCTAGGCTTATTTCTGTGGAATCTGAGAACAGATATTTCGGATCCCTTGGAAGACTATAGGGCCAAAGGAAATATCCTCCGATAACAAAGAGAAAGAAGCTTTCTGAGAAACTTGTTTGTGTTCTTTGAAATCATCTCACAGAGTTACAGCTTTCCCCTCAAGAAGCCTTTCGCGAAGACAGTTCTGGTGGAATTGGCTAAGTGATATTTGGAACCCCTAGAGGGCTATGGTGAAAAAGGAAATATCCTCCGATGAAATCTGGAAAGAAGCTTTCTGAGAAACTGCTTAGTGTTCTGTTAATTCATCTCACAGAGTTACATCTGTATTTCGTCGATCTCTTTGCTAGCCTTATTTCTGTGGAATCTGAGAACAGATATTTCGGATCCCTTGGAAGACTATAGGGCCAAAGGAAATATCCTCCGATAACAAAGAGAAAGAAGCTTTCTGAGAAACTTCTTTGTGTTCTTTGAAATCATCTCACAGAGTTACAGCTTTCCCCTTAAGAAGCCTTTCGCTAAGACAGTTCTTGTGGAATTGGCAAAGTGATATTTGGAAGCCCATAGAGGGCTATGGTGAAAAAGGAAATATCCTCAGATGAAATCAGGAAAGAAGCTTTCTGAGAAACTGCTTAGTGTTCTGTTAATTCATCTCACAGAGTTACATCTGTATTTCGTGGATCTCTTTGCTAGCCTTATTTCTGTGGAATCTGAGAACAGATATTTCGGATCCCTTGGAAGACTATAGGGCCAAAGGAAATATCCTCCGATAACAAAGTGTAAGAAGCTTTCAGAGAAACTTCTTTGTGTTCTGTGAAATCATCTCACAGAGTTACAGCTATCCCCTCAAGAAGCCTTTCGCCAAGACAGTTCTTGTGGAATTGGCAAAGTGATATTTGGAAGCCCATAGAGGGCTATGGTGAAAAAGAAAATATCCTCCGATGAAATCTGGAAAGAAGCTTTCTGAGAAACTGCTTAGTGATCTGTTAACTCATCTCACAGAGTTACATGTGTATTTCGTGGATCTCTTTGCTAGCCTCATTTCTGTGGAATCTGAGAACAGATATTTCGGATCCCTTGGAAGACTATAGGGCCAAAGGAAATATCCTCTGATAACAAAGAGAAAGAAGCTTTCTGAGAAACTTCTTTGTGTTCTGTTAAATCATTTCACAGAGTTACAGCTTTCCCCTCAAGAAGCCTTTCGATAAGACAGTTCTTGTGGAATTGGCAAAGTGATAATTGGAAGCCCATAGAGGGCTATGGTGAAAAAGGAAATATCCTCAGATGAAATCTGGAAAGAAGCTTTCTGAGAAACTGCTTAGTGTTCTGTTAATTCATCTCACAGAATTACATCTGTATTTCGTGGATCTCTTTGCTAGCCTTATTTCTGTGGAATCTGAGAACAGATATTTCGGATCCCTTGGAAGACTATAGGGCCAAAGGAAATATCCTCTGATAACAAAGAGAAAGAAGCTTTCTGAGAAACTTCTTTGTGTTCTGTTAAATCATCTCACAGAGTTACAGCTTTCCCCTCAAGAAGCCTTTCGCCAAGACAGTTCTTGTGGAATTGGCCAAGTGATAATTGGAAGCCCATAGAGGGCTATGGTGAAAAAGGAAATATCCTCAGATGAAATCTGGAAAGAAGCTTTCTGAGAAACTGCTTAGTGTTCTGTTAATTCATCTCACAGAGTTACATCTGTATTTCGTCGATCTCTTTGCTAGCCTTATTTCTGTGGAATCTGAGAACAGATATTTCAGATCCCTTGGAAGACTATAGGGCCAAAGGAAATATCCTCCGATAACAAAGAGAAAGAAGCTTTCTGAGAAACTTCTTTGTGTTCTTTGAAATCATCTCACAGAGTTACAGCTTTCCCCTCAAGAAGCCTTTCGCGAAGACAGTTCTGGTGGAATTGGCTAAGTGATATTTGGAACCCCTAGAGGGCTATGGTGAAAAAGGAAATATCCTCCGATGAAATCTGGAAAGAAGCTTTCTGAGAAACTGCTTAGTGTTCTGTTAATTCATCTCACAGAGTTACATCTGTATTTCGTCGATCTCTTTGCTAGCCTTATTTCTGTGGAATCTGAGAACAGATATTTCGGATCCCTTGGAAGACTATAGGGCCAAAGGAAATATCCTCCGATAACAAAGAGAAAGAAGCTTTCTGAGAAACTTCTTTGTGTTCTTTGAAATCATCTCACAGAGTTACAGCTTTCCCCTTAAGAAGCCTTTCGCTAAGACAGTTCTTGTGGAATTGGCAAAGTGATATTTGGAAGCCCATAGAGGGCTATGGTGAAAAAGGAAATATCCTCAGATGAAATCAGGAAAGAAGCTTTCTGAGAAACTGCTTAGTGTTCTGTTAATTCATCTCACAGAGTTACATCTGTATTTCGTGGATCTCTTTGCTAGCCTTATTTCTGTGGAATCTGAGAACAGATATTTCGGATCCCTTGGAAGACTATAGGGCCAAAGGAAATATCCTCCGATAACAAAGTGTAAGAAGCTTTCAGAGAAACTTCTTTGTGTTCTGTGAAATCATCTCACAGAGTTACAGCTTTCCCCTCAAGAAGCCTTTCGCCAAGACAGTTCTTGTGGAATTGGCAAAGTGATATTTGGAAGCCCATAGAGGGCTATGGTGAAAAAGAAAATATCCTCCGATGAAATCTGGAAAGAAGCTTTCTGAGAAACTGCTTAGTGATCTGTTAACTCATCTCACAGAGTTACATGTGTATTTCGTGGATCTCTTTGCTAGCCTCATTTCTGTGGAATCTGAGAACAGATATTTCGGATCCCTTGGAAGACTATAGGGCCAAAGGAAATATCCTCTGATAACAAAGAGAAAGAAGCTTTCTGAGAAACTTCTTTGTGTTCTGTTAAATCATTTCACAGAGTTACAGCTTTCCCCTCAAGAAGCCTTTCGATAAGACAGTTCTTGTGGAATTGGCAAAGTGATAATTGGAAGCCCATAGAGGGCTATGGTGAAAAAGGAAATATCCTCAGATGAAATCTGGAAAGAAGCTTTCTGAGAAACTGCTTAGTGTTCTGTTAATTCATCTCACAGAATTACATCTGTATTTCGTGGATCTCTTTGCTAGCCTTATTTCTGTGGAATCTGAGAACAGATATTTCGGATCCCTTGGAAGACTATAGGGCCAAAGGAAATATCCTCTGATAACAAAGAGAAAGAAGCTTTCTGAGAAACTTCTTTGTGTTCTGTTAAATCATCTCACAGAGTTACAGCTTTCCCCTCAAGAAGCCTTTCGCCAAGACAGTTCTTGTGGAATTGGCCAAGTGATAATTGGAAGCCCATAGAGGGCTATGGTGAAAAAGGAAATATCCTCAGATGAAATCTGGAAAGAAGCTTTCTGAGAAACTGCTTAGTGTTCTGTTAATTCATCTCACAGAGTTACATCTGTATTTCGTCGATCTCTTTGCTAGCCTTATTTCTGTGGAATCTGAGAACAGATATTTCAGATCCCTTGGAAGACTATAGGGCCAAAGGAAATATCCTCCGATAACAAAGAGAAAGAAGCTTTCTGAGAAACTTGTTTGTGTTCTTTGAAATCATCTCACAGAGTTACAGCTTTCCCCTCAAGAAGCCTTTCGCCAAGACAGTTCTTGTGGAATTGGCTAAGTGATATTTGGAACCCCTAGAGGGCTATGGTGAAAAAGGAAATATCCTCCGATGAAATCTGGAAAGAAGCTTTCTGAGAAACTGCTTAGTGTTCTGTTAATTCATCTCACAGAGTTACATCTGTATTTCGTCGATCTCTTTGCTAGCCTTATTTCTGTGGAATCTGAGAACAGATATTTCGGATCCCTTGGAAGACTATAGGGCCAAAGGAAATATCTTCCGATAACAAAGAGAAAGAAGCTTTCTGAGAAACTTCTTTGTGTTCTTTGAAATCATCTCACAGAGTTACAGCTTTCCCCTTAAGAAGCCTTTCGCTAAGACAGTTCTTGTGGAATTGGCAAAGTGATATTTGGAAGCCCATAGAGGGCTATGGTGAAAAAGGAAATATCCTCAGATGAAATCTGGAAAGAAGCTTTCTGAGAAACTGCTTAGTGTTCTGTTAATTCATCTCACAGAGTTACATCTGTATTTCGTGGATCTCTTTGCTAGCCTTATTTCTGTGGAATCTGAGAACAGATATTTCGGATCCCTTGGAAGACTATAGGGCCAAAGGAAATATCCTCCGAAAACAAAGAGTAAGACGCTTTCTGAGAAACTTCTTTGTGTTCTTTGAAATCATCTCACAGAGTTACAGCTTTCCCCTCAAGAAGCCTTTCGCCAAGACAGTTCTTGTGGAATTGGCAAAGTGATATTTGGAAGCCCATAGAGGGCTATGGTGAAAAAGAAAATATCCTCAGATGAAATCTGGAAAGAAGCTTTCTGAGAAACTGCTTAGTGTTCTGTTAATTCATCTCACAGAGTTACATCTGTATTTCGTCGATCTCTTTGCTAGCCTTATTTCTGTGGAATCTAAGAACAGATATTTCGCATCCCTTGGAAGACTGTAGGTCCAAAGGAAATATCCTCTGATAACAGAGAGAAAGAAGCTTTCTGAGAAACTTCTTTGTGTTCTGTGAAATCATCTCACAGAGTTACAGCCTTCCCCTCAAGAAGCCTTTCGCCAAGACAGTTCTTCTGGAATTGGCAGAGTGATATTTGGAAGGCCATAGAGGGCTATGGTAAAAAAGGAAATATCCTCAGATGAAATCTGGAAAGACGCTTTCTGAGAAACTGCTTAGTGGTCTGTTAATTCATCTCACAGAGTTACATCTGTATTTCGGGATCTCTTTGCTAGCCTTATTTCTGTGGAATCTGAGAACAGATATTTCGGATCCCTTGGTACACTATAGGGCCAAAGGAAATATCCTCCGATAACAAAGAGAAAGAAGCTTTCTGAGAAACTTCTTTGTGTTCTTTGAAATCATCTCACAGAGTTACAGCTTTCCCCTCCAGAAGCCTTTCGCCAAGACAGGTCTTGTGGAATTGGCTAAGTGATATTTGGAACCCCTAGAGGGCTATGGTGAAAAAGGAAATATCCTTAGAAGAAATCTGGAGAGAAGCTTTCTGAGAAACTGCTTAGTGTTTTGTTAATTCATCTCACAGAGTTACATCTGTATTTCGTGGATCTCTTAGCTAGCCTTATTTCTGTGGAATCTGAGAACAGATATTTCGGATCCCTTGGAAGACTATAGGTCCAAAGGAAATATCCTCTGACAACAAAGAGAAAGAAGCTTTCTGAGAAACTTCTTTGTGTTCTTTGAAATCATCTCACAGAGTTACAGCTTTCCCCTCAAGAAGCCTTTCGCCAAGACAGTTCTGGTGGAATTGGCTAAGTGATATTTGGAACCCCTAGAGAGCTATGGTGAAAAAGGAAATATCCTCCGATGAAATCTGGAAAGAAGCTTTCTGAGAAACTGCTTAGTGTTCTGTTAATTCATCTCACAGAGTTACATCTGTATTTCGTCGATCTCTTTGCTAGCCTTATTTCTGTGGAATCTGAGAACAGATATTTCGGATCCCTTGGAAGACTATAGGGCCAAAGGAAATATCCTCCGATAACAAAGAGAAAGAAGCTTTCGGAGAAACTTCTTTGTGTTCTTTGAAATCATCTCACAGAGTTACAGCTTTCCCCTTAAGAAGCCTTTCGCTAAGACAGTTCTTGTGGAATTGGCAAAGTGATATTTGGAAGCCCATAGAGGGCTATGGTGAAAAAGGAAATATCCTCAGATGAAATCTGGAAAGAAGCTTTCTGAGAAACTGCTTAGTGTTCTGTTAATTCATCTCACAGAGTTACATCTGTATTTCGTGGATCTCTTTGCTAGCCTCATTTCTGTGGAATCTGAGAACAGATATTTCGGATCCCTTGGAAGACTATAGGGCCAAAGGAAATATCCTCTGATAACAAAGAGAAAGAAGCTTTCTGAGAAACTTCTTTGTGTTCTGTTAAATCATTTCACAGAGTTACAGCTTTCCCCTCAAGAAGCCTTTCGATAAGACAGTTCTTGTGGAATTGGCAAAGTGATAATTGGAAGCCCATAGAGGGCTATGGTGAAAAAGGAAATATCCTCAGATGAAATCTGGAAAGAAGCTTTCTGAGAAACTGCTTAGTGTTCTGTTAATTCATCTCACAGAATTACATCTGTATTTCGTGGATCTCTTTGCTAGCCTTATTTCTGTGGAATCTGAGAACAGATATTTCGGATCCCTTGGAAGACTATAGGGCCAAAGGAAATATCCTCTGATAACAAAGAGAAAGAAGCTTTCTGAGAAACTTCTTTGTGTTCTGTTAAATCATCTCACAGAGTTACAGCTTTCCCCTCAAGAAGCCTTTCGCCAAGACAGTTCTTGTGGAATTGGCAAAGTGATATTTGGCAGCCCATAGAGGGCTATGGTGAAAAAGGAAATATCCTCAGATGAAATCTGGAAAGAAGCTTTCTGAGAAACTGCTTAGTGTTCTGTTAATTCATCTCACAGAGTTACATCTGTATTTCGTCGATCTCTTTGCTAGCCTTATTTCTGTGGAATCTGAGAACAGATATTTCGGATCCCTTGGAAGACTATAGGGCCAAAGGAAATATCCTCCGATAACAAAGAGAAAGAAGCTTTCTGAGAAACTTGTTTGTGTTCTTTGAAATCATCTCACACAGTTACAGCTTTCCCCTCAAGAACTCTTTAGCCAAGACAGTTCTTGTGGAATTGGCTAAGTGATATTTGGAAGCCCATAGAGGGCTAGGGTGAAAAAGGAGATATACTCAGATGAAATCCGGAAAGAAGCTTTCTGAGAAACTGCTTAGTTTTCTGCTAATTCAACTCACAGAGTTACATCTGTATTTCGTGGATCTCTTTGCTAGCCTTAATTCTGTGGAATCTGAGAACAGATATTTCGGAACCCTTGGAAGACTATAGGGCCAAAGGAAATATCCTCCAATAACAAAGAGAAAGAAGCTTTCTGAGAAACTTATTTGTGTTCTTTGAAATCATCTCACAGAGTTACAGCTTTCCCCTCAAGAAGCCTTTCGCTAAGACAGTTCTTGTGGAATTGGCAAAGTGATATTTGGAAGCCCATAGAGGGCTATCGTGAAAAAGGAAATATCCTCAGATGAAATCTGGAAAGAAGCTTTCTGAGAAACTGCTAAGTGTTCTGTTAATTCACCTCACAGTGTTAAATCTGTATTTCGTGGTTCTCTTTGCTAGCCTTATTTCTGTGGAATCTGATAACAGATATTTCGGATCCCTTGGAAGACTATAGGTCCAAAGGAAATATCCTCCAATAACAAAGAGAAAGAAGGTTTCTGAGAAACTTCTTTGTGTTCTTTGAAATCATCTCACAGAGTTACAGCTTTCCCCTCAAGAAGCCTTTCGCCAAGAAAGTTCTTGTGGAATTGGCCAAGTGATAATTGGAAACCCATAGAAGGCTATGGTGAAAAAGGAAATATCCTCAGATGAAATCTGGAAAGAAGCTTTCTGAGAAACTGCTTAGTGTTCTGTTAATTCATCTCACAGAGTTACATCTGTATTTCGTCGATCTCTTTGCTAGTCTTATTTCTGTGGAATCTGAGAACAGATATTTCGCATCCCTTGGAAGACTATAGGGCCAAAGGAAATATCCTCCGATAAGAGAGAGAAAGAAGCTTTCTGAGAAACTTCTTTGTGTTCTGTGAAATCATCTCACAGAGTTTCAGCTTTCCCCTCAAGAAGCCTTTCGCTAAGACAGTTCTTGTGGAATTGGCAAAGTTATATTTGGAAGCTCATAGAGGGCTATCGTGAAAAAGGAAATATCCTCCGATGAAATCTGGAAAGAAGCTTTCTGAGAAACTGTTTAGTGTTCTGTTAATTCATCTCACAGAGTTACATCTGTATTTCGTGGATCTCCTTGCTAGCCTTATTTCTGTGGAATCTGATAACAGATATTTCGGATCCCTTGGAAGACTATAGGTCCAAAGGAAATATCCTCCAATAACAAAGAGAAAGAAGGTTTCTGAGAAACTTCTTTGTGTTCTTTGAAATCATCTCACAGAGTTACAGCTTTCCCCTCAAGAAGCCTTTCGCTAAGACAGTTCTTGTGGAATTGGCAAAGTGATATTTGGAAGCCCATAGAGGGCTATGGTGAAAAAGGAAATATCCTCAGATGAAATCTGGAAAGAAGCTTTCTGAGAAACTGCTTAGTGTTCTGTTAATTCATCTCACAGAGTTACATCTGTATTTCGTCGATCTCTTTGCTAGCCTTATTTCTGTGGAATCTGAGAACAGATATTTCGGATCCCTTGGAAGACTATAGGTCAAAAGGAAATATCCTCCGATAAAAAAGAGAAAGAAGCTTTCTGAGAAACTTCTTTGTGTTCTTTGAAATCATCTCACAGAGTTACAGCTTTCCCCTCAATAAGCCTTTCGCTAAGACAGTTCTTGTGGAATTGGCAAAGTGATATTTGGAAGCCCATAGAGGGCTATCGTGAAAAAGGAAATATCCTCCGATGAAATCTGGAAAGAAGCTTTCTGAGAAACTGCTTAGTGTTCTGTTAATTCATCTCACAGAGTTACATCTGTATTTCGTGGATCTCTTTGCTAGCCTTATTTCTGTGGAATCTGAGAACAGATATTTCGGATCCCTTGGAAGACTATTGGGCCAAAGGAAATATCCTCCGATAACAAAGAGAAAGAAGCTTTCTGAGAAACTTCTTTGTGTTCTGTGAAATCATCTCAGACAGTTACAGCTTTCCCCTCAAGAACTCTTTCTCCAAGACAGTTCTTGTGGAATTGGCAAAGTGATATTTGGAAGCCCATAGAGGGCTAGGGTGAAAAAGGAGATATACTCAGATGAAATCCGGAAAGAAGCTTTCTGAGAAACTGCTTAGTTTTCTGCTAATTCACCTCACAGAGTTACATCTGTATTTCGTGGATCTCTTTGCTAGCCTTAATTCTGTGGAATCTGAGAACAGATATTTCGGATCCCTTGGAAGACTATAGGGCCAAAGGAAATATCCTCCAATAACAAAGAGAAAGAAGCTTTCTGAGAAACTTATTTGTGTTCTTTGAAATCATCTCACAGAGTTACAGCTTTCCCCTCAAGAAGCCTTTCGCTAAGACAGTTCTTGTGGAATTGGCAAAGTGATATTTGGAAGCCCATAGAGGGCTATCGTGAAAAAGGAAATATCCTCAGATGAAATCTGGAAAGAAGCTTTCTGAGAAACTGCTAAGTGTTCTGTTAATTCATCTCAAAGTGTTAAATCTGTATTTCGTGGTTCTCTTTGCTAGCCTTATTTCTGTGGAATCTGATAACAGATATTTCGGATCCCTTGGAAGACTATAGGTCCAAAGGAAATATCCTCCAATAACAAAGAGAAAGAAGGTTTCTGAGAAACTTCTTTGTGTTCTTTGAAATCATCTCACAGAGTTACAGCTTTCCCCTCAAGAAGCCTTTCGCTAAGACAGTTCTTGTGGAATTGGCAAAGTGATATTTGGAAGCCCATAGAGGGCTATGGTGAAAAAGGAAATATCCTCAGATGAAATCTGGAAAGAAGCTTTCTGAGAAACTGCTTAGTGTTCTGTTAATTCATCTCACAGAGTTACATCTGTATTTCGTCGATCTCTTTGCTAGCCTTATTTCTGTGGAATCTGAGAACAGATATTTCGGATCCCTTGGAAGACTATAGGTCAAAAGGAAATATCCTCCGATAAAAAAGAGAAAGAAGCTTTCTGAGAAACTTCTTTGTGTTCTTTGAAATCATCTCACAGAGTTACAGCTTTCCCCTCAATAAGCCTTTCGCTAAGACAGTTCTTGTGGAATTGGCAAAGTGATATTTGGAAGCCCATAGAGGGCTATCGTGAAAAAGGAAATATCCTCCGATGAAATCTGGAAACAAGCTTTCTGAGAAACTGCTTAGTGTTCTGTTAATTCATCTCACAGAGTTACATCTGTATTTCGTGGATCTCTTTGCTAGCCTTATTTCTGTGGAATCTGAGAACAGATATTTCGGATCCCTTGGAAGACTATTGGGCCAAAGGAAATATCCTCCGATAACAAAGAGAAAGAAGCTTTCTGAGAAACTTCTTTGTGTTCTGTGAAATCATCTCACACAGTTACAGCTTTCCCCTCAAGAACTCTTTCTCCAAGACAGTTCTTGTGGAATTGGCAAAGTGATATTTGGAAGCCCATAGAGGGCTAGGGTGAAAAAGGAGATATACTCAGATGAAATCCGGAAAGAAGCTTTCTGAGAAACTGCTTAGTTTTCTGCTAATTCATCTCACAGAGTTACATCTGTATTTCGTGGATCTCTTTGCTAGCCTTAATTCTGTGGAATCTGAGAACAGATATTTCGGATCCCTTGGAAGACTATAGGGCCAAAGGAAATATCCTCCAATAACAAAGAGAAAGAAGCTTTCTGAGAAACTTATTTGTGTTCTTTGAAATCATCTCACAGAGTTACAGCTTTCCCCTCAAGAAGCCTTTCGCGAAGACAGTTCTTGTGGAATTGGCAAAGTGATATTTGGAAGCCCATAGAGGGCTATGGTGAAAAAGGAAATATCCTCAGATGAAACCTGGAAAGAAGCTTTCTGAGAAACTGCTAAGTGTTCTGTTAATTCACCTCACAGTGTTAAATCTGTATTTCGTCGTTCTCTTTGCTAGCCTTATTTCTGTGGAATCTGAGAACAGATATTTCGGATCCCTTGGAAGACTATAGGGCCAAAGGAAATATCCTCCAATAACAAAGAGAAAGAAGGTTTCTGAGAAACTTCTTTGTGTTCTTTGACATCATCTCACAGAGTTACAGCTTTCCCCTCAAGAAGCCTTTCGCCAAGACAGTTCTTGTGGAATTGGCCAAGTGATAATTGGAAGCCCATAGAAGGCTATGATGAAAAAGGAAATATCCTCAGATGAAATCTGGAAAGAAGCTTTCTGAGAAACTGCTTAGTGTTCTGTTAATTCATCTCACAGAGTTACATCTGTATTTCGTCGATCTCTTTCCTAGTCTTATTTCTGTGGAATCTGAGAACAGATATTTCGCATCCCTTGGAAGACTATAGGGCCAAAGGAAATATCCTCCGATAAGAGAGAGAAAGAAGCTTTCTGAGAAACTTCTTTGTGTTCTGTGAAATCATCTCACAGAGTTTCAGCTTTCCCCTGAAGAAGCCTTTCGCTAAGACAGTTCTTGTGGAATTGGCAAAGTTATATTTGGAAGCCCATAGAGGGCTATCGTGAAAAAGGAAATATCCTCCGATGAAATCTGGAAAGAAGCTTTCTGAGAAACTGCTTAGTGTTCTGTTAATTCATCTCACAGAGTTACATCTGTATTTCGTGGATCTCCTTGCTAGCCTTATTTCTGTGGAATCTGAGAACAGATATTTCGGATCCCTTGGAAGACTATAGGGCCAAAGGAAATATCCTCCGATAACAAAGAGAAAGAAGCTTTCTGAGAAACTTCTTTGTGTTCTGTGATATCATCTCACAGAGTTACAGCTTTTCCCTCAAGAAGCCTTTCGCCAAGATAGTTCTTGGGGAATTGCCAATGTGATATTTGGAAGCCCATAGAGGGCTATGGTGAAAAAAGAAATATCCTCCGATGAAATCTGGAAAGAAGCTTTCTGAGAAACTGCTTAGTGTTCTGTTAATTCATCTCACAGTGTTACATCTGTATTTCGTGGATATCTTTGCTAGCCTTATTTCTGTGGAATCTGAGAACAGATATTTCGGATCCCTTGGAAGACTATTGGGCCAAAGGAAATATCCTCCGATAACAAAGAGAAAGAAGCTTTCTGAGAAACTTCTTTGTGTTCTGTGAAATCATCTCACAGAGTTTAGCTTTCCCCTCAGGAAGACTTTCGCTAAGACAGTTCTTGTGGAATTGGCAAAGTGATATTTGGAAGCCCATAGAGGGCTATGGTGAAAAAGAAAATATCCTCAGATGAAATCTGTAAAGAAGCTTTCTGAGAAACTGCTTAGTGTTCTGTTAATTCATCTCACAGAGTTACATCTGTATTTCGTCGATCTCTTTGCTAGCCTTATTTCTGTGGAATCTGAGAACAGATATTTCGCATCCCTTGGAAGACTGTAGGGCCAAAGGAAATATCCTCCGATAACAGAGAGAAAGAAGCTTTCTGAGAAACTTCTTTGTGTTCTGTGAAATCATCTCACAGAGTTACAGCTTTCCCCTCAAGAAGCCTTTCGCCAAGACAGTTCTTCTGGAATTGGCAGAGTGATATTTGGAAGGCCATAGAGGGCTATGGTGAAAAAGGAAATATCCTCAGATGAAAACAGGAAAGAAGCTTTCTGAGACACTGCTTAGTGTTCTGTTAATTCATCTAACAGAGTTACATCTGTATTTCGTGGATCTCTTTGCTAGCCTTATTTCTGTGGAATCTGAGAACAGATATTTCGGATCCCTTGGAAGACTATAGGGCCAAAGGAAATATCCTCCGATAACAAAGAGAAAGAAGCTTTCTGAGAAACTTCTTTGTGTTCTGTGAAATCATCTCACAGAGTTACAGCTTTCCCCTCAAGAAGCCTTTCGATAAGACATTTGTTGTGGAATTGGCAAAGTGATATTTGGAAGCCCATAGAGGGCTATGGTGAAAAAGGAAATATCCTCAGATGAAATCTGGAAAGAAGCTTTCTGAGAAACTGCTTAGTGTTCTGTTAATTCATCTCACAGAGTTACATCTGTATTTCGTGGATCTCTTTGCTAGCCTTATTTCTGTGGAATCTGATAACAGATATTTCGGATCCCTTTGAAGACTATAGGGCCAAAGGAAATATCCTCCGATAACAAAGAGAAAGAAGCTTTCTGAGAAACTTCTTTGTGTTCTTTGAAATCATCTCACAGAGTTACAGCTTTCCCCTCAAGAAACCTTTCGCTAAGACAGTTCTTGTAGAATTGGCAAAGTGATATTTGGAAGCCCATAGAGGGCTATGGTGAAAAAGGAAATATCCTCCGATGAAATCTGGAAAGAAGCTTTCTGAGAAACTGCTTAGTGTTCTGTTAATTCATCTCACAGAGTTACATCTGTATTTCGTGGATCTCTTTGCTAGCCTCATTTCTGTGGAATCTGAGAACAGATATTTCGGATCCCTTGGAAGACTATAGGGCCAAAGGAAATATCCTCTGATAACAAAGAGAAAGAAGCTTTCTGAGAAACTTCTTTGTGTTCTGTTAAATCATTTCACAGAGTTACAGCTTTCCCCTCAAGAAGCCTTTCGTTAAGACAGTTCTTGTGGAATTGGCAAAGTGATAATTGGAAGCCCATAGAGGGCTATGGTGAAAAAGGAAATATCCTCAGATGAAATCTGGAAAGAAGCTTTCTGAGAAACTGCTTAGTGTTCTGTTAATTCATCTCACAGAGTTACATCTGTATTTCGTGGATCTCTTTGCTAGGCTTATTTCTGTGGAATCTGAGAACAGATATTTCGGATCCCTTGGAAGACTATAGGGCCAAAGGAAATATCCTCTGACAACAAAGAGAAAGAAGCTTTCTGAGAAACTTCTTTGTGTTCTGTGAAATCATCTCACAGAGTTACAGCTTTCCCCTCAAGAAGCCTTTCGCCAAGACAGTTCTTCTGGAATTGGCTAAGTGATATTTGGAACCCCTAGAGGGCTATGGTGAAAAAGGAAATATCCTCCGATGAAATCTGGAAAGAAGCTTTCTGAGAAACTGCTTAGTGTTCTGTTAATTCATCTCACAGAGTTACATCTGTATTTCGTCGATCTCTTTGCTAGCCTTATTTCTGTGGAATCTGAGAACAGATATTTCGGATCCCTTGGAAGACTATAGGGCCAAAGGAAATATCCTCCGATAACAAAGAGAAAGAAGCTTTCTGAGAAACTTCTTTGTGTTCTTTGAAATCATCTCACAGAGTTACAGCTTTCCCCTTAAGAAGCCTTTCGCTAAGACAGTTCTTGTGGAATTGGCAAAGTGATATTTGGAAGCCCATAGAGGGCTATGGTGAAAAAGGAAATATCCTCAGATGAAATCAGGAAAGAAGCTTTCTGAGAAACTGCTTAGTGTTCTGTTAATTCATCTCACAGAGTTACATCTGTATTTCGTGGATCTCTTTGCTAGCCTTATTTCTGTGGAATCTGAGAACAGATATTTCGGATCCCTTGGAAGACTATAGGGCCAAAGGAAATATCCTCCGATAACAAAGTGTAAGAAGCTTTCAGAGAAACTTCTTTGTGTTCTGTGAAATCATCTCACAGAGTTACAGCTTTCCCCTCAAGAAGCCTTTCGCCAAGACAGTTCTTGTGGAATTGGCAAAGTGATATTTGGAAGCCCATAGAGGGCTATGGTGAAAAGGAAAATATCCTCCGATGAAATCTGGAAAGAAGCTTTCTGAGAAACTGCTTAGTGATCTGTTAACTCATCTCACAGAGTTACATGTGTATTTCGTGGATCTCTTTGCTAGCCTCATTTCTGTGGAATCTGAGAACAGATATTTCGGATCCCTTGGAAGACTATAGGGCCAAAGGAAATATCCTCTGATAACAAAGAGAAAGAAGCTTTCTGAGAAACTTCTTTGTGTTCTGTTAAATCATTTCACAGAGTTACAGCTTTCCCCTCAAGAAGCCTTTCGATAAGACAGTTCTTGTGGAATTGGCAAAGTGATAATTGGAAGCCCATAGAGGGCTATGGTGAAAAAGGAAATATCCTCAGATGAAATCTGGAAAGAAGCTTTCTGAGAAACTGCTTAGTGTTCTGTTAATTCATCTCACAGAATTACATCTGTATTTCGTGGATCTCTTTGCTAGCCTTATTTCTGTGGAATCTGAGAACAGATATTTCGGATCCCTTGGAAGACTATAGGGCCAAAGGAAATATCCTCTGATAACAAAGAGAAAGAAGCTTTCTGAGAAACTTCTTTGTGTTCTGTTAAATCATCTCACAGAGTTACAGCTTTCCCCTCAAGAAGCCTTTCGCCAAGACAGTTCTTGTGGAATTGGCCAAGTGATAATTGGAAGCCCATAGAGGGCTATGGTGAAAAAGGAAATATCCTCAGATGAAATCTGGAAAGAAGCTTTCTGAGAAACTGCTTAGTGTTCTGTTAATTCATCTCACAGAGTTACATCTGTATTTCGTCGATCTCTTTGCTAGCCTTATTTCTGTGGAATCTGAGAACAGATATTTCAGATCCCTTGGAAGACTATAGGGCCAAAGGAAATATCCTCCGATAACAAAGAGAAAGAAGCTTTCTGAGAAACTTGTTTGTGTTCTTTGAAATCATCTCACAGAGTTACAGCTTTCCCCTCAAGAAGCCTTTCGCCAAGACAGTTCTTGTGGAATTGGCTAAGTGATATTTGGAACCCCTAGAGGGCTATGGTGAAAAAGGAAATATCCTCCGATGAAATCTGGAAAGAAGCTTTCTGAGAAACTGCTTAGTGTTCTGTTAATTCATCTCACAGAGTTACATCTGTATTTCGTCGATCTCTTTGCTAGCCTTATTTCTGTGGAATCTGAGAACAGATATTTCGGATCCCTTGGAAGACTATAGGGCCAAAGGAAATATCTTCCGATAACAAAGAGAAAGAAGCTTTCTGAGAAACTTCTTTGTGTTCTTTGAAATCATCTCACAGAGTTACAGCTTTCCCCTTAAGAAGCCTTTCGCTAAGACAGTTCTTGTGGAATTGGCAAAGTGATATTTGGAAGCCCATAGAGGGCTATGGTGAAAAAGGAAATATCCTCAGATGAAATCTGGAAAGAAGCTTTCTGAGAAACTGCTTAGTGTTCTGTTAATTCATCTCACAGAGTTACATCTGTATTTCGTGGATCTCTTTGCTAGCCTTATTTCTGTGGAATCTGAGAACAGATATTTCGGATCCCTTGGAAGACTATAGGGCCAAAGGAAATATCCTCCGATAACAAAGAGTAAGACGCTTTCTGAGAAACTTCTTTGTGTTCTTTGAAATCATCTCACAGAGTTACAGCTTTCCCCTCAAGAAGCCTTTCGCCAAGACAGTTCTTGTGGAATTGGCAAAGTGATATTTGGAAGCCCATAGAGGGCTATGGTGAAAAAGAAAATATCCTCAGATTTAATCTGGAAAGAAGCTTTCTGAGAAACTGCTTAGTGTTCTGTTAATTCATCTCACAGAGTTACATCTGTATTTCGTCGATCTCTTTGCTAGCCTTATTTCTGTGGAATCTAAGAACAGATATTTCGCATCCCTTGGAAGACTGTAGGTCCAAAGGAAATATCCTCTGATAACAGAGAGAAAGAAGCTTTCTGAGAAACTTCTTTGTGTTCTGTGAAATCATCTCACAGAGTTACAGCCTTCCCCTCAAGAAGCCTTTCGCCAAGACAGTTCTTCTGGAATTGGCAGAGTGATATTTGGAAGGCCATAGAGGGCTATGGTAAAAAAGGAAATATCCTCAGATGAAATCTGGAAAGACGCTTTCTGAGAAACTGCTTAGTGGTCTGTTAATTCATCTCACAGAGTTACATCTGTATTTCGGGATCTCTTTGCTAGCCTTATTTCTGTGGAATCTGAGAACAGATATTTCGGATCCCTTGGTACACTATAGGGCCAAAGGAAATATCCTCCGATAACAAAGAGAAAGAAGCTTTCTGAGAAACTTCTTTGTGTTCTTTGAAATCATCTCACAGAGTTACAGCTTTCCCCTCCAGAAGCCTTTCGCCAAGACAGGTCTTGTGGAATTGGCTAAGTGATATTTGGAACCCCTAGAGGGCTATGGTGAAAAAGGAAATATCCTTAGAAGAAATCTGGAGAGAAGCTTTCTGAGAAACTGCTTAGTGTTTTGTTAATTCATCTCACAGAGTTACATCTGTATTTCGTGGATCTCTTAGCTAGCCTTATTTCTGTGGAATCTGAGAACAGATATTTCGGATCCCTTGGAAGACTATAGGTCCAAAGGAAATATCCTCTGACAACAAAGAGAAAGAAGCTTTCGGAGAAACTTCTTTGTGTTCTTTGAAATCATCTCACAGAGTTACAGCTTTCCCCTCAAGAAGCCTTTCGCCAAGACAGTTCTGGTGGAATTGGCTAAGTGATATTTGGAACCCCTAGAGAGCTATGGTGAAAAAGGAAATATCCTCCGATGAAATCTGGAAAGAAGCTTTCTGAGAAACTGCTTAGTGTTCTGTTAATTCATCTCACAGAGTTACATCTGTATTTCGTCGATCTCTTTGCTAGCCTTATTTCTGTGGAATCTGAGAACAGATATTTCGGATCCCTTGGAAGACTATAGGGCCAAAGGAAATATCCTCCGATAACAAAGAGAAAGAAGCTTTCGGAGAAACTTCTTTGTGTTCTTTGAAATCATCTCACAGAGTTACAGCTTTCCCCTTAAGAAGCCTTTCGCTAAGACAGTTCTTGTGGAATTGGCAAAGTGATATTTGGAAGCCCATAGAGGGCTATGGTGAAAAAGGAAATATCCTCAGATGAAATCTGGAAAGAAGCTTTCTGAGAAACTGCTTAGTGTTCTGTTAATTCATCTCACAGAGTTACATCTGTATTTCGTGGATCTCTTTGCTAGCCTCATTTCTGTGGAATCTGAGAACAGATATTTCGGATCCCTTGGAAGACTATAGGGCCAAAGGAAATATCCTCTGATAACAAAGAGAAAGAAGCTTTCTGAGAAACTTCTTTGTGTTCTGTTAAATCATTTCACAGAGTTACAGCTTTCCCCTCAAGAAGCCTTTCGATAAGACAGTTCTTGTGGAATTGGCAAAGTGATAATTGGAAGCCCATAGAGGGCTATGGTGAAAAAGGAAATATCCTCAGATGAAATCTGGAAAGAAGCTTTCTGAGAAACTGCTTAGTGTTCTGTTAATTCATCTCACAGAATTACATCTGTATTTCGTGGATCTCTTTGCTAGCCTTATTTCTGTGGAATCTGAGAACAGATATTTCGGATCCCTTGGAAGACTATAGGGCCAAAGGAAATATCCTCTGATAACAAAGAGAAAGAAGCTTTCTGAGAAACTTCTTTGTGTTCTGTTAAATCATCTCACAGAGTTACAGCTTTCCCCTCAAGAAGCCTTTCGCCAAGACAGTTCTTGTGGAATTGGCAAAGTGATATTTGGCAGCCCATAGAGGGCTATGGTGAAAAAGGAAATATCCTCAGATGAAATCTGGAAAGAAGCTTTCTGAGAAACTGCTTAGTGTTCTGTTAATTCATCTCACAGAGTTACATCTGTATTTCGTCGATCTCTTTGCTAGCCTTATTTCTGTGGAATCTGAGAACAGATATTTCGGATCCCTTGGAAGACTATAGGGCCAAAGGAAATATCCTCCGATAACAAAGAGAAAGAAGCTTTCTGAGAAACTTGTTTGTGTTCTTTGAAATCATCTCACAGAGTTACAGCTTTCCCCTCAAGAAGCCTTTCGCCAAGACAGTTCTTGTGGAATTGGCTAAGTGATATTTGGAACCCCTAGAGGGCTATGGTGAAAAAGGAAATATCCTCAGATGAAATCTGGAAAGAAGCTTTCTGAGAAACTGCTTAGTGTTCTGTTAATTCATCTCACAGAGTTACATCTGTATTTCGTCGATCTCTTTGCTAGCCTTATTTCTGTGGAATCTGAGAACAGATATTTCGCATCCCTTGGAAGACTGTAGGGCCAAAGGAAATATCCTCTGATAACAGAGAGAAAGAAGCTTTCTGAGAAACTTCTTTGTGTTCTGTGAAATCATCTCACAGAGTTACAGCTTTCCTCTCAAGAAGCCTTTCGCCAAGACAGTTCTTCTGGAATTGGCAGAGTGATATTTGGAAGGCCATAGAGGGCTATGGTAAAAAAGGAAATATCCTCAGATGAAATCTGGAAAGACGCTTTCTGAGAAACTGCTTAGTGGTCTGTTAATTCATCTCACAGAGTTACATCTGTATTTCGTGGATCTCTTTGCTAGCCTTATTTCTGTGGAATCTGAGAACAGATATTTCGGATTCCTTGGAAGACTATAGGCGCAAAGGAAATATCCTCCGATAACAGAGAGAAAGAAGCTTTCTGAGAAACTTCTTTGTGTTCTTTGAAATCATCTCACAGAGTTACAGCTTTCCCCTTAAGAAGCCTTTCGCTAAGACAGTTCTTGTGGAATTGGCAAAGTGATATTTGGAAGCCCATAGAGGGCTATGGTGAAAAAGGAAATATCCTCAGATGAAATCTGGAAAGAAGCTTTCTGAGAAACTGCTTAGTGTTCTGTTAATTCATCTCACAGAGTTACATCTGTATTTCGTGGATCTCTTTGCTAGCCTCATTTCTGTGGAATCTGAGAACAGATATTTCGGATCCCTTGGAAGACTATAGGGCCAAAGGAAATATCCTCTGATAACAAAGAGAAAGAAGCTTTCTGAGAAACTTCTTTGTGTTCTGTTAAATCATTTCACAGAGTTACAGCTTTCCCCTCAAGAAGCCTTTCGATAAGACAGTTCTTGTGGAATTGGCAAAGTGATAATTGGAAGCCCATAGAGGGCTATGGTGAAAAAGGAAATATCCTCAGATGAAATCTGGAAAGAAGCTTTCTGAGAAACTGCTTAGTGTTCTGTTAATTCATCTCACAGAATTACATCTGTATTTCGTGGATCTCTTTGCTAGCCTTATTTCTGTGGAATCTGAGAACAGATATTTCGGATCCCTTGGAAGACTATAGGGCCAAAGGAAATATCCTCTGATAACAAAGAGAAAGAAGCTTTCTGAGAAACTTCCTTGTGTTCTGTGAAATCATCTCACAGAGTTACACTTTCCCCTCAAGAAGCCTTTCGCCAAGAAAGTTCTTGTGGAATTGGCCAAGTGATATTTGGAAGCCCATAGAGGGCTATGGTGAAAAAGAAAATATCCTCAGATGAAATCTGGAAAGAAGCTTTCTGAGAAACTGCTTAGTGTTCTGTTAATTCATCTCACAGAGTTACATCTGTATTTCGTCGATCTCTTTGCTAGCCTTATTTCTGTGGAATCTGAGAACAGATATTTCGCATCCCTTGGAAGACTGTAGGGCCAAAGGAAATATCCTCTGATAACAGAGAGAAAGAAGCTTTCTGAGAAACTTCTTTGTGTTCTGTGAAATCATCTCACAGAGTTACAGCTTTCCTCTCAAGAAGCCTTTCGCCAAGACAGTTCTTCTGGAATTGGCAGAGTGATATTTGGAAGGCCATAGATGGCTATGGTAAAAAAGGAAATATCCTCAGATGAAATCTGGAAAGACGCTTTCTGAGAAACTGCTTAGTGGTCTGTTAATTCATCTCACAGAGTTACATCTGTATTTCGTGGATCTCTTTGCTAGCCTTATTTCTGTGGAATCTGAGAACAGATATTTCGGATTCCTTGGAAGACTATAGGCGCAAAGGAAATATCCTCCGATAACAGAGAGAAAGAAGCTTTCTGAGAAACTTCTTTGTGTTCTGTGAAATCATCTCACAGAGTTTCAGCTTTCCCTTCAAGAAGCCTTTCGCCAAGGCAGTTCTTCTGGAATTGGCAGAGTGATATTTGGAAGCCCATAGAGGGCTATGGTGAAAAAGGAAATATCCTCAGATGAAATGTGGAAAGAAGTTTCTGAGACACTGCTTAGTGTTCTGTTAAATCATCTCACAGAGTTACATCTGTATTTCGTCGATCTCTTTGCTAGCCTTATTTCTGTGGAATCTGAGAACAGATATTTCGGATCTTTTGGAAGACTATAGGGCCAAAGGAAATATCCTCCGATAACAAAGAGAAAGAAGCTTTCTGAGAAACTTCTTTGTGTTCTTTGAAATCATCTCACAGAGATACAGCTTTCCCCTAAAGAAGACTTTTGCTAAGACAGTTCTTGTGGAATTGGCAAAGTGATAATTGGAAGCCCATAGAGGGCTATGGTGAAAAAGGAAATATCCTCAGATGAAATGTGGAAAGAAGCTTTCTGAGAAACTGCTTAGTGTTCTGTTAATTCATCTCACAGAGTTACATCTGTATTTCGTCGATCTCTTTGCTAGCCTTATTTCTGTGGAATCTGAGAACAGATATTTCGGATCCCTTGGTAGACTATAGGGCCAAAGGAAATATCCTCCGATAACAAAGAGAAAGAAGCTTTCTGAGAAACTTCTTTGTGTTCTTTGAAATCATCTCACAGAGTTACAGCTTTCCCCTCCAGAAGCCTTTCGCCAAGACAGGTCTTGTGGAATTGGCTAAGTGATATTTGGAACCCCTAGAGGGCTATGGTGAAAAAGGAAATATCCTTAGATGAAATCTGGAAAGAAGCTTTCTGAGAAACTGCTTAGTGTTTTGTTAATTCATCTCACAGAGTTACATCTGTATTTCGTGGATCTCTTAGCTAGCCTTATTTCTGTGGAATCTGAGAACAGATATTTCGGATCCCTTGGAAGACTATAGGGCCAAAGGAAATATCCTCCGATAACAAAGAGAAAGAAGCTTTCTGAGAAACTTCTTTGTGTTCTGTGAAATCATCTCACAGAGTTACAGCTTTCCCCTCAAGAACTCTTTCGCCAAGACAGTTCTTGTGGAATTGGCAAAGTGATATTTGGAAGCCCATAGAGGGCTATGGTGAAAAAGGAAATATCCTCCGATGAAATCTGGAAAGAAGCTTTCTGAAAAACTGCTTAGTGTTCTGTTAATTCATCTCACAGAGTTATATCTGTATTTCGTCGATCTCTTTGCTAGCCTTATTTCTGTGGAATCTGAGAACAGATATTTCGCATCCCTTGGTAGACTATAGGGCCAAAGGTAATATCCTCCGATAACAGAGAGAAAGAAGCTTTCTGAGGAACTTCTTTGTGTTCTGTGAAATCATCTCACAGAGTTACAGCTTTCCCCTCAAGAAGCCTTTCGCCAAGACAGTTCTTCTGGAATTGGCAGAGTGATATTTGGTAGCCCTTAGAGGGCTTTGGTGAAAAAGGAAATATCCTCAGATGAAATCTGGAAAGAAGCTTTCTGAGAAACTGCTTAGTGTTCTGTTAATTCATCTCACAGAGTTACATCTGTATTTCGTCGATCTCTTTGCTAGCCTTATTTCTGTGGAATCTGAGAACAGATATTTCGCATCCCTTGGTAGACTATAGGGCCAAGGGAAATATCCTCCGATAACAGAGAGAAAGAAGCTTTCTGAGGAACTTCTTTGTGTTCTGTGAAATCATCTCACAGAGTTACAGCTTTCTCCTCAAGAAGCCTTTCGCCAAGACAGTTCTTCTGGAATTGGCAGAGTGATATTTGGTAGCCCTTAGAGGGCTTTGGTGAAAAAGGAAATATCCTCAGATGAAATCTGGAAAGAAGCTTTCTGAGAAACTGCTTAGTGTTCTGTTAATTCATCTCACAGAGTTACATCTGTATTTCGTCGATCTCTTTGCTAAACTTATTTCTGTGGAATCTGAGAACAGATATTTCGGATCCCTTGGAAGACTATAGGGCCAAAGGAAATATCCTCCGATAACAAAGAGAAAGAAGATTTCTGAGAAACTTCTTTGTGTTCTTTGAAATCATCTCACAGAGTTACAGCTTTCCCCTCAAGAAGCCTTTCGCCAAGACAGTTCTTGTGGAATTGGCTAAGTGATATTTGGAACCCCTAGAGGGCTATGGTGAAAAAGGAAATATCCTCAGATGAAATCTGGAAAGAAGCTTTCTGAGAAACTGCTTAGTGTTCTGTTAATTCATCTCACAGAGTTACATCTGTATTTCGTCGATCTCTTTGCTAGCCTTATTTCTGTGGAAACTGAGAACAGATATTTCGGATCCCTTGGAAGACTATAGGGCCAAAGGAAATATCCTCCGATAACAAAGAGAAAGAAGCTTTCTGAGAAACTTCTTTGTGTTCTGTGAAATCATCTCACAGAGTTACAGCTTTCCCCTCAAGAAGCCTTTCGCCAAGACAGTTCTTGTGGAATTGGCTAAGTGATATTTGGAACCCCTAGAGGGCTATGGTGAAAAAGGAAATATCCTCCGAAGAAATCTGGAAAGAAGCTTTCTGAGAAACTGCTTAGTGTTCTGTTAATTCATCTCACAGAGTTACATCTGTATTTCGTCGATCTCTTTGCTAGCCTTATTTCTGTGGTATCTGAGAACAGATATTTCGCATCCCTTGGTAGACTATAGGGCCAAGGGAAATATCCTCCGATAACAGAGAGAAAGAAGCTTTCTGAGGAACTTCTTTGTGTTCTGTGAAATCATCTCACAGAGTTACAGCTTTCCCCTCAAGAAGCCTTTCGCCAAGACAGTTCTTGTGGAATTGGCTAAGTGATATTTGGAACCCCTAGAGGGCTATGGTGAAAAAGGAAATATCCTCCGAAGAAATCTGGAAAGAAGCTTTCTGAGAAACTGCTTAGTGTTCTGTTAATTCATCTCACAGAGTTACATCTGTATTTCGTCGATCTCTTTGCTTGCCTTAATTCTGTAGGAATCTGAGAACAGATATTTCGGATCCCTTGGAAGACTATAGGGCCAAAGGAAATATCCTCCAATAAAAAAGAGAAAGAAGCTTTCTGAGAAACTTATTTGTGTTCTTTGAAATCGTCTCACAGAGTTACAGCTTTCCCCTCAAGAAGCCTTTCGCTAAGACAGTACTTGTGGAATTGGCAAAGTGATATTTGGAAGCCCATAGAGGGCTATGGTGAAAAAGGAAATATCCTCAGATGAAATCTGGAAAGAAGCTTTCTGAGAAACTTCTTAGTGTTCTGTTAATTCATCTCACAGAGTTACATCTGTATTTCGTGGATCTCTTTGCTAGCCTTATTTCTGTGGAATCTCAGAACAGATATTTCGGATCCCTTGGAAGACTATAGGGCCAAAGGAAATATCCTCCGATAACAAAGAGAAAGAAGCTTTCTGAGAAACTTCTTTGTGTTCTTTGAAATCATCTCACAGAGTTACAGCTTTCCCCTCAAGAAGCCTTTCGATAAGCCAGTTCTTGTGGAATTGGCAAAGTGATATTTGGAAGCCCATAGAGGGCTATGGTGAAAAAGGAAATATCCTCAGATGAAATCTGGAAAGAAGCTTTCTGAGAAACTGCTTTGTGTTCTGTTAATTCATCTCACAGAGTTACATCTGTATTTCGTGGATCTCTTTTCTACCCTTATTTCTGTGGAATCTGAGAATAGATATTTCGGATTCCTTGGAAGACTATAGGGCCAAAGGAAATATCCTCCGATAAAAAAGAGAAAGAAGCTTTCTGAGAAACTTCTTTGTGTTCTTTGAAATCATCTCACAGAGTTACAGCTTTCCCCTCAATAAGCCTTTCGCTAAGACAGTTCTTGTGGAATTGGCAAAGTGATATTTGGAAGCCCATAGAGGGCTATCGTGAAAAAGGAAATATCCTCCGATGAAATTAGGAAACAAGCTTTATGAGAAACTGCATAGTGTTCTGTTAATTCATCTCACAGAGTTACATCTGTATTTCGTGGATATCTTTGGTAGCCTTATTTCTGTGGAATCTGAGAACAGATATTTCGGATCCCTTGGAAGACTATTGGGCCAAAGGAAATATCCTCCGATAACAAAGAGAAAGAAGCTTTCTGAGAAACTTCCTTGTGTTCTGTGAAATCATCTCACACAGTTACAGCTTTCCCCTCAAGAACTCTTTCGACGAGACAGTTCTTGTGGAATTGGCAAAGTGATATTTGGAAGCCCATAGAGGGCTAGGGTGAAAAAGGAAATATCCTCAGATGAAATCCGGAAAGAATCTTTCTGAGAAACTGCTTAGTTTTCTGCTAATTCACCTCACAGAGTTACATCTGTATTTCGTGGATCTCTTTGCTAGCCTTATTTCTGTGGAATCTGAGAACAGATATTTCGGATCCCTTGGAAGACTATAGGGCCAAAGGAAATATCCTCCGATAACAAAGAGAAAGAAGCTTTCTGAGAAACTTCTTTGTGTTCTGTGAAATCAACTCACAGAGTTACAGCTTTCCCCTCAAGAAGACTTTCGCCAAGACCGTTCTTGTGGAATTGGCAAAGTGATATTTGGAAGCCCATAGAGGGCTATGGTGAAAAAGGAAATATCCTCAGATGAAATCTGGAAAGAAGCTTTCTGAGAAACTGCTTAGTGTTCTGTTAATTCATCTTACTGAGTTACATCTGTATTTCGTCGATCTCTTTGCTAGCCTTATTTCTGTGGAATCTGAGAACAGATATTTCGCATCCCTTGGAAGACTATAGGGCCAAAGGAAATATCCTCCGATAAGAGAGAGAAAGAAGCTTTCTGAGAAACTTCTGTGTGTTCTGTGAAATCATCTCACAGAGTTACAGCTTTCCCCTCAAGAAGCCTTTCGGTAAGACAGTTCTTGTGGAATTGGCAAAGTGATGTTTGGAAGGCCATAGAGGGCTATGGTGAAAAAGGAAATATCCTCAGATGAAATCTGGAAAGAAGCTTTCTGAGAAACTGCTTAGTGTTCTGTTAATTCATCTCACAGAGTTACATCTGTATTTCGTGGATCTCTTTGCTAGCCTTATTTCTGTGGAATCTGAGAACAGATATTTCGGATCCCTTGGAAGACTATAGGGCCAAAGGAAATATCCTCCGATAACAAAGAGAAAGAAGCTTTCTGAGAAACTTCTTTGTGTTCTGTGAAATCATCTCACTGAGTTACAGCTTTCCCCTCAAGAAGCCTTTCGCTAAGACAGTTCTTGTGGAATTGGCAAAGTGATAGTTGGAAGCCCATAGAGGGCTATCGTGAAAAAGGAAATATCCTCCGATGAAATCTGTAAAGAAGCTTTCTGAGAAACTACTTAGTGTTCTGTTAATTCATCTCACAGAGTTACATATGTATTTCGTGGATCTCTTTGCTAGCCTTATTTCTGTGGAATCTCAGAACAGATATTTCGGATCCCTTGGAAGACTATAGGGCCAAAGGAAATATCCTCCGATAACAAAGAGAAAGAAGCTTTCTGAGAAACTTCTTTGTGTTCTTTGAAATCATCTCACAGAGTTACAGCTTTCCCCTCAAGAAGCCTTTCGCTAAGACAGTTCTTGTGGAATTGGCAAAGTGATATTTGGAAGCCCATAGAGGGCTATGGTGAAAAAGGAAATATCCTCCGATGAAATCTGGAAAGAAGCTTTCTGAGAAACTGCTTAGTGTTCTGTTAATTCATCTCACAGAGTTACATCTGTATTTCGTCGATCTCTTTGCTAGCCTTATTTCTGTGGAATCTGAGAACAGATATTTCGGATCCCTTGGAAGACTATAGGGCCAAAGGAAATATCCTCCGATAACAAAGAGAAGGAAGCTTTCTGAGAAACTTCGTTGTGTTCTGTGAAATCATCTCACAGAGTTACAGCTTTCCCCTCAAGAAGCCTTTCGCCAAGACAGTTCTTGTGGAATTGGCTAAGTGATATTTGGAACCCCTAGAGGGCTATGGTGAAAAAGGAAATATCCTCCGAAGAAATCTGGAAAGAAGCTTTCTGAGAAACTGCTTAGTGTTCTGTTAATTCATCTCACAGAGTTACATCTGTATTTCGTCGATCTCTTTGCTAGCCTTATTTCTGTGGAATCTGAGAACAGATATTTGGCATCCCTTGGAAGACTATAGGGCCAAAGGAAATATCCTCCGATAACAGATAGAAAGAAGCTTTCTGAGAAACTTCTTTGTGTTCTGTGAAATCATCTCACAGAGTTACAGCTTTCCCCTCAAGAAGCCTTTCGCTAAGACAGTTCTTGTGGAATTGGCAAAGTGATATTTGGAAGCCCATCGAGTGCTATGGTGAAAAAGGAAATATCCTCCGATGAAATCTGGAAAGAAGCTTTCTGAGAAACTGCTTAGTGTTCTGTTAATTCATCTCACAGAGTTACATCTGTATTTCGTGGATCTCTTTGCTAGCCTTATTTCTGTGGAATCTGAGAACAGATATTTCGGATCCCTTTGAAGACTATAGGGCCAAAGGAAATATCCTCCGATAACAAAGAGAAAGAAGCTTTCTGAGAAACTTCTTTGTGTTCTGTGAAATCATCTCACAGAGTTACAGCTTTCCCCACAGGAAGCCTTTCGCCAAGACAGTTCTTGTGGAATTGGCAAAGTGATATTTGGAAGCCCATAGAGGGCTATGGTGAAAAAGGAAATATCCTCAGATGAAATCTGGAAAGAAGCTTTCTGAGAAACTGCTTAGTGTTCTGTTAATTCATCTCACAGAGTTACATCTGTATTTCGTGGATCTCTTTGCTAGCCTTATTTCTGTGGAATCTGAGAACAGATATTTCGGATCCCTTGGAAGACTATAGGGCCAAAGGAAATATCCTCCGATAACAAAGAGAAAGAAGCTTTCTGAGAAACTTCTTTGTGTTCTTTGAAATCATCTCACAGAGTTACAGCTTTCCCCTCAAGAAGCCTTTGGCTAAGACAGTTCTTGTGGAATTGGCAAAGTGATATTTGGAAGCCCATAGAGGGCTATGGTGAAAAAGGAAATATCCTCCGATGAAATCTGGAAAGAAGCTTTCTGAGAAACTGCTTAGTGTTCTGTTAATTCATCTCACAGAGTTACATCTGTATTTCGTGGATCTCTTTGCTAGCCTTATTTCTGTGGAATCTCAGAACAGATATTTCGGATCCCTTGGAAGACTATAGGGCCAAAGGAAATATCCTCCGATAACAAAGAGAAAGAAGCTTTCTGAGAAACTTCTTTGTGTTCTTTGAAATCATCTCACAGAGTTACAGCTTTCCCCTCAAGAAGCCTTTCGCTAAGACAGTTCTTGTGGAATTGGCAAAGTGATATTTGGAAGCCCATAGAGGGCTATGGTGAAAAAGGAAATATCCTCCGATGAAATCTGGAAAGAAGCTTTCTGAGAAACTGCTTAGTGTTCTGTTAATTCATCTCACAGAGTTACATCTGTATTTCGTCGATCTCTTTGCTAGCCTTATTTCTGTGGAATCTGAGAACAGATATTTCGGATCCCTTGGAAGACTATAGGGCCAAAGGAAATATCCTCCGATAACAAAGAGAAAGAAACTTTCTGAGAAACTTCTTTGTGTTCTTTGAAATCATCTCACAGAGTTACAGCTTTCACCTCAAGAAGCCTTTCGTTAAGACAGTTCTTGTGGAATTGGCAAAGTGATAATTGGAAGCCCATAGAGGGCTATGGTGAAAAAGGATATATCCTCAGATGAAATCTGGAAAGAAGCTTTCTGAGAAACTGCTTAGTGTTCTGTTAATTCATCTCACAGAGTTACATCTGTATTTCGTCGATCTCTTTGCTAGCCTTATTTCTGTGGAATCTGAGAACAGATATTTCGGATCCCTTGGAAGACTATAGGGCCAAAGGAAATATCCTCCGATAAGACAGAGAAAGAAGCTTTCTGAGAAGCTTCTTTGTGTTCTGTGAAATCATCTCACAGAGTTACAGCTTTCCCCTCAAGAAGCCTTTCGCCAAGACAGTTCTTGTGGAATTGGCTAAGTGATATTTGGAACCACCAGAGGGCTATGGTGAAAAAGGAAATATCCTCCGATGAAATCTGGAAAGAAGCTTTCTGAGAAACTGCTTAGTGTTCTGTTAATTCATCTCACAGAGTTACATGTGTATTTCGTCGATCTCTTTGCTAGCCTTATTTCTGTGGAATCTGAGAACAGATATTTCGCATCCCTTGGAAGACTATAGGGCCAAAGGAAATATCCTCCGATAACAGAGAGAAAGAAGCTTTCTGAGAAACTTCTTTGTGTTATTTGAAATCATCTCACAGAGTTACAGCTTTCCCCTCAAGAAGCCTTTCACTAAGACAGTTCTTGTGGATTTGGCAAAGTGATATTTGGAAGCCCATAGAGGGCTATGGTGAAAA
Organism: Macaca nemestrina; assembly: GCF_043159975.1. Taxonomy (NCBI): domain Eukaryota; kingdom Metazoa; phylum Chordata; class Mammalia; order Primates; family Cercopithecidae; genus Macaca; species Macaca nemestrina. The sequence continues at coordinate 70,286,068 of NC_092126.1, forward strand.
AGGAAATATCCTCCGATGAAATCTGGAAAGAAGCTTTCTGAGAAACTGCTTAGTGTTCTGTTAATTCATCTCACAGAGTTACATGTGTATTTGGTGGATCTCTTTGCTAGCCTTATTTCTGTGGAATCTGAGAACAGATATTTCGGATCCCTTGGAAGACTATAGGGCCAAAGGAAATATCCTCCGATAACAAAGAGAAAGAAGCTTTCTGAGAAACATCTTTGTGTTCTGTGAAATCATCTCACAGAGTTACAGCTTTTCCCTCATGAAGCCTTTCGATAAGACAGTTCTTGTGGAATTGGCAAAGTGATATTTGGAAGCCCATAGAGGGCTATGGTGAAAAAGGAAATATCCTCCGATGAAATCTGGAAAGAAGCTTTCTGAGAAACTGCTTAGTGTTCTGTTAATTCATCTCACAGAGTTACATCTGTATTTCGTGGATCTCTTTGCTAGCCTTATTTCTGTGGTATCTGAGAACAGATATTTCGGATCCCTTGGAAGACTATAGGACCAAAGGAAATATCCTCCGATAACAAAGAGAAAGAAGCTTTCTGAGAATCTTCTTTGTGTTCTGTGAAATCATCTCACAGAGTTACAGCTTTCCCCTCAAGAATCCTTTCGCTAAGACAGTTCTTGTGGAATTGGCAAAGTGATATTTGGAAGCCCATAAAGGGCTATGGTGAAAAAGGAAATATCCTCAGAGGAAATCTGGAAAGAAGCTTTCTGAGAAACTACTTAGTGTTCTGTTAATTCATCTCACAGAGTTACACCTGTATTTCGTGGAACTCTTTGCTAGCCTTATTTCTGTGGAATCTCAGAACAGATATTTCGGATCCCTTGGAAGACTATAGGGCCAAAGGAAATATCCTCCGATAACAAAGAGAAAGAAGCTTTCTGAGAAACTTCTTTGTGTTCTTTGAAATCATCTCACAGAGTTACAGCTTTCCCCTCAAGAAGCCTTTCGCTAAGACAGTTCTTGTGGAATTGGCAAAGTGATATTTGGAAGCCCATAGAGGGCTATGGTGAAAAAGGCAATATCCTCCGATGAAATCTGGAAAGAAGCTTTCTGAGAAACTGCTTAGTGTTCTGTTAATTCATCTCACAGAGTTACATCTGTATTTCGTAGATCTCTTTGCTAGCCTTATTTCTGTGGAATCTGAGAACAGATATTTCGGATCCCTTGGAAGACTATAGGGCCAAAGGAAATATCCTCCGATAAAAAAGAGAAGGAAGCTTTCTGAGAAACTTCTTTGTGTTCTGTGAAATCATCTCACAGAGTTACAGCTTTCCCCTCAAGAAGCCTTTCCCCAAGACAGTTCTTGTGGAATTGGCTAAGTGATATTTGAAACCCCTAGAGGGCTATGGTGAAAAAGGAAATATCCTCCGAAGAAATCTGGAAAGAAGCTTTCTGAGAAACTGCTTAGTGTTCTGTTAATTCATCTCACAGAGTTACATCTGTATTTCGTGGATCTCTTTGCTAGCCTTATTTCTGTGGAATCTGAGAACAGATATTTCGGATTCCTTGGAAGACTATAGGCGCAAAGGAAATATCCTCCGATAACAGAGAGAAAGAAGCTTTCTGAGAAACTTCTTTGTGTTCTGTGAAATCATCTCACAGAGTTGCAGCTTTCCCTTCAAGAAGCCTTTCGCCAAGACAGTTCTTCTGGAATTGGCAGAGTGATATTTGGAAGCCCATAGAGGGCTATGGTGAAAAAGGAAATATCCTCAGATGAAATGTGGAAAGAAGTTTCTGAGACACTGCTTAGTGTTCTGTTAATTCATCTCACAGAGTTACATCTGTATTTCGTGGATCTCTTTGCTAGCCTTATTTCTGTGGAATCTGAGAACAGATATTTCGGATCTTTTGGAAGACTATAGGGCCAAAGGAAATATCCTCCGATAACAAAGAGAAAGAAGCTTTCTGAGAAAATTCTTTGTGTTCTTTGAAATCATCTCACAGAGATACAGCTTTCCCCTCAAGAAGACTTTTGCTAAGACAGTTCTTGTTGAATTGGCAAAGTGATAATTGGAAGCCCATAGAGGGCTATGGTGAAAAAGGAAATATCCTCAGATGAAATGTGGAAAGAAGCTTTCTGAGAAACTGCTTAGTGTTCTGTTAATTCATCTCACAGAGTTACATCTGTATTTCGTCGATCTCTTTGCTAGCCTTATTTCTGTGGAATCTGAGAACAGATATTTCGGATCCCTTGGTAGACTATAGGGCCAAAGGAAATATCCTCCGATAACAAAGAGAAAGAAGCTTTCTGAGAAACTTCTTTGTGTTCCTTGAAATCATCTCACAGAGTTACAGCTTTCCCCTCCAGAAGACTTTCGCCAAGACAGGTCTTGTGGAATTGGCTAAGTGATATTTGGAACCCCTAGAGAGCTATGGTGAAAAAGGAAATATCCTTAGATGAAATCTGGAAAGAAGCTTTCAGAGAAACTGCTTAGTGTTTTGTTAATTCATCTCACAGAGTTACATCTGTATTTCGTGGATCTCTTAGCTAGCCTTATTTCTGTGGAATCTGAGAACAGATATTTCGGATCCCTTGGAAGACTATAGGGCCAAAGGAAATATCCTCCGATAACAAAGAGAAAGAAGCTTTCTGAGAAACTTCTTTGTGTTCTGTGAAATCATCTCACAGAGTTACAGCTTTCCCCTCAAGAACTCTTTCGCCAAGACAGTTCTTGTGGAATTGGCATAGTGATATTTGGAAGCCCATAGAGGGCTATGGTGAAAAAGGAAATATCCTTCGATGAAATCTGGAAAGAAGCTTTCTGAGAAACTGCTTAGTGTTCTGTTAATTCATCTCACAGAGTTACATCTGTATTTCGTCGATCTCTTTGCTAGCCTTATTTCTGTGGAATCTGAGAACAGATATTTCGGATCCCTTGGAAGACTATAGGGCCAAAGGAAATATCCTCTGACAACAAAGAGAAAGAAGCTTTCTGAGAAACTTCTTTGTGTTCTGTGAAATCATCTCACAGAGTTACAGCTTTCCCCTCAAGAAGCCTTTCGTTAAGACAGTTCTTGTGGAATTGGCAAAGTGATAATTGGAAGCCCATAGAGGGCTATGGTGAAAAAGGAAATATCCTCAGATGAAATCTGGAAAGAAGCTTTCTGAGAAACTGCTTAGTGTTCTGTTAATTCATCTCACAGAGTTACATCTGTATTTCATTGATCTCTTTGCTAGCCTTATTTCTGTGGAATCTGAGAACAGATATTTCGGATCCCTTGGAAGACTATAGGGCCAAAGGAAATATCCTCCGATAACAAAGAGAAAGAAGCTTTCTGAGAAACTTCTTTGTGTTCTTTGAAATCATATCACAGAGTTACAGCTTTCCCCTCAAGAAGCCTTTCGCCAAGACAGTTCTTGTGGAATTGGCTAAGTGATATTTGGAACCCCTAGAGGGCTATGGTGAAAAAGGAAATATCCTCCGATAAAAACTGGAAAGAAGCTTTCTGAGAAACTGCTTAGTGTTCTGTTAATTCATGTCACAGAGTTACATCTGTATTTCGTCGATCTCTTTGCTAGCCTTATTTCTGTGGAATCTGAGAACAGATATTTCGCATCCCTTGGTAGACTATAGGGCCAAAGGTAATATCCTCCGATAACAGCTAGAAAGAAGCTATCTGAGGAACTTCTTTGTGTTCTGTGAAATCATCTCACAGAGTTACAGCTTTCCCGTCAAGAAGCCGTTCGCCAAGACAGTTCTTCTGGAATTGGCAGAGTGATATTTGGTAGCCCTTAGAGGGCTTTGGTGAAAAAGGAAATATCCTCAGATGAAATCTGGAAAGAAGCTTTCTGAGAAACTACTTAGTGTTCTGTTAATTCATCTCACAGAGTTACATCTGTATTTCGTCGATCTCTTTGCTAGCCTTATTTCTGTGGTATCTGAGAACAGATATTTCGCATCCCTTGGTAGACTATAGGGCCAAGGGAAATATCCTCCAATAACAGAGAGAAAGAAGCTTTCTGAGGAACTTCTTTGTGTTCTGTGAAATCATCTCACAGAGTTACAGCTTTCCCCTCAAGAAGCCTTTCGCCAAGACAGTTCTTCTGGAATTGGCAGAGTGATATTTGGTAGCCCTTAGAGGGCTTTGGTGAAAAAGGAAATATCCTCAGATGAAATCTGGAAAGAAGCTTTCTGAGAAACTGCTTAGTGTTCTGTTAATTCATCTCACAGAGTTACATCTGTATTTCGTCGATCTCTTTGCTAGCCTTATTTCTGTGGAAACTGAGAACAGATATTTCGGATCCCTTGGAAGACTATAGGGCCAAAGGAAATATCCTCCGATAACAAAGAGAAAGAAGCTTTCTGAGAAACTTCTTTGTGGTCTGTGAAATCACCTCACAGAGTTACAGCTTTCCCCACAGGAAGCCTTTCGCCAAGACAGTTCTTGTGGAATTGGCAAAGTGATATTTGGAAGCCCATAGAGGACTATGGTGAAAAAGGAAATATCCTCAGATGAAATCTGGAAAGAAGCTTTCTGAGAAACTGCGTAGTGTTCTGTTAATTCACCTCACAGAGTTACATCTGTATTTCGTGGATCTCTTTGCTTGCCTTAATTCTGTAGGAATCTGAGAACAGATATTTCGGATCCCTTGGAAGACTATAGGGCCAAAGGAAATATCCTCCAATAAAAAAGAGAAAGAAGCTTTCTGAGAAACTTATTTGTGTTCTTTGAAATCGTCTCACAGAGTTACAGCTTTCCCCTCAAGAAGCCTTTCGCTAAGACAGTACTTGTGGAATTGGCAAAGTGATATTTGGAAGCCCATAGAGGGCTATGGTGAAAAAGGAAATATCCTCAGATGAAATCTGGAAAGAAGCTTTCTGAGAAACTTCTTAGTGTTCTGTTAATTCATCTCACAGAGTTACATCTGTATTTCGTGGATCTCTTTGCTAGCCTTATTTCTGTGGAATCTCAGAACAGATATTTCGGATCCCTTGGAAGACTATAGGGCCAAAGGAAATATCCTCCGATAACAAAGAGAAAGAAGCTTTCTGAGAAACTTCTTTGTGTTCTTTGAAATCATCTCACAGAGTTACAGCTTTCCCCTCAAGAAGCCTTTCGATAAGCCAGTTCTTGTGGAATTGGCAAAGTGATATTTGGAAGCCCATAGAGGGCTATGGTGAAAAAGGAAATATCCTCAGATGAAATCTGGAAAGAAGCTTTCTGAGAAACTGCTTTGTGTTCTGTTAATTCATCTCACAGAGTTACATCTGTATTTCGTGGATCTCTTTGCTAGCCTTATTTCTGTGGAATCTGAGAATAGATATTTCGGATTCCTTGGAAGACTATAGGGCCAAAGGAAATATCCTCCGATAAAAAAGAGAAAGAAGCTTTCTGAGAAACTTCTTTGTGTTCTTTGAAATCATCTCACAGAGTTACAGCTTTCCCCTCAATAAGCCTTTCGCTAAGACAGTTCTTGTGGAATTGGCAAAGTGATATTTGGAAGCCCATAGAGGGCTATCGTGAAAAAGGAAATATCCTCCGATGAAATTAGGAAACAAGCTTTCTGAGAAACTGCTTAGTGTTCTGTTAATTCATCTCACAGAGTTACATCTGTATTTCGTGGATATCTTTGGTAGCCTTATTTCTGTGGAATCTGAGAACAGATATTTCGGATCCCTTGGAAGACTATTGGGCCAAAGGAAATATCCTCCGATAACAAAGAGAAAGAAGCTTTCTGAGAAACTTCCTTGTGTTCTGTGAAATCATCTCACACAGTTACAGCTTTCCCCTCAAGAACTCTTTCGACGAGACAGTTCTTGTGGAATTGGCAAAGTGATATTTGGAAGCCCATAGAGGGCTAGGGTGAAAAAGGAAATATCCTCAGATGAAATCCGGAAAGAAGCTTTCTGAGAAACTGCTTAGTTTTCTGCTAATTCACCTCACAGAGTTACATCTGTATTTCGTGGATCTCTTTGCTAGCCTTATTTCTGTGGAATCTGAGAACAGATATTTCGGATCCCTTGGAAGACTATAGGGCCAAAGGAAATATCCTCCGATAACAAAGAGAAAGAAGCTTTCTGAGAAACTTCTTTGTGTTCTGTGAAATCAACTCACAGAGTTACAGCTTTCCCCTCAAGAAGACTTTCGCCAAGACCGTTCTTGTGGAATTGGCAAAGTGATATTTGGAAGCCCATAGAGGGCTATGGTGAAAAACGAAATATCCTCCGATGAAATCTGGAAAGAAGCTTTCTGAGAAACTGCTTAGTGTTCTGTTAATTCATCTCACACAGTTACATCTGTATTTCGTGGATCTCTTTGCTAGCCTTATTTCTGTGGAATCTGAGAAGAGATATTTCGGATCCCTTGGAAGACTATAGGGCCAAAGGAAATATCCTCCGATAACAAAGAGAAAGAAACTTTCTGAGAAACTTCTTTGTGTTCTTTGAAATCATCTCACAGAGTTACAGCTTTCACCTCAAGAAGCCTTTCGTTAAGACAGTTCTTGTGGAATTGGCAAAGTGATAATTGGAAGCCCATAGAGGGCTATGGTGAAAAAGGAAGTATCCTCAGATGAAATCTGGAAAGAAGATTTCTGAGAAACTGCTTAGTGTTCTGTTAATTCATCTCACAGAGTTACATCTGTAATTCGTCATTCTCTTTGCTAGCCTTATTTCTGTGGAATCTGAGAACAGATATTTCGGATCCCTTGGAAGACTATAGGGCCAAAGGAAATATCCTCCAATAAAAAAGAGAAAGAAGCTTTCTGAGAAACTTATTTGTGTTCTTTGAAATCGTCTCACAGAGTTACAGCTTTCCCCTCAAGAAGCCTTTCGCTAAGACAGTACTTGTGGAATTGGCAAAGTGATATTTGGAAGCCCATAGAGGGCTATGGTGAAAAAGGAAATATCCTCAGATGAAATCTGGAAAGAAGCTTTCTGAGAAACTTCTTAGTGTTCTGTTAATTCATCTCACAGAGTTACATCTGTATTTCGTGGATCTCTTTGCTAGCCTTATTTCTGTGGAATCTCAGAACAGATATTTCGGATCCCTTGGAAGACTATAGGGCCAAAGGAAATATCCTCCGATAACAAAGAGAAAGAAGCTTTCTGAGAAACTTCTTTGTGTTCTTTGAAATCATCTCACAGAGTTACAGCTTTCCCCTCAAGAAGCCTTTCGATAAGCCAGTTCTTGTGGAATTGGCAAAGTGATATTTGGAAGCCCATAGAGGGCTATGGTGAAAAAGGAAATATCCTCAGATGAAATCTGGAAAGAAGCTTTCTGAGAAACTGCTTTGTGTTCTGTTAATTCATCTCACAGAGTTACATCTGTATTTCGTGGATCTCTTTGCTAGCCTTATTTCTGTGGAATCTGAGAATAGATATTTCGGATTCCTTGGAAGACTATAGGGCCAAAGGAAATATCCTCCGATAAAAAAGAGAAAGAAGCTTTCTGAGAAACTTCTTTGTGTTCTTTGAAATCATCTCACAGAGTTACAGCTTTCCCCTCAATAAGCCTTTCGCTAAGACAGTTCTTGTGGAATTGGCAAAGTGATATTTGGAAGCCCATAGAGGGCTATCGTGAAAAAGGAAATATCCTCCGATGAAATTAGGAAACAAGCTTTCTGAGAAACTGCTTAGTGTTCTGTTAATTCATCTCACAGAGTTACATCTGTATTTCGTGGATATCTTTGGTAGCCTTATTTCTGTGGAATCTGAGAACAGATATTTCGGATCCCTTGGAAGACTATTGGGCCAAAGGAAATATCCTCCGATAACAAAGAGAAAGAAGCTTTCTGAGAAACTTCCTTGTGTTCTGTGAAATCATCTCACACAGTTACAGCTTTCCCCTCAAGAACTCTTTCGACGAGACAGTTCTTGTGGAATTGGCAAAGTGATATTTGGAAGCCCATAGAGGGCTAGGGTGAAAAAGGAAATATCCTCAGATGAAATCCGGAAAGAAGCTTTCTGAGAAACTGCTTAGTTTTCTGCTAATTCACCTCACAGAGTTACATCTGTATTTCGTGGATCTCTTTGCTAGCCTTATTTCTGTGGAATCTGAGAACAGATATTTCGGATCCCTTGGAAGACTATAGGGCCAAAGGAAATATCCTCCGATAACAAAGAGAAAGAAGCTTTCTGAGAAACTTCTTTGTGTTCTGTGAAATCAACTCACAGAGTTACAGCTTTCCCCTCAAGAAGACTTTCGCCAAGACCGTTCTTGTGGAATTGGCAAAGTGATATTTGGAAGCCCATAGAGGGCTATGGTGAAAAACGAAATATCCTCCGATGAAATCTGGAAAGAAGCTTTCTGAGAAACTGCTTAGTGTTCTGTTAATTCATCTCACACAGTTACATCTGTATTTCGTGGATCTCTTTGCTAGCCTTATTTCTGTGGAATCTGAGAAGAGATATTTCGGATCCCTTGGAAGACTATAGGGCCAAAGGAAATATCCTCCGATAACAAAGAGAAAGAAACTTTCTGAGAAACTTCTTTGTGTTCTTTGAAATCATCTCACAGAGTTACAGCTTTCACCTCAAGAAGCCTTTCGTTAAGACAGTTCTTGTGGAATTGGCAAAGTGATAATTGGAAGCCCATAGAGGGCTATGGTGAAAAAGGAAGTATCCTCAGATGAAATCTGGAAAGAAGATTTCTGAGAAACTGCTTAGTGTTCTGTTAATTCATCTCACAGAGTTACATCTGTAATTCGTCATTCTCTTTGCTAGCCTTATTTCTGTGGAATCTGAGAACAGATATTTCGGATCCCTTGGAAGACTATAGGGCCAAAGGAAATATCCTCCGATAAGAGAGAGAAAGAAGCTTTCTGAGAAGCTTCTTTGTGTTCTGTGAAATCATCTAACAGAGTTACAGCTTTCCCCTCAAGAAGCCTTTCGCCAAGACAGTTCTTGTGGAATTGGCTAAGTGATATTTGGAACCCCCAGAGGGCTATGGTGAAAAAGGAAATATCCTCCGATGAAATCTGGAAAGAAGCTTTCTGAGAAACTGCTTAGTGTTCTGTTAATTCATCTCACAGAGTTACATGTGTATTTCGTCGATCTCTTTGCTAGCCTTATTTCTGTGGAATCTGAGAACAGATATTTCGCATCCCTTGGAAGACTATAGGGCCAAAGGAAATATCCTCCGATAACAGAGAGAAAGAAGCTTTCTGAGAAACTTCTTTGTGTTATTTGAAATCATCTCACAGAGTTACAGCTTTCCCCTCAAGAAGCCTTTCGCCAAGACAGTTCTTGTGGATTTGGCAAAGTGATATTTGGAAGCCCATAGAGGGCTATGGTGAAAAAGAAAATATCCTCCGATGAAATCCGGAAAGAAGCTTTCTGAGAAACTGCTTAGTGTTCTGTTAATTCATCTCACAGAGTTACATGTGTATTTCGTGGATCTCTTTGCTAGCCTTATTTCTGTGGAATCTGAGAACAGATATTTCGGATCCCTTGGAAGACTGTAGGGCCAAAGGAAATATCCTCCGATAACAAAGAGAAAGAAGCTTTCTGAGAAACTTCTTTGTGTTCTGTGAAATCATCTCACAGAGTTACAGCTTTTCCCTCATGAAGCCTTTCGATAAGACAGTTCTTGTGGAATTGGCAAAGTGATATTTGGAAGCCCATAGAGGGCTATGGTGAAAAAGGAAATATCCTCCGATGAAATCTGGAAAGAAGCTTTCTGAGAAACTGCTTAGTGTTCTGTTAATTCATCTCACAGAGTTACATCTGTATTTCGTGGATCTCTTTGCTAGCCTTATTTCTGTGGAATCTGAGAACAGATATTTCGGATCCCTTGGAAGACTATAGGACCAAAGGAAATATCCTCCGATAACAAAGAGAAAGAAGCTTTCTGAGAAACTTCTTTGTGTTCTGTGAAATCATCTCACAGAGTTACAGCTTTCCCCTCAAGAAGCCTTTCGCTAAGACAGTTCTTGTGGATTTGGCAAAGTGATATTTGGAAGCCCATAGAGGGCTATCGTGAAAAAGGAAATATCCTCCGATGAAATCTGGAAAGAAGCTTTCTGAGAAACTACTTAGTGTTCTGTTAATTCATCTCACAGAGTTACATCTGTATTTCGTCGATCTCTTTGCTAGCCTTATTTCTGTGGAATCTGAGAACAGATATTTCGGATCCCTTGGAAGACTATAGGGCCAAAGGAAATATCCTCCGATAACAAAGAGAAGGAAGCTTTCTGAGAAACTTCGTTGTGTTCTGTGAAATCATCTCACAGAGTTACAGCTTTCCCCTCAAGAAGCCTTTCGCCAAGACAGTTCTTGTGGAATTGGCAAAGTGATATTTGAAACCCCTAGAGGGCTATGGTGAAAAAGGAAATATCCTCCGAAGAAATCTGGAAAGAAGCTTTCTGAGAAACTGCTTAGTGTTCTGTTAATTCATCTCACAGAGTTACATCTGTATTTCGTGGATCTCTTTGCTAGCCTTATTTCTGTGGAATCTGAGAACAGATATTTGGCATCCCTTGGAAGACTATAGGGCCAAAGGAAATATCCTCCGATAACAGATAGAAAGAAGCTTTCTGAGAAACTTCTTTGTGTTCTGTGAAATCATCTCACAGAGTTACAGCTTTCCCCTCAAGAAGCCTTTCGCTAAGACAGTTCTTGTGGAATTGGCAAAGTGATATTTGGAAGCCCATCGAGTGCTATGGTGAAAAAGGAAATATCCTCCGATGAAATCTGGAAAGAAGCTTTCTGAGAAACTGCTTAGTGTTCTGTTAATTCATCTCACAGAGTTACATCTGTATTTCGTGGATCTCTTTGCTAGCCTTATTTCTGTGGAATCTGAGAACAGATATTTCGGATCCCTTGGAAGACTATAGGGCCAAAGGAAATATCCTCCGATAACAAAGAGAAAGAAGCTTTCTGAGAAACTTCTTTGTGTTCTGTGAAATCATCTCACAGAGTTACAGCTTTCCCCACAGGAAGCCTTTCGCCAAGACAGTTCTTGTGGAATTGGCAAAGTGATATTTGGAAGCCCATAGAGGGCTATGGTGAAAAAGGAAATATCCTCAGATGAAATCTGGAAAGAAGCTTTCTGAGAAACTGCTTAGTGTTCTGTTAATTCATCTCACAGAGTTACATGTGTATTTCGTGGATCTCTTTGCTAGCCTTATTTCTGTGGAATCTGAGAACAGATATTTCGGATCCCTTGGAAGACTATAGGGCCAAAGGAAATATCCTCCGATAACAAAGAGAAAGAAGCTTTCTGAGAAACTTCTTTGTGTTATTTGAAATCATCTCACAGAGTTACAGCTTTCCCCTCAAGAAGCCTTTCGATAAGACAGTTCTTGTGGAATTGGCAAAGTGATATTTGGAAGCCCATAGAGGGCTATGGGGAAAAAGGAAATATCCTCCGATGAAATCTGGAAAGAAGCTTTCTGAGAAACTGCTTAGTGTTCTGTTAATTCATCTCACAGAGTTACATCTGTATTTCGTGGATCTCTTTGCTAGCCTTATTTCTGTTGAATCTCAGAACAGATATTTCGGATCCCTTGGAAGACTATAGGGCCAAAGGAAATATCCTCCGATAACAAAGAGAAAGAAGCTTTCTGAGAAACTTCTTTGTGTTCTTTGAAATCATCTCACAGAGTTACAGCTTTCCCCTCAAGAAGCCTTTCGCTAAGACAGTTCTTGTGGAATTGGCAAAGTGATATTTGGAAGCCCATAGAGGGCTATGGTGAAAAAGGAAATATCCTCCGATGAAATCTGGAAAGAAGCTTTCTGAGAAACTGCTTAGTGTTCTGTTAATTCATCTCACAGAGTTACATCTGTATTTCGTGGATCTCTTTGCTAGCCTTATTTCTGTGGAATCTGAGAACAGATATTTCGGATCCCTTGGAAGACTATAGGGCCAAAGGAAATATCCTCCGATAACAAAGAGAAAGAAACTTTCTGAGAAACTTCTTTGTGTTCTTTGAAATCATCTCACAGAGTTACAGCTTTCACCTCAAGAAGCCTTTCGTTAAGACAGTTCTTGTGGAATTGGCAAAGTGATAATTGGAAGCCCATTGAGGGCTATGGTGAAAAAGGAAATATCCTCAGATGAAATCTGGAAAGAAGCTTTCTGAGAAACTGCTTAGTGTTCTGTTAATTCATCTGACAGAGTTACATCTGTATTTCGTCGATCTCTTTGCTAGCCTTATTTCTGTGGAATCTGAGAACAGATATTTCGGATCCCTTGGAAGACTATAGGGCCAAAGGAAATATCCTCCGATAAGAGAGAGAAAGAAGCTTTCTGAGAAGCTTCTTTGTGTTCTGTGAAATCATCTCACAGAGTTACAGCTTTCCCCTCAAGAAGCCTTTCGCCAAGACAGTTCTTGTGGAATTGGCTAAGTGATATTTGGAACCACCAGAGGGCTATGGTGAAAAAGGAAATATCCTCCGATGAAATCTGGAAAGAAGCTTTCTGAGAAACTGCTTAGTGTTCTGTTAATTCATCTCACAGAGTTACATGTGTATTTCGGCGATCTCTTTGCTAGCCTTATTTCTGTGGAATCTGAGAACAGATATTTCGCATCCCTTGGAAGACTATAGGGCCAAAGGAAATATCCTCCGATAACAGAGAGAAAGAAGCTTTCTGAGAAACTTCTTTGTGTTATTTGAAATCATCTCACAGAGTTACAGCTTTCCCCTCAAGAAGCCTTTCGCTAAGACAGTTCTTGTGGATTTGGCAAAGTGATATTTGGAAGCCCATAGAGGGCTATGGTGAAAAAGGAAATATCCTCCGATGAAATCTGGAAAGAAGCTTTCTGAGAAACTGCTTAGTGTTCTGTTAATTCATCTCACAGAGTTACATGTGTATTTCGTGGATCTCTTTGCTAGCCTTATTTCTGTGGAATCTGAGAACAGATATTTCGGATCCCTTGGAAGACTATAGGGCCAAAGGGAATATCCTCCGATAACAAAGAGAAAGAAGCTTTCTGAGAAACTTCTTTGTGTTCTGTGAAATCATCTCACAGAGTTACAGCTTTTCCCTCATGAAGCCTTTAGATAAGACAGTTCTTGTGGAATTGAAAAAGTGATATTTGGAAGCCCATAGAGGGCTATGGTGAAAAAGGGAATATCCTCCGATGAAATCTGGAAAGAAGCTTTCTGAGAAACTGCTAAGTGTTCTGTTAATTCATCTCACAGAGTTACATCTGTATTTCGTGGATCTCTTTGCTAGCCTTATTTCTGTGGAATCTGAGAACAGATATTTCGGATCCCTTGGAAGACTATAGGACCAAAGGAAATATCCTCCGATAACAAAGAGAAAGAAGCTTTCTGAGAATCTTCTTTGTGTTCTGTGAAATCATCTCACAGAGTTACAGCTTTCCCCTCAAGAAGCCTTTCGCTAAGACAGTTCTTGTGGAATTGGCAAAGTGATATTTGGAAGCCCATAGAGGGCTATGGTGAAAAAGGAAATATCCTCAGATGAAATCTGGAAAGAAGCTTTCTGAGAAACTACTTAGTGTTCTGTTAATTCATCTCACAGAGTTACATCTGTATTTCGTGGATCTCTTCGCTAGCCTTATTTCTGTGGAATCTCAGAACAGATATTTCGGATCCCTTGGAAGACTATAGGGCCAAAGGAAATATCCTCCGATAACAAAGAGAAAGAAGCTTTCTGAGAAACTTCTTTGTGTTCTATGAAATCATCTCACAGAGTTACAGCTTTCCCCTCAAGAAGCCTTTCCCCAAGACAGTTCTTGTGGAATTGGCTAAGTGATATTTCAAACCCCTAGAGGGCTATGGTGAAAAAGGAAATATCCTCCGAAGAAATCTGGAAAGAAGCTTTCTGAGAAACTGCTTAGTGTTCTGTTAATTCATCTCACAGAGTTACATCTGTATTTCGTCGATCTCTTTGCTAGCCTTATTTCTGTGGAATCTGAGAACAGATATTTCGCATCCCTTGGAAGACTATAGGGCCAAAGGAAATATCCTCCGATAACAGAGAGAAAGAAGCTTTCTGAGAAACTTCTTTGTGTTATTTGAAATCATCTCACAGAGTTACAGCTTTCCCCTCAAGAAGCCTTTCGCCAAGACAGTTTTGTGGATTTGGCAAAGTGATATTTGGAAGCCCATAGAGGGCTATGGTGAAAAAGAAAATATCCTCCGATGAAATCTGGAAAGAAGCTTTCTGAGAAACTGCTTAGTGTTCTGTTAATTCATCTCACAGAGTTATATGTGTATTTCCTGGATCTCTTTGCTAGCCTTATTTCTGTGGAATCTGAGAACAGATATTTCGGATCCCTTGGAAGACTGTAGGGCCAAAGGAAATATCCTCCGATAACAAAGAGAAAGAAGCTTTCTGAGAAACTTCTTTGTGTTCTGTGAAATCATCTCACAGAGTTACAGCTTTTCCCTCATGAAGCCTTTCGATAAGACAGTTCTTGTGGAATTGGCAAAGTGATATTTGGAAGCCCATAGAGGGCTATGGTGAAAAAGGAAATATCCTCCGATGAAATCTGGAAAGAAGCTTTCTGAGAAACTGCTTAGTGTTCTGTTAATTCATCTCACAGAGTTACATCTGTATTTCGTGGATCTCTTTGCTAGCCTTATTTCTGTGGAATCTGAGAACAGATATTTCGGATCCCTTGGAAGACTATAGGACCAAAGGAAATATCCTCCGATAACAAAGAGAAAGAAGCTTTCTGAGAAACTTCTTTGTGTTCTGTGAAATCATCTCACAGAGTTACAGCTTTCCCCTCAAGAAGCCTTTCGCTAAGACAGTTCTTGTGGAATTGGCAAAGTGATATTTGGAAGCCCATAGAGGGCTATCGTGAAAAAGGAAATATCCTCCGATGAAATCTGGAAAGAAGCTTTCTGAGAAACTACTTAGTGTTCTGTTAATTCATCTCACAGAGTTACATCTGTATTTCGTGGATCAATTTGCTAGCCTTATTTCTGTGGAATCTCAGAACAGATATTTCGGATCCCTTGGAAGACTATAGGGCCAAAGGAAATATCCTCCGATAACAAAGAGAAAGAAGCTTTCTGAGAAACTTCTTTGTGTTCTTTGAAATCATCTCACAGAGTTACAGCTTTCCCCTCAAGAAGCATTTCGCTAAGACAGTTCTTGTGGAATTGGCAAAGTGATATTTGGAAGCCCATAGAGGGCTATGGTGAAAAAGGAAATATCCTCCGATGAAATCTGGAAAGAATCTTTCTGAGAAACTGCTTAGTGTTCTGTTAATTCATCTCACAGAGTTACATCTGTATTTCGTCGATCTCTTTGCTAGCCTTATTTCTGTGGAATCTGAGAACAGATATTTCGGATCCCTTGGAAGACTATAGGGCCAAAGGAAATATCCTCCGATAACAAAGAGAAAGAAGCTTTCTGAGAAACTTCGTTGTGTTCTGTGAAATCATCTCACAGAGTTACAGCTTTCCCCTCAAGAAGCCTTTCGCCAAGACAGTTCTTGTGGAATTGGCTAAGTGATATTTGAAACCCCTAGAGGGCTATGGTGAAAAAGGAAATATCCTCCGAAGAAATCCGGAAAGAAGCTTTCTGAGAAACTGCTTAGTGTTCTGTTAATTCATCTCACAGAGTTACATCTGTATTTCGTGGATCTCTTTGCTAGCCTTATTTCTGTGGAATCTGAGAACAGATATTTGGCATCCCTTGGAAGACTATAGGGCCAAAGGAAATATCCTCCGATAACAGATAGAAAGAAGCTTTCTGAGAAACTTCTTTGTGTTCTGTGAAATCATCTCACAGAGTTACAGCTTTCCCCTCAAGAAGCCTTTCGCTAAGACAGTTCTTGTGGAATTGGCAAAGTGATATTTGGAAGCCCATCGAGTGCTATGGTGAAAAAGGAAATATCCTCCGATGAAATCTGGAAAGAAGCTTTCTGAGAAACTGCTTAGTGTTCTGTTAATTCATCTCACAGAGTTACATCTGTATTTCGTGGATCTCTTTGCTAGCCTTATTTCTGTGGAATCTGAGAACAGATATTTCGGATCCCTTGGAAGACTATAGGGCCAAAGGAAATATCCTCCGATAACAAAGAGAAAGAAGCTTTCTGAGAAACTTCTTTGTGTTCTGTGAAATCATCTCACAGAGTTACAGCTTTCCCCACAGGAAGCCTTTCGCCAAGACAGTTCTTGTGGAATTGGCAAAGTGATATTTGGAAGCCCATAGAGGGCTATGGTGAAAAAGGAAATATCCTCAGATGAAATCTGGAAAGAAGCTTTCTGAGAAACTGCTTAGTGTTCTGTTAATTCATCTCACAGAGTTACATGTGTATTTCGTGGATCTCTTTGCTAGCCTTATTTCTGTGGAATCTGAGAACAGATATTTCGGATCCCTTGGAAGACTATAGGGCCAAAGGAAATATCCTCCGATAACAAAGAGAAAGAAGCTTTCTGAGAAACTTCTTTGTGTTCTTTGAAATCATCTCACAGAGTTACAGCTTTCCCCTCAAGACCCTTTCGATAAGACAGTTCTTGTGGAATTGGCAAAGTGATATTTGGAAGCCCATAGAGGGCTATGGTGAAAAAGGAAATATCCTCCGATGAAATCTGGAAAGAAGCTTTCTGAGAAACTGCTTAGTGTTCTGTTAATTCATCTCACAGAGTTACATCTGTATTTCGTGGATCTCTTTGCTAGCCTTATTTCTGTGGAATCTCAGAACAGATATTTCGGATCCCTTGGAAGGCTATAGGGCCAAAGGAAATATCCTCCGATAACAAAGAGAAAGAAGCTTTCTGAGAAACTTCTTTGTGTTCTTTGAAATCATCTCACAGAGTTACAGCTTTCCCCTCAAGAAGCCTTTCGCTAAGACAGTTCTTGTGGAATTGGCAAAGTGATATTTGGAAGCCCATAGAGGGCTATGGTGAAAAAGGAAATATCCTCCGATGAAATCTGGAAAGAAGCTTTCTGAGAAACTGCTTAGTGTTCTGTTAATTCATCTCACAGAGTTACATCTGTATTTCGTCGATCTCTTTGCTAGCCTTATTTCTGTGGAATCTGAGAACAGATATTTCGGATCCCTTGGAAGACTATAGGGCCAAAGGAAATATCCTCCGATAACAAAGAGAAAGAAACTTTCTGAGAAACTTCTTTGTGTTCTTTGAAATCATCTCACAGAGTTACAGCTTTCACCTCAAGAAGCCTTTCGTTAAGACAGTTCTTGTGGAATTGGCAAAGTGATAATTGGAAGCCCATAGAGGGCTATGGTGAAAAAGGAAATATCCTCAGATGAAATCTGGAAAGAAGCTTTCTGAGAAACTGCTTAGTGTTCTGTTAATTCATCTCACAGAGTTACATCTGTATTTCGTCGATCTCTTATTAGCCTTATTTCTGTGGAATCTGAGAACAGATATTTCGGATCCCTTGGAAGACTATAGGGCCAAAGGAAATATCCTCCGATAAGACAGAGAAAGAAGCTTTCTGAGAAGCTTCTTTGTGTTCTGTGAAATCATCTCACAGAGTTACAGCTTTCCCCTCAAGAAGCCTTTCGCCAAGACAGTTCTTGTGGAATTGGCTAAGTGATATTTGGAACCCCCGAGGGCTATGGTGAAAAAGGAAATATCCTCCGATGAAATCTGGAAAGAAGCTTTCTGAGAAACTGCTTAGTGTTCTGTTAATTCATCTCACAGAGTTACATGTGTATTTCGTCGATCTCTTTGCTAGCCTTATTTCTGTGGAATCTGAGAACAGATATTTCGCATCCCTTGGAAGACTATAGGGCCAAAGGAAATATCCTCCGATAACAGAGAGAAAGAAGCTTTCTGAGAAACTTCTTTGTGTTATTTGAAATCATCTCACAGAGTTACAGCTTTCCCCTCAAGAAGCCTTTCGCTAAGACAGTTCTTGTGGATTTGGCAAAGTGATATTTGGAAGCCCATAGAGGGCTATGGTGAAAAAGGAAATATCCTCCGATGAAATCTGGAAAGAAGCTTTCTGAGAAACTGCTTAGTGTTCTGTTAATTCATCTCACAGAGTTACATGTGTATTTCGTGGATCTCTTTGCTAGCCTTATTTCTGTGGAATCTGAGAACAGATATTTCGGATCCCTTGGAAGACTATAGGGCCAAAGGAAATATCCTCCGATAACAAAGAGAAAGAAGCTTTCTGAGAAACTTCTTTGTGTTCTGTGAAATCATCTCACAGAGTTACAGCTTTTCCCTCATGAAGCCTTCCGATAAGACAGTTCTTGTGGAATTGGCAAAGTGATATTTGGAAGCCCATAGAGGGCTATGGTGAAAAAGGAAATATCCTCCGATGAAATCTGGAAAGAAGCTTTCTGAGAAACTGCTTAGTGTTCTGTTAATTCATCTCACAGAGTTACATCTGTATTTCGTGGATCTCTTTGCTAGCCTTATTTCTGTGGAATCTGAGAACAGATATTTCGGATCCCTTGGAAGACTATAGGACCAAAGGAAATATCCTCCGATAACAAAGAGAAAGAAGCTTTCTGAGAATCTTCTTTGTGTTCTGTGAAATCATCTCACAGAGTTACAGCTTTCCCCTCAAGAAGCCTTTCGCTAAGACAGTTCTTGTGGAATTGGCAAAGTGATATTTGGAAGCCCATAGAGGGCTATGGTGAAAAAGGAAATATCCTCCGAAGAAATCTGGAAAGAAGCTTTCTGAGAAACTGCTTACTGTTCTGTTAATTCATCTCACAGAGTTACATCTGTATTTCGTCGATCTCTTTGCTAGCCTTATTTCTGTGGAATCTGAGAACAGATATTTGGCATCCCTTGGAAGACTATAGGGCCAAAGGAAATATCCTCCGATAACAGAGAGAAAGAAGCTTTCTGAGAAACTTCTTTGTGTTCTGTGAAATCATCTCACAGAGTTACAGCTTTCCCCTCAAGAAGCCTTTCGCTAAGACAGTTCTTGTGGAATTGGCAAAGTGATATTTGGAAGCCCATCGAGTGCTATGGTGAAAAAGGAAATATCCTCCGATGAAATCTGGAAAGAAGCTTTCTGAGAAACTGCTTAGTGTTCTGATAATTCATCTCACAGAGTTACATCTGTATTTCGTGGATCTCTTTGCTAGCCTTATTTCTGTGGAATCTCAGAACAGATATTTCGGATCCCTTGGAAGACTATAGGGCCAAAGGAAATATCCTCCGATAACAAAGAGAAAGAAGCTTTCTGAGAAACTTCTTTGTGTTCTGTGAAATCATCTCACAGAGTTACAGCTTTCCCCACAGGAAGCCTTTCGCCAAGACAGTTCTTGTGGAATTGGCAAAGTGATATTTGGAAGCCCATAGAGGGCTATGGTGAAAAAGGAAATATCCTCAGATGAAATCTGGAAAGAAGCTTTCTGAGAAACTGCTTAGTGTTCTGTTAATTCATCTCACAGAGTTACATCTGTATTTCGTGCATCTCTTTGCTAGCCTTATTTCTGTGGAATCTGAGAACAGATATTTCGGATCCCTTGGAAGACTATAGGGCCAAAGGAAATATCCTCCGATAACAAAGAGAAAGAAGCTTTCTGAGAAACTTCTTTGTGTTCTTTGAAATCATCTCACAGAGTTACAGCTTTCCCCTCAAGAAGCCTTTCGCCAAGACAGTTCTTGTGGAATTGGCAAAGTGATATTTGGAAGCCCATAGAGGGCTATGGTGAAAAAGGAAATATCCTCCGATGAAATCTGGAAAGAAGCTTTCTGAGACACTGCTTAGTGTTCTGTTAATTCATCTCACAGAGTTACGTCTGTATTTCGTGGATGTCTTTGCTAGCCTTATTTCTGTGGAATCTGAGAACAGATATTTCGGATCCCTTGGAAGACTATAGGACCAAAGGAAATATCCTCCGATAACAAAGAGAAAGAAGCTTTCTGAGAATCTTCTTTGTGTTCTGTGAAATCATCTCACAGAGTTACAGCTTTCCCCTCAAGAAGCCTTTCGCTAAGACAGTTCTTGTGGAATTGGCAAAGTGATATTTGGAAGCCCATAGAGGGCTATGGTGAAAAAGGAAATATCCTCAGATGAAATCTGGAAAGAAGCTTTCTGAGAAACTACTTAGTGTTCTGTTAATTCATCTCACAGAGTTACATCTGTATTTCGTGGATCTCTTTGCTAGCCTTATTTCTGTGGAATCTCAGAACAGATATTTCGGATCCCTTGGAAGACTATAGGGCCAAAGGAAATATCCTCCGATAACAAAGAGAAAGAAGCTTTCTGAGAAACTTCTTTGTGTTCTTTGAAATCATCTCACCGAGTTACAGCTTTCCCCTCAAGAAGCCTTTCGCTAAGACAGTTCTTGTGGAATTGGCAAAGTGATATTTGGAAGCCCATAGAGGGCTATGGTGAAAAAGGAAATATCCTCCGATGAAATCTGGAAAGAAGCTTTCTGAGAAACTGCTTAGTGTTCTGTTAATTCATCTCACAGAGTTACATCTGTATTTCGTCGATCTCTTTGCTAGCCTTATTTCTGTGGAATCTGAGAACAGATATTTCGCATCCCTTGGAAGACTATAGGGCCAAAGGAAATATCCTCCGATAAAAAAGAGAAGGAAGCTTTCTGAGAAACTTCTTTGTGTTCTGTGAAATCATCTCACAGAGTTACAGCTTTCCCCTCAAGAAGCCTTTCGCCAAGACAGTTCTTGTGGAATTGGCTAAGTGATATTTGAAACCCCTAGAGGGCTATGGTGAAAAAGGAAATATCCTCCGAAGAAATCTGGAAAGAAGCTTTCTGAGAAACTGCTTAGTGTTCTGTTAATTCATCTCACAGAGTTACATCTGTATTTCGTCGATCTCTTTGCTAGCCTTATTTCTGTGGAATCTGAGAACAGATATTTGGCATCCCTTGGAAGACTATAGGGCCAAAGGAAATATCCTCCGATAACAGAGAGAAAGAAGCTTTCTGAGAAACTTCTTTGTGTTCTTTGAAATCATCTCACAGAGTTACAGCTTTCCCCTCAAGAAGCCTTTCGCTAAGACAGTTCTTGTGGAATTGGCAAAGTGATATTTGGAAGCCCATAGAGGGCTATGGTGAAAAAGGAAATATCCTCCGAAGAAATCTGGAAAGAAGCTTTCTGAGAAACTGCTTACTGTTCTGTTAATTCATCTCACAGAGTTACATCTGTATTTCGTCGATCTCTTTGCTAGCCTTATTTCTGTGGAATCTGAGAACAGATATTTGGCATCCCTTGGAAGACTATAGGGCCAAAGGAAATATCCTCCGATAACAGAGAGAAAGAAGCTTTCTGAGAAACTTCTTTGTGTTCTGTGAAATCATCTCACAGAGTTACAGCTTTCCCCTCAAGAAGCCTTTCGCTAAGACAGTTCTTGTGGAATTGGCAAAGTGATATTTGGAAGCCCATCGAGTGCTATGGTGAAAAAGGAAATATCCTCCGATGAAATCTGGAAAGAAGCTTTCTGAGAAACTGCTTAGTGTTCTGTTAATTCATCTCACAGAGTTACATCTGTATTTCGTGGATCTCTTTGCTAGCCTTATTTCTGTGGAATCTCAGAACAGATATTTCGGATCCCTTGGAAGACTATAGGGCCAAAGGAAATATCCTCCGATAACAAAGAGAAAGAAGCTTTCTGAGAAACTTCTTTGTGTTCTGTGAAATCATCTCACAGAGTTACAGCTTTCCCCACAGGAAGCCTTTCGCCAAGACAGTTCTTGTGGAATTGGCAAAGTGATATTTGGAAGCCCATAGAGGGCTATGGTGAAAAAGGAAATATCCTCAGATGAAATCTGGAAAGAAGCTTTCTGAGAAACTGCTTAGTGTTCTGTTAATTCATCTCACAGAGTTACATCTGTATTTCGTGGATCTCTTTGCTAGCCTTATTTCTGTGGAATCTGAGAACAGATATTTCGGATCCCTTGGAAGACTATAGGGCCAAAGGAAATATCCTCCGATAACAAAGAGAAAGAAGCTTTCTGAGAAACTTCTTTGTGTTCTTTGAAATCATCTCACAGAGTTACAGCTTTCCCCTCAAGAAGCCTTTCGATAAGACAGTTCTTGTGGAATTGGCAAAGTGATATTTGGAAGCCCATAGAGGGCTATGGTGAAAAAGGAAATATCCTCCGATGAAATCTGGAAAGAAGCTTTCTGAGACACTGCTTAGTGTTCTGTTAATTCATCTCACAGAGTTACGTCTGTATTTCGTGGATGTCTTTGCTAGCCTTATTTCTGTGGAATCTGAGAACAGATATTTCGGATCCCTTGGAAGACTATACGGCCAAAGGAAATATCCTACGATAACAAAGAGAAAGAAGCTTTCTGAGAATCTTCTTTGTGTTCTGTGAAATCATCTCACAGAGTTACAGCTTTCCCCTCAAGAAGCCTTTCGCTAAGAAAGTTCTTGTGGAATTGGCAAAGTGATATTTGGAAGCCCATAGAGGGCTATGGTGAAAAAGGAAATATCCTCAGATGAAATCTGGAAAGAAGCTTTCTGAGAAACTACTTAGTGTTCTGTTAATTCATCTCACAGAGTTACATCTGTATTTCGTGGATCTCTTTGCTAGCCTTATTTCTGTGGAATCTCAGAACAGATATTTCGGATCCCTTGGAAGACTATAGGGCCAAAGGAAATATCCTCCGATAACAAAGAGAAAGAAGCTTTCTGAGAAACTTCTTTGTGTTCTTTGAAATCATCTCACCGAGTTACAGCTTTCCCCTCAAGAAGCCTTTCGCTAAGACAGTTCTTGTGGAATTGGCAAAGTGATATTTGGAAGCCCATAGAGGGCTATGGTGAAAAAGGAAATATCCTCAGATGAAATCTGGAAAGAAGCTTTCTGAGAAACTGCTTAGTGTTCTGTTAATTCATCTCACAGAGTTACATCTGTATTTCGTCGATCTCTTTGCTAGCCTTATTTCTGTGGAATCTGAGAACAGATATTTCGGATCCCTTGGAAGACTATAGGGCCAAAGGAAATATCCTCCGATAAAAAAGAGAAGGAAGCTTTCTGAGAAACTTCTTTGTGTTCTGTGAAATCATCTCACAGAGTTACAGCTTTCCCCTCAAGAAGCCTTTCGCCAAGACAGTTCTTGTGGAATTGGCTAAGTGATATTTGAAACCCCTAGAGGGCTATGGTGAAAAAGGAAATATCCTCCGAAGAAATCTGGAAAGAAGCTTTCTGAGAAACTGCTTAGTGTTCTGTTAATTCATCTCACAGAGTTACATCTGTATTTCGTCGATCTCTTTGCTAGCCTTATTTCTGTGGAATCTGAGAACAGATATTTGGCATCCCTTGGAAGACTATAGGGCCAAAGGAAATATCCTCCGATAACAGAGAGAAAGAAGCTTTCTGAGAAACTTCTTTGTGTTCTTTGAAATCATCTCACAGAGTTACAGCTTTCCCCTCAAGAAGCCTTTCGCTAAGACAGTTCTTGTGGAATTGGCAAAGTGATATTTGGAAGCCCATAGAGGGCTATGGTGAAAAAGGAAATATCCTCCGAAGAAATCTGGAAAGAAGCTTTCTGAGAAACTGCTTACTGTTCTGTTAATTCATCTCACAGAGTTACATCTGTATTTCGTCGATCTCTTTGCTAGCCTTATTTCTGTGGAATCTGAGAACAGATATTTGGCATCCCTTGGAAGACTATAGGGCCAAAGGAAATATCCTCCGATAACAGAGAGAAAGAAGCTTTCTGAGAAACTTCTTTGTGTTCTGTGAAATCATCTCACAGAGTTACAGCTTTCCCCTCAAGAAGCCTTTCGCTAAGACAGTTCTTGTGGAATTGGCAAAGTGATATTTGGAAGCCCATCGAGTGCTATGGTGAAAAAGGAAATATCCTCCGATGAAATCTGGAAAGAAGCTTTCTGAGAAACTGCTTAGTGTTCTGTTAATTCATCTCACAGAGTTACATCTGTATTTCGTGGATCTCTTTGCTAGCCTTATTTCTGTGGAATCTCAGAACAGATATTTCGGATCCCTTGGAAGACTATAGGGCCAAAGGAAATATCCTCCGATAACAAAGAGAAAGAAGCTTTCTGAGAAACTTCTTTGTGTTCTGTGAAATCATCTCACAGAGTTACAGCTTTCCCCACAGGAAGCCTTTCGCCAAGACAGTTCTTGTGGAATTGGCAAAGTGATATTTGGAAGCCCATAGAGGGCTATGGTGAAAAAGGAAATATCCTCAGATGAAATCTGGAAAGAAGCTTTCTGAGAAACTGCTTAGTGTTCTGTTAATTCATCTCACAGAGTTACATCTGTATTTCGTGGATCTCTTTGCTAGCCTTATTTCTGTGGAATCTGAGAACAGATATTTCGGATCCCTTGGAAGACTATAGGGCCAAAGGAAATATCCTCCGATAACAAAGAGAAAGAAGCTTTCTGAGAAACTTCTTTGTGTTCTTTGAAATCATCTCACAGAGTTACAGCTTTCCCCTCAAGAAGCCTTTCGATAAGACAGTTCTTGTGGAATTGGCAAAGTGATATTTGGAAGCCCATAGAGGGCTATGGTGAAAAAGGAAATATCCTCCGATGAAATCTGGAAAGAAGCTTTCTGAGACACTGCTTAGTGTTCTGTTAATTCATCTCACAGAGTTACGTCTGTATTTCGTGGATGTCTTTGCTAGCCTTATTTCTGTGGAATCTGAGAACAGATATTTCGGATCCCTTGGTAGACTATACGGCCAAAGGAAATATCCTACAATAACAAAGAGAAAGAAGCTTTCTGAGAATCTTCTTTGTGTTCTGTGAAATCATCTCACAGAGTTACAGCTTTCCCCTCAAGAAGCCTTTCGCTAAGAAAGTTCTTGTGGAATTGGCAAAGTGATATTTGGAAGCCCATAGAGGGCTATGGTGAAAAAGGAAATATCCTCAGATGAAATCTGGAAAGAAGCTTTCTGAGAAACTACTTAGTGTTCTGTTAATTCATCTCACAGAGTTACATCTGTATTTCGTGGATCTCTTTGCTAGCCTTATTTCTGTGGAATCTCAGAACAGATATTTCGGATCCCTTGGAAGACTATAGGGCCAAAGGAAATATCCTCCGATAACAAAGAGAAAGAAGCTTTCTGAGAAACTTCTTTGTGTTCTTTGAAATCATCTCACCGAGTTACAGCTTTCCCCTCAAGAAGCCTTTCGCTAAGACAGTTCTTGTGGAATTGGCAAAGTGATATTTGGAAGCCCATAGAGGGCTATGGTGAAAAAGGAAATATCCTCAGATGAAATCTGGAAAGAAGCTTTCTGAGAAACTGCTTAGTGTTCTGTTAATTCATCTCACAGAGTTACATCTGTATTTCGTGGATCTCTTTGCTAGCCTTATTTCTGTGGAATCTGAGAACAGATATTTCGGATCCCTTGGAAGACTAT
This sequence comes from Macaca nemestrina, assembly GCF_043159975.1. NCBI lineage: Eukaryota > Metazoa > Chordata > Mammalia > Primates > Cercopithecidae > Macaca > Macaca nemestrina. The sequence continues at coordinate 70,311,255 of NC_092126.1, forward strand.
AGGGCCAAAGGAAATATCCTCCGATAAAAAAGAGAAGGAAGCTTTCTGAGAAACTTCTTTGTGTTCTGTGAAATCATCTCACAGAGTTACAGCTTTCCCCTCAAGAAGCCTTTCGCCAAGACAGTTCTTGTGGAATTGGCTAAGTGATATTTGAAACCCCTAGAGGGCTATGGTGAAAAAGGAAATATCCTCCGAAGAAATCTGGAAAGAAGCTTTCTGAGAAACTGCTTAGTGTTCTGTTAATTCATCTCACAGAGTTACATCTGTATTTCGTCGATCTCTTTGCTAGCCTTATTTCTGTGGAATCTGAGAACAGATATTTGGCATCCCTTGGAAGACTATAGGGCCAAAGGAAATATCCTCCGATAACAGAGAGAAAGAAGCTTTCTGAGAAACTTCTTTGTGTTCTGTGAAATCATCTCACAGAGTTACAGCTTTCCCCTCAAGAAGCCTTTCGCTAAGACAGTTCTTGTGGAATTGGCAAAGTGATATTTGGAAGCCCATCGAGTGCTATGGTGAAAAAGGAAATATCCTCCGATGAAATCTGGAAAGAAGCTTTCTGAGAAACTGCTTAGTGTTCTGTTAATTCATCTCACAGAGTTACATCTGTATTTCGTGGATCTCTTTGCTAGCCTTATTTCTGTGGAATCTGAGAACAGATATTTCGGATCCCTTGGAAGAGTATAGGGCCAAAGGAAATATCCTCCGATAACAAAGAGAAAGAAGCTTTCTGAGAAACTTCTTTGTGTTCTGTGAAATCATCTCACAGAGTTACAGCTTTCCCCACAGGAAGCCTTTCGCCAAGACAGTTCTTGTGGAATTGGCAAAGTGATATTTGGAAGCCCATAGAGGGCTATGGTGAAAAAGGAAATATCCTCAGATGAAATCTGGAAAGAAGCTTTCTGAGAAACTGCTTAGTGTTCTGTTAATTCATCTCACAGAGTTACATCTGTATTTCGTGGATCTCTTTGCTAGACTTATTTCTGTGGAATCTGAGAACAGATATTTCGGATCCCTTGGAAGACTATAGGGCCAAAGGAAATATCCTCCGATAACAAAGAGAAAGAAGCTTTCTGAGAAACTTCTTTGTGTTCTTTGAAATCATCTCACAGAGTTACAGCTTTCCCCTCAAGAAGCCTTTCGATAAGACAGTTCTTGTGGAATTGGCAAAGTGATATTTGGAAGCCCATAGAGGGCTATGGTGAAAAAGGAAATATCCTCCGATGAAATCTGGAAAGAAGCTTTCTGAGACACTGCTTAGTGTTCTGTTAATTCATCTCACAGAGTTACATCTGTATTTCGTGGATCTCTTTGCTAGCCTTATTTCTGTGGAAACTGAGAACAGATATTTCGGATCCCTTGGAAGACTATAGGGCCAAAGGAAATATCCTCCGATAAAAAAGAGAAGGAAGCTTTCTGAGAAACTTCTTTGTGTTCTGTGAAATCATCTCACAGAGTTACAGCTTTCCCGTCAAGAAGCCTTTCGCCAAGACTATTCTTGTGGAATTGGCAAAGTGATATTTGGAAACCCTAGAGGGCTATGGTGAAAAAGGAAATATCCTCGGATGAAATCTGGAAAGAAGCTTTCTGAGAAACTGCTTAGTGTTCTGTTAATTCATCTCACAGAGTTACATCTGTATTTCGTGGATCTCTTTGCTAGCCTTATTTCTGTGGAATCTGAGAACAGATATTTCGCATCCCTTGGAAGACTATAGGGCCAAAGGAAATATCCTCCGATAACAGAGAGAAAGAAGCTTTCTGAGAAACTTCTTTGTGTTCTGCGAAATCATCTCACAGAGTTAGAGCTTTCCCCTCAAGAAGCCTTTCGCTAAGACAGTTCTTGTGGAATTGGCAAAGTGATATTTGGAAGCCCAAAGAGGGCTATGGTGAAAAAGGAAATATCCTCCGATGAAATCTGGAAAGAAGCTTTCTGAGAAACTGCTTAGTGTTCTGTCAATTCATCTCACAGAGTTACATGTGTATTTCGTGGATCTCTTTGCTAGCCTTATTTCTGTGGAATCTGAGAACAGATATTTCGGATCCCTTGGAAGACTATAGGGCCAAAGGAAATATCCTCCGATAACAAAGAGAAAGAAGCTTTCTGAGAAACTTCTTTGTGTTCTGTGAAATCATCTCACAGAGCTACAGCTTTCCCCACAGGAAGCCTTTCGCCAAGACAGTTCTTGTGGAATTGGCAAAGTGATATTTGGAATCCCATAGAGGGCTATGGTGAAAAAGGAAATATCCTCCGATGAAATCTGGAAAGAAGCTTTCTGAGAAACTGCTTAGTGTTCTGTTAATTCATCTCACAGAGTTACATCTGTATTTCGTCGATCTCTTTGCTAGCCTTATTTCTGTGTAATCTGAGAACAGATATTTAGGATCCCTTGGAAGACTATAGGGCCAAAGGAAATATCCTCCGATAAGAAAGAGAAGGAAGCTTTCTGAGAAACTTCTTTGTGTTCTGTGAAATCATCTCACAGAGTTACAGCTTTCCCCTCAAGAAGCCTTTCGCCAAGACAGTTCTTGTGGAATTGGCTAAGTGATATTTGAAACCCCTAGAGGGCTATGGTGAAAAAGGAAATATCCTCCGAAGAAATCTGGAAAGAAGCTTTCTGAGAAACTGCTTAGTGTTCTGTTAATTCATCTCACAGAGTTACATCTGTATTTCGTCGATCTCTTTGCTAGCCTTATTTCTGTGGAATCTGAGAACAGATATTTGGCATCCCTTGGAAGACTATAGGGCCAAAGGAAATATCCTCCGATAACAGAGAGAAAGAAGCTTTCTGAGAAACTTCTTTGTGTTCTGTGAAATCATCTCACAGAGTTACAGCTTTCCCCTCAAGAAGCCTTTCGCTAAGACAGTTCTTGTGGAATTGGCAAAGTGATATTTGGAAGCCCATCGAGTGCTATGGTGAAAAAGGAAATATCCTCAGATGAAATCTGGAAAGAAGCTTTCTGAGAAACTGCTTAGTGTTCTGTTAATTCATCTCACAGAGTTACATCTGTATTTCGTGGATCTCTTTGGTAGCCTTATTTCTGTGGAATCTGAGAACAGATATTTCGGATCCCTTGGAAGACTATAGGGCCAAAGGAAATATCCTCCGATAAGAAAGAGAAAGAAGCTTTCTGAGAAACTTCTTTGTGTTCTGTGAAATCATCTCACAGAGTTACAGCTTTCCCCACAGGAAGCCTTTCGCCAAGACAGTTCTTGTGGAATTGGCAAAGTGATATTTGGAAGCCCATAGAGGGCTATGGTGAAAAAGGAAATATCCTCAGATGAAATCTGGAAAGAAGCTTTCTGAGAAACTGCTTAGTGTTCTGTTAATTCATCTCACAGAGTTACATCTGTATTTCGTGGATCTCTTTGCTAGCCTTATTTCTGTGGAATCTCAGAACAGATATTTCGGATCCCTTGGAAGACTATAGGGCCAAAGGAAATATCCTCCGATAACAGAGAGAAAGAAGCTTTCTGAGAAACTTCTTTGTGTTCTGTGAAATCATCTCACAGAGTTACAGCTTTCCCGTCAAGAAGCCTTTCGCCAAGACTATTCTTGTGGAATTGGCTAAGTGATATTTGGAACCCCTAGAGGGCTATGGTGAAAAAGGAAATATCCTCGGATGAAATCTGGAAAGAAGCTTTCTGAGAAACTGCTTAGTGTTCTGTTAATTCATCTCACAGAGTTACATCTGTATTTCGTCGATCTCTTTGCTAGCCTTATTTCTGTGGAATCTGAGAACAGATATTTCGCATCCCTTGGAAGACTATAGGGCCAAAGGAAATATCCTCCGATAACAGAGAGAAAGAAGCTTTCTGAGAAACTTCTTTGTGTTCTGTGAAATCATCTCACAGAGTTAGAGCTTTCCCCTCAAGAAGCCTTTCGCTAAGACAGTTCTTGTGGAATTGGCAAAGTGATATTTAGAAGCCCATAGAGGGCTATGGTTAAAAAGGAAATATCCTCCGATGAAATCTGGAAAGAAGCTTTCTGAGAAACTGCTTAGTGTTCTGTCAATTCATCTCACAGAGTTACATGTGTATTTCGTGTATCTCTTTGCTAGCCTTATTTCTGTGGAATCTGAGAACAGATATTTCGGATCCCTTGGAAGACTATAGGGCCAAAGGAAATATCCTCCGATAACAGAGAGAAAGAAGCTTTCTGAGAAACTTCTTTGTGTTCTGTGAAATCATCTCAAGAGTTACAGCTTTCCCCTCAAGAAGCCTTTCGCTAAGACAGTTCTTGTGGAATTGGCAAAGTGATATTTGGAAGCCCATAGAGGGCTATGGTGAAAAAGGAAATATCCTCCGATGAAATCTGGAAAGAAGCTTTCTGAGAAACTGCTTAGTGTTCTGTTAATTCATCTCACAGAGTTACATGTGTATTTCGTGGATCTCTTTGCTAGCCTTATTTCTGTGGAATTTGAGAACAGATATTTCGGATCCCTTGGAAGACTATAGGGCCAAAGGAAATATCCTCCGATAACAAAGAGAAAGAAGCTTTCTGAGAAACTTCTTTGTGTTCTGTGAAATCATCTCACAGAGTTACAGCTTTTCCCTCATGAAGCCTTTCGATAAGACAGTTCTTGTGGAATTGGCAAAGTGATATTTGGAAGCCCATAGAGGGCTATGGTGAAAAAGGAAATATCCTCCGATGAAATATGGAAAGAAGCTTTCTGAGAAACTGCTTAGTGTTCTGTTAATTCATCTCACAGAGTTACATCTGTATTTCGTGGATCTCTTTGCTATCCTTATTTCTGTGGAATCTGAGAACAGATATTTCGGATCCCTTGGAAGACTATAGGGCCAAAGGAAATATCCTCCGATAACAAAGAGAAAGAAGCTTTCTGAGAAACTTCTTTGTATTCTGTGAAATCATCTCACAGAGTTGCAGCTTTCCCCTCAAGAAGCCTTTCGCTAAGACAGTTCTTGTGGAATTGGCAAAGTGATATTTGGAAGCCCATAGAGGGCTATGGTGAAAAAGGAAATATCCTCAGATGAAATCTGGAAAGAAGCTTTCTGAGAAACTGCTTAGTGTTCTGTTAATTCATCTCACAGAGTTACATCTGTATTTCGTGGATCTCTTTGCTAGCCTTATTTCTGTGGATTCTCAGAACAGATATTTCGGATCCCTTGGAAGACTATAGGGCCAAAGGAAATATCCTCCGATAAGAAAGAGAAAGAAGCTTTCTGAGAAACTTCTTTGTGTTCTTTGAAATCATCTCACAGAGTTACAGCTTTCCCCTCAAGAAGCCTTTCGCTAAGACAGTTCTTGTGGAATTGGCAAAGTGATATTTGGAAGCCCATAGAGGGCTATGGTGAAAAAGGAAATATCCTCCGATGAAATCTGGAAAGAAGCTTTCTGAGAAACTGCTTAGTCTTCTGTTAATTCATCTCAAACAGTTACATCTGTATTTCGTGGATATCTTTGCTAGCCTTGTTTCTGTGGAGTCTCAGAACAGATATTTCGGATCCCTTGGAAGACTATAGGGCCAAAGGAAATATCCTCCGATAACAAAGAGAAAGAAACTTTCTGAGAAACTTCTTTGTGTTCTGTGAAATCATCTCACAGAGTTACAGCTTTCCCCACAGGAAGCCTTTCGCCAAGACAGTTCTTGTGGAATTGGCAAAGTGATATTTGGAAGCCCATAGAGGGCTATGGTGAAAAAGGAAATATCCTCAGATGAAATCTGGAAAGAAGCTTTCTGAGAAACTGCTTAGTGTTCTGTTAATTCATCTCACAGAGTTACATCTGTATTTCGTGGATCTCTTTGCTAGCCTTATTTCTGTGGAATCTGAGAACAGATATTTCGGATCCCTTGGAAGACTATAGGGCCAAAGGAAATATCCTCCGATAACAAAGAGAAAGAAGCTTTCTGAGAAACTTCTTTGTGTTCTTTGAAATCATCTCACAGAGTTACAGCTTTCCCCTCAAGAAGCCTTTCGATAAGACAGTTCTTGTGGAATTGGCAAAGTGATATTTGGAAGCCCATAGAGGGCTATGGTGAAAAAGGAAATATCCTCCGATGAAATCTGGAAAGAAGCTTTCTGAGAAACTGCTTAGTGTTCTGTTAATTCATCTCACAGAGTTACATCTGTATTTCGTGGATCTCTTTGCTAGCCTTATTTCTGTGGAATCTGAGAACAGATATTTCGTATCCCTTGGAAGACTGTAGGGCCAAAGGAAATATCCTCCGATAACAGAGAGAAAGAAGCTTTCTGAGAAACTTCTATGTGTTCTGTGAAATCATCTCACAGAGTTACAGCTTTCCCCTCTAGAAGCCTTTCGCCAAGACAGTTCTTGTGGAATTGGCAGAGTGATATTTGGAAGGCCATAGAGGGCTATGGTGAAAAAGGAAATATCCTCAGATGAAATCTGGAAAGAAGCTTTCTGAGAAACTGCTTACTGTTCTGTTAATTCATCTCACAGAGTTACATCTGTATTTCGTCGATCTCTTTGCTAGCCTTATTTCTGTGGAATCTGAGAACAGATATTTCGGATCCCTTGGAAGACTATAGGGCCAAAGGAAATATCCTCCGATAACAAAGAGAAAGAAGCTTTCTGAGAAACTTCTTTGTGTTCTGTGAAATCATCTCACAGAGTTACAGCTTTCCCCTCAAGAAGCCTTTCGCTAAGACAGTTCTTGTGGAATTGGCAAAGTGATATTTGGAAGCCCATAGAGGGCTACGGTGAAAAAGGAAATATCCTCAGATGAAATATGGAAAGAAGCTTTCTGAGACACTGCTTAGTGTTCTGTTAATTCATCTCACAGAGTTACATCTGTATTTCGTGGATCTCTTTGGTAGCCTTATTTCTGTGCAATCTGAGAACAGATATTTCGGATCCCTTGGAAGACTATAGGGCCAAAGGAAATATCCTCCGATAACAAAGAGAAAGAAACTTTCTGAGAAACTTCTTTGTGTTCTGTGAAATCATCTCACAGAGTTACAGCTTCCACCTCAAGAAGCCTTTCGCTAAGACAGTTCTTGTGGAATTGGCAAAGTTATATTTGGAAGCCCATAGAGGGCTATGGTGAAAAAGGAAATATCCTCCGATGAAATCTGGAAAGAAGCTTTCTGAGAAACTGCTTAGTGTTCTGTTAATTCATCTCACAGAGGTACATCTGTATTTCGTCGATCTCTTTGCTAGCCTTATTTCTGTGGAATCTGAGAACAGATATTTCGGATCCCTTGGAAGACTATAGGGCCAAAGGAAATATCCTCCGATAACAAAGCGAAAGAAGCTTTCTGAGAAACTTCTTTGTGTTCTTTGAAATCATCTCACAGAGTTACAGCTTTCCCCTCAAGAAGCCTTTCGCCAAGACAGTTCTTGTGGAATTGGCTAAGTGATATATGGAACCCCTAGAGGGCTATGGTGAAAAAGGAAATATCCTCCGATGAAATCTGGAAAGAAGCTTTCTGAGAAACTGCTTAGTGTTCTGTTAATTCATCTCACAGAGTTACATCTGTATTTCGTCGATCTCTTTGCTAAACTTATTTCTGTGGAATCTGAGAACAGATATTTCGCATCCCTTGGAAGACTGTAGGGCCAAAGGAAATATCCTCCGATAACAGAGAGAAAGAAGCTTTCTGAGAAACTTCTATGTGTTCTGTGAAATCATCTCACAGAGTTACAGCTTTCCCCTCAAGAAGCCTTTCGCCAAGACAGTTCTTCTGGAATTGGCAGAGTGATATTTGGAAGGCCATAGAGGGCTATGGTGAAAAAGGAAATATCCTCAGATGAAATCTGGAAAGAAGCTTTCTGAGAAACTGCTTAGTGTTCTGTTAATTCATCTCACAGAGTTACATCTGTATTTCGTCGATCTCTTTGCTAGCCTTATTTCTATGGAATCTGAGAACAGATATTTCGGATCCCTTGGAAGACTATAGGGCCAAAGGAAATATCCTCCGATAACAAAGAGAAAGAAGCTTTCTGAGAAACTTCTTTGTGTTCTGTGAAATCATCTCACAGAGTTACAGCTTTCCCCTCAAGAAGCCTTTCGCTAAGACAGTTCTTGGGGAATTGGCAAAGTGATATTTGGAAGCCCATAGAGGGCTATGGTGAAAAAGGAAATATCCTCAGATGAAATCTGGAAAGAAGCTTTCTGAGACACTGCTTAGTGTTCTGTTAATTCATCTCACAGAGTTACATCTGTATTTCGTGGATCTCTTTGCTAGCCTTATTTCTGTGGAATCTGAGAACAGATATTTCGGATCCCTTGGAAGACTATAGGGCCAAAGGAAATATCCTCTGATAACAAAGAGAAAGAAGCTTTCTGAGAAACTTCTTTGTGTTCTTTGAAATCATCTCACAGAGTTACAGCTTTCCCCTCAAGAAGCCTTTCGATAAGACAGTTCTTGTGGAATTGGAAAAGTGATATTTGGAAGCCCATGGAGGGCTATGGTGAAAAAGGAAATATCCTCCGATGAAATCTGGAAAGAAGCTTTCTGAGAAACTGCTTAGTGTTCTGTTAATTCATCTCACAGAGTTACATCTGTATTTCGTGGATCTCTTTGCTAGCCTTATTTCTGTGGAATCTGAGAACAGATATTTCGGATCCCTTGGAAGACTATAGGGCCAAAGGAAATATCCTCCGATAACAAAGAGAAAGAAGCTTTCTGAGAAACTTCTTTGTGTTCTGTGAAATCATCTCACAGAGTTACAGCTTTCCCCTCAAGAAGCCTTTCGCTAAGACAGTTCTTGTGGAATTGGCAAAGTGATATTTGGAAGCCCATAGAGGGCTATGGTGAAAAAGGAAATATCCTCCGATGAAATCTGGAAAGAAGCTTTCTGAGAAACTACGTAGTGTTCTGTTAATTCATCTCACAGAGTTACATCTGTATTTCGTGGATCTCTTTGCTACCCTTATTTCTGTGGAATCTCAGAACAGATAATTCAGATCCCTTGGAAGACTATAGGGCCAAAGGAAATATCCTCCGATAACAAAGAGAAAGAAGCTTTCTGAGAAACTTCTTTGTGTTCTTTGAAATCATCTCACAGAGTTACAGCTTTCACCTCAAGAATCCTTTCGCTAAGACAGTTCTTGTGGAATTGGCAAAGTGATATTTGGAAGCCCATAGAGCGCTATGGTGAAAAAGGAAATATCCTCAGATGAAATCTGGAAAGAAGCTTTCTGAGAAACTGCTTAGTGTTCTGTTAATTCATCTCACAGAGTTACATCTGTATTTCGTCGATCTCTTTGCTAAACTTATTTCTGTGGAATCTGAGAACAGATATTTCGCATCCCTTGGAAGACTGTAGGGCCAAAGGAAATATCCTCCGATAACAGAGAGAAAGAAGCTTTCTGAGAAACTTCTATGTGTTCTGTGAAATCATCTCACAGAGTTACAGCTTTCCCCTCAAGAAGCCTTTCGCCAAGACAGTTCTTGTGGAATTGGCAGAGTGATATTTGGAAGGCCATAGAGGGCTATGGTGAAAAAGGAAATATCCTCAGATGAAATCTGGAAAGAAGCTTTCTGAGAAACTGCTTACTGTTCTGTTAATTCATCTCACAGAGTTACATCTGTATTTCGTCGATCTCTTTGCTAGCCTTATTTCTGTGGAATCTGAGAACAGATATTTCGGATCCCTTGGAAGACTATAGGGCCAAAGGAAATATCCTCCGATAACAAAGAGAAAGAAGCTTTCTGAGAAACTTCTTTGTGTTCTGTGAAATCATCTCACAGAGTTACAGCTTTCCCCTAAAGAAGCCTTTCGCTAAGACAGTTTTGTGGAATTGGCAAAGTGATATTTGGAAACCCATAGAGGGCTATGGTGAAAAAGGAAATATCCTCAGATGAAATCTGGAAAGAAGCTTTCTGAGACACTGCTTAGTGTTCTGTTAATTCATCTCACAGAGTTACATCTGTATTTCGTGGATCTCTTTGCTAGCTTTATTTCTGTGGAATCTGAGAACAGATATTTCGGATCCCTTGGAAGACTATAGGGCCAAAGGAAATATCCTCTGATAACAAAGAGAAAGAAGCTTTCTGAGAAACTTCTTTGTGTTCTTTGAAATCATCTCACAGAGTTACAGCTTTCCCCTCAAGAAGCCTTTCGATAAGACAGTTCTTGTGGAATTGGCAAAGTGATATTTGGAAGCCCATAGAGGGCTATGGTGAAAAAGGAAATATCCTCCGATGAAATCTGGAAAGAAGCTTTCTGAGAAACTGCTTAGTGTTCTGTTAATTCATCTCACAGAGTTACATCTGTATTTCGTGGATCTCTTTGCTAGCCTTATTTCTGTGGAATCTGAGAACAGATATTTCGGATCCCTTGGAAGACTATAGGGCCAAAGGAAATATCCTCCGATAACAAAGAGAAAGAAGCTTTCTGAGAAACTTCTTTGTATTCTGTGAAATCATCTCACAGAGTTACAGCTTTCCCCTCAAGAAGCCTTTCGCTAAGACAGTTCTTGTGGAATTGGCAAAGTGATATTTGGAAGCCCATAGAGGGCTATGGTGAAAAAGGAAATATCCTCAGATGAAATCTGGAAAGAAGCTTTCTGAGAAACTACTTAGTGTTCTGTTAATTCATCTCACAGAGTTACATCTGTATTTCGTGGATCTCTTTGCTACCCTTATTTCTGTGGAATCTCAGAACAGATAATTCGGATCCCATGGAAGAATATAGGGCCAAAGGAAATATCCTCCGATAACAAAGAGAAAGAAGCTTTCTGAGAAACTTCTTTGTGTTCTTTGAAATCATCTCACAGAGTTACAGCTTTCCCCTCAAGAATCCTTTCGCTAAGACAGTTCTTGTGGAATTGGCAAAGTGATATTTGGAAGCCCATAGAGCGCTATGGTGAAAAAGGAAATATCCTGAGATGAAATCTGGAAAGAAGCTTTCTGAGAAACTGCTTAGTGTTCTGTTAATTCATCTCACAGATTTACATCTGTATTTCGTCGATCTCTTTGCTAAACTTATTTCTGTGGAATCTGAGAACAGATATTTCGCATCCCTTGGAAGACTGTAGGGCCAAAGGAAATATCCTCCGATAACAGAGAGAAAGAAGCTTTCTGAGAAACTTCTATGTGTTCTGTGAAATCATCTCACAGAGTTACAGCTTTCCCCTCAAGAAGCCTTTCGCTAAGACAGTTCTTGTGGAATTGGCAGAGTGATATTTGGAAGGCCATAGAGGGCTATGGTGAAAAAGGAAATATCCTCAGATGAAATCTGGAAAGAAGCTTTCTGAGAAACTGCTTACTGTTCTGTTAATTCATCTCACAGAGTTACATCTGTATTTCATCGATCTCTTTGCTAGCCTTATTTCTGTGGAATCTGAGAACAGATATTTCGGATCCCTTGGAAGACTATAGGGCCAAAGGAAATATCCTCCGATAACAAAGAGAAAGAAGCTTTCTGAGAAACTTCTTTGTGTTCTGTGAAATCATCTCACAGAGTTACAGCTTTCCCCTCAAGAAGCCTTTCGCTAAGACAGTTTTGTGGAATTGGCAAAGTGATATTTGGAAACCCATAGAGGGCTATGGTGAAAAAGGAAATATCCTCAGATGAAATCTGGAAAGAAGCTTTCTGAGACACTGCTTAGTGTTCTGTTAATTCATCTCACAGAGTTACATCTGTATTTCGTGGATCTCTTTGCTAGCCTTATTTCTGTGGAATCTGAGAACAGATATTTCGGATCCCTTGGAAGACTATAGGGCCAAAGGAAATATCCTCCAATAACAAAGAGAAAGAAGCTTTCTGAGAAACTTCTTTGTGTTCTGTGAAATCATCTCACAGAGTTACAGCTTTCACCTCAAGAAGCCTTTCGCTAAGACAGTTCTTGTGGAATTGGCAAAGTTATATTTGGAAGCCCATAGAGGGCTATGGTGAAAAAGGAAATATCCTCGGATGGAAACTGGAAAGAAGCTTTCTGAGAAACTGCTTAGTCTTCTGTTAATTCTTCTTACGCAGTTACATCTGTATTTCGTCGATCTCTTTGCTAGCCTTATTTCTGTGGAATCTGAGAACAGATATTTCGGATCCCTTGGAAGACTATAGGGCCAAAGGAAATATCCTCCGATAACAAAGAGAAAGAAGCTTTCTGAGAAACTTCTTTGTGTTCTTTGAAATCATCTCACAGAGTTACAGCTTTCCCCTCAAGAAGCCTTTCGCTAAGACAGTTCTTGTGGACTTGGCAAAGTGATATTTGGAAGCCCCTAGGGGGCTATGGTGAAAAAGGAAATATCCTCAGATGAAATCTGGAAAGAAGATTTCTGAGAAACTGCCTAGAGTTCTGTTTATTCATCTCACAGAGTTACATCTGTATTTCGTGGATCTCTTTGCTAGCCTTATTTCTGTGGAATCTGAGAACAGATATTTCGGATCCCTTGGAAAACTATAGGGCCAAAGGAAATATCCTCTGAAAACAAAGAGAAAGAAGCTTTCTGAGAAACTTCTTTGTGTTCTTTGAAATCATCTCACAGAGTTACAGCTTTCCCCTTAAGAAGCCTTTCGATAAGACAGTTCTTGTGGAATTGGCAAAGTGATATTTGGAAGCCCATAGAGGGCTATGGTGAAAAAGGAAATATCCTCCGATGAAATCTGGAAAGAAGCTTTCTGAGAAACTGCTTAGTGTTCTGTTAATTCATCTCACAGAGTTACATCTGTATTTCGTGGATCTCTTTGCTATCCTTATTTCTGTGGAATCTGAGAACAGATATTTCGGATCCCTTGGAAGACTATAGGACCAAAGGAAATATCCTCCGATAACAAAGAGAAAGAAGCTTTCTGAGAAACTTCTTTGTGTTCTGTGAAATCATCTCACAGAGTTGCAGCTTTCCCCTCAAGAAGCCTTTTGCTAAGACAGTTCTTGTGGAATTGGCAAAGTGATATTTGGAAGCCCATAGAGGGCTATGGTGAAAAAGGAAATATCCTCAGATGAAATCTGGAAAGAAGCTTTCTGAGAAACTACTTAGTGTTCTGTTAATTCATCTCACAGAGTTACATCTGTATTTCGTGGATCTCTTTGCTAGCCTTATTTCTGTGGAATCTCAGAACAGATATTTCGGATCCCTTGGAAGACTATAGGGCCAAAGGAAATATCCTCCGATAACAAAGAGAAAGAAGCTTTCTGAGAAACTTCTTTGTGTTCTTTGAAATCATCTCACAGAGTTACAGCTTTCCCCTCAAGAAGCCTTTCGCTAAGACAGTTCTTGTGGAATTGGCAAAGTGATATTTGGAAGCCCATCGAGTGCTATGGTGAAAAAGGAAATATCCTCCGATGAAATCTGGAAAGAAGCTTTCTGAGAAACTGCTTAGTGTTCTGTTAATTCATCTCACAGAGTTACATCTGTATTTCGTGGATCTCTTTGCTAGCCTTATTTCTGTGGAATCTGAGAACAGATATTTCGGATCCCTTGGAAGACTATAGGGCCAAAGGAAATATCCACCGATAACAAAGAGAAAGAAGCTTTCTGAGAAACTTCTTTGTGTTCTGTGAAATCATCTCACAGAGTTACAGCTTTCCCCACAGGAAGCCTTTCACCAAGACAGTTCTTGTGGAATTGGCAAAGTGATATTTGGAAGCCCATAGAGGGCTATGGTGAAAAAGGAAATATCCTCAGATGAAATCTGGAAAGAAGCTTTCTGAGAAACTGCTTAGTGTTCTGTTAATTCATCTCACAGAGTTACATCTGTATTTCGTGGATCTCCTTGCTAGCCTTATTTCTGTGGAATCTGAGAACAGATATTTCGGATCCCTTGGAAGACTATAGGGCCAAAGGAAATATCCTCCGATAACAAAGAGAAAGAAGCTTTCTGAGAAACTTCTTTGTGTTCTGTGAAATCATCTCACAGAGTTACAGCTTTCCCCTCAAGAAGCCTTTCGCCAAGACAGTTCTTGTGGAATTGGCTAAGTGATATATGGAACCCCTAGAGGGCTATGGTGAAAAAGGAAATATCCTCCGATGAAATCTGGAAAGAAGCTTTCTGAGAAACTGCTTAGTGTTCTGTTAATTCATCTCACAGAGTTACATCTGTATTTCGTCGATCTCTTTCCTAAACTTATTTCTGTGGAATCTGAGAACAGATATTTCGCATCCCTTGGAAGACTGTAGGGCCAAAGGAAATATCCTCCGATAACAGAGAGAAAGAAGCTTTCTGAGAAACTTCTATGTGTTCTGTGAAATCATCTCACAGAGTTACAGCTTTCCCCTCAAGAAGCCTTTCGCCAAGACAGTTCTTCTGGAATTGGCAAAGTGATATTTGGAAGCCCCTGGTGGGCTATGGTGAAAAAGGAAATATCCTCAGATGAAATCTGGAAAGAAGATTTCTGAGAAACTGCCTAGAGTTCTGTTAATTCATCTCACAGAGTTACATCTGTATTTCGTGGATCTCTTTGCTAGCCTTATTTCTGTGGAATCTGAGAACAGATATTTCGGATCCCTTGGAAAACTATAGGGCCAAAGGAAATATCCTCTGATAACAAAGAGAAAGAAGCTTTCTGAGAAACTTCTTTGTGTTCTTTGAAATCATCTCACAGAGTTACAGCTTTCCCCTTAAGAAGCCTTTCGATAAGACAGTTCTTGTGGAATTGGCAAAGTGATATTTGGAAGCCCATAGAGGGCTATGGTGAAAAAGGAAATATCCTCCGATGAAATCTGGAAAGAAGCTTTCTGAGAAACTGCTTAGTGTTCTGTTAATTCATCTCACAGAGTTACATCTGTATTTCGTGGATCTCTTTGCTATCCTTATTTCTGTGGAATCTGAGAACAGATATTTCGGATCCCTTGGAAGACTATAGGACCAAAGGAAATATCCTCCGATAACAAAGAGAAAGAAGCTTTCTGAGAAACTTCTTTGTGTTCTGTGAAATCATCTCACAGAGTTGCAGCTTTCCCCTCAAGAAGCCTTTTGCTAAGACAGTTCTTGTGGAATTGGCAAAGTGATATTTGGAAGCCCATAGAGGGCTATGGTGAAAAAGGAAATATCCTCAGATGAAATCTGGAAAGAAGCTTTCTGAGAAACTACTTAGTGTTCTGTTAATTCATCTCACAGAGTTACATCTGTATTTCGTCGATCTCTTTGCTAGCCTTATTTCTGTGGAATCTCAGAACAGATATTTCGGATCCCTTGGAAGACTATAGGGCCAAAGGAAATATCCTCCGATAACAAAGAGAAAGAAGCTTTCTGAGAAACTTCTTTGTGTTCTTTGAAATCATCTCACAGAGTTACAGCTTTCCCCTCAACAAGCCTTTCACTAAGACAGTTCTTGTGGAATTGGCAAAGTGATATTTGGAAGCCCATCGAGTGCTATGGTGAAAAAGGAAATATCCTCCGATGAAATCTGGAAAGAAGCTTTCTGAGAAACTGCTTAGTGTTCTGTTAATTCATCTCACAGAGTTACATCTGTATTTCGTGGATCTCTTTGCTAGCCTTATTTCTGTGGAATCTGAGAACAGATATTTCGGATCCCTTGGAAGACTATAGGGCCAAAGGAAATATCCACCGATAACAAAGAGAAAGAAGCTTTCTGAGAAACTTCTTTGTGTTCTGTGAAATCATCTCACAGAGTTACAGCTTTCCCCACAGGAAGCCTTTCACCAAGACAGTTCTTGTGGAATTGGCAAAGTGATATTTGGAAGCCCATAGAGGGCTATGGTGAAAAAGGAAATATCCTCAGATGAAATCTGGAAAGAAGCTTTCTGAGAAACTGCTTAGTGTTCTGTTAATTCATCTCACAGAGTTACATCTGTATTTCGTGGATCTCCTTGCTAGCCTTTTTTCTGTGGAATCTGAGAACAGATATTTCGGATCCCTTGGAAGACTATAGGGCCAAAGTAAATATCCTCCGATAACAAAGAGAAAGAAGCTTTCTGAGAAACTTCTTTGTGTTCTGTGAAATCATCTCACAGAGTTACAGCTTTCCCCTCAAGAAGCCTTTCGCCAAGACAGTTCTTGTGGAATTGGCTAAGTGATATATGGAACCCCTAGAGGGCTATGGTGAAAAAGGAAATATCCTCCGATGAAATCTGGAAAGAAGCTTTCTGAGAAACTGCTTAGTGTTCTGTTAATTCATCTCACAGAGTTACATCTGTATTTCGTCGATCTCTTTCCTAAACTTATTTCTGTGGAATCTGACAACAGATATTTCGCATCCCTTGGAAGACTGTAGGGCCAAAGGAAATATCCTCCGATAACAGAGAGAAAGAAGCTTTCTGAGAAACTTCTATGTGTTCTGTGAAATCATCTCACAGAGTTACAGCTTTCCCCTCAAGAAGCCTTTCGCCAAGACAGTTCTTCTGGAATTGGCAAAGTGATATTTGGAAGCCCCTAGTGGGCTATGGTGAAAAACGAAATATCCTCAGATGAAATCTGGAAAGAAGATTTCTGAGAAACTGCCTAGAGTTCTGTTAATTCATCTCACAGAGTTACATCTGTATTTCGTGGATCTCTTTGCTAGCCTTATTTCTGTGGAATCTGAGAACAGATATTTCGGATCCCTTGGAAAACTATAGGGCCAAAGGAAATATCCTCTGATAACAAAGAGAAAGAAGCTTTCTGAGAAACTTCTTTGTGTTCTTTGAAATCATCTCACAGAGTTACAGCTTTCCCCTTAAGAAGCCTTTCGATAAGACAGTTCTTGTGGAATTGGCAAAGTGATATTTGGAAGACCATAGAGGGCTATGGTGAAAAAGGAAATATCCTCCGATGAAATCTGGAAAGAAGCTTTCTGAGAAACTGCTTAGTGTTCTGTTAATTCATCTCACAGAGTTACATCTGTATTTCGTGGATCTCTTTGCTAGACTTATTTCTGTGGAATCTGAGAACAGATATTTCGGATCCCTTGGAAGACTATAGGACCAAAGGAAATATCCTCCGATAACAAAGAGAAAGAAGCTTTCTGAGAAACTTCTTTGTGTTCTGTGAAATCATCTCACAGAGTTGCAGCTTTCCCCTCAAGAAGCCTTTCGCTAAGACAGTTCTTGTGGAATTGGCAAAGTGATATTTGGAAGCCCATAGAGGGCTATGGTGAAAAAGGAAATATCCTCAGATGAAATCTGGAAAGAAGCTTTCTGAGACACTGCTTAGTGTTCTGTTAATTCATCTCACAGAGTTACATCTGTATTTCGTGGATCTCTTTGCTAGCCTTATTTCTGTGGAATCTCAGAACAGATATATCGGATCCCTTGGAAGACTATAGGGCCAAAGGAAATATCCTCCGATAACAAAGAGAAAGAAGCTTTCTGAGAAACTTCTTTGTGTTCTTTGAAATCATCTCACAGAGTTACAGCTTTCCCCTCAAGAAGCCTTTCGCTAAGACAGTTCTTGTGGAATTGGCAAAGTGATATTTGGAAGCCCATCGAGTGCTATGGTGAAAAAGGAAATATCCTCCGATGAAATCTGGAAAGAAGCTTTCTGAGAAACTGCTTAGTGTTCTGTTAATTCATCTCACAGAGTTACATCTGTATTTCGTGGATCTCTTTGCTAGCCTTATTTCTGTGGAATCTGAGAACAGATATTTCGGATCCCTTGGAAGACTATAGGGCCAAAGGAAATATCCACCGATAACAAAGAGAAAGAAGGTTTCTGAGAAACTTCTTTGTGTTCTGTGAAATCATCTCACAGAGTTACAGCTTTCCCCACAGGAAGCCTTTCACCAAGACAGTTCTTGTGGAATTGGCAAAGTGATATTTGGAAGCCCATAGAGGGCTATGGTGAAAAAGGAAATATCCTCAGATGAAATCTGGAAAGAAGCTTTCTGAGAAACTGCTTAGTGTTCTGTTAATTCATCTCACAGAGTTACATCTGTATTTCGTGGATCTCCTTGCTAGCCTTATTTCTGTGGAATCTGAGAACAGATATTTCGGATCCCTTGGAAGACTATAGGGCCAAAGGAAATATCCTCCGATAACAAAGAGAAAGAAGCTTTCTGAGAAACTTCTTTGTGTTCTGTGAAATCATCTCACAGAGTTACAGCTTTCCCCTCAAGAAGCCTTTCGCCAAGACAGTTCTTCTGGAATTGGCAGAGTGATATTTGGAAGGCCATAGAGGGCTATGGTGAAAAAGGAAATATCCTCAGATGAAATCTGGAAAGAAGCTTTCTGAGAAACTGCTTACTGTTCTGTTAATTCATCTCACAGAGTTACATCTGTATTTCGTCGATCTCTTTGCTAGCCTTATTTCTGTGGAATCTGAGAACAGATATTTCGGATCCCTTGGAAGACTATAGGGCCAAAGGAAATATCCTCCGATAACAAAGAGAAAGAAGCTTTCTGAGAAACTTCTTTGTGTTCTGTGAAATCATCTCACAGAGTTACAGCTTTCCCCTAAAGAAGCCTTTCGCTAAGACAGTTTTGTGGAATTGGCAAAGTGATATTTGGAAACCCATAGAGGGCTATGGCGAAAAAGGAAATATCCTCAGATGAAATCTGGAAAGAAGCTTTCTGAGACACTGCTTAGTGTTCTGTTAATTCATCTCACAGAGTTACATCTGTATTTCGTGGATCTCTTTGCTAGCCTTATTTCTGTGGAATCTGAGAACAGATATTTCGGATCCCTTGGAAGACTATAGGGCCAAAGGAAATATCCTCCAATAACAAAGAGAAAGAAGCTTTCTGAGAAACTTCTTTGTGTTCTGTGAAATCATCTCACAGAGTTACAGCTTTCACCTCAAGAAGCCTTTCGCTAAGACAGTTCTTGTGGAATTGGCAAAGTTATATTTGGAAGCCCATAGAGGGCTATGGTGAAAAAGGAAATATCCTCAGATGAAAACTGGAAAGAAGCTTTCTGAGAAACTGCTTAGTCTTCTGTTAATTCATCTTACGCAGTTACATCTGTATTTCGTCGATCTCTTTGCTAGCCTTATTTCTGTGGAATCTGAGAACAGATATTTCGGATCCCTTGGAAGACTATAGGGCCAAAGGAAATATCCTCCGATAACAAAGAGAAAGAAGCTTTCTGAGAAACTTCTTTGTGTTCTTTGAAATCATCTCACAGAGTTACATCTTTCCCCTCAAGAAGCCTTTCGCTAAGACAGTTCTTGTGGAATGGGCAAAGTGATATTTGGAAGCCCCTAGTGGGCTATGGTGAAAAAGGAAATATCCTCAGATGAAATCTGGAAAGAAGATTTCTGAGAAACTGCCTAGAGTTCTGTTAATTCATCTCACAGAGTTACATCTGTATTTCGTGGATCTCTTTGCTAGCCTTATTTCTGTGGAATCTGAGAACAGATATTTCGGATCCCTTGGAAAACTATAGGGCCAAAGGAAATATCCTCTGATAACAAAGAGAAAGAAGCTTTCTGAGAAACTTCTTTGTGTTCTTTGAAATCATCTCACAGAGTTACAGCTTTCCCCTTAAGAAGCCTTTCGATAAGACAGTTCTTGTGGAATTGGCAAAGTGATATTTGGAAGCCCATAGAGGGCTATGGTGAAAAAGGAAATATCCTCCGATGAAATCTGGAAAGAAGCTTTCTGAGAAACTGCTTAGTGTTCTGTTAATTCATCTCACAGCGTTACATCTGTATTTCGTGGATCTCTTTGCTAGACTTATTTCTGTGGAATCTGAGAACAGATATTTCGGATCCCTTGGAAGACTATAGGACCAAAGGAAATATCCTCCGATAACAAAGAGAAAGAAGCTTTCTGAGAAACTTCTTTGTGTTCTGTGAAATCATCTCACAGAGTTGCAGCTTTCCCCTCAAGAAGCCTTTCGCTAAGACAGTTCTTGTGGAATTGGCAAAGTGATATTTGGAAGCCCATAGAGGGCTATGGTGAAAAAGGAAATATCCTCCGATGAAATCTGGAAAGAAGCTTTCTGAGAAACTACTTAGTGTTCTGTTAATTCATCTCACAGAGTTACATCTGTATTTCGTGGATCTCTTTGCTAGCCTTATTTCTGTGGAATCTGAGAACAGATATTTCGCATCCCTTGGAAGACTGTAGGGCCAAAGGAAGTATCCTCCGATAACAGAGAGAAAGAAGCTTTCTGAGAAACTTCTATGTGTTCTGTGAAATCATCTCACAGAGTTACAGCTTTCCCCTCAAGAAGCCTTTCGCCAAGACAGTTCCTTTGGAATTGGCAGAGTGATATTTGGAAGGCCATAGAGGGCTATGGTGAAAAAGGAAATATCCTCAGATGAAATCTGGAAAGAAGCTTTCTGAGAAACTGCTTACTGTTCTGTTAATTCATCTCACAGAGTTACATCTGTATTTCGTCGATCTCTTTGCTAGCCTTATTTCTGTGGAATCTGAGAACAGATATTTCGGATCCCTTGGAAGACTATAGGGCCAAAGGAAATATCCTCCGATAACAAAGAGAAAGAAGCTTTCTGAGAAACTTCTTTGTGTTCTGTGAAATCATCTCACAGAGTTGCAGCTTTCCCCTCAAGAAGCCTTTCGCTAAGACAGTTCTTGTGGAATTGGCAAAGTGATATTTGGAAGCCCATAGAGGGCTATGGTGAAAAAGGAAATATCCTCAGATGAAATCTGGAAAGAAGCTTTCTGAGAAACTACTTAGTGTTCTGTTAATTCATCTCACAGAGTTACATCTGTATTTCGTGGATCTCTTTGCTAGCCTTATTTCTGTGGAATCTCAGAACAGATATTTCGGATCCCTTGGAAGACTATAGGGCCAAAGGAAATATCCTCCGATAACAAAGAGAAAGAAGCTTTCTGAGAAACTTCTTTGTGTTCTTTGAAATCATCTCACAGAGTTACAGCTTTCCCCTCAAGAAGCCTTTCGCTAAGACAGTTCTTGTGGAATTGGCAAAGTGATATTTGGAAGCCCATCGAGTGCTATGGTGAAAAAGGAAATATCCTCCGATGAAATCTGGAAAGAAGCTTTCTGAGAAACTGCTTAGTGTTCTGTTAATTCATCTCACAGAGTTACATCTGTATTTCGTGGATCTCTTTGCTAGCCTTATTTCTGTGGAATCTGAGAACAGATATTTCGGATCCCTTGGAAGACTATAGGGCCAAAGGAAATATCCACCGATAACAAAGAGGAAGAAGCTTTCTGAGAAACTTCTTTGTGTTCTGTGAAATCATCTCACAGAGTTACAGCTTTCCCCACAGGAAGCCTTTCACCAAGACAGTTCTTGTGGAATTGGCAAAGTGATATTTGGAAGCCCATAGAGGGCTATGGTGAAAAAGGAAATATCCTCAGATGAAATCTGGAAAGAAGCTTTCTGAGAAACTGCTTAGTGTTCTGTTAATTCATCTCACAGAGTTACATCTGTATTTCGTAGATCTCCTTGCTAGCCTTATTTCTGTGGAATCTGAGAACAGATATTTCGGATCCCTTGGAAGACTATAGGGCCAAAGGAAATATCCTCCGATAACAAAGAGAAAGAAGCTTTCTGAGAAACTTCTTTGTGTTCTGTGAAATCATCTCACAGAGTTACAGCTTTCCCCTCAAGAAGCCTTTCGCCAAGACAGTTCTTGTGGAATTGGCTAAGTGATATATGGAACCCCTAGAGGGCTATGGTGAAAAAGGAAATATCCTCCGATGAAATCTGGAAAGAAGCTTTCTGAGAAACTGCTTAGTGTTCTGTTAATTCATCTCACAGAGTTACATCTGTATTTCGTCGATCTCTTTCCTAAACTTATTTCTGTGGAATCTGAGAACAGATATTTCGCATCCCTTGGAAGACTGTAGGGCCAAAGGAAATATCCTCCGATAACAGAGAGAAAGAAGCTTTCTGAGAAACTTCTATGTGTTCTGTGAAATCATCTCACAGAGTTACAGCTTTCCCCTCAAGAAGCCTTTCGCCAAGACAGTTCTTCTGGAATTGGCAGAGTGATATTTGGAAGGCCATAGAGGGCTATGGTGAAAAAGGAAATATCCTCAGATGAAATCTGGAAAGAAGCTTTCTGAGAAACTGCTTACTGTTCTGTTAATTCATCTCACAGAGTTACATCTGTATTTCGTCGATCTCTTTGCTAGCCTTATTTCTGTGGAATCTGAGAACAGATATTTCGGATCCCTTGGAAGACTATAGGGCCAAAGGAAATATCCTCCGATAACAAAGAGAAAGAAGCTTTCTGAGAAACTTCTTTGTGTTCTGTGAAATCATCTCACAGAGTTACAGCTTTCCCCTCAAGAAGCCTTTCGATAAGACAGTTCTTGTGGAATTGGCAAAGTGATATTTGGAAGCCCATAGAGGGCTATGGTGAAAAAGGAAATATCCTCCGATTAAATCTGGAAAGAAGCTTTCTGAGAAACTGCTTAGTGTTCTGTTAATTCATCTCACAGAGTTACATCTGTATTTCGTGGATCTCTTTGCTAGCCTTATTTCTGTGGAATCTGAGAACAGATATTTCGGATCCCTTGGAAGACTATAGGGCCAAAGGAAATATCCTCCGATAACAAAGAGAAAGAAGCTTTCTGAGAAACTTCTTTGTGTTCTGTGAAATCATCTCACAGAGTTACAGCTTTCCCCTCAAGAAGCCTTTCGCTAAGACAGTTCTTGTGGAATTGGCAAAGTGATATTTGGAAGCCCATAGAGGGCTATGGTGAAAAAGGAAATATCCTCAGATGAAATCTGGAAAGAAGCTTTCTGAGAAACTACTTAGTGTTCTGTTAATTCATCTCACAGAGTTACATCTGTATTTCGTGGATCTCTTTGCTACCCTTATTTCTGTGGAATCTCAGAACAGATTAATCGGATCCCTTGGAAGACTATAGGGCCAAGGAAATATCCTCCGATAACAAAGAGAAAGAAGCTTTCTGAGAAACTTCTTTGTGTTCTTTGAAATCATCTCACAGAGTTACAGCTTTCCCCTCAAGAATCCTTTCGCTAAGACAGTTCTTGTGGAATTGGCAAAGTGATATTTGGAAGCCCATAGAGCGCTATGGTGAAAAAGGAAATATCCTCAGATGAAATCTGGAAAGAAGCTTTCTGAGAAACTGCTTAGTGTTCTGTTAATTCATCTCACAGAGTTACATCTGTATTTCGTCGATCTCTTTGCTAAACTTATTTCTGTGGAATCTGAGAACAGATATTTCGCATCCCTTGGAAGACTGTAGGGCCAAAGGAAATATCCTCCGATAACAGAGAGAAAGAAGCTTTCTGAGAAACTTCTATGTGTTCTGTGAAATCATCTCACAGAGTTACAGCTTTCCCCTCAAGAAGCCTTTCGCCAAGACAGTTCTTCTGGAATTGGCAGAGTGCTATTTGGAAGGCCATAGAGGGCTATGGTGAAAAAGGAAATATCCTCAGATGAAATCTGGAAAGAAGCTTTCTGAGAAACTGCTTACTGTTCTGTTAATTCATCTCACAGAGTTACATCTGTATTTCGTGGATCTCTTTGCTAGCCTTATTTCTGTGGAATCTGAGAACAGATATTTCGGATCCCTTGGAAGACTATAGGGCCAAAGGAAATATCCTCCAATAACAAAGAGAAAGAAGCTTTCTGAGAAACTTCTTTGTGTTCTGTGAAATCATCTCACAGAGTTACAGCTTTCACCTCAAGAAGCCTTTCGCTAAGACAGTTCTTGTGGAATTGGCAAAGTGATATTTGGAAGCCCATAGAGGGCTATGGTGAAAAAGGAAATATCCTCGGATGAAAACTGGAAAGAAGCTTTCTGAGAAACTGCTTAGTCTTCTGTTAATTCATCTTACGCAGTTACATCTGTATTTCGTCGATCTCTTTGCTAGCCTTATTTCTGTGGAATCTGAGAACAGATATTTCGGATCCCTTGGAAGACTATAGGGCCAAAGGAAATATCCTCCGATAACAAAGAGAAAGAAGCTTTCTGAGAAACTTCTTTGTGTTCTTTGAAATCATCTCACAGAGTTACAGCTTTCCCCTCAAGAAGCCTTTCGCTAAGACAGTTCTTGTGGACTTGGCAAAGTGATATTTGGAAGCCCCTAGTGGGCTATGGTGAAAAAGGAAATATCCTCAGATGAAATCTGGAAAGAAGATTTCTGAGAAACTGCCTAGAGTTCTGTTAATTCATCTCACAGAGTTACATCTGTATTTCGTGGATCTCTTTGCTAGCCTTATTTCTGTGGAATCTGAGAACAGATATTTCGCATCCCTTGGAAGACTGTAGGGCCAAAGGAAATATCCTCCGATAACAGAGAGAAAGAAGCTTTCTGAGAAACTTCTATGTGTTCTGTGAAATCATCTCACAGAGTTACAGCTTTCCCCTCAAGAAGCCTTTCGCCAAGACAGTTCTTCTGGAATTGGCAGAGTGATATTTGGAAGGCCATAGAGGGCTATGGTGAAAAAGGAAATATCCTCAGATGAAATCTGGAAAGAAGCTTTCTGAGAAACTGCTTACTGTTCTGTTAATTCATCTCACAGAGTTACATCTGTATTTCGTCGATCTCTTTGCTAGCCTTATTTCTGTGGAATCTGAGAACAGATATTTCGGATCCCTTGGAAGACTATAGGGCCAAAGGAAATATCCTCCGATAACAAAGAGAAAGAAGCTTTCTGAGAAACTTCTTTGTGTTCTGTGAAATCATCTCACAGAGTTACAGCTTTCCCCTCAAGAAGCCTTTCGATAAGACAGTTCTTGTGGAATTGGCAAAGTGATATTTGGAAGCCCATAGAGGGCTATGGTGAAAAAGGAAATATCCTCCGATTAAATCTGGAAAGAAGCTTTCTGAGAAACTGCTTAGTGTTCTGTTAATTCATCTCACAGAGTTACATCTGTATTTCGTGGATCTCTTTGCTAGCCTTATTTCTGTGGAATCTGAGAACAGATATTTCGGATCCCTTGGAAGACTATAGGGCCAAAGGAAATATCCTCCGATAACAAAGAGAAAGAAGCTTTCTGAGAAACTTCTTTGTGTTCTGTGAAATCATCTCACAGAGTTACAGCTTTCCCCTCAAGAAGCCTTTCGCTAAGACAGTTCTTGTGGAATTGGCAAAGTGATATTTGGAAGCCCATAGAGGGCTATGGTGAAAAAGGAAATATCCTCAGATGAAATCTGGAAAGAAGCTTTCTGAGAAACTACTTAGTGTTCTGTTAATTCATCTCACAGAGTTACATCTGTATTTCGTGGATCTCTTTGCTACCCTTATTTCTGTGGAATCTCAGAACAGATAATTCGGATCCCTTGGAAGACTATAGGGCCAAGGAAATATCCTCCGATAACAAAGAGAAAGAAGCTTTCTGAGAAACTTCTTTGTGTTCTTTGAAATCATCTCACAGAGTTACAGCTTTCCCCTCAAGAATCCTTTCGCTAAGACAGTTCTTGTGGAATTGGCAAAGTGATATTTGGAAGCCCATAGAGCGCTATGGTGAAAAAGGAAATATCCTCAGATGAAATCTGGAAAGAAGCTTTCTGAGAAACTGCTTAGTGTTCTGTTAATTCATCTCACAGAGTTACATCTGTATTTCGTCGATCTCTTTGCTAAACTTATTTCTGTGGAATCTGAGAACAGATATTTCGCATCCCTTGGAAGACTGTAGGGCCAAAGGAAATATCCTCCGATAACAGAGAGAAAGAAGCTTTCTGAGAAACTTCTATGTGTTCTGTGAAATCATCTCACAGAGTTACAGCTTTCCCCTCAAGAAGCCTTTCGCCAAGACAGTTCTTCTGGAATTGGCAGAGTGCTATTTGGAAGGCCATAGAGGGCTATGGTGAAAAAGGAAATATCCTCAGATGAAATCTGGAAAGAAGCTTTCTGAGAAACTGCTTACTGTTCTGTTAATTCATCTCACAGAGTTACATCTGTATTTCGTGGATCTCTTTGCTAGCCTTATTTCTGTGGAATCTGAGAACAGATATTTCGGATCCCTTGGAAGACTATAGGGCCAAAGGAAATATCCTCCAATAACAAAGAGAAAGAAGCTTTCTGAGAAACTTCTTTGTGTTCTGTGAAATCATCTCACAGAGTTACAGCTTTCACCTCAAGAAGCCTTTCGCTAAGACAGTTCTTGTGGAATTGGCAAAGTGATATTTGGAAGCCCATAGAGGGCTATGGTGAAAAAGGAAATATCCTCGGATGAAAACTGGAAAGAAGCTTTCTGAGAAACTGCTTAGTCTTCTGTTAATTCATCTTACGCAGTTACATCTGTATTTCGTCGATCTCTTTGCTAGCCTTATTTCTGTGGAATCTGAGAACAGATATTTCGGATCCCTTGGAAGACTATAGGGCCAAAGGAAATATCCTCCGATAACAAAGAGAAAGAAGCTTTCTGAGAAACTTCTTTGTGTTCTTTGAAATCATCTCACAGAGTTACAGCTTTCCCCTCAAGAAGCCTTTCGCTAAGACAGTTCTTGTGGACTTGGCAAAGTGATATTTGGAAGCCCCTAGTGGGCTATGGTGAAAAAGGAAATATCCTCAGATGAAATCTGGAAAGAAGATTTCTGAGAAACTGCCTAGAGTTCTGTTAATTCATCTCACAGAGTTACATCTGTATTTCGTGGATCTCTTTGCTAGCCTTATTTCTGTGGAATCTGAGAACAGATATTTCGGATCCCTTGGAAAACTATAGGGCCAAAGGAAATATCCTCTGATAACAAAGAGAAAGAAGCTTTCTGAGAAACTTCTTTGTGTTCTTTGAAATCATCTCACAGAGTTACAGCTTTCCCCTTAAGAAGCCTTTCGATAAGACAGTTCTTGTGGAATTGGCAAAGTGATATTTGGAAGCCCATAGAGGGCTATGGTGAAAAAGGAAATATCCTCCGATGAAATCTGGAAAGAAGCTTTCTGAGAAACTGCTTAGTGTTCTGTTAATTCATCTCACAGAGTTACATCTGTATTTAGTGGATCTCTTTGCTAGCTTTATTTCTGTGGAATCTGAGAAGAGATATTTCGGATCCCTTGGAAGATTATAGGGCCAAAGGAAATATCCTCCGATAACAAGGAGAAAGAAGCTTTCTGAGAAACTTCTTTGTGTTCTGTGAAATCATCTCACAGAGTTACAGCTTTCCCCTCAAGAAGCCTTTCGCTAAGACAGTTCTTGTGGAATTGGCAAAGTGATATTTGGAAGCCCATAGAGGGCTATGGTGAAAAAGGAAATATCCTCAGATGAAATCTGGAAAGAAGCTTTCTGAGAAACAACTTAGTGTTATGTTAATTCATCTCACAGAGTTACATCTGTATTTCGTGGATCTCTTTGCTACCCTTATTTCTGTGGAATCTCAGAACAGATATTTCGGATCCCTTGGAAGACTATAGGGCCAAAGGAAATATCCTCCGATAACAAAGAGAAAGAAGCTTTCTGAGAAACTTCTTTGTGTTCTTTGAAATCATCTCACAGAGTTACAGCTTTCCCCTCAAGAAGCCTTTCGCTAAGACAATTCTTGTGGACTTGGCAAAGTGATATTTGGAAGCCCCTAGTGGGCTATGGTGAAAAAGGAAATATCCTCAGATGAAATCTGGAAAGAAGATTTCTGAGAAACTGCCTAGAGTTCTGTTAATTCATCTCACAGAGTTACATCTGTATTTCGTGGATCTCTTTGCTAGCCTTATTTCTGTGGAATCTGAGAACAGATATTTCGGATCCCTTGGAAAACTATAGGGCCAAAGGAAATATCCTCTGATAACAAAGAGAAAGAAGCTTTCTGAGAAACTTCTTGGTGTTCTTTGAAATCATCTCACAGAGTTACAGCTTTCCCCTTAAGAAGCCTTTCGATAAGACAGTTCTTGTGGAATTGGCAAAGTGATATTTGGAAGCCCATAGAGGGCTATGGTGAAAAAGGAAATATCCTCCGATGAAATCTGGAAAGAAGCTTTCTGAGAAACTGCTTAGTGTTCTGTTAATTCATCTCACAGCGTTACATCTGTATTTCGTGGATCTCTTTGCTAGACTTATTTCTGTGGAATCTGAGAACAGATATTTCGGATCCCTTGGAAGACTATAGGACCAAAGGAAATATCCTCCGATAACAAAGAGAAAGAAGCTTTCTGAGAAACTTCTTTGTGTTCTGTGAAATCATCTCACAGAGTTGCAGCTTTCCCCTCAAGAAGCCTTTCGCTAAGACAGTTCTTGTGGAATTGGCAAAGTGATATTTGGAAGCCCATAGAGGGCTATGGTGAAAAAGGAAATATCCTCAGATGAAATCTGGAAAGAAGCTTTCTGAGAAACTACTTAGTGTTCTGTTAATTCATCTCACAGAGTTACATCTGTATTTCGTGGATCTCTTTGCTAGCCTTATTTCTGTGGAATCTGAGAACAGATATTTCGCATCCCTTGGAAGACTGTAGGGCCAAAGGAAGTATCCTCCGATAACAGAGAGAAAGAAGCTTTCTGAGAAACTTCTATGTGTTCTGTGAAATCATCTCACAGAGTTACAGCTTTCCCCTCAAGAAGCCTTTCGCCAAGACAGTTCCTTTGGAATTGGCAGAGTGATATTTGGAAGGCCATAGAGGGCTATGGTGAAAAAGGAAATATCCTCAGATGAAATCTGGAAAGAAGCTTTCTGAGAAACTGCTTACTGTTCTGTTAATTCATCTCACAGAGTTACATCTGTATTTCGTCGATCTCTTTGCTAGCCTTATTTCTGTGGAATCTGAGAACAGATATTTCGGATCCCTTGGAAGACTATAGGGCCAAAGGAAATATCCTCCGATAACAAAGAGAAAGAAGCTTTCTGAGAAACTTCTTTGTGTTCTGTGAAATCATCTCACAGAGTTGCAGCTTTCCCCTCAAGAAGCCTTTCGCTAAGACAGTTCTTGTGGAATTGGCAAAGTGATATTTGGAAGCCCATAGAGGGCTATGGTGAAAAAGGAAATATCCTCAGATGAAATCTGGAAAGAAGCTTTCTGAGAAACTACTTAGTGTTCTGTTAATTCATCTCACAGAGTTACATCTGTATTTCGTGGATCTCTTTGCTAGCCTTATTTCTGTGGAATCTCAGAACAGATATTTCGGATCCCTTGGAAGACTATAGGGCCAAAGGAAATATCCTCCGATAACAAAGAGAAAGAAGCTTTCTGAGAAACTTCTTTGTGTTCTTTGAAATCATCTCACAGAGTTACAGCTTTCCCCTCAAGAAGCCTTTCGCTAAGACAGTTCTTGTGGAATTGGCAAAGTGATATTTGGAAGCCCATCGAGTGCTATGGTGAAAAAGGAAATATCCTCCGATGAAATCTGGAAAGAAGCTTTCTGAGAAACTGCTTAGTGTTCTGTTAATTCATCTCACAGAGTTACATCTGTATTTCGTGGATCTCTTTGCTAGCCTTATTTCTGTGGAATCTGAGAACAGATATTTCGGATCCCTTGGAAGACTATAGGGCCAAAGGAAATATCCACCGATAACAAAGAGAAAGAAGCTTTCTGAGAAACTTCTTTGTGTTCTGTGAAATCATCTCACAGAGTTACAGCTTTCCCCACAGGAAGCCTTTCACCAAGACAGTTCTTGTGGAATTGGCAAAGTGATATTTGGAAGCCCATAGAGGGCTATGGTGAAAAAGGAAATATCCTCAGATGAAATCTGGAAAGAAGCTTTCTGAGAAACTGCTTAGTGTTCTGTTAATTCATCTCACAGAGTTACATCTGTATTTCGTGGATCTCCTTGCTAGCCTTATTTCTGTGGAATCTGAGAACAGATATTTCGGATCCCTTGGAAGACTATAGGGCCAAAGGAAATATCCTCCGATAACAAAGAGAAAGAAGCTTTCTGAGAAACTTCTTTGTGTTCTGTGAAATCATCTCACAGAGTTACAGCTTTCCCCTCAAGAAGCCTTTCGCCAAGACAGTTCTTGTGGAATTGGCTAAGTGATATATGGAACCCCTAGAGGGCTATGGTGAAAAAGGAAATATCCTCCGATGAAATCTGGAAAGAAGCTTTCTGAGAAACTGCTTAGTGTTCTGTTAATTCATCTCACAGAGTTACATCTGTATTTCGTCGATCTCTTTCCTAAACTTATTTCTGTGGAATCTGAGAACAGATATTTCGCATCCCTTGGAAGACTGTAGGGCCAAAGGAAATATCCTCCGATAACAGAGAGAAAGAAGCTTTCTGAGAAACTTCTATGTGTTCTGTGAAATCATCTCACAGAGTTACAGCTTTCCCCTCAAGAAGCCTTTCGCCAAGACAGTTCTTCTGGAATTGGCAGAGTGATATTTGGAAGGCCATAGAGGGCTATGGTGAAAAAGGAAATATCCTCAGATGAAATCTGGAAAGAAGCTTTCTGAGAAACTGCTTACTGTTCTGTTAATTCATCTCACAGAGTTACATCTGTATTTCGTCGATCTCTTTGCTAGCCTTATTTCTGTGGAATCTGAGAACAGATATTTCGGATCCCTTGGAAGACTATAGGGCCAAAGGAAATATCCTCCGATAACAAAGAGAAAGAAGCTTTCTGAGAAACTTCTTTGTGTTCTGTGAAATCATCTCACAGAGTTACAGCTTTCCCCTCAAGAAGCCTTTCGATAAGACAGTTCTTGTGGAATTGGCAAAGTGATATTTGGAAGCCCATAGAGGGCTATGGTGAAAAAGGAAATATCCTCCGATTAAATCTGGAAAGAAGCTTTCTGAGAAACTGCTTAGTGTTCTGTTAATTCATCTCACAGAGTTACATCTGTATTTCGTGGATCTCTTTGCTAGCCTTATTTCTGTGGAATCTGAGAACAGATATTTCGGATCCCTTGGAAGACTATAGGGCCAAAGGAAATATCCTCCGATAACAAAGAGAAAGAAGCTTTCTGAGAAACTTCTTTGTGTTCTGTGAAATCATCTCACAGAGTTACAGCTTTCCCCTCAAGAAGCCTTTCGCTAAGACAGTTCTTGTGGAATTGGCAAAGTGATATTTGGAAGCCCATAGAGGGCTATGGTGAAAAAGGAAATATCCTCAGATGAAATCTGGAAAGAAGCTTTCTGAGAAACTACTTAGTGTTCTGTTAATTCATCTCACAGAGTTACATCTGTATTTCGTGGATCTCTTTGCTACCCTTATTTCTGTGGAATCTCAGAACAGATAATTCGGATCCCTTGGAAGACTATAGGGCCAAGGAAATATCCTCCGATAACAAAGAGAAAGAAGCTTTCTGAGAAACTTCTTTGTGTTCTTTGAAATCATCTCACAGAGTTACAGCTTTCCCCTCAAGAATCCTTTCGCTAAGACAGTTCTTGTGGAATTGGCAAAGTGATATTTGGAAGCCCATAGAGCGCTATGGTGAAAAAGGAAATATCCTCAGATGAAATCTGGAAAGAAGCTTTCTGAGAAACTGCTTAGTGTTCTGTTAATTCATCTCACAGAGTTACATCTGTATTTCGTCGATCTCTTTGCTAAACTTATTTCTGTGGAATCTGAGAACAGATATTTCGCATCCCTTGGAAGACTGTAGGGCCAAAGGAAATATCCTCCGATAACAGAGAGAAAGAAGCTTTCTGAGAAACTTCTATGTGTTCTGTGAAATCATCTCACAGAGTTACAGCTTTCCCCTCAAGAAGCCTTTCGCCAAGACAGTTCTTCTGGAATTGGCAGAGTGCTATTTGGAAGGCCATAGAGGGCTATGGTGAAAAAGGAAATATCCTCAGATGAAATCTGGAAAGAAGCTTTCTGAGAAACTGCTTACTGTTCTGTTAATTCATCTCACAGAGTTACATCTGTATTTCGTGGATCTCTTTGCTAGCCTTATTTCTGTGGAATCTGAGAACAGATATTTCGGATCCCTTGGAAGACTATAGGGCCAAAGGAAATATCCTCCAATAACAAAGAGAAAGAAGCTTTCTGAGAAACTTCTTTGTGTTCTGTGAAATCATCTCACAGAGTTACAGCTTTCACCTCAAGAAGCCTTTCGCTAAGACAGTTCTTGTGGAATTGGCAAAGTGATATTTGGAAGCCCATAGAGGGCTATGGTGAAAAAGGAAATATCCTCGGATGAAAACTGGAAAGAAGCTTTCTGAGAAACTGCTTAGTCTTCTGTTAATTCATCTTACGCAGTTACATCTGTATTTCGTCGATCTCTTTGCTAGCCTTATTTCTGTGGAATCTGAGAACAGATATTTCGGATCCCTTGGAAGACTATAGGGCCAAAGGAAATATCCTCCGATAACAAAGAGAAAGAAGCTTTCTGAGAAACTTCTTTGTGTTCTTTGAAATCATCTCACAGAGTTACAGCTTTCCCCTCAAGAAGCCTTTCGCTAAGACAGTTCTTGTGGACTTGGCAAAGTGATATTTGGAAGCCCCTAGTGGGCTATGGTGAAAAAGGAAATATCCTCAGATGAAATCTGGAAAGAAGATTTCTGAGAAACTGCCTAGAGTTCTGTTAATTCATCTCACAGAGTTACATCTGTATTTCGTGGATCTCTTTGCTAGCCTTATTTCTGTGGAATCTGAGAACAGATATTTCGCATCCCTTGGAAGACTGTAGGGCCAAAGGAAATATCCTCCGATAACAGAGAGAAAGAAGCTTTCTGAGAAACTTCTATGTGTTCTGTGAAATCATCTCACAGAGTTACAGCTTTCCCCTCAAGAAGCCTTTCGCCAAGACAGTTCTTCTGGAATTGGCAGAGTGATATTTGGAAGGCCATAGAGGGCTATGGTGAAAAAGGAAATATCCTCAGATGAAATCTGGAAAGAAGCTTTCTGAGAAACTGCTTACTGTTCTGTTAATTCATCTCACAGAGTTACATCTGTATTTCGTCGATCTCTTTGCTAGCCTTATTTCTGTGGAATCTGAGAACAGATATTTCGGATCCCTTGGAAGACTATAGGGCCAAAGGAAATATCCTCCGATAACAAAGAGAAAGAAGCTTTCTGAGAAACTTCTTTGTGTTCTGTGAAATCATCTCACAGAGTTACAGCTTTCCCCTCAAGAAGCCTTTCGATAAGACAGTTCTTGTGGAATTGGCAAAGTGATATTTGGAAGCCCATAGAGGGCTATGGTGAAAAAGGAAATATCCTCCGATTAAATCTGGAAAGAAGCTTTCTGAGAAACTGCTTAGTGTTCTGTTAATTCATCTCACAGAGTTACATCTGTATTTCGTGGATCTCTTTGCTAGCCTTATTTCTGTGGAATCTGAGAACAGATATTTCGGATCCCTTGGAAGACTATAGGGCCAAAGGAAATATCCTCCGATAACAAAGAGAAAGAAACTTTCTGAGAAACTTCTTTGTGTTCTGTGAAATCATCTCACAGAGTTACAGCTTTCCCCTCAAGAAGCCTTTCGCTAAGACAGTTCTTGTGGAATTGGCAAAGTGATATTTGGAAGCCCATAGAGGGCTATGGTGAAAAAGGAAATATCCTCAGATGAAATCTGGAAAGAAGCTTTCTGAGAAACTACTTAGTGTTCTGTTAATTCATCTCACAGAGTTACATCTGTATTTCGTGGATCTCTTTGCTACCCTTATTTCTGTGGAATCTCAGAACAGATAATTCGGATCCCTTGGAAGACTATAGGGCCAAGGAAATATCCTCCGATAACAAAGAGAAAGAAGCTTTCTGAGAAACTTCTTTGTGTTCTTTGAAATCATCTCACAGAGTTACAGCTTTCCCCTCAAGAATCCTTTCGCTAAGACAGTTCTTGTGGAATTGGCAAAGTGATATTTGGAAGCCCATAGAGCGCTATGGTGAAAAAGGAAATATCCTCAGATGAAATCTGGAAAGAAGCTTTCTGAGAAACTGCTTAGTGTTCTGTTAATTCATCTCACAGAGTTACATCTGTATTTCGTCGATCTCTTTGCTAAACTTATTTCTGTGGAATCTGAGAACAGATATTTCGCATCCCTTGGAAGACTGTAGGGCCAAAGGAAATATCCTCCGATAACAGAGAGAAAGAAGCTTTCTGAGAAACTTCTATGTGTTCTGTGAAATCATCTCACAGAGTTACAGCTTTCCCCTCAAGAAGCCTTTCGCCAAGACAGTTCTTCTGGAATTGGCAGAGTGCTATTTGGAAGGCCATAGAGGGCTATGGTGAAAAAGGAAATATCCTCAGATGAAATCTGGAAAGAAGCTTTCTGAGAAACTGCTTACTGTTCTGTTAATTCATCTCACAGAGTTACATCTGTATTTCGTGGATCTCTTTGCTAGCCTTATTTCTGTGGAATCTGAGAACAGATATTTCGGATCCCTTGGAAGACTATAGGGCCAAAGGAAATATCCTCCAATAACAAAGAGAAAGAAGCTTTCTGAGAAACTTCTTTGTGTTCTGTGAAATCATCTCACAGAGTTACAGCTTTCACCTCAAGAAGCCTTTCGCTAAGACAGTTCTTGTGGAATTGGCAAAGTGATATTTGGAAGCCCATAGAGGGCTATGGTGAAAAAGGAAATATCCTCGGATGAAAACTGGAAAGAAGCTTTCTGAGAAACTGCTTAGTCTTCTGTTAATTCATCTTACGCAGTTACATCTGTATTTCGTCGATCTCTTTGCTAGCCTTATTTCTGTGGAATCTGAGAACAGATATTTCGGATCCCTTGGAAGACTATAGGGCCAAAGGAAATATCCTCCGATAACAAAGAGAAAGAAGCTTTCTGAGAAACTTCTTTGTGTTCTTTGAAATCATCTCACAGAGTTACAGCTTTCCCCTCAAGAAGCCTTTCGCTAAGACAGTTCTTGTGGACTTGGCAAAGTGATATTTGGAAGCCCCTAGTGGGCTATGGTGAAAAAGGAAATATCCTCAGATGAAATCTGGAAAGAAGATTTCTGAGAAACTGCCTAGAGTTCTGTTAATTCATCTCACAGAGTTACATCTGTATTTCGTGGATCTCTTTGCTAGCCTTATTTCTGTGGAATCTGAGAACAGATATTTCGGATCCCTTGGAAAACTATAGGGCCAAAGGAAATATCCTCTGATAACAAAGAGAAAGAAGCTTTCTGAGAAACTTCTTTGTGTTCTTTGAAATCATCTCACAGAGTTACAGCTTTCCCCTTAAGAAGCCTTTCGATAAGACAGTTCTTGTGGAATTGGCAAAGTGATATTTGGAAGCCCATAGAGGGCTATGGTGAAAAAGGAAATATCCTCCGATGAAATCTGGAAAGAAGCTTTCTGAGAAACTGCTTAGTGTTCTGTTAATTCATCTCACAGAGTTACATCTGTATTTAGTGGATCTCTTTGCTAGCTTTATTTCTGTGGAATCTGAGAAGAGATATTTCGGATCCCTTGGAAGATTATAGGGCCAAAGGAAATATCCTCCGATAACAAGGAGAAAGAAGCTTTCTGAGAAACTTCTTTGTGTTCTGTGAAATCATCTCACAGAGTTACAGCTTTCCCCTCAAGAAGCCTTTCGCTAAGACAGTTCTTGTGGAATTGGCAAAGTGATATTTGGAAGCCCATAGAGGGCTATGGTGAAAAAGGAAATATCCTCAGATGAAATCTGGAAAGAAGCTTTCTGAGAAACAACTTAGTGTTATGTTAATTCATCTCACAGAGTTACATCTGTATTTCGTGGATCTCTTTGCTACCCTTATTTCTGTGGAATCTCAGAACAGATATTTCGGATCCCTTGGAAGACTATAGGGCCAAAGGAAATATCCTCCGATAACAAAGAGAAAGAAGCTTTCTGAGAAACTTCTTTGTGTTCTTTGAAATCATCTCACAGAGTTACAGCTTTCCCCTCAAGAAGCCTTTCGCTAAGACAGTTCTTGTGGAATTGGCAAAGTGATATTTGGAAGCCCATAGAGCGCTATGGTGAAAAAGGAAATATCCTCCGATGAAATCTGGAAAGAAGCTTTCTGAGAAACTGCTTAGTGTTCTGTTAATTCATCTCACAGAGTTACATCTGTATTTCGTGGTTCTCTTTGCTAGCCTTATTTCTGTGGAATGTGAGAACAGATATTTCGGATCCCTTGGAAGACTATAGGGCCAAAGGAAATATCCTCCGATAAAAAAGAGAAAGAAGCTTTCTGAGAAACTTCTTTGTGTTCTGTGAAATCATCTCACAGAGTTACAGCTTTCCCCACAGGAAGCCTTTCACCAAGACAGTTCTTGTGGAATTGGCAAAGTGATATTTGGAAGCCCATAGAGGGCTATGGTGAAAAAGGAAATATCCTCAGATGAAATCTGGAAAGAAGCTTTCTGAGAAACTGCTTAGTGTTCTGTTAATTCATCTCACAGAGTTACATCTGTATTTCGTGGATCTCCTTGCTAGCCTTATTTCTGTGGAATCTGAGAACAGATATTTCGGATCCCTTGGAAGACTATAGGGCCAAA
This sequence comes from Macaca nemestrina, assembly GCF_043159975.1. Lineage (NCBI taxonomy): Eukaryota > Metazoa > Chordata > Mammalia > Primates > Cercopithecidae > Macaca > Macaca nemestrina. The sequence continues at coordinate 70,347,262 of NC_092126.1, forward strand.
GGAAATATCCTCCGATAACAAAGAGAAAGAAGCTTTCTGAGAAACTTCTTTGTGTTCTGTGAAATCATCTCACAGAGTTACAGCTTTCCCCTCAAGAAGCCTTTCGCCAAGACAGTTCTTGTGGAATTGGCTAAGTGATATATGGAACCCCTAGAGGGCTATGGTGAAAAAGGAAATATCCTCCGATGAAATCTGGAAAGAAGCTTTCTGAGAAACTGCTTAGTGTTCTGTTAATTCATCTCACAGAGTTACATCTGTATTTCGTCGATCTCTTTCCTAAACTTATTTCTGTGGAATCTGAGAACAGATATTTCGCATCCCTTGGAAGACTGTAGGGCCAAAGGAAATATCCTCCGATAACAGAGAGAAAGAAGCTTTCTGAGAAACTTCTATGTGTTCTGTGAAATCATCTCACAGAGTTACAGCTTTCCCCTCAAGAAGCCTTTCGCCAAGACAGTTCTTCTGGAATTGGCAAAGTGATATTTGGAAGCCCCTGGTGGGCTATGGTGAAAAAGGAAATATCCTCAGATGAAATCTGGAAAGAAGATTTCTGAGAAACTGCCTAGAGTTCTGTTAATTCATCTCACAGAGTTACATCTGTATTTCGTGGATCTCTTTGCTAGCCTTATTTCTGTGGAATCTGAGAACAGATATTTCGGATCCCTTGGAAAACTATAGGGCCAAAGGAAATATCCTCTGATAACAAAGAGAAAGAAGCTTTCTGAGAAACTTCTTTGTGTTCTTTGAAATCATCTCACAGAGTTACAGCTTTCCCCTTAAGAAGCCTTTCGATAAGACAGTTCTTGTGGAATTGGCAAAGTGATATTTGGAAGCCCATAGAGGGCTATGGTGAAAAAGGAAATATCCTCCGATGAAATCTGGAAAGAAGCTTTCTGAGAAACTGCTTAGTGTTCTGTTAATTCATCTCACAGAGTTACATCTGTATTTCGTGGATCTCTTTGCTATCCTTATTTCTGTGGAATCTGAGAACAGATATTTCGGATCCCTTGGAAGACTATAGGACCAAAGGAAATATCCTCCGATAACAAAGAGAAAGAAGCTTTCTGAGAAACTTCTTTGTGTTCTGTGAAATCATCTCACAGAGTTGCAGCTTTCCCCTCAAGAAGCCTTTTGCTAAGACAGTTCTTGTGGAATTGGCAAAGTGATATTTGGAAGCCCATAGAGGGCTATGGTGAAAAAGGAAATATCCTCAGATGAAATCTGGAAAGAAGCTTTCTGAGAAACTACTTAGTGTTCTGTTAATTCATCTCACAGAGTTACATCTGTATTTCGTCGATCTCTTTGCTAGCCTTATTTCTGTGGAATCTCAGAACAGATATTTCGGATCCCTTGGAAGACTATAGGGCCAAAGGAAATATCCTCCGATAACAAAGAGAAAGAAGCTTTCTGAGAAACTTCTTTGTGTTCTTTGAAATCATCTCACAGAGTTACAGCTTTCCCCTCAACAAGCCTTTCACTAAGACAGTTCTTGTGGAATTGGCAAAGTGATATTTGGAAGCCCATCGAGTGCTATGGTGAAAAAGGAAATATCCTCCGATGAAATCTGGAAAGAAGCTTTCTGAGAAACTGCTTAGTGTTCTGTTAATTCATCTCACAGAGTTACATCTGTATTTCGTGGATCTCTTTGCTAGCCTTATTTCTGTGGAATCTGAGAACAGATATTTCGGATCCCTTGGAAGACTATAGGGCCAAAGGAAATATCCACCGATAACAAAGAGAAAGAAGCTTTCTGAGAAACTTCTTTGTGTTCTGTGAAATCATCTCACAGAGTTACAGCTTTCCCCACAGGAAGCCTTTCACCAAGACAGTTCTTGTGGAATTGGCAAAGTGATATTTGGAAGCCCATAGAGGGCTATGGTGAAAAAGGAAATATCCTCAGATGAAATCTGGAAAGAAGCTTTCTGAGAAACTGCTTAGTGTTCTGTTAATTCATCTCACAGAGTTACATCTGTATTTCGTGGATCTCCTTGCTAGCCTTTTTTCTGTGGAATCTGAGAACAGATATTTCGGATCCCTTGGAAGACTATAGGGCCAAAGTAAATATCCTCCGATAACAAAGAGAAAGAAGCTTTCTGAGAAACTTCTTTGTGTTCTGTGAAATCATCTCACAGAGTTACAGCTTTCCCCTCAAGAAGCCTTTCGCCAAGACAGTTCTTGTGGAATTGGCTAAGTGATATATGGAACCCCTAGAGGGCTATGGTGAAAAAGGAAATATCCTCCGATGAAATCTGGAAAGAAGCTTTCTGAGAAACTGCTTAGTGTTCTGTTAATTCATCTCACAGAGTTACATCTGTATTTCGTCGATCTCTTTCCTAAACTTATTTCTGTGGAATCTGACAACAGATATTTCGCATCCCTTGGAAGACTGTAGGGCCAAAGGAAATATCCTCCGATAACAGAGAGAAAGAAGCTTTCTGAGAAACTTCTATGTGTTCTGTGAAATCATCTCACAGAGTTACAGCTTTCCCCTCAAGAAGCCTTTCGCCAAGACAGTTCTTCTGGAATTGGCAAAGTGATATTTGGAAGCCCCTAGTGGGCTATGGTGAAAAACGAAATATCCTCAGATGAAATCTGGAAAGAAGATTTCTGAGAAACTGCCTAGAGTTCTGTTAATTCATCTCACAGAGTTACATCTGTATTTCGTGGATCTCTTTGCTAGCCTTATTTCTGTGGAATCTGAGAACAGATATTTCGGATCCCTTGGAAAACTATAGGGCCAAAGGAAATATCCTCTGATAACAAAGAGAAAGAAGCTTTCTGAGAAACTTCTTTGTGTTCTTTGAAATCATCTCACAGAGTTACAGCTTTCCCCTTAAGAAGCCTTTCGATAAGACAGTTCTTGTGGAATTGGCAAAGTGATATTTGGAAGACCATAGAGGGCTATGGTGAAAAAGGAAATATCCTCCGATGAAATCTGGAAAGAAGCTTTCTGAGAAACTGCTTAGTGTTCTGTTAATTCATCTCACAGAGTTACATCTGTATTTCGTGGATCTCTTTGCTAGACTTATTTCTGTGGAATCTGAGAACAGATATTTCGGATCCCTTGGAAGACTATAGGACCAAAGGAAATATCCTCCGATAACAAAGAGAAAGAAGCTTTCTGAGAAACTTCTTTGTGTTCTGTGAAATCATCTCACAGAGTTGCAGCTTTCCCCTCAAGAAGCCTTTCGCTAAGACAGTTCTTGTGGAATTGGCAAAGTGATATTTGGAAGCCCATAGAGGGCTATGGTGAAAAAGGAAATATCCTCAGATGAAATCTGGAAAGAAGCTTTCTGAGACACTGCTTAGTGTTCTGTTAATTCATCTCACAGAGTTACATCTGTATTTCGTGGATCTCTTTGCTAGCCTTATTTCTGTGGAATCTCAGAACAGATATATCGGATCCCTTGGAAGACTATAGGGCCAAAGGAAATATCCTCCGATAACAAAGAGAAAGAAGCTTTCTGAGAAACTTCTTTGTGTTCTTTGAAATCATCTCACAGAGTTACAGCTTTCCCCTCAAGAAGCCTTTCGCTAAGACAGTTCTTGTGGAATTGGCAAAGTGATATTTGGAAGCCCATCGAGTGCTATGGTGAAAAAGGAAATATCCTCCGATGAAATCTGGAAAGAAGCTTTCTGAGAAACTGCTTAGTGTTCTGTTAATTCATCTCACAGAGTTACATCTGTATTTCGTGGATCTCTTTGCTAGCCTTATTTCTGTGGAATCTGAGAACAGATATTTCGGATCCCTTGGAAGACTATAGGGCCAAAGGAAATATCCACCGATAACAAAGAGAAAGAAGGTTTCTGAGAAACTTCTTTGTGTTCTGTGAAATCATCTCACAGAGTTACAGCTTTCCCCACAGGAAGCCTTTCACCAAGACAGTTCTTGTGGAATTGGCAAAGTGATATTTGGAAGCCCATAGAGGGCTATGGTGAAAAAGGAAATATCCTCAGATGAAATCTGGAAAGAAGCTTTCTGAGAAACTGCTTAGTGTTCTGTTAATTCATCTCACAGAGTTACATCTGTATTTCGTGGATCTCCTTGCTAGCCTTATTTCTGTGGAATCTGAGAACAGATATTTCGGATCCCTTGGAAGACTATAGGGCCAAAGGAAATATCCTCCGATAACAAAGAGAAAGAAGCTTTCTGAGAAACTTCTTTGTGTTCTGTGAAATCATCTCACAGAGTTACAGCTTTCCCCTCAAGAAGCCTTTCGCCAAGACAGTTCTTCTGGAATTGGCAGAGTGATATTTGGAAGGCCATAGAGGGCTATGGTGAAAAAGGAAATATCCTCAGATGAAATCTGGAAAGAAGCTTTCTGAGAAACTGCTTACTGTTCTGTTAATTCATCTCACAGAGTTACATCTGTATTTCGTCGATCTCTTTGCTAGCCTTATTTCTGTGGAATCTGAGAACAGATATTTCGGATCCCTTGGAAGACTATAGGGCCAAAGGAAATATCCTCCGATAACAAAGAGAAAGAAGCTTTCTGAGAAACTTCTTTGTGTTCTGTGAAATCATCTCACAGAGTTACAGCTTTCCCCTAAAGAAGCCTTTCGCTAAGACAGTTTTGTGGAATTGGCAAAGTGATATTTGGAAACCCATAGAGGGCTATGGCGAAAAAGGAAATATCCTCAGATGAAATCTGGAAAGAAGCTTTCTGAGACACTGCTTAGTGTTCTGTTAATTCATCTCACAGAGTTACATCTGTATTTCGTGGATCTCTTTGCTAGCCTTATTTCTGTGGAATCTGAGAACAGATATTTCGGATCCCTTGGAAGACTATAGGGCCAAAGGAAATATCCTCCAATAACAAAGAGAAAGAAGCTTTCTGAGAAACTTCTTTGTGTTCTGTGAAATCATCTCACAGAGTTACAGCTTTCACCTCAAGAAGCCTTTCGCTAAGACAGTTCTTGTGGAATTGGCAAAGTTATATTTGGAAGCCCATAGAGGGCTATGGTGAAAAAGGAAATATCCTCAGATGAAAACTGGAAAGAAGCTTTCTGAGAAACTGCTTAGTCTTCTGTTAATTCATCTTACGCAGTTACATCTGTATTTCGTCGATCTCTTTGCTAGCCTTATTTCTGTGGAATCTGAGAACAGATATTTCGGATCCCTTGGAAGACTATAGGGCCAAAGGAAATATCCTCCGATAACAAAGAGAAAGAAGCTTTCTGAGAAACTTCTTTGTGTTCTTTGAAATCATCTCACAGAGTTACAGCTTTCCCCTCAAGAAGCCTTTCGCTAAGACAATTCTTGTGGACTTGGCAAAGTGATATTTGGAAGCCCCTAGTGGGCTATGGTGAAAAAGGAAATATCCTCAGATGAAATCTGGAAAGAAGATTTCTGAGAAACTGCCTAGAGTTCTGTTAATTCATCTCACAGAGTTACATCTGTATTTCGTGGATCTCTTTGCTAGCCTTATTTCTGTGGAATCTGAGAACAGATATTTCGGATCCCTTGGAAAACTATAGGGCCAAAGGAAATATCCTCTGATAACAAAGAGAAAGAAGCTTTCTGAGAAACTTCTTTGTGTTCTTTGAAATCATCTCACAGAGTTACAGCTTTCCCCTTAAGAAGCCTTTCGATAAGACAGTTCTTGTGGAATTGGCAAAGTGATATTTGGAAGCCCATAGAGGGCTATGGTGAAAAAGGAAATATCCTCCGATGAAATCTGGAAAGAAGCTTTCTGAGAAACTGCTTAGTGTTCTGTTAATTCATCTCACAGCGTTACATCTGTATTTCGTGGATCTCTTTGCTAGACTTATTTCTGTGGAATCTGAGAACAGATATTTCGGATCCCTTGGAAGACTATAGGACCAAAGGAAATATCCTCCGATAACAAAGAGAAAGAAGCTTTCTGAGAAACTTCTTTGTGTTCTGTGAAATCATCTCACAGAGTTGCAGCTTTCCCCTCAAGAAGCCTTTCGCTAAGACAGTTCTTGTGGAATTGGCAAAGTGATATTTGGAAGCCCATAGAGGGCTATGGTGAAAAAGGAAATATCCTCAGATGAAATCTGGAAAGAAGCTTTCTGAGAAACTACTTAGTGTTCTGTTAATTCATCTCACAGAGTTACATCTGTATTTCGTGGATCTCTTTGCTAGCCTTATTTCTGTGGAATCTGAGAACAGATATTTCGCATCCCTTGGAAGACTGTAGGGCCAAAGGAAGTATCCTCCGATAACAGAGAGAAAGAAGCTTTCTGAGAAACTTCTATGTGTTCTGTGAAATCATCTCACAGAGTTACAGCTTTCCCCTCAAGAAGCCTTTCGCCAAGACAGTTCCTTTGGAATTGGCAGAGTGATATTTGGAAGGCCATAGAGGGCTATGGTGAAAAAGGAAATATCCTCAGATGAAATCTGGAAAGAAGCTTTCTGAGAAACTGCTTACTGTTCTGTTAATTCATCTCACAGAGTTACATCTGTATTTCGTCGATCTCTTTGCTAGCCTTATTTCTGTGGAATCTGAGAACAGATATTTCGGATCCCTTGGAAGACTATAGGGCCAAAGGAAATATCCTCCGATAACAAAGAGAAAGAAGCTTTCTGAGAAACTTCTTTGTGTTCTGTGAAATCATCTCACAGAGTTGCAGCTTTCCCCTCAAGAAGCCTTTCGCTAAGACAGTTCTTGTGGAATTGGCAAAGTGATATTTGGAAGCCCATAGAGGGCTATGGTGAAAAAGGAAATATCCTCAGATGAAATCTGGAAAGAAGCTTTCTGAGAAACTACTTAGTGTTCTGTTAATTCATCTCACAGAGTTACATCTGTATTTCGTGGATCTCTTTGCTAGCCTTATTTCTGTGGAATCTCAGAACAGATATTTCGGATCCCTTGGAAGACTATAGGGCCAAAGGAAATATCCTCCGATAACAAAGAGAAAGAAGCTTTCTGAGAAACTTCTTTGTGTTCTTTGAAATCATCTCACAGAGTTACAGCTTTCCCCTCAAGAAGCCTTTCGCTAAGACAGTTCTTGTGGAATTGGCAAAGTGATATTTGGAAGCCCATCGAGTGCTATGTTGAAAAAGGAAATATCCTCCGATGAAATCTGGAAAGAAGCTTTCTGAGAAACTGCTTAGTGTTCTGTTAATTCATCTCACAGAGTTACATCTGTATTTCGTGGATCTCTTTGCTAGCCTTATTTCTGTGGAATCTGAGAACAGATATTTCGGATCCCTTGGAAGACTATAGGGCCAAAGGAAATATCCACCGATAACAAAGAGAAAGAAGCTTTCTGAGAAACTTCTTTGTGTTCTGTGAAATCATCTCACAGAGTTACAGCTTTCCCCACAGGAAGCCTTTCACCAAGACAGTTCTTGTGGAATTGGCAAAGTGATATTTGGAAGCCCATAGAGGGCTATGGTGAAAAAGGAAATATCCTCAGATGAAATCTGGAAAGAAGCTTTCTGAGAAACTGCTTAGTGTTCTGTTAATTCATCTCACAGAGTTACATCTGTATTTCGTGGATCTCCTTGCTAGCCTTATTTCTGTGGAATCTGAGAACAGATATTTCGGATCCCTTGGAAGACTATAGGGCCAAAGGAAATATCCTCCGATAACAAAGAGAAAGAAGCTTTCTGAGAAACTTCTTTGTGTTCTGTGAAATCATCTCACAGAGTTACAGCTTTCCCCTCAAGAAGCCTTTCGCCAAGACAGTTCTTGTGGAATTGGCTAAGTGATATATGGAACCCCTAGAGGGCTATGGTGAAAAAGGAAATATCCTCCGATGAAATCTGGAAAGAAGCTTTCTGAGAAACTGCTTAGTGTTCTGTTAATTCATCTCACAGAGTTACATCTGTATTTCGTCGATCTCTTTCCTAAACTTATTTCTGTGGAATCTGAGAACAGATATTTCGCATCCCTTGGAAGACTGTAGGGCCAAAGGAAATATCCTCCGATAACAGAGAGAAAGAAGCTTTCTGAGAAACTTCTATGTGTTCTGTGAAATCATCTCACAGAGTTACAGCTTTCCCCTCAAGAAGCCTTTCGCCAAGACAGTTCTTCTGGAATTGGCAGAGTGATATTTGGAAGGCCATAGAGGGCTATGGTGAAAAAGGAAATATCCTCAGATGAAATCTGGAAAGAAGCTTTCTGAGAAACTGCTTACTGTTCTGTTAATTCATCTCACAGAGTTACATCTGTATTTCGTCGATCTCTTTGCTAGCCTTATTTCTGTGGAATCTGAGAACAGATATTTCGGATCCCTTGGAAGACTATAGGGCCAAAGGAAATATCCTCCGATAACAAAGAGAAAGAAGCTTTCTGAGAAACTTCTTTGTGTTCTGTGAAATCATCTCACAGAGTTACAGCTTTCCCCTCAAGAAGCCTTTCGATAAGACAGTTCTTGTGGAATTGGCAAAGTGATATTTGGAAGCCCATAGAGGGCTATGGTGAAAAAGGAAATATCCTCCGATTAAATCTGGAAAGAAGCTTTCTGAGAAACTGCTTAGTGTTCTGTTAATTCATCTCACAGAGTTACATCTGTATTTCGTGGATCTCTTTGCTAGCCTTATTTCTGTGGAATCTGAGAACAGATATTTCGGATCCCTTGGAAGACTATAGGGCCAAAGGAAATATCCTCCGATAACAAAGAGAAAGAAGCTTTCTGAGAAACTTCTTTGTGTTCTGTGAAATCATCTCACAGAGTTACAGCTTTCCCCTCAAGAAGCCTTTCGCTAAGACAGTTCTTGTGGAATTGGCAAAGTGATATTTGGAAGCCCATAGAGGGCTATGGTGAAAAAGGAAATATCCTCAGATGAAATCTGGAAAGAAGCTTTCTGAGAAACTACTTAGTGTTCTGTTAATTCATCTCACAGAGTTACATCTGTATTTCGTGGATCTCTTTGCTACCCTTATTTCTGTGGAATCTCAGAACAGATTAATCGGATCCCTTGGAAGACTATAGGGCCAAGGAAATATCCTCCGATAACAAAGAGAAAGAAGCTTTCTGAGAAACTTCTTTGTGTTCTTTGAAATCATCTCACAGAGTTACAGCTTTCCCCTCAAGAATCCTTTCGCTAAGACAGTTCTTGTGGAATTGGCAAAGTGATATTTGGAAGCCCATAGAGCGCTATGGTGAAAAAGGAAATATCCTCAGATGAAATCTGGAAAGAAGCTTTCTGAGAAACTGCTTAGTGTTCTGTTAATTCATCTCACAGAGTTACATCTGTATTTCGTCGATCTCTTTGCTAAACTTATTTCTGTGGAATCTGAGAACAGATATTTCGCATCCCTTGGAAGACTGTAGGGCCAAAGGAAATATCCTCCGATAACAGAGAGAAAGAAGCTTTCTGAGAAACTTCTATGTGTTCTGTGAAATCATCTCACAGAGTTACAGCTTTCCCCTCAAGAAGCCTTTCGCCAAGACAGTTCTTCTGGAATTGGCAGAGTGCTATTTGGAAGGCCATAGAGGGCTATGGTGAAAAAGGAAATATCCTCAGATGAAATCTGGAAAGAAGCTTTCTGAGAAACTGCTTACTGTTCTGTTAATTCATCTCACAGAGTTACATCTGTATTTCGTGGATCTCTTTGCTAGCCTTATTTCTGTGGAATCTGAGAACAGATATTTCGGATCCCTTGGAAGACTATAGGGCCAAAGGAAATATCCTCCAATAACAAAGAGAAAGAAGCTTTCTGAGAAACTTCTTTGTGTTCTGTGAAATCATCTCACAGAGTTACAGCTTTCACCTCAAGAAGCCTTTCGCTAAGACAGTTCTTGTGGAATTGGCAAAGTGATATTTGGAAGCCCATAGAGGGCTATGGTGAAAAAGGAAATATCCTCGGATGAAAACTGGAAAGAAGCTTTCTGAGAAACTGCTTAGTCTTCTGTTAATTCATCTTACGCAGTTACATCTGTATTTCGTCGATCTCTTTGCTAGCCTTATTTCTGTGGAATCTGAGAACAGATATTTCGGATCCCTTGGAAGACTATAGGGCCAAAGGAAATATCCTCCGATAACAAAGAGAAAGAAGCTTTCTGAGAAACTTCTTTGTGTTCTTTGAAATCATCTCACAGAGTTACAGCTTTCCCCTCAAGAAGCCTTTCGCTAAGACAGTTCTTGTGGACTTGGCAAAGTGATATTTGGAAGCCCCTAGTGGGCTATGGTGAAAAAGGAAATATCCTCAGATGAAATCTGGAAAGAAGATTTCTGAGAAACTGCCTAGAGTTCTGTTAATTCATCTCACAGAGTTACATCTGTATTTCGTGGATCTCTTTGCTAGCCTTATTTCTGTGGAATCTGAGAACAGATATTTCGCATCCCTTGGAAGACTGTAGGGCCAAAGGAAATATCCTCCGATAACAGAGAGAAAGAAGCTTTCTGAGAAACTTCTATGTGTTCTGTGAAATCATCTCACAGAGTTACAGCTTTCCCCTCAAGAAGCCTTTCGCCAAGACAGTTCTTCTGGAATTGGCAGAGTGATATTTGGAAGGCCATAGAGGGCTATGGTGAAAAAGGAAATATCCTCAGATGAAATCTGGAAAGAAGCTTTCTGAGAAACTGCTTACTGTTCTGTTAATTCATCTCACAGAGTTACATCTGTATTTCGTCGATCTCTTTGCTAGCCTTATTTCTGTGGAATCTGAGAACAGATATTTCGGATCCCTTGGAAGACTATAGGGCCAAAGGAAATATCCTCCGATAACAAAGAGAAAGAAGCTTTCTGAGAAACTTCTTTGTGTTCTGTGAAATCATCTCACAGAGTTACAGCTTTCCCCTCAAGAAGCCTTTCGATAAGACAGTTCTTGTGGAATTGGCAAAGTGATATTTGGAAGCCCATAGAGGGCTATGGTGAAAAAGGAAATATCCTCCGATTAAATCTGGAAAGAAGCTTTCTGAGAAACTGCTTAGTGTTCTGTTAATTCATCTCACAGAGTTACATCTGTATTTCGTGGATCTCTTTGCTAGCCTTATTTCTGTGGAATCTGAGAACAGATATTTCGGATCCCTTGGAAGACTATAGGGCCAAAGGAAATATCCTCCGATAACAAAGAGAAAGAAGCTTTCTGAGAAACTTCTTTGTGTTCTGTGAAATCATCTCACAGAGTTACAGCTTTCCCCTCAAGAAGCCTTTCGCTAAGACAGTTCTTGTGGAATTGGCAAAGTGATATTTGGAAGCCCATAGAGGGCTATGGTGAAAAAGGAAATATCCTCAGATGAAATCTGGAAAGAAGCTTTCTGAGAAACTACTTAGTGTTCTGTTAATTCATCTCACAGAGTTACATCTGTATTTCGTGGATCTCTTTGCTACCCTTATTTCTGTGGAATCTCAGAACAGATAATTCGGATCCCTTGGAAGACTATAGGGCCAAGGAAATATCCTCCGATAACAAAGAGAAAGAAGCTTTCTGAGAAACTTCTTTGTGTTCTTTGAAATCATCTCACAGAGTTACAGCTTTCCCCTCAAGAATCCTTTCGCTAAGACAGTTCTTGTGGAATTGGCAAAGTGATATTTGGAAGCCCATAGAGCGCTATGGTGAAAAAGGAAATATCCTCAGATGAAATCTGGAAAGAAGCTTTCTGAGAAACTGCTTAGTGTTCTGTTAATTCATCTCACAGAGTTACATCTGTATTTCGTCGATCTCTTTGCTAGCCTTATTTCTGTGGAATCTGAGAACAGATATTTCGCATCCCTTGGAAGACTGTAGGGCCAAAGGAAATATCCTCCGATAACAGAGAGAAAGAAGCTTTCTGAGAAACTTCTATGTGTTCTGTGAAATCATCTCACAGAGTTACAGCTTTCCCCTCAAGAAGCCTTTCGCCAAGACAGTTCTTCTGGAATTGGCAGAGTGCTATTTGGAAGGCCATAGAGGGCTATGGTGAAAAAGGAAATATCCTCAGATGAAATCTGGAAAGAAGCTTTCTGAGAAACTGCTTACTGTTCTGTTAATTCATCTCACAGAGTTACATCTGTATTTCGTGGATCTCTTTGCTAGCCTTATTTCTGTGGAATCTGAGAACAGATATTTCGGATCCCTTGGAAGACTATAGGGCCAAAGGAAATATCCTCCAATAACAAAGAGAAAGAAGCTTTCTGAGAAACTTCTTTGTGTTCTGTGAAATCATCTCACAGAGTTACAGCTTTCACCTCAAGAAGCCTTTCGCTAAGACAGTTCTTGTGGAATTGGCAAAGTGATATTTGGAAGCCCATAGAGGGCTATGGTGAAAAAGGAAATATCCTCGGATGAAAACTGGAAAGAAGCTTTCTGAGAAACTGCTTAGTCTTCTGTTAATTCATCTTACGCAGTTACATCTGTATTTCGTCGATCTCTTTGCTAGCCTTATTTCTGTGGAATCTGAGAACAGATATTTCGGATCCCTTGGAAGACTATAGGGCCAAAGGAAATATCCTCCGATAACAAAGAGAAAGAAGCTTTCTGAGAAACTTCTTTGTGTTCTTTGAAATCATCTCACAGAGTTACAGCTTTCCCCTCAAGAAGCCTTTCGCTAAGACAGTTCTTGTGGACTTGGCAAAGTGATATTTGGAAGCCCCTAGTGGGCTATGGTGAAAAAGGAAATATCCTCAGATGAAATCTGGAAAGAAGATTTCTGAGAAACTGCCTAGAGTTCTGTTAATTCATCTCACAGAGTTACATCTGTATTTCGTGGATCTCTTTGCTAGCCTTATTTCTGTGGAATCTGAGAACAGATATTTCGGATCCCTTGGAAAACTATAGGGCCAAAGGAAATATCCTCTGATAACAAAGAGAAAGAAGCTTTCTGAGAAACTTCTTTGTGTTCTTTGAAATCATCTCACAGAGTTACAGCTTTCCCCTTAAGAAGCCTTTCGATAAGACAGTTCTTGTGGAATTGGCAAAGTGATATTTGGAAGCCCATAGAGGGCTATGGTGAAAAAGGAAATATCCTCCGATGAAATCTGGAAAGAAGCTTTCTGAGAAACTGCTTAGTGTTCTGTTAATTCATCTCACAGAGTTACATCTGTATTTAGTGGATCTCTTTGCTAGCTTTATTTCTGTGGAATCTGAGAAGAGATATTTCGGATCCCTTGGAAGATTATAGGGCCAAAGGAAATATCCTCCGATAACAAGGAGAAAGAAGCTTTCTGAGAAACTTCTTTGTGTTCTGTGAAATCATCTCACAGAGTTACAGCTTTCCCCTCAAGAAGCCTTTCGCTAAGACAGTTCTTGTGGAATTGGCAAAGTGATATTTGGAAGCCCATAGAGGGCTATGGTGAAAAAGGAAATATCCTCAGATGAAATCTGGAAAGAAGCTTTCTGAGAAACAACTTAGTGTTATGTTAATTCATCTCACAGAGTTACATCTGTATTTCGTGGATCTCTTTGCTACCCTTATTTCTGTGGAATCTCAGAACAGATATTTCGGATCCCTTGGAAGACTATAGGGCCAAAGGAAATATCCTCCGATAACAAAGAGAAAGAAGCTTTCTGAGAAACTTCTTTGTGTTCTTTGAAATCATCTCACAGAGTTACAGCTTTCCCCTCAAGAAGCCTTTCGCTAAGACAATTCTTGTGGACTTGGCAAAGTGATATTTGGAAGCCCCTAGTGGGCTATGGTGAAAAAGGAAATATCCTCAGATGAAATCTGGAAAGAAGATTTCTGAGAAACTGCCTAGAGTTCTGTTAATTCATCTCACAGAGTTACATCTGTATTTCGTGGATCTCTTTGCTAGCCTTATTTCTGTGGAATCTGAGAACAGATATTTCGGATCCCTTGGAAAACTATAGGGCCAAAGGAAATATCCTCTGATAACAAAGAGAAAGAAGCTTTCTGAGAAACTTCTTTGTGTTCTTTGAAATCATCTCACAGAGTTACAGCTTTCCCCTTAAGAAGCCTTTCGATAAGACAGTTCTTGTGGAATTGGCAAAGTGATATTTGGAAGCCCATAGAGGGCTATGGTGAAAAAGGAAATATCCTCCGATGAAATCTGGAAAGAAGCTTTCTGAGAAACTGCTTAGTGTTCTGTTAATTCATCTCACAGCGTTACATCTGTATTTCGTGGATCTCTTTGCTAGACTTATTTCTGTGGAATCTGAGAACAGATATTTCGGATCCCTTGGAAGACTATAGGACCAAAGGAAATATCCTCCGATAACAAAGAGAAAGAAGCTTTCTGAGAAACTTCTTTGTGTTCTGTGAAATCATCTCACAGAGTTGCAGCTTTCCCCTCAAGAAGCCTTTCGCTAAGACAGTTCTTGTGGAATTGGCAAAGTGATATTTGGAAGCCCATAGAGGGCTATGGTGAAAAAGGAAATATCCTCAGATGAAATCTGGAAAGAAGCTTTCTGAGAAACTACTTAGTGTTCTGTTAATTCATCTCACAGAGTTACATCTGTATTTCGTGGATCTCTTTGCTAGCCTTATTTCTGTGGAATCTGAGAACAGATATTTCGCATCCCTTGGAAGACTGTAGGGCCAAAGGAAGTATCCTCCGATAACAGAGAGAAAGAAGCTTTCTGAGAAACTTCTATGTGTTCTGTGAAATCATCTCACAGAGTTACAGCTTTCCCCTCAAGAAGCCTTTCGCCAAGACAGTTCCTTTGGAATTGGCAGAGTGATATTTGGAAGGCCATAGAGGGCTATGGTGAAAAAGGAAATATCCTCAGATGAAATCTGGAAAGAAGCTTTCTGAGAAACTGCTTACTGTTCTGTTAATTCATCTCACAGAGTTACATCTGTATTTCGTCGATCTCTTTGCTAGCCTTATTTCTGTGGAATCTGAGAACAGATATTTCGGATCCCTTGGAAGACTATAGGGCCAAAGGAAATATCCTCCGATAACAAAGAGAAAGAAGCTTTCTGAGAAACTTCTTTGTGTTCTGTGAAATCATCTCACAGAGTTGCAGCTTTCCCCTCAAGAAGCCTTTCGCTAAGACAGTTCTTGTGGAATTGGCAAAGTGATATTTGGAAGCCCATAGAGGGCTATGGTGAAAAAGGAAATATCCTCAGATGAAATCTGGAAAGAAGCTTTCTGAGAAACTACTTAGTGTTCTGTTAATTCATCTCACAGAGTTACATCTGTATTTCGTGGATCTCTTTGCTAGCCTTATTTCTGTGGAATCTCAGAACAGATATTTCGGATCCCTTGGAAGACTATAGGGCCAAAGGAAATATCCTCCGATAACAAAGAGAAAGAAGCTTTCTGAGAAACTTCTTTGTGTTCTTTGAAATCATCTCACAGAGTTACAGCTTTCCCCTCAAGAAGCCTTTCGCTAAGACAGTTCTTGTGGAATTGGCAAAGTGATATTTGGAAGCCCATCGAGTGCTATGGTGAAAAAGGAAATATCCTCCGATGAAATCTGGAAAGAAGCTTTCTGAGAAACTGCTTAGTGTTCTGTTAATTCATCTCACAGAGTTACATCTGTATTTCGTGGATCTCTTTGCTAGCCTTATTTCTGTGGAATCTGAGAACAGATATTTCGGATCCCTTGGAAGACTATAGGGCCAAAGGAAATATCCACCGATAACAAAGAGAAAGAAGCTTTCTGAGAAACTTCTTTGTGTTCTGTGAAATCATCTCACAGAGTTACAGCTTTCCCCACAGGAAGCCTTTCACCAAGACAGTTCTTGTGGAATTGGCAAAGTGATATTTGGAAGCCCATAGAGGGCTATGGTGAAAAAGGAAATATCCTCAGATGAAATCTGGAAAGAAGCTTTCTGAGAAACTGCTTAGTGTTCTGTTAATTCATCTCACAGAGTTACATCTGTATTTCGTGGATCTCCTTGCTAGCCTTATTTCTGTGGAATCTGAGAACAGATATTTCGGATCCCTTGGAAGACTATAGGGCCAAAGGAAATATCCTCCGATAACAAAGAGAAAGAAGCTTTCTGAGAAACTTCTTTGTGTTCTGTGAAATCATCTCACAGAGTTACAGCTTTCCCCTCAAGAAGCCTTTCGCCAAGACAGTTCTTGTGGAATTGGCTACGTGATATATGGAACCCCTAGAGGGCTATGGTGAAAAAGGAAATATCCTCCGATGAAATCTGGAAAGAAGCTTTCTGAGAAACTGCTTAGTGTTCTGTTAATTCATCTCACAGAGTTACATCTGTATTTCGTCGATCTCTTTCCTAAACTTATTTCTGTGGAATCTGAGAACAGATATTTCGCATCCCTTGGAAGACTGTAGGGCCAAAGGAAATATCCTCCGATAACAGAGAGAAAGAAGCTTTCTGAGAAACTTCTATGTGTTCTGTGAAATCATCTCACAGAGTTACAGCTTTCCCCTCAAGAAGCCTTTCGCCAAGACAGTTCTTCTGGAATTGGCAGAGTGATATTTGGAAGGCCATAGAGGGCTATGGTGAAAAAGGAAATATCCTCAGATGAAATCTGGAAAGAAGCTTTCTGAGAAACTGCTTACTGTTCTGTTAATTCATCTCACAGAGTTACATCTGTATTTCGTCGATCTCTTTGCTAGCCTTATTTCTGTGGAATCTGAGAACAGATATTTCGGATCCCTTGGAAGACTATAGGGCCAAAGGAAATATCCTCCGATAACAAAGAGAAAGAAGCTTTCTGAGAAACTTCTTTGTGTTCTGTGAAATCATCTCACAGAGTTACAGCTTTCCCCTCAAGAAGCCTTTCGATAAGACAGTTCTTGTGGAATTGGCAAAGTGATATTTGGAAGCCCATAGAGGGCTATGGTGAAAAAGGAAATATCCTCCGATTAAATCTGGAAAGAAGCTTTCTGAGAAACTGCTTAGTGTTCTGTTAATTCATCTCACAGAGTTACATCTGTATTTCGTGGATCTCTTTGCTAGCCTTATTTCTGTGGAATCTGAGAACAGATATTTCGGATCCCTTGGAAGACTATAGGGCCAAAGGAAATATCCTCCGATAACAAAGAGAAAGAAGCTTTCTGAGAAACTTCTTTGTGTTCTGTGAAATCATCTCACAGAGTTACAGCTTTCCCCTCAAGAAGCCTTTCGCTAAGACAGTTCTTGTGGAATTGGCAAAGTGATATTTGGAAGCCCATAGAGGGCTATGGTGAAAAAGGAAATATCCTCAGATGAAATCTGGAAAGAAGCTTTCTGAGAAACTACTTAGTGTTCTGTTAATTCATCTCACAGAGTTACATCTGTATTTCGTGGATCTCTTTGCTACCCTTATTTCTGTGGAATCTCAGAACAGATAATTCGGATCCCTTGGAAGACTATAGGGCCAAGGAAATATCCTCCGATAACAAAGAGAAAGAAGCTTTCTGAGAAACTTCTTTGTGTTCTTTGAAATCATCTCACAGAGTTACAGCTTTCCCCTCAAGAATCCTTTCGCTAAGACAGTTCTTGTGGAATTGGCAAAGTGATATTTGGAAGCCCATAGAGCGCTATGGTGAAAAAGGAAATATCCTCAGATGAAATCTGGAAAGAAGCTTTCTGAGAAACTGCTTAGTGTTCTGTTAATTCATCTCACAGAGTTACATCTGTATTTCGTCGATCTCTTTGCTAAACTTATTTCTGTGGAATCTGAGAACAGATATTTCGCATCCCTTGGAAGACTGTAGGGCCAAAGGAAATATCCTCCGATAACAGAGAGAAAGAAGCTTTCTGAGAAACTTCTATGTGTTCTGTGAAATCATCTCACAGAGTTACAGCTTTCCCCTCAAGAAGCCTTTCGCCAAGACAGTTCTTCTGGAATTGGCAGAGTGCTATTTGGAAGGCCATAGAGGGCTATGGTGAAAAAGGAAATATCCTCAGATGAAATCTGGAAAGAAGCTTTCTGAGAAACTGCTTACTGTTCTGTTAATTCATCTCACAGAGTTACATCTGTATTTCGTGGATCTCTTTGCTAGCCTTATTTCTGTGGAATCTGAGAACAGATATTTCGGATCCCTTGGAAGACTATAGGGCCAAAGGAAATATCCTCCAATAACAAAGAGAAAGAAGCTTTCTGAGAAACTTCTTTGTGTTCTGTGAAATCATCTCACAGAGTTACAGCTTTCACCTCAAGAAGCCTTTCGCTAAGACAGTTCTTGTGGAATTGGCAAAGTGATATTTGGAAGCCCATAGAGGGCTATGGTGAAAAAGGAAATATCCTCGGATGAAAACTGGAAAGAAGCTTTCTGAGAAACTGCTTAGTCTTCTGTTAATTCATTCTACGCAGTTACATCTGTATTTCGTCGATCTCTTTGCTAGCCTTATTTCTGTGGAATCTGAGAACAGATATTTCGGATCCCTTGGAAGACTATAGGGCCAAAGGAAATATCCTCCGATAACAAAGAGAAAGAAGCTTTCTGAGAAACTTCTTTGTGTTCTTTGAAATCATCTCACAGAGTTACAGCTTTCCCCTCAAGAAGCCTTTCGCTAAGACAGTTCTTGTGGACTTGGCAAAGTGATATTTGGAAGCCCCTAGTGGGCTATGGTGAAAAAGGAAATATCCTCAGAGGAAATCTGGAAAGAAGATTTCTGAGAAACTGCCTAGAGTTCTGTTAATTCATCTCACAGAGTTACATCTGTATTTCGTGGATCTCTTTGCTAGCCTTATTTCTGTGGAATCTGAGAACAGATATTTCGCATCCCTTGGAAGACTGTAGGGCCAAAGGAAATATCCTCCGATAACAGAGAGAAAGAAGCTTTCTGAGAAACTTCTATGTGTTCTGTGAAATCATCTCACAGAGTTACAGCTTTCCCCTCAAGAAGCCTTTCGCCAAGACAGTTCTTCTGGAATTGGCAGAGTGATATTTGGAAGGCCATAGAGGGCTATGGTGAAAAAGGAAATATCCTCAGATGAAATCTGGAAAGAAGCTTTCTGAGAAACTGCTTACTGTTCTGTTAATTCATCTCACAGAGTTACATCTGTATTTCGTCGATCTCTTTGCTAGCCTTATTTCTGTGGAATCTGAGAACAGATATTTCGGATCCCTTGGAAGACTATAGGGCCAAAGGAAATATCCTCCGATAACAAAGAGAAAGAAGCTTTCTGAGAAACTTCTTTGTGTTCTGTGAAATCATCTCACAGAGTTACAGCTTTCCCCTCAAGAAGCCTTTCGATAAGACAGTTCTTGTGGAATTGGCAAAGTGATATTTGGAAGCCCATAGAGGGCTATGGTGAAAAAGGAAATATCCTCCGATTAAATCTGGAAAGAAGCTTTCTGAGAAACTGCTTAGTGTTCTGTTAATTCATCTCACAGAGTTACATCTGTATTTCGTGGATCTCTTTGCTAGCCTTATTTCTGTGGAATCTGAGAACAGATATTTCGGATCCCTTGGAAGACTATAGGGCCAAAGGAAATATCCTCCGATAACAAAGAGAAAGAAGCTTTCTGAGAAACTTCTTTGTGTTCTGTGAAATCATCTCACAGAGTTACAGCTTTCCCCTCAAGAAGCCTTTCGCTAAGACAGTTCTTGTGGAATTGGCAAAGTGATATTTGGAAGCCCATAGAGGGCTATGGTGAAAAAGGAAATATCCTCAGATGAAATCTGGAAAGAAGCTTTCTGAGAAACTACTTAGTGTTCTGTTAATTCATCTCACAGAGTTACATCTGTATTTCGTGGATCTCTTTGCTACCCTTATTTCTGTGGAATCTCAGAACAGATAATTCGGATCCCTTGGAAGACTATAGGGCCAAGGAAATATCCTCCGATAACAAAGAGAAAGAAGCTTTCTGAGAAACTTCTTTGTGTTCTTTGAAATCATCTCACAGAGTTACAGCTTTCCCCTCAAGAATCCTTTCGCTAAGACAGTTCTTGTGGAATTGGCAAAGTGATATTTGGAAGCCCATAGAGCGCTATGGTGAAAAAGGAAATATCCTCAGATGAAATCTGGAAAGAAGCTTTCTGAGAAACTGCTTAGTGTTCTGTTAATTCATCTCACAGAGTTACATCTGTATTTCGTCGATCTCTTTGCTAAACTTATTTCTGTGGAATCTGAGAACAGATATTTCGCATCCCTTGGAAGACTGTAGGGCCAAAGGAAATATCCTCCGATAACAGAGAGAAAGAAGCTTTCTGAGAAACTTCTATGTGTTCTGTGAAATCATCTCACAGAGTTACAGCTTTCCCCTCAAGAAGCCTTTCGCCAAGACAGTTCTTCTGGAATTGGCAGAGTGCTATTTGGAAGGCCATAGAGGGCTATGGTGAAAAAGGAAATATCCTCAGATGAAATCTGGAAAGAAGCTTTCTGAGAAACTGCTTACTGTTCTGTTAATTCATCTCACAGAGTTACATCTGTATTTCGTGGATCTCTTTGCTAGCCTTATTTCTGTGGAATCTGAGAACAGATATTTCGGATCCCTTGGAAGACTATAGGGCCAAAGGAAATATCCTCCAATAACAAAGAGAAAGAAGCTTTCTGAGAAACTTCTTTGTGTTCTGTGAAATCATCTCACAGAGTTACAGCTTTCACCTCAAGAAGCCTTTCGCTAAGACAGTTCTTGTGGAATTGGCAAAGTGATATTTGGAAGCCCATAGAGGGCTATGGTGAAAAAGGAAATATCCTCGGATGAAAACTGGAAAGAAGCTTTCTGAGAAACTGCTTAGTCTTCTGTTAATTCATCTTACGCAGTTACATCTGTATTTCGTCGATCTCTTTGCTAGCCTTATTTCTGTGGAATCTGAGAACAGATATTTCGGATCCCTTGGAAGACTATAGGGCCAAAGGAAATATCCTCCGATAACAAAGAGAAAGAAGCTTTCTGAGAAACTTCTTTGTGTTCTTTGAAATCATCTCACAGAGTTACAGCTTTCCCCTCAAGAAGCCTTTCGCTAAGACAGTTCTTGTGGACTTGGCAAAGTGATATTTGGAAGCCCCTAGTGGGCTATGGTGAAAAAGGAAATATCCTCAGATGAAATCTGGAAAGAAGATTTCTGAGAAACTGCCTAGAGTTCTGTTAATTCATCTCACAGAGTTACATCTGTATTTCGTGGATCTCTTTGCTAGCCTTATTTCTGTGGAATCTGAGAACAGATATTTCGGATCCCTTGGAAAACTATAGGGCCAAAGGAAATATCCTCTGATAACAAAGAGAAAGAAGCTTTCTGAGAAACTTCTTTGTGTTCTTTGAAATCATCTCACAGAGTTACAGCTTTCCCCTTAAGAAGCCTTTCGATAAGACAGTTCTTGTGGAATTGGCAAAGTGATATTTGGAAGCCCATAGAGGGCTATGGTGAAAAAGGAAATATCCTCCGATGAAATCTGGAAAGAAGCTTTCTGAGAAACTGCTTAGTGTTCTGTTAATTCATCTCACAGAGTTACATCTGTATTTAGTGGATCTCTTTGCTAGCTTTATTTCTGTGGAAT
Source organism: Macaca nemestrina (assembly GCF_043159975.1). NCBI lineage: Eukaryota > Metazoa > Chordata > Mammalia > Primates > Cercopithecidae > Macaca > Macaca nemestrina. Next base: position 70,368,474 of record NC_092126.1, read on the forward strand.
CTGAGAAGAGATATTTCGGATCCCTTGGAAGATTATAGGGCCAAAGGAAATATCCTCCGATAACAAGGAGAAAGAAGCTTTCTGAGAAACTTCTTTGTGTTCTGTGAAATCATCTCACAGAGTTACAGCTTTCCCCTCAAGAAGCCTTTCGCTAAGACAGTTCTTGTGGAATTGGCAAAGTGATATTTGGAAGCCCATAGAGGGCTATGGTGAAAAAGGAAATATCCTCAGATGAAATCTGGAAAGAAGCTTTCTGAGAAACAACTTAGTGTTATGTTAATTCATCTCACAGAGTTACATCTGTATTTCGTGGATCTCTTTGCTACCCTTATTTCTGTGGAATCTCAGAACAGATATTTCGGATCCCTTGGAAGACTATAGGGCCAAAGGAAATATCCTCCGATAACAAAGAGAAAGAAGCTTTCTGAGAAACTTCTTTGTGTTCTTTGAAATCATCTCACAGAGTTACAGCTTTCCCCTCAAGAAGCCTTTCGCTAAGACAGTTCTTGTGGAATTGGCAAAGTGATATTTGGAAGCCCATAGAGCGCTATGGTGAAAAAGGAAATATCCTCCGATGAAATCTGGAAAGAAGCTTTCTGAGAAACTGCTTAGTGTTCTGTTAATTCATCTCACAGAGTTACATCTGTATTTCGTGGTTCTCTTTGCTAGCCTTATTTCTGTGGAATGTGAGAACAGATATTTCGGATCCCTTGGAAGACTATAGGGCCAAAGGAAATATCCTCCGATAACAAAGAGAAAGAAGCTTTCTGAGAAACTTCTTTGTGTTCTTTGAAATCATCTCACAGAGTTACAGCTTTCCCCTCAAGAAGCCTTTCGCCAAGACAGTTCTTGTGGTATTGGCTAAGTGATATTTGGAACACCTAGAGGGCTATGGTGAAAAAGGAAATATCCTCCGATGAAATCTGGAAAGAAGCTTTCTGAGAAACTGCTTAGTGTTCTGTTAATTCATCTCACAGAGTTACATCTGTATTTCGTCGATCTCTTTGCTAAACTTATTTCTGTGGAATCTGAGAACAGATATTTCGGATCCCTTGGAAGACTATAGGGCCAAAGGAAATATCCTCCGATAACAAGTAGAAAGAAGCTTTCTGAGAAACTTCTATGTGTTCTGTGAAAATATCTCACAGAGTTACAGCTTTCCCCTCAAGAAGCCTTTCGCCAAGACAGTTCTGAAATTGGCAGAGTGATATTTGGAAGGCCATAGAGGGCTATGGTGAAAAAGGAAATATCCTCAGATGAAATCTGGAAAGAAGCTTTCTGAGAAACTCCTTACTGTTCTGTTAATTCATCTCACAGAGTTACATCTGTATTTCGTCGATCTCTTTGCTAGCCTTATTTCTGTGGAATCTGAGAACAGATATTTCGGATCCCTTGGAAGACTATAGGGCCAAAGGAAATATCCTCCGATAACAAAGAGAAAGAAGCTTTCTGAGAAACTTCTTTGTGTTCTGTGAAATCATCTCACAGAGTTACAGCTTTCCCCTCAAGAAGCCTTTCGCTAAGACAGTTCTTGTGGAATTGGCAAAGTGATATTTGGAAGCCCATAGAGGGCTATGGTGAAAAAGGAAATATCCTCCGATGAAATCTGGAAAGAAGCTTTCTGAGACACTGCTTAGTGTTCTGTTAATTCATCTCACAGAGTTACATCTGTATTTCGTGGATCTCTTTGCTAGCCTTATTTCTGTGGAATCTGAGAACAGATATTTCGGATCCCTTGGAAGACTATAGGGCCAAAGGAAATATCCTCCGATAACAAAGAGAAAGAAGCTTTCTGAGAAACTTCTTTGTGTTCTGTGAAATCTTCTCACAGAGTTACAGCTTTCACCTCAAGAAACCTTTCGCTAAGACAGTTCTTGTGGAATTGGCAAAGTTATATTTGGAAGCCCCTAGAGGGCTATGGTTAAAAAGGAAATATCCTCGGATGAAATCTGGAAAGAAGCTTTCTGAGAAACTGCTTAGTCTTCTGTTAATTCATCTCACGCAGTTACATCTGTATTTCGTGGATCTCTTTGCTAGCCTTATTTCTGTGGAATCTGAGAACAGATATTTCGGATCCCTTGGAAGACTATAGGTCCAAAGGAAATATCCTCCGATAAGAAAGAGAAAGAAGCTTTCTGAGAAACTTCTTTGTGTTCTTTGAAATCATCTCACAGAGTTACAGCTTTCCCCTCAAGAAGCCTTTCGCTAAGACAGTTCTTGTGGTCTTGGCAAAGTGATATTTGGAAGCCCATAGAGGGCTATGGTGAAAAAGGAAATATCCTCAGATGAAATCTGGAAAGAAGCTTTCTGAGAAACTACCTAGAGTTCTGTTAATTCATCTCACAGAGTTACATCTGTATTTCGTGGATCTCTTTGCTAGCCTTATTTCTGTGGAATCTGAGAACAGATATTTCGGATCCCTTGGAAGACTATAGGGCCAAAGGAAATATCCTCTGATAACAAAGAGAAAGAAGCTTTCTGAGAAACTTCTTTGTGTTCTTTGAAATCATCTCACAGAGTTACAGCTTTCCCCTCAAGAAGCCTTTCGATAAGACAGTTCTTGTGGAATTGGCAAAGTGATATTTGGAAGCCCATAGAGGACTATGGTGAAAAAGGAAATATCCTCCGATGAAATCTGGAAAGAAGCTTTCTGAGAAACTGCTTAGTGTTCTGTTAATTCATCTCACAGAGTTACATCTGTATTTCGTGGATCTCTTTGCTAGCCTTATTTCTGTGGAATCTGAGAACAGATATTTCGGATCCCTTGGAAGACTATAGGGCCAAAGGAAATATCCTCCGATAACAAAGAGAAAGAAGCTTTCTGAGAAACTTCTTTGTGTTCTGTGAAATCATCTCACAGAGTTACAGCTTTCCTCTCAAGAAGCCTTTCGCTAAGACGGTTCTTGTGGAATTGGCAAAGTGATATTTGGAAGGCCATAGAGGGCTATGGTGAAAAAGGAAATATCCTCAGATGAAATCTGGAAAGAAGCTTTCTGAGAAACTGCTTACTGTTCTGTTAATTCATCTCACAGAGTTACATCTGTATTTCGTCGATCTCTTTGCTAGCCTTATTTCTGTGGAATCTGAGAACAGATATTTCGGATCCCTTGGAAGACTATAGGGCCAAAGGAAATATCCTCCGATAACAAAGAGAAAGAAGCTTTCTGAGAAACTTCTTTGTGTTCTTTGAAATCATCTCACAGAGTTACAGCTTTCCCCTCAAGAAGCCTTTCGCCAAGACAGTTCTTGTGGAATTGGCAAAGTGATATTTGGAACCCCTAGAGGGCTATGGTGAAAAAGGAAATATCCTCCGATGAAATCTGGAAAGAAGCTTTCTGAGAAACTGCTTAGTGTTCTGTTAATTCATCTCACAGAGTTACATCTGTATTTCGTCGATCTCTTTGCTAAACTTATTTCTGTGGAATCTGAGAACAGATATTTCGCATCCCTTGGAAGACTATAGGGCCAAAGGAAATATCCTCCGATAACAAAGAGAAAGAAGCTTTCTGAGAAACTTCTTTGTGTTCTGTGAAATCATCTCACAGAGTTACAGCTTTCCCCTCAAGAAGCCTTTCGCTAAGACGGTTCTTGTGGAATTGGCAAAGTGATATTTGGAAGCCCATAGAGGGCTATGGTGAAAAAGGAAATAACCTCAGATGAAATCTGGAAAGAAGGTTTCTGAGAAACTACTTAGTGTTCTGTTAATTCATCTCACAGAGTTACATCTGTATTTCGTGGATCTCTTTGCTACCCTTATTTCTGTGGAATCTCAGAACAGATATTTCGGATCCCTTGGAAGACTATAGGGCCAAAGGAAATACCCTCCGATAACAGAGAGAAAGAAGCTTTCTGAGAAACTTCTATGTGTTCTGTGAAATCATCTCACAGAGTTACAGCTTTCCCCTCAAGAAGCCTTTCGCCAAGACAGTTCTTGTGGAATTGGCAGAGTGATATTTGGAAGGCCATAGAGGGCTATGGTGAAAAAGGAAATATCCTCAGATGAAATCTGGAAAGAAGCTTTCTGAGAAACTGCTTACTGTTCTGTTAATTCATCTCACAGAGTTACATCTGTATTTCGTCGATCTCTTTGCTAGCCTTATTTCTGTGGAATCTGAGAACAGATATTTCGGATCCCTTGGAAGACTTTAGGGCCAAAGGAAATATCCTCCGATAACAAAGAGAAAGAAGCTTTCTGAGAAACTTCTTTGTGTTCTGTGAAATCATCTCACAGAGTTACAGCTTTCCCCTAAAGAAGCCTTTCGCTAAGACAGTTTTGTGGAATTGGCAAAGTGATATTTGAAAACCCATAGAGGGCTATGGCGAAAAAGGAAATATCCTCAGATGAAATCTGGAAAGAAGCTTTCTGAGACACTGCTTAGTGTTCTGTTAATTCATCTCACAGAGTTACATCTGTATTTCGTGGATCTCTTTGCTAGCCTTATTTCTGTGGAATCTGAGAACAGATATTTCGGATCCCTTGGAAGACTATAGGGCCAAAGGAAATATCCTCCAATAACAAAGAGAAAGAAGCTTTCTGAGAAACTTCTTTGTGTTCTGTGAAATCATCTCACAGAGTTACAGCTTTCACCTCAAGAAGCCTTTCGCTAAGACAGTTCTTGTGGAATTGGCAAAGTTATATTTGGAAGCCCATAGAGGGCTATGGTGAAAAAGGAAATATCCTCAGATGAAAACTGGAAAGAAGCTTTCTGAGAAACTGCTTAGTCTTCTGTTAATTCATCTTACGCAGTTACATCTGTATTTCGTCGATCTCTTTGCTAGCCTTATTTCTGTGGAATCTGAGAACAGATATTTCGGATCCCTTGGAAGACTATAGGGCCAAAGGAAATATCCTCCGATAACAAAGAGAAAGAAGCTTTCTGAGAAACTTCTTTGTGTTCTTTGAAATCATCTCACAGAGTTACAGCTTTCCCCTCAAGAAGCCTTTCGCTAAGACAATTCTTGTGGACTTGGCAAAGTGATATTTGGAAGCCCCTAGTGGGCTATGGTGAAAAAGGAAATATCCTCAGATGAAATCTGGAAAGAAGATTTCTGAGAAACTGCCTAGGGTTCTGTTAATTCATCTCACAGAGTTACATCTGTATTTCGTGGATCTCTTTGCTAGCCTTATTTCTGTGGAATCTGAGAACAGATATTTCGGATCCCTTGGAAAACTATAGGGCCAAAGGAAATATCCTCTGATAACAAAGAGAAAGAAGCTTTCTGAGAAACTTCTTTGTGTTCTTTGAAATCATCTCACAGAGTTACAGCTTTCCCCTTAAGAAGCCTTTCGATAAGACAGTTCTTGTGGAATTGGCAAAGTGATATTTGGAAGCCCATAGAGGGCTATGGTGAAAAAGGAAATATCCTCCGATGAAATCTGGAAAGAAGCTTTCTGAGAAACTGCTTAGTGTTCTGTTAATTCATCTCACAGAGTTACATCTGTATTTCGTGGATCTCTTTGCTAGACTTATTTCTGTGGAATCTGAGAACAGATATTTCGGATCCCTTGGAAGACTATAGGACCAAAGGAAATATCCTCCGATAACAAAGAGAAAGAAGCTTTCTGAGAAACTTCTTTGTGTTCTGTGAAATCATCTCACAGAGTTGCAGCTTTCCCCTCAAGAAGCCTTTCGCTAAGACAGTTCTTGTGGAATTGGCAAAGTGATATTTGGAAGCCCATAGAGGGCTATGGTGAAAAAGGAAATATCCTCAGATGAAATCTGGAAAGAAGCTTTCTGAGAAACTACTTAGTGTTCTGTTAATTCATCTCACAGAGTTACATCTGTATTTCGTGGATCTCTTTGCTAGCCTTATTTCTGTGGAATCTCAGAACAGATATTTCGGATCCCTTGGAAGACTATAGGGCCAAAGGAAATATCCTCCGATAACAAAGAGAAAGAAGCTTTCTGAGAAACTTCTTTGTGTTCTTTGAAATCATCTCACAGAGTTACAGCTTTCCCTTCAAGAAGCCTTTCGCTAAGACAGTTCTTGTGGAATTGGCAAAGTGATATTTGGAAGCCCATCGAGTGCTATGGTGAAAAAGGAAATATCCTCCGATGAAATCTGGAAAGAAGCTTTCTGAGAAACTGCTTAGTGTTCTGTTAATTCATCTCACAGAGTTACATCTGTATTTCGTGGATCTCCTTGCTAGCCTTATTTCTGTGGAATCTGAGAACAGATATTTCGGATCCCTTGGAAGACTATAGGGCCAAAGGAAATATCCACCGATAACAAAGAGAAAGAAGCTTTCTGAGAAACTTCTTTGTGTTCTGTGAAATCATCTCACAGAGTTACAGCTTTCCCCACAGGAAGCCTTTCACCAAGACAGTTCTTGTGGAATTGGCAAAGTGATATTTGGAAGCCCATAGAGGGCTATGGTGAAAAAGGAAATATCCTCAGATGAAATCTGGAAAGAAGCTTTCTGAGAAACTGCTTAGTGTTCTGTTAATTCATCTCACAGAGTTACATCTGTATTTCGTGGATCTCCTTGCTAGCCTTATTTCTGTGGAATCTGAGAACAGATATTTCGGATCCCTTGGAAGACTATAGGGCCAAAGGAAATATCCTCCGATAACAAAGAGAAAGAAGCTTTCTGAGAAACTTCTTTGTGTTCTGTGAAATCATCTCACAGAGTTACAGCTTTCCCCTCAAGAAGCCTTTCGCCAAGACAGTTCTTGTGGAATTGGCTAAGTGATATATGGAACCCCTAGAGGGCTATGGTGAAAAAGGAAATATCCTCCGATGAAATCTGGAAAGAAGCTTTCTGAGAAACTGCTTAGTGTTCTGTTAATTCATCTCACAGAGTTACATCTGTATTTCGTCGATCTCTTTCCTAAACTTATTTCTGTGGAATCTGAGAACAGATATTTCGCATCCCTTGGAAGACTGTAGGGCCAAAGGAAATATCCTCCGATAACAGAGAGAAAGAAGCTTTCTGAGAAACTTCTATGTGTTCTGTGAAATCATCTCACAGAGTTACAGCTTTCCCCTCAAGAAGCCTTTCGCCAAGACAGTTCTTCTGGAATTGGCAGAGTGATATTTGGAAGGCCATAGAGGGCTATGGTGAAAAAGGAAATATCCTCAGATGAAATCTGGAAAGAAGCTTTCTGAGAAACTGCTTACTGTTCTGTTAATTCATCTCACAGAGTTACATCTGTATTTCGTCGATCTCTTTGCTAGCCTTATTTCTGTGGAATCTGAGAACAGATATTTCGGATCCCTTGGAAGACTATAGGGCCAAAGGAAATATCCTCCGATAACAAAGAGAAAGAAGCTTTCTGAGAAACTTCTTTGTGTTCTGTGAAATCATCTCACAGAGTTACAGCTTTCCCCTCAAGAAGCCTTTCGATAAGACAGTTCTTGTGGAATTGGCAAAGTGATATTTGGAAGCCCATAGAGGGCTATGGTGAAAAAGGAAATATCCTCCGATGAAATCTGGAAAGAAGCTTTCTGAGAAACTGCTTAGTGTTCTGTTAATTCATCTCACAGAGTTACATCTGTATTTCGTGGATCTCTTTGCTAGCCTTATTTCTGTGGAATCTGAGAACAGATATTTCGGATCCCTTGGAAGACTATAAGGCCAAAGGAAATATCCTCCGATAACAAAGAGAAAGAAGCTTTCTGAGAAACTTCTTTGTGTTCTTTGAAATCATCTCACAGAGTTACAGCTTTCCCCTCAAGAATCCTTTCGCTAAGACAGTTCTTGTGGAATTGGCAAAGTGATATGTGGAAGCCCATAGAGCGCTATGGTGAAAAAGGAAATATCCTCAGATGAAATCTGGAAAGAAGCTTTCTGAGAAACTGCTTAGTGTTCTGTTAATTCATCTCACAGAGTTACATCTGTATTTCGTCGATCTCTTTGCTAAACTTATTTCTGTGGAATCTGAGAACAGATATTTCGCATCCCTTGGAAGACTGTAGGGCCAAAGGAAATATCCTCCGATAACAGAGAGAAAGAAGCTTTCTGAGAAACTTCTATGTGTTCTGTGAAATCATCTCACAGAGTTACAGCTTTCCCCTCAAGAAGCCTTTCGCCAAGACAGTTCTTCTGGAATTGGCAGAGTGATATTTGGAAGGCCATAGAGGGCTATGGTGAAAAAGGAAATATCCTCAGATGAAATCTGGAAAGAAGCTTTCTGAGAAACTGCTTACTGTTCTGTTAATTCATCTCACAGAGTTACATCTGTATTTCGTCGATCTCTTTGCTAGCCTTATTTCTGTGGAATCTGAGAACAGATATTTCGGATCCCTTGGAAGACTATAGGGCCAAAGGAAATATCCTCCGATAACAAAGAGAAAGAGGCTTTCTGAGAAACTTCTTTGTGTTCTGTGAAATCATCTCACAGAGTTACAGCTTTCCCCTAAAGAAGCCTTTCGCTAAGACAGTTTTGTGGAATTGGCAAAGTGATATTTGGAAACCCATAGAGGGCTATCGTGAAAAAGGAAATATCCTCAGATGAAATCTGGAAAGAAGCTTTCTGAGACACTGCTTAGTGTTCTGTTAATTCATCTCACAGAGTTACATCTGTATTTCGTGGATCTCTTTGCTAGCCTTATTTCTGTGGAATCTGAGAACAGATATTTCGGATCCCTTGGAAGACTATAGGGCCAAAGGAAATATCCTCCAATAACAAAGAGAAAGAAGCTTTCTGAGAAACTTCTTTGTGTTCTGTGAAATCATCTCACAGAGTTACAGCTTTCACCTCAAGAAGCCTTTCGCTAAGACAGTTCTTGTGGAATTGGCAAAGTTATATTTGGAAGCCCATAGAGGGCTATGGTGAAAAAGGAAATATCCTCGGATGAAAACTGGAAAGAAGCTTTCTGAGAAACTCCTTAGTCTTCTGTTAATTCATCTTACGCAGTTACATCTGTATTTCGTCGATCTCTTTGCTAGCCTTATTTCTGTGGAATCTGAGAACAGATATTTCGGATCCCTTGGAAGACTATAGGGCCAAAGGAAATATCCTCCGATAACAAAGAGAAAGAAGCTTTCTGAGAAACTTCTTTGTGTTCTTTGAAATCATCTCACAGAGTTACAGCTTTCCCCTCAAGAAGCCTTTCGCTAAGACAGTTCTTGTGGACTTGGCAAAGTGATATTTGGAAGCCCCTAGTGGGCTATGGTGAAAAAGGAAATATCCTCAGATGAAATCTGGAAAGAAGATTTCTGAGAAACTGCCTAGAGTTCTGTTAATTCATCTCACAGAGTTACATCTGTATTTCGTGGATCTCTTTGCTAGCCTTATTTCTGTGGAATCTGAGAATAGATATTTCGGATCCCTTGGAAAACTATAGGGCCAAAGGAAATATCCTCTGATAACAAAGAGAAAGAAGCTTTCTGAGAAACTTCTTTGTGTTCTTTGAAATCATCTCACAGAGTTACAGCTTTCCCCTTAAGAAGCCTTTCGATAAGACAGTTCTTGTGGAATTGGCAAAGTGATATTTGGAAGCCCATAGAGGGCTATGGTGAAAAAGGAAATATCCTCCGATGAAATCTGGAAAGAAGCTTTCTGAGAAACTGCTTAGTGTTCTGTTAATTCATCTCACAGAGTTACATCTGTATTTAGTGGATCTCTTTGCTAGCCTTATTTCTGTGGAATCTGAGAAGAGATATTTCGGATCCCTTGGAAGACTATAGGGCCAAAGGAAATATCCTCCGATAACAAGGAGAAAGAAGCTTTCTGAGAAACTTCTTTGTGTTCTGTGAAATCATCTCACAGAGTTACAGCTTTCCCCTCAAGAATCCTTTCGCTAAGACAGTTCTTGTGGAATTGGCAAAGTGATATTTGGAAGCCCATAGAGCGATATGGTGAAAAAGGAAATATCCTCCGATGAAATCTGGAAAGAAGCTTTCTGAGAAACTGCTTAGTGTTCTGTTAATTCATCTCACAGAGTTACATCTGTATTTCGTCGATCTCTTTGCTAAACTTATTTCTGTGGAATCTGAGAACAGATATTTCGCATCCCTTGGAAGACTGTAGGGCCAAAGGAAATATCCTCCGATAACAGAGAGAAAGAAGCTTTCTGAGAAACTTCTATGTGTTCTGTGAAATCATTTCACAGAGTTACAGCTTTCCCCTCAAGAAGCCTTTCGCCAAGACAGTTCTTCTGGAATTGGCAGAGTGATATTTGGAAGGCCATAGAGGGCTATGGTGAAAAAGGAAATATCCTCAGATGAAATCTGGAAAGAAGCTTTCTGAGAAACTGCTTACTGTTCTGTTAATTCATCTCACAGAGTTACATCTGTATTTCGTCGATCTCTTTGCTAGCCTTATTTCTGTGGAATCTGAGAACAGATATTTCGGATCCCTTGGAAGACTATAGGGCCAAAGGAAATATCCTCCGATAACAAAGAGAAAGAGGCTTTCTGAGAAACTTCTTTGTGTTCTGTGAAATCATCTCACAGAGTTACAGCTTTCCCCTAAAGAAGCCTTTCGCTAAGACAGTTTTGTGGAATTGGCAAAGTGATATTTGGAAACCCATAGAGGGCTATCGTGAAAAAGGAAATATCCTCAGATGAAATCTGGAAAGAAGCTTTCTGAGACACTGCTTAGTGTTCTGTTAATTCATCTCACAGAGTTACATCTGTATTTCGTGGATCTCTTTGCTAGCCTTATTTCTGTGGAATCTGAGAACAGATATTTCGGATCCCTTGGAAGACTATAGGGCCAAAGGAAATATCCTCCAATAACAAAGAGAAAGAAGCTTTCTGAGAAACTTCTTTGTGTTCTGTGAAATCATCTCACAGAGTTACAGCTTTCACCTCAAGAAGCCTTTCGCTAAGACAGTTCTTGTGGAATTGGCAAAGTTATATTTGGAAGCCCATAGAGGGCTATGGTGAAAAAGGAAATATCCTCGGATGAAAACTGGAAAGAAGCTTTCTGAGAAACTGCTTAGTCTTCTGTTAATTCATCTTACGCAGTTACATCTGTATTTCGTCGATCTCTTTGCTAGCCTTATTTCTGTGGAATCTGAGAACAGATATTTCGGATCCCTTGGAAGACTATAGGGCCAAAGGAAATATCCTCCGATAACAAAGAGAAAGAAGCTTTCTGAGAAACTTCTTTGTGTTCTTTGAAATCATCTCACAGAGTTACAGCTTTCCCCTCAAGAAGCCTTTCGCTAAGACAGTTCTTGTGGACTTGGCAAAGTGATATTTGGAAGCCCCTAGTGGGCTATGGTGAAAAAGGAAATATCCTCAGATGAAATCTGGAAAGAAGATTTCTGAGAAACTGCCTAGAGTTCTGTTAATTCATCTCACAGAGTTACATCTGTATTTCGTGGATCTCTTTGCTAGCCTTATTTCTGTGGAATCTGAGAATAGATATTTCGGATCCCTTGGAAAACTATAGGGCCAAAGGAAATATCCTCTGATAACAAAGAGAAAGAAGCTTTCTGAGAAACTTCTTTGTGTTCTTTGAAATCATCTCACAGAGTTACAGCTTTCCCCTTAAGAAGCCTTTCGATAAGACAGTTCTTGTGGAATTGGCAAAGTGATATTTGGAAGCCCATAGAGGGCTATGGTGAAAAAGGAAATATCCTCCGATGAAATCTGGAAAGAAGCTTTCTGAGAAACTGCTTAGTGTTCTGTTAATTCATCTCACAGAGTTACATCTGTATTTAGTGGATCTCTTTGCTAGCCTTATTTCTGTGGAATCTGAGAAGAGATATTTCGGATCCCTTGGAAGACTATAGGGCCAAAGGAAATATCCTCTGATAACAAGGAGAAAGAAGCTTTCTGAGAAACTTCTTTGTGTTCTGTGAAATCATCTCACAGAGTTACAGCTTTCCCCTCAAGAAGCCTTTCGCTAAGACAGTTCTTGTGGAATTGGCAAAGTGATATTTGGCAGCCCATAGAGGGCTATGGTGAAAAAGGAAATATCCTCAGATGAAATCTGGAAAGAAGCTTTCTGAGAAACTACTTAGTGTTCTGTTAATTCATCTCACAGAGTTACATCTGTATTTCGTGGATCTCTTTGCTACCCTTATTTCTGTGGAATCTCAGAACAGATATTTCGGATCCCTTGGAAGACTATAGGGCCAAAGGAAATATCCTCCGATAACAAAGAGAAAGAAGCTTTCTGAGAAACTTCTTTGTGTTCTTTGAAATCATCTCACAGAGTTACAGCTTTCCCCTCAAGAAACCTTTCGCTAAGACAGTTCTTGTGGAATTGGCAAAGTGATATTTGGAAGCCCATAGAGCGCTATGGTGAAAAAGGAAATATCCTCCGATGAAATCTGGAAAGAAGCTTTATGAGAAACTGCTTAGTGTTCTGTTAATTCATCTCACAGAGTTACATCTGTATTTCATGGATCTCTTTGCTAGCCTTATTTCTGTGGAATGTGAGAACAGATATTTCGGATCCCTTGGAAGACTATAGGGCCAAAGGAAATATCCTCCGATATAAAAGAGAAAGAAGCTTTCTGAGAAACCTCTTTGTGTTCTGTGAAATCATCTCACAGAGTTACAGCTTTCCCCTCAAGAAGACTTTCTCTAAGACATTTCTTGTGGAATTGGCAAAGTGATATTTGGAAGCCCATAGAGGGCTATGGTGAAAAAGGAAATATCCTCAGATGAAATCTGGAAAGAAGCTTTCTGAGAAACTGCTTAGTGTTCTGTTAATTCATCTCACAGAGGTACATCTGTATTTCGTCGATCTCTTTGCTAGCCTTATTTCTGTGGAATCTGAGAACAGATATTTCGGATCCCTTGGAAGACTATAGGGCCAAAGGAAATATCCTCCGATAACAAAGAGAAAGAAGCTTTCTGAGAAACTTCTTTGTGTTCTTTGAAATCATCTCACAGAGTTACAGCTTTCCCCTCAAGAAGCCTTTCGCCAAGACAGTTCTTGTGGAATTGGCTAAGTTATATTTGGAACCCCTAGAGGGCTATGGTGAAAAAGGAAATATCCTCCGATGAAATCTGGAAAGAAGCTTTCTGAGAAACTGCTTAGTGTTCTGTTAATTCATCTCACAGAGTTACATCTGTATTTCGTCGATCTCTTTGCTAAACTTATTTCTGTGGAATCTGAGAACAGATATTTCGGATCCCTTGGAAGACTATAGGGCCAAAGGAAATATCCTCCGATAACAAGTAGAAAGAAGCTTTCTGAGAAACTTCTATGTGTTCTGTGAAAATATCTCACAGAGTTACAGCTTTCCCCTCAAGAAGCCTTTCGCCAAGACAGTTCTGAAATTGGCAGAGTGATATTTGGAAGGCCATAGAGGGCTATGGTGAAAAAGGAAATATCCTCAGATGAAATCTGGAAAGAAGCTTTCTGAGAAACTCCTTACTGTTCTGTTAATTCATCTCACAGAGTTACATCTGTATTTCGTCGATCTCTTTGCTAGCCTTATTTCTGTGGAATCTGAGAACAGATATTTCGGATCCCTTGGAAGACTATAGGGCCAAAGGAAATATCCTCCGATAACAAAGAGAAAGAAGCTTTCTGAGAAACTTCTTTGTGTTCTGTGAAATCATCTCACAGAGTTACAGCTTTCCCCTCAAGAAGCCTTTCGCTAAGACAGTTCTTGTGGAATTGGCAAAGTGATATTTGGAAGCCCATAGAGGGCTATGGTGAAAAAGGAAATATCCTCCGATGAAATCTGGAAAGAAGCTTCCTGAGACACTGCTTAGTGATCTGTTAATTCATCTCACAGAGTTACATCTGTATTTCGTGGATCTCTTTGCTAGCCTTATTTCTGTGGAATCTGAGAACAGATATTTCGGATCCCTTGGAAGACTATAGGGCCAAAGGAAATATCCTCCGATAACAAAGAGAAAGAAGCTTTCTGAGAAACTTCTTTGTGTTCTTTGAAATCATCTCACAGAGTTACAGCTTTCCCCTTAAGAAGCCTTTCGATAAGACAGTTCTTGTGGAATTGGCAAAGTGATATTTGGAAGCCCATAGAGGGCTATGGTGAAAAAGGAAATATCCTCCGATGAAATCTGGAAAGAAGCTTTCTGAGAAACTGCTTAGTGTTCTGTTAATTCATCTCACAGAGTTACATCTGTATTTAGTGGATCTCTTTGCTAGCCTTATTTCTGTGGAATCTGAGAACAGATATTTCGGATCCCTTGGAAGACTATAGGGCCAAAGGAAATATCCTCCGATAACAAGGAGAAAGAAGCTTTCTGAGAAACTTCTTTGTGTTCTGTGAAATCATCTCACAGAGTTACAGCTTTCCCCTCAAGAATCCTTTCGCTAAGACAGTTCTTGTGGAATTGGCAAAGTGATATTTGGAAGCCCATAGAGCGATATGGTGAAAAAGGAAATATCCTCCGATGAAATCTGGAAAGAAGCTTTCTGAGAAACTGCTTAGTGTTCTGTTAATTCATCTCACAGAGTTACATCTGTATTTCGTCGATCTCTTTGCTAAACTTATTTCTGTGGAATCTGAGAACAGATATTTCGCATCCCTTGGAAGACTGTAGGGCCAAAGGAAATATCCTCCGATAACAGAGAGAAAGAAGCTTTCTGAGAAACTTCTATGTGTTCTGTGAAATCATTTCACAGAGTTACAGCTTTCCCCTCAAGAAGCCTTTCGCCAAGACAGTTCTTCTGGAATTGGCAGAGTGATATTTGGAAGGCCATAGAGGGCTATGGTGAAAAAGGAAATATCCTCAGATGAAATCTGGAAAGAAGCTTTCTGAGAAACTGCTTACTGTTCTGTTAATTCATCTCACAGAGTTACATCTGTATTTCGTCGATCTCTTTGCTAGCCTTATTTCTGTGGAATCTGAGAACAGATATTTCGGATCCCTTGGAAGACTATAGGGCCAAAGGAAATATCCTCCGATAACAAAGAGAAAGAGGCTTTCTGAGAAACTTCTTTGTGTTCTGTGAAATCATCTCACAGAGTTACAGCTTTCCCCTAAAGAAGCCTTTCGCTAAGACAGTTTTGTGGAATTGGCAAAGTGATATTTGGAAACCCATAGAGGGCTATCGTGAAAAAGGAAATATCCTCAGATGAAATCTGGAAAGAAGCTTTCTGAGACACTGCTTAGTGTTCTGTTAATTCATCTCACAGAGTTACATCTGTATTTCGTGGATCTCTTTGCTAGCCTTATTTCTGTGGAATCTGAGAACAGATATTTCGGATCCCTTGGAAGACTATAGGGCCAAAGGAAATATCCTCCAATAACAAAGAGAAAGAAGCTTTCTGAGAAACTTCTTTGTGTTCTGTGAAATCATCTCACAGAGTTACAGCTTTCACCTCAAGAAGCCTTTCGCTAAGACAGTTCTTGTGGAATTGGCAAAGTTATATTTGGAAGCCCATAGAGGGCTATGGTGAAAAAGGAAATATCCTCGGATGAAAACTGGAAAGAAGCTTTCTGAGAAACTGCTTAGTCTTCTGTTAATTCATCTTACGCAGTTACATCTGTATTTCGTCGATCTCTTTGCTAGCCTTATTTCTGTGGAATCTGAGAACAGATATTTCGGATCCCTTGGAAGACTATAGGGCCAAAGGAAATATCCTCCGATAACAAAGAGAAAGAAGCTTTCTGAGAAACTTCTTTGTGTTCTTTGAAATCATCTCACAGAGTTACAGCTTTCCCCTCAAGAAGCCTTTCGCTAAGACAGTTCTTGTGGACTTGGCAAAGTGATATTTGGAAGCCCCTAGTGGGCTATGGTGAAAAAGGAAATATCCTCAGATGAAATCTGGAAAGAAGATTTCTGAGAAACTGCCTAGAGTTCTGTTAATTCATCTCACAGAGTTACATCTGTATTTCGTGGATCTCTTTGCTAGCCTTATTTCTGTGGAATCTGAGAATAGATATTTCGGATCCCTTGGAAAACTATAGGGCCAAAGGAAATATCCTCTGATAACAAAGAGAAAGAAGCTTTCTGAGAAACTTCTTTGTGTTCTTTGAAATCATCTCACAGAGTTACAGCTTTCCCCTTAAGAAGCCTTTCGATAAGACAGTTCTTGTGGAATTGGCAAAGTGATATTTGGAAGCCCATAGAGGGCTATGGTGAAAAAGGAAATATCCTCCGATGAAATCTGGAAAGAAGCTTTCTGAGAAACTGCTTAGTGTTCTGTTAATTCATCTCACAGAGTTACATCTGTATTTAGTGGATCTCTTTGCTAGCCTTATTTCTGTGGAATCTGAGAAGAGATATTTCGGATCCCTTGGAAGACTATAGGGCCAAAGGAAATATCCTCTGATAACAAGGAGAAAGAAGCTTTCTGAGAAACTTCTTTGTGTTCTGTGAAATCATCTCACAGAGTTACAGCTTTCCCCTCAAGAAGCCTTTCGCTAAGACAGTTCTTGTGGAATTGGCAAAGTGATATTTGGCAGCCCATAGAGGGCTATGGTGAAAAAGGAAATATCCTCAGATGAAATCTGGAAAGAAGCTTTCTGAGAAACTACTTAGTGTTCTGTTAATTCATCTCACAGAGTTACATCTGTATTTCGTGGATCTCTTTGCTACCCTTATTTCTGTGGAATCTCAGAACAGATATTTCGGATCCCTTGGAAGACTATAGGGCCAAAGGAAATATCCTCCGATAACAAAGAGAAAGAAGCTTTCTGAGAAACTTCTTTGTGTTCTTTGAAATCATCTCACAGAGTTACAGCTTTCCCCTCAAGAAGCCTTTCGCTAAGACAGTTCTTGTGGAATTGGCAAAGTGATATTTGGAAGCCCATAGAGCGCTATGGTGAAAAAGGAAATATCCTCCGATGAAATCTGGAAAGAAGCTTTATGAGAAACTGCTTAGTGTTCTGTTAATTCATCTCACAGAGTTACATCTGTATTTCATGGATCTCTTTGCTAGCCTTATTTCTGTGGAATGTGAGAACAGATATTTCGGATCCCTTGGAAGACTATAGGGCCAAAGGAAATATCCTCCGATATAAAAGAGAAAGAAGCTTTCTGAGAAACCTCTTTGTGTTCTGTGAAATCATCTCACAGAGTTACAGCTTTCCCCTCAAGAAGACTTTCTCTAAGACATTTCTTGTGGAATTGGCAAAGTGATATTTGGAAGCCCATAGAGGGCTATGGTGAAAAAGGAAATATCCTCAGATGAAATCTGGAAAGAAGCTTTCTGAGAAACTGCTTAGTGTTCTGTTAATTCATCTCACAGAGGTACATCTGTATTTCGTCGATCTCTTTGCTAGCCTTATTTCTGTGGAATCTGAGAACAGATATTTCGGATCCCTTGGAAGACTATAGGGCCAAAGGAAATATCCTCCGATAACAAAGAGAAAGAAGCTTTCTGAGAAACTTCTTTGTGTTCTTTGAAATCATCTCACAGAGTTACAGCTTTCCCCTCAAGAAGCCTTTCGCCAAGACAGTTCTTGTGGAATTGGCTAAGTTATATTTGGAACCCCTAGAGGGCTATGGTGAAAAAGGAAATATCCTCCGATGAAATCTGGAAAGAAGCTTTCTGAGAAACTGCTTAGTGTTCTGTTAATTCATCTCACAGAGTTACATCTGTATTTCGTCGATCTCTTTGCTAAACTTATTTCTGTGGAATCTGAGAACAGATATTTCGGATCCCTTGGAAGACTATAGGGCCAAAGGAAATATCCTCCGATAACAAGTAGAAAGAAGCTTTCTGAGAAACTTCTATGTGTTCTGTGAAAATATCTCACAGAGTTACAGCTTTCCCCTCAAGAAGCCTTTCGCCAAGACAGTTCTGAAATTGGCAGAGTGATATTTGGAAGGCCATAGAGGGCTATGGTGAAAAAGGAAATATCCTCAGATGAAATCTGGAAAGAAGCTTTCTGAGAAACTCCTTACTGTTCTGTTAATTCATCTCACAGAGTTACATCTGTATTTCGTCGATCTCTTTGCTAGCCTTATTTCTGTGGAATCTGAGAACAGATATTTCGGATCCCTTGGAAGACTATAGGGCCAAAGGAAATATCCTCCGATAACAAAGAGAAAGAAGCTTTCTGAGAAACTTCTTTGTGTTCTGTGAAATCATCTCACAGAGTTACAGCTTTCCCCTCAAGAAGCCTTTCGCTAAGACAGTTCTTGTGGAATTGGCAAAGTGATATTTGGAAGCCCATAGAGGGCTATGGTGAAAAAGGAAATATCCTCCGATGAAATCTGGAAAGAAGCTTCCTGAGACACTGCTTAGTGATCTGTTAATTCATCTCACAGAGTTACATCTGTATTTCGTGGATCTCTTTGCTAGCCTTATTTCTGTGGAATCTGAGAACAGATATTTCGGATCCCTTGGAAGACTATAGGGCCAAAGGAAATATCCTCCGATAACAAAGAGAAAGAAGCTTTCTGAGAAACTTCTTTGTGTTCTGTGAAATCTTCTCACAGAGTTACAGCTTTCACCTCAAGAAACCTTTCGCTAAGACAGTTCTTGTGGAATTGGCAAAGTTATATTTGGAAGCCCCTAGAGGGCTATGGTTAAAAAGGAAATATCCTCGGATGAAATCTGGAAAGAAGCTTTCTGAGAAACTGCTTAGTCTTCTGTTAATTCATCTCACGCAGTTACATCTGTATTTCGTGGATCTCTTTGCTAGCCTTATTTCTGTGGAATCTGAGAACAGATATTTCGGATCCCTTGGAAGACTATAGGGCCAAAGGAAATATCCTCCGATAACAAAGAGAAAGAAGCTTTCTGAGAAACTTCTTTGTGTTCTTTGAAATCATCTCACAGAGTTACAGCTTTCCCCTCAAGAATCCTTTCGCTAAGACAGTTCTTGTGGAATTGGCAAAGTGATATTTGGAAGCCCATAGAGCGCTATGGTGAAAAAGGAAATATCCTCAGATGAAATCTGGAAAGAAGCTTTCTGAGAAACTGCTTAGTGTTCTGTTAATTCATCTCACAGAGTTACATCTGTATTTCGTCGATCTCTTTGCTAAACTTATTTCTGTGGAATCTGAGAACAGATATTTCGCATCCCTTGGAAGACTGTAGGGCCAAAGGAAATATCCTCCGATAACAGAGAGAAAGAAGCTTTCTGAGAAACTTCTATGTGTTCTGTGAAATCATCTCACAGAGTTACAGCTTTCCCCTCAAGAAGCCTTTCGCCAAGACAGTTCTTCTGGAATTGGCAGAGTGATATTTGGAAGGCCATAGAGGGCTATGGTGAAAAAGGAAATATCCTCAGATGAAATCTGGAAAGAAGCTTTCTGAGAAACTGCTTACTGTTCTGTTAATTCATCTCACAGAGTTACATCTGTATTTCGTCGATCTCTTTGCTAGCCTTATTTCTGTGGAATCTGAGAACAGATATTTCGGATCCCTTGGAAGACTATAGGGCCAAAGGAAATATCCTCCGATAACAAAGAGAAAGAGGCTTTCTGAGAAACTTCTTTGTGTTCTGTGAAATCATCTCACAGAGTTACAGCTTTCCCCTAAAGAAGCCTTTCGCTAAGACAGTTTTGTGGAATTGGCAAAGTGATATTTGGAAACCCATAGAGGGCTATCGTGAAAAAGGAAATATCCTCAGATGAAATCTGGAAAGAAGCTTTCTGAGACACTGCTTAGTGTTCTGTTAATTCATCTCACAGAGTTACATCTGTATTTCGTGGATCTCTTTGCTAGCCTTATTTCTGTGGAATCTGAGAACAGATATTTCGGATCCCTTGGAAGACTATAGGGCCAAAGGAAATATCCTCCAATAACAAAGAGAAAGAAGCTTTCTGAGAAACTTCTTTGTGTTCTGTGAAATCATCTCACAGAGTTACAGCTTTCACCTCAAGAAGCCTTTCGCTAAGACAGTTCTTGTGGAATTGGCAAAGTTATATTTGGAAGCCCATAGAGGGCTATGGTGAAAAAGGAAATATCCTCGGATGAAAACTGGAAAGAAGCTTTCTGAGAAACTCCTTAGTCTTCTGTTAATTCATCTTACGCAGTTACATCTGTATTTCGTCGATCTCTTTGCTAGCCTTATTTCTGTGGAATCTGAGAACAGATATTTCGGATCCCTTGGAAGACTATAGGGCCAAAGGAAATATCCTCCGATAACAAAGAGAAAGAAGCTTTCTGAGAAACTTCTTTGTGTTCTTTGAAATCATCTCACAGAGTTACAGCTTTCCCCTCAAGAAGCCTTTCGCTAAGACAGTTCTTGTGGACTTGGCAAAGTGATATTTGGAAGCCCCTAGTGGGCTATGGTGAAAAAGGAAATATCCTCAGATGAAATCTGGAAAGAAGATTTCTGAGAAACTGCCTAGAGTTCTGTTAATTCATCTCACAGAGTTACATCTGTATTTCGTGGATCTCTTTGCTAGCCTTATTTCTGTGGAATCTGAGAATAGATATTTCGGATCCCTTGGAAAACTATAGGGCCAAAGGAAATATCCTCTGATAACAAAGAGAAAGAAGCTTTCTGAGAAACTTCTTTGTGTTCTTTGAAATCATCTCACAGAGTTACAGCTTTCCCCTTAAGAAGCCTTTCGATAAGACAGTTCTTGTGGAATTGGCAAAGTGATATTTGGAAGCCCATAGAGGGCTATGGTGAAAAAGGAAATATCCTCCGATGAAATCTGGAAAGAAGCTTTCTGAGAAACTGCTTAGTGTTCTGTTAATTCATCTCACAGAGTTACATCTGTATTTAGTGGATCTCTTTGCTAGCCTTATTTCTGTGGAATCTGAGAAGAGATATTTCGGATCCCTTGGAAGACTATAGGGCCAAAGGAAATATCCTCCGATAACAAGGAGAAAGAAGCTTTCTGAGAAACTTCTTTGTGTTCTGTGAAATCATCTCACAGAGTTACAGCTTTCCCCTCAAGAATCCTTTCGCTAAGACAGTTCTTGTGGAATTGGCAAAGTGATATTTGGAAGCCCATAGAGCGATATGGTGAAAAAGGAAATATCCTCCGATGAAATCTGGAAAGAAGCTTTCTGAGAAACTGCTTAGTGTTCTGTTAATTCATCTCACAGAGTTACATCTGTATTTCGTCGATCTCTTTGCTAAACTTATTTCTGTGGAATCTGAGAACAGATATTTCGCATCCCTTGGAAGACTGTAGGGCCAAAGGAAATATCCTCCGATAACAGAGAGAAAGAAGCTTTCTGAGAAACTTCTATGTGTTCTGTGAAATCATCTCACAGAGTTACAGCTTTCCCCTCAAGAAGCCTTTCGCCAAGACAGTTCTTCTGGAATTGGCAGAGTGATATTTGGAAGGCCATAGAGGGCTATGGTGAAAAAGGAAATATCCTCAGATGAAATCTGGAAAGAAGCTTTCTGAGAAACTGCTTACTGTTCTGTTAATTCATCTCACAGAGTTACATCTGTATTTCGTCGATCTCTTTGCTAGCCTTATTTCTGTGGAATCTGAGAACAGATATTTCGGATCCCTTGGAAGACTATAGGGCCAAAGGAAATATCCTCCGATAACAAGGAGAAAGAGGCTTTCTGAGAAACTTCTTTGTGTTCTGTGAAATCATCTCACAGAGTTACAGCTTTCCCCTCAAGAAGCCTTTCGCTAAGACAGTTTTGTGGAATTGGCAAAGTGATATTTGGCAGCCCATAGAGGGCTATGGTGAAAAAGGAAATATCCTCAGATGAAATCTGGAAAGAAGCTTTCTGAGACACTGCTTAGTGTTCTGTTAATTCATCTCACAGAGTTACATCTGTATTTCGTGGATCTCTTTGCTACCCTTATTTCTGTGGAATCTCAGAACAGATATTTCGGATCCCTTGGAAGACTATAGGGCCAAAGGAAATATCCTCCGATAACAAAGAGAAAGAAGCTTTCTGAGAAACTTCTTTGTGTTCTTTGCAATCATCTCACAGAGTTACAGCTTTCCCCTCAAGAAGCCTTTCGCTAAGACAGTTCTTGTGGAATTGGCAAAGTGATATTTGGAAGCCCATAGAGCGCTATGGTGAAAAAGGAAATATCCTCCGATGAAATCTGGAAAGAAGCTTTCTGAGAAACTGCTTAGTGTTCTGTTAATTCATCTCACAGAGTTACATCTGTATTTCATGGATCTCTTTGCTAGCCTTATTTCTGTGGAATGTGAGAACAGATATTTCGGATCCCTTGGAAGACTATAGGGCCAAAGGAAATATCCTCCGATATAAAAGAGAAAGAAGCTTTCTGAGAAACCTCTTTGTGTTCTGTGAAATCATCTCACAGAGTTACAGCTTTCCCCTCAAGAAGACTTTCTCTAAGACATTTCTTGTGGAATTGGCAAAGTGATATTTGGAAGCCCATAGAGGGCTATGGTGAAAAAGGAAATATCCTCAGATGAAATCTGGAAAGAAGCTTTCTGAGAAACTGCTTAGTGTTCTGTTAATTCATCTCACAGAGGTACATCTGTATTTCGTCGATCTCTTTGCTAGCCTTATTTCTGTGGAATCTGAGAACAGATATTTCGGATCCCTTGGAAGACTATAGGGCCAAAGGAAATATCCTCCGATAACAAAGAGAAAGAAGCTTTCTGAGAAACTTCTTTGTGTTCTTTGAAATCATCTCACAGAGTTACAGCTTTCCCCTCAAGAAGCCTTTCGCCAAGACAGTTCTTGTGGAATTGGCTAAGTTATATTTGGAACCCCTAGAGGGCTATGGTGAAAAAGGAAATATCCTCCGATGAAATCTGGAAAGAAGCTTTCTGAGAAACTGCTTAGTGTTCTGTTAATTCATCTCACAGAGTTACATCTGTATTTCGTCGATCTCTTTGCTAAACTTATTTCTGTGGAATCTGAGAACAGATATTTCGGATCCCTTGGAAGACTATAGGGCCAAAGGAAATATCCTCCGATAACAAGTAGAAAGAAGCTTTCTGAGAAACTTCTATGTGTTCTGTGAAAATATCTCACAGAGTTACAGCTTTCCCCTCAAGAAGCCTTTCGCCAAGACAGTTCTGAAATTGGCAGAGTGATATTTGGAAGGCCATAGAGGGCTATGGTGAAAAAGGAAATATCCTCAGATGAAATCTGGAAAGAAGCTTTCTGAGAAACTCCTTACTGTTCTGTTAATTCATCTCACAGAGTTACATCTGTATTTCGTCGATCTCTTTGCTAGCCTTATTTCTGTGGAATCTGAGAACAGATATTTCGGATCCCTTGGAAGACTATAGGGCCAAAGGAAATATCCTCCGATAACAAAGAGAAAGAAGCTTTCTGAGAAACTTCTTTGTGTTCTGTGAAATCATCTCACAGAGTTACAGCTTTCCCCTCAAGAAGCCTTTCGCTAAGACAGTTCTTGTGGAATTGGCAAAGTGATATTTGGAAGCCCATAGAGGGCTATGGTGAAAAAGGAAATATCCTCCGATGAAATCTGGAAAGAAGCTTCCTGAGACACTGCTTAGTGATCTGTTAATTCATCTCACAGAGTTACATCTGTATTTCGTGGATCTCTTTGCTAGCCTTATTTCTGTGGAATCTGAGAACAGATATTTCAGATCCCTTGGAAGACTATAGGGCCAAAGGAAATATCCTCCGATAACAAAGAGAAAGAAGCTTTCTGAGAAACTTCTTTGTGTTCTGTGAAATCTTCTCACAGAGTTACAGCTTTCACCTCAAGAAACCTTTCGCTAAGACAGTTCTTGTGGAATTGGCAAAGTTATATTTGGAAGCCCCTAGAGGGCTATGGTTAAAAAGGAAATATCCTCGGATGAAATCTGGAAAGAAGCTTTCTGAGAAACTGCTTAGTCTTCTGTTAATTCATCTCACGCAGTTACATCTGTATTTCGTGGATCTCTTTGCTAGCCTTATTTCTGTGGAATCTGAGAACAGATATTTCGGATCCCTTGGAAGACTATAGGGCCAAAGGAAATATCCTCCGATAACAAAGAGAAAGAAGCTTTCTGAGAAACTTCTTTGTGTTCTTTGAAATCATCTCACAGAGTTACAGCTTTCCCCTCAAGAAGCCTTTCGCTAAGACAGTTCTTGTGGTCTTGGCAAAGTGATATTTGGAAGCCCATAGAGGGCTATGGTGAAAAAGGAAATATCCTCAGATGAAATCTGGAAAGAAGCTTTCTGAGAAACTGCCTAGAGTTCTGTTAATTCATCTCACAGAGTTACATCTGTATTTCGTGGATCTCTTTGCTAGCCTTATTTCTGTGGAATCTGAGAACAGATATTTCGGATCCCTTGGAAGACTATAGGGCCAAAGGAAATATCCTCTGATAACAAAGAGAAAGAAGCTTTCTGAGAAACTTCTTTGTGTTCTTTGAAATCATCTCACAGAGTTACAGCTTTCCCCTCAAGAAGCCTTTCGATAAGACAGTTCTTGTGGAATTGGCAAAGTGATATTTGGAAGCCCATAGAGGACTATGGTGAAAAAGGAAATATCCTCCGATGAAATCTGGAAAGAAGCTTTCTGAGAAACTGCTTAGTGTTCTGTTAATTCATCTCACAGAGTTACATCTGTATTTCATGGATCTCTTTGCTAGCCTTATTTCTGTGGAATCTGAGAACAGATATTTCGGATCCCTTGGAAGACTATAGGGCCAAAGGAAATATCCTCCGATAACAAAGAGAAAGAAGCTTTCTGAGAAACTTCTTTGTGTTCTGTGAAATCATCTCACAGAGTTACAGCTTTCCCCTCAAGAAGCCTTTCGCTAAGACGGTTCTTGTTGAATTGGCAAAGTGATATTTGGAAGCCCATAGAGGGCTATGGTGAAAAAGGAAATAACCTCAGATGAAATCTGGAAAGAAGCTTTCTGAGAAACTACTTATTGTTCTGTTAATTCATCTCACAGAGTTACATGTGTATTTCGTGGATCTCTTTGCTACCCTTATTTCTGTGGAATCTCAGAACAGATATTTCGGATCCCTTGGAAGACTATAGGGCCAAAGGAAATATCCTCCGATAACAAAGAGAAAGAAGCTTTCTGAGAAACTTCTTTGTGTTCTTTGCAATCATCTCACAGAGTTACAGCTTTCCCCTCAAGAAGCCTTTCGCTAAGACAGTTCTTGTGGAATTGGCAAAGTGATATTTGGAAGCCCATAGAGCGCTATGGTGAAAAAGGAAATATCCTCAGATGAAATCTGGAAAGAAGCTTTCTGAGAAACTGCTTAGTGTTCTGTTAATTCATCTCACCGAGTTACATCTGTATTTCGTCGATCTCTTTGCTAGGCTTATTTCTGTGGAATCTGAGAACAGATATTTCGGATCCCTTGGAAGACTATAGGGCCAAAGGAAATATCCTCCG
The DNA here is from genome assembly GCF_043159975.1 of Macaca nemestrina. Lineage (NCBI taxonomy): Eukaryota > Metazoa > Chordata > Mammalia > Primates > Cercopithecidae > Macaca > Macaca nemestrina. The sequence continues at coordinate 70,393,548 of NC_092126.1, forward strand.
ATAACAAAGAGAAAGAAGCTTTCTGAGAAACTTCTTTGTGTTCTTTGAAATCATCTCACAGAGTTACAGCTTTCCCTTCAAGAAGCCTTTCGCCAAGACAGTTCTTGTGGAATTGGCTAAGTGATATTTGGAACCCCTAGAGGGCTATGGTGAAAAAGGAAATATCCTCGGATGAAATATGGAAAGAAGCTTTCTGAGAAACTGCTTAGTGTTCTGTTAATTCATCTCACAGAGTTACATCTGTATTTCGTCGATCTCTTTGCTAGCCTTATTTCTGTGGAATATCAGAACAGATATTTCGCATCCCTTGGAAGACTACAGGGCCAAAGGAAATATCCTCCGATAACAGAGAGAAAGAAGCATTCTGAGAAACTTCTTTGTGTTCTGTGAAATCATCTCACAGAGTTACAGCTTTCCCCTCAAGAATCCTTTCGCCAAGACAGATCTTCTGGAATTGGCAGAGTGATATTTGGTAGCCCTTAGAGGGCTATGGTGAAAAAGGAAATATCCTCAGATGAAATCTGGAAAGAAGCTTTCTGAGAAACTGCTTACTGTTCTGTTAATTCATCTCACAGAGTTACATCTGTATTTCGTCGATCTCTTTGCTAGCCTTATTTCTGTGGAATCTGAGAACAGATATTTCGGATCCCTTGGAAGACTATAAGGCCAAAGGAAATATCCTCCGATAACAAAGAGAAAGAAGCTTTCTGAGAAACTTCTTTGTGTTGTGAAATCATCTCACAGAGTTACAGCTTTCCCCTCAAGAAGCCTTTCGCTAAGACAGTTCTTGTGGAATTGGCAAAGTGATATTTGGAAGCCCATAGAGGGCTCTGGTGAAAAAGGAAATATCCTCCGATGAAATCTGGAAAGAAGCTTTCTGAGACACTGCTTAGTGTTCTGTTAATTCATCTCACAGAGTTACATCTGTATTTCGTGGATCTCTTTGCTAGCCTTATTTCTGTGGAATCTGAGAACAGATATTTCGGATCCCTTGGAAGACTATAGGGCCAAAGGAAATATCCTCCGATAACAAAGAGAAAGAAGCTTTCTGAGAAACTTCTTTGTGTTCTGTGAAATCATCTCACAGAGTTACAGCTTTCCCCTCAAGAAGCCTTTCGCTAAGACAGTTCTTGTGGAATTGGCAAAGTTATATTTGGAAGCCCATAGAGGGCTATGGTGAAAAAGGAAATATCCTCCGATGAAATCTGGAAAGAAGCTTTCTGAGAAACTGCTTAGTGTTCTGTTAATTCATCTCACAGAGTTACATGTGTATTTCGTGGATCTCTTTGCTAGCCTTATTTCTGTGGAATCTGAGAACAGATATTTCGGATCCCTTGGAAGACTATAGGGCCAAAGGAAATATCCTCCGATAACAAAGAGAAAGAAGCTTTCTGAGAAACTTCTTTGTGTTCTGTGAAATCTTCTCACAGAGTTACAGCTTTCACCTCAAGAAACCTTTCGCTAAGACAGTTCTTGTGGAATTGGCAAAGTTATATTTGGAAGCCCCTAGAGGGCTATGGTTAAAAAGGAAATATCCTCGGATGAAATCTGGAAAGAAGCTTTCTGAGAAACTGCTTAGTCTTCTGTTAATTCATCTCACGCAGTTACATCTGTATTTCGTGGATCTCTTTGCTAGCCTTATTTCTGTGGAATCTGAGAACAGATATTTCGGATCCCTTGGAAGACTATAGGGCCAAAGGAAATATCCTCCGATAACAAAGAGAAAGAAGCTTTCTGAGAAACTTCTTTGTGTTCTTTGAAATCATCTCACAGAGTTACAGCTTTCCCCTCAAGAAGCCTTTCGCTAAGACAGTTCTTGTGGTCTTGGCAAAGTGATATTTGGAAGCCCATAGAGGGCTATGGTGAAAAAGGAAATATCCTCAGATGAAATCTGGAAAGAAGCTTTCTGAGAAACTGCCTAGAGTTCTGTTAATTCATCTCACAGAGTTACATCTGTATTTCGTGGATCTCTTTGCTAGCCTTATTTCTGTGGAATCTGAGAACAGATATTTCGGATCCCTTGGAAGACTATAGGGCCAAAGGAAATATCCTCTGATAACAAAGAGAAAGAAGCTTTCTGAGAAACTTCTTTGTGTTCTTTGAAATCATCTCACAGAGTTACAGCTTTCCCCTCAAGAAGCCTTTCGATAAGACAGTTCTTGTGGAATTGGCAAAGTGATATTTGGAAGCCCATAGAGGACTATGGTGAAAAAGGAAATATCCTCCGATGAAATCTGGAAAGAAGCTTTCTGAGAAACTGCTTAGTGTTCTGTTAATTCATCTCACAGAGTTACATCTGTATTTCATGGATCTCTTTGCTAGCCTTATTTCTGTGGAATCTGAGAACAGATATTTCGGATCCCTTGGAAGACTATAGGGCCAAAGGAAATATCCTCCGATAACAAAGAGAAAGAAGCTTTCTGAGAAACTTCTTTGTGTTCTGTGAAATCATCTCACAGAGTTACAGCTTTCCCCTCAAGAAGCCTTTCGCTAAGACGGTTCTTGTGGAATTGGCAAAGTGATATTTGGAAGCCCATAGAGGGCTATGGTGAAAAAGGAAATAACCTCAGATGAAATCTGGAAAGAAGCTTTCTGAGAAACTACTTAGTGTTCTGTTAATTCATCTCACAGAGTTACATGTGTATTTCGTGGATCTCTTTGCTACCCTTATTTCTGTGGAATCTCAGAACAGATATTTCGGATCCCTTGGAAGACTATAGGGCCAAAGGAAATATCCTCCGATAACAAAGAGAAAGAAGCTTTCTGAGAAACTTCTTTGTGTTCTTTGCAATCATCTCACAGAGTTACAGCTTTCCCCTCAAGAAGCCTTTCGCTAAAACAGTTCTTGTGGAATTGGCAAAGTGATATTTGGAAGCCCATAGAGCGCTATGGTGAAAAAGGAAATATCCTCAGATGAAATCTGGAAAGAAGCTTTCTGAGAAACTGCTTAGTGTTCTGTTAATTCATCTCACCGAGTTACATCTGTATTTCGTCGATCTCTTTGCTAGCCTTATTTCTGTGGAATCTGAGAACAGATATTTCGGATCCCTTGGAAGACTATAGGGCCAAAGGAAATATCCTCCGATAACAAAGAGAAAGAAGCTTTCTGAGAAACTTCTTTGTGTTCTTTGAAATCATCTCACAGAGTTACAGCTTTCCCTTCAAGAAGCCTTTCGCCAAGACAGTTCTTGTGGAATTGGCTAAGTGATATTTGGAACCCCTAGAGGGCTATGGTGAAAAAGGAAATATCCTCGGATGAAATATGGAAAGAAGCTTTCTGAGAAACTGCTTAGTGTTCTGTTAATTCATCTCACAGAGTTACATCTGTATTTCGTCGATCTCTTTGCTAGCCTTATTTCTGTGGAATATCAGAACAGATATTTCGCATCCCTTGGAAGACTACAGGGCCAAAGGAAATATCCTCCGATAACAGAGAGAAAGAAGCATTCTGAGAAACTTCTTTGTGTTCTGTGAAATCATCTCACAGAGTTACAGCTTTCCCCTCAAGAATCCTTTCGCCAAGACAGTTCTTCTGGAATTGGCAGAGTGATATTTGGTAGCCCTTAGAGGGCTATGGTGAAAAAGGAAATATCCTCAGATGAAATCTGGAAAGAAGCTTTCTGAGAAACTGCTTACTGTTCTGTTAATTCATCTCACAGAGTTACATCTGTATTTCGTCGATCTCTTTGCTAGCCTTATTTCTGTGGAATCTGAGAACAGATATTTCGGATCCCTTGGAAGACTATAAGGCCAAAGGAAATATCCTCCGATAACAAAGAGAAAGAAGCTTTCTGAGAAACTTCTTTGTGTTGTGAAATCATCTCACAGAGTTACAGCTTTCCCCTCAAGAAGCCTTTCGCTAAGACAGTTCTTGTGGAATTGGCAAAGTGATATTTGGAAGCCCATAGAGGGCTCTGGTGAAAAAGGACATATCCTCCGATGAAATCTGGAAAGAAGCTTTCTGAGACACTGCTTAGTGTTCTGTTAATTCATCTCACAGAGTTACATCTGTATTTCGTGGATCTCTTTGCTAGCCTTATTTCTGTGGAATCTGAGAACAGATATTTCGGATCCCTTGGAAGACTATAGGGCCAAAGGAAATATCCTCCGATAACAAAGAGAAAGAAGCTTTCTGAGAAACTTCTTTGTGTTCTGTGAAATCATCTCACAGAGTTACAGCTTTCACCTCAAGAAGCCTTTCGCTAAGACAGTTCTTGTGGAATTGGCAAAGTTATATTTGGAAGCCCATAGAGGGCTATGGTGAAAAAGGAAATATCCTCCGATGAAATCTGGAAAGAAGCTTTCTGAGAAACTGCTTAGTGTTCTGTTAATTCATCTCACAGAGTTACATGTGTATTTCGTGGATCTCTTTGCTAGCCTTATTTCTGTGGAATCTGAGAACAGATATTTCGGATCCCTTGGAAGACTATAGGGCCAAAGGAAATATCCTCCGATAACAAAGAGAAAGAATCTTTCTGAGAAACTTCTTTGTGTTCTGTGAAATCATCTCACAGAGTTACAGCTTTCCCCTCAAGAAGCCTTTCGATAAGACAGTTCTTGTGGAATTGGCAAAGTGATATTTGGAAGCCCATAGAGGGCTATGGTGAAAAAGGAAATATCCTCCGATGAAATCTGGAAAGAAGCTTTCTGAGAAACTGCTTAGTGTTCTGTTAATTCATCTCACAGAGTTACATCTGTATTTCGTGGATCTCTTTGCTAGCCTTATTTCTGTGGAATCTGAGAACAGATATTTCGCATCCCTTGGAAGACTGTAGGGCCAAAGGAAGTATCCTCCGATAACAGAGAGAAAGAAGCTTTCTGAGAAACTTCTATGTGTTCTGTGAAATCATCTCACAGAGTTACAGCTTTCCCCTCAAGAAGCCTTTCGCCAAGACAGTTCTTCTGGAATTGGCAGAGTGATATTTGGAAGGCCATAGAGGGCTATGGTGAAAAAGGAAATATCCTCAGATGAAATCTGGAAAGAAGCTTTCTGATAAACTGCTTACTGTTCTGTTAATTCATCTCACAGAGTTACATCTGTATTTCGTCGATCTCTTTGCTAGCCTTATTTCTGTGGAATCTGAGAACAGATATTTCGGATCCCTTGGAAGACTATAGGGCCAAAGGAAATATCCTCCGATAACAAAGAGAAAGAAGCTTTCTGAGAAACTTCTTTGTGTTCTTTGAAATCATCTCACAGAGTTACAGCTTTCCCCTCAAGAAGCCTTTCGCCAAGACAGTTCTTGTGGAATTGGCAAAGTGATATTTGGAACCCCTAGAGGGCTATGGTGAAAAAGGAAATATCCTCCGATGAAATCTGGAAAGAAGCTTTCTGAGAAACTGCTTAGTGTTCTGTTAATTCATCTCACAGAGTTACATCTGTATTTCGTCGATCTCTTTGCTAAACTTATTTCTGTGGAATCTGAGAACAGATATTTCGGATCCCTTGGATGACTATAGGGCCAAAGGAAATATCCTCCGATAACAAAGAGAAAGAAGCTTTCTGAGAAACTTCTTTGTGTTCTGTGAAATCATCTCACAGAGTTACAGCTTTCCCCTCAAGAAGCCTTTCGCTAAGACGGTTCTTGTGGAATTGGCAAAGTGATATTTGGAAGCCCATAGAGGGCTATGGTGAAAAAGGAAATAACCTCAGATGAAATCTGGAAAGAAGCTTTCTGAGAAACTGCTTAGTGTTCTGTTAATTCATCTCACAGAGTTACATCTGTATTTCGTGGATCTCTTTGCTAGCCTTATTTCTGTGGAATCTGAGAACAGATATTTCGCATCCCTTGGAAGACTGTAGGGCCAAAGGAAGTATCCTCCGATAACAGAGAGAAAGAAGCTTTCTGAGAAACTTCTATGTGTTCTGTGAAATCATCTCACAGAGTTACAGCTTTCCCCTCAAGAAGCCTTTCGCCAAGACAGTTCTTCTGGAATTGGCAGAGTGATATTTGGAAGGCCATAGAGGGCTATGGTGAAAAAGGAAATATCCTCAGATGAAATCTGGAAAGAAGCTTTCTGAGAAACTGCTTACTGTTCTGTTAATTCATCTCACAGAGTTACATCTGTATTTCGTCGATCTCTTTGCTAGCCTTATTTCTGTGGAATCTGAGAACAGATATTTCGGATCCCTTGGAAGACTATAGGGCCAAAGGAAATATCCTCCGATAACAAAGAGAAAGAAGCTTTCTGAGAAACTTCTTTGTGTTCTTTGAAATCATCTCACAGAGTTACAGCTTTCCCCTCAAGAAGCCTTTCGCCAAGACAGTTCTTGTGGAATTGGCAAAGTGATATTTGGAACCCCTAGAGGGCTATGGTGAAAAAGGAAATATCCTCCGATGAAATCTGGAAAGAAGCTTTCTGAGAAACTGCTTAGTGTTCTGTTAATTCATCTCACAGAGTTACATCTGTATTTCGTCGATCTCTTTGCTAAACTTATTTCTGTGGAATCTGAGAACAGATATTTCGGATCCCTTGGATGACTATAGGGCCAAAGGAAATATCCTCCGATAACAAAGAGAAAGAAGCTTTCTGAGAAACTTCTTTGTGTTCTGTGAAATCATCTCACAGAGTTACAGCTTTCCCCTCAAGAAGCCTTTCGCTAAGACGGTTCTTGTGGAATTGGCAAAGTGATATTTGGAAGCCCATAGAGGGCTATGGTGAAAAAGGAAATAACCTCAGATGAAATCTGGAAAGAAGCTTTCTGAGAAACTACTTAGTGTTCTGTTAATTCATCTCACAGAGTTACATCTGTATTTCGTGGATCTCTTTGCTACCCTTATTTCTGTGGAATCTCAGAACAGATATTTCGGTTCCCTTGGAAGACTATAGGGCCAAAGGAAATACCCTCCGATAACAGAGAGAAAGAAGCTTTCTGAGAAACTTCTATGTGTTCTGTGAAATCATCTCACAGAGTTACAGCTTTCCCCTCAAGAAGCCTTTCGCCAAGACAGTTCTTGTGGAATTGGCTAAGTGATATTTGGAAGGCCATAGAGGGCTATGGTGAAAAAGGAAATATCCTCAGATGAAATCTGGAAAGAAGCTTTCTGAGAAACTGCTTACTGTTCTGTTAATTCATCTCACAGAGTTACATCTGTATTTCGTCGATCTCTTTGCTAGCCTTATTTCTGTGGAATCTGAGAACAGATATTTCGGATCCCTTGGAAGACTATAGGGCCAAAGGAAATATCCTCCGATAACAAAGAGAAAGAAGCTTTCTGAGAAACTTCTTTGTGTTCTGTGAAATCATCTCACAGAGTTACAGCTTTCCCCTAAAGAAGCCTTTCGCTAAGACAGTTTTGTGGAATTGGCAAAGTGATATTTGGAAACCCATAGAGGGCTATGGCGAAAAAGGAAATATCCTCAGATGAAATCTGGAAAGAAGCTTTCTGAGACACTGCTTAGTGTTCTGTTAATTCATCTCACAGAGTTACATCTGTATTTCGTGGATCTCTTTGCTAGCCTTATTTCTGTGGAATCTGAGAACAGATATTTCGGATCCCTTGGAAGACTATAGGGCCAAAGGAAATATCCTCCAATAACAAAGAGAAAGAAGCTTTCTGAGAAACTTCTTTGTGTTCTGTGAAATCATCTCACAGAGTTACAGCTTTCACCTCAAGAAGCCTTTCGCTAAGACAGTTCTTGTGGAATTGGCAAAGTTATATTTGGAAGCCCATAGAGGGCTATGGTGAAAAAGGAAATATCCTCAGATGAAAACTGGAAAGAAGCTTTCTGAGAAACTGCTTAGTCTTCTGTTAATTCATCTTACGCAGTTACATCTGTATTTCGTCGATCTCTTTGCTAGCCTTATTTCTGTGGAATCTGAGAACAGATATTTCGGATCCCTTGGAAGACTATAGGGCCAAAGGAAATATCCTCCGATAACAAAGAGAAAGAAGCTTTCTGAGAAACTTCTTTGTGTTCTTTGAAATCATCTCACAGAGTTACAGCTTTCCCCTCAAGAAGCCTTTCGCTAAGACAATTCTTGTGGACTTGGCAAAGTGATATTTGGAAGCCCCTAGTGGGCTATGGTGAAAAAGGAAATATCCTCAGATGAAATCTGGAAAGAAGATTTCTGAGAAACTTCCTAGAGTTCTGTTAATTCATCTCACAGAGTTACATCTGTATTTCGTGGATCTCTTTGCTAGCCTTATTTCTGTGGAATCTGAGAACAGATATTTCGCATCCCTTGGAAGACTGTAGGGCCAAAGGAAGTATCCTCCGATAACAGAGAGAAAGAAGCTTTCTGAGAAACTTCTATGTGTTCTGTGAAATCATCTCACAGAGTTACAGCTTTCCCCTCAAGAAGCCTTTCGCCAAGACAGTTCTTCTGGAATTGGCAGAGTGATATTTGGAAGGCCATAGAGGGCTATGGTGAAAAAGGAAATATCCTCAGATGAAATCTGGAAAGAAGCTTTCTGAGAAACTGCTTACTGTTCTGTTAATTCATCTCACAGAGTTACATCTGTATTTCGTCGATCTCTTTGCTAGCCTTATTTCTGTGGAATCTGAGAACAGATATTTCGGATCCCTTGGAAGACTATAGGGCCAAAGGAAATATCCTCCGATAACAAAGAGAAAGAAGCTTTCTGAGAAACTTCTTTGTGTTCTTTGAAATCATCTCACAGAGTTACAGCTTTCCCCTCAAGAAGCCTTTCGCCAAGACAGTTCTTGTGGAATTGGCAAAGTGATATTTGGAACCCCTAGAGGGCTATGGTGAAAAAGGAAATATCCTCCGATGAAATCTGGAAAGAAGCTTTCTGAGAAACTGCTTAGTGTTCTGTTAATTCATCTCACAGAGTTACATCTGTATTTCGTCGATCTCTTTGCTAAACTTATTTCTGTGGAATCTGAGAACAGATATTTCGGATCCCTTGGATGACTATAGGGCCAAAGGAAATATCCTCCGATAACAAAGAGAAAGAAGCTTTCTGAGAAACTTCTTTGTGTTCTGTGAAATCATCTCACAGAGTTACAGCTTTCCCCTCAAGAAGCCTTTCGCTAAGACGGTTCTTGTGGAATTGGCAAAGTGATATTTGGAAGCCCATAGAGGGCTATGGTGAAAAAGGAAATAACCTCAGATGAAATCTGGAAAGAAGCTTTCTGAGAAACTACTTAGTGTTCTGTTAATTCATCTCACAGAGTTACATCTGTATTTCGTGGATCTCTTTGCTACCCTTATTTCTGTGGAATCTCAGAACAGATATTTCGGATCCCTTGGAAGACTATAGGGCCAAAGGAAATACCCTCCGATAACAGAGAGAAAGAAGCTTTCTGAGAAACTTCTATGTGTTCTGTGAAATCATCTCACAGAGTTACAGCTTTCCCCTCAAGAAGCCTTTCGCCAAGACAGTTCTTGTGGAATTGGCAGAGTGATATTTGGAAGGCCATAGAGGGCTATGGTGAAAAAGGAAATATCCTCAGATGAAATCTGGAAAGAAGCTTTCTGAGAAACTGCTTACTGTTCTGTTAATTCATCTCACAGAGTTACATCTGTATTTCGTCGATCTCTTTGCTAGCCTTATTTCTGTGGAATCTGAGAACAGATATTTCGGATCCCTTGGAAGACTATAGGGCCAAAGGAAATATCCTCCGATAACAAAGAGAAAGAAGCTTTCTGAGAAACTTCTTTGTGTACTTTGAAATCATCTCACAGAGTTACAGCTTTCCCCTCAAGAAGCCTTTCGCTAAGACAATTCTTGTGGACTTGGCAAAGTGATATTTGGAAGCCCCTAGTGGGCTATGGTGAAAAAGGAAATATCCTCAGATGAAATCTGGAAAGAAGATTTCTGAGAAACTGCCTAGAGTTCTGTTAATTCATCTCACAGAGTTACATCTGTATTTCGTGGATCTCTTTGCTAGCCTTATTTCTGTGGAATCTGAGAACAGATATTTCGGATCCCTTGGAAAACTATAGGGCCAAAGGAAATATCCTCTGATAACAAAGAGAAAGAAGCTTTCTGAGAAACTTCTTTGTGTTCTTTGAAATCATCTCACAGAGTTACAGCTTTCCCCTTAAGAAGCCTTTCGATAAGACAGTTCTTGTGGAATTGGCAAAGTGATATTTGGAAGCCCATAGAGGGCTATGGTGAAAAAGGAAATATCCTCCGATGAAATCTGGAAAGAAGCTTTCTGAGAAACTGCTTAGTGTTCTGTTAATTCATCTCACAGAGTTACATCTGTATTTCGTGGATCTCTTTGCTAGACTTATTTCTGTGGAATCTGAGAACAGATATTTCGGATCCCTTGGAAGACTATAGGACCAAAGGAAATATCCTCCGATAACAAAGAGAAAGAAGCTTTCTGAGAAACTTCTTTGTGTTCTGTGAAATCATCTCACAGAGTTGCAGCTTTCCCCTCAAGAAGCCTTTCGCTAAGACAGTTCTTGTGGAATTGGCAAAGTGATATTTGGAAGCCCATAGAGGGCTATGGTGAAAAAGGAAATATCCTCAGATGAAATCTGGAAAGAAGCTTTCTGAGAAACTACTTAGTGTTCTGTTAATTCATCTCACAGAGTTACATCTGTATTTCGTGGATCTCTTTGCTAGCCTTATTTCTGTGGAATCTCAGAACAGATATTTCGGATCCCTTGGAAGACTATAGGGCCAAAGGAAATATCCTCCGATAACAAAGAGAAAGAAGCTTTCTGAGAAACTTCTTTGTGTTCTTTGAAATCATCTCACAGAGTTACAGCTTTCCCCTTAAGAAGCCTTTCGCTAAGACAGTTCTTGTGGAATTGGCAAAGTGATATTTGGAAGCCCATCGAGTGCTATGGTGAAAAAGGAAATATCCTCCGATGAAATCTGGAAAGAAGCTTTCTGAGAAACTGCTTAGTGTTCTGTTAATTCATCTCACAGAGTTACATCTGTATTTCGTGGATCTCTTTGCTAGCCTTATTTCTGTGGAATCTGAGAACAGATATTTCGGATCCCTTGGAAGACTATAGGGCCAAAGGAAATATCCACCGATAACAAAGAGAAAGAAGCTTTCTGAGAAACTTCTTTGTGTTCTTTGAAATCATCTCACAGAGTTACAGCTTTCCCCACAGGAAGCCTTTCACCAAGACAGTTCTTGTGGAATTGGCAAAGTGATATTTGGAAGCCCATAGAGGGCTATGGTGAAAAAGGAAATATCCTCAGATGAAATCTGGAAAGAAGCTTTCTGAGAAACTGCTTAGTGTTCTGTTAATTCATCTCACAGAGTTACATCTGTATTTCGTGGATCTCCTTGCTAGCTTTATTTCTGTGGAATCTGAGAACAGATATTTCGGATCCCTTGGAAGACTATAGGGCCAAAGGAAATATCCTCCGATAACAAAGAGAAAGAAGCTTTCTGAGAAACTTCTTTGTGTTCTGTGAAATCATCTCACAGAGTTACAGCTTTCCCCTCAAGAAGCCTTTCGCCAAGACAGTTCTTGTGGAATTGGCTAAGTGATATATGGAACCCCTAGAGGGCTATGGTGAAAAAGGAAATATCCTCCGATGAAATCTGGAAAGAAGCTTTCTGAGAAACTGCTTAGTGTTCTGTTAATTCATCTCACAGAGTTACATCTGTATTTCGTCGATCTCTTTCCTAAACTTATTTCTGTGGAATCTGAGAACAGATATTTCGCATCCCTTGGAAGACTGTAGGGCCAAAGGAAATATCCTCCGATAACAGAGAGAAAGAAGCTTTCTGAGAAACTTCTATGTGTTCTGTGAAATCATCTCACAGAGTTACAGCTTTCCCCTCAAGAAGCCTTTCGCCAAGACAGTTCTTCTGGAATTGGCAGAGTGATATTTGGAAGGCCATAGAGGGCTATGGTGAAAAAGGAAATATCCTCAGATGAAATCTGGAAAGAAGCTTTCTGAGAAACTGCTTACTGTTCTGTTAATTCATCTCACAGAGTTACATCTGTATTTCGTCGATCTCTTTGCTAGCCTTATTTCTGTGGAATCTGAGAACAGATATTTCGGATCCCTTGGAAGACTATAGGGCCAAAGGAAATATCCTCCGATAACAAAGAGAAAGAAGCTTTCTGAGAAACTTCTTTGTGTTCTGTGAAATCATCTCACAGAGTTACAGCTTTCCCCTCAAGAAGCCTTTCGCTAAGACAGTTCTTGTGGAATTGGCAAAGTGATATTTGGAAGCCCATAGAGGGCTCTGGTGAAAAAGGAAATATCCTCAGATGAAATCTGGAAAGAAGCTTTCTGAGACACTGCTTAGTGTTCTGTTAATTCATCTCACAGAGTTACATCTGTATTTCGTGGATCTCTTTGCTAGCCTTATTTCTGTGGAATCTGAGAACAGATATTTCGGATCCCTTGGAAGACTATAGGGCCAAAGTAAATATCCTCTGATAACAAAGAGAAAGAAGCTTTCTGAGAAACTTCTTTGTGTTCTTTGAAATCATCTCACAGAGTTACAGCTTTCCCCTCAAGAAGCCTTTCGATAAGACAGTTCTTGTGGAATTGGCAAAGTGATATTTGGAAGCCCATAGAGGGCTATGGTGAAAAAGGAAGTATCCTCCGATGAAATCTGGAAAGAAGGTTTCTGAGAAACTGCTTAGTGTTCTGTTAATTCATCTCACAGAGTTACATCTGTATTTCGTGGATCTCTTTGCTAGCCTTATTTCTGTGGAATCTGAGAACAGATATTTCGGATCCCTTGGAAGACTATAGGGCCAAAGGAAATATCCTCCGATAACAAAGAGAAAGAAGCTTTCTGAGAAACTTCTTTGTGTTCTGTGAAATCATCTCACAGAGTTACAGCTTTCCCCTCAAGAAGCCTTTCGCTAAGACAGTTCTTGTGGAATTGGCAAAGTGATATTTGGAAGCCCATAGAGGGCTATGGTGAAAAAGGAAATATCCTCCGATGAAATCTGGAAAGAAGCTTTCTGAGAAACTACTTAGTGTTCTGTTAATTCATCTCACAGAGTTACATCTGTATTTCGTGGATCTCTTTGCTACCCTTATTTCTGTGGAATCTCAGAACAGATAATTCGGATCCCTTGGAAGACTATAGGGCCAAAGGAAATACCCTCGATAACAAAGAGAAAGAAGCTTTCTGAGAAACTTCTTTGTGTTCTTTGAAATCATCTCACAGAGTTACAGCTTTCCCCTCAAGAATCCTTTCGCTAAGACAGTTCTTGTGGAATTGGCAAAGTGATATTTGGAAGCCCATAGAGCGCTATGGTGAAAAAGGAAATATCCTCAGATGAAATCTGGAAAGAAGCTTTCTGAGAAACTGCTTAGTGTTCTGTTAATTCATCTCACAGAGTTACATCTGTATTTCGTCGATCTCTTTGCTAAACTTATTTCTGTGGAATCTGAGAACAGATATTTCGCATTCCTTGGAAGACTGTAGGGCCAAAGGAAATATCCTCCGATAACAGAGAGAAAGAAGCTTTCTGAGAAACTTCTATGTGTTCTGTGAAATCATCTCACAGAGTTACAGCTTTCCCCTCAAGAAGCCTTTCGCCAAGACAGTTCTTCTGCAATTGGCAGAGTGATATTTGGAAGCCCATAGAGGGCTATGGTGAAAAAGGAAATATCCTCAGATGAAATCTGGAAAGAAGCTTTCTGAGAAACTGCTTACTGTTCTGTTAATTCATCTCACAGAGTTACATCTGTATTTCGTGGATCTCTTTGCCAGCCTTATTTCTGTGGAATCTGAGAACAGATATTTCGGATCCCTTGGAAGACTATGGGGCCAAAGGAAATATCCTCCGATAACAAAGAGAAAGAGGCTGTCTGAGAAACTTCTTTGTGTTCTGTGAAACCATCTCAGAGAGTTACAGCTTTCCCCTAAAGAAGCCTTTCGCTAAGACAGTTTTGTGGAATTGGCAAAGTGATATTTGGAAACCCATAGAGGGCTATGGTGAAAAAGGAAATATCCTCAGATGAAATCTGGAAAGAAGCTTTCTGAGACACTGCTTAGTGTTCTGTTAATTCATCTCACAGAGTTACATCTGTATTTCGTGGATCTCTTTGCTAGCCTTATTTCTGTGGAATCTGAGAACAGATATTTCGGATCCCTTGGAAGAGTATAGGGCCAAAGGAAATATCCTCCAATAACAAAGAGAAAGAAGCTTTCTGAGAAACTTCTTTGTGTTCTGTGAAATCATCTCACAGAGTTACAGCTTTCACCTCAAGAAGCCTTTCGCTAAGACAGTTCTTGTGGAATTGGCAAAGTGATATTTGGAAGCCCATAGAGGGCTATGGTGAAAAAGGAAATATCCTCGGATGAAAACTGGAAAGAAGCTTTCTGAGAAACTGCTTAGTCTTCTGTTAATTCATCTTACGCAGTTACATCTGTATTTCGTCGATCTCTTTGCTAGCCTTATTTCTGTGGAATCTGAGAACAGATATTTCGGATCCCTTGGAAGACTATAGGGCCAAAGGAAATATCCTCCGATAACAAAGAGAAAGAAGCTTTCTGAGAAACTTCTTTGTGTTCTTTGAAATCATCTAACAGAGTTACAGCTTTCCCCTCAAGAAGCCTTTCGCTAAGACAGTTCTTGTGGACTTGGCAAAGTGATATTTGGAAGCCCCTAGTGGGCTATGGTGAAAAAGGAAATATCCTCAGATGAAATCTGGAAAGAAGATTTCTGAGAAACTGCCTAGAGTTCTGTTAATTCATCTCACAGAGTTACATCTGTATTTCGTGGATCTCTTTGCTAGCCTTATTTCTGTGGAATCTGAGAACAGATATTTCGGATCCCTTGGAAAACTATAGGGCCAAAGGAAATATCCTCTGATAACAAAGAGAAAGAAGCTTTCTGAGAAACTTCTTTGTGTTCTCTGAAATCATCTCACAGAGTTACAGCTTTCCCCATAAGAAGCCTTTCGATAAGACAGTTCTTGTGGAATTGGCAAAGTGATATTTGGAAGCCCATAGAGGGCTATGGTGAAAAAGGAAATATCCTCCGATGAAATCTGGAAAGAAGCTTTCTGAGAAACTGGTTAGTGTTCTGTTAATTCATCTCACAGAGTTACATCTGTATTTCGTGGATCTCTTTGCTAGCCTTATTTCTGTGGAATCTGAGAACAGATATTTCGGATCCCTTGGAAAACTATAGGGCCAAAGGAAATATCCTCCGATAACAAGGAGAAAGAAGCTTTCTGAGAAACTTCTTTGTGTTCTGTGAAATCATCTCACAGAGTTACAGCTTTCCACTCAAGAAGCCTTTCGCTAAGACAGTTCTTGTGGAATTGGCAAAGTGATATTTGGAAGCCCGTAGAGGGCTATGGTGAAAAAGGAAATATCCTCAGATGAAATCTGGAAAGAAGCTTTCTGAGAAACAACTTAGTGTTATGTTAATTCATCTCACAGAGTTACATCTGTATTTCGTGGATCTCTTTGCTACCCTTATTTCTGTGGAATCTCAGAACAGATATTTCGGATCCCTTGGAAGACTATAGGGCCAAAGGAAATATCCTCCGATAACAAAGAGAAAGAAGCTTTCTGAGAAACTTCTTTGTGTTCTTTGAAATCATCTCACAGAGTTACAGCTTTCCCCTCAAGAAGCCTTTCGCTAAGACAGTTCTTGTGGAATTGGCAAAGTGATATTTGGAAGCCCATAGAGCGCTATGGTGAAAAAGGAAATATCCTCCGATGAAATCTGGAAAGAAGCTTTCTGAGAAACTGCTTAGTGTAATGTTAATTCATCTCACAGAGTTACATCTGTATTTCGTGGTTCTCTTTGCTAGCCTTATTTCTGTGGAATGTGAGAACAGATATTTCGGATCCCTTGGAAGACTATAGAGCCAAAGGAAATATCCTCCGATAAAAAAGAGAAAGAAGCTTTCTGAGAAACCTCTTTGTGTTCTGTGAAATCATCTCACAGAGTTACAGCTTTCCCCTCAAGAAGCCTTTCGATAAGACATTTCTTGTGGAATTGGCAAAGTGATATTTGGAAGCCCATAGAGGGCTATGGTGAAAAAGGAAATATCCTCAGATGAAATCTGGAAAGAAGCTTTCTGAGAAACTGCTTAGTGTTCTGTTAATTCATCTCACAGAGGTACATCTGTATTTCGTCGATCTCTTTGCTAGCCTTATTTCTGTGGAATCTGAGAACAGAGATTTCGGATCCCTTGGAAGACTATAGGGCCAAAGGAAATATCCTCCGATAACAAAGAGAAAGAAGCTTTCTGAGAAACTTCTTTGTGTTCTTTGAAATCATCTCACAGAGTTACAGCTTTCCCCTCAATAAGCCTTTCGCCAAGACAGTTCTTGTGGAATTGGCTAAGTGATATTTGGAACACCTAGAGGGCTATGGTGAAAAAGGAAATATCCTCCGATGAAATCTGGAAAGAAGCTTTCTGAGAAACTGCTTAGTGTTCTGTTAATTCATCTCACAGAGTTACATCTGTATTTCGTCGATCTCTTTGCTAAACTTATTTCTGTGGAATCTGAGAACAGATATTTCGGATCCCTTGGAAGACTATAGGGCCAAAGGAAATATCCTCCGATAACAAGTAGAAAGAAGCTTTCTGAGAAACTTCTATGTGTTCTGTGAAAATATCTCACAGAGTTACAGCTTTCCCCTCAAGAAGCCTTTCGCAAAACAGTTCTGAAATTGGCAGAGTGATATTTCGAAGGCCATAGAGGGCTATGGTGAAAAAGGAAATATCCTCAGATGAAATCTGGAAAGAAGCTTTCTGAGAAACTCCTTACTGTTCTGTTAATTCATCTCACAGAGTTACATCTGTATTTCGTCGATCTCTTTGCTAGCCTTATTTCTGTGGAATCTGAGAACAGATATTTCGGATCCCTTGGAAGACTATAGGGCCAAAGGAAATATCCTCCGATAACAAAGAGAAAGAAGCTTTCTGAGAAACTTCTTTGTGTTCTGTGAAATCATCTCACAGAGTTACAGCTTTCACCTCAAGAAACCTTTCGCTAAGACAGTTCTTGTGGAATTGGCAAAGTTATATTAGGAAGCCCCTAGAGGTCTATGGTTAAAAAGGAAATATCCTCGGATGAAATCTGGAAAGAAGCTTTCTGAGAAACTTCTTAGTCTTCTGTTAATTCATCTCACGCAGTTACATCTGTATTTCGTGGATCTCTTTGATAGCCTTATTTCTGTGGAATCTGAGAACAGATATTTCGGATCCCTTGGAAGACTATAGGGCCAAAGGAAATATCCTCCGATAACAAAGAGAAAGAAGCTTTCTGAGAAACTTCTTTGTGTTCTTTGAAATCATCTCACAGAGTTACAGCTTTCCCCTCAAGAAGCCTTTCGCTAAGACAGCTCTTGTGGACTTGGCAAAGTGATATTTGGAAGCCCCTAGTGGGCTATGGTGAAAAAGGAAATATCCTCAGATGAAATCTGGAAAGAAGCTTTCTGAGAAACTGCCTAGAGTTCTGTTAATTCATCTCACAGAGTTACATCTGTATTTCGTGGATCTCTTTGCTAGCCTTATTTCTGTGGAATCTGAGAACAGATATTTCGGATCCCTTGGAAGACTATAGGGCCAAAGGAAATATCCTCTGATAACAAAGAGAAAGAAGCTTTCTGAGAAACTGCTTTGTGTTCTCTGAAATCATCTCACAGAGTTACAGCTTTCCCCTCAAGAAGCCTTTCGATAAGACAGTTCTTGTGGAATTGGCAAAGTGATATTTGGAAGCCCATAGAGGGCTATGGTTAAAAAGGAAATATTCTCAGATGAAATCTGGAAAGAAGCTTTCTGAGAAACTGCTTACTGTTCTGTTAATTCATCTCACAGAGTTACATCTGTATTTCGTCGATCTCTTTGCTAGCCTTATTTCTGTGGAATCTGAGAACAGATATTTCGGATCCCTTGGAAGACTATAGGGCCAAAGGAAATATCCTCCGACAACAAAGAGAAAGAAGGTTTCTGAGAAACTTCTTTGTGTTCTGTGAAATCATCTCACAGAGTTACAGCTTTCCCCTCAAGAAGCCTTTCGCTAAGACAGTTCTTGTGGAATTGGCAAAGTAATATTTGGAAGCCCCTAGAGGGCTATGGTGAAAAAGGAAATATCCTCCGATGAAATCTGGAAAGAAGCTTTCTGAGACACTGCTTAGTGTTCTGTTAATTCATCTAACCCAGTTACATCTGTATTTCGTGGATCTCTTTGCTAGCCTTATTTCTGTGGAATCTGAGAACAGATATTTCGGATTCCTTGGAAGACTACAGGGCCAAAGGAAATATCCTCCGATAACAAAGAGAAAGAAGCTTTCTGAGAAACTTCTTTGTGTTCTGTGAAATCATCTCACAGAGTTACAGCTTTCACCTCAAGAAACCTTTCGCTAAGACAGTTCTTGTGAAATTGGCAAAGTTATATTTGGAAGCCCATAGAGGGCTATGGTTAAAAAGGAAATATCCTCGGATGAAATCTGGAAAGAAGCTTTCTGAGAAACTGCTTAGTCTTCTGTTAACTCATCTCACGCAGTTACATCTGTATTTCGTCGATCTCTTTGCTAGCCTTATTTCTGTGGAATCTGAGAACAGGTATTTCGGATCCCTTGGAAGAGTATAGGGCCAAAGGAAATATCCTCCGATAACAAAGAGAAAGAAGCTTTCTGAGAAACTTCTTTGTGTTCTTTGAAATCATCTCACAGAGTTACAGCTTTCCCCTCAAGAAGCCTTTCGCTAAGACAGTTCTTGTGGACTTGGCAAAGTGATATTTGGAAGCCCCTAGTGGGCTATGGTGAAAAAGGAAATATCCTCAGATGAAATCTGGAAAGAAGCTTTCTGAGAAACTGCCTAGAGTTCTGTTAATTCATCTCACAGAGTTACATCTGTATTTCGTGGATCTCTTTGCTAGCCTTATTTCTGTGGAATCTGAGAACAGATATTTCGGATCCCTTGGAAGACTATAGGGCCAAAGGAAATATCCTCTGATAACAAAGAGAAAGAAGCTTTCTGAGAAACTTCTTTGTGTTCTTTGAAATCATCTCACAGAGTTACAGCTTTCCCCTCAAGAAGACTTTCGATAAGACAGTTCTTGTGGAATTGGCAAAGTGATATTTGGAAGCCCATAGAGGGCTATGGTGAAAAAGGGAATATCCTCCGATGAAATCTGGAAAGAAGCTTTCTGAGAAACTGCTTAGTGTTCTGTTAATTCATCTCACAGAGTTACATCTGTATTGCGTGGATCTCTTTGCTAGCCTTATTTCTGTGGAATCTCAGAACAGATATTTCGGATCCCTTGGAAGACTATAGGGCCAAAGGAAATATCCTCCGATAACAAAGAGAAAGAAGCTTTCTGAGAAACTTCTTTGTGGTCTGTGAAATCATCTCAAAGAGTTACAGCTTTCCCCTCAAGAAGCCTTTCGCTAAGACGGTTCTTGTGGAATTGGCAAAGTGATATTTGGAACCCCTAGAGGGCTATGGTGAAAAAGGAAATATCCTCAGATGAAATCTGGAAAGAAGCTTTCTGAGAAACTGCTTAGTGTTCTGTTAATTCATCTCACAGAGTTACATCTGTATTTCGTCGATCTCTTTGCTAGCCTTATTTCTGTGGAATATCAGAACAGATATTTCGCATCCCTTGGAAGACTACAGGGCCAAAGGAAATATCCTCCGATAACAGAGAGAAAGAAGCTTTCTGAGAAACTTCTTTGTGTTCTGTGAAATCATCTCACAGAGTTACAGCTTTCCCCTCAAGAATCCTTTCGCCAAGACAGTTCTTCTGGAATTGGCAGAGTGATATTTGATAGCCCTTAGAGGGCTATGGTGAAAAAGGAAATATCCTCAGATGAAATCTGGAAAGAAGCTTTCTGAGAAACTGCTTACTGTTCTGTTAATTCAACTCACTGAGTTACATCTGTATTTCGTCGATCTCTTTGCTAGCCTTATTTCTGTGGAATCTGAGAACAGATATTTCGGATCCCTTGGAAGACTATAGGGCCAAAGGAAATATCCTCCGATAACAAAGAGAAAGAAGCTTTCTGAGAAACTTCTTTGTGTTCTGTGAAATCATCTCACAGAGTTACAGCTTTCCCCTCAAGAAGCCTTTCGCCAAGACAGTTCTTGTGGAATTGGCTAAGTGATATTTGGAACCCCTAGAGGGCTATGGTGAAAAAGGAAATATCCTCCGATGAAATCTGGAAAGAAGCTTTCTGAGAAACTGCTTAGTGTTCTGTTAATTCATCTCACAGAGTTACATCTGTATTTCGTGGATCTCTTTGCTAGCCTTATTTCTGTGGAATCTGAGAACAGATATTTCGGATCCCTTGGAAGACTATAGGGCCAAAGGAAATATCCTCCGATAACAAAGAGAAAGAAGCTTTCTGAGAAACTTCTTTGTGTTCTGTGAAATCATCTCACAGAGTTACAGCTTTCCCCTCAAGAAGCCTTTCGATAAGACAGTTCTTGTGGAATTGGCAAAGTGATATTTGGAAGCCCATAGAGGGCTATGGTGAAAAAGGAAATATCCTCCGATGAAATCTGGAAAGAAGCTTTCTGAGAAACTGCTTAGTGTTCTGTTAATTCATCTCACAGAGTTACATCTGTATTTCGTGGATCTCTTTGCTAGCCTTATTTCTGTGGAATGTGAGAACAGATATTTCGGATCCCTTGGAAGACTATAGGGCCAAAGGAAATATCCTCCGATAACAAAGAGAAAGAAGCTTTCTGGGAAACTTCTTTGTGTTCTGTGAAATCATCTCACAGAATTACAGCTTTCCCCTCAAGAAGCCTTTCGCTAAGACAGTTCTTGTGGAATTGGCAAAGTGATATTTGGAAGCCCATAGAGGGCTATGGTGAAAAAGGAAATATCCTCAGATGAAATCTGGAAAGAAGCTTTCTGAGAAACTACTTAGTGTTCTGTTAATTCATCTCACAGAGTTACATCTGTATTTCGTGGATCTCTTTGCTAGCCTTATTTCTGTGGAATCTCAGAACAGATATTTCGGATCCCTTGGAAGACTATAGGGCCAAAGGAAATATCCTCCGATAACAAAGAGAAAGAAGCTTTCTGAGAAACTTCTTTGTGTTCTTTGAAACCATCTTACAGAGTTACAGCTTTCCCCTCAAGAAGCCTTTCGCTAAGACAGTTCTTGTGGAATTGGCAAAGTGATATTTGGAAGCCCATAGAGGGCTATGGTGAAAAAGGAAATATCCTCCGATGAAATCTGGAAAGAAGCTTTCTGAGAAACTGCTTAGTGTTCTGTTAATTCATCTCACAGAGTTACATCTGTATTTCGTCGATCTCTTTGCTAGCCTTATTTCTGTGGAATCTGAGAACAGATATTTCGGATCCCTTGGAAGACTATAGGGCCAAAGGAAATATCCTCCGATAACAAAGAGAAAGAAGCTTTCTGAGAAACTTCTTTGTGTTCTGTGAAATCATCTCACAGAGTTACAGCTTTCCCCTCAAGAAGCCTTTCGCCAAGACAGTTCTTGTGGAATTGGCTAAGTGATATTTGGAACCCCTAGAGGGCTATGGTGAAAAAGGAAATATCCTCCGATGAAATCTGGAAAGAAGCTTTCTGAGAAACTGCTTAGTGTTCTGTTAATTCATCTCACAGAGTTACATCTGTATTTCGTGGATCTCTTTGCTAGCCTTATTTCTGTGGAATCTGAGAACAGATATTTCGGATCCCTTGGAAGACTATAGGGCCAAAGGAAATATCCTCCGATAACAAAGAGAAAGAAGCTTTCTGAGAAACCTCTTTGTGTTCTGTGAAATCATCTCACAGAGTTACAGCTTTCCCCACAGGAAGACTTTCGCCAAGACAGTTCTTCTGGAATTGGCAGAGTGATATTTGGAAGGCCATAGAGGGCTATGGTGAAAAAGGAAATATCCTAAGATGAAATCTGGAAAGAAGTTTCTGAGAAACTGCTTTGTGTTCTGTTAATTCATCTCACAGAGTTACATCTGTATTTCGTGGATCTCTTTGCTAGCCTTATTTCTGTGGAATCTGAGAACAGATATTTCGGATCCCTTGGAAGACTATAGGGCCAAAGGAAATATCCTCCGATAACAGAGAGAAAGAAGCTTTCTGAGAAACTTCTTTGTGTTCTGTGAAATCATCTCACAGAGTTACAGCTTTCCCTTCAAGAAGCCTTTCGCCAAGACAGTTCTTCTGGAATTGGCTGAGTGATATTTGGAAGCCCATAGAGGGCTATGGTGAAATAGGAAATATCCTCAGATGAAATCTGGAAAGAAGCTTTCTGAGACACTGCTTAGTGTTCTGTTAATTCATCTCACAGAGTTACATCTGTATTTCATCGATCTCTTTGCTAGCCTTATTTCTGTGGAATCTGAGAACAGATATTTCGGATCCCTTGGAAGACTATAGGGCCAAAGGAAATATCCTCCGATAACAAAGAGAAAGAAGCTTTCTGAGAAACTTCTTTGTGTTCTTTGAAATCATCTCACAGAGTTACAGCTTTCCCCTCAAGAAGCCTTTCGCTAAGACAGTTCTTGTGGAATTGGCAAAGTTATATTTGGAAGCCCATCGAGGCCTATGGTGAAAAAGGAAATATCCTCCGATGAAATCTGGAAAGAAGCTTTCTGAGAAACTGCTTAGTGTTCTGTTAATTCATCTCACAGAGTTACATCTGTATTTCGTCGATCTGTTTGCTAGCCTTATTTCTGTCGAATCTGAGAACAGATATTTCGGATCCCTTGGAAGACTATAGGGCCAAAGGAAATATCCTCCGATAACAAAGAGAAAGAAGCTTTCTGAGAAACTTCTTTGTGTTCTTTGAAAACATCTCACAGAGTTACAGCTTTCCCCTCAAGAAGCCTTTCGCTAAGACAGTTCTTGTGGAATTGGCAAAGTGATATTTGGAAGCCCATACAGGGCTATGGTGAAAAAGGAAGTATCCTCGGATGAAATCTGGAAAGAAGCTTTCTGAGAAACTGCTTAGTGTTCTGTTAATTCATCTCACAGAGTTACATCTGTATTTCGTCGATCTCTTTGCTAGCCTTATTTCTGTGGAATCTGAGAACAGATATTTCGGATCCCTTGGAAGACTATAGGGTCAAAGGAAATATCCTCCGATAACAAAGAGAAAGAAGCTTTCTGAGAAACTTCTTTGTGTTCTTTGAAATCATCTCATAGAGTTACAGCTTTCCCCTCAAGAAGCCTTTCGCCAAGACAGTTCTTGTGGAATTGGCTATGTGATATTTGGAACCCCTAGAGGGCTATGGTGAAAAAGGAAATATCCTCAGATGAAATCTGGAAAGAAGCTTTCTGAGAAACTGCTTAGTGTTCTGTTAATTCATCTCACAGAGTTACATCTGTATTTCGTCGATCTCTTTGCTAGCCTTATTTGTGTGGAATATCAGAACAGATATTTCGCATCCCTTGGAAGACTATAGGGCCAAAGGAAATATCCTCCGATAACAGAGAGAAAGAAGCTTTCTGAGAAACT
Organism: Macaca nemestrina; assembly: GCF_043159975.1. Taxonomy (NCBI): domain Eukaryota; kingdom Metazoa; phylum Chordata; class Mammalia; order Primates; family Cercopithecidae; genus Macaca; species Macaca nemestrina. The sequence goes on from NC_092126.1 coordinate 70,416,881, forward strand.
TCTTTGTGTTCTGTGAAATCATCTCACAGAGTTACAGCTTTCCCCTCAAGAAGCCTTCGCCAAGACAGTTCTTCTGGAATTGGCAGAGTGATATTTGGTAGCCCTTAGAGGGCTATGGTGAAAAAGGAAATATCCTCAGATGAAATCTGGAAAGAAGCTTTCTGAGAAACTGCTTACTGTTCTGTTAATTCATCTCACAGAGTTACATCTGTATTTCGTCGATCTCTTTGCTAGCCTTATTTCTGTGGAATCTGAGAACAGATATTTCGGATCCCTTGGAAGACTATAGGGCCAAAGGAAATATCCTCCGATAACAGAGAGAAAGAAGCTTTCTGAGAAATTTCTTTGTGTTCTGTGAAATCATCTCACAGAGTTACAGCTTTCCCCTCAAGAAGCCTTTCGCTAAGACAGTTCTTGTGGAATTGGCAAAGTGATATTTGGAAGCCCTTAGAGGGCTATGGTGAAAAAGGAAATATTCTCCGATGAAATCTGGAAAGAAGCTTCAAGAGAAACTGCTTAGTGTTCTGTTAATTCATCTCATAGAGTTACATCTGTATTTCGAGGATCTCTTTGCTAGCCTTATTTCTGTGGAATCTGACAACAGATATTTCGGATCCCTTGGAAGACTATAGGGCCAAAGGAAATATCCTCCGATAACAGAGAGAAAGAAGCTTTCTGAGAAACTTCTTTGTGTTCTGTGAAATCATCTCACAGAGTTACAGCTTTCCCTTCAAGAAGCCTTTCGCCAAGACAGTTCTTCTGGAATTGGCAGAGTGATATTTGGAAGCCCATAGAGGGCTACGGAGAAAAAGGAAATATCCTCGGATGAAATCTGGAAAGAAGCTTTCTGAGAAACTGCTTAGTCTTCTGTTAATTCATCGCACGCAGTTACATCTGTATTTCGTCGATCTCTTTGCTAGCCTTATTTCTGTGGAATCTGAGAACAGATATTTCGGATCCCTTGGAAGACTATAGGGCCAAAGGAAATATCCTCCGATAACAAAGAGAAAGAAGCTTTCTGAGAAACTTCTTTGTGTTCTTTGGAATCATCTCACAGAGTTACAGCTTTCCCCTCAAGAAGCCTTTCGCCAAGACAGTTCTTCTGCAATTGGCAGAGTGATATTTGGTAGCCCTTACAGGGCTATGGTGAAAAAGGAAATATCCTCAGATGAAATCTGGAAAGAAGCTTTCTGAGAAACTGCTTACTGTTCTGTTAATTCATCTCACAGTGTTACATCTGTATTTTGTCGATCTCTTTGCTAGCCTTATTTCTGTGGAATCTGAGAACAGATATTTCGGATCCCTTGGAAGACGATAGGGCCAAAGGAAATATCCTCCGATAACAAAGAGAAAGAAGCATTCTGAGAAACTTCTTTGTGTTCTGTGAAATCATCTCACAGAGTTACAGCTTTCCCCTCAAGAAGCCTTTCGCCAAGAGAGTTCTTGTGGAATTGGCAAAGTGATAATTGGAAGCCCATAGAGGGCTATGGTGAAAAAGAAAATATCCTCAGATGAAATTTGGAAAGAAGCTTTCTGAGAAACTGCTTAGTGTTCTGTTAATTCATCTCACAGAGTTACATCTGTATTTCATTGATCTCTTTGCTAGCCTTATTTCTGTGGAATCTGAGAACAGATATTTCGGATCCCTTGGAAGACTATAGGCGCAAAGGAAATATCCTCCGATAACAGAGAGAAAGAAGCTTTCTGAGAAACTTCTTTGTGTTCTGTGAAATCATCTCACAGAGTTACAGCTTTCCCTTCAAGAAGCCTTTCGCCAAGACAGTTCTTCTGGAATTGGCAGAGTGATATTTGGAAGTCCATAGAGGGCTATGGTGAAAAAGGAAATATCCTCAGATGAAATCTGGAAAGAAGCTTTTTGAGACACTGCTTAGTGTTCTGTTAATTCATCTCACAGAGTTACATCTGTATTTCGTGGATATCTTTGCTAGCCTTATTTCTGTGGAATCTGAGAACAGATATTTCGGAACCCTTGGAAGACTATAGGGCCATAGGAAATATCCTCCGATAACAAAGAGAAAGAAGCTTTCTGAGAAACTTCTTTGTGTTCTGTGAAATCATCTCACAGAGTTACAGCTTTCCCCTCAAGAAGGCTTTCGCTAAGACAGTTCTTGTGGAATTGGCAAAGTTATATTTGGAAGCCCATAGAGGGCTATGGTGAAAAAGGAAATATCCTCGGATGAAATCTGGAAAGAAGCTTTCTGAGAAACTGCTTAGTCTTCTGTTAATTCATCTCACACAGTTACATCTGTATTTCATCGATCTCTTTGCTAGCCTTATTTCTGTGGAATCTCAGAACAGATATTTCGGATCCCTTGGAAGCCTATAGGGCCAAAGGAAATAACCTCCGATAACAAAGAGAAAGAAACTTTCTGAGAAACTTCTTTGTGTTCTTTGAAATCATCTCACTGAGTTACAGCTTTCCCCTCAAGAAGCCTTTCGATAAGACAGTTCTTGTGGAATTGGCAAAGTGATATTTGGAAGCCCATAGAGGGCTATGGTGAAAAAGGAAATATCCTCAGATGAAATCTGGAAAGAAGCTTTCTGAGAAACTGCTTACTGTTCTGTTAATTCATCTCAGAGAGTTATATGTGTATTTCGTCGATCTCTTTGCTAGCCTTATTTCTGTGGAATCTGAGAACAGATATTTCGGATCCCTTGGAAGACGATAGGGCCAAAGGAAATATCCTCCGATAACAAAGAGAAAGAAGCTTTCTGAGAAACTTCTTTGTGTTCTGTGAAATCATCTCACAGAGTTACAGCTTTCCCCTCAAGAAGCCTTTCGCCGAGAGAGTTCTTGTGGAATTGGCAAAGTGATATTTGGAAGCCCATAGAGGGCTATCGTGAAAAAGGAAATATCCTCCGATGAAATCTGGAAAGAAGCTTTCTGAGAAACTGCTTAGTGTTCTGTTAATTCATCTCACAGAGTTACATCTGTATTTCGTGGATCTCTTTGCTAGCCTTATTTCTGTGGAATCTCAGAAAAGATATTTCGGATCCCTTGGAAGACTATAGGGCCAAAGGAAATATCCTCCGATAACAAAGAGAAAGAAGCTTTCTGAGAAACTTCTTTGTGTTCTTTGAAATCATCTCACAGAGTTACAGCTTTCCCCACAAGAAGCCTTTCGCTAAGACAGTTCTTGTGGAATTGGCAAAGTGATATTTGGAAGCCCATAGAGGGCTATGTTGAAAAAGGAAATATCTTCCGATGAAATCTGGAAAGAAGTTTTCTGAGGAACTGCTTAGTGTTCTGTTAATTCATCTCACAGAGTTACATCTGTATTTCGTGGATATCTTTGCTAGCCTTATTTCTGTGGAATCTGAGAACAGATATTTCGGATCCCTTGGAAGTCTATTGGGCCAAAGGAAATATCCTCCGATAACAAAGAGAAAGAAGCTTTCTGAGAAACTTCTTTGTGTTCTGTGAAATCATCTCACAGAGTTACAGCTTTCCCCTCAAGAAGCCTTTCGCCAAGACAGTTCTTGTGGAATTGGCAAAGTGATATTTGGAAGCCCATAGAGAGCTATGGTGATAAAGGAAATATCCTCGGATGAAATCTGGAAAGAAGCTTTCTGAGAAACTGCTTAGTGTTCTGTTAATTCATCTCACACAGTTACATCTGTATTTCGTGGATCTCTTTGCTAGCATTATTTCTGTCGAATCTGAGAACAGATATTTCGGATCCCTTGGAAGACTATAGGGCCAAAGGAAATATCCTCTGATAAGAAAGAGAAAGAAGCTTTCTGAGAAACTTCTTTGTGTTCTGTGAAATCATCTCACAGAGTTACAGCTTTCCCCTCAAGAAGCCTTTCGTTAAGACAGTTCTTGTGGAATTGGCAAAGAGATAATTGGAAGCCCATAGAGGGCTATGGTGAAAAAGGAAATATACTCAGATGAAATCTGGAAAGAAGCTTTCTGAGAAACTGCTTAGTGTTCTGTTAATTCATCTCACAGAGTTACATCTGTATTTCATCGATCTCTTTGCTAGCCTTATTTCTGTGGAATCTGAGAACAGATATTTCGGATCCCTTGGAAGACTATAGGGCCAAAGGAAATATCCTCCGATAACAAAGAGAAAGAAGCTTTCTGAGAAACTTCTTTGTGTTCTTTGAAATCATCTCATAGAGTTACAGCTTTCCCCTCAAGAAGCCTTTCGCCAAGACAGTTCTTGTGGAATTGGCTATGTGATATTTGGAACCCCTAGAGGGCTATGGTGAAAAAGGAAATATCCTCAGATGAAATCTGGAAAGAAGCTTTCTGAGAAACTGCTTAGTGTTCTGTTAATTCATCTCACAGAGTTACATCTGTATTTCGTCGATCTCTTTGCTAGCCTTATTTGTGTGGAATATCAGAACGGATATTTCGCATCCCTTGGAAGACTATAGGGCCAAATGAAATATCCTCCGATAACAGAGAGAAAGAAGCTTTCTGAGAAACTTCTTTGTGTTCTGTGAAATCATCTCACAGAGTTTCAGCTTTCCCCTCAAGAAGCCTTCGCCAAGACAGTTCTTCTGGAATTGGCAGAGTGATATTTGGTAGCCCTTAGAGGGCTATGGTGAAAAAGGAAATATCCTCAGATGAAATCTGGAAAGAAGCTTTCTGAGAAACTGCTTACTGTTCTGTTAATTCATCTCACAGAGTTACATCTGTATTTCGTCGATCTCTTTGCTAGCCTTATTTCTGTGGAATCTGAGAACAGATATTTCGGATCCCTTGGAAGACTATAGGGCCAAAGGAAATATCCTCCGATAACAGAGAGAAAGAAGCTTTCTGAGAAACTTCTTTGTGTTCTGTGAAATCATCTCACAGAGTTACAGCTTTCCCCTCAAGAAGCCTTTCGCTAAGACAGTTCTTGTGGAATTGGCAAAGTGATATTTGGAAGCCCTTAGAGGGCTATGGTGAAAAAGGAAATATCCTCCGATGAAATCTGGAAAGAAGCTTTAAGAGAAACTGCTTAGTGTTCTGTTAATTCATCTCACAGAGTTACATCTGTATTTCGAGGATCTCTTTGCTAGCCTTATTTCTGTGGAATCTGACAACAGATATTTCGGATCCCTTGGAAGACTATAGGGCAAAAGGAAATATCCTCCGATAACAGAGAGAAAGAAGCTTTCTGAGAAACTTCTTTGTGTTCTGTGAAATCATCTCACAGAGTTACAGCTTTCCCTTCAAGAAGCCTTTCGCCAAGACAGTTCTTCTGGAATTGGCAGAGTGATATTTGGAAGCCCATAGAGGGCTATGGTGAAAAAGGAAATATCCTCAGATGAAATCTGGAAAGAAGCTTTCTGAGAAATGCTTACTGTTCTGTTAATTCATCTCACAGAGTTACATCTGTATTTCGTCGATCTCTTTGCTAGCCTTATTTCTGTGGAATCTGAGAACAGATATTTCGGATCCCTTGGAAGACTATAGGGCCAAAGGAAATATCCTCCGATAACAAAGAGAAAGAAGCTTTCTGAGAAACTTCTTTGTGTTCTGTGAAATCATATCACAGAGTTACAGCTTTCCGCTCAAGAAGCCTTTCGCTAAGACAGTTCTTGTGGAATTGGCAAAGTTATACTTGGAAGCCCATAGAGGGCTATGGTGAAAAAGGAAATATCCTCGGATGAAATCTGGAAAGAAGCTTTCTGAGAAACTGCTTAGTCTTCTGTTAATTCATCTCACGCAGTTACATCTGTATTTCGTCGATCTCTTTGCTAGCCTTATTTCTGTGGAATCTGAGAACAGATATTTCGGATCCCTTGGAAGACTATAGGGCCAAAGGAAATATCCTCCGATAACAAAGAGAAAGAAGCTTTCTGAGAAACTTCTTTGTGTTCTGTGAAATCACCTCACAGAGTTACAGCTTTCCCCTCAAGAAGCCTTTCGTTAAGACAGTTCTTGTGGAATTGGCAAAGTGATATTTGGAAGCCCATAGAGGGCTATCGTGAAAAAGGAAATATCCTCAGATGAAATCTGGAAAGAAGCTTTCTGAGAAACTGCTTAGTGTTCTGTTAATTCATCTCACAGAGTTACATCTGTATTTCGTCGATCTCTTTGCTAGCCTTATTTCTGTGGAATCTGAGAACAGATATTTCGGATCCCTTGGAAGACGATAGGGCCAAAGGAAATATCCTCCGATACAAAGAGAAAGAAGCTTTCTGAGAAACTTCTTTGTGTTCTGTGAAATCATCTCACAGAGTTACAGCTTTCCCCTCAAGAAGCCTTTCGCCAAGAGAGTTCTTGTGGAATTGGCAAAGTGATAATTGGAAGCCCATAGAGGGCTATGGTGAAAAAGAAAATATCCTCAGATGAAATTTGGAAAGAAGCTTTCTGAGAAACTGCTTAGTGTTCTGTTAATTCATCTCACAGAGTTACATCTGTATTTCGTCGATCTCTTTGCTAGCCTTATTTCTGTGGAATCTGAGAACAGATATTTCGCATCCCTTGGAAGACTGTAGGGCCAAAGGAAATATCCTCCGATAACAGAGAGAAAGAAGCTTTCTGAGAAACTCTATGTGTTCTGTGAAATCATCTCACAGAGTTACAGCTTTCCCCTCAAGAAGCCTTTCGCCAAGACAGTTCTTCTGGAATTGGCAGAGTGATATTTGGAAGGCCATAGAGGGCTATGGTGAAAAAGGAAATATCCTCAGATGAAATCTGGAAAGAGGCTTTCTGAGAAACTGCTTAGTGTTCTGTTAATTCATCTCACAGAGTTACATCTGTATTTCGTGGATCTCTTTGCTAGCCTTATTTCTGTGGAATCTGAGAACAGATATTTCGGATCCCTTGGAAGACTATAGGGCCAAAGGAAATATCCTCCGATAACAAAGAGAAAGAAGCTTTCTGAGAAACTTCTTTGTGTTCTGTGAAATCATCTCACAGAGTTACAGCTTTCCCCTCAAGAAGCCTTTCGTTAAGACAGTTCTTGTGGAATTGGCATTGTGATATTTGGAAGCCCATAGAGGGCTATGGTGAAAAAGGAAATATCCTCAGATGAAATCTGGAAAGAAGCTTTCTGAGAAACTGCTTAGTGTTCTGTTATTTCATCTCACAGAGTTACATCTGTATTTCGTGGATCTCTTTGCTAGCCTTATTTCTGTGGAATCTCAGAAAAGATATTTCGGATCCCTTGGAAGACTATAGGGCCAAAGGAAATATCCTCCGATAACAAAGAGAAAGAAGCTTTCTGAGAAACTTCTTTGTGTTCTTTGAAATCATCTCACAGAGTTACAGCTTTCCCCACAAGAAGCCTTTCGCTAAGACAGTTCTTTTGGAATTGGCAAAGTGATATTTGGAAGCCCATAGAGGGCTATGGTGAAAAAGGAAATATCTTCTGATGAAATCTGGAAAGAAGCTTTCTGAGGAACTGCTTAGTGTTCTGTTAATTCATCTCACAGAGTTACATCTGTATTTCGTGGATATCTTTGCTAGCCTTATTTCTGTGGAATCTGAGAACAGATATTTCGGATCCCTTGGAAGACTATTGGGCCAAAGGAAATATCCTCCGATAACAAAGAGAAAGAAGCTTTCTGAGAAACTTCTTTGTGTTCTGTGAAATCATCTCACAGAGTTACAGCTTTCCCCTCAGGAAGACTTTCGCTAAGACAGTTCTTGTGGAATTGGCACAGTGATATTTGGAAGCCCATAGAGGGCTATGGTGAAAAAGAAAATATCCTCAGATGAAATCTGGAAAGAAGCTTTCTGAGAAACTGCTTAGTGTTCTGTTAATTCATCTCACAGAGTAACATCTGTATTTCGTCGATCTCTTTGCTAGCCTTATTTCTGTGGAATCTGAGAACAGATATTTCGCATCCCTTGGAAGACTGTAGGGCCAAAGGAAATATCCTCCGATAACAGCGAGAAAGAAGCTTTCTGAGAAACTTCTTTGTGTTCTGTGAAATCATCTCACAGAGTTACAGCTTTCCCCTCAAGAAGCCTTTCGCCAAGACAATTCTTCTGGAATTGGCAGAGTGATATTTGGAAGGCCATAGAGGGCTATGGTGAAAAAGGAAATATCCTCAGATGAAATCTGCAAAGAAGTTTCTGAGAAACTGCTTAGTGTTCTGTTAATTCATCTCACAGAGTTACATCTGTATTTTGTGGATCTCTTTGCTAGCCTTATTTCTGTGGAATCTGAGAACAGATATTTCGGATCCCTTGGAAGACTATAGGGCCAAAGGAAATATCCTCCGATAACAGAGAGAAAGAAGCTTTCTGAGAAACTTCTTTGTGTTCTGTGAAATCATCTCACAGAGTTACAGCTTTCCCTTCAAGAAGCCTTTCGCCAAGACAGTTCTTCTGGAATTGGCAGAGTGATATTTGGAAGCCCCTAGAGGGCTAGGGTGAAAAAGGAAATATCCTCAGATGAAATCTGGAAAGAAGCTTTCTGAGACACTGCTTAGTGTTCTGTTAATTCATCTCACAGAGTTACATCTGTATTTCGTCGATCTCTTTGCTAGCCTTATTTCTGTGGAATCTGAGAACAGATATTTCGGATCCCTTGGAAGACTATAGGGCCAAAGGAAATATCCTCCGATAACAAAGAGAAAGAAGCTTTCTGAGAAACTTCTTTGTGTTCTTTGAAATCATCTCACAGAGTTACAGCTTTCCCCTCAAGAAGCCTTTCGCTAAGACAGTTCTTGTGGAATTGGCAAAGTGATATTTGGAAGCCCATAGAGGGCTATGGTGAAAAAGGAAATATCCTCCGATGAAATCTGGAAAGAAGCTTTAAGAGAAACTGCTTAGTGTTCTGTTAATTCATCTCGCAGAGTTACATCTGTATTTCGTGGATCTCTTTGCTAGCCTTATTTCTGTGGAATCTGACAACAGATATTTCGGATCCCTTGGAAAACTATAGGGCCAAAGGAAATATCCTCCGATAACAGAGAGAAAGAAGCTTTCTGAGAAACTTCTTTGTGTTCTGTGAAATCATCTCACAGAGTTACAGCTTTCCCTTCAAGAAGCCTTTCGCCAAGACAGTTCTTCTGGAATTGGCAGAGTGATATTTGGAAGCCCATAGAGGGCTATGGTGAAAAAGGAAATATCCTCAGATGAAATCTGGAAAGAAGCTTTCTGAGAAACTGCTTACTGTTCTGTTAATTCATCTCACAGAGTTACATCTGTATTTCGTCGATCTCTTTGCTAGCCTTATTTGTGTGGAATATCAGAACAGATATTTCGCATCCCTTGGAAGACTATAGGGCCAAAGGAAATATCCTCCGATAACAGAGAGAAAGAAGCTTTCTGAGAAACTTCTTTGTGTTCTGTGAAATCATCTCACAGAGTTTCAGCTTTCCCCTCAAGAAGCCTTCGCCAAGACAGTTCTTCTGGAATTGGCAGAGTGATACTTGGTAGCCCTTAGAGGGCTATGGTGAAAAAGGAAATATCCTCAGATGAAATCTGGAAAGAAGCTTTCTGAGAAACTGCTTACTGTTCTGTTAATTCATCTCACAGAGTTACATCTGTATTTCGTCGATCTCTTTGCTAGCCTTATTTCTGTGGAATCTGAGAACAGATATTTCGGATCCCTTGGAAGACTATAGGGCCAAAGGAAATATCCTCCGATAACAGAGAGAAAGAAGCTTTCTGAGAAACTTCTTTGTGTTCTGTGAAATCATCTCACAGAGTTACAGCTTTCCCCTCAAGAAGCCTTTCGCTAAGACAGTTCTTGTGGAATTGGCAAAGTGATATTTGGAAGCCCTTAGAGGGCTATGGTGAAAAAGGAAATATCCTCCGATGAAATCTGGAAAGAAGCTTTAAGAGAAACTGCTTAGTGTTCTGTTAATTCATCTCACAGAGTTACATCTGTATTTCGAGGATCTCTTTGCTAGCCTTATTTCTGTGGAATCTGACAACAGATATTTCGGATCCCTTGGAAGACTATAGGGCAAAAGGAAATATCCTCCGATAACAGAGAGAAAGAAGCTTTCTGAGAAACTTCTTTGTGTTCTGTGAAATCATCTCAGAGAGTTACAGCTTTCCCTTCAAGAAGCCTTTCGCCAAGACAGTTCTTCTGGAATTGGCAGAGTGATATTTGGAAGCCCATAGAGGGCTATGGTGAAAAAGGAAATATCCTCAGATGAAATCTGGAAAGAAGCTTTCTGAGAAATGCTTACTGTTCTGTTAATTCATCTCACAGAGTTACATCTGTATTTCGTGGATCTCTTTGCTAGCCTTATTTCTGTGGAATCTGAGAACAGATATTTCGGATCCCTTGGAAGACTATAGGGCCAAAGGAAATATCCTCCGATAACAAAGAGAAAGAAGCTTTCTGAGAAACTTCTTTGTGTTCTGTGAAATCATATCACAGAGTTACAGCTTTCCGCTCAAGAAGCCTTTCGCTAAGACAGTTCTTGTGGAATTGGCAAAGTTATACTTGGAAGCCCATAGAGGGCTATGGTGAAAAAGGAAATATCCTCGGATGAAATCTGGAAAGAAGCTTTCTGAGAAACTGCTTAGTCTTCTGTTAATTCATCTCACGCAGTTACATCTGTATTTCGTCGATCTCTTTGCTAGCCTTATTTCTGTGGAATCTGAGAACAGATATTTCGGATCCCTTGGAAGACTATAGGGCCAAAGGAAATATCCTCCGATAACAAAGAGAAAGAAGCTTTCTGAGAAACTTCTTTGTGTTCTTTGAAATCATCTCACAGAGTTACAGCTTTCCCCTCAAGAAGCCTTTTGCTAAGACAGTTCTTGTGGACTTGGCAAAGTGATATTTGGAAGCCCATAGAGGGCTATGGTGAAAAAGGAAATATCCTCCGATGAAATCTGGAAAGAAGCTTTCTGAGAAACTGCTTAGTGTTCTGTTAATTCATCTCACAGAGTTATATCTGTATTTCGTGGATCTCTTTGCTAGCCTTATTTCTGTGGAATCTGAGAACAGATATTTCGGATCCCTTGGAAGACTATAGGGCCAAAGGAAATATCCTCCAATAACAAAGAGAAAGAAGCTTTCTGAGAAACTTCTTTGTGTTCTGTTAAATCACCTCACAGAGTTACAGCTTTCCCCTCAAGAAGCCTTTCGTTAAGACAGTTCTTGTGGAATTGGCAAAGTGATATTTGGAAGCCCATAGAGGGCTATCGTGAAAAAGGAAATATCCTAAGATGAAATCTGGAAAGAAGCTTTCTGAGAAACTGCTTAGTGTTCTGTTAATTCATCTCACAGAGTTACATCTGTATTTCGTCGATCTCTTTGCTAGCCTTATTTCTGTGGAATCTGAGAACAGATATTTCGGATCCCTTGGAAGACGATAGGGCCAAAGGAAATATCCTCCGATAACAAAGAGAAAGAAGCTTTCTGAGAAACTTCTTTGTGTTCTGTGAAATCATCTCACAGAGTTACAGCTTTCCCCTCAAGAAGCCTTTCGCCAAGAGAGTTCTTGTGGAATTGGCAAAGTGATAATTGGAAGCCCATAGAGGGCTATGGTGAAAAAGAAAATATCCTCAGATGAAATTTGGAAAGAAGCTTTCTGAGAAACTGCTAAGTGTTCTGTTAATTCATCTCACAGAGTTACATCTGTATTTCGTCGATCTCTTTGCTAGCCTTATTTCTGTGGAATCTGAGAACAGATATTTCGCATCCCTTGGAAGACTGTAGGGCCAAAGGAAATATCCTCCGATAACAGAGAGAAAGAAGCTTTCTGAGAAACTCTATGTGTTCTGTGAAATCATCTCACAGAGTTACAGCTTTCCCCTCAAGAAGCCTTTCGCCAAGACAGTTCTTCTGGAATTGGCAGAGTGATATTTGGAAGGCCATAGAGGGCTATGGTGAAAAAGGAAATATCCTCAGATGAAATCTGGAAAGAGGCTTTCTGAGAAACTGCTTAGTGTTCTGTTAATTCATCTCACAGAGTTACATCTGTATTTCGTGGATCTCTTTGCTAGCCTTATTTCTGTGGAATCTGATAACAGATATTTCGGATCCCTTGGAAGACTATAGGCGCAAAGGAAATATCCTCCGATAACAGAGAGAAAGAAGCTTTCTGAGAAACTTCTTTGTGTTCTGTGAAATCATCTCACAGAGTTACAGCTTTCCCTTCAAGAAGCCTTTCGCCAAGACAGTTCTTCTGGAATTGGCAGAGTGATATTTGGAAGTCCATAGAGGGCTATGGTGAAAAAGGAAATATCCTCAGATGAAATCTGGAAAGAAGCTTTTAGAGACACTGCTTAGTGTTCTGTTAATTCATCTCACAGAGTTACATCTGTATTTCGTGGATATCTTTGCTGGCCTTATTTCTGTGGAATCTGAGAACAGATATTTCGGAACCCTTGGAAGACTATAGGGCCATAGGAAATATCCTCCGATAACAAAGAGAAAGAAGCTTTCTGAGAAACTTCTTTGTGTTCTGTGAAATCATCTCACAGAGTTACAGCTTTCCCCTCAAGAAGCCTTTCGCTAAGACAGTTCTTGTGGAATTGGCAAAGTTATATTTGGAAGCCCATAGAGGGCTATGGTGAAAAAGGAAATATCCTCGGATGAAATCTGGAAAGAAGCTTTCTGAGAAACTGCTTAGTCTTCTGTTAATTCATCTCACACAGTTACATCTGTATTTCGTCGATCTCTTTGCTAGCCTTATTTCTGTGGAATCTCAGAACAGATATTTCGGATCCCCTGGAAGTCTATAGGGCCAAAGGAAATAACCTCCGATAACAAAGAGAAAGAAACTTTCTGAGAAACTTCTTTGTGTTCTTTGAAATAATCTCACAGAGTTACAGCTTTCCCCTCAAGAAGCCTTTCGATAAGACAGTTCTTGTGGAATTGGCAAAGTGATATTTGGAAGCCCATAGAGGGCTATGGTGAAAAAGGAAATATCCTCCGATGAAATCTGGAAAGAAGCTTTCTGAGAAAATGCTTACTGTTCTGTTAATTCATCTCACAGAGTTATATGTGTATTTCGTCGATCTCTTTGCTAGCCTTATTTCTGTGGAATCTGAGAACAGATATTTCGGATCCCTTGGAAGACGATAGGGCCAAAGAAATTATCCTCCGATAACAAAGAGAAAGAAGCTTTCTGAGAAACTTCTTTGTGTTCTGTGAAATCATCTCACAGAGTTACAGCTTTCCCCTCAGGAAGACTTTCGCTAAGACAGTTCTTGTGGAATTGGCACAGTGATATTTGGAAGCCCATAGAGGGCTATGGTGAAAAAGAAAATATCCTCAGATGAAATCTGGAAAGAAGCTTTCTGAGAAACTGCTTAGTGTTCTGTTAATTCATCTCACAGAGTAACATCTGTATTTCGTCGATCTCTTTGCTAGCCTTATTTCTGTGGAATCTGAGAACAGATATTTCGCATCCCTTGGAAGACTGTAGGGCCAAAGGAAATATCCTCCGATAACAGCGAGAAAGAAGCTTTCTGAGAAACTTCTTTGTGTTCTGTGAAATCATCTCACAGAGTTACAGCTTTCCCGTCAAGAAGCCTTTCGCCAAGACAGTTCTTCTGGAATTGGCAGAGTGATATTTGGAAGGCCATAGAGGGCTATGGTGAAAAAGGAAATATCCTCAGATGAAATCTGCAAAGAAGTTTCTGAGAAACTGCTTAGTGTTCTGTTAATTCATCTCACAGAGTTACATCTGTATTTCGTGGATCTCTTTGCTAGCCTTATTTCTGTGGAATCTGAGAACAGATATTTCGGATCCCTTGGAAGACTATAGGGCCAAAGGAAATATCCTCCGATAACAGAGAGAAAGAAGCTTTCTGAGAAACTTCTTTGTGTTCTGTGAAATCATCTCACAGAGTTACAGCTTTCCCTTCAAGAAGCCTTTCGCCAAGACAGTTCTTCTGGAATTGGCAGAGTGATATTTGGAAGCCCATAGAGGGCTATGGTGAAAAAGGAAATATCCTCAGATGAAATCTGGAAAGAAGCTTTCTGAGACACTGCTTAGTGTTCTGTTAATTCATCTCACAGAGTTACATCTGTATTTCGTCGATCTCTTTGCTAGCCTTATTTCTGTGGAATCTGAGAACAGATATTTCGGATCCCTTGGAAGACTATAGGGCCAAAGGAAATATCCTCCGATATCAAAGAGAAAGAAGCTTTCTGAGAAACTTCTTTGTGTTCTGTGAAATCATCTCACAGAGTTACAGCTTTCCCCTCAAGAAGCCTTTCGCTAAGACAGTTCTTGTGGAATTGGCAAAGTGATATTTGGAAGCCCATCGAGGGCTATGGTGAAAAAGGAAATATCCTCCGATGAAATCTGGAAAGAAGCTTTCTGAGAAACTGCTTAGTCTTCTGTTAATTCATCTCACACAGTTACATCTGTATTTCGTGGATATCTTTGCTAGCCTTGTTTCTGTGGAGTCTGAGAACAGATATTTCGGATCCCTTGGAAGACTATAGGGCCAAAGGAAATATCCTCCGATAACAAAGAGAAAGAAACTTTCTAAGAAACTTCTTTGTGTTCTTTGAAATCATCTCACAGAGTTACAGCTTTCCCCTCAAGAAGCCTTTCGGTAAGACAGTTCTTGTGGAATTGGCAAAGTGATATTTGGAAGCCCATAGAGGGCTATGGTGAAAAAGGAAATATCCTCAGATGAATTCTGGAAAGAAGCTTTCTGAGAAACTGCTTAGTGTTCTGTTAATTCATCTCACAGAGTTACATCTGCATTTCGTGGATCTCTTTGCTAGCCTTATTTCTTTGGAATCTGAGAACAGATATTTCGGATCCCTTGGAAGACTATAGGGCCAAAGGAAATATCCTCCGATAACAAAGAGAAAGAAGCTTTCTGAGAAACTTCTTTGTGTTCTTTGAAATCATCTCACAGAGTTACAGCTTTCCCCTCAAGAAGCCTTTCGCTAAGACAGTTCTTGTGGAATTGGCAAAGTGATATTTGGAAGCCCATAGAGGGCTATGGTGAAAAAGGAAATATCCTCGGATGAAATCTGGAAAGAAGCTTTCTGAGAAACTGCTTAGTGTTCTGTTAATTCATTTCACACAGTTACATCTGTATTTCGTGGATCTCTTTGCTAGCCTTATTTCTGTGGAATCTGAGAACAGATATTTCGGATCCCTTGGAAGACTATAGGGCCAAAGGAAATATCCTCTGATAACAAAGAGAAAGAAGCTTTCTGAGAAACTTCTTTGTGTTCTGTTAAATCATCTCACAGAGTTACAGCTTTCCCCTCAAGAAGCCTTTCGCCAAGACAGTTCTTGTGGAATTGGCTAAGTGATATTTGGAACCCCTAGAGGGCTAGGGTGAAAAAGGAAATATCCTCAGATGAAATCTGGAAAGAAGCTTTCTGAGAAACTGCTTAGTGTTCTGTTAATTCATCTCACAGAGTTACATCTGTATTTCGTCGATCTCTTTGCTAGCCTTATTTCTGTGGAATATCAGAACAGATATTTCGCATCCCTTGGAAGACTATAGGGCCAAAGGAAATATCCTCCGATAACAGAGAGAAAGAAGCTTTCTGAGAAACTTCTTTGTGTTCTGTGAAATCATCTCACAGAGTTACAGCTTTCCCCTCAAGAAGCCTTTCGCCAAGACAGTTCTTCTGGAATTGGCAGAGTGATATTCGGTAGCCCTTAGAGGGATATGGTGAAAAAGGAAATATCCTCAGATGAAATCTGGAAAGAAGCTTTCTGAGAAACTGCTTACTGTTCTGTTAATTCATCTCACAGTGTTACATCTGTATTTCGTCGATCTCTTTGCTAGCCTTATTTCTGTGGAATCTGAGAACAGATATTTCGGATCCCTTGGAAGATTATAGGGCCAAAGGAAATATCCTCCGATCACAAAGAGATAGAATCTTTCTGAGAAACTTCTTTGTGTTCTGTGAAATCATCTCACAGAGTTACAGCTTTCCCCTCAAGAAGCCTTTCGCTAAGACAGTTCTTGTGGAATTGGCTAAGTGATATTTGGAACCCCATAGAGGGCTATGGTGAAAAAGGAAATATCCTCCGATGAAATCTGGAAAGAAGCTTTAAGAGAAACTGCTTAGTGTTCTGTTAATTCATCTCGCAGAGTTACATCTGTATTTCGTGGATCTCTTTGCTAGCCTTATTTCTGTGGAATCTGACAACAGATATTTCGGATCCCTTGGAAAACTATAGGGCCAAAGGAAATATCCTCCGATAACAGAGAGAAAGAAGCTTTCTGAGAAACTTCTTTGTGTTCTGTGAAATCATCTCACAGAGTTACAGCTTTCCCTTCAAGAAGCCTTTCGCCAAGACAGTTCTTCTGGAATTGGCAGAGTGATATTTGGAAGCCCATAGAGGGCTATGGTGAAAAAGGAAATATCCTCAGATGAAATCTGGAAAGAAGCTTTCTGAGAAACTGCTTACTGTTCTGTTAATTCATCTCACAGAGTTACATCTGTATTTCGTCGATCTCTTTGCTAGCCTTATTTGTGTGGAATATCAGAACAGATATTTCGCATCCCTTGGAAGACTATAGGGCCAAAGGAAATATCCTCCGATAACAGAGAGAAAGAAGCTTTCTGAGAAACTTCTTTGTGTTCTGTGAAATCATCTCACAGAGTTTCAGCTTTCCCCTCAAGAAGCCTTCGCCAAGACAGTTCTTCTGGAATTGGCAGAGTGATATTTGGTAGCCCTTAGAGGGCTATGGTGAAAAAGGAAATATCCTCAGATGAAATCTGGAAAGAAGCTTTCTGAGAAACTGCTTACTGTTCTGTTAATTCATCTCACAGAGTTACATCTGTATTTCGTCGATCTCTTTGCTAGCCTTATTTCTGTGGAATCTGAGAACAGATATTTCGGATCCCTTGGAAGACTATAGGGCCAAAGGAAATATCCTCCGATAACAGAGAGAAAGAAGCTTTCTGAGAAACTTCTTTGTGTTCTGTGAAATCATCTCACAGAGTTACAGCTTTCCCCTCAAGAAGCCTTTCGCTAAGACAGTTCTTGTGGAATTGGCAAAGTGATATTTGGAAGCCCTTAGAGGGCTATGGTGAAAAAGGAAATATCCTCCGATGAAATCTGGAAAGAAGCTTTAAGAGAAACTGCTTAGTGTTCTGTTAATTCATCTCACAGAGTTACATCTGTATTTCGAGGATCTCTTTGCTAGCCTTATTTCTGTGGAATCTGACAACAGATATTTCGGATCCCTTGGAAGACTATAGGGCAAAAGGAAATATCCTCCGATAACAGAGAGAAAGAAGCTTTCTGAGAAACTTCTTTGTGTTCTGTGAAATCATCTCACAGAGTTACAGCTTTCCCTTCAAGAAGCCTTTCGCCAAGACAGTTCTTCTGGAATTGGCAGAGTGATATTTGGAAGCCCATAGAGGGCTATGGTGAAAAAGGAAATATCCTCAGATGAAATCTGGAAAGAAGCTTTCTGAGAAATGCTTACTGTTCTGTTAATTCATCTCACAGAGTTACATCTGTATTTCGTGGATCTCTTTGCTAGCCTTATTTCTGTGGAATCTGAGAACAGATATTTCGGATCCCTTGGAAGACTATAGGGCCAAAGGAAATATCCTCCGATAACAAAGAGAAAGAAGCTTTCTGAGAAACTTCTTTGTGTTCTGTGAATTCATATCACAGAGTTACAGCTTTCCGCTCAAGAAGCCTTTCGCTAAGACAGTTCTTGTGGAATTGGCAAAGTTATACTTGGAAGCCCATAGAGGGCTATGGTGAAAAAGGAAATATCCTCGGATGAAATCTGGAAAGAAGCTTTCTGAGAAACTGCTTAGTCTTCTGTTAATTCATCTCACGCAGTTACATCTGTATTTCGTCGATCTCTTTGCTAGCCTTATTTCTGTGGAATCTGAGAACAGATATTTCGGATCCCTTGAAGACTATAGGGCCAAAGGAAATATCCTCCGATAACAAAGAGAAAGAAGCTTTCTGAGAAACTTCTTTGTGTTCTTTGAAATCATCTCACAGAGTTACAGCTTTCCCCTCAAGAAGCCTTTTGCTAAGACAGTTCTTGTGGACTTGGCAAAGTGATATTTGGAAGCCCATAGAGGGCTATGGTGAAAAAGGAAATATCCTCCGATGAAATCTGGAAAGAAGCTTTCTGAGAAACTGCTTAGTGTTCTGTTAATTCATCTCACAGAGTTATATCTGTATTTCGTGGATCTCTTTGCTAGCCTTATTTCTGTGGAATCTGAGAACAGATATTTCGGATCCCTTGGAAGACTATAGGGCCAAAGGAAATATCCTCCAATAACAAAGAGAAAGAAGCTTTCTGAGAAACTTCTTTGTGTTCTGTTAAATCACCTCACAGAGTTACAGCTTTCCCCTCAAGAAGCCTTTCGTTAAGACAGTTCTTGTGGAATTGGCAAAGTGATATTTGGAAGCCCATAGAGGGCTATCGTGAAAAAGGAAATATCCTCAGATGAAATCTGGAAAGAAGCTTTCTGAGAAACTGCTTAGTGTTCTGTTAATTCATCTCACAGAGTTACATCTGTATTTCGTCGATCTCTTTGCTAGCCTTATTTCTGTGGAATCTGAGAACAGATATTTCGGATCCCTTGGAAGACGATAGGGCCAAAGGAAATATCCTCCGATAACAAAGAGAAAGAAGCTTTCTGAGAAACTTCTTTGTGTTCTGTGAAATCATCTCACAGAGTTACAGCTTTCCCCTCAAGAAGCCTTTCGCCAAGAGAGTTCTTGTGGAATTGGCAAAGTGATAATTGGAAGCCCATAGAGGGCTATGGTGAAAAAGAAAATATCCTCAGATGAAATTTGGAAAGAAGCTTTCTGAGAAACTGCTAAGTGTTCTGTTAATTCATCTCACAGAGTTACATCTGTATTTCGTCGATCTCTTTGCTAGCCTTATTTCTGTGGAATCTGAGAACAGATATTTCGCATCCCTTGGAAGACTGTAGGGCCAAAGGAAATATCCTCCGATAACAGAGAGAAAGAAGCTTTCTGAGAAACTCTATGTGTTCTGTGAAATCATCTCACAGAGTTACAGCTTTCCCCTCAAGAAGCCTTTCGCCAAGACAGTTCTTCTGGAATTGGCAGAGTGATATTTGGAAGGCCATAGAGGGTTATGGTGAAAAAGGAAATATCCTCAGATGAAATCTGGAAAGAGGCTTTCTGAGAAACTGCTTAGTGTTCTGTTAATTCATCTCACAGAGTTACATCTGTATTTCGTGGATCTCTTTGCTAGCCTTATTTCTGTGGAATCTGATAACAGATATTTCGGATCCCTTGGAAGACTATAGGCGCAAAGGAAATATCCTCCGATAACAGAGAGAAAGAAGCTTTCTGAGAAACTTCTTTGTGTTCTGTGAAATCATCTCACAGAGTTACAGCTTTCCCTTCAAGAAGCCTTTCGCCAAGACAGTTCTTCTGGAATTGGCAGAGTGATATTTGGAAGTCCATAGAGGGCTATGGTGAAAAAGGAAATATCCTCAGATGAAATCTGGAAAGAAGCTTTTAGAGACACTGCTTAGTGTTCTGTTAATTCATCTCACAGAGTTACATCTGTATTTCGTGGATATCTTTGCTGGCCTTATTTCTGTGGAATCTGAGAACAGATATTTCGGAACCCTTGGAAGACTATAGGGCCATAGGAAATATCCTCCGATAACAAAGAGAAAGAAGCTTTCTGAGAAACTTCTTTGTGTTCTGTGAAATCATCTCACAGAGTTACAGCTTTCCCCTCAAGAAGCCTTTCGCTAAGACAGTTCTTGTGGAATTGGCAAAGTTATATTTGGAAGCCCATAGAGGGCTATGGTGAAAAAGGAAATATCCTCGGATGAAATCTGGAAAGAAGCTTTCTGAGAAACTGCTTAGTCTTCTGTTAATTCATCTCACACAGTTACATCTGTATTTCGTCGATCTCTTTGCTAGCCTTATTTCTGTGGAATCTCAGAACAGATATTTCGGATCCCTTGGAAGACTATAGGGCCAAAGGAAATATCCTCCAATAACAAAGAGAAAGAAGCTTTCTGAGAAACTTCTTTGTGTTCTGTTAAATCACCTCACAGAGTTACAGCTTTCCCCTCAAGAAGCCTTTCGTTAAGACAGTTCTTGTGGAATTGGCAAAGTGATATTTGGAAGCCCATAGAGGGCTATCGTGAAAAAGGAAATATCCTCAGATGAAATCTGGAAAGAAGCTTTCTGAGAAACTGCTTAGTGTTCTGTTAATTCATCTCACAGAGTTACATCTGTATTTCGTCGATCTCTTTGCTAGCCTTATTTCTGTGGAATCTGAGAACAGATATTTCGGATCCCTTGGAAGACGATAGGGCCAAAGGAAATATCCTCCGATAACAAAGAGAAAGAAGCTTTCTGAGAAACTTCTTTGTGTTCTGTGAAATCATCTCACAGAGTTACAGCTTTCCCCTCAAGAAGCCTTTCGCCAAGAGAGTTCTTGTGGAATTGGCAAAGTGATAATTGGAAGCCCATAGAGGGCTATGGTGAAAAAGAAAATATCCTCAGATGAAATTTGGAAAGAAGCTTTCTGAGAAACTGCTAAGTGTTCTGTTAATTCATCTCACAGAGTTACATCTGTATTTCGTCGATCTCTTTGCTAGCCTTATTTCTGTGGAATCTGAGAACAGATATTTCGCATCCCTTGGAAGACTGTAGGGCCAAAGGAAATATCCTCCGATAACAGAGAGAAAGAAGCTTTCTGAGAAACTCTATGTGTTCTGTGAAATCATCTCACAGAGTTACAGCTTTCCCCTCAAGAAGCCTTTCGCCAAGACAGTTCTTCTGGAATTGGCAGAGTGATATTTGGAAGGCCATAGAGGGTTATGGTGAAAAAGGAAATATCCTCAGATGAAATCTGGAAAGAGGCTTTCTGAGAAACTGCTTAGTGTTCTGTTAATTCATCTCACAGAGTTACATCTGTATTTCGTGGATCTCTTTGCTAGCCTTATTTCTGTGGAATCTGATAACAGATATTTCGGATCCCTTGGAAGACTATAGGCGCAAAGGAAATATCCTCCGATAACAGAGAGAAAGAAGCTTTCTGAGAAACTTCTTTGTGTTCTGTGAAATCATCTCACAGAGTTACAGCTTTCCCTTCAAGAAGCCTTTCGCCAAGACAGTTCTTCTGGAATTGGCAGAGTGATATTTGGAAGTCCATAGAGGGCTATGGTGAAAAAGGAAATATCCTCAGATGAAATCTGGAAAGAAGCTTTTAGAGACACTGCTTAGTGTTCTGTTAATTCATCTCACAGAGTTACATCTGTATTTCGTGGATATCTTTGCTGGCCTTATTTCTGTGGAATCTGAGAACAGATATTTCGGAACCCTTGGAAGACTATAGGGCCATAGGAAATATCCTCCGATAACAAAGAGAAAGAAGCTTTCTGAGAAACTTCTTTGTGTTCTGTGAAATCATCTCACAGAGTTACAGCTTTCCTCTCAAGAAGCCTTTCGCTAAGACAGTTCTTGTGGAATTGGCAAAGTTATATTTGGAAGCCCATAGAGGGCTATGGTGAAAAAGGAAATATCCTCGGATGAAATCTGGAAAGAAGCTTTCTGAGAAACTGCTTAGTCTTCTGTTAATTCATCTCACACAGTTACATCTGTATTTCGTCGATCTCTTTGCTAGCCTTATTTCTGTGGAATCTCAGAACAGATATTTCGGATCCCTTGGAAGTCTATAGGGCCAAAGGAAATAACCTCCGATAACAAAGAGAAAGAAACTTTCTGAGAAACTTCTTTGTGTTCTTTGAAATAATCTCACAGAGTTACAGCTTTCCCCTCAAGAAGCCTTTCGATAAGACAGTTCTTGTCGAATTGGCAAAGTGATATTTGGAAGCCCATAGAGGGCTATGGTGAAAAAGGAAATATCCTCAGATGAAATCTGGAAAGAAGCTTTCTGAGAAACTGCTTACTGTTCTGTTAATTCATCTCACAGAGTTATATGTGTATTTCGTCGATCTCTTTGCTAGCCTTATTTCTGTGGAATCTGAGAACAGATATTTCGGATCCCTTGGAAGACGATAGGGCCAAAGAAATTATCCTCCGATAACAAAGAGAAAGAAGCTTTCTGAGAAACTTCTTTGTGTTCTGTGAAATCATCTCACAGAGTTACAGCTTTCCCCTCAAGAAGCCTTTCGCCGAGGGAGTTCTTGTGGAATTGGCAAAGTCATATTTGGAAGCCCATAGAGGGCTATCGTGAAAAAGGAAATATCCTCCGATGAAATCTGGAAAGAAGCTTTCTGAGAAACTGCTTAGTGTTCTGTTAATTCATCTCACAGAGTTACATCTGTATTTCGTGGATCTCTTTGCTAGCCTTATTTCTGTGGAATCTGAGAACAGATATTTCGGATCCCTTGGAAGACTATAGGGCCAAAGGAAATATCCTCCGATAACAAAGAGAAAGAAGCTTTCTGAGAAACTTCTTTGTGTTCTGTGAAATCATCTCACAGAGTTACAGCTTTCCCCTCAAGAAGCCTTTCGTTAAGACAGTTCTTGTGGAATTGGCAATGTGATATTTGGAAGCCCATAGAGGGCTATGGTGAAAAAGGAAATATCCTCAGATGAAATCTGGAAAGAAGCTTTCTGAGAAACTGCTTAGTGTTCTGTTATTTCATCTCACAGAGTTACATCTGTATTTCGTGGATCTCTTTGCTAGCCTTATTTCTGTGGAATCTCAGAAAAGATATTTCGGATCCCTTGGAAGACTATAGGGCCAAAGGAAATATCCTCCGATAACAAAGAGAAAGAAGCTTTCTGAGAAACTTCTTTGTGTTCTTTGAAATCATCTCACAGAGTTACAGCTTTCCCCACAAGAAGCCTTTCGCTAAGACAGTTCTTGTGGAATTGGCAAAGTGATATTTGGAAGCCCATAGAGGGCTATGGTGAAAAAGGAAATATCTTCTGATGAAATCTGGAAAGAAGCTTTCTGAGGAACTGCTTAGTGTTCTGTTAATTCATCTCACAGAGTTACATCTGTATTTCGTGGATATCTTTGCTAGCCTTATTTCTGTGGAATCTGAGAACAGATATTTCGGATCCCTTGGAAGACTATTGGGCCAAAGGAAATATCCTCCGATAACAAAGAGAAAGAAGCTTTCTGAGAAACTTCTTTGTGTTCTGTGAAATCATCTCACAGAGTTACAGCTTTCCCCTCAGGAAGACTTTCGCTAAGACAGTTCTTGTGGAATTGGCACAGTGATATTTGGAAGCCCATAGAGGGCTATGGTGAAAAAGAAAATATCCTCAGATGAAATCTGGAAAGAAGCTTTCTGAGAAACTGCTTAGTGTTCTGTTAATTCATCTCACAGAGTAACATCTGTATTTCGTCGATCTCTTTGCTAGCCTTATTTCTGTGGAATCTGAGAACAGATATTTCGCATCCCTTGGAAGACTGTAGGGCCAAAGAAAATATCCTCCGATAACAGCGAGAAAGAAGCTTTCTGAGAAACTTCTTTGTGTTCTGTGAAATCATCTCACAGAGTTACAGCTTTCCCCTCAAGAAGCCTTTCGCCAAGACAGTTCTTCTGGAATTGGCAGAGTGATATTTGGAAGGCCATAGAGGGCTATGGTGAAAAAGGAAATATCCTCAGATGAAATCTGCAAAGAAGTTTCTGAGAAACTGCTTAGTGTTCTGTTAATTCATCTCACAGAGTTACATCTGTATTTCGTCGATCTCTTTGCTAGCCTTATTTCTGTGGAATCTGAGAACAGATATTTCGGATCCCTTGGAAGACTATAGGGCCAAAGGAAATATCCTCCGATAACAGAGAGAAAGAAGCTTTCTGAGAAACTTCTTTGTGTTCTGTGAAATCATCTCACAGAGTTACAGCTTTCCCTTCAAGAAGCCTTTCGCCAAGACAGTTCTTCTGGAATTGGCAGAGTGATATTTGGAAGCCCATAGAGGGCTATGGTGAAAAAGGAAATATCCTCAGATGAAATCTGGAAAGAAGCTTTCTGAGACACTGCTTAGTGTTCTGTTAATTCATCTCACAGAGTTACATCTGTATTTCGTCGATCTCTTTGCTAGCCTTATTTCTGTGGAATCTGAGAACAGATATTTCGGATCCCTTGGAAGACTATAGGGCCAAAGGAAATATCCTCCGATAACAAAGAGAAAGAAGCTTTCTGAGAAACTTCTTTGTGTTCTGTGAAATCATCTCACAGAGTTACAGCTTTCCCCTCAAGAAGCGTTTCGCTAAGAGAGTTCTTGTGGAATTGGCAAAGAGATATTTGGAAGCCCATCGAGGGCTATGGTGAAAAAGGAAATATCCTCCGATGAAAGTTGGAAAGAAGCTTTCTGAGAAACTGCTTAGTCTTCTGTTAATTCATCTCACACAGTTACATCTGTATTTCGTGGATATCTTTGCTAGCCTTGTTTCTGTGGAGTCTGAGAACAGATATTTCGGATCCCTTGGAAGACTATAGGGCCAAAGGAAATATCCTCCGATAACAAAGAGAAAGAAACTTTCTGAGAAACTTCTTTGTGTTCTTTGAAATCATCTCACAGAGTTACAGCTTTCCCCTCAAGAAGCCTTTCGCTAAGACAGTTCTTGTGGAATTGGCAAAGTGATATTTGGAAGCCCATAGAGGGCTATGGTGAAAAGGAAATATCCTCAGATGAATTCTGGAAAGAAGCTTTCTGAGAAACTGCTTAGTGTTCTGTTAATTCATCTCACAGAGTTACATCTGCATTTCGTGGATCTCTTTGCTAGCCTTATTTCTTTGGAATCTGAGAACAGATATTTCGGATCCCTTGGAAGACTATAGGGCCAAAGGAAATATCCTCCGATAACAAAGAGAAAGAAGCTTTCTGAGAAACTTCTTTGTGTTCTTTGAAATCATCTCACAGAGTTACAGCTTTCCCCTCAAGAAGCCTTTCGCTAAGACAGTTCTTGTGGAATTGGCAAAGTGATATTTGGAAGCCCATAGAGGGCTATGGTGAAAAAGGAAATATCCTCGGATGAAATCTGGAAAGAAGCTTTCTGAGAAACTGCTTAGTGTTCTGTTAATTCATTTCACACAGTTACATCTGTATTTCGTGGATCTCTTTGCTAGCCTTATTTCTGTGGAATCTGAGAACAGATATTTCGGATCCCTTGGAAGACTATAGGGCCAAAGGAAATATCCTCTGATAACAAAGAGAAAGAAGCTTTCTGAGAAACTTCTTTGTGTTCTGTTAAATCATCTCACAGAGTTACAGCTTTCCCCTCAAGAAGCCTTTCGCCAAGACAGTTCTTGTGGAATTGGCTAAGTGATATTTGGAACCCCTAGAGGGCTAGGGTGAAAAAGGAAATATCCTCCGATGATATCTGGAAAGAGCTTTCTGAGAAACTGCTTAGTGTTCTGTTAATTCATCTCACAGAGTTACATCTGTATTTCGTCGATCTCTTTGCTAGCCTTATTTCTGTGGAATATCAGAACAGATATTTGGCATCCCTTGGAAGACTATAGGGCCAAAGGAAATATCCTCCGATAACAGAGAGAAAGAAGCTTTCTGAGAAACTTCTTTGTGTTCTGTGAAATCATCTCACAGAGTTACAGCTTTCCCCTCAAGAAGCCTTTCGCCAAGACAGTTCTTCTGGAATTGGCAGAGTGACATTCGGTAGCCCTTAGAGGGATATGGTGAAAAAGGAAATATCCTCAGATGAAATCTGGAAAGAAGCTTTCTGAGAAACTGCTTACTGTTCTGTTAATTCATCTCACAGTGTTACATCTGTATTTCGTCGATCTCTTTACTAGCCTTATTTCTGTGGAATCTGAGAACAGATATTTCGGATCCCTTGGAAGACTATAGGGCCAAAGGAAATATCCTCCGATCACAAAGAGAAAGAAGCTTTCTGAGAAACTTCTTTGTGTTCTGTGAAATCATCTCACAGAGTTACAGCTTTCCCCTCAAGAAGCCTTTCGCTAAGACAGTTCTTGTGGAATTGGCTAAGTGATATTTGGAAGCCCATAGAGGGCTATGGTGAAAAAGGAAATATCCTCCGATGAAATCTGGAAAGAAGCTTTAAGAGAAACTGCTTAGTGTTCTGTTAATTCATCTCGCAGAGTTACATCTGTATTTCGTGGATCTCTTTGCTAGCCTTATTTCTGTGGAATCTGACAACAGATATTTCGGATCCCTTGGAAAACTATAGGGCCAAAGGAAATATCCTCCGATAAAAAAGAGAAAGAAGCTTTCTGAGAAACTTCTTTGTGTTCTGTGAAATCATCTCACAGAGTTACAGCTTTCCCTTCAAGAAGCCTTTCGCCAAGACAGTTCTTCTGGAATTGGCAGAGTGATATTTGGAAGGCCATAGAGGGCTATGGTGAAAAAGGAAATATCCTCAGATGAAATCTGGAAAGAAGCTTTCTGAGAAACTGCTTAGTGTTCTGTTAATTCATCTCACAGAGTTACATCTGTATTTCGTCGATCTCTTTGCTAGCCTTATTTCTGTGGAATCTGAGAACACATATTTCGGATCCCTTGGAAGACGATAGGGCCAGAGGAAATATCCTCCGATAACAAAGAGAAAGAAGCTTTCTGAGAAACTTCTTTGTGTTCTGTGAAGTCATCTCACAGAGTTACAGCCTTCCCCTCAAGAAGCCTTTCGCTAAGACAGTTCTTGTGGAATTGGCAAAGTTATATTTGGAAGCCCATAGAGGGCTATGGTGAAAAAGGAAATATCCTCGGATGAAATCTGGAAAGAAGCTTTCTGAGAAACTGCTTAGTCTTCTGTTAATACATCTCACGCAGTTACATCTGTATTTCGTCGATCTCTTTGCTAGCCTTATTTCTGTGGAATCTGAGAACAGATATTTCGGATCCCTTGGAAGACTATAGGGCCAAAGGAAATATCCTCCGATAACAAAGAGAAAGAAGCTTTCTGAGAAACTTCTTTGTGTTCTTTGAAATCATCTCACAGAGTTACAGCTTTCCCCTCAAGAAGCCTTTTGCTAAGACAGTTCTTGTGGACTTGGCAAAGTGATATTTGGAAGCCCATAGAGGGCTATGGTGAAAAAGGAAATATCCTCCGATGAAATCTGGAAAGAAGCTTTCTGAGAAACTGCTTAGTGTTCTGTTAATTCATCTCACAGTGTTATATCTGTATTTCGTGGATCTCTTTGCTAGCCTTATTTCTGTGGAATCTGAGAACAGATATTTCGGATCCCTTGGAAGACTATAGGGCCAAAGGAAATATCCTCCAATAACAAAGTGAAAGAAGCTTTCTGAGAAACTTCTTTGTGTTCTGTTAAATCATCTCACAGAGTTACAGCTTTCCCCTCAAGAAGCCTTTCGTTAAGACAGTTCTTGTGGAATTGGCAAAGTGATAATTGGAAGCCCATAGAGGGCTATGGTGAAAAAGGAAATATCCTCAGATGAAATCTGGAAAGAAGCTTTCTGAGAAACTGCTTAGTGTTCTGTTAATTCATCTCACAGAGTTACATCTGTATTTCGTCGATCTCTTTGCTAGCCTTATTTCTGTGGAATCTGAGAACAGATATTTCGCATCCCTTGGAAGACTATAGGGCCAAATGAAATATCCTCCGATAACAGAGAGAAAGAAGCTTTCTGAGAAACTTCTTTGTGTTCTGTGAAATCATCTCACAGAGTTACAGCTTTCCCCTCAAGAAGCCTTTCACCAAGACAGTTCTTCTGCAATTGGCAGAGTGATATTTGGTAGCCCTTACAGGGATATGGTGAAAAAGGAAATATCCTCAGATGAAATCTGGAAAGAAGCTTTCTGAGAAACTGCTTACTGTTCTGTTAATTCATCTCACAGAGTTACATCTGTATTTCGTCGATCTCTTTGCTAGCCTTATTTCTGTGGAATCTGAGAACAGATATTTCGGATCCCTTGGAAGACGATAGGGCCAAAGGAAATATCCTCCGATAACAAAGAGAAAGAAGCTTTCTGAGAAACTTCTTTGTGTTCTGTGAAATCATCTCACAGAGTTACAGCTTTCCCCTCAAGAAGCCTTTCGCCAAGACAGTTCTTCTGGAATTGGCAGAGTGATATTTGGAAGGCCATAGAGGGCTATGGTGAAAAAGGAAATATCCTCAGATGAAATCTGGAAAGAGGCTTTCTGAGAAACTGCTTAGTGTTCTGTTAATTCATCTCACAGAGTTACATCTGTATTTCGTGGATCTCTTTGCTAGCCTTATTTCTGTGGAATCTGAGAACAGATACTTCGGATCCCTTGGAAGACTATAGGCGCAAAGGAAATATCCTCCGATAACAGAGAGAAAGAAGCTTTCTGAGAAACTTCTTGTGTTCTGTGAAATCATCTCACAGAGTTACAGCTTTCCCTTCAAGAAGCCTTTCGCCAAGACAGTTCTTCTGCAATTGGCAGAGTGATATTTGCTAGCCCTTACAGGGATATGTTGAAAAAGGAAATATCCTCAGATGAAATCTGGAAAGAAGCTTTCTGAGAAACTGCTTACTGTTCTGTTAATTCATCTCACAGAGTTACATCTGTATTTCGTCGATCTCTTTGCTAGCCTTATTTCTGTGGAATCTGAGAACAGATATTTCGGATCCCTTGGAAGACGATAGGGCCAAAGGAAATATCCTCCGATAACAAAGAGAAAGAAGCTTTCTGAGAAACTTCTTGTGTTCTGTGAAATCATCTCACAGAGTTACAGCTTTCCCTTCAAGAAGCCTTTCGCCAAGACAGTTCTTCTGGAATTGGCAGAGTGATATTTGGAATTCCATAGAGGGCTATGGTGAAAAAGGAAATATCCTCAGATGAAATCTGGAAAGAAGCTTTTTGAGACACTGCTTAGTGTTCTCTTAATTCATCTCACACAGTTACATGTGTATTTCGTCGATCTCTTTGCTAGCCTTATTTCTGTGGAATCTGAGAACAGATATTTCGGATCCCTTGGAAGACGATAGGGCCAAAGGAAATATCCTCCGATAACAAAGAGAAAGAAGCTTTCTGAGAAACTTCTTTGTGTTCTGTGAAATCATCTCACAGAGTTACAGCTTTCCCCTCAAGAAGCCTTTCGCCAAGACAGTTCTTGTGGAAATGGCTAAGTGATATTTGGAACCCCTAGAGGGCTATGGTGAAAAAGGAAATATCCTCCGATGAAATCTGGAAAGAAGCTTTCTGAGAAACTGCTTAGTGTTCTGTTAATTCATCTCACAGAGTTACATCTGTATTTCGTCGATCTCTTTGCTAGCCTTATTTCTGTGGAATCTGAGAACAGATATTTCACATCCCTTGGAAGACTATAGGGCCAAAGGAAATATCCTCCGATAACAGAGAGAAAGAAGCTTTCTGAGAAACTTCTTTGTGTTCTGTGAAATCATCTCACAGAGTTACAGCTTTCCCCTCAAGAAGCCTTTCGCCAAGACAGTTCTTCTGGATTTGGCAGAGTGATATTTGGTAGCCCTTAGAGGGCTATGGTGAAAAAGGAAATATCCTCAGATGAAATCTGGAAAGAAGCTTTCTGAGAAACTGCTTAGTGTTCTGTTAATTCATCTCACAGAGTTACATCTGAATTTCGTGGATCTCTTTGCTAGCCTTATTTCTGTGGAATCTGAGAACAGATATTTCGGATCCCTTGGAAGACTATAGGGCCAAAGGAAATATCCTCCGATAACAAAGAGAAAGAAGCTTTCTGAGAAACTACTTTGTGTTCTTTGAAATCATCTCACAGAGTTACAGCTTTCCCCTCAAGAAGCCTTTCGATAAGACAGTTCTTGTGGAATTGGCAAAGTGATATTTGGAAGCCCATAGAGGGCTATGGTTAAAAAGGAAATATCCTCAGATGAAATCTGGAAAGAAGCTTTCTGAGAAACTGCTTAGTGTTCTGTTAATTCATCTCACAGAGTTACATCTGTATTTCGTGGATCTCTTTGCTAGCCTTATTTCTGTGGAATCTGAGAACAGATATTTCGGATCCCTTGGAAGACGATAGGGCCAAAGGAAATATCCTCCGATAACAAAGAGAAAGAAGCTTTCTGAGAAACTTCTTTGTGTTCTGTGAAATCATCTCACAGAGTTACAGCTTTCCCCTCAAGAAGCCTTTCGCTAAGACTGTTCTTGTGGAATTGACAAAGTGATATTTGGTAGCCCTTACAGGGATATGGTGAAAAAGGAAATATCCTCAGATGAAATCTGGAAAGAAGCTTTCTGCGAAACTGCTTACTGTTCTGTTAATTCATCTCACAGAGTTACATGTGTATTTCGTGGATCTCTTTGCTAGCCTTATTTCTGTGGAATCTGAGAACAGATATTTCGGATCCCTTGGAAGACGATAGGGCCAAAGGAAATATCCTCCGATAACAAAGAGAAAGAAGCTTTCTGAGAAACTTCTTTGTGTTCTGTGAAATCATCTCACAGAGTTACAGCTTTCCCCTCAAGAAGCCTTTCGCCAAGACAGTTCTTCTGGAATTGGCAGAGTGATATTTGGAAGGCCATAGAGGGCTATGGTGAAAAAGGAAATATCCTCAGATGAAATCTGGAAAGAGGCTTTCTGAGAAACTGCTTAGTGTTCTGTTAATTCATCTCACAGAGTTACATCTGTATTTCGTGGATCTCTTTGCTAGCCTTATTTCTGTGGAATCTGAGAACAGATATTTCGGATCCCTTGGAAGACTATAGGCGCAAAGGAAATATCCTCCGATAACAGAGAGAAAGAAGCTTTCTGAGAAACTTCTTGTGTTCTGTGAAATCATCTCACCGAGTTACAGCTTTCCCTTCAAGAAGCCTTTCGCCAAGACAGTTCTTCTGGAATTGGCAGAGTGATATTTGGAATTCCATAGAGGGCTATGGTGAAAAAGGAAATATCCTCCGATGAAATCTGGAAAGAAGCTTTTTGAGACACTGCTTAGTGTTCTGTTAATTCATCTCACAGAGTTACATCTGTATTTCGTGGATCGCTTTGCTAGCCTTATTTCTGTGGAATCTGAGAACAGATATTTCGGAACCCTTGGAAGACTATAGGGCCAAAGGAAATATCCTCCGATAACAAAGAGAAAGAAGCTTTCTGAGAAACTTCTTTGTGTTCTGTTAAATCATCTCACAGAGTTACAGCTTTCCCCTCAAGAAGCCTTTCGCTAAGACAGTTCTTGTGGAATTGGCAAAGTGATATTTGGAAGCCCATAGAGGGCTATGGTGAAAAAGGAAATATCCTCAGATGAAATCTGGAAAGAAGCTTTCTGAGAAACTACTTAGTGTTCTGTTAATTCATCTCACAGAGTTACATCTGTATTTCGTGGATCTCTTTGCTAGCCTTATTTCTGTGGAATCTCAGAACAGATATTTCGGATCCCTTGGAAGACTATAGGGCCAAAGGAAATATCCTCCGATAACAAAGAGAAAGAAGCTTTCTGAGAAACTTCTTTGTGTTCTTTGAAATCATCTCACAGAGTTACAGCTTTCCCCTCAAGAAGCCTTTCGCTAAGACAGTTCTTGTGGAATTGGCAAAGTGATATTAGGAAGCCCATAGAGGGCTATGGTGAAAAAGGAAATATCCTCAGATGAAATCTGGAAAGAAGCTTTCTGAGAAACTACTTAGTGTTCTGTTAATTCATCTCACAGAGTTACATCTGTATTTCGTGGATCTCTTTGCTAGCCTTATTTCTGTGGAATCTCAGAACAGATATTTCGGATCCCTTGGAAGACTATAGGGCCAAAGGAAAT
Organism: Macaca nemestrina; assembly: GCF_043159975.1. Lineage (NCBI taxonomy): Eukaryota > Metazoa > Chordata > Mammalia > Primates > Cercopithecidae > Macaca > Macaca nemestrina. The sequence goes on from NC_092126.1 coordinate 70,448,372, forward strand.
ATCCTCCGATAACAAAGAGAAAGAAGCTTTCTGAGAAACTTCTTTGTGTTCTTTGAAATCATCTCACAGAGTTACAGCTTTCCCCTCAAGAAGCCTTTCGCTAAGACAGTTCTTGTGGAATTGGCAAAGTGATATTTGGAAGCCCATAGAGGGCTATGGTGAAAAAGGAAATATCCTCCGATGAAATCTGGAAAGAAGCTTTCTGAGAAACTGCTTAGTGTTCTGTTAATTCATCTCACAGAGTTACATCTGTATTTCGTGGATCTCTTTGCTAGCCTTATTTCTGTGGAATCTGAGAACAGATATTTCGGATCCCTTGGAAGACTATAGGGCCAAAGGAAATATCCTCCGATAACAAAGAGAAAGAAGCTTTCTGAGAAACTTCTTTGTGTTCTGTTAAATCATCTCACAGAGTTAGAGCTTTCTCCTCAAGAAGCCTTTCGTTAAGACAGTTCTTGTGGAATTGGCAAAGTGATAATTGGAAGCCCATAGAGGGCTATGGTGAAAAAGGAAATATCCTCAGATGAAATCTGGAAAGAAGCTTTCTGAGAAACTGCTTAGTGTTCTGTTAATTCATCTCACAGAGTTACATCTGTATTTCGTCGATCTCTTTGCTAGCATTATTTCTGTGGAATCTGAGAACAGATATTTTGGATCCCTTGGAAGACTATAGGGCCAAATGAAATATCCTCCGATAACAGAGAGAAAGAAGCTTTCTGAGAAACTTCTTTGTGTTCTTTGAAATCATCTCACAGAGTTACAGCTTTCCCCTCAAGAAGCCTTTCACCAAGACAGTTCTTCTGCAATTGGCAGAGTGATATTTGGTAGCCCTTACAGGGATATGGTGAAAAAGGAAATATCCTCAGATGAAATCTGGAAAGAAGCTTTCTGAGAAACTGCTTACTGTTCTGTTAATTCATCTCACTGAGTGACATCTGTATTTCGTGGATCTCTTTGCTAGCCTTATTTCTGTGGAATCTGAGAACAGATATTTCTTATCCCTTGGAAGACGATAGGGCCAAAGGAAATATCCTCCGATAACAAGGAGAAAGAAGCTTTCTGAGAAACTTCTTTGTGTTCTGTGAAATCATCTCACAGAGTTACAGCTTTCCCCTCAAGAAGCCTTTCGCCAAGACAGTTCTTCTGGAATTGGCAGAGTGATATTTGGAAGGCCATAGAGGGCTATGGTGAAAAAGGAAATATCCTCAGATGAAATCTGGAAAGAAGCTTTCTGAGAAACTGCTTACTGTTCTGTTAATTCATCTCACAGAGTTACATGTGTATTTCGTCGATCTCTTTGCTAGCCTTATTTCTGTGGAATCTGAGAACAGATATTTCGGATCCCTTGGAAGACGATAGGGCCAAAGGAAATATCCTCCGATAACAAAGAGAAAGAAACTTTCTGAGAAACTTCTTTGTGTTCTGTGAAATCATCTCACAGAGTTACAGCTTGCCCCTCAAGAAGCCTTTCGCCAAGACAGTTCTTGTGGAAATGGCTAAGTGATATTTGGAACCCCTAGAGGGCTATGGTGAAAAAGGAAATATCCTCCGATGAAATCTGGAAAGAAGCTTTCTGAGAAACTGCTTAGTGTTCTGTTAATTCATCTCACAGAGTTACATCTGTATTTCGTCGATCTCTTTGCTAGCCTTATTTCTGTGGAATCTGAGAACAGATATTTCGGATCCCTTGGAAGACTATAGGGCCAAAGGAAATATCCTCCGATAACAAAGAGAAAGAAGCTTTCTGAGAAACTTCTTTGTGTTCTGTGAAATCATCTCACAGAGTTACAGCTTTCCCCACAGGAAGTCTTTCGCCAAGACAGTTCTTGTGGATTTGGCAGAGTGATATTTGGTAGCCCTTAGAGGGCTATGGTGAAAAAGGAAATATCCTCAGATGAAATCTGGAAAGAAGCTTTCTGAGAAACTGCTTAGTGTTCTGTTAATTCATCTCACAGAGTTACATCTGTATTTCGTCGATCTCTTTGCTAGCCTTATTTCTGTGGAATCTGAGAACAGATATTTCGGATCCCTTGGAAGACTATAGGGCCAAAGGAAATATCCTGCGATAACAAAGAGAAAGAAGCTTTCTGAGAAACTTCTTTGTGTTCTGTGAAATCATCTCACAGAGTTACAGCTTTCCCCACAGGAAGTCTTTCGCCAAGACAGTTCTTGTGGAATTGGCAAAGTGATATTTGGAGGCCCATAGAGGGCTATGGTGAAAAAGGAAATATCCTCAGATGAAATCTGGAAAGAAGCTTTCTGAGAAACTACTTAGTGTTCTGTTAATTCATCTCACAGAGTTACATCTGTATTTCGTGGATCTCTTTGCTAGCCTTATTTCTGTGGAATCTCAGAACAGATATTTCGGATCCCTTGGAAGACTATAGGGCCAAAGGAAATATCCTCCGATAACAAAGAGAAAGAAGCTTTCTGAGAAACTTCTTTGTGTTCTTTGAAATCATCTCACAGAGTTACAGCTTTCCCCTCAAGAAGCCTTTCGCTAAGACAGTTCTTGTGGAATTGGCAAAGTGATATTTGGAAGCCCATAGAGGGCTATGGTGAAAAAGGAAATATCCTCAGATGAAATCTGGAAAGAAGCTTTCTGAGAAACTGCTTACTGTTCTGTTAATTCATCTCACAGAGTTACATCTGTATTTCGTGGATCTCTTTGCTAGCCTTATTTCTGTGGAATCTGAGAACAGATATTTCGGATCCCTTGGAAGACTATAGGGCCAAAGGAAATATCCTCCGATAACAAAGAGAAAGAAGCTTTCTGAGAAACCTCTTTGTGTTCTGTGAAATCATCTCACAGAGTTACAGCTTTCCCCTCAAGAAGCCTTTCTCTAAGACAGTTCTTCTGGAATTGGCAAAGTTATAGTTGGAAGCCCATAGAGGGCTATGGTGAAAAAGGAAATATCCTCGGATGAAATCTGGAAAGAAGCTTTCTGAGAAACTGCTTAGTCTTCTGTTAATTCATCTCACACAGTTACATCTGTATTTCGTCGATCTCTTTGCTAGCCTTATTACTGTGGAATCTCAGAACAGATATTTCGGATCCCTTGGAAGACTATAGGGCCAAAGGAAATATCCTTCGATAACAAAGAGAAAGAAACTTTCTGAGAAACTTCTTTGTGTTCTTTGAAATCATCTCACAGAGTTACAGCTTTCCCCTCAAGAAGCCTTTCGATAAGACAGTTCTTGTGGAATTGGCAAAGTGATATTTGGAAGCCCATAGAGGGCTATGGTGAAAAAGGAAATATCCTCAGATGAAATCTGGAAAGAAGCTTTCTGAGAAACTGCTTACTGTTCTGTTAATTCATCTCACAGAGTTACATGTGTATTTCGTCGATCTCTTTGCTAGCCTTATTTCTGTGGAATCTGAGAACAGATATTTCGGATCCCTTGGAAGACGATAGGGCCAAAGGAAATATCCTCCGATAACAAAGAGAAAGAAGCTTTCTGAGAAACTTCTTTGTGTTCTGTGAAATCATCTCACAGAGTTACAGCTTTCCCCTCAAGAAGCCTTTCGCCAAGACAGTTCTTGTGGAATTGGCTAAGTGATATTTGGAACCCCTAGAGGGCTATGGTGAAAAAGGAAATATCCTCCGATGAAATCTGGAAAGAAGCTTTCTGAGAAACTGCTTAGTGTTCTGTTAATTCATCTCACAGAGTTACATCTGTATTTCGTCGATCTCTTTGCTAGCCTTATTTCTGTGGAATCTGAGAACAGATATTTCGGATCCCTTGGAAGACTATAGGGCCAAAGGAAATATCCTCCGATAACAAAGAGAAAGAAGCTTTCTGAGAAACTTCTTTGTGTTCTGTGAAATCATCTCACAGAGTTACAGCTTTCCCCTCAAGAAGCCTTTCCCCAAGACAGTTCTTCTGGATTTGGCAGAGTGATATTTGGTAGCCCTTAGAGGGCTATGGTGAAAAAGGAAATATCCTCAGATGAAATCTGGAAAGAAGCTTTCTGAGAAACTGCTTAGTGTTCTGTTAATTCATCTCACTGAGTTACATCTGTATTTCGTCGATCTCTTTGCTAGCCTTATTTCTGTGGAATCTGAGAACAGATATTTCGGATCCCTTGGAAGACTATAGGGCCAAAGGAAATATCCTCCGATAACAAAGAGAAAGAAGCTTTCTGAGAAACTTATTTGTGTTCTGTGAAATCATCTCACAGAGTTACAGCTTTCCCCTCAAGAAGCCTTTCGCTAAGACAGTTCTTGTGGAATTGGCAAAGTGATATTTGGAAGCCCATAGAGGGCTATGGTGAAAAAGGAAATATCCTCCGATGAAATCTGGAAAGAAGCTTTCTGAGAAACTGCTTAGTGTTCTGTTAATTCATCTCACAGAGTTACATCTGTATTTCGTGGATCTCTTTGCTAGCCTTATTTCTGTGGCATCTGAGAACAGATATTTCGGATCCCTTGGAAGACTATAGGGCCAAAGGAAATATCCTGCGATAACAAAGAGAAAGAAGCTTTCTGAGAAACTTCTTTGTGTTCTGTGAAATCATCTCACAGAGTTACAGCTTTCCTCACAGGAAGTCTTTCGCCAAGACAGTTTTTGTGGAATTGGCAAAGTGATATTTGGAAGCCCATAGAGGGCTATGGTGAAAAAGGAAATATCCTCCGAAGAAATCTGTAAAGAAGCTTTCTGAGAAACTGCTTAGTGTTCTGTTAATTCATCTCACAGAGTTACATCTGTATTTCGTGGATCTCTTTGCTAGCCTTATTTCTGTGGAATCTGAGAACAGATATTTCGGATCCCTTGGAAGACTATAGGGCCAAAGGAAATATCCTCCGATAACAAAGAGAAAGAAGCTGTCTGAGAAACTACTTTGTGTTCTTTGAAATCATCTCACAGAGTTACAGCTTTCCCCTCAAGAAGCCTTTCGATAAGACAGTTCTTGTGGAATTGGCAAAGTGATATTTGGAAGCCCATAGAGGGCTATGGTGAAAAAGGAAATATCCTCAGATGAAATCTGGAAAGAAGCTTTCTGAGAAACTGCTTACTGTTCTGTTAATTCATCTCACAGAGTTACATGTGTATTTCGTCGATCTCTTTGCTAGCCTTATTTCTGTGGAATCTGAGAACAGATATTTCAGATCCCTTGGAAGACGATAGGGCCAAAGGAAATATCCTCCGATAACAAAGAGAAAGAAGCTTTCTGAGAAACTTCTTTTTGTTCTGTGAAATCATCTCACAGAGTTACAGCTTTCCCCTCAAGAAGCCTTTCGCCAAGACAGTTCTTGTGGAATTGACTAAGTGATATTTGGAACCCCTAGAGGGCTATGGTGAAAAAGGAAATATCCTCCGATGAAATCTGGAAAGAAGCTTTCTGAGAAACTGCTTAGTGTTCTGTTAATTCATCTCACAGAGTTACATCTGTATTTCGTCGATCTCTTTGCTAGCCTTATTTCTGTGGAATCTGAGAACAGATATTTCGCATCCCTTGGAAGACTATAGGGCCAAAGGAAATATCCTCCGATAACAGAGAGAAAGAAGCCTTCTGAGAAACTTCTTTGTGTTCTGTGAAATCATCTCACAGAGTTACAGCTTTCCCCTCAAGAAGCCTTTCGCCAAGACAGTTCTTCTGGTTTTGGCAGAGTGATATTTGGTAGCCCTTAGAGGGCTATGGTGAAAAAGGAAATATCCTCCGATGAAATCTGGAAAGAAGCTTTCTGAGAAACTGCTTAGTGTTCTGTTAATTCATCTCACAGAGTTACATCTGTATTTCGTCGATCTCTTTGCTAGCCTTATTTCTGTGGAATCTGAGAACAGATATTTCGGATCCCTTGGAAGACTATAGGGCCAAAGGAAATATCCTCCGATAACAAAGAGAAAGAAGCTTTCTGAGAAACTTCTTTGTGTTCTGTGAAATCATCTCACAGAGTTACAGCTTACCCCTCAAGAAGCCTTTCGCTAAGACAGTTCTTGTGGAATTGGCAAAGTGATATTTGGAAGCCAATAGAGGGCTATGGTGAAAAAGGAAATATCCTCCGATGAAATCTGGAAAGAAGCTTTCTGAGAAACTGCTTAGTGTTCTGTTAATTCATCTCACAGAGTTACATCTGTATTTCGTGGATCTCTTTGCTAGCCTTATTTCTGTGGAATCTGAGAACAGATATTTCGGATCCCTTGGAAGACTATAGGGCCAAAGGAAATATCCTGCGATAACAAAGAGAAAGAAGCTTTCTGAGAAACTTCTTTGTGTTCTGTGAAATCATCTCACAGAGTTACAGCTTTCCCCACAGGAAGTCTTTCGCCAAGACAGTTTTTGTGGAATTGGCAAAGTGATATTTGGAAGCCCATAGAGGGCTATGGTGAAAAAGGAAATATCCTCCGATGAAATCTGGAAAGAAGCTTTCTGAGAAACTGCTTAGTGTTCTGTTAATTCATCTCACAGAGTTACATCTGTATTTCGTGGATCTCTTTGCTAGCCTTATTTCTGTGGAATGTGAGAATAGATATTTCGGATCCCTTGGAAGACTATAGGGCCAAAGGAAATATCCTCCGATAACAAAGAGAAAGAAGCTTTCTGAGAAACCTCTTTGTGTTCTGTGAAATCATCTCACAGAGTTACAGCTTTCCCCTCAAGAACCCTTTCTCTAAGACAGTTCTTCTGGAATTGGCAAAGTTATAGTTGAAAGCCCATAGAGGGCTATGGTGAAAAAGGAAATATCCTCGGATGAAATCTGGAAAGAAGCTTTCTGAGAAACTGCTTAGTCTTCTGTTAATTCATCTCACACAGTTACATCTGTATTTCGTCGATCTCTTTGCTAGCCTTATTACTGTGGAATCTCAGAACAGATATTTCGGATCCCTTGGAAGACTATAGGGCCAAAGGAAATATCCTTCGATAACAAAGAGAAAGAAACTTTCTGAGAAACTTCTTTGTGTTCTTTGAAATCATCTCACAGAGTTACAGCTTTCCCCTCAAGAAGACTTTCGATAAGACAGTTCTTGTGGAATTGGCAAAGTGATATTTGGAAGCCCATAGAGGGCTATGGTGAAAAAGGAAATATCCTCCGCTGAAATCTGGAAAGAAGCTTTCTGAGAAACTGCTTAGTGTTCTGTTAATTCATCTCACAGAGTTACATCTGTATTTCGTGGATCTCTTTGCCAGCCTTATTTCTGTGGAATCTGAGAACAGATATTTCGGATCCCTTGGAAGACTATAGGGCCAAAGGAAATATCCTCCGAGAACAAAGAGAAAGAAACTTTCTGAGAAACTTCTTTGTGTTCTTTGAAATCATCTCACAGAGTTACAGCTTTCTCCTCAAGAAGCCTTTCGATAAGACAGTTCTTGTGGAATTGGCAAAGTGATATTTGGAAGCCCATAGAGGGCTATTGTGAAAAAGGAAATATCCTCCGATGAAATCTGGAAAGAAGTTTTCTGAGATACTGCTTATTGTTCTGTTAATTCATCTCACAGAGTTACATCTGTATTTCGTGGATCTCTTTGCTAGCCTTATTTCTGTGGAATCTGAGAACAGATATTTCGCATCCCTTGGAAGACTATAGGGCCAAAGGAAATATCCTCCGATAACAAAGAGAAAGAAGCTTTCTGAGAAACTTCTTTGTGTTCTGTGAAATCATCTCACAGAGTTACAGCTTTCCCCTCAAGAAGCCTTTCGCTAAGACAGTTCTTGTGGAATTGGCAAAGTGAAATTTGGAAGCCCATAGAGGGCTATGGTGAAAAAGGAAATATCCTCAGATGAAATCTGGAAAGAAGCTTTCTGAGAAACTACTTAGTGTTCTGTTAATTCATCTCACAGATTTACATCTGTAATTGGTGGATCTCTTTGCTAGCCTTATTTCTGTGGAATCTCAGAACAGATATTTCGGATCCCTTGGAAGACTATAGGGCCAAAGGAAATATCCTCCGATAACAAAGAGAAAGAAGCTTTCTGAGAAACTTCTTTGTCTTCTTTGAAATCATCTCACAGAGTTACAGCTTTCACCTCAAGAAGCCTTTCGCTAAGACAGTTCTTGTGGAATTGGCAAAGTGATATTTGGAAGCCCATAGAGGGCTATGGTGAAAAAGGAAATATCCTCAGATGAAAACTGGAAAGAAGCTTTCTGAGAAACTGCTTAGTCTTCTGTTAATTCATCTTACGCAGTTACATCTGTATTTCGTCGATCTCTTTGCTAGCCTTATTTCTGTGGAATCTGAGAACAGATATTTCGGATCCCTTGGAAGACTATAGGGCCAAAGGAAATATCCTCCGATAACAAAGAGAAAGAAGCTTTCTGAGAAACTTCTTTGTGTTCTTTGAAATCATCTCACAGAGTTACAGCTTTCCCCTCAAGAAGCCTTTCGCTAAGACAATTCTTGTGGACTTGGCAAAGTGATATTTGCAAGCCCATAGAGGGCTATGGTGAAAAAGGAAATATCCTCCGATGAAATCTGGAAAGAAGCTTTCTGAGAAACTGCTTAGTGTTCTGTTAATTCATCTCACAGCGTTACATCTGTATTTCGTGGATCTCTTTGCTAGACTTATTTCTGTGGAATCTGAGAACAGATATTTCGGATCCCTTGGAAGACTATAGGACCAAAGGAAATATCCTCCGATAACAAAGAGAAAGAAGCTTTCTGAGAAACTTCTTTGTGTTCTGTGAAATCATCTCACAGAGTTGCAGCTTTCCCCTCAAGAAGCCTTTCGCTAAGACAGTTCTTGTGGAATTGGCAAAGTGATATTTGGAAGCCCATAGAGGGCTATGGTGAAAAAGGAAATATCCTCAGATGAAATCTGGAAAGAAGCTTTCTGAGAAACTACTTAGTGTTCTGTTAATTCATCTCACAGAGTTACATCTGTATTTCGTGGATCTCTTTGCTAGCCTTATTTCTGTGGAATCTGAGAACAGATATTTCGCATCCCTTGGAAGACTGTAGGGCCAAAGGAAGTATCCTCCGATAACAGAGAGAAAGAAGCTTTCTGAGAAACTTCTATGTGTTCTGTGAAATCATCTCACAGAGTTACAGCTTTCCCCTCAAGAAGCCTTTCGCCAAGACAGTTCCTTTGGAATTGGCAGAGTGATATTTGGAAGGCCATAGAGGGCTATGGTGAAAAAGGAAATATCCTCAGATGAAATCTGGAAAGAAGCTTTCTGAGAAACTGCTTACTGTTCTGTTAATTCATCTCACAGAGTTACATCTGTATTTCGTCGATCTCTTTGCTAGCCTTATTTCTGTGGAATCTGAGAACAGATATTTCGGATCCCTTGGAAGACTATAGGGCCAAAGGAAATATCCTCCGATAACAAAGAGAAAGAAGCTTTCTGAGAAACTTCTTTGTGTTCTGTGAAATCATCTCACAGAGTTGCAGCTTTCCCCTCAAGAAGCCTTTCGCTAAGACAGTTCTTGTGGAATTGGCAAAGTGATATTTGGAAGCCCATAGAGGGCTATGGTGAAAAAGGAAATATCCTCAGATGAAATCTGGAAAGAAGCTTTCTGAGAAACTACTTAGTGTTCTGTTAATTCATCTCACAGAGTTACATCTGTATTTCGTGGATCTCTTTGCTAGCCTTATTTCTGTGGAATCTCAGAACAGATATTTCGGATCCCTTGGAAGACTATAGGGCCAAAGGAAATATCCTCCGATAACAAAGAGAAAGAAGCTTTCTGAGAAACTTCTTTGTGTTCTTTGAAATCATCTCACAGAGTTACAGCTTTCCCCTCAAGAAGCCTTTCGCTAAGACAGTTCTTGTGGAATTGGCAAAGTGATATTTGGAAGCCCATCGAGTGCTATGGTGAAAAAGGAAATATCCTCCGATGAAATCTGGAAAGAAGCTTTCTGAGAAACTGCTTAGTGTTCTGTTAATTCATCTCACAGAGTTACATCTGTATTTCGTGGATCTCTTTGCTAGCCTTATTTCTGTGGAATCTGAGAACAGATATTTCGGATCCCTTGGAAGACTATAGGGCCAAAGGAAATATCCACCGATAACAAAGAGAAAGAAGCTTTCTGAGAAACTTCTTTGTGTTCTGTGAAATCATCTCACAGAGTTACAGCTTTCCCCACAGGAAGCCTTTCACCAAGACAGTTCTTGTGGAATTGGCAAAGTGATATTTGGAAGCCCATAGAGGGCTATGGTGAAAAAGGAAATATCCTCAGATGAAATCTGGAAAGAAGCTTTCTGAGAAACTGCTTAGTGTTCTGTTAATTCATCTCACAGAGTTACATCTGTATTTCGTGGATCTCCTTGCTAGCCTTATTTCTGTGGAATCTGAGAACAGATATTTCGGATCCCTTGGAAGACTATAGGGCCAAAGGAAATATCCTCCGATAACAAAGAGAAAGAAGCTTTCTGAGAAACTTCTTTGTGTTCTGTGAAATCATCTCACAGAGTTACAGCTTTCCCCTCAAGAAGCCTTTCGCCAAGACAGTTCTTGTGGAATTGGCTAAGTGATATATGGAACCCCTAGAGGGCTATGGTGAAAAAGGAAATATCCTCCGATGAAATCTGGAAAGAAGCTTTCTGAGAAACTGCTTAGTGTTCTGTTAATTCATCTCACAGAGTTACATCTGTATTTCGTCGATCTCTTTCCTAAACTTATTTCTGTGGAATCTGAGAACAGATATTTCGCATCCCTTGGAAGACTGTAGGGCCAAAGGAAATATCCTCCGATAACAGAGAGAAAGAAGCTTTCTGAGAAACTTCTATGTGTTCTGTGAAATCATCTCACAGAGTTACAGCTTTCCCCTCAAGAAGCCTTTCGCCAAGACAGTTCTTCTGGAATTGGCAGAGTGATATTTGGAAGGCCATAGAGGGCTATGGTGAAAAAGGAAATATCCTCAGATGAAATCTGGAAAGAAGCTTTCTGAGAAACTGCTTACTGTTCTGTTAATTCATCTCACAGAGTTACATCTGTATTTCGTCGATCTCTTTGCTAGCCTTATTTCTGTGGAATCTGAGAACAGATATTTCGGATCCCTTGGAAGACTATAGGGCCAAAGGAAATATCCTCCGATAACAAAGAGAAAGAAGCTTTCTGAGAAACTTCTTTGTGTTCTGTGAAATCATCTCACAGAGTTACAGCTTTCCCCTCAAGAAGCCTTTCGATAAGACAGTTCTTGTGGAATTGGCAAAGTGATATTTGGAAGCCCATAGAGGGCTATGGTGAAAAAGGAAATATCCTCCGATGAAATCTGGAAAGAAGCTTTCTGAGAAACTGCTTAGTGTTCTGTTAATTCATCTCACAGAGTTACATCTGTATTTCGTGTATCTCTTTGCTAGCCTTATTTCTGTGGAATCTGAGAACAGATATTTCGGATCCCTTGGAAGACTATAGGGCCAAAGGAAATATCCTCCGATAACAAAGAGAAAGAAGCTTTCTGAGAAACTTCTTTGTGTTCTGTGAAATCATCTCACAGAGTTACAGCTTTCCCCTCAAGAAGCCTTTCGCTAAGACAGTTCTTGTGGAATTGGCAAAGTGATATTTGGAAGCCCATAGAGGGCTATGGTGAAAAAGGAAATATCCTCAGATGAAATCTGGAAAGAAGCTTTCTGAGAAACTACTTAGTGTTCTGTTAATTCATCTCACAGAGTTACATCTGTATTTCGTGGATCTCTTTGCTACCCTTATTTCTGTGGAATCTCAGAACAGATAATTCGGATCCCTTGGAAGACTATAGGGCCAAGGAAATATCCTCCGATAACAAAGAGAAAGAAGCTTTCTGAGAAACTTCTTTGTGTTCTTTGAAATCATCTCACAGAGTTACAGCTTTCCCCTCAAGAATCCTTTCGCTAAGACAGTTCTTGTGGAATTGGCAAAGTGATATTTGGAAGCCCATAGAGCGCTATGGTGAAAAAGGAAATATCCTCAGATGAAATCTGGAAAGAAGCTTTCTGAGAAACTGCTTAGTGTTCTGTTAATTCATCTCACAGAGTTACATCTGTATTTCGTCGATCTCTTTGCTAAACTTATTTCTGTGGAATCTGAGAACAGATATTTCGCATCCCTTGGAAGACTGTAGGGCCAAAGGAAATATCCTCCGATAACAGAGAGAAAGAAGCTTTCTGAGAAACTTCTATGTGTTCTGTGAAATCATCTCACAGAGTTACAGCTTTCCCCTCAAGAAGCCTTTCGCCAAGACAGTTCTTCTGGAATTGGCAGAGTGCTATTTGGAAGGCCATAGAGGGCTATGGTGAAAAAGGAAATATCCTCAGATGAAATCTGGAAAGAAGCTTTCTGAGAAACTGCTTACTGTTCTGTTAATTCATCTCACAGAGTTACATCTGTATTTCGTGGATCTCTTTGCTAGCCTTATTTCTGTGGAATCTGAGAACAGATATTTCGGATCCCTTGGAAGACTATAGGGCCAAAGGAAATATCCTCCAATAACAAAGAGAAAGAAGCTTTCTGAGAAACTTCTTTGTGTTCTGTGAAATCATCTCACAGAGTTACAGCTTTCACCTCAAGAAGCCTTTCGCTAAGACAGTTCTTGTGGAATTGGCAAAGTGATATTTGGAAGCCCATAGAGGGCTATGGTGAAAAAGGAAATATCCTCGGATGAAAACTGGAAAGAAGCTTTCTGAGAAACTGCTTAGTCTTCTGTTAATTCATCTTACGCAGTTACATCTGTATTTCGTCGATCTCTTTGCTAGCCTTATTTCTGTGGAATCTGAGAACAGATATTTCGGATCCCTTGGAAGACTATAGGGCCAAAGGAAATATCCTCCGATAACAAAGAGAAAGAAGCTTTCTGAGAAACTTCTTTGTGTTCTTTGAAATCATCTCACAGAGTTACAGCTTTCCCCTCAAGAAGCCTTTCGCTAAGACAGTTCTTGTGGACTTGGCAAAGTGATATTTGGAAGCCCCTAGTGGGCTATGGTGAAAAAGGAAATATCCTCAGATGAAATCTGGAAAGAAGATTTCTGAGAAACTGCCTAGAGTTCTGTTAATTCATCTCACAGAGTTACATCTGTATTTCGTGGATCTCTTTGCTAGCCTTATTTCTGTGGAATCTGAGAACAGATATTTCGGATCCCTTGGAAAACTATAGGGCCAAAGGAAATATCCTCTGATAACAAAGAGAAAGAAGCTTTCTGAGAAACTTCTTTGTGTTCTTTGAAATCATCTCACAGAGTTACAGCTTTCCCCTTAAGAAGCCTTTCGATAAGACAGTTCTTGTGGAATTGGCAAAGTGATATTTGGAAGCCCATAGAGGGCTATGGTGAAAAAGGAAATATCCTCCGATGAAATCTGGAAAGAAGCTTTCTGAGAAACTGCTTAGTGTTCTGTTAATTCATCTCACAGAGTTACATCTGTATTTAGTGGATCTCTTTGCTAGCTTTATTTCTGTGGAATCTGAGAAGAGATATTTCGGATCCCTTGGAAGATTATAGGGCCAAAGGAAATATCCTCCGATAACAAGGAGAAAGAAGCTTTCTGAGAAACTTCTTTGTGTTCTGTGAAATCATCTCACAGAGTTACAGCTTTCCCCTCAAGAAGCCTTTCGCTAAGACAGTTCTTGTGGAATTGGCAAAGTGATATTTGGAAGCCCATAGAGGGCTATGGTGAAAAAGGAAATATCCTCAGATGAAATCTGGAAAGAAGCTTTCTGAGAAACAACTTAGTGTTATGTTAATTCATCTCACAGAGTTACATCTGTATTTCGTGGATCTCTTTGCTACCCTTATTTCTGTGGAATCTCAGAACAGATATTTCGGATCCCTTGGAAGACTATAGGGCCAAAGGAAATATCCTCCGATAACAAAGAGAAAGAAGCTTTCTGAGAAACTTCTTTGTGTTCTTTGAAATCATCTCACAGAGTTACAGCTTTCCCCTCAAGAAGCCTTTCGCTAAGACAGTTCTTGTGGAATTGGCAAAGTGATATTTGGAAGCCCATAGAGCGCTATGGTGAAAAAGGAAATATCCTCCGATGAAATCTGGAAAGAAGCTTTCTGAGAAACTGCTTAGTGTTCTGTTAATTCATCTCACAGAGTTACATCTGTATTTCGTGGTTCTCTTTGCTAGCCTTATTTCTGTGGAATGTGAGAACAGATATTTCGGATCCCTTGGAAGACTATAGGGCCAAAGGAAATATCCTCCGATAAAAAAGAGAAAGAAGCTTTCTGAGAAACCTCTTTGTGTTCTGTGAAATCATCTCACAGAGTTACAGCTTTCCCCTCAAGAAGCCTTTCTCTAAGACATTTCTTGTGGAATTGGCAAAGTTATATTTGGAAGCCCATAGAGGGCTATGGTGAAAAAGGAAATATCCTCAGATGAAATCTGGAAAGAAGCTTTCTGAGAAACTGCTTAGTGTTCTGTTAATTCATCTCACAGAGGTACATCTGTATTTCGTCGATCTCTTTGCTAGCCTTATTTCTGTGGAATCTGAGAACAGATATTTCGGATCCCTTGGAAGACTATAGGGCCAAAGGAAATATCCTCCGATAACAAAGAGAAAGAAGCTTTCTGAGAAACTTCTTTGTGTTCTTTGAAATCATCTCACAGAGTTACAGCTTTCCCCTCAAGAAGCCTTTCGCCAAGACAGTTCTTGTGGTATTGGCTAAGTGATATTTGGAACACCTAGAGGGCTATGGTGAAAAAGGAAATATCCTCCGATGAAATCTGGAAAGAAGCTTTCTGAGAAACTGCTTAGTGTTCTGTTAATTCATCTCACAGAGTTACATCTGTATTTCGTCGATCTCTTTGCTAAACTTATTTCTGTGGAATCTGAGAACAGATATTTCGGATCCCTTGGAAGACTATAGGGCCAAAGGAAATATCCTCCGATAACAAGTAGAAAGAAGCTTTCTGAGAAACTTCTATGTGTTCTGTGAAAATATCTCACAGAGTTACAGCTTTCCCCTCAAGAAGCCTTTCGCCAAGACAGTTCTGAAATTGGCAGAGTGATATTTGGAAGGCCATAGAGGGCTATGGTGAAAAAGGAAATATCCTCAGATGAAATCTGGAAAGAAGCTTTCTGAGAAACTCCTTACTGTTCTGTTAATTCATCTCACAGAGTTACATCTGTATTTCGTCGATCTCTTTGCTAGCCTTATTTCTGTGGAATCTGAGAACAGATATTTCGGATCCCTTGGAAGACTATAGGGCCAAAGGAAATATCCTCCGATAACAAAGAGAAAGAAGCTTTCTGAGAAACTTCTTTGTGTTCTGTGAAATCATCTCACAGAGTTACAGCTTTCCCCTCAAGAAGCCTTTCGCTAAGACGGTTCTTGTGGAATTGGCAAAGTGATATTTGGAAGCCCATAGAGGGCTATGGTGAAAAAGGAAATAACCTCAGATGAAATCTGGAAAGAAGCTTTCTGAGAAACTACTTAGTGTTCTGTTAATTCATCTCACAGAGTTACATCTGTATTTCGTGGATCTCTTTGCTACCCTTATTTCTGTGGAATCTCAGAACAGATATTTCGGATCCCTTGGAAGACTATAGGGCCAAAGGAAATACCCTCCGATAACAGAGAGAAAGAAGCTTTCTGAGAAACTTCTATGTGTTCTGTGAAATCATCTCACAGAGTTACAGCTTTCCCCTCAAGAAGCCTTTCGCCAAGACAGTTCTTGTGGAATTGGCAGAGTGATATTTGGAAGGCCATAGAGGGCTATGGTGAAAAAGGAAATATCCTCAGATGAAATCTGGAAAGAAGCTTTCTGAGAAACTGCTTACTGTTCTGTTAATTCATCTCACAGAGTTACATCTGTATTTCGTCGATCTCTTTGCTAGCCTTATTTCTGTGGAATCTGAGAACAGATATTTCGGATCCCTTGGAAGACTTTAGGGCCAAAGGAAATATCCTCCGATAACAAAGAGAAAGAAGCTTTCTGAGAAACTTCTTTGTGTTCTGTGAAATCATCTCACAGAGTTACAGCTTTCCCCTAAAGAAGCCTTTCGCTAAGACAGTTTTGTGGAATTGGCAAAGTGATATTTGGAAACCCATAGAGGGCTATGGCGAAAAAGGAAATATCCTCAGATGAAATCTGGAAAGAAGCTTTCTGAGACACTGCTTAGTGTTCTGTTAATTCATCTCACAGAGTTACATCTGTATTTCGTGGATCTCTTTGCTAGCCTTATTTCTGTGGAATCTGAGAACAGATATTTCGGATCCCTTGGAAGACTATAGGGCCAAAGGAAATATCCTCCAATAACAAAGAGAAAGAAGCTTTCTGAGAAACTTCTTTGTGTTCTGTGAAATCATCTCACAGAGTTACAGCTTTCACCTCAAGAAGCCTTTCGCTAAGACAGTTCTTGTGGAATTGGCAAAGTTATATTTGGAAGCCCATAGAGGGCTATGGTGAAAAAGGAAATATCCTCAGATGAAAACTGGAAAGAAGCTTTCTGAGAAACTGCTTAGTCTTCTGTTAATTCATCTTACGCAGTTACATCTGTATTTCGTCGATCTCTTTGCTAGCCTTATTTCTGTGGAATCTGAGAACAGATATTTCGGATCCCTTGGAAGACTATAGGGCCAAAGGAAATATCCTCCGATAACAAAGAGAAAGAAGCTTTCTGAGAAACTTCTTTGTGTTCTTTGAAATCATCTCACAGAGTTACAGCTTTCCCCTCAAGAAGCCTTTCGCTAAGACAATTCTTGTGGACTTGGCAAAGTGATATTTGGAAGCCCCTAGTGGGCTATGGTGAAAAAGGAAATATCCTCAGATGAAATCTGGAAAGAAGATTTCTGAGAAACTGCCTAGGGTTCTGTTAATTCATCTCACAGAGTTACATCTGTATTTCGTGGATCTCTTTGCTAGCCTTATTTCTGTGGAATCTGAGAACAGATATTTCGGATCCCTTGGAAAACTATAGGGCCAAAGGAAATATCCTCTGATAACAAAGAGAAAGAAGCTTTCTGAGAAACTTCTTTGTGTTCTTTGAAATCATCTCACAGAGTTACAGCTTTCCCCTTAAGAAGCCTTTCGATAAGACAGTTCTTGTGGAATTGGCAAAGTGATATTTGGAAGCCCATCGAGTGCTATGGTGAAAAAGGAAATATCCTCCGATGAAATCTGGAAAGAAGCTTTCTGAGAAACTGCTTAGTGTTCTGTTAATTCATCTCACAGAGTTACATCTGTATTTCGTGGATCTCTTTGCTAGCCTTATTTCTGTGGAATCTGAGAACAGATATTTCGGATCCCTTGGAAGACTATAGGGCCAAAGGAAATATCCACCGATAACAAAGAGAAAGAAGCTTTCTGAGAAACTTCTTTGTGTTCTGTGAAATCATCTCACAGAGTTACAGCTTTCCCCTTAAGAAGCCTTTCGATAAGACAGTTCTTGTGGAATTGGCAAAGTGATATTTGGAAGCCCATCGAGTGCTATGGTGAAAAAGGAAATATCCTCCGATGAAATCTGGAAAGAAGCTTTCTGAGAAACTGCTTAGTGTTCTGTTAATTCATCTCACAGAGTTACATCTGTATTTCGTGGATCTCTTTGCTAGCCTTATTTCTGTGGAATCTGAGAACAGATATTTCGGATCCCTTGGAAGACTATAGGGCCAAAGGAAATATCCACCGATAACAAAGAGAAAGAAGCTTTCTGAGAAACTTCTTTGTGTTCTGTGAAATCATCTCACAGAGTTACAGCTTTCCCCACAGGAAGCCTTTCACCAAGACAGTTCTTGTGGAATTGGCAAAGTGATATTTGGAAGCCCATAGAGGGCTATGGTGAAAAAGGAAATATCCTCAGATGAAATCTGGAAAGAAGCTTTCTGAGAAACTGCTTAGTGTTCTGTTAATTCATCTCACAGAGTTACATCTGTATTTCGTGGATCTCCTTGCTAGCCTTATTTCTGTGGAATCTGAGAACAGATATTTCGGATCCCTTGGAAGACTATAGGGCCAAAGGAAATATCCTCCGATAACAAAGAGAAAGAAGCTTTCTGAGAAACTTCTTTGTGTTCTGTGAAATCATCTCACAGAGTTACAGCTTTCCCCTCAAGAAGCCTTTCGCCAAGACAGTTCTTGTGGAATTGGCTAAGTGATATATGGAACCCCTAGAGGGCTATGGTGAAAAAGGAAATATCCTCCGATGAAATCTGGAAAGAAGCTTTCTGAGAAACTGCTTAGTGTTCTGTTAATTCATCTCACAGAGTTACATCTGTATTTCGTCGATCTCTTTCCTAAACTTATTTCTGTGGAATCTGAAACAGATATTTCGCATCCCTTGGAAGACTGTAGGGCCAAAGGAAATATCCTCCGATAACAGAGAGAAAGAAGCTTTCTGAGAAACTTCTATGTGTTCTGTGAAATCATCTCACAGAGTTACAGCTTTCCCCTCAAGAAGCCTTTCGCCAAGACAGTTCTTCTGGAATTGGCAGAGTGATATTTGGAAGGCCATAGAGGGCTATGGTGAAAAAGGAAATATCCTCAGATGAAATCTGGAAAGAAGCTTTCTGAGAAACTGCTTACTGTTCTGTTAATTCATCTCACAGAGTTACATCTGTATTTCGTGGATCTCTTTGCTAGCCTTATTTCTGTGGAATCTGAGAACAGATATTTCGGATCCCTTGGAAGACTATAGGGCCAAAGGAAATATCCTCCGATAACAAAGAGAAAGAAGCTTTCTGAGAAACTTCTTTGTGTTCTGTGAAATCATCTCACAGAGTTACAGCTTTCCCCTCAAGAAGCCTTTCGATAAGACAGTTCTTGTGGAATTGGCAAAGTGATATTTGGAAGCCCATAGAGGGCTATGGTGAAAAAGGAAATATCCTCCGATGAAATCTGGAAAGAAGCTTTCTGAGAAACTGCTTAGTGTTCTGTTAATTCATCTCACAGAGTTACATCTGTATTTCGTGGATCTCTTTGCTAGCCTTATTTCTGTGGAATCTGAGAACAGATATTTCGGATCCCTTGGAAGACTATAAGGCCAAAGGAAATATCCTCCGATAACAAAGAGAAAGAAGCTTTCTGAGAAACTTCTTTGTGTTCTTTGAAATCATCTCACAGAGTTACAGCTTTCCCCTCAAGAATCCTTTCGCTAAGACAGTTCTTGTGGAATTGGCAAAGTGATATTTGGAAGCCCATAGAGCGCTATGGTGAAAAAGGAAATATCCTCAGATGAAATCTGGAAAGAAGCTTTCTGAGAAACTGCTTAGTGTTCTGTTAATTCATCTCACAGAGTTACATCTGTATTTCGTCGATCTCTTTGCTAAACTTATTTCTGTGGAATCTGAGAACAGATATTTCGCATCCCTTGGAAGACTGTAGGGCCAAAGGAAATATCCTCCGATAACAGAGAGAAAGAAGCTTTCTGAGAAACTTCTATGTGTTCTGTGAAATCATCTCACAGAGTTACAGCTTTCCCCTCAAGAAGCCTTTCGCCAAGACAGTTCTTCTGGAATTGGCAGAGTGATATTTGGAAGGCCATAGAGGGCTATGGTGAAAAAGGAAATATCCTCAGATGAAATCTGGAAAGAAGCTTTCTGAGAAACTGCTTACTGTTCTGTTAATTCATCTCACAGAGTTACATCTGTATTTCGTCGATCTCTTTGCTAGCCTTATTTCTGTGGAATCTGAGAACAGATATTTCGGATCCCTTGGAAGACTATAGGGCCAAAGGAAATATCCTCCGATAACAAAGAGAAAGAGGCTTTCTGAGAAACTTCTTTGTGTTCTGTGAAATCATCTCACAGAGTTACAGCTTTCCCCTAAAGAAGCCTTTCGCTAAGACAGTTTTGTGGAATTGGCAAAGTGATATTTGGAAACCCATAGAGGGCTATCGTGAAAAAGGAAATATCCTCAGATGAAATCTGGAAAGAAGCTTTCTGAGACACTGCTTAGTGTTCTGTTAATTCATCTCACAGAGTTACATCTGTATTTCGTGGATCTCTTTGCTAGCCTTATTTCTGTGGAATCTGAGAACAGATATTTCGGATCCCTTGGAAGACTATAGGGCCAAAGGAAATATCCTCCGATAACAAAGAGAAAGAAGCTTTCTGAGAAACTTCTTTGTGTTCTTTGAAATCATCTCACAGAGTTACAGCTTTCCCCTCAAGAAGCCTTTCGCTAAGACAGTTCTTGTGGACTTGGCAAAGTGATATTTGGAAGCCCCTAGTGGGCTATGGTGAAAAAGGAAATATCCTCAGATGAAATCTGGAAAGAAGATTTCTGAGAAACTGCCTAGAGTTCTGTTAATTCATCTCACAGAGTTACATCTGTATTTCGTGGATCTCTTTGCTAGCCTTATTTCTGTGGAATCTGAGAATAGATATTTCGGATCCCTTGGAAAACTATAGGGCCAAAGGAAATATCCTCTGATAACAAAGAGAAAGAAGCTTTCTGAGAAACTTCTTTGTGTTCTTTGAAATCATCTCACAGAGTTACAGCTTTCCCCTTAAGAAGCCTTTCGATAAGACAGTTCTTGTGGAATTGGCAAAGTGATATTTGGAAGCCCATAGAGGGCTATGGTGAAAAAGGAAATATCCTCCGATGAAATCTGGAAAGAAGCTTTCTGAGAAACTGCTTAGTGTTCTGTTAATTCATCTCACAGAGTTACATCTGTATTTAGTGGATCTCTTTGCTAGCCTTATTTCTGTGGAATCTGAGAAGAGATATTTCGGATCCCTTGGAAGACTATAGGGCCAAAGGAAATATCCTCCGATAACAAGGAGAAAGAAGCTTTCTGAGAAACTTCTTTGTGTTCTGTGAAATCATCTCACAGAGTTACAGCTTTCCCCTCAAGAATCCTTTCGCTAAGACAGTTCTTGTGGAATTGGCAAAGTGATATTTGGAAGCCCATAGAGCGATATGGTGAAAAAGGAAATATCCTCCGATGAAATCTGGAAAGAAGCTTTCTGAGAAACTGCTTAGTGTTCTGTTAATTCATCTCACAGAGTTACATCTGTATTTCGTCGATCTCTTTGCTAAACTTATTTCTGTGGAATCTGAGAACAGATATTTCGCATCCCTTGGAAGACTGTAGGGCCAAAGGAAATATCCTCCGATAACAGAGAGAAAGAAGCTTTCTGAGAAACTTCTATGTGTTCTGTGAAATCATCTCACAGAGTTACAGCTTTCCCCTCAAGAAGCCTTTCGCCAAGACAGTTCTTCTGGAATTGGCAGAGTGATATTTGGAAGGCCATAGAGGGCTATGGTGAAAAAGGAAATATCCTCAGATGAAATCTGGAAAGAAGCTTTCTGAGAAACTGCTTACTGTTCTGTTAATTCATCTCACAGAGTTACATCTGTATTTCGTCGATCTCTTTGCTAGCCTTATTTCTGTGGAATCTGAGAACAGATATTTCGGATCCCTTGGAAGACTATAGGGCCTAAGGAAATATCCTCCGATAACAAAGAGAAAGAGGCTTTCTGAGAAACTTCTTTGTGTTCTGTGAAATCATCTCACAGAGTTACAGCTTTCCCCTAAAGAAGCCTTTCGCTAAGACAGTTTTGTGGAATTGGCAAAGTGATATTTGGAAACCCATAGAGGGCTATCGTGAAAAAGGAAATATCCTCAGATGAAATCTGGAAAGAAGCTTTCTGAGACACTGCTTAGTGTTCTGTTAATTCATCTCACAGAGTTACATCTGTATTTCGTGGATCTCTTTGCTAGCCTTATTTCTGTGGAATCTGAGAACAGATATTTCGGATCCCTTGGAAGACTATAGGGCCAAAGGAAATATCCTCCAATAACAAAGAGAAAGAAGCTTTCTGAGAAACTTCTTTGTGTTCTGTGAAATCATCTCACAGAGTTACAGCTTTCACCTCAAGAAGCCTTTCGCTAAGACAGTTCTTGTGGAATTGGCAAAGTGATATTTGGAAGCCCATAGAGGGCTATGGTGAAAAAGGAAATATCCTCGGATGAAAACTGGAAAGAAGCTTTCTGAGAAACTGCTTAGTCTTCTGTTAATTCATCTTACGCAGTTACATCTGTATTTCGTCGATCTCTTTGCTAGCCTTATTTCTGTGGAATCTGAGAACAGATATTTCGGATCCCTTGGAAGACTATAGGGCCAAAGGAAATATCCTCCGATAACAAAGAGAAAGAAGCTTTCTGAGAAACTTCTTTGTGTTCTTTGAAATCATCTCACAGAGTTACAGCTTTCCCCTCAAGAAGCCTTTCGCTAAGACAGTTCTTGTGGACTTGGCAAAGTGATATTTGGAAGCCCCTAGTGGGCTATGGTGAAAAAGGAAATATCCTCAGATGAAATCTGGAAAGAAGATTTCTGAGAAACTGCCTAGAGTTCTGTTAATTCATCTCACAGAGTTACATCTGTATTTCGTGGATCTCTTTGCTAGCCTTATTTCTGTGGAATCTGAGAACAGATATTTCGGATCCCTTGGAAAACTATAGGGCCAAAGGAAATATCCTCTGATAACAAAGAGAAAGAAGCTTTCTGAGAAACTTCTTTGTGTTCTTTGAAATCATCTCACAGAGTTACAGCTTTCCCCTTAAGAAGCCTTTCGATAAGACAGTTCTTGTGGAATTGGCAAAGTGATATTTGGAAGCCCATAGAGGGCTATGGTGAAAAAGGAAATATCCTCCGATGAAATCTGGAAAGAAGCTTTCTGAGAAACTGCTTAGTGTTCTGTTAATTCATCTCACAGAGTTACATCTGTATTTAGTGGATCTCTTTGCTAGCTTTATTTCTGTGGAATCTGAGAAGAGATATTTCGGATCCCTTGGAAGATTATAGGGCCAAAGGAAATATCCTCCGATAACAAGGAGAAAGAAGCTTTCTGAGAAACTTCTTTGTGTTCTGTGAAATCATCTCACAGAGTTACAGCTTTCCCCTCAAGAAGCCTTTCGCTAAGACAGTTCTTGTGGAATTGGCAAAGTGATATTTGGAAGCCCATAGAGGGCTATGGTGAAAAAGGAAATATCCTCAGATGAAATCTGGAAAGAAGCTTTCTGAGAAACAACTTAGTGTTATGTTAATTCATCTCACAGAGTTACATCTGTATTTCGTGGATCTCTTTGCTACCCTTATTTCTGTGGAATCTCAGAACAGATATTTCGGATCCCTTGGAAGACTATAGGGCCAAAGGAAATATCCTCCGATAACAAAGAGAAAGAAGCTTTCTGAGAAACTTCTTTGTGTTCTTTGAAATCATCTCACAGAGTTACAGCTTTCCCCTCAAGAAGCCTTTCGCTAAGACAGTTCTTGTGGAATTGGCAAAGTGATATTTGGAAGCCCATAGAGCGCTATGGTGAAAAAGGAAATATCCTCCGATGAAATCTGGAAAGAAGCTTTCTGAGAAACTGCTTAGTGTTCTGTTAATTCATCTCACAGAGTTACATCTGTATTTCGTGGTTCTCTTTGCTAGCCTTATTTCTGTGGAATGTGAGAACAGATATTTCGGATCCCTTGGAAGACTATAGGGCCAAAGGAAATATCCTCCGATAAAAAAGAGAAAGAAGCTTTCTGAGAAACCTCTTTGTGTTCTGTGAAATCATCTCACAGAGTTACAGCTTTCCCCTCAAGAAGCCTTTCTCTAAGACATTTCTTGTGGAATTGGCAAAGTTATATTTGGAAGCCCATAGAGGGCTATGGTGAAAAAGGAAATATCCTCAGATGAAATCTGGAAAGAAGCTTTCTGAGAAACTGCTTAGTGTTCTGTTAATTCATCTCACAGAGGTACATCTGTATTTCGTCGATCTCTTTGCTAGCCTTATTTCTGTGGAATCTGAGAACAGATATTTCGGATCCCTTGGAAGACTATAGGGCCAAAGGAAATATCCTCCGATAACAAAGAGAAAGAAGCTTTCTGAGAAACTTCTTTGTGTTCTTTGAAATCATCTCACAGAGTTACAGCTTTCCCCTCAAGAAGCCTTTCGCCAAGACAGTTCTTGTGGTATTGGCTAAGTGATATTTGGAACACCTAGAGGGCTATGGTGAAAAAGGAAATATCCTCCGATGAAATCTGGAAAGAAGCTTTCTGAGAAACTGCTTAGTGTTCTGTTAATTCATCTCACAGAGTTACATCTGTATTTCGTCGATCTCTTTGCTAAACTTATTTCTGTGGAATCTGAGAACAGATATTTCGGATCCCTTGGAAGACTATAGGGCCAAAGGAAATATCCTCCGATAACAAGTAGAAAGAAGCTTTCTGAGAAACTTCTATGTGTTCTGTGAAAATATCTCACAGAGTTACAGCTTTCCCCTCAAGAAGCCTTTCGCCAAGACAGTTCTGAAATTGGCAGAGTGATATTTGGAAGGCCATAGAGGGCTATGGTGAAAAAGGAAATATCCTCAGATGAAATCTGGAAAGAAGCTTTCTGAGAAACTCCTTACTGTTCTGTTAATTCATCTCACAGAGTTACATCTGTATTTCGTCGATCTCTTTGCTAGCCTTATTTCTGTGGAATCTGAGAACAGATATTTCGGATCCCTTGGAAGACTATAGGGCCAAAGGAAATATCCTCCGATAACAAAGAGAAAGAAGCTTTCTGAGAAACTTCTTTGTGTTCTGTGAAATCATCTCACAGAGTTACAGCTTTCCCCTCAAGAAGCCTTTCGCTAAGACGGTTCTTGTGGAATTGGCAAAGTGATATTTGGAAGCCCATAGAGGGCTATGGTGAAAAAGGAAATAACCTCAGATGAAATCTGGAAAGAAGCTTTCTGAGAAACTACTTAGTGTTCTGTTAATTCATCTCACAGAGTTACATCTGAATTTCGTGGATCTCTTTGCTACCCTTATTTCTGTGGAATCTCAGAACAGATATTTCGGATCCCTTGGAAGACTATAGGGCCAAAGGAAATACCCTCCGATAACAGAGAGAAAGAAGCTTTCTGAGAAACTTCTATGTGTTCTGTGAAATCATCTCACAGAGTTACAGCTTTCCCCTCAAGAAGCCTTTCGCCAAGACAGTTCTTGTGGAATTGGCAGAGTGATATTTGGAAGGCCATAGAGGGCTATGGTGAAAAAGGAAATATCCTCAGATGAAATCTGGAAAGAAGCTTTCTGAGAAACTGCTTACTGTTCTGTTAATTCATCTCACAGAGTTACATCTGTATTTCGTCGATCTCTTTGCTAGCCTTATTTCTGTGGAATCTGAGAACAGATATTTCGGATCCCTTGGAAGACTTTAGGGCCAAAGGAAATATCCTCCGATAACAAAGAGAAAGAAGCTTTCTGAGAAACTTCTTTGTGTTCTGTGAAATCATCTCACAGAGTTACAGCTTTCCCCTAAAGAAGCCTTTCGCTAAGACAGTTTTGTGGAATTGGCAAAGTGATATTTGGAAACCCATAGAGGGCTATGGCGAAAAAGGAAATATCCTCAGATGAAATCTGGAAAGAAGCTTTCTGAGACACTGCTTAGTGTTCTGTTAATTCATCTCACAGAGTTACATCTGTATTTCGTGGATCTCTTTGCTAGCCTTATTTCTGTGGAATCTGAGAACAGATATTTCGGATCCCTTGGAAGACTATAGGGCCAAAGGAAATATCCTCCAATAACAAAGAGAAAGAAGCTTTCTGAGAAACTTCTTTGTGTTCTGTGAAATCATCTCACAGAGTTACAGCTTTCACCTCAAGAAGCCTTTCGCTAAGACAGTTCTTGTGGAATTGGCAAAGTTATATTTGGAAGCCCATAGAGGGCTATGGTGAAAAAGGAAATATCCTCAGATGAAAACTGGAAAGAAGCTTTCTGAGAAACTGCTTAGTCTTCTGTTAATTCATCTTACGCAGTTACATCTGTATTTCGTCGATCTCTTTGCTAGCCTTATTTCTGTGGAATCTGAGAACAGATATTTCGGATCCCTTGGAAGACTATAGGGCCAAAGGAAATATCCTCCGATAACAAAGAGAAAGAAGCTTTCTGAGAAACTTCTTTGTGTTCTTTGAAATCATCTCACAGAGTTACAGCTTTCCCCTCAAGAAGCCTTTCGCTAAGACAATTCTTGTGGACTTGGCAAAGTGATATTTGGAAGCCCCTAGTGGGCTATGGTGAAAAAGGAAATATCCTCAGATGAAATCTGGAAAGAAGATTTCTGAGAAACTGCCTAGGGTTCTGTTAATTCATCTCACAGAGTTACATCTGTATTTCGTGGATCTCTTTGCTAGCCTTATTTCTGTGGAATCTGAGAACAGATATTTCGGATCCCTTGGAAAACTATAGGGCCAAAGGAAATATCCTCTGATAACAAAGAGAAAGAAGCTTTCTGAGAAACTTCTTTGTGTTCTTTGAAATCATCTCACAGAGTTACAGCTTTCCCCTTAAGAAGCCTTTCGATAAGACAGTTCTTGTGGAATTGGCAAAGTGATATTTGGAAGCCCATCGAGTGCTATGGTGAAAAAGGAAATATCCTCCGATGAAATCTGGAAAGAAGCTTTCTGAGAAACTGCTTAGTGTTCTGTTAATTCATCTCACAGAGTTACATCTGTATTTCGTGGATCTCTTTGCTAGCCTTATTTCTGTGGAATCTGAGAACAGATATTTCGGATCCCTTGGAAGACTATAGGGCCAAAGGAAATATCCACCGATAACAAAGAGAAAGAAGCTTTCTGAGAAACTTCTTTGTGTTCTGTGAAATCATCTCACAGAGTTACAGCTTTCCCCTTAAGAAGCCTTTCGATAAGACAGTTCTTGTGGAATTGGCAAAGTGATATTTGGAAGCCCATCGAGTGCTATGGTGAAAAAGGAAATATCCTCCGATGAAATCTGGAAAGAAGCTTTCTGAGAAACTGCTTAGTGTTCTGTTAATTCATCTCACAGAGTTACATCTGTATTTCGTGGATCTCTTTGCTAGCCTTATTTCTGTGGAATCTGAGAACAGATATTTCGGATCCCTTGGAAGACTATAGGGCCAAAGGAAATATCCACCGATAACAAAGAGAAAGAAGCTTTCTGAGAAACTTCTTTGTGTTCTGTGAAATCATCTCACAGAGTTACAGCTTTCCCCACAGGAAGCCTTTCACCAAGACAGTTCTTGTGGAATTGGCAAAGTGATATTTGGAAGCCCATAGAGGGCTATGGTGAAAAAGGAAATATCCTCAGATGAAATCTGGAAAGAAGCTTTCTGAGAAACTGCTTAGTGTTCTGTTAATTCATCTCACAGAGTTACATCTGTATTTCGTGGATCTCCTTGCTAGCCTTATTTCTGTGGAATCTGAGAACAGATATTTCGGATCCCTTGGAAGACTATAGGGCCAAAGGAAATATCCTCCGATAACAAAGAGAAAGAAGCTTTCTGAGAAACTTCTTTGTGTTCTGTGAAATCATCTCACAGAGTTACAGCTTTCCCCTCAAGAAGCCTTTCGCCAAGACAGTTCTTGTGGAATTGGCTAAGTGATATATGGAACCCCTAGAGGGCTATGGTGAAAAAGGAAATATCCTCCGATGAAATCTGGAAAGAAGCTTTCTGAGAAACTGCTTAGTGTTCTGTTAATTCATCTCACAGAGTTACATCTGTATTTCGTCGATCTCTTTCCTAAACTTATTTCTGTGGAATCTGAGAACAGATATTTCGCATCCCTTGGAAGACTGTAGGGCCAAAGGAAATATCCTCCGATAACAGAGAGAAAGAAGCTTTCTGAGAAACTTCTATGTGTTCTGTGAAATCATCTCACAGAGTTACAGCTTTCCCCTCAAGAAGCCTTTCGCCAAGACAGTTCTTCTGGAATTGGCAGAGTGATATTTGGAAGGCCATAGAGGGCTATGGTGAAAAAGGAAATATCCTCAGATGAAATCTGGAAAGAAGCTTTCTGAGAAACTGCTTACTGTTCTGTTAATTCATCTCACAGAGTTACATCTGTATTTCGTGGATCTCTTTGCTAGCCTTATTTCTGTGGAATCTGAGAACAGATATTTCGGATCCCTTGGAAGACTATAGGGCCAAAGGAAATATCCTCCGATAACAAAGAGAAAGAAGCTTTCTGAGAAACTTCTTTGTGTTCTGTGAAATCATCTCACAGAGTTACAGCTTTCCCCTCAAGAAGCCTTTCGATAAGACAGTTCTTGTGGAATTGGCAAAGTGATATTTGGAAGCCCATAGAGGGCTATGGTGAAAAAGGAAATATCCTCCGATGAAATCTGGAAAGAAGCTTTCTGAGAAACTGCTTAGTGTTCTGTTAATTCATCTCACAGAGTTACATCTGTATTTCGTGGATCTCTTTGCTAGCCTTATTTCTGTGGAATCTGAGAACAGATATTTCGGATCCCTTGGAAGACTATAAGGCCAAAGGAAATATCCTCCGATAACAAAGAGAAAGAAGCTTTCTGAGAAACTTCTTTGTGTTCTTTGAAATCATCTCACAGAGTTACAGCTTTCCCCTCAAGAATCCTTTCGCTAAGACAGTTCTTGTGGAATTGGCAAAGTGATATTTGGAAGCCCATAGAGCGCTATGGTGAAAAAGGAAATATCCTCAGATGAAATCTGGAAAGAAGCTTTCTGAGAAACTGCTTAGTGTTCTGTTAATTCATCTCACAGAGTTACATCTGTATTTCGTCGATCTCTTTGCTAAACTTATTTCTGTGGAATCTGAGAACAGATATTTCGCATCCCTTGGAAGACTGTAGGGCCAAAGGAAATATCCTCCGATAACAGAGAGAAAGAAGCTTTCTGAGAAACTTCTATGTGTTCTGTGAAATCATCTCACAGAGTTACAGCTTTCCCCTCAAGAAGCCTTTCGCCAAGACAGTTCTTCTGGAATTGGCAGAGTGATATTTGGAAGGCCATAGAGGGCTATGGTGAAAAAGGAAATATCCTCAGATGAAATCTGGAAAGAAGCTTTCTGAGAAACTGCTTACTGTTCTGTTAATTCATCTCACAGAGTTACATCTGTATTTCGTCGATCTCTTTGCTAGCCTTATTTCTGTGGAATCTGAGAACAGATATTTCGGATCCCTTGGAAGACTATAGGGCCAAAGGAAATATCCTCCGATAACAAAGAGAAAGAGGCTTTCTGAGAAACTTCTTTGTGTTCTGTGAAATCATCTCACAGAGTTACAGCTTTCCCCTAAAGAAGCCTTTCGCTAAGACAGTTTTGTGGAATTGGCAAAGTGATATTTGGAAACCCATAGAGGGCTATCGTGAAAAAGGAAATATCCTCAGATGAAATCTGGAAAGAAGCTTTCTGAGACACTGCTTAGTGTTCTGTTAATTCATCTCACAGAGTTACATCTGTATTTCGTGGATCTCTTTGCTAGCCTTATTTCTGTGGAATCTGAGAACAGATATTTCGGATCCCTTGGAAGACTATAGGGCCAAAGGAAATATCCTCCGATAACAAAGAGAAAGAAGCTTTCTGAGAAACTTCTTTGTGTTCTTTGAAATCATCTCACAGAGTTACAGCTTTCCCCTCAAGAAGCCTTTCGCTAAGACAGTTCTTGTGGACTTGGCAAAGTGATATTTGGAAGCCCCTAGTGGGCTATGGTGAAAAAGGAAATATCCTCAGATGAAATCTGGAAAGAAGATTTCTGAGAAACTGCCTAGAGTTCTGTTAATTCATCTCACAGAGTTACATCTGTATTTCGTGGATCTCTTTGCTAGCCTTATTTCTGTGGAATCTGAGAATAGATATTTCGGATCCCTTGGAAAACTATAGGGCCAAAGGAAATATCCTCTGATAACAAAGAGAAAGAAGCTTTCTGAGAAACTTCTTTGTGTTCTTTGAAATCATCTCACAGAGTTACAGCTTTCCCCTTAAGAAGCCTTTCGATAAGACAGTTCTTGTGGAATTGGCAAAGTGATATTTGGAAGCCCATAGAGGGCTATGGTGAAAAAGGAAATATCCTCCGATGAAATCTGGAAAGAAGCTTTCTGAGAAACTGCTTAGTGTTCTGTTAATTCATCTCACAGAGTTACATCTGTATTTAGTGGATCTCTTTGCTAGCCTTATTTCTGTGGAATCTGAGAAGAGATATTTCGGATCCCTTGGAAGACTATAGGGCCAAAGGAAATATCCTCCGATAACAAGGAGAAAGAAGCTTTCTGAGAAACTTCTTTGTGTTCTGTGAAATCATCTCACAGAGTTACAGCTTTCCCCTCAAGAATCCTTTCGCTAAGACAGTTCTTGTGGAATTGGCAAAGTGATATTTGGAAGCCCATAGAGCGATATGGTGAAAAAGGAAATATCCTCCGATGAAATCTGGAAAGAAGCTTTCTGAGAAACTGCTTAGTGTTCTGTTAATTCATCTCACAGAGTTACATCTGTATTTCGTCGATCTCTTTGCTAAACTTATTTCTGTGGAATCTGAGAACAGATATTTCGCATCCCTTGGAAGACTGTAGGGCCAAAGGAAATATCCTCCGATAACAGAGAGAAAGAAGCTTTCTGAGAAACTTCTATGTGTTCTGTGAAATCATCTCACAGAGTTACAGCTTTCCCCTCAAGAAGCCTTTCGCCAAGACAGTTCTTCTGGAATTGGCAGAGTGATATTTGGAAGGCCATAGAGGGCTATGGTGAAAAAGGAAATATCCTCAGATGAAATCTGGAAAGAAGCTTTCTGAGAAACTGCTTACTGTTCTGTTAATTCATCTCACAGAGTTACATCTGTATTTCGTCGATCTCTTTGCTAGCCTTATTTCTGTGGAATCTGAGAACAGATATTTCGGATCCCTTGGAAGACTATAGGGCCTAAGGAAATATCCTCCGATAACAAAGAGAAAGAGGCTTTCTGAGAAACTTCTTTGTGTTCTGTGAAATCATCTCACAGAGTTACAGCTTTCCCCTAAAGAAGCCTTTCGCTAAGACAGTTTTGTGGAATTGGCAAAGTGATATTTGGAAACCCATAGAGGGCTATCGTGAAAAAGGAAATATCCTCAGATGAAATCTGGAAAGAAGCTTTCTGAGACACTGCTTAGTGTTCTGTTAATTCATCTCACAGAGTTACATCTGTATTTCGTGGATCTCTTTGCTAGCCTTATTTCTGTGGAATCTGAGAACAGATATTTCGGATCCCTTGGAAGACTATAGGGCCAAAGGAAATATCCTCCAATAACAAAGAGAAAGAAGCTTTCTGAGAAACTTCTTTGTGTTCTGTGAAATCATCTCACAGAGTTACAGCTTTCACCTCAAGAAGCCTTTCGCTAAGACAGTTCTTGTGGAATTGGCAAAGTTATATTTGGAAGCCCATAGAGGGCTATGGTGAAAAAGGAAATATCCTCGGATGAAAACTGGAAAGAAGCTTTCTGAGAAACTGCTTAGTCTTCTGTTAATTCATCTTACGCAGTTACATCTGTATTTCGTCGATCTCTTTGCTAGCCTTATTTCTGTGGAATCTGAGAACAGATATTTCGGATCCCTTGGAAGACTATAGGGCCAAAGGAAATATCCTCCGATAACAAAGAGAAAGAAGCTTTCTGAGAAACTTCTTTGTGTTCTTTGAAATCATCTCACAGAGTTACAGCTTTCCCCTCAAGAAGCCTTTCGCTAAGACAGTTCTTGTGGACTTGGCAAAGTGATATTTGGAAGCCCCTAGTGGGCTATGGTGAAAAAGGAAATATCCTCAGATGAAATCTGGAAAGAAGATTTCTGAGAAACTGCCTAGAGTTCTGTTAATTCATCTCACAGAGTTACATCTGTATTTCGTGGATCTCTTTGCTAGCCTTATTTCTGTGGAATCTGAGAATAGATATTTCGGATCCCTTGGAAAACTATAGGGCCAAAGGAAATATCCTCTGATAACAAAGAGAAAGAAGCTTTCTGAGAAACTTCTTTGTGTTCTTTGAAATCATCTCACAGAGTTACAGCTTTCCCCTTAAGAAGCCTTTCGATAAGACAGTTCTTGTGGAATTGGCAAAGTGATATTTGGAAGCCCATAGAGGGCTATGGTGAAAAAGGAAATATCCTCCGATGAAATCTGGAAAGAAGCTTTCTGAGAAACTGCTTAGTGTTCTGTTAATTCATCTCACAGAGTTACATCTGTATTTAGTGGATCTCTTTGCTAGCCTTATTTCTGTGGAATCTGAGAAGAGATATTTCGGATCCCTTGGAAGACTATAGGGCCAAAGGAAATATCCTCCGATAACAAGGAGAAAGAAGCTTTCTGAGAAACTTCTTTGTGTTCTGTGAAATCATCTCACAGAGTTACAGCTTTCCCCTCAAGAAGCCTTTCGCTAAGACAGTTCTTGTGGAATTGGCAAAGTGATATTTGGCAGCCCATAGAGGGCTATGGTGAAAAAGGAAATATCCTCAGATGAAATCTGGAAAGAAGCTTTCTGAGAAACTACTTAGTGTTCTGTTAATTCATCTCACAGAGTTACATCTGTATTTCGTGGATCTCTTTGCTACCCTTATTTCTGTGGAATCTCAGAACAGATATTTCGGATCCCTTGGAAGACTATAGGGCCAAAGGAAATATCCTCCGATAACAAAGAGAAAGAAGCTTTCTGAGAAACTTCTTTGTGTTCTTTGAAATCATCTCACAGAGTTACAGCTTTCCCCTCAAGAAGCCTTTCGCTAAGACAGTTCTTGTGGAATTGGCAAAGTGATATTTGGAAGCCCATAGAGCGCTATGGTGAAAAAGGAAATATCCTCCGATGAAATCTGGAAAGAAGCTTTCTGAGAAACTGCTTAGTGTTCTGTTAATTCATCTCACAGAGTTACATCTGTATTTCATGGATCTCTTTGCTAGCCTTATTTCTGTGGAATGTGAGAACAGATATTTCGGATCCCTTGGAAGACTATAGGGCCAAAGGAAATATCCTCCGATATTAAAGAGAAAGAAGCTTTCTGAGAAACCTCTTTGTGTTCTGTGAAATCATCTCACAGAGTTACAGCTTTCCCCTCAAGAAGACTTTCTCTAAGACATTTCTTGTGGAATTGGCAAAGTGATATTTGGAAGCCCATAGAGGGCTATGGTGAAAAAGGAAATATTCTCAGATGAAATCTGGAAAGAAGCTTTCTGAGAAACTGCTTAGTGTTCTGTTAATTCATCTCACAGAGGTACATCTGTATTTCGTCGATCTCTTTGCTAGCCTTATTTCTGTGGAATCTGAGAACAGATATTTCGGATCCCTTGGAAGACTATAGGGCCAAAGGAAATATCCTCCGATAACAAAGAGAAAGAAGCTTTCTGAGAAACTTTTTTGTGTTCTTTGAAATCATCTCACAGAGTTACAGCTTTCCCCTCAAGAAGCCTTTCGCCAAGACAGTTCTTGTGGAATTGGCTAAGTTATATTTGGAACCCCTAGAGGGCTATGGTGAAAAAGGAAATATCCTCCGATGAAATCTGGAAAGAAGCTTTCTGAGAAACTGCTTAGTGTTCTGTTAATTCATCTCACAGAGTTACATCTGTATTTCGTCGATCTCTTTGCTAAACTTATTTCTGTGGAATCTGAGAACAGATATTTCGGATCCCTTGGAAGACTATAGGGCCAAAGGAAATATCCTCCGATAACAAGTAGAAAGAAGCTTTCTGAGAAACTTCTATGTGTTCTGTGAAAATATCTCACAGAGTTACAGCTTTCCCCTCAAGAAGCCTTTCGCCAAGACAGTTCTGAAATTGGCAGAGTGATATTTGGAAGGCCATAGAGGGCTATGGTGAAAAAGGAAATATCCTCAGATGAAATCTGGAAAGAAGCTTTCTGAGAAACTCCTTACTGTTCTGTTAATTCATCTCACAGAGTTACATCTGTATTTCGTCGATCTCTTTGCTAGCCTTATTTCTGTGGAATCTGAGAACAGATATTTCGGATCCCTTGGAAGACTATAGGGCCAAAGGAAATATCCTCCGATAACAAAGAGAAAGAAGCTTTCTGAGAAACTTCTTTGTGTTCTGTGAAATCATCTCACAGAGTTACAGCTTTCCCCTCAAGAAGCCTTTCGCTAAGACAGTTCTTGTGGAATTGGCAAAGTGATATTTGGAAGCCCATAGAGGGCTATGGTGAAAAAGGAAATATCCTCCGATGAAATCTGGAAAGAAGCTTTCTGAGAAACTGCTTAGTGTTCTGTTAATTCATCTCACAGAGTTACATCTGTATTTCGTGGATCTCTTTGCTAGCCTTATTTCTGTGGAATCTGAGAACAGATATTTCGGATCCCTTGGAAGACTATAAGGCCAAAGGAAATATCCTCCGATAACAAAGAGAAAGAAGCTTTCTGAGAAACTTCTTTGTGTTCTTTGAAATCATCTCACAGAGTTACAGCTTTCCCCTCAAGAATCCTTTCGCTAAGACAGTTCTTGTGGAATTGGCAAAGTGATATTTGGAAGCCCATAGAGCGCTATGGTGAAAAAGGAAATATCCTCAGATGAAATCTGGAAAGAAGCTTTCTGAGAAACTGCTTAGTGTTCTGTTAATTCATCTCACAGAGTTACATCTGTATTTCGTCGATCTCTTTGCTAAACTTATTTCTGTGGAATCTGAGAACAGATATTTCGCATCCCTTGGAAGACTGTAGGGCCAAAGGAAATATCCTCCGATAACAGAGAGAAAGAAGCTTTCTGAGAAACTTCTATGTGTTCTGTGAAATCATCTCACAGAGTTACAGCTTTCCCCTCAAGAAGCCTTTCGCCAAGACAGTTCTTCTGGAATTGGCAGAGTGATATTTGGAAGGCCATAGAGGGCTATGGTGAAAAAGGAAATATCCTCAGATGAAATCTGGAAAGAAGCTTTCTGAGAAACTGCTTACTGTTCTGTTAATTCATCTCACAGAGTTACATCTGTATTTCGTCGATCTCTTTGCTAGCCTTATTTCTGTGGAATCTGAGAACAGATATTTCGGATCCCTTGGAAGACTATAGGGCCAAAGGAAATATCCTCCGATAACAAAGAGAAAGAGGCTTTCTGAGAAACTTCTTTGTGTTCTGTGAAATCATCTCACAGAGTTACAGCTTTCCCCTAAAGAAGCCTTTCGCTAAGACAGTTTTGTGGAATTGGCAAAGTGATATTTGGAAACCCATAGAGGGCTATCGTGAAAAAGGAAATATCCTCAGATGAAATCTGGAAAGAAGCTTTCTGAGACACTGCTTAGTGTTCTGTTAATTCATCTCACAGAGTTACATCTGTATTTCGTGGATCTCTTTGCTAGCCTTATTTCTGTGGAATCTGAGAACAGATATTTCGGATCCCTTGGAAGACTATAGGGCCAAAGGAAATATCCTCCGATAACAAAGAGAAAGAAGCTTTCTGAGAAACTTCTTTGTGTTCTTTGAAATCATCTCACAGAGTTACAGCTTTCCCCTCAAGAAGCCTTTCGCTAAGACAGTTCTTGTGGACTTGGCAAAGTGATATTTGGAAGCCCCTAGTGGGCTATGGTGAAAAAGGAAATATCCTCAGATGAAATCTGGAAAGAAGATTTCTGAGAAACTGCCTAGAGTTCTGTTAATTCATCTCACAGAGTTACATCTGTATTTCGTGGATCTCTTTGCTAGCCTTATTTCTGTGGAATCTGAGAATAGATATTTCGGATCCCTTGGAAAACTATAGGGCCAAAGGAAATATCCTCTGATAACAAAGAGAAAGAAGCTTTCTGAGAAACTTCTTTGTGTTCTTTGAAATCATCTCACAGAGTTACAGCTTTCCCCTTAAGAAGCCTTTCGATAAGACAGTTCTTGTGGAATTGGCAAAGTGATATTTGGAAGCCCATAGAGGGCTATGGTGAAAAAGGAAATATCCTCCGATGAAATCTGGAAAGAAGCTTTCTGAGAAACTGCTTAGTGTTCTGTTAATTCATCTCACAGAGTTACATCTGTATTTAGTGGATCTCTTTGCTAGCCTTATTTCTGTGGAATCTGAGAAGAGATATTTCGGATCCCTTGGAAGACTATAGGGCCAAAGGAAATATCCTCCGATAACAAGGAGAAAGAAGCTTTCTGAGAAACTTCTTTGTGTTCTGTGAAATCATCTCACAGAGTTACAGCTTTCCCCTCAAGAATCCTTTCGCTAAGACAGTTCTTGTGGAATTGGCAAAGTGATATTTGGAAGCCCATAGAGCGATATGGTGAAAAATTAAATATCCTCCGATGAAATCTGGAAAGAAGCTTTCTGAGAAACTGCTTAGTGTTCTGTTAATTCATCTCACAGAGTTACATCTGTATTTCGTCGATCTCTTTGCTAAACTTATTTCTGTGGAATCTGAGAACAGATATTTCGCATCCCTTGGAAGACTGTAGGGCCAAAGGAAATATCCTCCGATAACAGAGAGAAAGAAGCTTTCTGAGAAACTTCTATGTGTTCTGTGAAATCATCTCACAGAGTTACAGCTTTCCCCTCAAGAAGCCTTTCGCCAAGACAGTTCTTCTGGAATTGGCAGAGTGATATTTGGAAGGCCATAGAGGGCTATGGTGAAAAAGGAAATATCCTCAGATGAAATCTGGAAAGAAGCTTTCTGAGAAACTGCTTACTGTTCTGTTAATTCATCTCACAGAGTTACATCTGTATTTCGTCGATCTCTTTGCTAGCCTTATTTCTGTGGAATCTGAGAACAGATATTTCGGATCCCTTGGAAGACTATAGGGCCTAAGGAAATATCCTCCGATAACAAAGAGAAAGAGGCTTTCTGAGAAACTTCTTTGTGTTCTGTGAAATCATCTCACAGAGTTACAGCTTTCCCCTAAAGAAGCCTTTCGCTAAGACAGTTTTGTGGAATTGGCAAAGTGATATTTGGAAACCCATAGAGGGCTATCGTGAAAAAGGAAATATCCTCAGATGAAATCTGGAAAGAAGCTTTCTGAGACACTGCTTAGTGTTCTGTTAATTCATCTCACAGAGTTACATCTGTATTTCGTGGATCTCTTTGCTAGCCTTATTTCTGTGGAATCTGAGAACAGATATTTCGGATCCCTTGGAAGACTATAGGGCCAAAGGAAATATCCTCCAATAACAAAGAGAAAGAAGCTTTCTGAGAAACTTCTTTGTGTTCTGTGAAATCATCTCACAGAGTTACAGCTTTCACCTCAAGAAGCCTTTCGCTAAGACAGTTCTTGTGGAATTGGCAAAGTGATATTTGGAAGCCCATAGAGGGCTATGGTGAAAAAGGAAATATCCTCGGATGAAAACTGGAAAGAAGCTTTCTGAGAAACTGCTTAGTCTTCTGTTAATTCATCTTACGCAGTTACATCTGTATTTCGTCGATCTCTTTGCTAGCCTTATTTCTGTGGAATCTGAGAACAGATATTTCGGATCCCTTGGAAGACTATAGGGCCAAAGGAAATATCCTCCGATAACAAAGAGAAAGAAGCTTTCTGAGAAACTTCTTTGTGTTCTTTGAAATCATCTCACAGAGTTACAGCTTTCCCCTCAAGAAGCCTTTCGCTAAGACAGTTCTTGTGGACTTGGCAAAGTGATATTTGGAAGCCCCTAGTGGGCTATGGTGAAAAAGGAAATATCCTCAGATGAAATCTGGAAAGAAGATTTCTGAGAAACTGCCTAGAGTTCTGTTAATTCATCTCACAGAGTTACATCTGTATTTCGTGGATCTCTTTGCTAGCCTTATTTCTGTGGAATCTGAGAATAGATATTTCGGATCCCTTGGAAAACTATAGGGCCAAAGGAAATATCCTCTGATAACAAAGAGAAAGAAGCTTTCTGAGAAACTTCTTTGTGTTCTTTGAAATCATCTCACAGAGTTACAGCTTTCCCCTTAAGAAGCCTTTCGATAAGACAGTTCTTGTGGAATTGGCAAAGTGATATTTGGAAGCCCATAGAGGGCTATGGTGAAAAAGGAAATATCCTCAGATGAAATCTGGAAAGAAGCTTTCTGAGAAACTACTTAGTGTTCTGTTAATTCATCTCACAGAGTTACATCTGTATTTCGTGGATCTCTTTGCTACCCTTATTTCTGTGGAATCTCAGAACAGATATTTCGGATCCCTTGGAAGACTATAGGGCCAAAGGAAATATCCTCCGATAACAAAGAGAAAGAAGCTTTCTGAGAAACTTCTTTGTGTTCTTTGAAATCATCTCACAGAGTTACAGCTTTCCCCTCAAGAAGCCTTTCGCTAAGACAGTTCTTGTGGAATTGGCAAAGTGATATTTGGAAGCCCCTAGAGGGCTATGGTGAAAAAGGAAATATCCTCCGATGAAATCTGGAAAGAAGCTTTCTGAGAAACTGCTTAGTGTTCTGTTAATTCATCTCACAGAGTTACATCTGTATTTCGTCGATCTCTTTGCTAAACTTATTTCTGTGGAATCTGAGAACAGATATTTCGGATCCCTTGGAAGACTATAGGGCCAAAGGAAATATCCTCCGATAACAAGTAGAAAGAAGCTTTCTGAGAAACTTCTATGTGTTCTGTGAAAATATCTCACAGAGTTACAGCTTTCCCCTCAAGAAGCCTTTCGCCAAGACAGTTCTGAAATTGGCAGAGTGATATTTGGAAGGCCATAGAGGGCTATGGTGAAAAAGGAAATATCCTCAGATGAAATCTGGAAAGAAGCTTTCTGAGAAACTCCTTACTGTTCTGTTAATTCATCTCACAGAGTTACATCTGTATTTCGTCGATCTCTTTGCTAGCCTTATTTCTGTGGAATCTGAGAACAGATATTTCGGATCCCTTGGAAGACTATAGGGCCAAAGGAAATATCCTCCGATAACAAAGAGAAAGAAGCTTTCTGAGAAACTTCTTTGTGTTCTGTGAAATCATCTCACAGAGTTACAGCTTTCCCCTCAAGAAGCCTTTCGCTAAGACAGTTCTTGTGGAATTGGCAAAGTGATATTTGGAAGCCCATAGAGGGCTATGGTGAAAAAGGAAATATCCTCCGATGAAATCTGGAAAGAAGCTTCCTGAGACACTGCTTAGTGATCTGTTAATTCATCTCACAGAGTTACATCTGTATTTCGTGGATCTCTTTGCTAGCCTTATTTCTGTGGAATCTGAGAACAGATATTTCGGATCCCTTGGAAGACTATAGGGCCAAAGGAAATATCCTCCGATAACAAAGAGAAAGAAGCTTTCTGAGAAACTTCTTTGTGTTCTGTGAAATCTTCTCACAGAGTTACAGCTTTCACCTCAAGAAACCTTTCGCTAAGACAGTTCTTGTGGAATTGGCAAAGTTATATTTGGAAGCCCCTAGAGGGCTATGGTTAAAAAGGAAATATCCTCGGATGAAATCTGGAAAGAAGCTTTCTGAGAAACTGCTTAGTCTTCTGTTAATTCATCTCACGCAGTTACATCTGTATTTCGTGGATCTCTTTGCTAGCCTTATTTCTGTGGAATCTGAGAACAGATATTTCGGATCCCTTGGAAGACTATAGGGCCAAAGGAAATATCCTCCGATAACAAAGAGAAAGAAGCTTTCTGAGAAACTTCTTTGTGTTCTTTGAAATCATCTCACAGAGTTACAGCTTTCCCCTCAAGAAGCCTTTCGCTAAGACAGTTCTTGTGGTCTTGGCAAAGTGATATTTGGAAGCCCATAGAGGGCTATGGTGAAAAAGGAAATATCCTCAGATGAAATCTGGAAAGAAGCTTTCTGAGAAACTGCCTAGAGTTCTGTTAATTCATCTCACAGAGTTACATCTGTATTTCGTGGATCTCTTTGCTAGCCTTATTTCTGTGGAATCTGAGAACAGATATTTCGGATCCCTTGGAAGACTATAGGGCCAAAGGAAATATCCTCTGATAACAAAGAGAAAGAAGCTTTCTGAGAAACTTCTTTGTGTTCTTTGAAATCATCTCACAGAGTTACAGCTTTCCCCTCAAGAAGCCTTTCGATAAGACAGTTCTTGTGGAATTGGCAAAGTGATATTTGGAAGCCCATAGAGGACTATGGTGAAAAAGGAAATATCCTCCGATGAAATCTGGAAAGAAGCTTTCTGAGAAACTGCTTAGTGTTCTGTTAATTCATCTCACAGAGTTACATCTGTATTTCATGGATCTCTTTGCTAGCCTTATTTCTGTGGAATCTGAGAACAGATATTTCGGATCCCTTGGAAGACTATAGGGCCAAAGGAAATATCCTCCGATAACAAAGAGAAAGAAGCTTTCTGAGAAACTTCTTTGTGTTCTGTGAAATCATCTCACAGAGTTACAGCTTTCCCCTCAAGAAGCCTTTCGCTAAGACGGTTCTTGTGGAATTGGCAAAGTGATATTTGGAAGCCCATAGAGGGCTATGGTGAAAAAGGAAATAACCTCAGATGAAATCTGGAAAGAAGCTTTCTGAGAAACTACTTAGTGTTCTGTTAATTCATCTCACAGAGTTACATGTGTATTTCGTGGATCTCTTTGCTACCCTTATTTCTGTGGAATTTCAGAACAGATATTTCGGATCCCTTGGAAGACTATAGGGCCAAAGGAAATATCCTCCGATAACAAAGAGAAAGAAGCTTTCTGAGAAACTTCTTTGTGTTCTTTGCAATCATCTCACAGAGTTACAGCTTTCCCCTCAAGAAGCCTTTCGCTAAGACAGTTCTTGTGGAATTGGCAAAGTGATATTTGGAAGCCCATAGAGCGCTATGGTGAAAAAGGAAATATCCTCAGATGAAATTTGGAAAGAAGCTTTCTGAGAAACTGCTTAGTGTTCTGTTAATTCATCTCACCGAGTTACATCTGTATTTCGTCGATCTCTTTGCTAGCCTTATTTCTGTGGAATCTGAGAACAGATATTTCGGATCCCTTGGAAGACTATAGGGCCAAAGGAAATATCCTCCGATAACAAAGAGAAAGAAGCTTTCTGAGAAACTTCTTTGTGTTCTTTGAAATCATCTCACAGAGTTACAGCTTTCCCTTCAAGAAGCCTTTCGCCAAGACAGTTCTTGTGGAATTGGCTAAGTGATATTTGGAACCCCTAGAGGGCTATGGTGAAAAAGGAAATATCCTCGGATGAAATATGGAAAGAAGCTTTCTGAGAAACTGCTTAGTGTTCTGTTAATTCATCTCACAGAGTTACATCTGTATTTCGTCGATCTCTTTGCTAGCCTTATTTCTGTGGAATATCAGAACAGATATTTCGCATCCCTTGGAAGACTACAGGGCCAAAGGAAATATCCTCCGATAACAGAGAGAAAGAAGCATTCTGAGAAACTTCTTTGTGTTCTGTGAAATCATCTCACAGAGTTACAGCTTTCCCCTCAAGAATCCTTTCGCCAAGACAGTTCTTCTGGAATTGGCAGAGTGATATTTGGTAGCCCTTAGAGGGCTATGGTGAAAAAGGAAATATCCTCAGATGAAATCTGGAAAGAAGCTTTCTGAGAAACTGCTTACTGTTCTGTTAATTCATCTCACAGAGTTACATCTGTATTTCGTCGATCTCTTTGCTAGCCTTATTTCTGTGGAATCTGAGAACAGATATTTCGGATCCCTTGGAAGACTATAAGGCCAAAGGAAATATCCTCCGATAACAAAGAGAAAGAAGCTTTCTGAGAAACTTCTTTGTGTTGTGAAATCATCTCACAGAGTTACAGCTTTCCCCTCAAGAAGCCTTTCGCTAAGACAGTTCTTGTGGAATTGGCAAAGTGATATTTGGAAGCCCATAGAGGGCTCTGGTGAAAAAGGAAATATCCTCCGATGAAATCTGGAAAGAAGCTTTCTGAGACACTGCTTAGTGTTCTGTTAATTCATCTCACAGAGTTACATCTGTATTTCGTGGATCTCTTTGCTAGCCTTATTTCTGTGGAATCTGAGAACAGATATTTCGGATCCCTTGGAAGACTATAGGGCCAAAGGAAATATCCTCCGATAACAAAGAGAAAGAAGCTTTCTGAGAAACTTCTTTGTGTTCTGTGAAATCATCTCACAGAGTTACAGCTTTCACCTCAAGAAGCCTTTCGCTAAGACAGTTCTTGTGGAATTGGCAAAGTTATATTTGGAAGCCCATAGAGGGCTATGGTGAAAAAGGAAATATCCTCCGATGAAATCTGGAAAGAAGCTTTCTGAGAAACTGCTTAGTGTTCTGTTAATTCATCTCACAGAGTTACATGTGTATTTCGTGGATCTCTTTGCTAGCCTTATTTCTGTGGAATCTGAGAACAGATATTTCGGATCCCTTGGAAGACTATAGGGC
The DNA here is from genome assembly GCF_043159975.1 of Macaca nemestrina. Classification (NCBI taxonomy): domain Eukaryota; kingdom Metazoa; phylum Chordata; class Mammalia; order Primates; family Cercopithecidae; genus Macaca; species Macaca nemestrina. The sequence goes on from NC_092126.1 coordinate 70,490,174, forward strand.
CAAAGGAAATATCCTCCGATAACAAAGAGAAAGAAGCTTTCTGAGAAACTTCTTTGTGTTCTGTGAAATCTTCTCACAGAGTTACAGCTTTCACCTCAAGAAACCTTTCGCTAAGACAGTTCTTGTGGAATTGGCAAAGTTATATTTGGAAGCCCCTAGAGGGCTATGGTTAAAAAGGAAATATCCTCGGATGAAATCTGGAAAGAAGCTTTCTGAGAAACTGCTTAGTCTTCTGTTAATTCATCTCACGCAGTTACATCTGTATTTCGTGGATCTCTTTGCTAGCCTTATTTCTGTGGAATCTGAGAACAGATATTTCGGATCCCTTGGAAGACTATAGGGCCAAAGGAAATATCCTCCGATAACAAAGAGAAAGAAGTTTTCTGAGAAACTTCTTTGTGTTCTTTGAAATCATCTCACAGAGTTACAGCTTTCCCCTCAAGAAGCCTTTCGCTAAGACAGTTCTTGTGGTCTTGGCAAAGTGATATTTGGAAGCCCATAGAGGGCTATGGTGAAAAAGGAAATATCCTCAGATGAAATCTGGAAAGAAGCTTTCTGAGAAACTGCCTAGAGTTCTGTTAATTCATCTCACAGAGTTACATCTGTATTTCGTGGATCTCTTTGCTAGCCTTATTTCTGTGGAATCTGAGAACAGATATTTCGGATCCCTTGGAAGACTATAGGGCCAAAGGAAATATCCTCTGATAACAAAGAGAAAGAAGCTTTCTGAGAAACTTCTTTGTGTTCTTTGAAATCATCTCACAGAGTTACAGCTTTCCCCTCAAGAAGCCTTTCGATAAGACAGTTCTTGTGGAATTGGCAAAGTGATATTTGGAAGCCCATAGAGGACTATGGTGAAAAAGGAAATATCCTCCGATGAAATCTGGAAAGAAGCTTTCTGAGAAACTGCTTAGTGTTCTGTTAATTCATCTCACAGAGTTATATCTGTATTTCATGGATCTCTTTGCTAGCCTTATTTCTGTGGAATCTGAGAACAGATATTTCGGATCCCTTGGAAGACTATAGGGCCAAAGGAAATATCCTCCGATAACAAAGAGAAAGAAGCTTTCTGAGAAACTTCTTTGTGTTCTGTGAAATCATCTCACAGAGTTACAGCTTTCCCCTCAAGAAGCCTTTCGCTAAGACGGTTCTTGTGGAATTGGCAAAGTGATATTTGGAAGCCCATAGAGGGCTATGGTGAAAAAGGAAATAACCTCAGATGAAATCTGGAAAGAAGCTTTCTGAGAAACTACTTAGTGTTCTGTTAATTCATCTCACAGAGTTACATGTGTATTTCGTGGATCTCTTTGCTACCCTTATTTCTGTGGAATCTCAGAACAGATATTTCGGATCCCTTGGAAGACTATAGGGCCAAAGGAAATATCCTCCGATAACAAAGAGAAAGAAGCTTTCTGAGAAACTTCTTTGTGTTCTTTGCAATCATCTCACAGAGTTACAGCTTTCCCCTCAAGAAGCCTTTCGCTAAGACAGTTCTTGTGGAATTGGCAAAGTGATATTTGGAAGCCCATAGAGCGCTATGGTGAAAAAGGAAATATCCTCAGATGAAATCTGGAAAGAAGCTTTCTGAGAAACTGCTTAGTGTTCTGTTAATTCATCTCACCGAGTTACATCTGTATTTCGTCGATCTCTTTGCTAGCCTTATTTCTGTGGAATCTGAGAACAGATATTTCGGATCCCTTGGAAGACTATAGGGCCAAAGGAAATATCCTCCGATAACAAAGAGAAAGAAGCTTTCTGAGAAACTTCTTTGTGTTCTTTGAAATCATCTCACAGAGTTACAGCTTTCCCTTCAAGAAGCCTTTCGCCAAGACAGTTCTTGTGGAATTGGCTAAGTGATATTTGGAACCCCTAGAGGGCTATGGTGAAAAAGGAAATATCCTCGGATGAAATATGGAAAGAAGCTTTCTGAGAAACTGCTTAGTGTTCTGTTAATTCATCTCACAGAGTTACATCTGTATTTCGTCGATCTCTTTGCTAGCCTTATTTCTGTGGAATATCAGAACAGATATTTCGCATCCCTTGGAAGACTACAGGGCCAAAGGAAATATCCTCCGATAACAGAGAGAAAGAAGCATTCTGAGAAACTTCTTTGTGTTCTGTGAAATCATCTCACAGAGTTACAGCTTTCCCCTCAAGAATCCTTTCGCCAAGACAGTTCTTCTGGAATTGGCAGAGTGATATTTGGTAGCCCTTAGAGGGCTATGGTGAAAAAGGAAATATCCTCAGATGAAATCTGGAAAGAAGCTTTCTGAGAAACTGCTTACTGTTCTGTTAATTCATCTCACAGAGTTACATCTGTATTTCGTCGATCTCTTTGCTAGCCTTATTTCTGTGGAATCTGAGAACAGATATTTCGGATCCCTTGGAAGACTATAGGGCCAAAGGAAATATCCTCCGATAACAAAGAGAAAGAAGCTTTCTGAGAAACTTCTTTGTGTTGTGAAATCATCTCACAGAGTTACAGCTTTCCCCTCAAGAAGCCTTTCGCTAAGACAGTTCTTGTGGAATTGGCAAAGTGATATTTGGAAGCCCATAGAGGGCTCTGGTGAAAAAGGAAATATCCTCCGATGAAATCTGGAAAGAAGCTTTCTGAGACACTGCTTAGTGTTCTGTTAATTCATCTCACAGAGTTACATCTGTATTTCGTGGATCTCTTTGCTAGCCTTATTTCTGTGGAATCTGAGAACAGATATTTCGGATCCCTTGGAAGACTATAGGGCCAAAGGAAATATCCTCCGATAACAAAGAGAAAGAAGCTTTCTGAGAAACTTCTTTGTGTTCTGTGAAATCATCTCACAGAGTTACAGCTTTCACCTCAAGAAGCCTTTCGCTAAGACAGTTCTTGTGGAATTGGCAAAGTTATATTTGGAAGCCCATAGAGGGCTATGGTGAAAAAGGAAATATCCTCCGATGAAATCTGGAAAGAAGCTTTCTGAGAAACTGCTTAGTGTTCTGTTAATTCATCTCACAGAGTTACATGTGTATTTCGTGGATCTCTTTGCTAGCCTTATTTCTGTGGAATCTGAGAACAGATATTTCGGATCCCTTGGAAGACTATAGGGCCAAAGGAAATATCCTCCAATAACAAAGAGAAAGAAGCTTTCTGAGAAACTTCTTTGTGTTCTGTGAAATCATCTCACAGAGTTACAGCTTTCACCTCAAGAAGCCTTTCGCTAAGACAGTTCTTGTGGAATTGGCAAAGTTATATTTGGAAGCCCATAGAGGGCTATGGTGAAAAAGGAAATATCCTCAGATGAAAACTGGAAAGAAGCTTTCTGAGAAACTTCTTAGTCTTCTGTTAATTCATCTTACGCAGTTACATCTGTATTTCGTCGATCTCTTTGCTAGCCTTATTTCTGTGGAATCTGAGAACAGATATTTCGGATCCCTTGGAAGACTATAGGGCCAAAGGAAATATCCTCCGATAACAAAGAGAAAGAAGCTTTCTGAGAAACTTCTTTGTGTTCTTTGAAATCATCTCACAGAGTTACAGCTTTCCCCTCAAGAAGCCTTTCGCTAAGACAATTCTTGTGGACTTGGCAAAGTGATATTTGGAAGCCCCTAGTGGGCTATGGTGAAAAAGGAAATATCCTCAGATGAAATCTGGAAAGAAGATTTCTGAGAAACTGCCTAGAGTTCTGTTAATTCATCTCACAGAGTTACATCTGTATTTCGTGGATCTCTTTGCTAGCCTTATTTCTGTGGAATCTGAGAACAGATATTTCGCATCCCTTGGAAGACTGTAGGGCCAAAGGAAGTATCCTCCGATAACAGAGAGAAAGAAGCTTTCTGAGAAACTTCTATGTGTTCTGTGAAATCATCTCACAGAGTTACAGCTTTCCCCTCAAGAAGCCTTTCGCCAAGACAGTTCTTCTGGAATTGGCAGAGTGATATTTGGAAGGCCATAGAGGGCTATGGTGAAAAAGGAAATATCCTCAGATGAAATCTGGAAAGAAGCTTTCTGAGAAACTGCTTACTGTTCTGTTAATTCATCTCACAGAGTTACATCTGTATTTCGTCGATCTCTTTGCTAGCCTTATTTCTGTGGAATCTGAGAACAGATATTTCTGATCCCTTGGAAGACTATAGGGCCAAAGGAAATATCCTCCGATAACAAAGAGAAAGAAGCTTTCTGAGAAACTTCTTTGTGTTCTTTGAAATCATCTCACAGAGTTACAGCTTTCCCCTCAAGAAGCCTTTCGCCAAGACAGTTCTTGTGGAATTGGCAAAGTGATATTTGGAACCCCTAGAGGGCTATGGTGAAAAAGGAAATATCCTCCGATGAAATCTGGAAAGAAGCTTTCTGAGAAACTGCTTAGTGTTCTGTTAATTCATCTCACAGAGTTACATCTGTATTTCGTCGATCTCTTTGCTAAACTTATTTCTGTGGAATCTGAGAACAGATATTTCGGATCCCTTGGATGACTATAGGGCCAAAGGAAATATCCTCCGATAACAAAGAGAAAGAAGCTTTCTGAGAAACTTCTTTGTGTTCTGTGAAATCATCTCACAGAGTTACAGCTTTCCCCTCAAGAAGCCTTTCGCTAAGACGGTTCTTGTGGAATTGGCAAAGTGATATTTGGAAGCCCATAGAGGGCTATGGTGAAAAAGGAAATAACCTCAGATGAAATCTGGAAAGAAGCTTTCTGAGAAACTACTTAGTGTTCTGTTAATTCATCTCACAGAGTTACATCTGTATTTCGTGGATCTCTTTGCTACCCTTATTTCTGTGGAATCTCAGAACAGATATTTCGGATCCCTTGGAAGACTATAGGGCCAAAGGAAATACCCTCCGATAACAGAGAGAAAGAAGCTTTCTGAGAAACTTCTATGTGTTCTGTGAAATCATCTCACAGAGTTACAGCTTTCCCCTCAAGAAGCCTTTCGCCAATACAGTTCTTTGGAATTGGCAGAGTGATATTTGGAAGGCCATAGAGGGCTATGGTGAAAAAGGAAATATCCTCAGATGAAATCTGGAAAGAAGCTTTCTGAGAAACTGCTTACTGTTCTGTTAATTCATCTCACAGAGTTACATCTGTATTTCGTCGATCTCTTTGCTAGCCTTATTTCTGTGGAATCTGAGAACAGATATTTCGGATCCCTTGGAAGACTATAGGGCCAAAGGAAATATCCTCCGATAACAAAGAGAAAGAAGCTTTCTGAGAAACTTCTTTGTGTTCTCTGAAATCATCTCACAGAGTTACAGCTTTCCCCTAAAGAAGCCTTTCGCTAAGACAGTTTTGTGGAATTGGCAAAGTGATATTTGGAAACCCATAGAGGGCTATGGCGAAAAAGGAAATATCCTCAGATGAAATCTGGAAAGAAGCTTTCTGAGACACTGCTTAGTGTTCTGTTAATTCATCTCACAGAGTTACATCTGTATTTCGTCGATCTCTTTGCTAGCCTTATTTCTGTGGAATCTGAGAACAGATATTTCGGATCCCTTGGAAGACTATAGGGCCAAAGGAAATATCCTCCGATAACAAAGAGAAAGAAGCTTTCTGAGAAACTTCTTTGTGTTCTTTGAAATCATCTCACAGAGTTACAGCTTTCCCCTCAAGAAGCCTTTCGCTAAGACAATTCTTGTGGACTTGGCAAAGTGATATTTGGAAGCCCCTAGTGGGCTATGGTGAAAAAGGAAATATCCTCAGATGAAATCTGGAAAGAAGATTTCTGAGAAACTGCCTAGAGTTCTGTTAATTCATCTCACAGAGTTACATCTGTATTTCGTGGATCTCTTTGCTAGCCTTATTTCTGTGGAATCTGAGAACAGATATTTCGGATCCCTTGGAAAACTATAGGGCCAAAGGAAATATCCTCTGATAACAAAGAGAAAGAAGCTTTCTGAGAAACTTCTTTGTGTTCTTTGAAATCATCTCACAGAGTTACAGCTTTCCCCTTAAGAAGCCTTTCGATAAGACAGTTCTTGTGGAATTGGCAAAGTGATATTTGGAAGCCCATAGAGGGCTATGGTGAAAAAGGAAATATCCTCCGATGAAATCTGGAAAGAAGCTTTCTGAGAAACTGCTTAGTGTTCTGTTAATTCATCTCACAGAGTTACATCTGTATTTCGTGGATCTCTTTGCTAGACTTATTTCTGTGGAATCTGAGAACAGATATTTCGGATCCCTTGGAAGACTATAGGACCAAAGGAAATATCCTCCGATAACAAAGAGAAAGAAGCTTTCTGAGAAACTTCTTTGTGTTCTGTGAAATCATCTCACAGAGTTGCAGCTTTCCCCTCAAGAAGCCTTTCGCTAAGACAGTTCTTGTGGAATTGGCAAAGTGATATTTGGAAGCCCATAGAGGGCTATGGTGAAAAAGGAAATATCCTCAGATGAAATCTGGAAAGAAGCTTTCTGAGAAACTACGTAGTGTTCTGTTAATTCATCTCACAGAGTTACATCTGTATTTCGTGGATCTGTTTGCTAGCCTTATTTCTGTGGAATCTCAGAACAGATATTTCGGATCCCTTGGAAGACTATAGGGCCAAAGGAAATATCCTCCGATAACAAAGAGAAAGAAGCTTTCTGAGAAACTTCTTTGTGTTCTTTGAAATCATCTCACAGAGTTACAGCTTTCCCCTTAAGAAGCCTTTCGCTAAGACAGTTCTTGTGGAATTGGCAAAGTGATATTTGGAAGCCCATCGAGTGCTATGGTGAAAAAGGAAATATCCTCCGATGAAATCTGGAAAGAAGCTTTCTGAGAAACTGCTTAATGTTCTGTTAATTCATCTCACAGAGTTACATCTGTATTTCGTGGATCTCTTTGCTAGCCTTATTTCTGTGGAATCTGAGAACAGATATTTCGGATCCCTTGGAAGACTATAGGGCCAAAGGAAATATCCACCGATAACAAAGAGAAAGAAGCTTTCTGAGAAACTTCTTTGTGTTCTGTGAAATCATCTCACAGAGTTACAGCTTTCCCCACAGGAAGCCTTTCACCAAGACAGTTCTTGTGGAATTGGCAAAGTGATATTTGGAAGCCCATAGAGGGCTATGGTGAAAAAGGAAATATCCTCAGATGAAATCTGGAAAGAAGCTTTCTGAGAAACTGCTTAGTGTTCTGTTAATTCATCTCACAGAGTTACATCTGTATTTCGTGGATCTCCTTGCTAGCCTTATTTCTGTGGAATCTGAGAACAGATATTTCGGATCCCTTGGAAGACTATAGGGCCAAAGGAAATATCCTCCGATAACAAAGAGAAAGAAGCTTTCTGAGAAACTTCTTTGTGTTCTTTGAAATCATCTCACAGAGTTACAGCTTTCCCCTCAAGAAGCCTTTCGCCAAGACAGTTCTTGTGGAATTGGCTAAGTGATATATGGAACCCCTAGAGGGCTATGGTGAAAAAGGAAATATCCTCCGATGAAATCTGGAAAGAAGCTTTCTGAGAAACTGCTTAGTGTTCTGTTAATTCATCTCACAGAGTTACATCTGTATTTCGTCGATCTCTTTCCTAAACTTATTTCTGTGGAATCTGAGAACAGATATTTCGCATCCCTTGGAAGACTGTAGGGCCAAAGGAAATATCCTCCGATAACAGAGAGAAAGAAGCTTTCTGAGAAACTTCTATGTGTTCTGTGAAATCATCTCACAGAGTTACAGCTTTCCCCTCAAGAAGCCTTTCGCCAAGACAGTTCTTCTGGAATTGGCAGAGTGATATTTGGAAGGCCATAGAGGGCTATGGTGAAAAAGGAAATATCCTCAGATGAAATCTGGAAAGAAGCTTTCTGAGAAACTGCTTACTGTTCTGTTAATTCATCTCACAGAGTTACATCTGTATTTCGTCGATCTCTTTGCTAGCCTTATTTCTGTGGAATCTGAGAACAGATATTTCGGATCCCTTGGAAGACTATAGGGCCAAAGGAAATATCCTCCGATAACAAAGAGAAAGAAGCTTTCTGAGAAACTTCTTTGTGTTCTGTGAAATCATCTCACAGAGTTACAGCTTTCCCCTCAAGAAGCCTTTCGCTAAGACAGTTCTTGTGGAATTGGCAAAGTGATATTTGGAAGCCCATAGAGGGCTCTGGTGAAAAAGGAAATATCCTCAGATGAAATCTGGAAAGAAGCTTTCTGAGACACTGCTTAGTGTTCTGTTAATTCATCTCACAGAGTTACATCTGTATTTCGTGGATCTCTTTGCTAGCCTTATTTCTGTGGAATCTGAGAACAGATATTTCGGATCCCTTGGAAGACTATAGGGCCAAAGTAAATATCCTCTGATAACAAAGAGAAAGAAGCTTTCTGAGAAACTTCTTTGTGTTCTTTGAAATCATCTCACAGAGTTACAGCTTTCCCCTCAAGAAGCCTTTCGATAAGACAGTTCTTGTGGAATTGGCAAAGTGATATTTGGAAGCCCATAGAGGGCTATGGTGAAAAAGGAAGTATCCTCCGATGAAATCTGGAAAGAAGGTTTCTGAGAAACTGCTTAGTGTTCTGTTAATTCATCTCACAGTGTTACATCTGTATTTCGTGGATCTCTTTGCTAGCCTTATTTCTGTGGAATCTGAGAACAGATATTTCGGATCCCTTGGAAGACTATAGGGCCAAAGGAAATATCCTCCGATAACAAAGAGAAAGAAGCTTTCTGAGAAACTTCTTTGTGTTCTGTGAAATCATCTCACAGAGTTACAGCTTTCCCCTCAAGAAGCCTTTCGCTAAGACAGTTCTTGTGGAATTGGCAAAGTGATATTTGGAAGCCCATAGAGGGCTATGGTGAAAAAGGAAATATCCTCCGATGAAATCTGGAAAGAAGCTTTCTGAGAAACTGCTTAGTGTTCTGTTAATTCATCTCACAGAGTTACATCTGTATTTCGTCGATCTCTTTGCTAAACTTATTTCTGTGGAATCTGAGAACAGATATTTCGCATTCCTTGGAAGACTGTAGGGCCAAAGGAAATATCCTCCGATAACAGAGAGAAAGAAGCTTTCTGAGAAACTTCTATGTGTTCTGTGAAATCATCTCACAGAGTTACAGCTTTCCCCTCAAGAAGCCTTTCGCCAAGACAGTTCTTCTGCAATTGGCAGAGTGATATTTGGAAGCCCATAGAGGGCTATGATGAAAAAGGAAATATCCTCAGATGAAATCTGGAAAGAAGCTTTCTGAGAAACTGCTTACTGTTCTGTTAATTCATCTCACAGAGTTACATCTGTATTTCGTGGATCTCTTTGCTAGCCTTATTTCTGTGGAATCTGAGAACAGATATTTCGGATCCCTTTGAAGACTATAGGGCCAAAGGAAATATCCTCCGATAACAAAGAGAAAGAGGCTGTCTGAGAAACTTCTTTGTGTTCTGTGAAATCATCTCAGAGAGTTACAGCTTTCCCCTAAAGAAGCCTTTCGCTAAGACAGTTTTGTGGAATTGGCAAAGTGATATTTGGAAACCCATAGAGGGCTATGGTGAAAAAGGAAATATCCTCAGATGAAATCTGGAAAGAAGCTTTCTGAGACACTGCTTAGTGTTCTGTTAATTCATCTCACAGAGTTACATCTGTATTTCGTGGATCTCTTTGCTAGCCTTATTTCTGTGGAATCTGAGAACAGATATTTCAGATCCCTTGGAAGAGTATAGGGCCAAAGGAAATATCCTCCAATAACAAAGAGAAAGAAGCTTTCTGAGAAACTTCTTTGTGTTCTGTGAAATCATCTCACAGAGTTACAGCTTTCACCTCAAGAAGCCTTTCGCTAAGACAGTTCTTGTGGAATTGGCAAAGTGATATTTGGAAGCCCATAGAGGGCTATGGTGAAAAAGGAAATATCCTCGGATGAAAACTGGAAAGAAGCTTTCTGAGAAACTGCTTAGTCTTCTGTTAATTCATCTTACGCAGTTACATCTGTATTTCGTCGATCTCTTTGCTAGCCTTATTTCTGTGGAATCTGAGAACAGATATTTCGGATCCCTTGGAAGACTATAGGGCCAAAGGAAATATCCTCCGATAACAAAGAGAAAGAAGCTTTCTGAGAAACTTCTTTGTGTTCTTTGAAATCATCTAACAGAGTTACAGCTTTCCCCTCAAGAAGCCTTTCGCTAAGACAGTTCTTGTGGACTTGGCAAAGTGATATTTGGAAGCCCCTAGTGGGCTATGGTGAAAAAGGAAATATCCTCAGATGAAATCTGGAAAGAAGATTTCTGAGAAACTGCCTAGAGTTCTGTTAATTCATCTCACAGAGTTACATCTGTATTTCGTGGATCTCTTTGCTAGCCTTATTTCTGTGGAATCTGAGAACAGATATTTCGGATCCCTTGGAAAACTATAGGGCCAAAGGAAATATCCTCTGATAACAAAGAGAAAGAAGCTTTCGGAGAAACTTCTTTGTGTTCTTTGAAATCATCTCACAGAGTTACAGCTTTCCCCATAAGAAGCCTTTCGATAAGACAGTTCTTGTGGAATTGGCAAAGTGATATTTGGAAGCCCATAGAGGGCTATGGTGAAAAAGGAAATATCCTCCGATGAAATCTGGAAAGAAGCTTTCTGAGAAACTGGTTAGTGTTCTGTTAATTCATCTCACAGAGTTACATCTGTATTTAGTGGATCTCTTTGCTAGCTTTATTTCTGTGGAATCTGAGAAGAGATATTTCGGATCCCTTGGAAGACTATAGGGCCAAAGGAAATATCCTCCGATAACAAGGAGAAAGAAGCTTTCTGAGAAACTTCTTTGTGTTCTGTGAAATCATCTCACAGAGTTACAGCTTTCCACTCAAGAAGCCTTTCGCTAAGACAGTTCTTGTGGAATTGGCAAAGTGATATTTGGAAGCCCATAGAGCGCTATGGTGAAAAAGGAAATATCCTCCGATGAAATCTGGAAAGAAGCTTTCTGAGAAACTGCTTAGTGTTCTGTTAATTCATCTCACAGAGTTACATCTGTATTTCGTGGTTCTCTTTGCTAGCCTTATTTCTGTGGAATGTGAGAACAGATATTTCGGATCCCTTGGAAGACTATAGAGCCAAAGGAAATATCCTCCGATAAAAAAGAGAAAGAAGCTTTCTGAGAAACCTCTTTGTGTTCTGTGAAATCATCTCACAGAGTTACAGCTTTCCCCTCAAGAAGCCTTTCGATAAGACATTTCTTGTGGAATTGGCAAAGTGATATTTGGAAGCCCATAGAGGGCTATGGTGAAAAAGGAAATATCCTCAGATGAAATCTGGAAAGAAGCTTTCTGAGAAACTGCTTAGTGTTCTGTTAATTCATCTCACAGAGGTACATCTGTATTTCGTCGATCTCTTTGCTAGCCTTATTTCTGTGGAATCTGAGAACAGATATTTCGGATCCCTTGGAAGACTATAGGGCCAAAGGAAATATCCTCCGATAACAAAGAGAAAGAAGCTTTCTGAGAAACTTCTTTGTGTTCTTTGAAATCATCTCACAGAGTTACAGCTTTCCCCTCAAGAAGCCTTTCGCCAAGACAGTTCTTGTGGAATTGGCTAAGTGATATTTGGAACACCTAGAGGGCTATGGTGAAAAAGGAAATATCCTCCGATGAAATCTGGAAAGAAGCTTTCTGAGAAACTGCTTAGTGTTCTGTTAATTCATCTCACAGAGTTACATCTGTATTTCGTCGATCTCTTTGCTAAACTTATTTCTGTGGAATCTGAGAACAGATATTTCGGATCCCTTGGAAGACTATAGGGCCAAAGGAAATATCCTCCGATAACAAGTAGAAAGAAGCTTTCTGAGAAACTTCTATGTGTTCTGTGAAAATATCTACAGAGTTACAGCTTTCCCCTCAAGAAGCCTTTCGCAAAACAGTTCTGAAATTGGCAGAGTGATATTTCGAAGGCCATAGAGGGCTATGGTGAAAAAGGAAATATCCTCAGATGAAATCTGGAAAGAAGCTTTCTGAGAAACTCCTTACTGTTCTGTTAATTCATCTCACAGAGTTACATCTGTATTTCGTCGATCTCTTTGCTAGCCTTATTTCTGTGGAATCTGAGAACAGATATTTCGGATCCCTTGGAAGACTATAGGGCCAAAGGAAATATCCTCCGATAACAAAGAGAAAGAAGCTTTCTGAGAAACTTCTTTGTGTTCTGTGAAATCATCTCACAGAGTTACAGCTTTCCCCTCAAGAAGCCTTTCGCTAAGACAGTTCTTGTGGAATTGGCAAAGTGATATTTGGAAGCCCATAGAGGGCTATGGTGAAAAAGGAAATATCCTCCGATGAAATCTGGAAAGAAGCTTTCTGAGACACTGCTTAGTGTTCTGTTAATTCATCTCACAGAGTTACATCTGTATTTCGTGGATCTCTTTGCTAGCCTTATTTCTGTGGAATCTGAGAACAGATATTTCGGATCCCTTGGAAGACTATAGGGCCAAAGGAAATATCCTCCGATAACAAAGAGAAAGAAGCTTTCTGAGAAACTTCTTTGTGTTCTGTGAAATCATCTCACAGAGTTACAGCTTTCACCTCAAGAAACCTTTCGCTAAGACAGTTCTTGTGGAATTGGCAAAGTTATATTAGGAAGCCCCTAGAGGTCTATGGTTAAAAAGGAAATATCCTCGGATGAAATCTGGAAAGAAGCTTTCTGAGAAACTTCTTAGTCTTCTGTTAATTCATCTCACGCAGTTACATCTGTATTTCGTGGATCTCTTTGATAGCCTTATTTCTGTGGAATCTGAGAACAGATATTTCGGATCCCTTGGAAGACTATAGGGCCAAAGGAAATATCCTCCGATAACAAAGAGAAAGAAGCTTTCTGAGAAACTTCTTTGTGTTCTTTGAAATCATCTCACAGAGTTACAGCTTTCCCCTCAAGAAGCCTTTCGCTAAGACAGCTCTTGTGGACTTGGCAAAGTGATATTTGGAAGCCCCTAGTGGGCTATGGTGAAAAAGGAAATATCCTCAGATGAAATCTGGAAAGAAGCTTTCTGAGAAACTGCCTAGAGTTCTGTTACTTCATCTCACAGAGTTACATCTGTATTTCGTGGATCTCTTTGCTAGCCTTATTTCTGTGGAATCTGAGAACAGATATTTCGGATCCCTTGGAAGACTATAGGGCCAAAGGAAATATCCTCTGATAACAAAGAGAAAGAAGCTTTCTGAGAAACTGCTTTGTGTTCTTTGAAATCATCTCACAGAGTTACAGCTTTCCCCTCAAGAAGCCTTTCGATAAGACAGTTCTTGTGGAATTGGCAAAGTGATATTTGGAAGTCCATAGAGGGCTATGGTTAAAAAGGAAATATTCTCAGATGAAATCTGGAAAGAAGCTTTCTGAGAAACTGCTTACTGTTCTGTTAATTCATCTCACAGAGTTACATCTGTATTTCGTCGATCTCTTTGCTAGCCTTATTTCTGTGGAATCTGAGAACAGATATTTCGGATCCCTTGGAAGACTATAGGGCCAAAGGAAATATCCTCCGACAACAAAGAGAAAGAAGCTTTCTGAGAAACTTCTTTGTGTTCTGTGAAATCATCTCACAGAGTTACAGCTTTCCCCTCAAGAAGCCTTTCGCTAAGACAGTTCTTGTGGAATTGGCAAAGTAATATTTGGAAGCCCCTAGAGGGCTATGGTGAAAAAGGAAATATCCTCCGATGAAATCTGGAAAGAAGCTTTCTGAGACACTGCTTAGTGTTCTGTTAATTCATCTAACCCAGTTACATCTGTATTTCGTGGATCTCTTTGCTAGCCTTATTTCTGTGGAATCTGAGAACAGATATTTCGGATTCCTTGGAAGACTATAGGGCCAAAGGAAATATCCTCCGATAACAAAGAGAAAGAAGCTTTCTGAGAAACTTCTTTGTGTTCTGTGAAATCATCTCACAGAGTTACAGCTTTCACCTCAAGAAACCTTTCGCTAAGACAGTTCTTGTGAAATTGGCAAAGTTATATTTGGAAGCCCATAGAGGGCTATGGTTAAAAAGGAAATATCCTCGGATGAAATCTGGAAAGAAGCTTTCTGAGAAACTGCTTAGTCTTCTGTTAACTCATCTCACGCAGTTACATCTGTATTTCGTCGATCTCTTTGCTAGCCTTATTTCTGTGGAATCTGAGAACAGGTATTTCGGATCCCTTGGAAGAGTATAGGGCCAAAGGAAATATCCTCCGATAACAAAGAGAAAGAAGCTTTCTGAGAAACTTCTTTGTGTTCTTTGAAATCATCTCACAGAGTTACAGCTTTCCCCTCAAGAAGCCTTTCGCTAAGACAGTTCTTGTGGACTTGGCAAAGTGATATTTGGAAGCCCCTAGTGGGCTATGGTGAAAAAGGAAATATCCTCAGATGAAATCTGGAAAGAAGCTTTCTGAGAAACTGCCTAGAGTTCTGTTAATTCATCTCACAGAGTTACATCTGTATTTCGTGGATCTCTTTGCTAGCCTTATTTCTGTGGAATCTGAGAACAGATATTTCGGATCCCTTGGAAGACTATAGGGCCAAAGGAAATATCCTGTGATAACAAAGAGAGAGAAGCTTTCTGAGAAACTTCTTTGTGTTCTTTGAAATCATCTCACAGAGTTACAGCTTTCCCCTCAAGAAGACTTTCGATAAGACAGTTCTTGTGGAATTGGCAAAGTGATATTTGGAAGCCCATAGAGGGCTATGGTGAAAAAGGGAATATCCTCCGATGAAATCTGGAAAGAAGCTTTCTGAGAAACTGCTTAGTGTTCTGTTAATTCATCTCACAGAGTTACATCTGTATTGCGTGGATCTCTTTGCTAGCCTTATTTCTGTGGAATCTCAGAACAGATATTTCGGATCCCTTGGAAGACTATAGGGCCAAAGGAAATATCCTCCGATAACAAAGAGAAAGAAGCTTTCTGAGAAACTTCTTTGTGGTCTGTGAAATCATCTCAAAGAGTTACAGCTTTCCCCTCAAGAAGCCTTTCGCTAAGACGGTTCTTGTGGAATTGGCAAAGTGATATTTGGAACCCCTAGAGGGCTATGGTGAAAAAGGAAATATCCTCAGATGAAATCTGGAAAGAAGCTTTCTGAGAAACTGCTTAGTGTTCTGTTAATTCATCTCACAGAGTTACATCTGTATTTCGTCGATCTCTTTGCTAGCCTTATTTCTGTGGAATATCAGAACAGATATTTCGCATCCCTTGGAAGACTACAGGGCCAAAGGAAATATCCTCCGATAACAGAGAGAAAGAAGCTTTCTGAGAAACTTCTTTGTGTTCTGTGAAATCATCTCACAGAGTTACAGCTTTCCCCTCAAGAATCCTTTCGCCAAGACAGTTCTTCTGGAATTGGCAGAGTGATATTTGATAGCCCTTAGAGGGCTATGGTGAAAAAGGAAATATCCTCAGATGAAATCTGGAAAGAAGCTTTCTGAGAAACTGCTTACTGTTCTGTTAATTCAACTCACAGAGTTACATCTGTATTTCGTCGATCTCTTTGCTAGCCTTATTTCTGTGGAATCTGAGAACAGATATTTCGCATCCCTTGGAAGACTATAGGGCCAAAGGAAATATCCTCCGATAACAAAGAGAAAGAAGCTTTCTGAGAAACTTCTTTGTGTTCTGTGAAATCATCTCACAGAGTTACAGCTTTCCCCTCAAGAAGCCTTTCGCCAAGACAGTTCTTGTGGAATTGGCTAAGTGATATTTGGAACCCCTAGAGGGCTATGGTGAAAAAGGAAATATCCTCCGATGAAATCTGGAAAGAAGCTTTCTGAGAAACTGCTTAGTGTTCTGTTAATTCATCTCACAGAGTTACATCTGTATTTCGTGGATCTCTTTGCTAGCCTTATTTCTGTGGAATCTGAGAACAGATATTTCGGATCCCTTGGAAGACTATAGGGCCAAAGGAAATATCCTCCGATAACAAAGAGAAAGAAGCTTTCTGAGAAACTTCTTTGTGTTCTGTGAAATCATCTCACAGAGTTACAGCTTTCCCCTCAAGAAGCCTTTTGCTAAGACAGTTCTTGTGGACTTGGCAAAGTGATATTTGGAAGCCCATAGAGGGCTATGGTGAAAAAGGAAATATCCTCCGATGAAATCTGGAAAGAAGCTTTCTGAGAAACTGCTTAGTGTTCTGTTAATTCATCTCACAGAGTTACATCTGTATTTCGTGGATCTCTTTGCTAGCCTTATTTCTGTGGAATCTGAGAACAGATATTTCGGATCCCTTGGAAGACTATAGGGCCAAAGGAAATATCCTCTGATAACAAAGAGAAAGAAGCTTTCTGAGAAACTGCTTTGTGTTCTTTGAAATCATCTCACAGAGTTACAGCTTTCCCCTCAAGAAGCCTTTCGATAAGACAGTTCTTGTGGAATTGGCAAAGTGATATTTGGAAGTCCATAGAGGGCTATGGTTAAAAAGGAAATATTCTCAGATGAAATCTGGAAAGAAGCTTTCTGAGAAACTGCTTACTGTTCTGTTAATTCATCTCACAGAGTTACATCTGTATTTCGTCGATCTCTTTGCTAGCCTTATTTCTGTGGAATCTGAGAACAGATATTTCGGATCCCTTGGAAGACTATAGGGCCAAAGGAAATATCCTCCGACAACAAAGAGAAAGAAGCTTTCTGAGAAACTTCTTTGTGTTCTGTGAAATCATCTCACAGAGTTACAGCTTTCCCCTCAAGAAGCCTTTCGCTAAGACAGTTCTTGTGGAATTGGCAAAGTAATATTTGGAAGCCCCTAGAGGGCTATGGTGAAAAAGGAAATATCCTCCGATGAAATCTGGAAAGAAGCTTTCTGAGACACTGCTTAGTGTTCTGTTAATTCATCTAACCCAGTTACATCTGTATTTCGTGGATCTCTTTGCTAGCCTTATTTCTGTGGAATCTGAGAACAGATATTTCGGATTCCTTGGAAGACTATAGGGCCAAAGGAAATATCCTCCGATAACAAAGAGAAAGAAGCTTTCTGAGAAACTTCTTTGTGTTCTGTGAAATCATCTCACAGAGTTACAGCTTTCACCTCAAGAAACCTTTCGCTAAGACAGTTCTTGTGAAATTGGCAAAGTTATATTTGGAAGCCCATAGAGGGCTATGGTTAAAAAGGAAATATCCTCGGATGAAATCTGGAAAGAAGCTTTCTGAGAAACTGCTTAGTCTTCTGTTAACTCATCTCACGCAGTTACATCTGTATTTCGTCGATCTCTTTGCTAGCCTTATTTCTGTGGAATCTGAGAACAGGTATTTCGGATCCCTTGGAAGAGTATAGGGCCAAAGGAAATATCCTCCGATAACAAAGAGAAAGAAGCTTTCTGAGAAACTTCTTTGTGTTCTTTGAAATCATCTCACAGAGTTACAGCTTTCCCCTCAAGAAGCCTTTCGCTAAGACAGTTCTTGTGGACTTGGCAAAGTGATATTTGGAAGCCCCTAGTGGGCTATGGTGAAAAAGGAAATATCCTCAGATGAAATCTGGAAAGAAGCTTTCTGAGAAACTGCCTAGAGTTCTGTTAATTCATCTCACAGAGTTACATCTGTATTTCGTGGATCTCTTTGCTAGCCTTATTTCTGTGGAATCTGAGAACAGATATTTCGGATCCCTTGGAAGACTATAGGGCCAAAGGAAATATCCTGTGATAACAAAGAGAGAGAAGCTTTCTGAGAAACTTCTTTGTGTTCTTTGAAATCATCTCACAGAGTTACAGCTTTCCCCTCAAGAAGACTTTCGATAAGACAGTTCTTGTGGAATTGGCAAAGTGATATTTGGAAGCCCATAGAGGGCTATGGTGAAAAAGGGAATATCCTCCGATGAAATCTGGAAAGAAGCTTTCTGAGAAACTGCTTAGTGTTCTGTTAATTCATCTCACAGAGTTACATCTGTATTGCGTGGATCTCTTTGCTAGCCTTATTTCTGTGGAATCTCAGAACAGATATTTCGGATCCCTTGGAAGACTATAGGGCCAAAGGAAATATCCTCCGATAACAAAGAGAAAGAAGCTTTCTGAGAAACTTCTTTGTGTTCTTTGAAACCATCTTACAGAGTTACAGCTTTCCCCTCAAGAAGCCTTTCGCTAAGACAGTTCTTGTGGAATTGGCAAAGTGATATTTGGAAGCCCATAGAGGGCTATGGTGAAAAAGGAAATATCCTCCGATGAAATCTGGAAAGAAGCTTTCTGAGAAACTGCTTAGTGTTCTGTTAATTCATCTCACAGAGTTACATCTGTATTTCGTCGATCTCTTTGCTAGCCTTATTACTGTGGAATCTGAGAACAGATATTTCGGATCCCTTGGAAGACTATAGGGCCAAAGGAAATATCCTCCGATAACAAAGAGAAAGAAGCTTTCTGAGAAACTTCTTTGTGTTCTGTGAAATCATCTCACAGAGTTACAGCTTTCCCCTCAAGAAGCCTTTCGCCAAGACAGTTCTTGTGGAATTGGCTAAGTGATATTTGGAACCCCTAGAGGGCTATGGTGAAAAAGGAAATATCCTCCGATGAAATCTGGAAAGAAGCTTTCTGAGAAACTGCTTAGTGTTCTGTTAATTCATCTCACAGAGTTACATCTGTATTTCGTGGATCTCTTTGCTAGCCTTATTTCTGTGGAATCTGAGAACAGATATTTCGGATCCCTTGGAAGACTATAGGGCCAAAGGAAATATCCTCCGATAACAAAGAGAAAGAAGCTTTCTGAGAAACCTCTTTGTGTTCTGTGAAATCATCTCACAGAGTTACAGCTTTCCCCACAGGAAGCCTTTCGCCAAGACAGTTCTTCTGGAATTGGCAGAGTGATATTTGGAAGGCCATAGAGGGCTATGGTGAAAAAGGAAATATCCTAAGATGAAATCTGGAAAGAAGTTTCTGAGAAACTGCTTTGTGTTCTGTTAATTCATCTCACAGAGTTACATCTGTATTTCGTGGATCTCTTTGCTAGCCTTATTTCTGTGGAATCTGAGAACAGATATTTCGGATCCCTTGGAAGACTATAGGGCCAAAGGAAATATCCTCCGATAACAGAGAGAAAGAAGCTTTCTGAGAAACTTGTTTGTGTTCTGTGAAATCATCTCACAGAGTTACAGCTTTCCCTTCAAGAAGCCTTTCGCCAAGACAGTTCTTCTGGAATTGGCTGAGTGATATTTGGAAGCCCATAGAGGGCTATGGTGAAATAGGAAATATCCTCAGATGAAATCTGTAAAGAAGCTTTCTGAGACACTGCTTAGGGTTCTGTTAATTCATCTCACAGAGTTACATCTGTATTTCATCGATCTCTTTGCTAGCCTTATTTCTGTGGAATCTGAGAACAGATATTTCGGATCCCTTGGAAGACTATAGGGCCAAAGGAAATATCCTCCGATAACAAAGAGAAAGAAGCTTTCTGAGAAACTTCTTTGTGTTCTTTGAAATCATCTCACAGAGTTACAGCTTTCCCCTCAAGAAGCCTTTCGCTAAGACAGTTCTTGTGGAATTGGCAAAGTTATATTTGGAAGCCCATCGAGGGCTATGGTGAAAAAGGAAATATCCTCCGATGAAATCTGGAAAGAAGCTTTCTGAGAAACTGCTTAGTGTTCTGTTAATTCATCTCACAGAGTTACATCTGTATTTCGTCGATCTCTTTGCTAGCCTTATTTGTGTGGAATATCAGAACAGATATTTCGCATCCCTTGGAAGACTATAGGGCCAAAGGAAATATCCTCCGATAACAGAGAGAAAGAAGCTTTCTGAGAAACTTCTTTGTGTTCTGTGAAATCATCTCACAGAGTTACAGCTTTCCCCTCAAGAAGCCTTCGCCAAGACAGTTCTTCTGGAATTGGCAGAGTGATATTTGGTAGCCCTTAGAGGGCTATGGTGAAAAAGGAAATATCCTCAGATGAAATCTGGAAAGAAGCTTTCTGAGAAACTGCTTACTGTTCTGTTAATTCATCTCACAGAGTTACATCTGTATTTCGTCGATCTCTTTGCTAGCCTTATTTCTGTGGAATCTGAGAACAGATATTTCGGATCCCTTGGAAGACTATAGGGCCAAAGGAAATATCCTCCGATAACAGAGAGAAAGAAGCTTTCTGAGAAATTTCTTTGTGTTCTGTGAAATCATCTCACAGAGTTACAGCTTTCCCCTCAAGAAGCCTTTCGCTAAGACAGTTCTTGTGGAATTGGCAAAGTGATATTTGGAAGCCCTTAGAGGGCTATGGTGAAAAAGGAAATATTCTCCGATGAAATCTGGAAAGAAGCTTCAAGAGAAACTGCTTAGTGTTCTGTTAATTCATCTCATAGAGTTACATCTGTATTTCGAGGATCTCTTTGCTAGCCTTATTTCTGTGGAATCTGACAACAGATATTTCGGATCCCTTGGAAGACTATAGGGCCAAAGGAAATATCCTCCGATAACAGAGAGAAGGAAGCTTTCTGAGAAACTTCTTTGTGTTCTGTGAAATCATCTCACAGAGTTACAGCTTTCCCTTCAAGAAGCCTTTCGCCAAGACAGTTCTTCTGGAATTGGCAGAGTGATATTTGGAAGCCCATAGAGGGCTATGGTGAAAAAGGAAATATCCTCGGATGAAATCTGGAAAGAAGCTTTCTGAGAAACTGCTTAGTCTTCTGTTAATTCATCGCACGCAGTTACATCTGTATTTCGTCGATCTCTTTGCTAGCCTTATTTCTGTGGAATCTGAGAACAGATATTTCGGATCCCTTGGAAGACTATAGGGCCAAAGGAAATATCCTCCGATAACAAAGAGAAAGAAGCTTTCTGAGAAACTTCTTTGTGTTCTTTGGAATCATCTCACAGAGTTACAGCTTTCCCCTCAAGAAGCCTTTCGCCAAGACAGTTCTTCTGCAATTGGCAGAGTGATATTTGGTAGCCCTTACAGGGCTATGGTGAAAAAGGAAATATCCTCAGATGAAATCTGGAAAGAAGCTTTCTGAGAAACTGCTTACTGTTCTGTTAATTCATCTCACAGTGTTACATCTGTATTTTGTCGATCTCTTTGCTAGCCTTATTTCTGTGGAATCTGAGAACAGATATTTCGGATCCCTTGGAAGACGATAGGGCCAAAGGAAATATCCTCCGATAACAAAGAGAAAGAAGCTTTCTGAGAAACTTCTTTGTGTTCTGTGAAATCATCTCACAGAGTTACAGCTTTCCCCTCAAGAAGCCTTTCGCCAAGAGAGTTCTTGTGGAATTGGCAAAGTGATAATTGGAAGCCCATAGAGGGCTATGGTGAAAAAGAAAATATCCTCAGATGAAATTTGGAAAGAAGCTTTCTGAGAAACTGCTTAGTGTTCTGTTAATTCATCTCACAGAGTTACATCTGTATTTCATCGATCTCTTTGCTAGCCTTATTTCTGTGGAATCTGAGAACAGATATTTCGCATCCCTTGAAAGACTGTAGGGCCAAAGGAAATATCCTCCGATAACAGAGAGAAAGAAGCTTTCTGAGAAACTCTATGTGTTCTATGAAATCATCTCACAGAGTTACAGCTTTCCCCTGAAGAAGCCTTTCGCCAAGACAGTTCTTGTGGAATTGGCAGAGTGATATTTGGAAGGCCATAGAGGGCTATGGTGAAAAAGGAAATATCCTCAGATGAAATATGGAAAGAGGCTTTCTGAGAAACTGCTTAGTGTTCTGTTAATTCATCTCACAGAGTTACATCTGTATTTCGTTGATCTCTTTGCTAGCCTTATTTCTGTGGAATCTGAGAACAGATATTTCGGATCCCTTGGAAGACTATAGGCGCAAAGGAAATATCCTCCGATAACAGAGAGAAAGAAGCTTTCTGAGAAACTTCTTTGTGTTCTGTGAAATCATCTCACAGAGTTACAGCTTTCCCTTCAAGAAGCCTTTCGCCAAGACAGTTCTTCTGGAATTGGCAGAGTGATATTTGGAAGTCCATAGAGGGCTATGGTGAAAAAGGAAATATCCTCAGATGAAATCTGGAAAGAAGCTTTTTGAGACACTGCTTAGTGTTCTGTTAATTCATCTCACAGAGTTACATCTGTATTTCGTGGATATCTTTGCTAGCCTTATTTCTGTGGAATCTGAGAACAGATATTTCGGAACCCTTGGAAGACTATAGGGCCATAGGAAATATCCTCCGATAACAAAGAGAAAGAAGCTTTCTGAGAAACTTCTTTGTGTTCTGTGAAATCATCTCACAGAGTTACAGCTTTCCCCTCAAGAAGCCTTTCGCTAAGACAGTTCTTGTGGAATTGGCAAAGTTATATTTGGAAGCCCATAGAGGGCTATGGTGAAAAAGGAAATATCCTCGGATGAAATCTGGAAAGAAGCTTTCTGAGAAACTGCTTAGTCTTCTGTTAATTCATCTCACACAGTTACATCTGTATTTCATCGATCTCTTTGCTAGCCTTATTTCTGTGGAATCTCAGAACAGATATTTCGGATCCCTTGGAAGCCTATAGGGCCAAAGGAAATAACCTCCGATAACAAAGAGAAAGAAACTTTCTGAGAAACTTCTTTGTGTTCTTTGAAATAATCTCACTGAGTTACAGCTTTCCCCTCAAGAAGCCTTTCGATAAGACAGTTCTTGTGGAATTGGCAAAGTGATATTTGGAAGCCCATAGAGGGCTATGGTGAAAAAGGAAATATCCTCAGATGAAATCTGGAAAGAAGCTTTCTGAGAAACTGCTTACTGTTCTGTTAATTCATCTCACAGAGTTATATGTGTATTTCGTCGATCTCTTTGCTAGCCTTATTTCTGTGGAATCTGAGAACAGATATTTCGGATCCCTTGGAAGACGATAGGGCCAAAGGAAATATCCTCCGATAACAAAGAGAAAGAAGCTTTCTGAGAAACTTCTTTGTGTTCTGTGAAATCATCTCACAGAGTTACAGCTTTAACCTCAAGAAGCCTTTCGCCGAGAGAGTTCTTGTGGAATTGGCAAAGTGATATTTGGAAGCCCATAGAGGGCTATCGTGAAAAAGGAAATATCCTCCGATGAAATCTGGAAAGAAGCTTTCTGAGAAACTGCTTAGTGTTCTGTTAATTCATCTCACAGAGTTACATCTGTATTTCGTGGATCTCTTTGCTAGCCTTATTTCTGTGGAATCTGAGAACAGATATTTCGGATCCCTTGGGAGACTATAGGGCCAAAGGAAATATCCTCCGATAACAAAGAGAAAGAAGCTTTCTGAGAAACTTCTTTGTGTTCTGTGAAATCATCTCACAGAGTTACAGCTTTCCCCTCAAGAAGCCTTTCGTTAAGACAGTTCTTGTGGAATTGGCAATGTGATATTTGGAAGCTCATATAGGGCTATGGTGAAAAAGGAAATATCCACAGATGAAATCTGGAAAGAAGCTTTCTGAGAAACTGCTTAGTGTTCTGTTATTTCATCTCACAGAGTTACATCTGTATTTCGTGGATCTCTTTGCTAGCCTTATTTCTGTGGAATCTCAGAAAAGATATTTCGGATCCCTTGGAAGACTATAGGGCCAAAGGAAATATCCTCCGATAACAAAGAGAAAGAAGCTTTCTGAGAAACTTCTTTGTGTTCTTTGAAATCATCTCACAGAGTTACAGCTTTCCCCACAAGAAGCCTTTCGCTAAGACAGTTCTTGTGGAATTGGCAAAGTGATATTTGGAAGCCCATAGAGGGCTATGTTGAAAAAGGAAATATCTTCCGATGAAATCTGGAAAGAAGTTTTCTGAGGAACTGCTTAGTGTTTTGTTAATTCATCTCACAGAGTTACATCTGTATTTCGTGGATATCTTTGCTAGCCTTATTTCTGTGGAATCTGAGAACAGATATTTCGGATCCCTTGGAAGACTATTGGGCCAAAGGAAATATCCTCCGATAACAAAGAGAAAGAAGCTTTCTGAGAAACTTCTTTGTGTTCTGTGAAATCATCTCACAGAGTTACAGCTTTCCCCTCAAGAAGCCTTTCGCCAAGACAGTTCTTGTGGAATTGGCAAAGTGATATTTGGAAGCCCATAGAGAGCTATGGTGATAAAGGAAATATCCTCGGATGAAATCTGGAAAGAAGCTTTCTGAGAAACTGCTTAGTGTTCTGTTAATTCATCTCACACAGTTACATCTGTATTTCGTGGATCTCTTTTCTAGCCTTATTTCTGTCGAATCTGAGAACAGATATTTCGGATCCCTTGGAAGACTATAGGGCCAAAGGAAATATCCTCTGATAAGAAAGAGAAAGAAGCTTTCTGAGAAACTTCTTTGTGTTCTGTGAAATCATCTCACAGAGTTACAGCTTTCCCCTCAAGAAGCCTTTCGTTAAGACAGTTCTTGTGGAATTGGCAAAGAGATAATTGGAAGCCCATAGAGGGCTATGGTGAAAAAGGAAATATACTCAGATGAAATCTGGAAAGAAGCTTTCTGAGAAACTGCTTAGTGTTCTGTTAATTCATCTCACAGAGTTACATCTGTATTTCGTCGATCTCTTTGCTAGCCTTATTTCTGTGGAATCTGAGAACAGATATTTCGGATCCCTTGGAAGACTATAGGGCCAAAGGAAATATCCTCCGATAACAAAGAGAAAGAAGCTTTCTGAGAAACTTCTTTGTGTTCTTTGAAATCATCTCATAGAGTTACAGCTTTCCCCTCAAGAAGCCTTTCGCCAAGACAGTTCTTGTGGAATTGGCTATGTGATATTTGGAACCCCTAGAGGGCGATGGTGAAAAAGGAAATATCCTCAGATGAAATCTGGAAAGAAGCTTTCTGAGAAACTGCTTAGTGTTCTGTTAATTCATCTCACAGAGTTACATCTGTATTTCGTCGATCTCTTTGCTAGCCTTATTTCTGTGGAATATCAGAACGGATATTTCGCATCCCTTGGAAGACTATAGGGCCAAATGAAATATCCTCCGATAACAGAGAGAAAGAAGCTTTCTGAGAAACTTCTTTGTGTTCTGTGAAATCATCTCACAGAGTTTCAGCTTTCCCCTCAAGAAGCCTTCGCCAAGACAGTTCTTCTGGAATTGGCAGAGTGATATTTGGTAGCCCTTAGAGGGCTATGGTGAAAAAGGAAATATCCTCAGATGAAATCTGGAAAGAAGCTTTCTGAGAAACTGCTTACTGTTCTGTTAATTCATCTCACAGAGTTACATCTGTATTTCGTCGATCTCTTTGCTAGCCTTATTTCTGTGGAATCTGAGAACAGATATTTCGGATCCCTTGGAAGACTATAGGGCCAAAGGAAATATCCTCCGATAACAGAGAGAAAGAAGCTTTCTGAGAAACTTCTTTGTGTTCTGTGAAATCATCTCACAGAGTTACAGCTTTCCCCTCAAGAAGCCTTTCGCTAAGACAGTTCTTGTGGAATTGGCAAAGTGATATTTGGAAGCCCTTAGAGGGCTATGGTGAAAAAGGAAATATCCTCCGATGAAATCTGGAAAGAAGCTTTAAGAGAAACTGCTTAGTGTTCTGTTAATTCATCTCACAGAGTTACATCTGTATTTCGAGGATCTCTTTGCTAGCCTTATTTCTGTGGAATCTGACAACAGATATTTCGGATCCCTTGGAAGACTATAGGGCAAAAGGAAATATCCTCCGATAACAGAGAGAAAGAAGCTTTCTGAGAAACTTCTTTGTGTTCTGTGAAATCATCTCACAGAGTTACAGCTTTCCCTTCAAGAAGCCTTTCGCCAAGACAGTTCTTCTGGAATTGGCAGAGTGATATTTGGAAGCCCATAGAGGGCTATGGTGAAAAAGGAAATATCCTCAGATGAAATCTGGAAAGAAGCTTTCTGAGAAATGCTTACTGTTCTGTTAATTCATCTCACAGAGTTACATCTGTATTTCGTCGATCTCTTTGCTAGCCTTATTTCTGTGGAATCTGAGAACAGATATTTCGGATCCCTTGGAAGACTATAGGGCCAAAGGAAATATCCTCCGATAACAAAGAGAAAGAAGCTTTCTGAGAAACTTCTTTGTGTTCTGTGAAATCATATCACAGAGTTACAGCTTTCCGCTCAAGAAGCCTTTCGCTAAGACAGTTCTTGTGGAATTGGCAAAGTTATACTTGGAAGCCCATAGAGGGCTATGGTGAAAAAGGAAATATCCTCGGATGAAATCTGGAAAGAAGCTTTCTGAGAAACTGCTTAGTCTTCTGTTAATTCATCTCACGCAGTTACATCTGTATTTCGTCGATCTCTTTGCAAGCCTTATTTCTGTGGAATCTGAGAACAGATATTTCGGATCCCTTGGAA
This sequence comes from Macaca nemestrina, assembly GCF_043159975.1. Lineage (NCBI taxonomy): Eukaryota > Metazoa > Chordata > Mammalia > Primates > Cercopithecidae > Macaca > Macaca nemestrina. The sequence continues at coordinate 70,516,208 of NC_092126.1, forward strand.
GACTATAGGGCCAAAGGAAATATCCTCCGATAACAAAGAGAAAGAAGCTTTCTGAGAAACTTCTTTGTGTTCTTTGAAATCATCTCACAGAGTTACAGCTTTCCCCTCAAGAAGCCTTTTGCTAAGACAGTTCTTGTGGACTTGGCAAAGTGATATTTGGAAGCCCATAGAGGGCTATGGTGAAAAAGGAAATATCCTCCGATGAAATCTGGAAAGAAGCTTTCTGAGAAACTGCTTAGTGTTCTGTTAATTCATCTCACAGAGTTATATCTGTATTTCGTGGATCTCTTTGCTAGCCTTATTTCTGTGGAATCTGAGAACAGATATTTCGGATCCCTTGGAAGACTATAGGGCCAAAGGAAATATCCTCCAATAACAAAGAGAAAGAAGCTTTCTGAGAAACTTCTTTGTGTTCTGTTAAATCACCTCACAGAGTTACAGCTTTCCCCTCAAGAAGCCTTTCGTTAAGACAGTTCTTGGGGAATTGGCAAAGTGATATTTGGAAGCCCATAGAGGGCTATCGTGAAAAAGGAAATATCCTCAGATGAAATCTGGAAAGAAGCTTTCTGAGAAACTGCTTAGTGTTCTGTTAATTCATCTCACAGAGTTACATCTGTATTTCGTCGATCTCTTTGCTAGCCTTATTTCTGTGGAATCTGAGAACAGATATTTCGGATCCCTTGGAAGACGATAGGGCCAAAGGAAATATCCTCCGATACAAAGAGAAAGAAGCTTTCTGAGAAACTTCTTTGTGTTCTGTGAAATCATCTCACAGAGTTACAGCTTTCCCCTCAAGAAGCCTTTCGCCAAGAGAGTTCTTGTGGAATTGGCAAAGTGATAATTGGAAGCCCATAGATGGCTATGGTGAAAAAGAAAATATCCTCAGATGAAATTTGGAAAGAAGCTTTCTGAGAAACTGCTTAGTGTTCTGTTAATTCATCTCACAGAGTTACATCTGTATTTCGTCGATCTCTTTGCTAGCCTTATTTCTGTGGAATCTGAGAACAGATATTTCGCATCCCTTGGAAGACTGTAGGGCCAAAGGAAATATCCTCCGATAACAGAGAGAAAGAAGCTTTCTGAGAAACTCTATGTGTTCTGTGAAATCATCTCACAGAGTTACAGCTTTCTCCTCAAGAAGCCTTTCGCCAAGACAGTTCTTCTGGAATTGGCAGAGTGATATTTGGAAGGCCATAGAGGGCTATGGTGAAAAAGGAAATATCCTCAGATGAAATCTGGAAAGAGGCTTTCTGAGAAACTGCTTACTGTTCTGTTAATTCATCTCACAGAGTTATATGTGTATTTCGTCGATCTCTTTGCTAGCCTTATTTCTGTGGAATCTGAGAACAGATATTTCGGATCCCTTGGAAGACGATAGGGCCAAAGAAATTATCCTCCGATAACAAAGAGAAAGAAGTTTTCTGAGAAACTTCTTTGTGTTCTGTGAAATCATCTCACAGAGTTACAGCTTTCCCCTCAAGAAGCCTTTCGCCGAGAGAGTTCTTGTGGAATTGGCAAAGTGATATTTGGAAGCCCATAGAGGGCTATCGTGAAAAAGGAAATATCCTCCGATGAAATCTGGAAAGAAGCTTTCTGAGAAACTGCTTAGTGTTCTGTTAATTCATCTCACAGAGTTACATCTGTATTTCGTGGATCTCTTTGCTAGCCTTATTTCTGTGGAATCTGAGAACAGATATTTCGGATCCCTTGGAAGACTATAGGGCCAAAGGAAATATCCTCCGATAACAAAGAGAAAGAAGCTTTCTGAGAAACTTCTTTGTGTTCTGTGAAATCATCTCACAGAGTTACAGCTTTCCCCTCAAGAAGCCTTTCGTTAAGACAGTTCTTGTGGAATTGGCAATGTGATATTTGGAAGCCCATAGAGGGCTATGGTGAAAAAGGAAATATCCTCAGATGAAATCTGGAAAGAAGCTTTCTGAGAAACTGCTTAGTGTTCTGTTATTTCATCTCACAGAGTTACATCTGTATTTCGTGGATCTCTTTGCTAGCCTTATTTCTGTGGAATCTCAGAAAAGATATTTCGGATCCCTTGGAAGACTATAGGGCCAAAGGAAATATCCTCCGATAACAAAGAGAAAGAAGCTTTCTGAGAAACTTCTTTGTGTTCTTTGAAATCATCTCACAGAGTTACAGCTTTCCCCACAAGAAGCCTTTCGCTAAGACAGTTTTTGTGGAATTGGCAAAGTGATATTTGGAAGCCCATAGAGGGCTATGGTGAAAAAGGAAATATCTTCTGATGAAATCTGGAAAGAAGCTTTCTGAGGAACTGCTTAGTGTTCTGTTAATTCATCTCACAGAGTTACATCTGTATTTCGTGGATATCTTTGCTAGCCTTATTTCTGTGGAATCTGAGAACAGATATTTCGGATCCCTTGGAAGACTATTGGGCCAAAGGAAATATCCTCCGATAACAAAGAGAAAGAAGCTTTCTGAGAAACTTCTTTGTGTTCTGTGAAATCATCTCACAGAGTTACAGCTTTCCCCTCAGGAAGACTTTCGCTAAGACAGTTCTTGTGGAATTGGCACAGTGATATTTGGAAGCCCATAGAGGGCTATGGTGAAAAAGAAAATATCCTCAGATGAAATCTGGAAAGAAGCTTTCTGAGAAACTGCTTAGTGTTCTGTTAATTCATCTCACAGAGTAACATCTGTATTTCGTCGATCTCTTTGCTAGCCTTATTTCTGTGGAATCTGAGAACAGATATTTCGCATCCCTTGGAAGACTGTAGGGCCAAAGGAAATATCCTCCGATAACAGCGAGAAAGAAGCTTTCTGAGAAACTTCTTTGTGTTCTGTGAAATCATCTCACAGAGTTACAGCTTTCCCCTCAAGAAGCCTTTCGCCAAGACATTTCTTCTGGAATTGGCAGAGTGATATTTGGAAGGCCATAGAGGGCTATGGTGAAAAAGGAAATATCCTCAGATGAAATCTGCAAAGAAGTTTCTGAGAAACTGCTTAGTGTTCTGTTAATTCATCTCACAGAGTTACATCTGTATTTTGTGGATCTCTTTGCTAGCCTTATTTCTGTGGAATCTGAGAACAGATATTTCGGATCCCTTGGAAGACTATAGGGCCAAAGGAAATATCCTCCGATAACAGAGAGAAAGAAGCTTTCTGAGAAACTTCTTTGTGTTCTGTGAAATCATCTCACAGAGTTACAGCTTTCCCTTCAAGAAGCCTTTCGCCAAGACAGTTCTTCTGGAATTGGCAGAGTGATATTTGGAAGCCCATAGAGGGCTATGGTGAAAAAGGAAATATCCTCAGATGAAATCTGGAAAGAAGCTTTCTGAGACACTGCTTAGTGTTCTGTTAATTCATCTCACAGAGTTACATCTGTATTTCGTCGATCTCTTTGCTAGCCTTATTTCTGTGGAATCTGAGAACAGATATTTCGGATCCCTTGGAAGACTATAGGGCCAAAGGAAATATCCTCCGATATCAAAGAGAAAGAAGCTTTCTGAGAAACTTCTTTGTGTTCTTTGAAATCATCTCACAGAGTTACAGCTTTCCCCTCAAGAAGCCTTTCGCTAAGACAGTTCTTGTGGAATTGGCAAAGTGATATTTGGAAGCCCATCGAGGGCTATGGTGAAAAAGGAAATATCCTCCGATGAAATCTGGAAAGAAGCTTTCTGAGAAACTGCTTAGTCTTCTGTTAATTCATCTCACACAGTTACATCTGTATTTCGTGGATATCTTTGCTAGCCTTGTTTCTGTGGAGTCTGAGAACAGATATTTCGGATCCCTTGGAAGACTATAGGGCCAAAGGAAATATCCTCCGATAACAAAGAGAAAGAAACTTTCTGAGAAACTTCTTTGTGTTCTTTGAAATCATCTCACAGAGTTACAGCTTTCCCCTCAAGAAGCCTTTCGCTAAGACAGTTCTTGTGGAATTGGCAAAGTGATATTTGGAAGCCCATAGAGGGCTATGGTGAAAAAGGAAATATCCTCAGATGAATTCTGGAAAGAAGCTTTCTGAGAAACTGCTTAGTGTTCTGTTAATTCATCTCACAGAGTTACATCTGCATTTCGTGGATCTCTTTGCTAGCCTTATTTCTTTGGAATCTGAGAACAGATATTTCGGAATCCTTGGAAGACTATAGGGCCAAAGGAAATATCCTCCGATAACAAAGAGAAAGAAGCTTTCTGAGAAACTTCTTTGTGTTCTTTGAAATCATCTCACAGAGTTACAGCTTTCCCCTCAAGAAGCCTTTCGCTAAGACAGTTCTTGTGGAATTGGCAAAGTGATATTTGGAAGCCCATAGAGGGCTATGGTGAAAAAGGAAATATCCTCCGATGAAATCTGGAAAGAAGCTTTAAGAGAAACTGCTTAGTGTTCTGTTAATTCATCTCGCAGAGTTACATCTGTATTTCGTGGATCTCTTTGCTAGCCTTATTTCTGTGGAATCTGACAACAGATATTTCGGATCCCTTGGAAAACTATAGGGCCAAAGGAAATATCCTCCGATAACAGAGAGAAAGAAGCTTTCTGAGAAACTTCTTTGTGTTCTGTGAAATCATCTCACAGAGTTACAGCTTTCCCTTCAAGAAGCCTTTCGCCAAGACAGTTCTTCTGGAATTGGCAGAGTGATATTTGGAAGCCCATAGAGGGCTATGGTGAAAAAGGAAATATCCTCAGATGAAATCTGGAAAGAAGCTTTCTGAGAAACTGCTTACTGTTCTGTTAATTCATCTCACAGAGTTACATCTGTATTTCGTCGATCTCTTTGCTAGCCTTATTTGTGTGGAATATCAGAACAGATATTTCGCATCCCTTGGAAGACTATAGGGCCAAAGGAAATATCCTCCGATAACAGAGAGAAAGAAGCTTTCTGAGAAACTTCTTTGTGTTCTGTGAAATCATCTCACAGAGTTTCAGCTTTCCCCTCAAGAAGCCTTCGCCAAGACAGTTCTTCTGGAATTGGCAGACTGATATTTGGTAGCCCTTAGAGGGCTATGGTGAAAAAGGAAATATCCTCAGATGAAATCTGGAAAGAAGCTTTCTGAGAAACTGCTTACTGTTCTGTTAATTCATCTCACAGAGTTACATCTGTATTTCGTCGATCTCTTTGCTAGCCTTATTTCTGTGGAATCTGAGAACAGATATTTCGGATCCCTTGGAAGACTATAGGGCCAAAGGAAATATCCTCCGATAACAGAGAGAAAGAAGCTTTCTGAGAAACTTCTTTGTGTTCTGTGAAATCATCTCACAGAGTTACAGCTTTCCCCTCAAGAAGCCTTTCGCTAAGACAGTTCTTGTGGAATTGGCAAAGTGATATTTGGAAGCCCTTAGAGGGCTATGGTGAAAAAGGAAATATCCTCCGATGAAATCTGGAAAGAAGCTTTAAGAGAAACTGCTTAGTGTTCTGTTAATTCATCTCACAGAGTTACATCTGTATTTCGAGGATCTCTTTGCTAGCCTTATTTCTGTGGAATCTGACAACAGATATTTCGGATCCCTTGGAAGACTATAGGGCAAAAGGAAATATCCTCCGATAACAGAGAGAAAGAAGCTTTCTGAGAAACTTCTTTGTGTTCTGTGAAATCATCTCACAGAGTTACAGCTTTCCCTTCAAGAAGACTTTCGCCAAGACAGTTCTTCTGGAATTGGCAGAGTGATATTTGGAAGCCCATAGAGGGCTATGGTGAAAAAGGAAATATCCTCAGATGAAATCTGGAAAGAAGCTTTCTGAGAAATGCTTACTGTTCTGTTAATTCATCTCACAGAGTTACATCTGTATTTCGTGGATCTCTTTGCTAGCCTTATTTCTGTGGAATCTGAGAACAGATATTTCGGATCCCTTGGAAGACTATAGGGCCAAAGGAAATATCCTCCGATAACAAAGAGAAAGAAGCTTTCTGAGAAACTTCTTTGTGTTCTGTGAAATCATATCACAGAGTTACAGCTTTCCGCTCAAGAAGCCTTTCGCTAAGACAGTTCTTGTGGAATTGGCAAAGTTATACTTGGAAGCCCATAGAGGGCTATGGTGAAAAAGGAAATATCCTCGGATGAAATCTGGAAAGAAGCTTTCTGAGAAACTGCTTAGTCTTCTGTTAATTCATCTCACGCAGTTACATCTGTATTTCGTCGATCTCTTTGCTAGCCTTATTTCTGTGGAATCTGAGAACAGATATTTCGGATCCCTTGGAAGACTATAGGGCCAAAGGAAATATCCTCCGATAACAAAGAGAAAGAAGCTTTCTGAGAAACTTCTTTGTGTTCTTTGAAATCATCTCACAGAGTTACAGCTTTCCCCTCAAGAAGCCTTTTGCTAAGACAGTTCTTGTGGACTTGGCAAAGTGATATTTGGAAGCCCATAGAGGGCTATGGTGAAAAAGGAAATATCCTCCGATGAAATCTGGAAAGAAGCTTTCTGAGAAACTGCTTAGTGTTCTGTTAATTCATCTCACAGAGTTATATCTGTATTTCGTGGATCTCTTTGCTAGCCTTATTTCTGTGGAATCTGAGAACAGATATTTCGGATCCCTTGGAAGACTATAGGGCCAAAGGAAATATCCTCCAATAACAAAGAGAAAGAAGCTTTCTGAGAAACTTCTTTGTGTTCTGTTAAATCACCTCACAGAGTTACAGCTTTCCCCTCAAGAAGCCTTTCGTTAAGACAGTTCTTGTGGAATTGGCAAAGTGATATTTGGAAGCCCATAGAGGGCTATCGTGAAAAAGGAAATATCCTCAGATGAAATCTGGAAAGAAGCTTTCTGAGAAACTGCTTAGTGTTCTGTTAATTCATCTCACAGAGTTACATCTGTATTTCGTCGATCTCTTTGCTAGCCTTATTTCTGTGGAATCTGAGAACAGATATTTCGGATCCCTTGGAAGACGATAGGGCCAAAGGAAATATCCTCCGATAACAAAGAGAAAGAAGCTTTCTGAGAAACTTCTTTGTGTTCTGTGAAATCATCTCACAGAGTTACAGCTTTCCCCTCAAGAAGCCTTTCGCCAAGAGAGTTCTTGTGGAATTGGCAAAGTGATAATTGGAAGCCCATAGAGGGCTATGGTGAAAAAGAAAATATCCTCAGATGAAATTTGGAAAGAAGCTTTCTGAGAAACTGCTAAGTGTTCTGTTAATTCATCTCACAGAGTTACATCTGTATTTCGTCGATCTCTTTGCTAGCCTTATTTCTGTGGAATCTGAGAACAGATATTTCGCATCCCTTGGAAGACTGTAGGGCCAAAGGAAATATCCTCCGATAACAGAGAGAAAGAAGCTTTCTGAGAAACTCTATGTGTTCTGTGAAATCATCTCACAGAGTTACAGCTTTCCCCTCAAGAAGCCTTTCGCCAAGACAGTTCTTCTGGAATTGGCAGAGTGATATTTGGAAGGCCATAGAGGGCTATGGTGAAAAAGGAAATATCCTCAGATGAAATCTGGAAAGAGGCTTTCTGAGAAACTGCTTAGTGTTCTGTTAATTCATCTCACAGAGTTACATCTGTATTTCGTGGATCTCTTTGCTAGCCTTATTTCTGTGGAATCTGATAACAGATATTTCGGATCCCTTGGAAGACTATAGGCGCAAAGGAAATATCCTCCGATAACAGAGAGAAAGAAGCTTTCTGAGAAACTTCTTTGTGTTCTGTGAAATCATCTCACAGAGTTACAGCTTTCCCTTCAAGAAGCCTTTCGCCAAGACAGTTCTTCTGGAATTGGCAGAGTGATATTTGGAAGTCCATAGAGGGCTATGGTGAAAAAGGAAATATCCTCAGATGAAATCTGGAAAGAAGCTTTTAGAGACACTGCTTAGTGTTCTGTTAATTCATCTCACAGAGTTACATCTGTATTTCGTGGATATCTTTGCTGGCCTTATTTCTGTGGAATCTGAGAACAGATATTTCGGAACCCTTGGAAGACTATAGGGCCATAGGAAATATCCTCCGATAACAAAGAGAAAGAAGCTTTCTGAGAAACTTCTTTGTGTTCTGTGAAATCATCTCACAGAGTTACAGCTTTCCCCTCAAGAAGACTTTCGCTAAGACAGTTCTTGTGGAATTGGCAAAGTTATATTTGGAAGCCCATAGAGGGCTATGGTGAAAAAGGAAATATCCTCGGATGAAATCTGGAAAGAAGCTTTCTGAGAAACTGCTTAGTCTTCTGTTAATTCATCTCACACAGTTACATCTGTATTTCGTCGATCTCTTTGCTAGCCTTATTTCTGTGGAATCTCAGAACAGATATTTCGGATCCCCTGGAAGTCTATAGGGCCAAAGGAAATAACCTCCGATAACAAAGAGAAAGAAACTTTCTGAGAAACTTCTTTGTGTTCTTTGAAATAATCTCACAGAGTTACAGCTTTCCCCTCAAGAAGCCTTTCGATAAGACAGTTCTTGTGGAATTGGCAAAGTGATATTTGGAAGCCCATAGAGGGCTATGGTGAAAAAGGAAATATCCTCCGATGAAATCTGGAAAGAAGCTTTCTGAGAAACTGCTTACTGTTCTGTTAATTCATCTCACAGAGTTATATGTGTATTTCGTCGATCTCTTTGCTAGCCTTATTTCTGTGGAATCTGAGAACAGATATTTCGGATCCCTTGGAAGATGATAGGGCCAAAGAAATTATCCTCCGATAACAAAGAGAAAGAAGCTTTCTGAGAAACTTCTTTGTGTTCTGTGAAATCATCTCACAGAGTTACAGCTTTCCCCTCAGGAAGACTTTCGCTAAGACAGTTCTTGTGGAATTGGCACAGTGATATTTGGAAGCCCATAGAGGGCTATGGTGAAAAAGAAAATATCCTCAGATGAAATCTGGAAAGAAGCTTTCTGAGAAACTGCTTAGTGTTCTGTTAATTCATCTCACAGAGTAACATCTGTATTTCGTCGATCTCTTTGCTAGCCTTATTTCTGTGGAATCTGAGAACAGATATTTCGCATCCCTTGGAAGACTGTAGGGCCAAAGGAAATATCCTCCGATAACAGCGAGAAAGAAGCTTTCTGAGAAACTTCTTTGTGTTCTGTGAAATCATCTCACAGAGTTACAGCTTTCCCGTCAAGAAGCCTTTCGCCAAGACAGTTCTTCTGGAATTGGCAGAGTGATATTTGGAAGGCCATAGAGGGCTATGGTGAAAAAGGAAATATCCTCAGATGAAATCTGCAAAGAAGTTTCTGAGAAACTGCTTAGTGTTCTGTTAATTCATCTCACAGAGTTACATCTGTATTTCGTGGATCTCTTTGCTAGCCTTATTTCTGTGGAATCTGAGAACAGATATTTCGGATCCCTTGGAAGACTATAGGGCCAAAGGAAATATCCTCCGATAACAGAGAGAAAGAAGCTTTCTGAGAAACTTCTTTGTGTTCTGTGAAATCATCTCACAGAGTTACAGCTTTCCCTTCAAGAAGCCTTTCGCCAAGACAGTTCTTCTGGAATTGGCAGAGTGATATTTGGAAGCCCATAGAGGGCTATGGTGAAAAAGGAAATATCCTCAGATGAAATCTGGAAAGAAGCTTTCTGAGACACTGCTTAGTGTTCTGTTAATTCATCTCACAGAGTTACATCTGTATTTCGTCGATCTCTTTGCTAGCCTTATTTCTGTGGAATCTGAGAACAGATATTTCGGATCCCTTGGAAGACTATAGGGCCAAAGGAAATATCCTCCGATATCAAAGAGAAAGAAGCTTTCTGAGAAACTTCTTTGTGTTCTGTGAAATCATCTCACAGAGTTACAGCTTTCCCCTCAAGAAGCCTTTCGCTAAGACAGTTCTTGTGGAATTGGCAAAGTGATATTTGGAAGCCCATCGAGGGCTATGGTGAAAAAGGAAATATCCTCCGATGAAATCTGGAAAGAAGCTTTCTGAGAAACTGCTTAGTCTTCTGTTAATTCATCTCACACAGTTACATCTGTATTTCGTGGATATCTTTGCTAGCCTTGTTTCTGTGGAGTCTGAGAACAGATATTTCGGATCCCTTGGAAGACTATAGGGCCAAAGGAAATATCCTCCGATAACAAAGAGAAAGAAACTTTCTAAGAAACTTCTTTGTGTTCTTTGAAATCATCTCACAGAGTTACAGCTTTCCCCTCAAGAAGCCTTTCGCTAAGACAGTTCTTGTGGAATTGGCAAAGTGATATTTGGAAGCCCATAGAGGGCTATGGTGAAAAAGGAAATATCCTCAGATGAATTCTGGAAAGAAGCTTTCTGAGAAACTGCTTAGTGTTCTGTTAATTCATCTCACAGAGTTACATCTGCATTTCGTGGATCTCTTTGCTAGCCTTATTTCTTTGGAATCTGAGAACAGATATTTCGGATCCCTTGGAAGACTATAGGGCCAAAGGAAATATCCTCCGATAACAAAGAGAAAGAAGCTTTCTGAGAAACTTCTTTGTGTTCTTTGAAATCATCTCACAGAGTTACAGCTTTCCCCTCAAGAAGCCTTTCGCTAAGACAGTTCTTGTGGAATTGGCAAAGTGATATTTGGAAGCCCATAGAGGGCTATGGTGAAAAAGGAAATATCCTCGGATGAAATCTGGAAAGAAGCTTTCTGAGAAACTGCTTAGTGTTCTGTTAATTCATTTCACACAGTTACATCTGTATTTCGTGGATCTCTTTGCTAGCCTTATTTCTGTGGAATCTGAGAACAGATATTTCGGATCCCTTGGAAGACTATAGGGCCAAAGGAAATATCCTCTGATAACAAAGAGAAAGAAGCTTTCTGAGAAACTTCTTTGTGTTCTGTTAAATCATCTCACAGAGTTACAGCTTTCCCCTCAAGAAGCCTTTCGCCAAGACAGTTCTTGTGGAATTGGCTAAGTGATATTTGGAACCCCTAGAGGGCTAGGGTGAAAAAGGAAATATCCTCAGATGAAATCTGGAAAGAAGCTTTCTGAGAAACTGCTTAGTGTTCTGTTAATTCATCTCACAGAGTTACATCTGTATTTCGTCGATCTCTTTGCTAGCCTTATTTCTGTGGAATATCAGAACAGATATTTCGCATCCCTTGGAAGACTATAGGGCCAAAGGAAATATCCTCCGATAACAGAGAGAAAGAAGCTTTCTGAGAAACTTCTTTGTGTTCTGTGAAATCATCTCACAGAGTTACAGCTTTCCCCTCAAGAAGCCTTTCGCCAAGACAGTTCTTCTGGAATTGGCAGAGTGATATTCGGTAGCCCTTAGAGGGATATGGTGAAAAAGGAAATATCCTCAGATGAAATCTGGAAAGAAGCTTTCTGAGAAACTGCTTACTGTTCTGTTAATTCATCTCACAGTGTTACATCTGTATTTCGTCGATCTCTTTGCTAGCCTTATTTCTGTGGAATCTGAGAACAGATATTTCGGATCCCTTGGAAGATTATAGGGCCAAAGGAAATATCCTCCGATCACAAAGAGATAGAAGCTTTCTGAGAAACTTCTTTGTGTTCTGTGAAATCATCTCACAGAGTTACAGCTTTCCCCTCAAGAAGCCTTTCGCTAAGACAGTTCTTGTGGAATTGGCTAAGTGATATTTGGAAGCCCATAGAGGGCTATGGTGAAAAAGGAAATATCCTCCGATGAAATCTGGAAAGAAGCTTTAAGAGAAACTGCTTAGTGTTCTGTTAATTCATCTCGCAGAGTTACATCTGTATTTCGTGGATCTCTTTGCTAGCCTTATTTCTGTGGAATCTGACAACAGATATTTCGGATCCCTTGGAAAACTATAGGGCCAAAGGAAATATCCTCCGATAACAGAGAGAAAGAAGCTTTCTGAGAAACTTCTTTGTGTTCTGTGAAATCATCTCACAGAGTTACAGCTTTCCCTTCAAGAAGCCTTTCGCCAAGACAGTTCTTCTGGAATTGGCAGAGTGATATTTGGAAGCCCATAGAGGGCTATGGTGAAAAAGGAAATATCCTCAGATGAAATCTGGAAAGAAGCTTTCTGAGAAACTGCTTACTGTTCTGTTAATTCATCTCACAGAGTTACATCTGTATTTCGTCGATCTCTTTGCTAGCCTTATTTGTGTGGAATATCAGAACAGATATTTCGCATCCCTTGGAAGACTATAGGGCCAAAGGAAATATCCTCCGATAACAGAGAGAAAGAAGCTTTCTGAGAAACTTCTTTGTGTTCTGTGAAATCATCTCACAGAGTTTCAGCTTTCCCCTCAAGAAGCCTTCGCCAAGACAGTTCTTCTGGAATTGGCAGAGTGATATTTGGTAGCCCTTAGAGGGCTATGGTGAAAAAGGAAATATCCTCAGATGAAATCTGGAAAGAAGCTTTCTGAGAAACTGCTTACTGTTCTGTTAATTCATCTCACAGAGTTACATCTGTATTTCGTCGATCTCTTTGCTAGCCTTATTTCTGTGGAATCTGAGAACAGATATTTCGGATCCCTTGGAAGACTATAGGGCCAAAGGAAATATCCTCCGATAACAGAGAGAAAGAAGCTTTCTGAGAAACTTCTTTGTGTTCTGTGAAATCATCTCACAGAGTTACAGCTTTCCCCTCAAGAAGCCTTTCGCTAAGACAGTTCTTGTGGAATTGGCAAAGTGATATTTGGAAGCCCTTAGAGGGCTATGGTGAAAAAGGAAATATCCTCCGATGAAATCTGGAAAGAAGCTTTAAGAGAAACTGCTTAGTGTTCTGTTAATTCATCTCACAGAGTTACATCTGTATTTCGAGGATCTCTTTGCTAGCCTTATTTCTGTGGAATCTGACAACAGATATTTCGGATCCCTTGGAAGACTATAGGGCAAAAGGAAATATCCTCCGATAACAGAGAGAAAGAAGCTTTCTGAGAAACTTCTTTGTGTTCTGTGAAATCATCTCACAGAGTTACAGCTTTCCCTTCAAGAAGCCTTTCGCCAAGACAGTTCTTCTGGAATTGGCAGAGTGATATTTGGAAGCCCATAGAGGGCTATGGTGAAAAAGGAAATATCCTCAGATGAAATCTGGAAAGAAGCTTTCTGAGAAATGCTTACTGTTCTGTTAATTCATCTCACAGAGTTACATCTGTATTTCGTGGATCTCTTTGCTAGCCTTATTTCTGTGGAATCTGAGAACAGATATTTCGGATCCCTTGGAAGACTATAGGGCCAAAGGAAATATCCTCCGATAACAAAGAGAAAGAAGCTTTCTGAGAAACTTCTTTGTGTTCTGTGAATTCATATCACAGAGTTACAGCTTTCCGCTCAAGAAGCCTTTCGCTAAGACAGTTCTTGTGGAATTGGCAAAGTTATACTTGGAAGCCCATAGAGGGCTATGGTGAAAAAGGAAATATCCTCGGATGAAATCTGGAAAGAAGCTTTCTTAGAAACTGCTTAGTCTTCTGTTAATTCATCTCACGCAGTTACATCTGTATTTCGTCGATCTCTTTGCTAGCCTTATTTCTGTGGAATCTGAGAACAGATATTTCGGATCCCTTGAAGACTATAGGGCCAAAGGAAATATCCTCCGATAACAAAGAGAAAGAAGCTTTCTGAGAAACTTCTTTGTGTTCTTTGAAATCATCTCACAGAGTTACAGCTTTCCCCTCAAGAAGCCTTTTGCTAAGACAGTTCTTGTGGACTTGGCAAAGTGATATTTGGAAGCCCATAGAGGGCTATGGTGAAAAAGGAAATATCCTCCGATGAAATCTGGAAAGAAGCTTTCTGAGAAACTGCTTAGTGTTCTGTTAATTCATCTCACAGAGTTATATCTGTATTTCGTGGATCTCTTTGCTAGCCTTATTTCTGTGGAATCTGAGAACAGATATTTCGGATCCCTTGGAAGACTATAGGGCCAAAGGAAATATCCTCCAATAACAAAGAGAAAGAAGCTTTCTGAGAAACTTCTTTGTGTTCTGTTAAATCACCTCACAGAGTTACAGCTTTCCCCTCAAGAAGCCTTTCGTTAAGACAGTTCTTGTGGAATTGGCAAAGTGATATTTGGAAGCCCATAGAGGGCTATCGTGAAAAAGGAAATATCCTCAGATGAAATCTGGAAAGAAGCTTTCTGAGAAACTGCTTAGTGTTCTGTTAATTCATCTCACAGAGTTACATCTGTATTTCGTCGATCTCTTTGCTAGCCTTATTTCTGTGGAATCTGAGAACAGATATTTCGGATCCCTTGGAAGACGATAGGGCCAAAGGAAATATCCTCCGATAACAAAGAGAAAGAAGCTTTCTGAGAAACTTCTTTGTGTTCTGTGAAATCATCTCACAGAGTTACAGCTTTCCCCTCAAGAAGCCTTTCGCCAAGAGAGTTCTTGTGGAATTGGCAAAGTGATAATTGGAAGCCCATAGAGGGCTATGGTGAAAAAGAAAATATCCTCAGATGAAATTTGGAAAGAAGCTTTCTGAGAAACTGCTAAGTGTTCTGTTAATTCATCTCACAGAGTTACATCTGTATTTCGTCGATCTCTTTGCTAGCCTTATTTCTGTGGAATCTGAGAACAGATATTTCGCATCCCTTGGAAGACTGTAGGGCCAAAGGAAATATCCTCCGATAACAGAGAGAAAGAAGCTTTCTGAGAAACTCTATGTGTTCTGTGAAATCATCTCACAGAGTTACAGCTTTCCCCTCAAGAAGCCTTTCGCCAAGACAGTTCTTCTGGAATTGGCAGAGTGATATTTGGAAGGCCATAGAGGGTTATGGTGAAAAAGGAAATATCCTCAGATGAAATCTGGAAAGAGGCTTTCTGAGAAACTGCTTAGTGTTCTGTTAATTCATCTCACAGAGTTACATCTGTATTTCGTGGATCTCTTTGCTAGCCTTATTTCTGTGGAATCTGATAACAGATATTTCGGATCCCTTGGAAGACTATAGGCGCAAAGGAAATATCCTCCGATAACAGAGAGAAAGAAGCTTTCTGAGAAACTTCTTTGTGTTCTGTGAAATCATCTCACAGAGTTACAGCTTTCCCTTCAAGAAGCCTTTCGCCAAGACAGTTCTTCTGGAATTGGCAGAGTGATATTTGGAAGTCCATAGAGGGCTATGGTGAAAAAGGAAATATCCTCAGATGAAATCTGGAAAGAAGCTTTTAGAGACACTGCTTAGTGTTCTGTTAATTCATCTCACAGAGTTACATCTGTATTTCGTGGATATCTTTGCTGGCCTTATTTCTGTGGAATCTGAGAACAGATATTTCGGAACCCTTGGAAGACTATAGGGCCATAGGAAATATCCTCCGATAACAAAGAGAAAGAAGCTTTCTGAGAAACTTCTTTGTGTTCTGTGAAATCATCTCACAGAGTTACAGCTTTCCCCTCAAGAAGTCTTTCGCTAAGACAGTTCTTGTGGAATTGGCAAAGTTATATTTGGAAGCCCATAGAGGGCTATGGTGAAAAAGGAAATATCCTCGGATGAAATCTGGAAAGAAGCTTTCTGAGAAACTGCTTAGTCTTCTGTTAATTCATCTCACACAGTTACATCTGTATTTCGTCGATCTCTTTGCTAGCCTTATTTCTGTGGAATCTCAGAACAGATATTTCGGATCCCTTGGAAGTCTATAGGGCCAAAGGAAATAACCTCCGATAACAAAGAGAAAGAAACTTTCTGAGAAACTTCTTTGTGTTCTTTGAAATAATCTCACAGAGTTACAGCTTTCCCCTCAAGAAGCCTTTCGATAAGACAGTTCTTGTCGAATTGGCAAAGTGATATTTGGAAGCCCATAGAGGGCTATGGTGAAAAAGGAAATATCCTCAGATGAAATCTGGAAAGAAGCTTTCTGAGAAACTGCTTACTGTTCTGTTAATTCATCTCACAGAGTTATATGTGTATTTCGTCGATCTCTTTGCTAGCCTTATTTCTGTGGAATCTGAGAACAGATATTTCGGATCCCTTGGAAGACGATAGGGCCAAAGAAATTATCCTCCGATAACAAAGAGAAAGAAGCTTTCTGAGAAACTTCTTTGTGTTCTGTGAAATCATCTCACAGAGTTACAGCTTTCCCCTCAAGAAGCCTTTCGCCGAGAGAGTTCTTGTGGAATTGGCAAAGTCATATTTGGAAGCCCATAGAGGGCTATCGTGAAAAAGGAAATATCCTCCGATGAAATCTGGAAAGAAGCTTTCTGAGAAACTGCTTAGTGTTCTGTTAATTCATCTCACAGAGTTACATCTGTATTTCGTGGATCTCTTTGCTAGCCTTATTTCTGTGGAATCTGAGAACAGATATTTCGGATCCCTTGGAAGACGATAGGGCCAAAGGAAATATCCTCCGATAACAAAGAGAAAGAAGCTTTCTGAGAAACTTCTTTGTGTTCTGTGAAATCATCTCACAGAGTTACAGCTTTCCCCTCAAGAAGCCTTTCGTTAAGACAGTTCTTGTGGAATTGGCAATGTGATATTTGGAAGCCCATAGAGGGCTATGGTGAAAAAGGAAATATCCTCAGATGAAATCTGGAAAGAAGCTTTCTGAGAAACTGCTTAGTGTTCTGTTATTTCATCTCACAGAGTTACATCTGTATTTCGTGGATCTCTTTGCTAGCCTTATTTCTGTGGAATCTCAGAAAAGATATTTCGGATCCCTTGGAAGACTATAGGGCCAAAGGAAATATCCTCCGATAACAAAGAGAAAGAAGCTTTCTGAGAAACTTCTTTGTGTTCTTTGAAATCATCTCACAGAGTTACAGCTTTCCCCACAAGAAGCCTTTCGCTAAGACAGTTCTTGTGGAATTGGCAAAGTGATATTTGGAAGCCCATAGAGGGCTATGGTGAAAAAGGAAATATCTTCTGATGAAATCTGGAAAGAAGCTTTCTGAGGAACTGCTTAGTGTTCTGTTAATTCATCTCACAGAGTTACATCTGTATTTCGTGGATATCTTTGCTAGCCTTATTTCTGTGGAATCTGAGAACAGATATTTCGGATCCCTTGGAAGACTATTGGGCCAAAGGAAATATCCTCCGATAACAAAGAGAAAGAAGCTTTCTGAGAAACTTCTTTGTGTTCTGTGAAATCATCTCACAGAGTTACAGCTTTCCCCTCAGGAAGCCTTTCGCTAAGACAGTTCTTGTGGAATTGGCACAGTGATATTTGGAAGCCCATAGAGGGCTATGTTGAAAAAGAAAATATCCTCAGATGAAATCTGGAAAGAAGCTTTCTGAGAAACTGCTTAGTGTTCTGTTAATTCATCTCACAGAGTAACATCTGTATTTCGTCGATCTCTTTGCTAGCCTTATTTCTGTGGAATCTGAGAACAGATATTTCGCATCCCTTGGAAGACTGTAGGGCCAAAGAAAATATCCTCCGATAACAGCGAGAAAGAAGCTTTCTGAGAAACTTCTTTGTGTTCTGTGAAATCATCTCACAGAGTTACAGCTTTCCCCTCAAGAAGCCTTTCGCCAAGACAGTTCTTCTGGAATTGGCAGAGTGATATTTGGAAGGCCATAGAGGGCTATGGTGAAAAAGGAAATATCCTCAGATGAAATCTGCAAAGAAGTTTCTGAGAAACTGCTTAGTGTTCTGTTAATTCATCTCACAGAGTTACATCTGTATTTCGTCGATCTCTTTGCTAGCCTTATTTCTGTGGAATCTGAGAACAGATATTTCGGATCCCTTGGAAGACTATAGGGCCAAAGGAAATATCCTCCGATAACAGAGAGAAAGAAGCTTTCTGAGAAACTTCTTTGTGTTCTGTGAAATCATCTCACAGAGTTACAGCTTTCCCTTCAAGAAGCCTTTCGCCAAGACAGTTCTTCTGGAATTGGCAGAGTGATATTTGGAAGCCCATAGAGGGCTATGGTGAAAAAGGAAATATCCTCAGATGAAATCTGGAAAGAAGCTTTCTGAGACACTGCTTAGTGTTCTGTTAATTCATCTCACAGAGTTACATCTGTATTTCGTCGATCTCTTTGCTAGCCTTATTTCCGTGGAATCTGAGAACAGATATTTCGGATCCCTTGGAAGACTATAGGGCCAAAGGAAATATCCTCCGATAACAAAGAGAAAGAAGCTTTCTGAGAAACTTCTTTGTGTTCTGTGAAATCATCTCACAGAGTTACAGCTTTCCCCTCAAGAAGCGTTTCGCTAAGAGAGTTCTTGTGGAATTGGCAAAGAGATATTTGGAAGCCCATCGAGGGCTATGGTGAAAAAGGAAATATCCTCCGATGAAAGTTGGAAAGAAGCTTTCTGAGAAACTGCTTAGTCTTCTGTTAATTCATCTCACACAGTTACATCTGTATTTCGTGGATATCTTTGCTAGCCTTGTTTCTGTGGAGTCTGAGAACAGATATTTCGGATCCCTTGGAAGACTATAGGGCCAAAGGAAATATCCTCCGATAACAAAGAGAAAGAAACTTTCTGAGAAACTTCTTTGTGTTCTTTGAAATCATCTCACAGAGTTACAGCTTTCCCCTCAAGAAGCCTTTCGCTAAGACAGTTCTTGTGGAATTGGCAAAGTGATATTTGGAAGCCCATAGAGGGCTATGGTGAAAAAGGAAATATCCTCAGATGAATTCTGGAAAGAAGCTTTCTGAGAAACTGCTTAGTGTTCTGTTAATTCATCTCACAGAGTTACATCTGCATTTCGTGGATCTCTTTGCTAGCCTTATTTCTTTGGAATCTGAGAACAGATATTTCGGATCCCTTGGAAGACTATAGGGCCAAAGGAAATATCCTCCGATAACAAAGAGAAAGAAGCTTTCTCAGAAACTTCTTTGTGTTCTTTGAAATCATCTCACAGAGTTACAGCTTTCCCCTCAAGAAGCCTTTCGCTAAGACAGTTCTTGTGGAATTGGCAAAGTGATATTTGGAAGCCCATAGAGGGCTATGGTGAAAAAGGAAATATCCTCGGATGAAATCTGGAAAGAAGCTTTCTGAGAAACTGCTTAGTGTTCTGTTAATTCATTTCACACAGTTACATCTGTATTTCGTGGATCTCTTTGCTAGCCTTATTTCTGTGGAATCTGAGAACAGATATTTCGGATCCCTTGGAAGACTATAGGGCCAAAGGAAATATCCTCTGATAACAAAGAGAAAGAAGCTTTCTGAGAAACTTCTTTGTGTTCTGTTAAATCATCTCACAGAGTTACAGCTTTCCCCTCAAGAAGCCTTTCGCCAAGACAGTTCTTGTGGAATTGGCTAAGTGATATTTGGAACCCCTAGAGGGCTAGGGTGAAAAAGGAAATATCCTCAGATGAAATCTGGAAAGAAGCTTTCTGAGAAACTGCTTAGTGTTCTGTTAATTCATCTCACAGAGTTACATCTGTATTTCGTCGATCTCTTTGCTAGCCTTATTTCTGTGGAATATCAGAACAGATATTTCGCATCCCTTGGAAGACTATAGGGCCAAAGGAAATATCCTCCGATAACAGAGAGAAAGAAGCTTTCTGAGAAACTTCTTTGTGTTCTGTGAAATCATCTCACAGAGTTACAGCTTTCCCCTCAAGAAGCCTTTCGCCAAGACAGTTCTTCTGGAATTGGCAGAGTGACATTCGGTAGCCCTTAGAGGGATATGGTGAAAAAGGAAATATCCTCAGATGAAATCTGGAAAGAAGCTTTCTGAGAAACTGCTTACTGTTCTGTTAATTCATCTCACAGTGTTACATCTGTATTTCGTCGATCTCTTTGCTAGCCTTATTTCTGTGGAATCTGAGAACAGATATTTCGGATCCCTTGGAAGATTATAGGGCCAAAGGAAATATCCTCCGATCACAAAGAGATAGAAGCTTTCTGAGAAACTTCTTTGTGTTCTGTGAAATCATCTCACAGAGTTACAGCTTTCCCCTCAAGAAGCCTTTCGCTAAGACAGTTCTTGTGGAATTGGCTAAGTGATATTTGGAAGCCCATAGAGGGCTATGGTGAAAAAGGAAATATCCTCCGATGAAATCTGGAAAGAAGCTTTAAGAGAAACTGCTTAGTGTTCTGTTAATTCATCTCGCAGAGTTACATCTGTATTTCGTGGATCTCTTTGCTAGCCTTATTTCTGTGGAATCTGACAACAGATATTTCGGATCCCTTGGAAAACTATAGGGCCAAAGGAAATATCCTCCGATAACAGAGAGAAAGAAGCTTTCTGAGAAACTTCTTTGTGTTCTGTGAAATCATCTCACAGAGTTACAGCTTTCCCTTCAAGAAGCCTTTCGCCAAGACAGTTCTTATGGAATTGGCAGAGTGATATTTGGAAGCCCATAGAGGGCTATGGTGAAAAAGGAAATATCCTCAGATGAAATCTGGAAAGAAGCTTTCTGAGAAACTGCTTACTGTTCTGTTAATTCATCTCACAGAGTTACATCTGTATTTCGTCGATCTCTTTGCTAGCCTTATTTGTGTGGAATATCAGAACAGATATTTCGCATCCCTTGGAAGACTATAGGGCCAAAGGAAATATCCTCCGATAACAGAGAGAAAGAAGCTTTCTGAGAAACTTCTTTGTGTTCTGTGAAATCATCTCACAGAGTTTCAGCTTTCCCCTCAAGAAGCCTTCGCCAAGACAGTTCTTCTGGAATTGGCAGAGTGATATTTGGTAGCCCTTAGAGGGCTATGGTGAAAAAGGAAATATCCTCAGATGAAATCTGGAAAGAAGCTTTCTGAGAAACTGCTTACTGTTCTGTTAATTCATCTCACAGAGTTACATCTGTATTTCGTCGATCTCTTTGCTAGCCTTATTTCTGTGGAATCTGAGAACAGATATTTCGGATCCCTTGGAAGACTATAGGGCCAAAGGAAATATCCTCCGATAACAGAGAGAAAGAAGCTTTCTGAGAAACTTCTTTGTGTTCTGTGAAATCATCTCACAGAGTTACAGCTTTCCCCTCAAGAAGCCTTTCGCTAAGACAGTTCTTGTGGAATTGGCAAAGTGATATTTGGAAGCCCTTAGAGGGCTATGGTGAAAAAGGAAATATCCTCCGATGAAATCTGGAAAGAAGCTTTAAGAGAAACTGCTTAGTGTTCTGTTAATTCATCTCACAGAGTTACATCTGTATTTCGAGGATCTCTTTGCTAGCCTTATTTCTGTGGAATCTGACAACAGATATTTCGGATCCCTTGGAAGACTATAGGGCAAAAGGAAATATCCTCCGATAACAGAGAGAAAGAAGCTTTCTGAGAAACTTCTTTGTGTTCTGTGAAATCATCTCACAGAGTTACAGCTTTCCCTTCAAGAAGCCTTTCGCCAAGACAGTTCTTCTGGAATTGGCAGAGTGATATTTGGAAGCCCATAGAGGGCTATGGTGAAAAAGGAAATATCCTCAGATGAAATCTGGAAAGAAGCTTTCTGAGAAATGCTTACTGTTCTGTTAATTCATCTCACAGAGTTACATCTGTATTTCGTGGATCTCTTTGCTAGCCTTATTTCTGTGGAATCTGAGAACAGATATTTCGGATCCCTTGGAAGACTATAAGGCCAAAGGAAATATCCTCCGATAACAAAGAGAAAGAAGCTTTCTGAGAAACTTCTTTGTGTTCTGTGAATTCATATCACAGAGTTACAGCTTTCCGCTCAAGAAGCCTTTCGCTAAGACAGTTCTTGTGGAATTGGCAAAGTTATACTTGGAAGCCCATAGAGGGCTATGGTGAAAAAGGAAATATCCTCGGATGAAATCTGGAAAGAAGCTTTCTGAGAAACTGCTTAGTCTTCTGTTAATTCATCTCACGCAGTTACATCTGTATTTCGTCGATCTCTTTGCTAGCCTTATTTCTGTGGAATCTGAGAACAGATATTTCGGATCCCTTGAAGACTATAGGGCCAAAGGAAATATCCTCCGATAACAAAGAGAAAGAAGCTTTCTGAGAAACTTCTTTGTGTTCTGTGAAATCATCTCACAGAGTTACAGCTTTCCCCTCAAGAAGCCTTTTGCTAAGACAGTTCTTGTGGACTTGGCAAAGTGATATTTGGAAGCCCATAGAGGGCTATGGTGAAAAAGGAAATATCCTCCGATGAAATCTGGAAAGAAGCTTTCTGAGAAACTGCTTAGTGTTCTGTTAATTCATCTCACAGAGTTATATCTGTATTTCGTGGATCTCTTTGCTAGCCTTATTTCTGTGGAATCTGAGAACAGATATTTCGGATCCCTTGGAAGACTATAGGGCCAAAGGAAATATCCTCCAATAACAAAGAGAAAGAAGCTTTCTGAGAAACTTCTTTGTGTTCTGTTAAATCACCTCACAGAGTTACAGCTTTCCCCTCAAGAAGCCTTTCGTTAAGACAGTTCTTTTGGAATTGGCAAAGTGATATTTGGAAGCCCATAGAGGGCTATCGTGAAAAAGGAAATATCCTCAGATGAAATCTGGAAAGAAGCTTTCTGAGAAACTGCTTAGTGTTCTGTTAATTCATCTCACAGAGTTACATCTGTATTTCGTCGATCTCTTTGCTAGCCTTATTTCTGTGGAATCTGAGAACAGATATTTCGGATCCCTTGGAAGACGATAGGGCCAAAGGAAATATCCTCCGATAACAAAGAGAAAGAAGCTTTCTGAGAAACTTCTTTGTGTTCTGTGAAATCATCTCACAGAGTTACAGCTTTCCCCTCAAGAAGCCTTTCGCCAAGAGAGTTCTTGTGGAATTGGCAAAGTGATAATTGGAAGCCCATAGAGGGCTATGGTGAAAAAGAAAATATCCTCAGATGAAATTTGGAAAGAAGCTTTCTGAGAAACTGCTAAGTGTTCTGTTAATTCATCTCACAGAGTTACATCTGTATTTCGTCGATTTCTTTGCTAGCCTTATTTCTGTGGAATCTGAGAACAGATATTTCGCATCCCTTGGAAGACTGTAGGGCCAAAGGAAATATCCTCCGATAACAGAGAGAAAGAAGCTTTCTGAGAAACTCTATGTGTTCTGTGAAATCATCTCACAGAGTTACAGCTTTCCCCTCAAGAAGCCTTTCGCCAAGACAGTTCTTCTGGAATTGGCAGAGTGATATTTGGAAGGCCATAGAGGGTTATGGTGAAAAAGGAAATATCCTCAGATGAAATCTGGAAAGAGGCTTTCTGAGAAACTGCTTAGTGTTCTGTTAATTCATCTCACAGAGTTACATCTGTATTTCGTGGATCTCTTTGCTAGCCTTATTTCTGTGGAATCTGATAACAGATATTTCGGATCCCTTGGAAGACTATAGGCGCAAAGGAAATATCCTCCGATAACAGAGAGAAAGAAGCTTTCTGAGAAACTTCTTTGTGTTCTGTGAAATCATCTCACAGAGTTACAGCTTTCCCTTCAAGAAGCCTTTCGCCAAGACAGTTCTTCTGGAATTGGCAGAGTGATATTTGGAAGTCCATAGAGGGCTATGGTGAAAAAGGAAATATCCTCAGATGAAATCTGGAAAGAAGCTTTTAGAGACACTGCTTAGTGTTCTGTTAATTCATCTCACAGAGTTACATCTGTATTTCGTGGATATCTTTGCTGGCCTTATTTCTGTGGAATCTGAGAACAGATATTTCGGAACCCTTGGAAGACTATAGGGCCATAGGAAATATCCTCCGATAACAAAGAGAAAGAAGCTTTCTGAGAAACTTCTTTGTGTTCTGTGAAATCATCTCACAGAGTTACAGCTTTCCCCTCAAGAAGTCTTTCGCTAAGACAGTTCTTGTGGAATTGGCAAAGTTATATTTGGAAGCCCATAGAGGGCTATGGTGAAAAAGGAAATATCCTCGGATGAAATCTGGAAAGAAGCTTTCTGAGAAACTGCTTAGTCTTCTGTTAATTCATCTCACACAGTTACATCTGTATTTCGTCGATCTCTTTGCTAGCCTTATTTCTGTGGAATCTCAGAACAGATATTTCGGATCCCTTGGAAGTCTATAGGGCCAAAGGAAATAACCTCCGATAACAAAGAGAAAGAAACTTTCTGAGAAACTTCTTTGTGTTCTTTGAAATAATCTCACAGAGTTACAGCTTTCCCCTCAAGAAGCCTTTCGATAAGACAGTTCTTGTCGAATTGGCAAAGTGATATTTGGAAGCCCATAGAGGGCTATGGTGAAAAAGGAAATATCCTCAGATGAAATCTGGAAAGAAGCTTTCTGAGAAACTGCTTACTGTTCTGTTAATTCATCTCACAGAGTTATATGTGTATTTCGTCGATCTCTTTGCTAGCCTTATTTCTGTGGAATCTGAGAACAGATATTTCGGATCCCTTGGAAGACGATAGGGCCAAAGAAATTATCCTCCGATAACAAAGAGAAAGAAGCTTTCTGAGAAACTTCTTTGTGTTCTGTGAAATCATCTCACAGAGTTACAGCTTTCCCCTCAAGAAGCCTTTCGCCGAGAGAGTTCTTGTGGAATTGGCAAAGTCATATTTGGAAGCCCATAGAGGGCTATCGTGAAAAAGGAAATATCCTCCGATGAAATCTGGAAAGAAGCTTTCTGAGAAACTGCTTAGTGTTCTGTTAATTCATCTCACAGAGTTACATCTGTATTTCGTGGATCTCTTTGCTAGCCTTATTTCTGTGGAATCTGAGAACAGATATTTCGGATCCCTTGGAAGACTATAGGGCCAAAGGAAATATCCTCCGATAACAAAGAGAAAGAAGCTTTCTGAGAAACTTCTTTGTGTTCTGTGAAATCATCTCACAGAGTTACAGCTTTCCCCTCAAGAAGCCTTTCGTTAAGACAGTTCTTGTGGAATTGGCAATGTGATATTTGGAAGCCCATAGAGGGCTATGGTGAAAAAGGAAATATCCTCAGATGAAATCTGGAAAGAAGCTTTCTGAGAAACTGCTTAGTGTTCTGTTATTTCATCTCACAGAGTTACATCTGTATTTCGTGGATCTCTTTGCTAGCCTTATTTCTGTGGAATCTCAGAAAAGATATTTCGGATCCCTTGGAAGACTATAGGGCCAAAGGAAATATCCTCCGATAACAAAGAGAAAGAAGCTTTCTGAGAAACTTCTTTGTGTTCTTTGAAATCATCTCACAGAGTTACAGCTTTCCCCACAAGAAGCCTTTCGCTAAGACAGTTCTTGTGGAATTGGCAAAGTGATATTTGGAAGCCCATAGAGGGCTATGGTGAAAAAGGAAATATCTTCTGATGAAATCTGGAAAGAAGCTTTCTGAGGAACTGCTTAGTGTTCTGTTAATTCATCTCACAGAGTTACATCTGTATTTCGTGGATATCTTTGCTAGCCTTATTTCTGTGGAATCTGAGAACAGATATTTCGGATCCCTTGGAAGACTATTGGGCCAAAGGAAATATCCTCCGATAACAAAGAGAAAGAAGCTTTCTGAGAAACTTCTTTGTGTTCTGTGAAATCATCTCACAGAGTTACAGCTTTCCCCTCAGGAAGACTTTCGCTAAGACAGTTCTTGTGGAATTGGCACAGTGATATTTGGAAGCCCATAGAGGGCTATGTTGAAAAAGAAAATATCCTCAGATGAAATCTGGAAAGAAGCTTTCTGAGAAACTGCTTAGTGTTCTGTTAATTCATCTCACAGAGTAACATCTGTATTTCGTCGATCTCTTTGCTAGCCTTATTTCTGTGGAATCTGAGAACAGATATTTCGCATCCCTTGGAAGACTGTAGGGCCAAAGAAAATATCCTCCGATAACAGCGAGAAAGAAGCTTTCTGAGAAACTTCTTTGTGTTCTGTGAAATCATCTCACAGAGTTACAGCTTTCCCCTCAAGAAGCCTTTCGCCAAGACAGTTCTTCTGGAATTGGCAGAGTGATATTTGGAAGGCCATAGAGGGCTATGGTGAAAAAGGAAATATCCTCAGATGAAATCTGCAAAGAAGTTTCTGAGAAACTGCTTAGTGTTCTGTTAATTCATCTCACAGAGTTACATCTGTATTTCGTCGATCTCTTTGCTAGCCTTATTTCTGTGGAATCTGAGAACAGATATTTCGGATCCCTTGGAAGACTATAGGGCCAAAGGAAATATCCTCCGATAACAGAGAGAAAGAAGCTTTCTGAGAAACTTCTTTGTGTTCTGTGAAATCATCTCACAGAGTTACAGCTTTCCCTTCAAGAAGCCTTTCGCCAAGACAGTTCTTCTGGAATTGGCAGAGTGATATTTGGAAGCCCATAGAGGGCTATGGTGAAAAAGGAAATATCCTCAGATGAAATCTGGAAAGAAGCTTTCTGAGACACTGCTTAGTGTTCTGTTAATTCATCTCACAGAGTTACATCTGTATTTCGTCGATCTCTTTGCTAGCCTTATTTCTGTGGAATCTGAGAACAGATATTTCGGATCCCTTGGAAGACTATAGGGCCAAAGGAAATATCCTCCGATAACAAAGAGAAAGAAGCTTTCTGAGAAACTTCTTTGTGTTCTGTGAAATCATCTCACAGAGTTACAGCTTTCCCCTCAAGAAGCGTTTCGCTAAGAGAGTTCTTGTGGAATTGGCAAAGAGATATTTGGAAGCCCATCGAGGGCTATGGTGAAAAAGGAAATATCCTCCGATGAAAGTTGGAAAGAAGCTTTCTGAGAAACTGCTTAGTCTTCTGTTAATTCATCTCACACAGTTACATCTGTATTTCGTGGATATCTTTGCTAGCCTTGTTTCTGTGGAGTCTGAGAACAGATATTTCGGATCCCTTGGAAGACTATAGGGCCAAAGGAAATATCCTCCGATAACAAAGAGAAAGAAACTTTCTGAGAAACTTCTTTGTGTTCTTTGAAATCATCTCACAAAGTTACAGCTTTCCCCTCAAGAAGCCTTTCGCTAAGACAGTTCTTGTGGAATTGGCAAAGTGATATTTGGAAGCCCATAGAGGGCTATGGTGAAAAAGGAAATATCCTCAGATGAATTCTGGAAAGAAGCTTTCTGAGAAACTGCTTAGTGTTCTGTTAATTCATCTCACAGAGTTACATCTGCATTTCGTGGATCTCTTTGCTAGCCTTATTTCTTTGGAATCTGAGAACAGATATTTCGGATCCCTTGGAAGACTATAGGGCCAAAGGAAATATCCTCCGATAACAAAGAGAAAGAAGCTTTCTGAGAAACTTCTTTGTGTTCTTTGAAATCATCTCACAGAGTTACAGCTTTCCCCTCAAGAAGCCTTTCGCTAAGACAGTTCTTGTGGAATTGGCAAAGTGATATTTGGAAGCCCATAGAGGGCTATGGTGAAAAAGGAAATATCCTCGGATGAAATCTGGAAAGAAGCTTTCTGAGAAACTGCTTAGTGTTCTGTTAATTCATTTCACACAGTTACATCTGTATTTCGTGGATCTCTTTGCTAGCCTTATTTCTGTGGAATCTGAGAACAGATATTTCGGATCCCTTGGAAGACTATAGGGCCAAAGGAAATATCCTCTGATAACAAAGAGAAAGAAGCTTTCTGAGAAACTTCTTTGTGTTCTGTTAAATCATCTCACAGAGTTACAGCTTTCCCCTCAAGAAGCCTTTCGCCAAGACAGTTCTTGTGGAATTGGCTAAGTGATATTTGGAACCCCTAGAGGGCTAGGGTGAAAAAGGAAATATCCTCAGATGAAATCTGGAAAGAAGCTTTCTGAGAAACTGCTTAGTGTTCTGTTAATTCATCTCACAGAGTTACATCTGTATTTCGTCGATCTCTTTGCTAGCCTTATTTCTGTGGAATCTCAGAACAGATATTTCGGATCCCTTGGAAGACTATAGGGCCAAAGGAAATATCCTCCAATAACAAAGAGAAAGAAGCTTTCTGAGAAACTTCTTTGTGTTCTGTGAAATCATCTCACAGAGTTACAGCTTTCCCCTCAAGAAGCCTTTCGTTAAGACAGTTCTTGTGGAATTGGCAATGTGATATTTGGAAGCCCATAGAGGGCTATGGTGAAAAAGGAAATATCCTCAGATGAAATCTGGAAAGAAGCTTTCTGAGAAACTGCTTAGTGTTCTGTTATTTCATCTCACAGAGTTACATCTGTATTTCGTGGATCTCTTTGCTAGCCTTATTTCTGTGGAATCTCAGAAAAGATATTTCGGATCCCTTGGAAGACTATAGGGCCAAAGGAAATATCCTCCGATAACAAAGAGAAAGAAGCTTTCTGAGAAACTTCTTTGTGTTCTTTGAAATCATCTCACAGAGTTACAGCTTTCCCCACAAGAAGCCTTTCGCTAAGACAGTTCTTGTGGAATTGGCAAAGTGATATTTGGAAGCCCATAGAGGGCTATGGTGAAAAAGGAAATATCTTCTGATGAAATCTGGAAAGAAGCTTTCTGAGGAACTGCTTAGTGTTCTGTTAATTCATCTCACAGAGTTACATCTGTATTTCGTGGATATCTTTGCTAGCCTTATTTCTGTGGAATCTGAGAACAGATATTTCGGATCCCTTGGAAGACTATTGGGCCAAAGGAAATATCCTCCGATAACAAAGAGAAAGAAGCTTTCTGAGAAACTTCTTTGTGTTCTGTGAAATCATCTCACAGAGTTACAGCTTTCCCCTCAGGAAGACTTTCGCTAAGACAGTTCTTGTGGAATTGGCACAGTGATATTTGGAAGCCCATAGAGGGCTATGTTGAAAAAGAAAATATCCTCAGATGAAATCTGGAAAGAAGCTTTCTGAGAAACTGCTTAGTGTTCTGTTAATTCATCTCACAGAGTAACATCTGTATTTCGTCGATCTCTTTGCTAGCCTTATTTCTGTGGAATCTGAGAACAGATATTTCGCATCCCTTGGAAGACTGTAGGGCCAAAGAAAATATCCTCCGATAACAGCGAGAAAGAAGCTTTCTGAGAAACTTCTTTGTGTTCTGTGAAATCATCTCACAGAGTTACAGCTTTCCCCTCAAGAAGCCTTTCGCCAAGACAGTTCTTCTGGAATTGGCAGAGTGATATTTGGAAGGCCATAGAGGGCTATGGTGAAAAAGGAAATATCCTCAGATGAAATCTGCAAAGAAGTTTCTGAGAAACTCCTTAGTGTTCTGTTAATTCATCTCACAGAGTTACATCTGTATTTCGTCGATCTCTTTGCTAGCCTTATTTCTGTGGAATCTGAGAACAGATATTTCGGATCCCTTGGAAGACTATAGGGCCAAAGGAAATATCCTCCGATAACAGAGAGAAAGAAGCTTTCTGAGAAACTTCTTTGTGTTCTGTGAAATCATCTCACAGAGTTACAGCTTTCCCTTCAAGAAGCCTTTCGCCAAGACAGTTCTTCTGGAATTGGCAGAGTGATATTTGGAAGCCCATAGAGGGCTATGGTGAAAAAGGAAATATCCTCAGATGAAATCTGGAAAGAAGCTTTCTGAGACACTGCTTAGTGTTCTGTTAATTCATCTCACAGAGTTACATCTGTATTTCGTCGATCTCTTTGCTAGCCTTATTTCTGTGGAATCTGAGAACAGATATTTCGGATCCCTTGGAAGACTATAGGGCCAAAGGAAATATCCTCCGATAACAAAGAGAAAGAAGCTTTCTGAGAAACTTCTTTGTGTTCTGTGAAATCATCTCACAGAGTTACAGCTTTCCCCTCAAGAAGCGTTTCGCTAAGAGAGTTCTTGTGGAATTGGCAAAGAGATATTTGGAAGCCCATCGAGGGCTATGGTGAAAAAGGAAATATCCTCCGATGAAAGTTGGAAAGAAGCTTTCTGAGAAACTGCTTAGTCTTCTGTTAATTCATCTCACACAGTTACATCTGTATTTCGTGGATATCTTTGCTAGCCTTGTTTCTGTGGAGTCTGAGAACAGATATTTCGGATCCCTTGGAAGACTATAGGGCCAAAGGAAATATCCTCCGATAACAAAGAGAAAGAAACTTTCTGAGAAACTTCTTTGTGTTCTTTGAAATCATCTCACAGAGTTACAGCTTTCCCCTCAAGAAGCCTTTCGCTAAGACAGTTCTTGTGGAATTGGCAAAGTGATATTTGGAAGCCCATAGAGGGCTATGGTGAAAAAGGAAATATCCTCAGATGAATTCTGGAAAGAAGCTTTCTGAGAAACTGCTTAGTGTTCTGTTAATTCATCTCACAGAGTTACATCTGCATTTCGTGGATCTCTTTGCTAGCCTTATTTCTTTGGAATCTGAGAACAGATATTTCGGATCCCTTGGAAGACTATAGGGCCAAAGGAAATATCCTCCGATAACAAAGAGAAAGAAGCTTTCTGAGAAACTTCTTTGTGTTCTTTGAAATCATCTCACAGAGTTACAGCTTTCCCCTCAAGAAGCCTTTCGCTAAGACAGTTCTTGTGGAATTGGCAAAGTGATATTTGGAAGCCCATAGAGGGCTATGGTGAAAAAGGAAATATCCTCGGATGAAATCTGGAAAGAAGCTTTCTGAGAAACTGCTTAGTGTTCTGTTAATTCATTTCACACAGTTACATCTGTATTTCGTGGATCTCTTTGCTAGCCTTATTTCTGTGGAATCTGAGAACAGATATTTCGGATCCCTTGGAAGACTATAGGGCCAAAGGAAATATCCTCTGATAACAAAGAGAAAGAAGCTTTCTGAGAAACTTCTTTGTGTTCTGTTAAATCATCTCACAGAGTTACAGCTTTCCCCTCAAGAAGCCTTTCGCCAAGACAGTTCTTGTGGAATTGGCTAAGTGATATTTGGAACCCCTAGAGGGCTAGGGTGAAAAAGGAAATATCCTCAGATGAAATCTGGAAAGAAGCTTTCTGAGAAACTGCTTAGTGTTCTGTTAATTCATCTCACAGAGTTACATCTGTATTTCGTCGATCTCTTTGCTAGCCTTATTTCTGTGGAATATCAGAACAGATATTTCGCATCCCTTGGAAGACTATAGGGCCAAAGGAAATATCCTCCGATAACAGAGAGAAAGAAGCTTTCTGAGAAACTTCTTTGTGTTCTGTGAAATCATCTCACAGAGTTACAGCTTTCCCCTCAAGAAGCCTTTCGCCAAGACAGTTCTTCTGGAATTGGCAGAGTGACATTCGGTAGCCCTTAGAGGGATATGGTGAAAAAGGAAATATCCTCAGATGAAATCTGGAAAGAAGCTTTCTGAGAAACTGCTTACTGTTCTGTTAATTCATCTCACAGTGTTACATCTGTATTTCGTCGATCTCTTTGCTAGCCTGATTTCTGTGGAATCTGAGAACAGATATTTCGGATCCCTTGGAAGACTATAGGGCCAAAGGAAATATCCTCCGATCACAAAGAGAAAGAAGCTTTCTGAGAAACTTCTTTGTGTTCGGTGAAATCATCTCACAGAGTTACAGCTTTCCCCTCAAGAAGCCTTTCGCTAAGACAGTTCTTGTGGAATTGGCTAAGTGATATTTGGAAGCCCATAGAGGGCTATGGTGAAAAAGGAAATATCCTCCGATGAAATCTGGAAAGAAGCTTTAAGAGAAACTGCTTAGTGTTCTGTTAATTCATCTCGCAGAGTTACATCTGTATTTCGTGGATCTCTTTGCTAGCCTTATTTCTGTGGAATCTGACAACAGATATTTCGGATCCCTTGGAAAACTATAGGGCCAAAGGAAATATCCTCCGATAAAAAAGAGAAAGAAACTTTCTGAGAAACTTCTTTGTGTTCTGTGAAATCATCTCACAGAGTTACAGCTTTCCCTTCAAGAAGCCTTTCGCCAAGACAGTTCTTCTGGAATTGGCAGAGTGATATTTGGAAGCCCATAGAGGGCTATGGTGAAAAAGGAAATATCCTCAGATGAAATCTGGAAAGAAGCTTTCTGAGAAACTGCTTACTGTTCTGTTAATTCATCTCACAGAGTTACATCTGTATTTCGTCGATCTCTTTGCTAGCCTTATTTCTGTGGAATCTGAGAACACATATTTCGGATCCCTTGGAAGACGATAGGGCCAGAGGAAATATCCTCCGATAACAAAGAGAAAGAAGCTTTCTGAGAAACTTCTTTGTGTTCTGTGAAGTCATCTCACAGAGTTACAGCCTTCCCCTCAAGAAGCCTTTCGCTAAGACAGTTCTTGTGGAATTGGCAAAGTTATATTTGGAAGCCCATAGAGGGCTATGGTGAAAAAGGAAATATCCTCGGATGAAATCTGGAAAGAAGCTTTCTGAGAAACTGCTTAGTCTTCTGTTAATACATCTCACGCAGTTACATCTGTATTTCGTCGATCTCTTTGCTAGCCTTATTTCTGTGGAATCTGAGAACAGATATTTCGGATCCCTTGGAAGACTGTAGGGCCAAAGGAAATATCCTCCGATAACAAAGAGAAAGAAGCTTTCTGAGAAACTTCTTTGTGTTCTTTGAAATCATCTCACAGAGTTACAGCTTTCCCCTCAAGAAGCCTTTTGCTAAGACAGTTCTTGTGGACTTGGCAAAGTGATATTTGGAAGCCCATAGAGGGCTATGGTGAAAAAGGAAATATCCTCCGATGAAATCTGGAAAGAAGCTTTCTGAGAAACTGCTTAGTGTTCTGTTAATTCATCTCACAGTGTTATATCTGTATTTCGTGGATCTCTTTGCTAGCCTTATTTCTGTGGAATCTGAGAACAGATATTTCGGATCCCTTGGAAGACTATAGGGCCAAAGGAAATATCCTCCAATAACAAAGTGAAAGAAGCTTTCTGAGAAACTTCTTTGTGTTCTGTTAAATCATCTCACAGAGTTACAGCTTTCCCCTCAAGAAGCCTTTCGTTAAGACAGTTCTTGTGGAATTGGCAAAGTGATAATTGGAAGCCCATAGAGGGCTATGGTGAAAAAGGAAATATCCTCAGATGAAATCTGGAAAGAAGCTTTCTGAGAAACTGCTTAGTGTTCTGTTAATTCATCTCACAGAGTTACATCTGTATTTCGTCGATCTCTTTGCTAGCCTTATTTCTGTGGAATCTGAGAACAGATATTTCGCATCCCTTGGAAGACTATAGGGCCAAATGAAATATCCTCCGATAACAGAGAGAAAGAAGCTTTCTGAGAAACTTCTTTGTGTTCTGTGAAATCATCTCACAGAGTTACAGCTTTCCCCTCAAGAAGCCTTTCACCAAGACAGTTCTTCTGCAATTGGCAGAGTGATATTTGGTAGCCCTTACCGGGATATGGTGAAAAAGGAAATATCCTCAGATGAAATCTGGAAAGAAGCTTTCTGAGAAACTGCTTACTGTTCTGTTAATTCATCTCACAGAGTTACATCTGTATTTCGTCGATCTCTTTGCTAGCCTTATTTCTGTGGAATCTGAGAACAGATATTTCGGATCCCTTGGAAGACGATAGGGCCAAAGGAAATATCCTCCGATAACAAAGAGAAAGAAGCTTTCTGAGAAACTTCTTTGTGTTCTGTGAAATCATCTCACAGAGTTACAGCTTTCCCCTCAAGAAGCCTTTCGCCAAGACAGTTCTTCTGGAATTGGCAGAGTGATATTTGGAAGGCCATAGAGGGCTATGGTGAAAAAGGAAATATCCTCAGATGAAATCTGGAAAGAGGCTTTCTGAGAAACTGCTTAGTGTTCTGTTAATTCATCTCACAGAGTTACATCTGTATTTCGTGGATCTCTTTGCTAGCCTTATTTCTGTGGAATCTGAGAACAGATACTTCGGATCCCTTGGAAGAGTATAGGCGCAAAGGAAATATCCTCCGATAACAGAGAGAAAGAAGCTTTCTGAGAAACTTCTTGTGTTCTGTGAAATCATCTCACAGAGTTACAGCTTTCCCTTCAAGAAGCCTTTCGCCAAGACAGTTCTTCTGCAATTGGCAGAGTGATATTTGCTAGCCCTTACAGGGATATGGTGAAAAAGGAAATATCCTCAGATGAAATCTGGAAAGAAGCTTTCTGAGAAACTGCTTACTGTTCTGTTAATTCATCTCACAGAGTTACATCTGTATTTCGTCGATCTCTTTGCTAGCCTTATTTCTGTGGAATCTGAGAACAGATATTTCGGATCCCTTGGAAGACGATAGGGCCAAAGGAAATATCCTCCGATAACAAAGAGAAAGAAGCTTTCTGAGAAACTTCTTGTGTTCTGTGAAATCATCTCACAGAGTTACATCTTTCCCTTCAAGAAGCCTTTCGCCAAGACAGTTCTTCTGGAATTGGCAGAGTGATATTTGGAATTCCATAGAGGGCTATGGTGAAAAAGGAAATATCCTCAGATGAAATCTGGAAAGAAGCTTTTTGAGACACTGCTTAGTGTTCTCTTAATTCATCTCACACAGTTACATGTGTATTTCGTCGATCTCTTTGCTAGCCTTATTTCTGTGGAATCTGAGAACAGATATTTCGGATCCCTTGGAAGACGATAGGGCCAAAGGAAATATCCTCCGATAACAAAGAGAAAGAAGCTTTCTGAGAAACTTCTTTGTGTTCTGTGAAATCATCTCACAGAGTTACAGCTTTCCCCTCAAGAAGCCTTTCGCCAAGACAGTTCTTGTGGAAATGGCTAAGTGATATTTGGAACCCCTAGAGGGCTATGGTGAAAAAGGAAATATCCTCCGATGAAATCTGGAAAGAAGCTTTCTGAGAAACTGCTTAGTGTTCTGTTAATTCATCTCACAGAGTTACATCTGTATTTCGTCGATCTCTTTGCTAGCCTTATTTCTGTGGAATCTGAGAACAGATATTTCGCATCCCTTGGAAGACTATAGGGCCAAAGGAAATATCCTCCGATAACAGAGAGAAAGAAGCTTTCTGAGAAACTTCTTTGTGTTCTGTGAAATCATCTCACAGAGTTACAGCTTTCCCCTCAAGAAGCCTTTCGCCAAGACAGTTCTTCTGGATTTGGCAGAGTGATATTTGGTAGCCCTTAGAGGGCTATGGTGAAAAAGGAAATATCCTCAGATGAAATCTGGAAAGAAGCTTTCTGAGAAACTGCTTAGTGTTCTGTTAATTCATCTCACAGAGTTACATCTGAATTTCGTCGATCTCTTTGCTAGCCTTATTTCTGTGGAATCTGAGAACAGATATTTCGGATCCCTTGGAAGACTATAGGGCCAAAGGAAATATCCTCCGATAACAAAGAGAAAGAAGCTTTCTGAGAAACTACTTTGTGTTCTTTGAAATCATCTCACAGAGTTACAGCTTTCCCCTCAAGAAGCCTTTCGATAAGACAGTTCTTGTGCAATTGGCAAAGTGATATTTGGAAGCCCATAGAGGGCTATGGTTAAAAAGGAAATATCCTCAGATGAAATCTGGAAAGAAGCTTTCTGAGAAACTGCTTAGTGTTCTGTTAATTCATCTCACAGAGTTACATCTGTATTTCGTGGATCTCTTTGCTAGCCTTATTTCTGTGGAATCTGAGAACAGATATTTCGGATCCCTTGGAAGACGATAGGGCCAAAGGAAATATCCTCCGATAACAAAGAGAAAGAAGCTTTCTGAGAAACTTCTTTGTGTTCTGTGAAATCATCTCACAGAGTTACAGCTTTCCCCTCAAGAATCCTTTCGCTAAGACTGTTCTTGTGGAATTGACAAAGTGATATTTGGTAGCCCTTACAGGGATATGGTGAAAAAGGAAATATCCTCAGATGAAATCTGGAAAGAAGCTTTCTGCGAAACTGCTTACTGTTCTGTTAATTCATCTCACAGAGTTACATGTGTATTTCGTGGATCTCTTTGCTAGCCTTATTTCTGTGGAATCTGAGTACAGATATTTCGGATCCCTTGGAAGACGATAGGGCCAAAGGAAATATCCTCCGATAACAAAGAGAAAGAAGCTTTCTGAGAAACTTCTTTGTGTTCTGTGAAATCATCTCACAGAGTTACAGCTTTCCCCTCAAGAAGCCTTTCGCCAAGACAGTTCTTCTGGAATTGGCAGAGTGATATTTGGAAGGCCATAGAGGGCTATGGTGAAAAAGGAAATATCCTCAGATGAAATCTGGAAAGAGGCTTTCTGAGAAACTGCTTAATGTTCTGTTAATTCATCTCACAGAGTTACATCTGTATTTCGTGGATCTCTTTGCTAGCCTTATTTCTGTGGAATCTGAGAACAGATATTTCGGATCCCTTGGAAGACTATAGGCGCAAAGGAAATATCCTCCGATAACAGAGAGAAAGAAGCTTTCTGAGAAACTTCTTGTGTTCTGTGAAATCATCTCACCGAGTTACAGCTTTCCCTTCAAGAAGCCTTTCGCCAAGACAGTTCTTCTGGAATTGGCAGAGTGATATTTGGAATTCCATAGAGGGCTATGGTGAAAAAGGAAATATCCTCCGATGAAATCTGGAAAGAAGCTTTTTGAGACACTGCTTAGTGTTCTGTTAATTCATCTCACAGAGTTACATCTGTATTTCGTGGATCGCTTTGCTAGCCTTATTTCTGTGGAA
Source organism: Macaca nemestrina (assembly GCF_043159975.1). Classification (NCBI taxonomy): domain Eukaryota; kingdom Metazoa; phylum Chordata; class Mammalia; order Primates; family Cercopithecidae; genus Macaca; species Macaca nemestrina. The sequence continues at coordinate 70,552,166 of NC_092126.1, forward strand.
TCTGAGAACAGATATTTCGGAACCCTTGGAAGACTATAGGGCCAAAGGAAATATCCTCCGATAACAAAGAGAAAGAAGCTTTCTGAGAAACTTCTTTGTGTTCTGTTAAATCATCTCACAGAGTTACAGCTTTCCCCTCAAGAAGCCTTTCGCTAAGACAGTTCTTGTGGAATTGGCCAAGTGATATTTGGAAGCCCATAGAGGGCTATGGTGAAAAAGGAAATATCCTCAGATGAAATCTGGAAAGAAGCTTTCTGAGAAACTACTTAGTGTTCTGTTAATTCATCTCACAGAGTTACATCTGTATTTCGTGGATCTCTTTGCTAGCCTTATTTCTGTGGAATCTCAGAACAGATATTTCGGATCCCTTGGAAGACTATAGGGCCAAAGGAAATATCCTCCGATAACAAAGAGAAAGAAGCTTTCTGAGAAACTTCTTTGTGTTCTTTGAAATCATCTCACAGAGTTACAGCTTTCCCCTCAAGAAGCCTTTCGCTAAGACAGTTCTTGTGGAATTGGCAAAGTGATATTAGGAAGCCCATAGAGGGCTATGGTGAAAAAGGAAATATCCTCAGATGAAATCTGGAAAGAAGCTTTCTGAGAAACTACTTAGTGTTCTGTTAATTCATCTCACAGAGTTACATCTGTATTTCGTGGATCTCTTTGCTAGCCTTATTTCTGTGGAATCTCAGAACAGATATTTCGGATCCCTTGGAAGACTATAGGGCCAAAGGAAATATCCTCCGATAACAAAGAGAAAGAAGCTTTCTGAGAAACTTCTTTGTGTTCTTTGAAATCATCTCACAGAGTTACAGCTTTCTCCTCAAGAAGCCTTTCGCTAAGACAGTTCTTGTGGAATTGGCAAAGTGATATTTGGAAGCCCATAGAGGGCTATGGTGAAAAAGGAAATATCCTCCGATGAAATCTGGAAAGAAGCTTTCTGAGAAACTGCTTAGTGTTCTGTTAATTCATCTCACAGAGTTACATCTGTATTTCGTGGATCTCTTTGCTAGCCTTATTTCTGTGGAATCTGAGAACAGATATTTCGGATCCCTTGGAAGACTATAGGGCCAAAGGAAATATCCTCCAATAACAAAGAGAAAGAAGCTTTCTGAGAAACTTCTTTGTGTTCTGTTAAATCATCTCACAGAGTTACAGCTTTCTCCTCAAGAAGCCTTTCGTTAAGACAGTTCTTGTGGAATTGGCAAAGTGATAATTGGAAGCCCATAGAGGGCTATGGTGAAAAAGGAAATATCCTCAGATGAAATCTGGAAAGAAGCTTTCTGAGAAACTGCTTAGTGTTCTGTTAATTCATCTCACAGAGTTACATCTGTATTTCGTCGATCTCTTTGCTAGCATTATTTCTGTGGAATCTGAGAACAGATATTTTGGATCCCTTGGAAGACTATAGGGCCAAATGAAATATCCTCCGATAACAGAGAGAAAGAAGCTTTCTGAGAAACTTCTTTGTGTTCTTTGAAATCATCTCACAGAGTTACAGCTTTCCCCTCAAGAAGCCTTTCACCAAGACAGTTCTTCTGCAATTGGCAGAGTGATATTTGGTAGCCCTTACAGGGATATGGTGAAAAAGGAAATATCCTCAGATGAAATCTGGAAAGAAGCTTTCTGAGAAACTGCTTACTGTTCTGTTAATTCATCTCACAGAGTGACATCTGTATTTCGTGGATCTCTTTGCTAGCCTTATTTCTGTGGAATCTGAGAACAGATATTTCGTATCCCTTGGAAGACGATAGGGCCAAAGGAAATATCCTCCGATAACAAAGAGAAAGAAGCTTTCTGAGAAACTTCTTTGTGTTCTGTGAAATCATCTCACAGAGTTACAGCTTTCCCCTCAAGAAGCCTTTCGCCAAGACAGTTCTTCTGGAATTGGCAGAGTGATATTTGGAAGGCCATAGAGGGCTATGGTGAAAAAGGAAATATCCTCAGATGAAATCTGGAAAGAAGCTTTCTGAGAAACTGCTTACTGTTCTGTTAATTCATCTCACAGAGTTACATGTGTATTTCGTCGATCTCTTTGCTAGCCTTATTTCTGTGGAATCTGAGAACAGATATTTCGGATCCCTTGGAAGACGATAGGGCCAAAGGAAATATCCTCCGATAACAAAGAGAAAGAAACTTTCTGAGAAACTTCTTTGTGTTCTGTGAAATCATCTCACAGAGTTACAGCTTGCCCCTCAAGAAGCCTTTCGCCAAGACAGTTCTTGTGGAAATGGCTAAGTGATATTTGGAACCCCTAGAGGGCTATGGTGAAAAAGGAAATATCCTCCGATGAAATCTGGAAAGAAGCTTTCTGAGAAACTGCTTAGTGTTCTGTTAATTCATCTCACAGAGTTACATCTGTATTTCGTCGATCTCTTTGCTAGCCTTATTTCTGTGGAATCTGAGAACAGATATTTCGGATCCCTTGGAAGACTATAGGGCCAAAGGAAATATCCTCCGATAACAAAGAGAAAGAAGCTTTCTGAGAAACTTCTTTGTGTTCTGTGAAATCATCTCACAGAGTTACAGCTTTCCCCACAGGAAGTCTTTCGCCAAGACAGTTCTTGTGGATTTGGCAGAGTGATATTTGGTAGCCCTTAGAGGGCTATGGTGAAAAAGGAAATATCCTCAGATGAAATCTGGAAAGAAGCTTTCTGAGAAACTGCTTAGTGTTCTGTTAATTCATCTCACAGAGTTACATCTGTATTTCGTCGATCTCTTTGCTAGCCTTATTTCTGTGGAATCTGAGAACAGATATTTCGGATCCCTTGGAAGACTATAGGGCCAAAGGAAATATCCTGCGATAACAAAGAGAAAGAAGCTTTCTGAGAAACTTCTTTGTGTTCTGTGAAATCATCTCACAGAGTTACAGCTTTCCCCACAGGAAGTCTTTCGCCAAGACAGTTCTTGTGGAATTGGCAAAGTGATATTTGGAAGCCCATAGAGGGCTATGGTGAAAAAGGAAATATCCTCAGATGAAATCTGGAAAGAAGCTTTCTGAGAAACTACTTAGTGTTCTGTTAATTCATCTCACAGAGTTACATCTGTATTTCGTGGATCTCTTTGCTAGCCTTATTTCTGTGGAATCTCAGAACAGATATTTCGGATCCCTTGGAAGACTATAGGGCCAAAGGAAATATCCTCCGATAACAAAGAGAAAGAAGCTTTCTGAGAAACTTCTTTGTGTTCTTTGAAATCATCTCACAGAGTTACAGCTTTCCCCTCAAGAAGCCTTTCGCCAAGACAGTTCTTGCGGAATTGGCAAAGTGATATTTGGAAGCCCATAGAGGGCTATGGTGAAAAAGGAAATATCCTCAGATGAAATCTGGAAAGAAGCTTTCTGAGAAACTGCTTACTGTTCTGTTAATTCATCTCACAGAGTTACATCTGTATTTCGTGGATCTCTTTGCTAGCCTTATTTCTGTGGAATCTGAGAACAGATATTTCGGATCCCTTGGAAGACTATAGGGCCAAAGGAAATATCCTCCGATAACAAAGAGAAAGAAGCTTTCTGAGAAACATCTTTGTGTTCTGTGAAATCATCTCACAGAGTTACAGCTTTCCCCTCAAGAAGCCTTTCTCTAAGACAGTTCTTCTGGAATTGGCAAAGTTATAGTTGGAAGCCCATAGAGGGCTATGGTGAAAAAGGAAATATCCTCGGATGAAATCTGGAAAGAAGCTTTCTGAGAAACTGCTTAGTCTTCTGTTAATTCATCTCACACAGTTACATCTGTATTTCGTCGATCTCTTTGCTAGCCTTATTACTGTGGAATCTCAGAACAGATATTTCGGATCCCTTGGAAGACTATAGGGCCAAAGGAAATATCCTTCGATAACAAAGAGAAAGAAACTTTCTGAGAAACTTCTTTGTGTTCTTTGAAATCATCTCACAGAGTTACAGCTTTCCCCTCAAGAAGCCTTTCGATAAGACAGTTCTTGTGGAATTGGCAAAGTGATATTTGGAAGCCCATAGAGGGCTATGGTGAAAAAGGAAATATCCTCAGATGAAATCTGGAAAGAAGATTTCTGAGAAACTGCTTACTGTTCTGTTAATTCATCTCACAGAGTTACATGTGTATTTCGTCGATCTCTTTGCTAGCCTTATTTCTGTGGAATCTGAGAACAGATATTTCGGATCCCTTGGAAGACGATAGGGCCAAAGGAAATATCCTCCGATAACAAAGAGAAAGAAGCTTTCTGAGAAACTTCTTTGTGTTCTGTGAAATCATCTCACAGAGTTACAGCTTTCCCCTCAAGAAGCCTTTCGCCAAGACAGTTCTTGTGGAATTGGCTAAGTGATATTTGGAACCCCTAGAGGGCTATGGTGAAAAAGGAAATATCCTCCGATGAAATCTGGAAAGAAGCTTTCTGAGAAACTGCTTAGTGTTCTGTTAATTCATCTCACAGAGTTACATCTGTATTTCGTCGATCTCTTTGCTAGCCTTATTTCTGTGGAATCTGAGAACAGATATTTCGTATCCCTTGGAAGACTATAGGGCCAAAGGAAATATCCTCCGATAACAAAGAGAAAGAAGCTTTCTGAGAAACTTCTTTGTGTTCTGTGAAATCATCTCACAGAGTTACAGCTTTCCCCTCAAGAAGCCTTTCCCCAAGACAGTTCTTCTGGATTTGGCAGAGTGATATTTGGTAGCCCTTAGAGGGCTATGGTGAAAAAGGAAATATCCTCAGATGAAATCTGGAAAGAAGCTTTCTGAGAAACTGCTTAGTGTTCTGTTAATTCATCTCACTGAGTTACATCTGTATTTCGTCGATCTCTTTGCTAGCCTTATTTCTGTGGAATCTGAGAACAGATATTTCGGATCCCTTGGAAGACTATAGGGCCAAAGGAAATATCCTCCGATAACAAAGAGAAAGAAGCTTTCTGAGAAACTTATTTGTGTTCTGTGAAATCATCTCACAGAGTTACAGCTTTCCCCTCAAGAAGCCTTTCGCTAAGACAGTTCTTGTGGAATTGGCAAAGTGATATTTGGAAGCCCATAGAGGGCTATGGTGAAAAAGGAAATATCCTCCGATGAAATCTGGAAAGAAGCTTTCTGAGAAACTGCTTAGTGTTCTGTTAATTCATCTCACAGAGTTACATCTGTATTTCGTGGATCTCTTTGCTAGCCTTATTTCTGTGGCATCTGAGAACAGATATTTCGGATCCCTTGGAAGACTATAGGGCCAAAGGAAATATCCTGCGATAACAAAGAGAAAGAAGCTTTCTGAGAAACTTCTTTGTGTTCTGTGAAATCATCTCACAGAGTTACAGCTTTCCCCACAGGAAGTCTTTCGCCAAGACAGTTTTTGTGGAATTGGCAAAGTGATATTTGGAAGCCCATAGAGGGCTATGGTGAAAAAGGAAATATCCTCCGATGAAATCTGTAAAGAAGCTTTCTGAGAAACTGCTTAGTGTTCTGTTAATTCATCTCACAGAGTTACATCTGTATTTCGTGGATCTCTTTGCTAGCCTTATTTCTGTGGAATCTGAGAACAGATATTTCGGATCCCTTGGAAGACTATAGGGCCAAAGGAAATATCCTCCGATAACAAAGAGAAAGAAGCTGTCTGAGAAACTACTTTGTGTTCTTTGAAATCATCTCACAGAGTTACAGCTTTCCCCTCAAGAAGCCTTTCGATAAGACAGTTCTTGTGGAATTGGCAAAGTGATATTTGGAAGCCCATAGAGGGCTATGGTGAAAAAGGAAATATCCTCAGATGAAATCTGGAAAGAAGCATTCTGAGAAACTGCTTACTGTTCTGTTAATTCATCTCACAGAGTTACATGTGTATTTCGTCGATCTCTTTGCTAGCCTTATTTCTGTGGAATCTGAGAACAGATATTTCAGATCCCTTGGAAGACGATAGGGCCAAAGGAAATATCCTCCGATAACAAAGAGAAAGAAGCTTTCTGAGAAACTTCTTTTTGTTCTGTGAAATCATCTCACAGAGTTACAGCTTTCCCCTCAAGAAGCCTTTCGCCAAGACAGTTCTTGTGGAATTGACTAAGTGATATTTGGAACCCCTAGAGGGCTATGGTGAAAAAGGAAATATCCTCCGATGAAATCTGGAAAGAAGCTTTCTGAGAAACTGCTTACTGTTCTGTTAATTCATCTCACAGAGTTACATCTGTATTTCGTCGATCTCTTTGCTAGCCTTATTTCTGTGGAATCTGAGAACAGATATTTCGCATCCCTTGGAAGACTATAGGGCCAAAGGAAATATCCTCCGATAACAGAGAGAAAGAAGCCTTCTGAGAAACTTCTTTGTGTTCTGTGAAATCATCTCACAGAGTTACAGCTTTCCCCTCAAGAAGCCTTTCGCCAAGACAGTTCTTCTGGTTTTGGCAGAGTGATATTTGGTAGCCCTTAGAGGGCTATGGTGAAAAAGGAAATATCCTCCGATGAAATCTGGAAAGAAGCTTTCTGAGAAACTGCTTAGTGTTCTGTTAATTCATCTCACAGAGTTACATCTGTATTTCGTCGATCTCTTTGCTAGCCTTATTTCTGTGGAATCTGAGAACAGATATTTCGGATCCCTTGGAAGACTATAGGGCCAAAGGAAATATCCTCCGATAACAAAGAGAAAGAAGCTTTCTGAGAAACTTCTTTGTGTTCTGTGAAATCATCTCACAGAGTTACAGCTTACCCCTCAAGAAGCCTTTCGCTAAGACAGTTCTTGTGGAATTGGCAAAGTGATATTTGGAAGCCCATAGAGGGCTATGGTGAAAAAGGAAATATCCTCCGATGAAATCTGGAAAGAAGCTTTCTGAGAAACTGCTTAGTGTTCTGTTAATTCATCTCACAGAGTTACATCTGTATTTCGTGGATCTCTTTGCTAGCCTTATTTCTGTGGAATCTGAGAACAGATATTTCGGATCACTTGGAAGACTATAGGGCCAAAGGAAATATCCTGCGATAACAAAGAGAAAGAAGCTTTCTGAGAAACTTCTTTGTGTTCTGTGAAATCATCTCACAGAGTTACAGCTTTCCCCACAGGAAGTCTTTCGCCAAGACAGTTTTTGTGGAATTGGCAAAGTGATATTTGGAAGCCCATAGAGGGCTATGGTGAAAAAGGAAATATCCTCCGATGAAATCTGGAAAGAAGCTTTCTGAGAAACTGCTTAGTGTTCTGTTAATTCATCTCACAGAGTTACATCTGTATTTCGTGGATCTCTTTGCTAGCCTTATTTCTGTGGAATCTGAGAACAGATATTTCGGATCCCTTGGAAGACTATAGGGCCAAAGGAAATATCCTCCGATAACAAAGAGAAGGAAGCTTTCTGAGAAACTTCTTTGTGTTCTTTGAAATCATCTCACAGAGTTACAGCTTTCCCCTCAAGAAGCCTTTCGATAAGACAGTTCTTGTGGAATTGGCAAAGTGATATTTGGAAGCCCATAGAGGGCTATGGTGGAAAAGGAAATATCCTCCGATGAAATCTGGAAAGAAGCTTTCTGAGAAACTGCTTAGTGTTCTGTTAATTCATCTCACAGAGTTACATCTGTATTTCGTGGATCTCTTTGCTAGCCTTATTTCTGTGGAATCTGAGAACAGATATTTCGGATCCCTTGGAAGACTATAGGGCCAAAGGAAATATCCTCCGATAACAAAGAGAAAGAAGCTTTCTGAGAAACTTCTTTGTGTTCTGTGAAATCATCTCACAGAGTTACAGCTTTCCCCTCAAGAAGCCTTGCGCTAAGACAGTTCTTGTGGAATTGGCAAAGTGATATTTGGAAGGCCATAGAGGGCTATGGTGAAAAAGGAAATATCCTCAGATGAAATCTGGAAAGAAGCTTTCTGAGAAACTACTTAGTGTTCTGTTAATTCATCTCACAGAGTTACATCTGTATTTCGTGGATCTCTTTGCTAGCCTTATTTCTGTGGAATCTCAGAACAGATATTTCGGATCCCTTGGAAGACTATAGGGCCAAAGGAAATATCCTCCGATAACAAAGAGAAAGAAGCTTTCTGAGAAACTTCTTTGTGTTCTTTGAAATCATCTCACAGAGTTACAGCTTTCCCCTCAAGAAGCCTTTCGCTAAGACAGTTCTTGTGGAATTGGCAAAGTGATATTTGGAAGCCCATAGAGGGCTATGGTGAAAAAGGAAATATCCTCAGATGAAATCTGGAAAGAAGCTTTCTGAGAAACTGCTTAGTGTTCTGTTAATTCATCTCACAGAGTTACATCTGTATTTCGTGGATCTCTTTGCTAGCCTTATTTCTGTGGAATGTGAGAATAGATATTTCGGATCCCTTGGAAGACTATAGGGCCAAAGGAAATATCCTCCGATAACAAAGAGAAAGAAGCTTTCTGAGAAACCTCTTTGTGTTCTGTGAAATCATCTCACAGAGTTACAGCTTTCCCCTCAAGAACCCTTTCTCTAAGACAGTTCTTCTGGAATTGGCAAAGTTATAGTTGAAAGCCCATAGAGGGCTATGGTGAAAAAGGAAATATCCTCGGATGAAATCTGGAAAGAAGCTTTCTGAGAAACTGCTTAGTCTTCTGTTAATTCATCTCACACAGTTACATCTGTATTTCGTCGATCTCTTTGCTAGCCTTATTACTGTGGAATCTCAGAACAGATATTTCGGATCCCTTGGAAGACTATAGGGCCAAAGGAAATATCCTTCGATAACAAAGAGAAAGAAACTTTCTGAGAAACTTCTTTGTGTTCTTTGAAATCATCTCACAGAGTTACAGCTTTCCCCTCAAGAAGCCTTTCGATAAGACAGTTCTTGTGGAATTGGCAAAGTGATATTTGGAAGCCCATAGAGGGCTATGGTGAAAAAGGAAATATCCTCCGCTGAAATCTGGAAAGAAGCTTTCTGAGAAACTGCTTAGTGTTCTGTTAATTCATCTCACAGAGTTACATCTGTATTTCGTGGATCTCTTTGCCAGCCTTATTTCTGTGGAATCTGAGAACAGATATTTCGGATCCCTTGGAAGACTATAGGGCCAAAGGAAATATCCTCCGATAACAAAGAGAAAGAAACTTTCTGAGAAACTTCTTTGTGTTCTTTGAAATCATCTCACAGAGTTACAGCTTTCTCCTCAAGAAGCCTTTCGATAAGACAGTTCTTGTGGAATTGGCAAAGTGATATTTGGAAGCCCATAGAGGGCTATTGTGAAAAAGGAAATATCCTCCGATGAAATCTGGAAAGAAGTTTTCTGAGATACTGCTTATTGTTCTGTTAATTCATCTCACAGAGTTACATCTGTATTTCGTGGATCTCTTTGCTAGCCTTATTTCTGTGGAATCTGAGAACAGATATTTCGGATCCCTTGGAAGACTATAGGGCCAAAGGAAATATCCTCCGATAACAAAGAGAAAGAAGCTTTCTGAGAAACTTCTTTGTGTTCTGTGAAATCATCTCACAGAGTTACAGCTTTCCCCTCAAGAAGCCTTTCGCTAAGACAGTTCTTGTGGAATTGGCAAAGTGAAATTTGGAAGCCCATAGAGGGCTATGGTGAAAAAGGAAATATCCTCAGATGAAATCTGGAAAGAAGCTTTCTGAGAAACTACTTAGTGTTCTGTTAATTCATCTCACAGATTTACATCTGTAATTGGTGGATCTCTTTGCTAGCCTTATTTCTGTGGAATCTCAGAACAGATATTTCGGATCCCTTGGAAGACTATAGGGCCAAAGGAAATATCCTCCGATAACAAAGAGAAAGAAGCTTTCTGAGAAACTTCTTTGTCTTCTTTGAAATCATCTCACAGAGTTACAGCTTTCACCTCAAGAAGCCTTTCGCTAAGACAGTTCTTGTGGAATTGGCAAAGTGATATTTGGAAGCCCATAGAGGGCTATGGTGAAAAAGGAAATATCCTCCGATGACATCTGTAAAGAAGCTTTCTGAGAAACTGCTTAGTGTTCTGTTAATTCATCTCACAGAGTTACATCTGTATTTCATCGATCTCTTTGCTAGCCTTATTTCTGTGGAATCTGAGAACAGATATTTCGGATCCCTTGGAATACTATAGGGCCAAAGGAAATATCCTCCGATAACAAAGAGAAAGAAGCTTTCTGAGAAACTTCTTTGTGTTCTTTGAAATCATCTCTCAGAGTTACAGCTTTCGCGTCAGGAAGCCTTTTGCTAAGACAGTTCTTGTGGAATTGGCAAAGTGATATTTGGAAGCCCATAGAGGGCTATGGTGAAAAAGGAAATATCCTCAAATGAAATCTGGAAAGAAGCTTTCTGAGAAACTGCTTAATGTTCTGTTAATTCATCTCACAGAGTTACATCTGTATTTCATGGATCTCTTTGCTAGCCTTATTTCTGTGGAATCTGAGAAAAGATATTTCGGATCCCTTGGAAGACTATAGGGACAAAGGAAATATACTCTGATAACAGAGAGAAAGAAGCTTTCTGAGAAACTTCTTTGTGTTTTGTGAAATCATCTCACAGAGTTACGGCTTTCCCCTCAAGAAGCCTTTCGCTAAGACAGTTCTTGTTGAATTGGCAAAGTGATATTTGGAAGCCCATAGAGTGCTATGGTGAAAAAGGAAATATCCTCCGATGAAATCTGGAAAGAAGCTTTCTGAGAAACTGCTAAGTGTTCTGTTAATTCATCTCACAGAGTTACATCTGTATTTCGTGGATCTCTTTGCTAGCCTTATTTCTGTGGAATCTGAGAACTGATATTTCGGATCCCTTGGAAGACTATAGGGCCAAAGGAAATATCCTCCGATAACAGAGAGAAAGAAGCTTTCTGAAAAACTTCTTTGTGTTCTGTGAAATCATCTCACAGAGTTACAGCTTTCCCCTCAAGAAGCCTTTCGCCAAGACAGTTCTTCTGGAATTGGCAGAGTGATATTTGGAAGCCCATAAGGGCTATGGTGAAAAAGGAAATATCCTCAGATGAAATCTGGAAAGAAGCTTTCTGAGAAACTGCTTAGTGTTCTGTTAATTCATCTCACAGAGTTACATCTGTATTTCGTGGATCTCTTTGCTAGCCTTATTTCTGTGGAATCTGATAACAGATATTTCGGATCCCTTGGTAGTCTATAGGGCCAAAGGAAATATCCTCCGATAACAAAGAGAAAGAAGCTTTCTGAGAAACTTCTTTGTGTTCTGTGAAATCATCTCACAGAGTTACAGCTTTCCCCTCAAGAAGCCTTTCGCCAAGACAGTTCTTCTGGAATTGGCAGAGTGATATTTGGAAGCCCATAAGGGCTATGGTGAAAAAGGAAATATCCTCAGATGAAATCTGGAAAGAAGCTTTCTGAGAAACTGCTTAGTGTTCTGTTAATTCATCTCACAGAGTTACATCTGTATTTCGTGGATCTCTTTGCTAGCCTTATTTCTGTGGAATCTGATAACAGATATTTCGGATCCCTTGGAAGACTATAGGGCCAAAGGAAATATCCTCCGATAACAAAGAGAAAGAAGCTTTCTGAGAAACTTCTTTGTGTTCTGTGAAATCATCTCACAGAGTTACAGCTTTCCCCTCAAGAAGCCTTTCGCTAAGACAGTTCTTGTGGAATTGGCAAAGTGATATTTGGAAGCCCATAGAGGGCTATGGTGAAAAAGGAAATATCCTCCGATGAAATCTGGAAAGAAGCTTTCTGAGAAACTGCTTAGTGTTCTGTTAATTCATCTCACAGATTTACATCTCTATTTCGTCGATCTCTTTGGTAGAATTATTTCTGTGGAATCTGAGAACAGATATTTCGCATCCCTTGGAAGACTATAGGGCCAAAGGAAATATCCTCCGATAACAGACAGAAAGAAGCTTTCTGAGAAACTTCTTTGTGTTCTGTTAAATCATCTCACAGAGTTACAGCTTTCCCCTCAAGAATCCTATCGCCAAGACAGTTCTTCTGGAATTGGCAGAGTGATATTTGGAAGCCCATAGACGGCTATGGTGAAAAAGGAAATATCCTCAGATGAAATCTGGAAAGAAGCTTTCTGAGACACTGCTTAGTGTTCTGTTAATTCATCTCACAGAGTTACATCTGTATTTCGTGGATCTCTTTGCTAGCCTTATTTCTGTGGAATCTGAGAACAGATATTTCGGATCCCTTGGAAGACTATAGGGCCAAAGGAAATATCCTCCGATAACAAAGAGAAAGAAGCTTTCTGAGAAACTTCTTTGTGTTCTGTGAAATCATCTCACAGAGTTACAGCTTCCCCCTCAAGAAGCCTTTCGCTAAGACAGTTCTTGTGGAATTGGCAAAGTGATATTTCGAAGCCAAAGAGGGCTAAGGTGAAAAAGGAAATATCCTCGGATGAAATCTGGAAAGAAGCTTTCTGAGAAACTGCTTAGTGTTCTATTAATTCATCTCACAGAGTTACATCTGTATTTCGTGGATCTCTTTGCTAGCCTTATTTCTGTGGAATCTGAGAAGAGATATTTCGGATCCCTTGGAAGACTATAGGGCCAAAGGAAATATCCTCCGATAACAAAGAGAAAGAAGCTTTCTGAGAAACTTCTTTGTGTTCTTTGAAATCATCTCACAGAGTTACAGCATTCCCTTCAAGAAGCCTTTCGCTAAGACAGTCCTTGTGGAATTGGCAAAGTGATATTTGGAAGCCCATAGAGGGCTACGGTGAAAAAGGAAATATCCTCAGATGAAATCTGGAAAGAAGTTTTCTGAGAAACTGCTTAGTGTTCTGTTAATTCATCTCACAGAGTTACATCTGTATTTCGTGGATCTCTTTGCTAGCCTTATTTCTGTGGAATCTGAGAACAGATATTTCGGATCCCTTGGAAGACTATAGGGCCAAAGGAAATATCCTCCGATAACAAAGAGAAAGAAGCTTTCTGAGAAACTTCTTTGTGTTCTGTGAAATCATCTCACAGAGTTACAGCTTTCCCCTCAAGAAGCCTTTCGCTAAGACAGTTCTTGTGGAATTGGCAAAGTGATAATTGGAAGCCCATAAGGGCTATGGTGAAAAAGGAAATATCCTCAGATGAAATCTGGAAAGAAGCTTTCTGAGAAACTGCTTAGTGTTCTGTTAATTCATCTCACAGAATTACATCTCTATTTCGTGGATCTCTTTGCTAGCCTTATTTCTGTGGAATCTGAGAACAGATATTTCGGATCCCTTGGAAGACTATAGGGCCAAAGGAAATATCCTACGATAACAAAGAGAAAGAAGCTTTCTGAGAAACTTCTTTGTGTTCTGTGAAATCATCTCACAGAGTTACAGCTTTCCCCTCAAGAAGCCTTTCACCAAGACAGTTCTTGTGGAATTGGCAAAGTGATATTTGGAAGCCCATAGAGGGCTATGGTGAAAAAGGAAATATCCTCAGATGAAATCTGGAAAGAAGCTTTCTGAGAAACTGCTTAGTGTTCTGTTAATTCATCTCACAGAGTTACATCTGTATTTCGTGGATCTCTTTCCTAGCCTTATTTCTGTGGAATCTGAGAACAGATATTTCGGATCCCTTGGAAGACTATAGGGCCAAAGGAAATATCCTCCGATAACATAGAGAAAGAAGCTTTCTTAGAAACTTCTTTGTGTTCTTTGAAATCATCTCACAGAGTTACAGCTTTCCCCTCAAGAAGCCTTTAGCTAAGACAGTTCTTGTGGAATTGGCAAAGTGATATTTGGAAGCCCATAGAGGGCTATGGTGAAAAAGGAAATATCCTCAGATGAAATCTGGAAAGAAGCTTTCTGAGAAACTGCTTAGTGTTCTGTTAATTCATCTCACAGAGTTACATCTGTATTTCGTCGATCTCTTTGCTAGCCTTATTTCTGTGGAATCTGAGAACAGATATTTCGCATCCCTTTGAAGACTATGGGGCCAAAGGAAATATCCTCCGATAACAGAGAGAAAGAAGCTTTCTGAGAAACTTCTTTGTGTTCTGTGAAATCATCTCACAGAGTTACAGCTTTCCCCTCAAGAAGCCTTTCGCCAAGACAGTTTTCTGGAATTGGCAGAGTGATATTTGGTAGCCCTTAGAGGGCTACGGTGAAAAAGGAAATATCCTCAGATGAAATCTGGAAAGAAGCTTTCTGAGAAACTGCTTAGTGTTCTGTTAATTCATCTCACAGAGTTACATCTGTATTTCGTGGATCTCTTTGCTAGCCTTATTTCTGTGGAATCTGAGAACAGATATTTCGGATCCCTTGGAAGACTATAGGGCCAAAGGAAATATCCTCCGACAAAAAAGAGATAGAAGCTTTCTGAGAAACTTCTTTGTGTTCTGTGAAATCATATCACAGAGTTACAGCTTTCCCCTCAAGAAGCCTTTCGCTAAGACAGTTCTTGTGGAATTGGCAAAGTGATATTTGGAAGCCCATAAGGGCTATGGTGAAAAAGAAAATATCCTCAGATGAAATCTGGAAAGAAGCTTTCTGAGAAACTGCTTAGTGTTCTGTTAATTCATCTCACAGAATTACATCTCTATTTCGTGGATCTCTTTGCTAGCCTTATTTCTGTGGAATCTGAGAACAGATATTTCGGATCCCTTGGAAGACTATAGGGCCAAAGGAAATATCCTCCGATAACAAAGAGAAAGAAGCTTTCTGAGAAACTTCTTTGTGTTCTGTGAAATCATCTCACAGAGTTACAGCTTTCCCCTCAAGAAGCCTTTCACCAAGACAGTTCTTGTGGAATTGGCAAAGTGATATTTGGAAGCCCATAGAGGGCTATGGTGAAAAAGGAAATATCCTCAGATGAAATCTGGAAAGAAGCTTTCTGAGAAACTGCTTAGTGTTCTGGTAATTCATCTCACAGAGTTACATCTGTATTTCGTGGATCTCTTTGCTAGCCTTATTTCTGTGGAATCTGAGAACAGATATTTCGGATCCCTTGGAAGACTATAGGGCCAAAGGAAATATCCTCCGATAACAAAGAGAAAGAAGCTTTCTGAGAAACTTCTTTGTCTTCTTTGAAATCATCTCACAGAGTTACAGCTTTCCCCTCAAGAAGCCTTTCGCTAAGACAGTTCTTGTGGAATTGGCAAAGTGATATTTGGAAGCCCATAGAGGGCTATGGTGAAAAATGAAATATCCTCTGATGACATTTGGAAAGAAGCTTTCTGAGAAACTGCTTAGTGTTCTGTTAATTCATCTCACAGAGTTACATCTGTATTTCATCGATCTCTTTGCTAGCCTTATTTCTGTGGAATCTGAGAAGAGATATTTCGGATCCCTTGGAAGACTATAGGGCCAAAGGAAATATCCTCCGATAACAAAGAGAAAGAAGCTTTCTGAGAAACTTCTTTGTGTTCTTTGAAATCATCTCTCAGAGTTACAGCTTTCGCGTCAGGAAGCCTTTTGCTAAGACAGTTCTTGTGGAATTGGCAAAGTGATATTTGGAAGCCCATAGAGGGCTATGGTGAAAAAGGAAATATCCTCAAATGAAATCTGGAAAGAAGCTTTCTGAGAAACTGCTTAATGTTCTGTTAATTCATCTCACAGAGTTACATCTGTATTTCATGGATCTCTTTGCTAGCCTTATTTCTGTGGAATCTGAGAACAGATATTTCGGATCCCTTGGAAGACTATAGGGACAAAGGAAATATACTCTGATAACAGAGAGAATGAAGCTTTCTGAGAAACTGCTTTGTGTTTTGTGAAATCATCTCACAGAGTTACGGCTTTCCCCTCAAGAAGCCTTTCGGTAAGACAGTTCTTGTTGAATTGGCAAAGTGATATTTGGAAGCCCATAGAGTGCTATGGTGAAAAAGGAAATATCCTCCGATGAAATCTGGAAAGAAGCTTTCTGAGAAACTGCTAAGTGTTCTGTTAATTCATCTCACAGAGTTACATCTGTATTTCGTGGATCTCTTTGCTAGCCTTATTTCTGTGGAATCTGAGAACAGATATTTCGGATCCCTTGGAAGACTATAGGGCCAAAGGAAATATCCTCCGATAACAGAGAGAAAGAAGCTTTCTGAAAAACTTCTTTGTGTTCTGTGAAATCATCTCACAGAGTTACAGCTTTCCCCTCAAGAAGCCTTTCGCCAAGACAGTTCTTCTGGAATTGGCAGAGTGATATTTGGAAGCCCATAAGGGCTATGGTGAAAAAGGAAATATCCTCAGATGAAATCTGGAAAGAAGCTTTCTGAGAAACTGCTTAGTGTTCTGTTAATTCATCTCACAGAGTTACATCTGTATTTCGTGGATCTCTTTGCTAGCCTTATTTCTGTGGAATCTGATAACAGATATTTCGGATCCCTTGGTAGTCTATAGGGCCAAAGGAAATATCCTCCGATAACAAAGAGAAAGAAGCTTTCTGAGAAACTTCTTTGTGTTCTGTGAAATCATCTCACAGAGTTACAGCTTTCCCCTCAAGAAGCCTTTCGCTAAGACAGTTCTTGTGGAATTGGCAAAGTGATATTTGGAAGCCCATAGAGGGCTATGGTGAAAAAGGAAATATCCTCCGATGAAATCTGGAAAGAAGCTTTCTGAGAAACTGCTTAGTGTTCTGTTAATTCATCTCACAGATTTACATCTCTATTTCGTCGATCTCTTTGGTGGAATTATTTCTGTGGAATCTGAGAACAGATATTTCGCATCCCTTGGAAGACTATAGGGCCAAAGGAAATATCCTCCGATAACAGACAGAAAGAAGCTTTCTGAGAAACTTCTTTGTGTTCTGTTAAATCATCTCACAGAGTTACAGCTTTCCCCTCAAGAACCCTATCGCCAAGACAGTTCTTCTGGAATTGGCAGAGTGATATTTGGAAGCCCATAGACGGCTATGGTGAAAAAGGAAATATCCTCAGATGAAATCTGGAAAGAAGTTTTCTGAGACACTGCTTAGTGTTCTGTTAATTCATCTCACAGAATTACATCTGTATTTCGTGGATCTCTTTGCTAGCCTTATTTCTGTGGAATCTGAGAACAGATATTTCGGATCGCTTGGAAGACTATAGGGCCAAAGGAAATATCCTCCGATAACAAAGAGAAAGAAGCTTTCTGAGAAACTTCTTTGTGTTCTGTGAAATCATCTCACAGAGTTACAGCTTCCCCCTCAAGAAGCCTTTCGCTAAGACAGTTCTTGTGGAATTGGCAAAGTGATATTTCGAAGCCAAAGAGGGCTAAGGTGAAAAAGGAAATATCCTCGGATGAAATCTGGAAAGAAGCTTTCTGAGAAACTGCTTAGTGTTCTATTAATTCATCTCACAGAGTTACATCTGTATTTCGTGGATCTCTTTGCTAGCCTTATTTCTGTGGAATCTGAGAACAGATATTTCGGATCCCTTGGAAGACTATAGGGCCAAAGGAAATATCCTCCGATAACAAAGAGAAAGAAGCTTTCTGAGAAACTTCTTTGTGTTCTTTGAAATCATCTCACAGAGTTACAGCATTCCCTTCAAGAAGCCTTTCGCTAAGACAGTCCTTGTGGAATTGGCAAAGTGATATTTGGAAGCCCATAGAGGGCTACGGTGAAAAAGGAAATATCCTCAGATGAAATCTGGAAAGAAGTTTTCTGAGAAACTGCTTAGTGTTCTGTTAATTCATCTCACAGAGTTACATCTGTATTTCGTGGATCTCTTTGCTAGCCTTATTTCTGTGGAATCTGAGAACAGATATTTCGGATCCCTTGGAAGACTATAGGGCCAAAGGAAATATCCTCCGATAACAAAGAGAAAGAAGCTTTCTGAGAAACTTCTTTGTGTTCTGTGAAATCATCTCACAGAGTTACAGCTTTCCCCTCAAGAAGCCTTTCGCTAAGACAGTTCTTGTGGAATTGGCAAAGTGATAATTGGAAGCCCATAAGGGCTATGGTGAAAAGGGAAATATCCTCAGATGAAATCTGGAAAGAAGCTTTCTGAGAAACTGCTTAGTGTTCTGTTAATTCATCTCACAGAGTTACATCTGTATTTCGTCGATCTCTTTGCTAGCCTTATTTCTGTGGAATCTGAGAACAGATATTTCGCATCCCTTTGAAGACTATGGGGCCAAAGGAAATATCCTCCGATAACAGAGAGAAAGAAGCTTTCTGAGAAAATTCTTTGTGTTCTGTGAAATCATCTCACAGAGTTACAGCTTTCCCCTCAAGAAGCCTTTCGCCAAGACAGTTTTCTGGAATTGGCAGAGTGATATTTGGTAGCCCTTAGAGGGCTACGGTGAAAAAGGAAATATCCTCAGATGAAATCTGGAAAGAAGCTTTCTGAGAAACTGCTTAGTGTTCTGTTAATTCATCTCACCGAGTTACATCTGTATTTCGTGGATCTCTTTGCTAGCCTTATTTCTGTGGAATCTGAGAACAGATATTTCGGATCCCTTGGAAGACTATAGGGCCAAAGGAAATATCCTCCGATAAAAAAGAGATAGAAGCTTTCTGAGAAACTTCTTTGTGTTCTGTGAAATCATCTCACAGAGTTACAGCTTTCCCCTCAAGAAGCCTTTCGCTAAGACAGTTCTTGTGGAATTGGCAAAGTGGTATTTGGAAGCCCATAGAGGACTATGGTGAAATAGGAAATATCCTCCGATGAAATCTGGAAAGAAGCTTTCTGAGAAACTGCTTAGTGTTCTGTTAATTCATCTCACAGAGTTACATCTGTATTTCGTGGATCTCTTTGCTAGCCTTATTTCTGTGGAATCTGAGAACAGATATTTCGGATCCCTTGGAAGACTATAGGGCCAAAGGAAATATCCTCCGATAACAGAGAGAAAGAAGCTTTCTGAGAAACTTCTTTGTGTTCTGTGAAATCATCTCACAGAGTTACAGCTTTCCCCTCAAGAAGCCTTTCGCTAAGACAGTTCTTGTGGAATTGGCAAAGTGATATTTGGAAGCCCATAAGGGCTATGGTGAAAAAGGAAATATCCTCAGATGAAATCTGGAAAGAAGCTTTCTGAGAAACTGCTTAGTGTTCTGTTAATTCATCTAACAGAATTACATCTCTATTTCGTGGATCTCTTTGCTAGCCTTATTTCTGTGGAATCTGAGAACAGATATTTCGGATCCCTTGGAAGACTATAGGGCCAAAGGAAATATCCTCCGATAACAAAGAGAAAGAAGCTTTCTGAGAAACTTCTTTGTGTTCTGTGAAATCATCTCACAGAGTTACAGCTTTCCCCTCAAGAAGCCTTTCACCAAGACAGTTCTTGTGGAATTGGCAAAGTGATATTTGGAAGCCCATAGAGGGCTATGGTGAAAAAGGAAATATCCTCAGATGAAATCTGGAAAGAAGCTTTCTGAGAAACTGCTTAGTGTTCTGTTAATTCATCTCACAGAGTTACATCTGTATTTCGTGGATCTCTTTGCTAGCCTTATTTCTGTGGAATCTGAGAACAGATATTTCTGATCCCTTGGAAGACTATAGGGCCAAAGGAAATATCCTCCGATAACATAGAGAAAGAAGCTTTCAGAGAAACTTCTTTGTGTTCTTTGAAATCATCTCACAGAGTTACAGCTTTCCCCTCAAGAAGCCTTTGGCTAAGACAGTTCTTGTGGAATTGGCAAAGTGATATTTGGAAGCCCATAGAGGGCTATGGTGAAAAAGGAAATATCCTCAGATGAAATCTGGAAAGAAGCTTTCTGAGAAACTGCTTAGTGTTCTGTTAATTCATCTCACAGAGTTACATCTGTATTTCGTCGATCTCTTTGCTAGCCTTATTTCTGTGGAATCTGAGAACAGATATTTCGCATCCCTTGGAAGACTATAGGGCCAAAGGAAATATCCTCCGATAACAGAGAGAAAGAAGCTTTCTGAGAAACTTCTTTGTGTTCTGTGAAATCATCTCACAGAGTTACAGCTTTCCCCTCAAGAATCCTATCGCCAAGACAGTTCTTCTGGAATTGGCAGAGTGATATTTGGAAGCCCATAGACGGCTATGGTGAAAAAGGAAATATCCTCAGATGAAATCTGGAAAGAAGCTTTCTGAGACACTGCTTAGAGTTCTGTTAATTCATCTCACAGAGTTACATCTGTATTTCGTGGATCTCTTTGCTAGCCTTATTTCTGTGGAATCTGAGAACAGATATTTCGGATCCCTTGGAAGACTATAGGGCCAAAGGAAATATCCTCCGATAACAAAGAGAAAGAAGCTTTCTGAGAAACTTCTTTGTGTTCTGTGAAATCATCTCACAGAGTTACAGCTTCCCCCTCAAGAAGCCTTTCGCTAAGACAGTTCTTGTGGAATTGGCAAAGTGATATTTCGAAGCCAAAGAGGGCTAAGGTGAAAAAGGAAATATCCTCGGATGAAATCTGGAAAGAAGCTTTCTGAGAAACTGCTTAGTGTTCTATTAATTCATCTCACAGAGTTACATCTGTATTTCGTCGATCTCTTTGCTAGCCTTATTTCTGTGGAATCTGAGAAGAGATATTTCGGATCCCTTGGAAGACTATAGGGCCAAAGGAAATATCCTCCGATAACAAAGAGAAAGAAGCTTTCTGAGAAACTTCTTTGTGTTCTTTGAAATCATCTCACAGAGTTACAGCATTCCCTTCAAGAAGCCTTTCGCTAAGACAGTCCTTGTGGAATTGGCAAAGTGATATTTGGAAGCCCATAGAGGGCTACGGTGAAAAAGGAAATATCCTCAGATGAAATCTGGAAAGAAGTTTTCTGAGAAACTGCTTAGTGTTCTGTTAATTCATCTCACAGAGTTACATCTGTATTTCGTGGATCTCTTTGCTAGCCTTATTTCTGTGGAATCTGAGAACAGATATTTCGGATCCCTTGGAAGACTATAGGGCCAAAGGAAATATCCTCCGATAACAAAGAGAAAGAAGCTTTCTGAGAAACTTCTTTTTGTTCTGTGAAATCATCTCACAGAGTAACAGCTTTCCCCTCAAGAAGCCTTTCGCTAAGACAGTTCTTGTGGATTTGGCAAAGTGATAATTGGAAGCCCATAAGGGCTATGGTGAAAAAGGAAATATCCTCAGATGAAATCTGGAAAGAAGCTTTCTGAGAAACTGCTTAGTGTTCTGTTAATTCATCTCACAGAATTACATCTCTATTTCGTGGATCTCTTTGCTAGCCTTATTTCTGTGGAATCTGAGAACAGATATTTCGGATCCCTTGGAAGACTATAGGGCCAAAGGAAATATCCTCCGATAACAAAGAGAAAGAAGCTTTCTGAGAAACTTCTTTGTGTTCTGTGAAATCATCTCACAGAGTTCCAGCTTTCCCCTCAAGAAGCCTTTCACCAAGAGAGTTCTTGTGGAATTGGCAAAGTGATATTTGGAAGCCCATAGAGGGCTATGGTGAAAAAGGAAATATCCTCAGATGAAATCTGGAAAGAAGCTTTCTGAGAAACTGCTTAGTGTTCTGTTAATTCATCTCACAGAGTTACATCTGTATTTCGTGGATCTCTTTGCTAGCCTTATTTCTGTGGAATCTGAGAACAGATATTTCTGATCCCTTGGAAGACTATAGGGCCAAAGGAAATATCCTCCGATAACATAGAGAAAGAAGCTTTCAGAGAAACTTCTTTGTGTTCTTTGAAATCATCTCACAGAGTTACAGCTTTCCCCTCAAGAAGCCTTTGGCTAAGACAGTTCTTGTGGAATTGGCAAAGTGATATTTGGAAGCCCATAGAGGGCTATGGTGAAAAAGGAAATATCCTCAGATGAAATCTGGAAAGAAGCTTTCTGAGAAACTGCTTAGTGTTCTGTTAATTCATCTCACAGAGTTACATCTGTATTTCGTCGATCTCTTTGCTAGCCTTATTTCTGTGGAATCTGAGAACAGATATTTCGCATCCCTTTGAAGACTATGGGGCCAAAGGAAATATCCTCCGATAACAGAGAGAAAGAAGCTTTCTGAGAAACTTCTTTGTGTTCTGTGAAATCATCTCACAGAGTTACAGCTTTCCCCTCAAGAAGCCTTTCGCCAAGACAGTTTTCTGGAATTGGCAGAGTGATATTTGGTAGCACTTAGAGGGCTACGGTGAAAAAGGAAATATCCTCAGATGAAATCTGGAAAGAAGCTTTCTGAGAAACTGCTTAGTGTTCTGTTAATTCATCTCACAGAGTTACATCTGTATTTCGTGGATCTCTTTGCTAGCCTTATTTCTGTGGAATCTGAGAACAGATATTTCGGATCCCTTGGAAGACTATAGGGCCAAAGGAAATATCCTCCGATAAAAAAGAGATAGAAGCTTTCTGAGAAACTTCTTTGTGTTCTGTGAAATCATCTCACAGAGTTACAGCTTTCCCCTCAAGAAGCCTTTCGCTAAGACAGTTCTTGTGGAATTGGCAAAGTGGTATTTGGAAGCCCATAGAGGACTATGGTGAAATAGGAAATATCCTCAGATGAAATCTGGAAAGAAGCTTTCTGAGAAACTGCTTAGTGTTCTGTTAATTCATCTCACAGAGTTACATCTGTATTTCGTGGATCTCTTTGCTAGCCTTATTTCTGTGGAATCTGAGAACAGATATTTCGGATCCCTTGGAAGACTATAGGGCCAAAGGAAATATCCTCCGATAACAGAGAGAAAGAAGCTTTCTGAGAAACTTCTTTGTGTTCTGTGAAATCATCTCACAGAGTTACAGCTTTCCCCTCAAGAAGCCTTTCGCCAAGACAGTTCTTCTGGAATTGGCAGAGTGATATTTGGAAGCCCTTAGAGGGCTATGGTGAAAAAGGAAATATCCTCAGATGAAATCTGGAAAGAAGCTTTCTGAGAAACTGCTTAGTGTTCTGTTAATTCATCTCACAGAGTTACATCTGTATTTCGTCGATCCCTTTGCTAGCCTTATTTCTGTGGAATCTGAGAACAGATATTTCGCATCCCTTGGAAGACTATGGGGCCAAAGGAAACATCCTCCGATAACAGAGAGAAAGAAGGTTTCTGAGAAACTTCTTTGTGTTCTGTGAAATCATCTCACAGAGTTACAGCTTTCCCCTCAAGAAGCCTTTCGCCAAGACAGTTTTCTGGAATTGGCAGAGTGATATTTGGTAGCCCTTAGAGGGCTACGGTGAAAAAGGAAATATCCTCAGATGAAATCTGGAAAGAAGCTTTCTGAGAAACTGCTTAGTGTTCTGTTAATTCATCTCACAGAGTTACATCTGTATTTCGTGGATCTCTTTGCTAGCCTTATTTCTGTGGAATCTGAGAACTGATATTTCGGATCCCTTGGAAGACTATAGGGCCAAAGGAAATATCCTCCGATAAAAAAGAGAAAGAAGCTTTCTGAGAAACTTCTTTGTGTTCTGTGAAATCATCTCACAGAGTTACAGCTTTCCCCTCAAGAAGCCTTTCGCTAAGACAGTTCTTGTGGAATTGGCAAAGTGATATTTGGAAGCCCATAGAGGACTATGGTGAAATAGGAAATATCCTCCGATGAAATCTGGAAAGAAGCTTTCTGAGAAACTCCTTAGTGTTCTGTTAATTCATCTCACAGAGTTACATCTGTATTTCGTGGATCTCTTTGCTAGCCTTATTTCTGTGGAATCTGAGAACAGATATTTCGGATCCCTTGGAAGACTATAGGGCCAAAGGAAATATCCTCCGATAACAGAGAGAAAGAAGCTTTCTGAGAAACTTCTTTGTGTTCTGTGAAATCATCTCACAGAGTTACAGCTTTCCCCTCAAGAAGCCTTTCGCCAAGACAGTTCTTCTGGAATTGGCAGAGTGATATTTGGAAGCCCTTAGAGTGCTATGGTGAAAAAGGAAATATCCTCAGATGAAATCTGGAAAGAAGCTTTCTGAGAAACTGCTTAGTGTTCTGTTAATTCATCTCACAGAGTTACATCTGTATTTCGTGGATCTCTTTGCTAGCCTTATTTCTGTGGAATCTGAGAACAGATATTTCGGTTCCCTTGGAAGAGTATAGGGCCAAAGGAAATATCCTCCGATAACAGAGAGAAAGAAGCTTTCTGAAAAACTTCTTTGTGTTCTGTGAAATCATCTCACAGAGTTACAGCGTTCCCCTCAAGAAGCCTATCGCCAATACAGTTCTTCTGGAATTGGCAGAGTGATATTTGGAAGCCCATAAGGGCTATGGTGAAAAAGTAAATATCCTCAGATGAAATCTGGAAAGAAGCTTTCTGAGAAACTGCTTAGTGTTCTGTTAATTCATCTCACAGAGTTACATCTGTATTTCATGGATCTCTTTGCTAGCCTTATTTCTGTGGAATCTGCGAACAGATATTTCGGATCCCTTGGAAGTCTATAGGGCCAAAGGAAATATCCTCCGATAACAAAGAGAAAGAAGCTTTCTGAGAAACTTCTTTGTGTTCTGTGAAATCATCTCACAGAGTTACAGCATTCCCTTCAAGAAGCCTTTCGCTAAGACAGTCCTTGTGGAATTGGCAAAGTGATATTTGGAAGCCCATAGAGGGCTATGGTGAAAAAGGAAATATCCTCAGATGAAATCTGGAAAGAAGCTTTAAGAGAAACTGCTTAGTGTTCTGTTAATTCATCTCACAGAGTTACATCTGTATTTCGTGGATCTCTTTGCTAGCCTTATTTCTGTGGAATCTGAGAACAGATATTTCGGATCCCTTGGAAGACTATAGGGCCAAAGGAAATATCCTCCGATAAAAAAGAGATAGAAGCTTTCTGAGAAACTTCTTTGTGTTCTGTGAAATCATCTCACAGAGTTACAGCTTTCCCCTCAAGAAGCCTTTCGCTAAGACAGTTCTTGTGGAATTGGCAAAGTGGTATTTGGAAGCCCCTAGAGGACTATGGTGAAATAGGAAATATCCTCCGATGAAATCTGGAAAGAAGCTTTCTGAGAAACTGCTTAGTGTTCTGTTAATTCATCTCACAGAGTTACATCTGTATTTCGTGGATCTCTTTGCTAGCCTTATTTCTGTGGAATCTGAGAACAGATACTTCGCATCCCTTTGAAGACTATGGGGCCAAAGGAAATATCCTCCGATAACAGAGAGAAAGAAGCTTTCTGAGAAACTTCTTTGTGTTCTGTGAAATCATCTCACAGAGTTACAGCTTTCCTCTCAAGAAGCCTTTCGCCAAGACAGTTTTCTGGAATTGGGAGAGTGATATTTGGTAGCCCTTAGAGGGCTACGGTGAAAAAGGAAATATCCTCAGATGAAATCTGGAAAGAAGCTTTCTGAGAAACTGCTTAGTGTTCTGTTAATTCATCTCACAGAGTTACATCTGTATTTCGTGGATCTCTTTGCTAGCCTTATTTCTGTGGAATCTGAGAACAGATATTTCGGATCCCTTGGAAGACTATAGGGCCAAAGGAAATATCCTCCGATAAAAAAGAGAAAGAAGCTTTCTGAGAAACTTCTTTGTGTTCTGTGAAATCATCTCACAGAGTTACAGCTTTCCCCTCAAGAAGCCTTTCGCTAAGACAGTTCTTGTGGAATTGGCAAAGTGGTATTTGGAAGCCCATAGAGGACTATGGTGAAATAGGAAATATCCTCCGATGAAATCTGGAAAGAAGCTTTCTGAGAAACTGCTTAGTGTTCTGTTAATTCATCTCACAGAGTTACATCTGTATTTCGTGGATCTCTTTGCTAGCCTTATTTCTGTGGAATCTGAGAACAGATATTTCGGATCCCTTGGAAGACTATAGGGCCAAAGGAAATATCCTCCGATAACAGAGAGAAAGAAGCTTTCTGAGAAACTTCTTTGTGTTCTGTGAAATCATCTCACAGAGTTACAGCTTTCCCCTCAAGAAGCCTTTCGCCAAGACAGTTTTCTGGAATTGGCAGAGTGATATTTGGTAGCCCTTAGAGCGCTACGGTGAAAAAGGAAATATCCTCAGATGAAATCTGGAAAGAAGCTTTCTGAGAAACTGCTTAGTGTTCTGTTAATTCATCTCACAGAGTTACATCTGTATTTCGTGGATCTCTTTGCTAGCCTTATTTCTGTGGAATCTGAGAACAGATATTTCGGATCCCTTGGAAGACTATAGGGCCAAAGGAAATATCCTCCGATAAAAAAGAGAAAGAAGCTTTCTGAGAAACTTCTTTGTGTTCTGTGAAATCATCTCACAGAGTTACAGCTTTCCCCTCAAGAAGCCTTTCGCTAAGACAGTTCTTGTGGAATTGGCAAAGTGATATTTGGAAGCCCATAGAGGACTATGGTGAAATAGGAAATATCCTCCGATGAAATCTGGAAAGAAGCTTTCTGAGAAACTGCTTAGTCTTCTGTTAATTCATCTCACAGAGTTACATCTGTATTTCGTGGATCTCTTTGCTAGCCTTATTTCTGTGGAATCTGAGAACAGATATTTCGGATCCCTTGGAAGACTATAGGGCCAAAGGAAATATCCTCCGATAACAGAGAGAAAGAAGCTTTCTGAGAAACATCTTTGTGTTCTGTGAAATCATCTCACAGAGTTACAGCTTTCCCCTCAAGAAGCCTTTCGCCAAGACAGTTCTTCTGGAATTGGCAGAGTGATATTTGGAAGCCCATAGAGTGCTATGGTGAAAAAGGAAATATCCTCCGATGAAATCTGGAAAGAAGCTTTCTGAGAAACTGCTTAGTGTTCTGTTAATTCATCTCACAGAGTTACATCTGTATTTCGTGGATCTCTTTGCTAGCCTTATTTCTGTGGAATCTGAGAACAGATATTTCGGATCCCTTGGAAGAGTATAGGGCCAAAGGAAATATCCTCCGATAACAGAGAGAAAGAAGCTTTCTGAACAACTTCTTTGTGTTCTGTGAAATCATCTCACAGAGTTACAGCGTTCCCCTCAAGAAGCCTTTCGCCAAGACAGTTCTTCTGGAATTGGCAGAGTGATATTTGGAAGCCCATAAGGGCTATGGTGAAAAAGGAAATATCCTCAGATGAAATCTGGAAAGAAGCTTTCTGAGAAACTGCTTAGTGTTCTGTTAATTCATCTCACACAGTTACATCTGTATTTCGTGGATCTCTTTGCTAGCCTTATTTCTGTGGAATCTGCGAACAGATATTTCGGATCCCTTGGAAGACTATAGGGCCAAAGGAAATATCCTCCGATAACAAAGAGAAAGAAGCTTTCTGAGAAACTTCTTTGTGTTCTGTGAAATCATCTCACAGAGTTACAGCATTCCCTTCAAGAAGCCTTTCGCTAAGACAGTCCTTGTGGAATTGGCAAAGTGATATTTGGAAGCCCATAGAGGGCTATGGTGAAAAAGGAAATATCCTCAGATGAAATCTGGAAAGAAGCTTTCTGAGAAACTGCTTAGTGTTCTGTTAATTCATCTCACAGAGTTACATCTGTATTTCGTCGATCTCTTTGCTAGCCTTATTTCTGTGGAATCTGAGAACAGATATTTCGCATCCCTTGGAAGACTATGGGGCCAAAGGAAATATCCTCCGATAACAGAGAGAAAGAAGCTTTCTGAGAAACTTCTTTTTGTTCTGTGAAATCATCTCACAGAGTTACAGCTTTCCCCTCAAGAAGCCTTTCGCCAAGACAGTTTTCTGGAATTGGCAGAGTGATATTTGGTAGCCCTTAGAGGGCTACGGTGAAAAAGGAAATATCCTCAGACGAAATCTGGAAAGAAGCTTTCTGAGAAACTGCTTAGTGTTCTGTTAATTCATCTCACAGAGTACATCTGTATTTCGTGGATGTCTTTGCTAGCCTTATTTCTGTGGAATCTGAGAACAGATATTTCGGGTCCCTTTGAAGACTATAGGGAAAAAGGAAATATCCTCTGACAACAAAGAGAAAGAAGCTTTCTGAGAAACTTCTTTGTGTTCTTTGAAATCATCTCACAGAGTTACAGCTTTCCCCTCAAGAAGCCTTTCGCTAAGACAGTTCTTGTGGAATTGGCAAAGTGATATTTGGAAGCCCATAGAGGGCTATGGTAAAAAAGGAAATATCCTCCGATGAAATCTGGAAAGAAGCTTTCTGAGAAACTGCTTAGTGTTCTGTTAATTCATCTCAGAGTTACATCTGTATTTCGTCGATCCCTTTGCTAGCCTTATTTCTGTGGAATCTGAGAACAGATATTTCGCATCCCTTGGAAGACTATGGGGCCAAAGGAAATATCCTCCGATAACAGAGAGAAAGAAGCTTTCTGAGAAACTTCTTTGTGTTCTGTGAAATCATCTCACAGAGTTACAGCTTTCCCCTCAAGAAGCCTTTCGCCAAGACAGTTTTCTGGAATTGGCAGAGTGATATTTGGTAGCCCTTAGAGGAATACGGTGAAAAAGGAAATATCCTCAGATGAAATCTGGAATGAAGCTTTCTGAGAAACTGCTTAGTGTTCTGTTAATTCATCTCACAGAGTTACATCTGTATTTCGTGGATCTCTTTGCTAGCCTTATTTCTGTGGAATCTGACAACAGATATTTCGGATCCCTTGGAAGACTACAGGGACAAAGGAAATATCCACCGATAAAAAAGAGAAAGAAGCTTTCTGAGAAACTTCTTTGTGTTCTGTGAAATCATCTCACTGAGTTACAGCTTTCCCCTCAAGAAGCCTTTCAATAAGACAGTTCTTGTGGAATTGGCAAAGTGATATTTCGAAGCCAAAGAGGGCTAAGGTGAAAAAGGAAATATCCTCGGATGAAATCTGGAAAGAAGCTTTCTGAGAAACTGCTTAGTGTTCTATTAATTCATCTCACAGAGTTACATCTGTATTTCGTCGATCTCTTTGCTAGCCTTATTTCTGTGGAATCTGAGAACAGATATTTCGCATCCCTTGGAAGACTATAGGGCCAAAGGAAATATCCTCCGATAACAAAGAGAAAGAAGCTTTCTGAGAAACTTATTTGTGTTCTGTGAAATCATCTCACAGAGTTACAGCTTTCCCCTCAAGAAGCCTTTCGCTAAGACAGTTCTTGTGGAATTGGCAAAGTGATATTTGGAAGCCCTTAGAGGACTATGGTGAAATAGGAAATATCCTCCGATGAAATCTGGAAAGAAGCTTTCTGAGAAACTGCTTAGTGTTCTGTTAATTCATCTCACAGGGTTACATCTGTATTTCGTCGATCTCTTTGCTAGCCTTATTTCTGTGGAATCTGAGAACAGATATTTCGGATCCCTTGGAAGACTATAGGGCCAAAGGAAATATCCTCCGATAACAGAGAGAAAGAAGCTTTCTGAGAAACTTCTTTGTGTTCTGTGAAATCATCTCACAGAGTTACAGCTTTCCCCTCAAGAAGCCTTTCGCCAAGACAGTTCTTCTGGAATTGGCAGAGTGATATTTGGAAGCCCTTAGAGGGCTATGGTGAAAAAGGAAATATCCTCAGATGAAATCTGGAAAGAAGCTTTCTGAGAAACTGCTTAGTGTTCTGTTAATTCATCTCACAGAGTTACACCTGTATTTCGTGGATCTCTTTGCTAGCCTTATTTCCGTGGAATCTGAGAACAGATATTTCGGATCCCTTGGAAGACTAAAGGGCCAAAGGAAATATCCTCCGATAACAGAGAGATAGAAGCTTTCTGAGAAACTTCTTTGTGTTCTGTGAAATCATCCCACATAGTTACAGCTTTCCCCTCAAGAAGCCTTTCGCCAAGACAGTTCTTCTGGAATTGGCAGAGTGATATTTGGAAGCCCATAGAGGGCTATGGTGAAAAAGGAAATATCCTCAGATGAAATCTGGAAAGAAGCTTTCTGAGAAACTGCTTAGTGTTCTGTTAATTCATCTCACAGAGTTACATCTGTATTTCGTGGATCTCTTTGGTAGCCTTATTTCTGTGGAATCTGAGAACAGATATTTCGGATCCCTTGGAAGACTATAGGGCCAAAGGAAATATCCTCCGATAACAAAGAGAAAGAAGCTTTCTGAGAAACTTCTTTGTGTTCTTTGAAATCATCTCACAGAGTTACAGCTTTCCCCTCAAGAAGCCTTTCGCCAAGACAGTTCTTGTGGAATTGGCAAAGTGATATTTGGAAGCCCATAGAGGGCTATGGTGAAAAAGGAAATATCCTCCGATGAAATCTGGAAAGAAGCTTTCTGAGAAACTGCTTAGTGTTCTGTTAATTCATCTCACAGAGTTACATCTGTATTTAGTCGATCCCTTTGCTAGCCTTATTTCTGTGGAATCTGAGAACAGATATTTGGCATCCCTTTGAAGACTATGGGGCCAAAGGAAATATCCTCCGATAACAGAGAGAAAGAAGCTTTCTGAGAAACTTCTTTGTGTTCTGTGAAATCATCTCACAGAGTTACAGCTTTCCCCTCAAGAAGCCTTTCGCTAAGACAGTTCTTGTGGAATTGGCAAAGTGATATTTGGAAGCCCATAGAGGACTATGGTGAAATAGGAAATATCCTCCGATGAAATCTGGAAAGAAGCTTTCTGAGAAACTGCTTAGTGTTCTGTTAATTCATCTCACAGAGTTACATCTGTATTTCGTGGATCTCTTTGCTAGCCTTATTTCTGTGGAATCTGAGAACAGATATTTCGGATCCCTTGGAAGACTATAGGGCCAAAGGAAATATCCTCCGATAACAGAGAGAAAGAAACTTTCTGAGAAACATCTTTGTGTTCTGTGAAATCATCTCACAGAGTTACAGCTTTCCCCTCAAGAAGCCTTTCGCCAAGACAGTTCTTCTGGAATTGGCAGAGTGATATTTGGAAGCCCATAGAGTGCTATGGTGAAAAAGGAAATATCCTGCGATGAAATCTGGAAAGAAGCTTTCTGAGAAACTGCTTAGTGTTCTGTTAATTCATCTCACAGAGTTACATCTGTATTTCGTGGATCTCTTTGCTAGCCTTATTTCTGTGGAATCTGAGAACAGATATTTCGGATCCCTTGGAAGACTATAGGGCCAAAGGAAATATCCTCCGATAACAAAGAGAAAGAAGCTTTCTGAGAAACTTCTTTGTGTTCTTTGAAATCATCTCACAGAGTTACAGCATTCCCTTCAAGAAGCCTTTCGCTAAGACAGTCCTTGTGGAATTGGCAAAGTGATATTTGGAAGCCCATAGAGGGCTACGGTGAAAAAGGAAATATCCTCAGATGAAATCTGGAAAGAAGTTTTCTGAGAAACTGCTTAGTGTTCTGTTAATTCATCTCACAGAGTTACATCTGTATTTCGTGGATCTCTTTGCTAGCCTTATTTCTGTGGAATCTGAGAACAGATATTTCGGATCCCTTGGAAGACTATAGGGCCAAAGGAAATATCCTCCGATAACAAAGAGAAAGAAGCTTTCTGAGAAACTTCTTTGTGTTCTGTGAAATCATCTCACAGAGTTACAGCTTTCCCCTCAAGAAGCCTTTCGCTAAGACAGTTCTTGTGGAATTGGCAAAGTGATAATTGGAAGCCCATAAGGGCTATGGTGAAAAGGGAAATATCCTCAGATGAAATCTGGAAAGAAGCTTTCTGAGAAACTGCTTAGTGTTCTGTTAATTCATCTCACAGAATTACATCTCTATTTCGTGGATCTCTTTGCTAGCCTTATTTCTGTGGAATCTGAGAACAGATATTTCGGATCCCTTGGAAGACTATAGGGCCAAAGGAAATATCCTCCGATAACAAAGAGAAAGAAGCTTTCTGAGAAACTTCTTTGTGTTCTGTGAAATCATCTCACAGAGTTACAGCTTTCCCCTCAAGAAGCCTTTCGCCAAGACAGTTCTTGTGGAATTGGCAAAGTGATATTTGGAAGCCCATAGAGGGCTATGGTGAAAAAGGAAAAATCCTCAGATGAAATCTGGAAAGAAGCTTTCTGAGAAACTGCTTAGTGTTCTGTTAATTCATCTCACAGAGTTACATCTGTATTTCGTGGATCTCTTTCCTAGCCTTATTTCTGTGGAATCTGAGAACAGATATTTCGGATCCCTTGGAAGACTATAGGGCCAAAGGAAATATCCTCCGATAACATAGAGAAAGAAGCTTTCTGAGAAACTTCTTTGTGTTCTTTGAAATCATCTCACAGAGTTACAGCTTTCCCCTCAAGAAGCCTTTGGCTAAGACAGTTCTTGTGGAATTGGCAAAGTGATATTTGGAAGCCCATAGAGGGCTATGGTGAAAAAGGAAATATCCTCAGATGAAATCTGGAAAGAAGCTTTCTGAGAAACTGCTTAGTGTTGTGTTAATTCATCTCACAGAGTTACATCTGTATTTCGTCGATCTCTTTGCTAGCCTTATTTCTGTGGAATCTGAGAACAGATATTTCGCATCCCTTTGAAGACTATGGGGCCAAAGGAAATATCCTCCGATAACAGAGAGAAAGAAGCTTTCTGAGAAAATTCTTTGTGTTCTGTGAAATCATCTCACAGAGTTACAGCTTTCCCCTCAAGAAGCCTTTCGCCAAGACAGTTTTCTGGAATTGGCAGAGTGATATTTGGTAGCCCTTAGAGGGCTACGGTGAAAAAGGAAATATCCTCAGATGAAATCTGGAAAGAAGCTTTCTGAGAAACTGCTTAGTGTTCTGTTAATTCATCTCACAGAGTTACATCTGTATTTCGTGGATCTCTTTGCTAGCCTTATTTCTGTGGAATCTGAGAACAGATATTTCGGATCCCTTGGAAGACTATAGGGCCAAAGGAAATATCCTCCGATAAAAAAGAGATAGAAGCTTTCTGAGAAACTTCTTTGTGTTCTGTGAAATCATCTCACAGAGTTACAGCTTTCCCCTCAAGAAGCCTTTCGCTAAGACAGTTCTTGTGGAATTGGCAAAGTGGTATTTGGAAGCCCATAGAGGACTATGGTGAAATAGGAAATATCCTCCGATGAAATCTGGAAAGAAGCTTTCTGAGAAACTGCTTAGTGTTCTGTTAATTCATCTCACAGAGTTACATCTGTATTTCGTGGATCTCTTTGCTAGCCTTATTTCTGTGGAATCTGAGAACAGATATTTCGGATCCCTTGGAAGACTATAGGGCCAAAGGAAATATCCTCCGATAACAGAGAGAAAGAAGCTTTCTGAGAAACTTCTTTGTGTTCTGTGAAATCATCTCACAGAGTTACAGCTTTCCCCTCAAGAAGCCTTTCGCTAAGACAGTTCTTGTGGAATTGGCAAAGTGATATTTGGAAGCCCATAAGGGCTATGGTGAAAAAGGAAATATCCTCAGATGAAATCTGGAAAGAAGCTTTCTGAGAAACTGCTTAGTGTTCTGTTAATTCATCTAACAGAATTACATCTCTATTTCGTGGATCTCTTTGCTAGGCTTATTTCTGTGGAATCTGAGAACAGATATTTCGGATCCCTTGGAAGACTATAGGGCCAAAGGAAATATCCTCCGATAACAAAGAGAAAGAAGCTTTCTGAGAAACTTCTTTGTGTTCTGTGAAATCACCTCACAGAGTTACAGCTTTCCCCTCAAGAAGCCTTTCACCAAGACAGTTCTTGTGGAATTGGCAAAGTGATATTTGGAAGCCCATAGAGGGCTATGGTGAAAAAGGAAATATCCTCAGATGAAATCTGGAAAGAAGCTTTCTGAGAAACTGCTTAGTGTTCTGTTAATTCATCTCACAGAGTTACATCTGTATTTCGTGGATCTCTTTGCTAGCCTTATTTCTGTGGAATCTGAGAACAGATATTTCTGATCCCTTGGAAGACTATAGGGCCAAAGGAAATATCCTCCGATAACATAGAGAAAGAAGCTTTCAGAGAAACTTCTTTGTGTTCTTTGAAATCATCTCACAGAGTTACAGCTTTCCCCTCAAGAAGCCTTTGGCTAAGACAGTTCTTGTGGAATTGGCAAAGTGATATTTGGAAGCCCATAGAGGGCTATGGTGAAAAAGGAAATATCCTCAGATGAAATCTGGAAAGAAGCTTTCTGAGAAACTGCTTAGTGTTCTGTTAATTCATCTCACAGAGTTACATCTGTATTTCGTGGATCTCTTTGCTAGCCTTATTTCTGTGGAATCTGAGAACAGATATTTCGCATCCCTTGGAAGACTATAGGGCCAAAGGAAATATCCTCCGATAACAGAGAGAAAGAAGCTTTCTGAGAAACTTCTTTGTGTTCTGTGAAATCATCTCACAGAGTTACAGCTTTCCCCTCAAGAATCCTATCGCCAAGACAGTTCTTCTGGAATTGGCAGAGTGATATTTGGAAGCCCATAGACGGCTATGGTGAAAAAGGAAATATCCTCAGATGAAATCTGGAAAGAAGCTTTCTGAGACACTGCTTAGTGTTCTGTTAATTCATCTCACAGAGTTACATCTGTATTTCGTGGATCTCTTTGCTAGCCTTATTTCTGTGGAATCTGAGAACAGATATTTCGGATCCCTTGGAAGACTATAAGGCCAAAGGAAATATCCTCCGATAACAAAGAGAAAGAAGCTTTCTGAGAAACTTCTTTGTGTTCTGTGAAATCATCTCAAAGAGTTACAGCTTCCCCCTCAAGAAGCCTTTCACTAAGACAGTTCTTGTGGAATTGGCAAAGTGATATTTCGAAGCCAAAGAGGGCTAAGGTGAAAAAGGAAATATCCTCGGATGAAATCTGGAAAGAAGCTTTCTGAGAAACTGCTTAGTGTTCTATTAATTCATCTCACAGAGTTACATCTGTATTTCGTCGATCTCTTTGCTAGCCTTATTTCTGTGGAATCTGAGAAGAGATATTTCGGATCCCTTGGAAGACTATAGGGCCAAAGGAAATATCCTCCGATAACAAAGAGAAAGAAGCTTTCTGAGAAACTTCTTTGTGTTCTTTGAAATCATCTCACAGAGTTACAGCATTCCCTTCAAGAAGCCTTTCGCTAAGTCAGTCCTTGTGGAATTGGCAAAGTGATATTTGGAAGCCCATAGAGGGCTACGGTGAAAAAGGAAATATCCTCAGATGAAATCTGGAAAGAAGTTTTCTGAGAAACTGCTTAGTGTTCTGTTAATTCATCTCACAGAGTTACATCTGTATTTCGTGGATCTCTTTGCTAGCCTTATTTCTGTGGAATCTGAGAACAGATATTTCGGATCCCTTGGAAGACTATAGGGCCAAAGGAAATATCCTCCGATAACAAAGAGAAAGAAGCTTTCTGAGAAACTTCTTTTTGTTCTGTGAAATCATCTCACAGAGTTACAGCTTTCCCCTCAAGAAGCCTTTCGCTAAGACAGTTCTTGTGGATTTGGCAAAGTGATAATTGGAAGCCCATAAGGGCTATGGTGAAAAAGGAAATATCCTCAGATGAAATCTGGAAAGAAGCTTTCTGAGAAACTGCTTAGTGTTCTGTTAATTCATCTCACAGAATTACATCTCTATTTCGTGGATCTCTTTGCTAGCCTTATTTCTGTGGAATCTGAGAACAGATATTTCGGATCCCTTGGAAGACTATAGGGCCAAAGGAAATATCCTCCGATAACAAAGAGAAAGAAGCTTTCTGAGAAACTTCTTTGTGTTCTGTGAAATCATCTCACAGAGTTCCAGCTTTCCCCTCAAGAAGCCTTTCACCAAGACAGTTCTTGTGGAATTGGCAAAGTGATATTTGGAAGCCCATAGAGGGCTATGGTGAAAAAGGAAATATCCTCAGATGAAATCTGGAAAGAAGCTTTCTGAGAAACTGCTTAGTGTTCTGTTAATTCATCTCACAGAGTTACATCTGTATTTCGTGGATCTCTTTGCTAGCCTTATTTCTGTGGAATCTGAGAACAGATATTTCTGATCCCTTGGAAGACTATAAGGCCAAAGGAAATATCCTCCGATAACATAGAGAAAGAAGCTTTCTGAGAAACTTCTTTGTGTTCTTTGAAATCATCTCACAGAGTTACAGCTTTCCCCTCAAGAAGCCTTTGGCTAAGACAGTTCTTGTGGAATTGGCAAAGTGATATTTGGAAGCCCATAGAGGGCTATGGTGAAAAAGGAAATATCCTCAGATGAAATCTGGAAAGAAGCTTTCTGAGAAACTGCTTAGTGTTCTGTTAATTCATCTCACAGAGTTACATCTGTATTTCGTCGATCTCTTTGCTAGCCTTATTTCTGTGGAATCTGAGAACAGATATTTCGCATCTCTTTGAAGACTATGGGGCCAAAGGAAATATCCTCCGATAACAGAGAGAAAGAAGCTTTCTGAGAAACTTCTTTGTGTTCTGTGAAATCATCTCACAGAGTTACAGCTTTCCCCTCAAGAAGCCTTTCGCCAAGACAGTTTTCTGGAATTGGCAGAGTGATATTTGGTAGCACTTAGAGGGCTACGGTGAAAAAGGAAATATCCTCAGATGAAATCTGGAAAGAAGCTTTCTGAGAAACTGCTTAGTGTTCTGTTAATTCATCTCACAGAGTTACATCTGTATTTCGTGGATCTCTTTGCTAGCCTTATTTCTGTGGAATCTGAGAACAGATATTTCGGATCCCTTGGAAGACTATAGGGCCAAAGGAAATATCCTCCTATAAAAAAGAGATAGAAGCTTTCTGAGAAACTTCTTTGTGTTCTGTGAAATCATCTCACAGAGTTACAGCTTTCCCCTCAAGAAGCCTTTCGCTAAGACAGTTCTTGTGGAATTGGCAAAGTGGTATTTGGAAGCCCATAGAGGACTATGGTGAAATAGGAAATATCCTCCGATGAAATCTGGAAAGAAGCTTTCTGAGAAACTGCTTAGTGTTCTGTTAATTCATCTCACAGAGTTACATCTGTATTTCGTGGATCTCTTTGCTAGCCTTATTTCTGTGGAATCTGAGAACAGATATTTCGGATCCCTTGGAAGACTATAGGGCCAAAGGAAATATCCTCCGATAACAGAGAGAAAGAAGCTTTCTGAGAAACTTCTTTGTGTTCTGTGAAATCATCTCACAGAGTTACAGCTTTCCCCTCAAGAAGCCTGTCGCTAAGACAGTTCTTGGGGAATTGGCAGAGTGATATTTGGAAGCCCATAGAGTGCTATGGTGAAAAAGGAAATATCCTCAGATGAAATCTGGAAAGAAGCTTTCTGAGAAACTGCTTAGTGTTCTGTTAATTCATCTCACAGAATTACATCTCTATTTCGTGGATCTCTTTGCTAGCCTTATTTCTGTGGAATCTGAGAACAGATATTTCGGATCCCTTGGAAGACTATAGGGCCAAAGTAAATATCCTCCGATAACAAAGAGAAAGAAGCTTTCTGAGAAACTTCTTTGTGTTCTGTGAAATCACCTCACAGAGTTACAGCTTTCCCCTCAAGAAGCCTTTCACCAAGACAGTTCTTGTGGAATTGGCAAAGTGATATTTGGAAGCCCATAGAGGGCTATGGTGAAAAAGGAAATATCCTCAGATGAAATCTGGAAAGAAGCTTTCTGAGAAACTGCTTAGTGTTCTGTTAATTCATCTCACAGAGTTACATCTGTATTTCGTGGATCTCTTTGCTAGCCTTATTTCTGTGGAATCTGAGAACAGATATTTCGGATCCCTTGGAAGACTATAGGGCCAAAGGAAATATCCTCCGATAACAAAGAGAAAGAAGCTTTCTGAGAAACTTCTTTGTGTTCTGTGAAATCATCTCACAGAGTTACAGCTTTCCCCTCAAGAAGCCTTTCGCTAAGACAGTTCTTGTGGAATTGGCAAAGTGATAATTGGAAGCCCATAAGGGCTATGGTGAAAAGGGAAATATCCTCAGATGAAATCTGGAAAGAAGCTTTCTGAGAAACTGCTTAGTGTTCTGTTAATTCATCTCACAGAATTACATCTCTATTTCGTGGATCTCTTTGCTAGCCTTATTTCTGTGGAATCTGAGAACAGATATTTCGGATCCCTTGGAAGACTATAGGGCCAAAGGAAATATCCTCCGATAACAAAGAGAAAGAAGCTTTCTGAGAAACTTCTTTGTGTTCTGTGAAATCATCTCACAGAGTTACAGCTTTCCCCTCAAGAAGCCTTTCGCCAAGACAGTTCTTGTGGAATTGGCAAAGTGATATTTGGAAGCCCATAGAGGGCTATGGTGAAAAAGGAAAAATCCTCAGATGAAATCTGGAAAGAAGCTTTCTGAGAAACTGCTTAGTGTTCTGTTAATTCATCTCACAGAGTTACATCTGTATTTCGTGGATCTCTTTCCTAGCCTTATTTCTGTGGAATCTGAGAACAGATATTTCGGATCCCTTGGAAGACTATAGGGCCAAAGGAAATATCCTCCGATAACATAGAGAAAGAAGCTTTCTGAGAAACTTCTTTGTGTTCTTTGAAATCATCTCACAGAGTTACAGCTTTCCCCTCAAGAAGCCTTTGGCTAAGACAGTTCTTGTGGAATTGGCAAAGTGATATTTGGAAGCCCATAGAGGGCTATGGTGAAAAAGGAAATATCCTCAGATGAAATCTGGAAAGAAGCTTTCTGAGAAACTGCTTAGTGTTGTGTTAATTCATCTCACAGAGTTACATCTGTATTTCGTCGATCTCTTTGCTAGCCTTATTTCTGTGGAATCTGAGAACAGATATTTCGCATCCCTTTGAAGACTATGGGGCCAAAGGAAATATCCTCCGATAACAGAGAGAAAGAAGCTTTCTGAGAAAATTCTTTGTGTTCTGTGAAATCATCTCACAGAGTTACAGCTTTCCCCTCAAGAAGCCTTTCGCCAAGACAGTTTTCTGGAATTGGCAGAGTGATATTTGGTAGCCCTTAGAGGGCTACGGTGAAAAAGGAAATATCCTCAGATGAAATCTGGAAAGAAGCTTTCTGAGAAACTGCTTAGTGTTCTGTTAATTCATCTCACAGAGTTACATCTGTATTTCGTGGATCTCTTTGCTAGCCTTATTTCTGTGGAATCTGAGAACAGATATTTCGGATCCCTTGGAAGACTATAGGGCCAAAGGAAATATCCTCCGATAAAAAAGAGATAGAAGCTTTCTGAGAAACTTCTTTGTGTTCTGTGAAATCATCTCACAGAGTTACAGCATTCCCCTCAAGAAGCCTTTCGCTAAGACAGTTCTTGTGGAATTGGCAAAGTGGTATTTGGAAGCCCATAGAGGACTATGGTGAAATAGGAAATATCCTCCGATGAAATCTGGAAAGAAGCTTTCTGAGAAACTGCTTAGTGTTCTGTTAATTCATCTCACAGAGTTACATCTGTATTTCGTGGATCTCTTTGCTAGCCTTATTTCTGTGGAATCTGAGAACAGATATTTCGGATCCCTTGGAAGACTATAGGGCCAAAGGAAATATCCTCCGATAACAGAGAGAAAGAAGCTTTCTGAGAAACTTCTTTGTGTTCTGTGAAATCATCTCACAGAGTTACAGCTTTCCCCTCAAGAAGCCTTTCGCTAAGACAGTTCTTGTGGAATTGGCAAAGTGATATTTGGAAGCCCATAAGGGCTATGGTGAAAAAGGAAATATCCTCAGATGAAATCTGGAAAGAAGCTTTCTGAGAAACTGCTTAGTGTTCTGTTAATTCATCTAACAGAATTACATCTCTATTTCGTGGATCTCTTTGCTAGCCTTATTTCTGTGGAATCTGAGAACAGATATTTCGGATCCCTTGGAAGACTATAGGGCCAAAGGAAATATCCTCCGATAACAAAGAGAAAGAAGCTTTCTGAGAAACTTCTTTGTGTTCTGTGAAATCACCTCACAGAGTTACAGCTTTCCCCTCAAGAAGCCTTTCACCAAGACAGTTCTTGTGGAATTGGCAAAGTGATATTTGGAAGCCCATAGAGGGCTATGGTGAAAAAGGAAATATCCTCAGATGAAATCTGGAAAGAAGCTTTCTGAGAAACTGCTTAGTGTTCTGTTAATTCATCTCACAGAGTTACATCTGTATTTCGTGGATCTCTTTGCTAGCCTTATTTCTGTGGAATCTGAGAACAGATATTTCTGATCCCTTGGAAGACTATAGGGCCAAAGGAAATATCCTCCGATAACATAGAGAAAGAAGCTTTCAGAGAAACTTCTTTGTGTTCTTTGAAATCATCTCACAGAGTTACAGCTTTCCCCTCAAGAAGCCTTTGGCTAACACAGTTCTTGTGGAATTGGCAAAGTGATATTTGGAAGCCCATAGAGGGCTATGGTGAAAAAGGAAATATCCTCAGATGAAATCTGGAAAGAAGCTTTCTGAGAAACTGCTTAGTGTTCTGTTAATTCATCTCACAGAGTTACATCTGTATTTCGTCGATCTCTTTGCTAGCCTTATTTCTGTGGAATCTGAGAACAGATATTTCGCATCCCTTGGAAGACTATAGGGCCAAAGGAAATATCCTCCGATAACAGAGAGAAAGAAGCTTTCTGAGAAACTTCTTTGTGTTCTGTGAAATCATCTCACAGAGTTACAGCTTTCCCCTCAAGAATCCTATCGCCAAGACAGTTCTTCTGGAATTGGCAGAGTGATATTTGGAAGCCCATAGACGGCTATGGTGAAAAAGGAAATATCCTCAGATGAAATCTGGAAAGAAGCTTTCTGAGACACTGCTTAGTGTTCTGTTAATTCATCTCACAGAGTTACATCTGTATTTCGTGTATCTCTTTGCTAGCCTTATTTCTGTGGAATCTGAGAACAGATATTTCGGATCCCTTGGAAGACTATAAGGCCAAAGGAAATATCCTCCGATAACAAAGAGAAAGAAGCTTTCTGAGAAACTTCTTTGTGTTCTGTGAAATCATCTCAAAGAGTTACAGCTTCCCCCTCAAGAAGCCTTTCACTAAGACAGTTCTTGTGGAATTGGCAAAGTGATATTTCGAAGCCAAAGAGGGCTAAGGTGAAAAAGGAAATATCCTCGGATGAAATCTGGAAAGAAGCTTTCTGAGAAACTGCTTAGTGTTCTATTAATTCATCTCACAGAGTTACATCTGTATTTCGTCGATCTCTTTGCTAGCCTTATTTCTGTGGAATCTGAGAAGAGATATTTCGGATCCCTTGGAAGACTATAGGGCCAAAGGAAATATCCTCCGATAACAAAGAGAAAGAAGCTTTCTGAGAAACTTCTTTGTGTTCTTTGAAATCATCTCACAGAGTTACAGCATTCCCTTCAAGAAGCCTTTCGCTAAGTCAGTCCTTGTGGAATTGGCAAAGTGATATTTGGAAGCCCATAGAGGGCTACGGTGAAAAAGGAAATATCCTCAGATGAAATCTGGAAAGAAGTTTTCTGAGAAACTGCTTAGTGTTCTGTTAATTCATCTCACAGAGTTACATCTGTATTTCGTGGATCTCTTTGCTAGCCTTATTTCTGTGGAATCTGAGAACAGATATTTCGGATCCCTTGGAAGACTATAGGGCCAAAGGAAATATCCTCCGATAACAAAGAGAAAGAAGCTTTCTGAGAAACTTCTTTTTGTTCTGTGAAATCATCTCACAGAGTTACAGCTTTCCCCTCAAGAAGCCTTTCGCTAAGACAGTTCTTGTGGATTTGGCAAAGTGATAATTGGAAGCCCATAAGGGCTATGGTGAAAAAGGAAATATCCTCAGATGAAATCTGGAAAGAAGCTTTCTGAGAAACTGCTTAGTGTTCTGTTAATTCATCTCACAGAATTACATCTCTATTTCGTGGATCTCTTTGCTAGCCTTATTTCTGTGGAATCTGAGAACAGATATTTCGGATCCCTTGGAAGACTATAGGGCCAAAGGAAATATCCTCTGATAACAAAGAGAAAGAAGCTTTCTGAGAAACTTCTTTGTGTTCTGTGAAATCATCTCACAGAGTTCCAGCTTTCCCCTCAAGAAGCCTTTCACCAAGACAGTTCTTGTGGAATTGGCAAAGTGATATTTGGAAGCCCATAGAGGGCTATGGTGAAAAAGGAAATATCCTCAGATGAAATCTGGAAAGAAGCTTTCTGAGAAACTGCTTAGTGTTCTGTTAATTCATCTCACAGAGTTACATCTGTATTTCGTGGATCTCTTTGCTAGCCTT
Source organism: Macaca nemestrina (assembly GCF_043159975.1). Lineage (NCBI taxonomy): Eukaryota > Metazoa > Chordata > Mammalia > Primates > Cercopithecidae > Macaca > Macaca nemestrina. Next base: position 70,593,618 of record NC_092126.1, read on the forward strand.
ATTTCTGTGGAATCTGAGAACAGATATTTCTGATCCCTTGGAAGACTATAGGGCCAAAGGAAATATCCTCCGATAACATAGAGAAAGAAGCTTTCTGAGAAACTTCTTTGTGTTCTTTGAAATCATCTCACAGAGTTACAGCTTTCCCCTCAAGAAGCCTTTGGCTAAGAAAGTTCTTGTGGAATTGGCAAAGTGATATTTGGAAGCCCATAGAGGGCTATGGTGAAAAAGGAAATATCCTCAGATGAAATCTGGAAAGAAGCTTTCTGAGAAACTGCTTAGTGTTCTGTTAATTCATCTCACAGAGTTACATCTGTATTTCGTCGATCTCTTTGCTAGCCTTATTTCTGTGGAATCTGAGAACAGATATTTCGCATCTCTTTGAAGACTATGGGGCCAAAGGAAATATCCTCCGATAACAGAGAGAAAGAAGCTTTCTGAGAAACTTCTTTGTGTTCTGTGAAATCATCTCACAGAGTTACAGCTTTCCCCTCAAGAAGCCTTTCGCCAAGACAGTTTTCTGGAATTGGCAGAGTGATATTTGGTAGCACTTAGAGGGCTACGGTGAAAAAGGAAATATCCTCAGATGAAATCTGGAAAGAAGCTTTCTGAGAAACTGCTTAGTGTTCTGTTAATTCATCTCACAGAGTTACATCTGTATTTCGTGGATCTCTTTGCTAGCCTTATTTCTGTGGAATCTGAGAACAGATATTTCGGATCCCTTGGAAGACTATAGGGCCAAAGGAAATATCCTCCGATAAAAAAGAGATAGAAGCTTTCTGAGAAACTTCTTTGTGTTCTGTGAAATCATCTCACAGAGTTACAGCTTTCCCCTCAAGAAGCCTTTCGCTAAGACAGTTCTTGTGGAATTGGCAAAGTGGTATTTGGAAGCCCATAGAGGACTATGGTGAAATAGGAAATATCCTCCGATGAAATCTGGAAAGAAGCTTTCTGAGAAACTGCTTAGTGTTCTGTTAATTCATCTCACAGAGTTACATCTGTATTTCGTGGATCTCTTTGCTAGCCTTATTTCTGTGGAATCTGAGAACAGATATTTCGGATCCCTTGGAAGACTATAGGGCCAAAGGAAATATCCTCCGATAACAGAGAGAAAGAAGCTTTCTGAGAAACTTCTTTGTGTTCTGTGAAATCATCTCACAGAGTTACAGCTTTCCCCTCAAGAAGCCTTTCGCTAAGACAGTTCTTGGGGAATTGGCAGAGTGATATTTGGAAGCCCATAGAGTGCTATGGTGAAAAAGGAAATATCCTCAGATGAAATCTGGAAAGAAGCTTTCTGAGAAACTGCTTAGTGTTCTGTTAATTCATCTCACAGAATTACATCTCTATTTCGTGGATCTCTTTGCTAGCCTTATTTCTGTGGAATCTGAGAACAGATATTTCGGATCCCTTGGAAGACTATAGGGCCAAAGTAAATATCCTCCGATAACAAAGAGAAAGAAGCTTTCTGAGAAACTTCTTTGTGTTCTGTGAAATCACCTCACAGAGTTACAGCTTTCCCCTCAAGAAGCCTTTCACCAAGACAGTTCTTGTGGAATTGGCAAAGTGATATTTGGAAGCCCATAGAGGGCTATGGTGAAAAAGGAAATATCCTCAGATGAAATCTGGAAAGAAGCTTTCTGAGAAACTGCTTAGTGTTCTGTTAATTCATCTCACAGAGTTACATCTGTATTTCGTGGATCTCTTTGCTAGCCTTATTTCTGTGGAATCTGAGAACAGATATTTCTGATCCCTTGGAAGACTATAGGGCCAAAGGAAATATCCTCCGATAACATAGAGAAAGAAGCTTTCAGAGAAACTTCTTTGTGTTCTTTGAAATCATCTCACAGAGTTACAGCTTTCCCCTCAAGAAGCCTTTGGCTAAGACAGTTCTTGTGGAATTGGCAAAGTGATATTTGGAAGCCCATAGAGGGCTATGTTGAAAAAGGAAATATCCTCAGATGAAATCTGGAAAGAAGCTTTCTGAGAAACTGCTTAGTGTTCTGTTAATTCATCTCACAGAGTTACATCTGTATTTCGTCGATCTCTTTGCTAGCCTTATTTCTGTGGAATCTGAGAACAGATATTTCGCATCCCTTTGAAGACTATGGGGCCAAAGGAAATATCCTCCGATAACAGAGAGAAAGAAGCTTTCTGAGAAACTTCTTTGTGTTCTGTGAAATCATCTCACAGAGTTACAGCTTTCCTCTCAAGAAGCCTTTCGCCAAGACAGTTTTCTGGAATTGGCAGAGTGATATTTGTTAGCCCTTAGAGGGCTACGGTGAAAAAGGAAATATCCTCAGATGAAATCTGGAAAGAAGCTTTCTGAGAAACTGCTTAGTGTTCTGTTAATTCATCTCACAGAGTTACATCTGTATTTCGTGGATCTCTTTGCTAGCCTTATTTCTGTGGAATCTGAGAACAGATATTTCGGATCCCTTGGAAGACTATAGGGCCAAAGGAAATATCCTCCGATAACAAAGAGAAAGAAGCTTTCTGAGAAACTTCTTTGTGTTCTGTGAAATCATCTCACAGAGTTCCAGCTTTCCCCTCAAGAAGCCTTTCACCAAGACAGTTCTTGTGGAATTGGCAAAGTGATATTTGGAAGCCCATAGAGGGCTATGGTGAAAAAGGAAATATCCTCAGATGAAATCTGGAAAGAAGCTTTCTGAGAAACTGCTTAGTGTTCTGTTAATTCATCTCACAGAGTTACATCTGTATTTCGTGGATCTCTTTGCTAGCCTTATTTCTGTGGAATCTGAGAACAGATATTTCTGATCCCTTGGAAGACTATAGGGCCAAAGGAAATATCCTCCGATAACATAGAGAAAGAAGCTTTCTGAGAAACTTCTTTGTGTTCTTTGAAATCATCTCACAGAGTTACAGCTTTCCCCTCAAGAAGCCTTTGGCTAAGACAGTTCTTGTGGAATTGGCAAAGTGATATTTGGAAGCCCATAGAGGGCTATGGTGAAAAAGGAAATATCCTCAGATGAAATCTGGAAAGAAGCTTTCTGAGAAACTGCTTAGTGTTCTGTTAATTCATCTCACAGAGTTACATCTGTATTTCGTCGATCTCTTTGCTAGCCTTATTTCTGTGGAATCTGAGAACAGATATTTCGCATCTCTTTGAAGACTATGGGGCCAAAGGAAATATCCTCCGATAACAGAGAGAAAGAAGCTTTCTGAGAAACTTCTTTGTGTTCTGTGAAATCATCTCACAGAGTTACAGCTTTCCCCTCAAGAAGCCTTTCGCCAAGACAGTTTTCTGGAATTGGCAGAGTGATATTTGGTAGCACTTAGAGGGCTACGGTGAAAAAGGAAATATCCTCAGATGAAATCTGGAAAGAAGCTTTCTGAGAAACTGCTTAGTGTTCTGTTAATTCATCTCACAGAGTTACATCTGTATTTCGTGGATCTCTTTGCTAGCCTTATTTCTGTGGAATCTGAGAACAGATATTTCGGATCCCTTGGAAGACTATAGGGCCAAAGGAAATATCCTCCGATAAAAAAGAGATAGAAGCTTTCTGAGAAACTTCTTTGTGTTCTGTGAAATCATCTCACAGAGTTACAGCTTTCCCCTCAAGAAGCCTTTCGCTAAGACAGTTCTTGTGGAATTGGCAAAGTGGTATTTGGAAGCCCATAGAGGACTATGGTGAAATAGGAAATATCCTCCGATGAAATCTGGAAAGAAGCTTTCTGAGAAACTGCTTAGTGTTCTGTTAATTCATCTCACAGAGTTACATCTGTATTTCGTGGATCTCTTTGCTAGCCTTATTTCTGTGGAATCTGAGAACAGATATTTCGGATCCCTTGGAAGACTATAGGGCCAAAGGAAATATCCTCCGATAACAGAGAGAAAGAAGCTTTCTGAGAAACTTCTTTGTGTTCTGTGAAATCATCTCACAGAGTTACAGCTTTCCCCTCAAGAAGCCTTTCGCTAAGACAGTTCTTGGGGAATTGGCAGAGTGATATTTGGAAGCCCATAGAGTGCTATGGTGAAAAAGGAAATATCCTCAGATGAAATCTGGAAAGAAGCTTTCTGAGAAACTGCTTAGTGTTCTGTTAATTCATCTCACAGAATTACATCTCTATTTCGTGGATCTCTTTGCTAGCCTTATTTCTGTGGAATCTGAGAACAGATATTTCGGATCCCTTGGAAGACTATAGGGCCAAAGTAAATATCCTCCGATAACAAAGAGAAAGAAGCTTTCTGAGAAACTTCTTTGTGTTCTGTGAAATCACCTCACAGAGTTACAGCTTTCCCCTCAAGAAGCCTTTCACCAAGACAGTTCTTGTGGAATTGGCAAAGTGATATTTGGAAGCCCATAGAGGGCTATGGTGAAAAAGGAAATATCCTCAGATGAAATCTGGAAAGAAGCTTTCTGAGAAACTGCTTAGTGTTCTGTTAATTCATCTCACAGAGTTACATCTGTATTTCGTGGATCTCTTTGCTAGCCTTATTTCTGTGGAATCTGAGAACAGATATTTCTGATCCCTTGGAAGACTATAGGGCCAAAGGAAATATCCTCCGATAACATAGAGAAAGAAGCTTTCAGAGAAACTTCTTTGTGTTCCTTGAAATCATCTCACAGAGTTACAGCTTTCCCCTCAAGAAGCCTTTGGCTAAGACAGTTCTTGTGGAATTGGCAAAGTGATATTTGGAAGCCCATAGAGGGCTATGTTGAAAAAGGAAATATCCTCAGATGAAATCTGGAAAGAAGCTTTCTGAGAAACTGCTTAGTGTTCTGTTAATTCATCTCACAGAGTTACATCTGTATTTCGTCGATCTCTTTGCTAGCCTTATTTCTGTGGAATCTGAGAACAGATATTTCGCATCCCTTTGAAGACTATGGGGCCAAAGGAAATATCCTCCGATAACAGAGAGAAAGAAGCTTTCTGAGAAACTTCTTTGTGTTCTGTGAAATCATCTCACAGAGTTACAGCTTTCCTCTCAAGAAGCCTTTCGCCAAGACAGTTTTCTGGAATTGGCAGAGTGATATTTGGTAGCCCTTAGAGGGCTACGGTGAAAAAGGAAATATCCTCAGATGAAATCTGGAAAGAAGCTTTCTGAGAAACTGCTTAGTGTTCTGTTAATTCATCTCACAGAGTTACATCTGTATTTCGTGGATCTCTTTGCTAGCCTTATTTCTGTGGAATCTGAGAACAGATATTTCGGATCCCTTGGAAGACTATAGGGCCAAAGGAAATATCCTCCGATAAAAAAGAGAAAGAAGCTTTCTGAGAAACTTCTTTGTGTTCTGTGAAATCATCTCACAGAGTTACAGCTTTCCCCTCAAGAAGCCTTTCGCTATGACAGTTCTTGTGGAATTGGCAAAGTGGTATTTGGAAGCCCATAGAGGACTATGGTGAAATAGGAAATATCCTCCGATGAAATCTGGAAAGAAGCTTTCTGAGAAACTGCTTAGTGTTCTGTTAATTCATCTCACAGAGTTACATCTGTATTTCGTGGATCTCTTTGCTAGCCTTATTTCTGTGGAATCTGAGAACAGATATTTCGGATCCCTTGGAAGACTATAGGGACAAAGGAAATATCCTCTGATAACAGAGAGAAAGAAGCTTTCTGAGAAACTTCTTTGTGTTCTGTGAAATCATCTCACAGAGTTACAGCTTTCCCCTCAAGAAGCCTTTCGCCAAGACAGTTCTTCTGGAATTGGCAGAGTGATATTTGGAAGCCCTTAGAGGGCTATGGTGAAAAAGGAAATATCCTCAGATGAAATCTGGAAAGAAGCTTTCTGAGAAACTGCTTAGTGTTCTGTTAATTCATCTCACAGAGTTACATCTGTATTTCGTCGATCCCTTTGCTACCCTTATTTCTGTGGAATCTGAGAACAGATATTTCGCATCCCTTGGAAGACTATGGGGCCAAAGGAAACATCCTCCGATAACAGAGAGAAAGAAGCTTTCTGAGAAACTTCTTTGTGTTCTGTGAAATCATCTCACAGAGTTACAGCTTTCCCCTCAAGAAGCCTTTCGCCAAGACAGTTTTCTGGAATTGGCAGAGTGATATTTGGTAGCCCTTAGAGGGCTACGGTGAAAAAGGAAATATCCTCAGATGAAATCTGGAAAGAAGCTTTCTGAGAAACTGCTTTGTGTTCTGTTAATTCATCTCACAGAGTTACATCTGTATTTCGTGGATCTCTTTGCTAGCCTTATTTCTGTGGAATCTGAGAACTGATATTTCGGATCCCTTGGAAGACTATAGGGCCAAAGGAAATATCCTCCGATAAAAAAGAGAAAGAAGCTTTCTGAGAAACTTCTTTGTGTTCTATGAAATCATCTCACAGAGTTACAGCTTTCCCCTCAAGAAGCCTTTCGCTAAGACAGTTCTTGTGGAATTGGCAAAGTGATATCTGGAAGCCCATAGAGGACTATGGTGAAATAGGAAATATCCTCCGATGAAATCTGGAAAGAAGCTTTCTGAGAAACTGCTTAGTGTTCTGTTAATTCATCTCACAGAGTTACATCTGTATTTCGTGGATCTCTTTGCTAGCCTTATTTCTGTGGAATCTGAGAACAGATATTTCGGATCCCTTGGAAGACTATAGGGCCAAAGGAAATATCCTCCGATAACAGAGAGAAAGAAGCTTTCTGAGAAACTTCTTTGTGTTCTGTGAAATCATCTCACAGAGTTACAGCTTTCCCCTCAAGAAGCCTTTCGCCAAGACAGTTCTTCTGGAATTGGCAGAGTGATATTTGGAAGCCCATAGAGTGCTATGGTGAAAAAGGAAATATCCTCAGATGAAATCTGGAAAGAAGCTTTCTGAGAAACTGCTTAGTGTTCTGTTAATTCATCTCACAGAGTTACATCTGTATTTCGTGGATCTCTTTGCTAGCCTTATTTCTGTGGAATCTGAGAACAGATATTTCGGTTCCCTTGGAAGAGTATAGGGCCAAAGGAAATATCCTCCGATAACAGAGAGAAAGAAGCTTTCTGAAAAACTTCTTTGTGTTCTGTGAAATCATCTCACAGAGTTACAGCGTTCCCCTCAAGAAGCCTATCGCCAATACAGTTCTTCTGGAATTGGCAGAGTGATATTTGGAAGCCCATAAGGGCTATGGTGAAAAAGTAAATATCCTCAGATGAAATCTGGAAAGAAGCTTTCTGAGAAACTGCTTAGTGTTCTGTTAATTCATCTCACAGAGTTACATCTGTATTTCGAGAATCTCTTTGCTAGCCTTATTTCTGTGGAATCTGCGAACAGATATTTCGGATCCCTTGGAAGTCTATAGGGCCAAAGGAAATATCCTCCGATAACAAAGAGAAAGAAGCTTTCTGAGAAACTTCTTTGTGTTCTGTGAAATCATCTCACAGAGTTACAGCATTCCCTTCAAGAAGCCTTTCGCTAAGACAGTCCTTGTGGAATTGGCAAAGTGATATTTGGAAGCCCATAGAGGGCTATGGTGAAAAAGGAAATATCCTCAGATGAAATCTGGAAAGAAGCTTTCTGAGAAACTGCTTAGTGTTCTGTTAATTCATCTCACAGAGTTACATCTGTATTTCGTGGATCTCTTTGCTAGCCTTATTTCTGTGGAATCTGAGAACAGATATTTCGGATCCCTTGGAAGACTATAGGGCCAAAGGAAATATCCTCCGATAAAAAAGAGATAGAAGCTTTCTGAGAAACTTCTTTGTGTTCTGTGAAATCATCTCACAGAGTTACAGCTTTCCCCTCAAGAAGCCTTTCGCTAAGACAGTTCTTGTGGAATTGGCAAAGTGGTATTTGGAAGCCCCTAGAGGACTATGGTGAAATAGGAAATATCCTCCGATGAAATCTGGAAAGAAGCTTTCTGAGAAACTGCTTAGTGTTCTGTTAATTCATCTCACAGAGTTCCATCTGTATTTCGTGGATCTCTTTGCTAGCCTTATTTCTGTGGAATCTGAGAACAGATATTTCGGATCCCTTGGAAGACTATAGGGCCAAAGGAAATATCCTCCGATAACAGAGAGAAAGAAGCTTTCTGAGAAACTTCTTTGTGTTCTGTGAAATCATCTCACAGAGTTACAGCTTTCCCCTCAAGAAGCCTTTCGCTAAGACAGTTCTTGTGGAATTGGCAAAGTGATATTTGGAAGCCCATAAGGGCTATGGTGAAAAAGGAAATATCCTCAGATGAAATCTGGAAAGAAGCTTTCTGAGAAACTGCTTAGTGTTCTGTTAATTCATCTAACAGAATTACATCTCTATTTCGTGGATCTCTTTGCTAGCCTTATTTCTGTGGAATCTGAGAACAGATATTTCGGATCCCTTGGAAGACTATAGGGCCAAAGGAAATATCCTCCGATAACAAAGAGAAAGAAGCTTTCTGAGAAACTTCTTTGTATTCTGTGAAATCACCTCACAGAGTTACAGCTTTCCCCTCAAGAAGCCTTTCACCAAGACAATTCTTGTGGAATTGGCAAAATGATATTTGGAAGCCCATAGAGGGCTATGGTGAAAAAGGAAATATCCTCAGATGAAATCTGGAAAGAAGCTTTCTGAGAAACTGCTTAGTGTTCTGTTAATTCATCTCACAGAGTTACATCTGTATTTCGTGGATCTCTTTGCTAGCCTTATTTCTGTGGAATCTGAGAACAGATATTTCTGATCCCTTGGAAGACGATAGGGCCAAAGGAAATATCCTCCGATAACATAGAGAAAGAAGCTTTCAGAGAAACTTCTTTGTGTTCTTTGAAATCATCTCACAGAGTTACAGCTTTCCCCTCAAGAAGCCTTTGGCTAAGACAGTTCTTGTGGAATTGGCAAAGTGATATTTGGAAGCCCATAGAGGGCTATGGTGAAAAAGGAAATATCCTCAGATGAAATCTGGAAAGAAGCTTTCTGAGAAACTGCTTAGTGTTCTGTTAATTCATCTCACAGAGTTACATCTGTATTTCGTCGATCTCTTTGCTAGCCTTATTTCTGTGGAATCTGAGAATAGATATTTCGCATCCCTTTGAAGACTATGGGGCCAAAGGAAATATCCTCCGATAACAGAGAGAAAGAAGCTTTCTGAGAAACTTCTTTGTGTTCTGTGAAATCATCTCACAGAGTTACAGCTTTCCTCTCAAGAAGCCTTTCGCCAAGACAGTTTTCTGGAATTGGCAGAGTGATATTTGGTAGCCCTTAGAGGGCTACGGTGAAAAAGGAAATATCCTCAGATGAAATCTGGAAAGAAGCTTTCTGAGAAACTGCTTAGTGTTCTGTTAATTCATCTCACAGAGTTACATCTGTATTTCGTGGATCTCTTTGCTAGCCTTATTTCTGTGGAATCTGAGAACAGATATTTCTGATCCCTTGGAAGACTATAGGGCCAAAGGAAATATCCTCCGATAAAAAAGAGAAAGAAGCTTTCTGAGAAACTTCTTTGTGTTCTGTGAAATCATCTCACAGAGTTACAGCTTTCCCCTCAAGAAGCCTTTCGCTAAGACAGTTCTTGTGGAATTGGCAAAGTGGTATTTGGAAGCCCATAGAGGACTATGGTGAAATAGGAAATATCCTCCGATGAAATCTGGAAAGAAGCTTTCTGAGAAACTGCTTAGTGTTCTGTTAATTCATCTCACAGAGTTACATCTGTATTTCGTGGATCTCTTTGCTAGCCTTATTTCTGTGGAATCTGAGAACAGATATTTCGGATCCCTTGGAAGACTATAGGGCCAAAGGAAATATCCTCCGATAACAGAGAGAAAGAAGCTTTCTGAGAAACTTCTTTGTGTTCTGTGAAATCATCTCACAGAGTTACAGCTTTCCCCTCAAGAAGCCTTTCGCCAAGACAGTTCTTCTGGAATTGGCAGAGTGATATTTGGAAGCCCTTAGAGGGCTATGGTGAAAAAGGAAATATCCTCAGATGAAATCTGGAAAGAAGCTTTCTGTGAAACTGCTTAGTGTTCTGTTAATTCATCTCACAGAGTTACATCTGTATTTCGTCGATCCCTTTGCTAGCCTTATTAATGTGGAATCTGAGAACAGATATTTCGAATCCCTTGGAAGACTATGGGGCCAAAGGAAACATCCTCCGATAACAGAGAGAAAGAAGCTTTCTGAGAAACTTCTTTGTGTTCTGTGAAATCATCTCACAGAGTTACAGCTTTCCCCTCAAGAAGCCTTTCGCCAAGACAGTTTTCTGGAATTGGCAGAGTGATATTTGGTAGCCCTTAGAGCGCTACGGTGAAAAAGGAAATATCCTCAGATGAAATCTGGAAAGAAGGTTTCTGAGAAACTGCTTAGTGTTCTGTTAATTCATCTCACAGAGTTACATCTGTATTTCGTGGATCTCTTTGCTAGCCTTATTTCTGTGGAATCTGAGAACAGATATTTCGGATCCCTTGGAAGACTATAGGGCCAAAGGAAATATCCTCCGATAAAAAAGAGAAATAAGCTTTCTGAGAAACTTCTTTGTGTTCTGTGAAATCATCTCACAGAGTTACAGCTTTCCCCTCAAGAAGCCTTTCGCTAAGACAGTTCTTGTGGAATTGGCAAAGTGATATTTGGAAGCCCATAGAGGACTATGGTGAAATAGGAAATATCCTCCGATGAAATCTGGAAAGAAGCTTTCTGAGAAACTGCTTAGTCTTCTGTTAATTCATCTCACAGAGTTACATCTGTATTTCGTGGATCTCTTTGCTAGCCTTATTTCTGTGGAATCTGAGAACAGATATTTCGGATCCCTTGGAAGACTATAGGGCCAAAGGAAATATCCTCCGATAACAGAGAGAAAGAAGCTTTCTGAGAAACATCTTTGTGTTCTGTGAAATCATCTCACAGAGTTACAGCTTTCCCCTCAAGAAGCCTTTCGCCAAGACAGTTCTTCTGGAATTGGCAGAGTGATATTTGGAAGCCCATAGAGTGCTATGGTGAAAAAGGAAATATCCTCCGATGAAATCTGGAAAGAAGCTTTCTGAGAAACTGCTAAGTGTTCTGTTAATTCATCTCACAGAGTTACATCTGTATTTCGTGGATCTCTTTGCTAGCCTTATTTCTGTGGAATCTGAGAACAGATATTTCGGATCCCTTGGAAGAGTATAGGGCCAAAGGAAATATCCTCCGATAACAGAGAGAAAGAAGCTTTCTGAACAACTTCTTTGTGTTCTGTGAAATCATCTCACAGAGTTACAGCGTTCCCCTCAAGAAGCCTTTCGCCAAGACAGTTCTTCTGGAATTGGCAGAGTGATATTTGGAAGACCATAAGGGCTATGGTGAAAAAGGAAATATCCTCAGATGAAATCTGGAAAGAAGCTTTCTGAGAAACTGCTTAGTGTTCTGTTAATTCATCTCACACAGTTACATCTGTATTTCGTGGATCTCTTTGCTAGCCTTATTTCTGTGGAATCTGCGAACAGATATTTCGGATCCCTTGGAAGACTATAGGGCCAAAGGAAATATCCTCCGATAACAAAGAGAAAGAAGCTTTCTGAGAAACTTCTTTGTGTTCTGTGAAATCATCTCACAGAGTTACAGCATTCCCTTCAAGAAGCCTTTCGCTAAGACAGTCCTTGTGGAATTGGCAAAGTGATATTTGGAAGCCCATAGAGGGCTATGGTGGAAAAGGAAATATCCTCAGATGAAATCTGGAAAGAAGCTTTCTGAGAAACTGCTTAGTGTTCTGTTAATTCATCTCACAGAGTTACATCTGTATTTCGTCGATCTCTTTGCTAGCCTTATTTCTGTGGCGCATCCCTTGGAAGACTATGGGGCCAAAGGAAATATCCTCCGATAACAGAGAGAAAGAAGCTTTCTGAGAAACTTCTTTGTGTTCTGTGAAATCATCTCACAGAGTTACAGCTTTCCCCTCAAGAAGCCTTTCGCCAAGACAGTTTTCTGGAATTGGCAGAGTGATATTTGGTAGCCCTTAGAGGGCTACGGTGAAAAAGGAAATATCCTCAGATGAAATCTGGAAAGAAGCTTTCTGAGAAACTGCTTAGTGTTCTGTTAATTCATCTCACAGAGTACATCTGTATTTCGTGGATGTCTTTGCTAGCCTTATTTCTGTGGAATCTGAGAACAGATATTTCGGGTCCCTTTGAAGACTATAGGGCCAAAGGAAATATCCTCTGACAACAAAGAGAAAGAAGCTTTCTGAGAAACTTCTTTGTGTTCTTTGAAATCATCTCACAGAGTTACAGCTTTCCCCTCAAGAAGCCTTTCGCTAAGACAGTTCTTGTGGAATTGGCAACTTGATATTTGGAAGCCCATAGAGGGCTATGGTGAAAAAGGAAATATCCTCCGATGAAATCTGGAAAGAAGCTTTCTGAGAAACTGCTTAGTGTTCTGTTAATTCATCTCACAGAGTTACATCTGTATTTCGTCGATCCCTTTGCTAGCCTTATTTGTGTGGAATCTGAGAACAGATATTTCGCATCCCTTGGAAGACTATGGGGCCAAAGGAAATATCCTCCGATAACAGAGAGAAAGAAGCTTTCTGAGAAACTTCTTTGTGTTCTGTGAAATCATCTCACAGAGTTACAGCTTTCCCCTCAAGAAGCCTTTCGCCAAGACAGTTTTCTGGAATTGGCAGAGTGATATTTGGTAGCCCTTAGAGGAATACGGTGAAAAAGGAAATATCCTCAGATGAAATCTGGAATGAAGCTTTCTGAGAAACTGCTTAGTGTTCTGTTAATTCATCTCACAGAGTTACATCTGTATTTCGTGGATCTCTTTGCTAGCCTTATTTCTGTGGAATCTGACAACAGATATTTCGGATCCCTTGGAAGACTATAGGGCCAAAGGTAATATCCACCGATAAAAAAGAGAAAGAAGCTTTCTGAGAAACTTCTTTGTGTTCTGTGAAATCATCTCACAGAGTTACAGCTTTCCCCTCAGGAAGCCTTTCAATAAGACAGTTCTTGTGGAATTGGCAAAGTGATATTTCGAAGCCAAAGAGGGCTAAGGTGAAAAAGGAAATATCCTCAGATGAAATCTGGAAAGAAGCTTTCTGAGAAACTGCTTAGTGTTCTATTAATTCATCTCACAGAGTTACATCTGTATTTCGTCGATCTCTTTGCTAGCCTTATTTCTGTGGAATCTGAGAACAGATATTTCGCATCCCTTGGAAGACTATAGGGCCAAAGGAAATATCCTCCGATAACAAAGAGAAAGAAGCTTTCTGAGAAACTTCTTTGTGTTCTGTGAAATCATCTCACAGAGTTACAGCTTTCCCCTCAAGAAGCCTTTCGCTAAGACAGTTCTTGTGGAATTGGCAAAGTGATATTTGGAAGCCCATAGAGGACTATGGTGAAATAGGAAATATCCTCCGATGAAATCTGGAAAGAAGCTTTCTGAGAAACTGCTTAGTGTTCTGTTAATTCATCTCACAGGGTTACATCTGTATTTCGTCGATCTCTTTGCTAGCCTTATTTCTGTGGAATCTGAGAACAGATATTTCGGATCCCTTGGAAGACTATAGGGCCAAAGGAAATATCCTCCGATAACAGAGAGAAAGAAGCTTTCTGAGAAACTTCTTTGTGTTCTGTGAAATCATCTCACAGAGTTACAGCTTTCCCCTCAAGAAGCCTTTCGCCAAGACAGTTCTTCTGGAATTGGCAGAGTGATATTTGGAAGCCCTTAGAGGGCTATGGTGAAAAAGGAAATATCCTCAGATGAAATCTGGAAAGAAGCTTTCTGAGAAACTGCTTAGTGTTCTGTTAATTCATCTCACAGAGTTACACCTGTATTTCGTGGATCTCTTTGCTAGCCTTATTTCCGTGGAATCTGAGAACAGATATTTCGGATCCCTTGGAAGACTAAAGGGCCAAAGGAAATATCCTCCGATAACAGAGAGATAGAAGCTTTCTGAGAAACTTCTTTGTGTTCTGTGAAATCATCCCACATAGTTACAGCTTTCCCCTCAAGAAGCCTTTCGCCAAGACAGTTCTTCTGGAATTGGCAGAGTGATATTTGGAAGCCCATAGAGGGCTATGGTGAAAAAGGAAATATCCTCAGATGAAATCTGGAAAGAAGCTTTCTGAGAAACTGCTTAGTGTTCTGTTAATTCATCTCACAGAGTTACATCTGTATTTCGTGGATCTCTTTGGTAGCCTTATTTCTGTGGAATCTGAGAACAGATATTTCGGATCCCTTGGAAGACTATAGGGCCAAAGGAAATATCCTCCGATAACAAAGAGAAAGAAGCTTTCTGAGAAACTTCTTTGTGTTCTTTGAAATCATCTCACAGAGTTACAGCTTTCCCCTCAAGAAGCCTTTCGCCAAGACAGTTCTTGTGGAATTGGCAAAGTGATATTTGGAAGCCCATAGAGGGCTATGGTGAAAAAGGAAATATCCTCCGATGAAATCTGGAAAGAAGCTTTCTGAGAAACTGCTTAGTGTTCTGTTAATTCATCTCACAGAGTTACATCAGTATTTAGTCGATCCCTTTGTTAGCCTTATTTCTGTGGAATCTGAGAACAGATATTTGGCATCCCTTGGAAGACTATGGGGCCAAAGGAAATATCCTCCGATAACAGAGAGAAAGAAGCTTTCTGAGAAACTTCTTTGTGTTCTGTGAAATCATCTCACAGAGTTACAGCTTTCCCCTCAAGAAGCCTTTCGCTAAGACAGTTCTTGTGGAATTGGCATAGTGATATTTGGAAGCCCATAGAGGACTATGGTGAAATAGGAAATATCCTCCGATGAAATCTGGAAAGAAGCTTTCTGAGAAACTGCTTAGTGTTCTGTTAATTCATCTCACAGAGTTACATCTGTATTTCGTGGATCTCTTTGCTAGCCTTATTTCTGTGGAATCTGAGAACAGATATTTCGGATCCCTTGGAAGACTATAGGGCCAAAGGAAATATCCTCCGATAACAGAGAGAAAGAAGCTTTCTGAAAAACTTCTTTGTGTTCTGTGAAATCATCTCACAGAGTTACAGCGTTCCCCTCAAGAAGCCTTTCGCCAAGACAGTTCTTCTGGAATTGGCAGAGTGATATTTGGAAGCCCATAAGGGCTATGGTGAAGAAGGAAATATCCTCAGATGAAATCTGGAAAGAAGCTTTCTGAGAAACTGCTTAGTGTTCTGTTAATTCATCTCACAGAGTTACATCTGTATTTCGTGGATCTCTTTGCTAGCCTTATTTCTGTGGAATCTGCGAACAGATATTTCGGATCCCTTGGAAGTCTATAGGGCCAAAGGAAATATCCTCCGATAACAAAGAGAAAGAAGCTTTCTGAGAAACTTCTTTGTGTTCTGTGAAATCATCTCACAGAGTTACAGCATTCCCTTCAAGAAGCCTTTCGCTAAGACAGTCCTTGTGGAATTGGCAAAGTGATATTTGGAAGCCCATAGAGGGCTATGGTGAAAAAGGAAATATCCTCAGATGAAATCTGGAAAGAAGCTTTCTGAGAAACTGCTTAGTGTTCTGTTAATTCATCTCACAGAGTTACATCTGTATTTCGTGGATCTCTTTGCTAGCCTTATTTCTGTGGAATCTGAGAACAGATATTTCTGATCCCTTGGAAGACTATAGGGCCAAAGGAAATATCCTCCGATAACAAAGAGAAAGAAGCTTTCTGAGAAACTTCTTTGTGTTCTGTGAAATCATCTCACAGAGTTACAGCTTTCCCCTCAAGAAGCCTTTCGCTAAGACAGTTCTTGTGGAATTGGCAAAGTGATATTTGGAAGCCCATAGAGGGCTATGGTGAAAAAGGAAATATCCTCCGATGAAATCTGGAAAGAAGCTTTCTGAGAAACTGCTTAGTGTTCTGTTAATTCATCTCACAGAGTTACATCTGTATTTCGTCGATCCCTTTGCTAGCCTTATTTCTGTGGAATCTGAGAACAGATATTTCGGATCCCTTGGAAGACTATGGGGCCAAAGGAAATATCCTCCGATAACAGAGAGAAAGAAGCTTTCTGAGAAACTTCTTTGTGTTCTGTGAAATCATCTCACAGAGTTACAGCTTTCCCCTCAAGAAGCCTTTCGCCAAGACAGTTTTCTGGAATTGGCAGAGTGATATTTGGTAGCCCTTAGGGGAATACGGTGAAAAAGGAAATATCCTCAGATGAAATCTGGAATGAAGCTTTCTTAGAAACTGCTTAGTGTTCTGTTAATTCATCTCACAGAGTTACATCTGTATTTCGTGGATCTCTTTGCTAGCCTTATTTCTGTGGAATCTGACAACAGATATTTCGGATCCCTTGGAAGACTATAGGGCCAAAGGAAATATCCACCGATAAAAAAGAGAAAGAAGCTTTCTGAGAAACTTCTTTGTGTTCTGTGAAATCATCTCACAGAGTTACAGCTTTCCCCTCAAGAAGCCTTTCAATAAGACAGTTCTTGTGGAATTGGCAAAGTGATATTTCGAAGCCAAAGAGGGCTAAGGTGAAAAAGGAAATATCCTCGGATGAAATCTGGAAAGAAGCTTTCTGAGAAACTGCTTAGTGTTCTATTAATTCATCTCACAGAGTTACATCTGTATTTCGTCGATCTCTTTGCTAGCCTTATTTCTGTGGAATCTGAGAACAGATATTTCGCATCCCTTGGAAGACTATAGGGCCAAAGGAAATATCCTCCGATAACAAAGAGAAAGAAGCTTTCTGAGAAACTTCTTTGTGTTCTGTGAAATCATCTCACAGAGTTACAGCTTTCCCCTCAAGAAGCCTTTCGCTAAGACAGTTCTTGTGGAATTGGCAAAGTGATATTTGGAAGCCCATAGAGGACTATGGTGAAATAGGAAATATCCTCCGATGAAATCTGGAAAGAAGCTTTCTGAGAAACTGCTTAGTGTTCTGTTAATTCATCTCACAGGGTTACATCTGTATTTCGTCGATCTCTTTGCTAGCCTTATTTCTGTGGAATCTGAGAACAGATATTTCGCATCCCTTGGAAGACTAAAGGGCCAAAGGAAATATCCTCCGATAACAGAGAGAAAGAAGCTTTCTGAGAAACTTCTTTGTGTTCTGTGAAATCATCTCACAGAGTTACAGCTTTCCCCTCAAGAAGCCTTTCGCCAAGACAGTTCTTCTGGAATTGGCAGAGTGATATTTGGAAGCCCTTAGAGGGCTATGGTGAAAAAGGAAATATCCTCAGATGAAATCTGGAAAGAAGCTTTCTGAGAAACTGCTTAGTGTTCTGTTAATTCATCTCACAGAGTTACACCTGTATTTCGTGGATCTCTTTGCTAGCCTTATTTCCGTGGAATCTGAGAACAGATATTTCGGATCCCTTGGAAGACTAAAGGGCCAAAGGAAATATCCTCCGATAACAGAGAGATAGAAGCTTTCTGAGAAACTACTTTGTGTTCTGTGAAATCATCCCACATAGTTACAGCTTTCCCCTCAAGAAGCCTTTCGCCAAGACAGTTCTTCTGGAATTGGCAGAGTGATATTTGGAAGCCCATAGAGGGCTATGGTGAAAAAGGAAATATCCTCAGATGAAATCTGGAAAGAAGCTTTCTGAGAAACTGCTTAGTGTTCTGTTAATTCATCTCACAGAGTTACATCTGTATTTCGTGGATCTCTTTGGTAGCCTTATTTCTGTGGAATCTGAGAACAGATATTTCGGATCCCTTGGAAGACTATAGGGCCAAAGGAAATATCCTCCGATAACAAAGAGAAAGAAGCTTTCTGAGAAACTTCTTTGTGTTCTGTGAAATCATCTCACAGAGTTACAGCTTTCCCCTCAAGAAGCCTTTCGCTAAGACAGTTCTTGTGGAATTGGAAAAGTTATATTTGGAAGCCCATAAGGGCTATGGTGAAAAAGGAAATATCCTCCGATGAAATCTGGAAAGAAGCTTTCTGAGAAACTGCTTAGTGTTCTGTTAATTCATCTCACAGAGTTACATCTGTATTTCGTGGATCTCTTTGCTAGCCTTATTTCTGTGGAATCTGAGAACAGATATTTCGGATCCCTTGGAAGACTATAAGGCCAAAGGAAATATCCTCTGATAACAGAGAGAAAGAAGCTTTCTGAGAAACTTCTTTGTGTTCTGTGCAATCATCTCACAGAGTTACAGCTTTCCCCTCAAGAAGCCTTTCGCCAAGACAGTTTTCTGGAATTGGCAGAGTGATATTTAGTAGCCCTTAGAGGGCTACGGTGAAAAAGGAAATATCCTCAGATGAAATCTGGAAAGAAGCTTTCTGAGAAACTGCTTAGTGTTCTGTTAATTCATCTCACAGAGTTACATCTGTATTTCTTGGATGTCTTTGCTAGCCTTATTTCTGTGGAATCTGAGAACAGATATTTCGGGTCCCTTTTAAACCTATAGGGCCAAAGGAAATATCCTCTGACAACAAAGAGAAAGAAGCTTTCTGAGAAACTTCTTTGTGTTCTTTGAAATCATCTCACAGAGTTACAGCTTTCCCCTCAAGAAGCCTTTCGCCAAGACAGTTCTTGTGGAATTGGCAAAGTGATATTTGGAAGCCCATTGAGGGCTATGGTGAAAAAGGAAATATCCTCCGATGAAATCTGGAAAGAAGCTTTCTGAGAAACTGCTTAGTGTTCTGTTAATTCATCTCACAGAGTTACATCTGTATTTCGTCGATCCCTTTGCTAGCCTTATTTCTGTGGAATCTGAGAACAGATATTTGGCATCCCTTGGAAGACTATGGGGCCAAAGGAAATATCCTCCGATAACAGAGAGAAAGAAGCTTTCTGAGAATCTTCTTTGTGTTCTGTGAAATCATCTCACAGAGTTACAGCTTTCCCCTCAAGAAGCCTTTCGCCAAGACAGTTCTTGCGGAATTGGCAAAGTGATATTTGGAAGCTCTTAGAGGGCTATGGTGAAAAAGGAAATATCCTCAGATGAAATCTGGAAAGAAGCTTTCTGAGAAACTGCTTAGTGTTCTGTTAATTCATCTCTCAGAGTTACATCTGTATTTCGTGGATCTCTTTGCTAGCCTTATTTCTGTGTAATCTCAGAACAGATATTTCGCATCCCTTGGAAGACTATAGGGCCAAAGGAAATATCCTCCGATAACAAAGAGAAAGAAGCTTTCTGAGAAACTTCTTAGTGTTCTTTGAAATCATCTCACAGAGTTACAGCCTTCCCCTCAAGAAGCCTTTCGCTAAGACAGTTCTTGTGGAATTGGCAAAGTGATATTTGGAAGCCCATAGAGGGCTATGGTGAAAAAGGAAATAACCTCAGATGAATTCTGGAAAGAAGTTTTCTGAGAAACTGCTTAGTGTTCTGTTAATTCATCTCACAGAGTTACATCTGTATTTCGTGGATCACTTTGCTAGCCTTATTTCTGTGGAATCTGAGAACAGATATTTCGGATCCCTTGGAAGACTATAGGGCCAAAGGAAATATCCTCCGATAACAAAGAGAGAAGCTGTCTGAGAAACATCTTTGTGTTCTGTGAAATCATCTCACAGAGTTACAGCGTTCCCCTCAAGAAGCCTTTCGCTAAAACCGTTCTTGTGGAATTGACAAAGTGATATTTGGAAGCCCATAGAGGGCTATGGTGTAAAAGGAAATATCCTCAGATGAAATCTGGAAAGAAGCTTTCTGAGAAATTGCTTAGTTTTCTGTTAATTCATCTCACAGAGTTACATCTGTATTGCGTGGATGTCTTTGCTAGCCTTATTTCTGTGGAATCTGAGAACAGATATTTCGTGTCCCTTTGAAGACTATAGGGCCAAAGGAAATATCCTCTGATAACAAAGAGAAAGAAGCTTTCTGGGAAACTTCTTTGTGTTCTGTGAAATCATCTCACACAGTTACAGGTTTCCCCTCAAGAACTCTTTCGCCAAGACAGTTCTTGTGGAATTGGCAAAGTGATATTTGGAAGCCCATAGAGGGCTATGGTGAAAAAGGAAATATCCTCAGATGAAATCCGGAAAGAAGCTTTCGGACAAACTGCTTAGTTTTCTGCTAATTCACCTCACAGAGTTACATCTGTATTTCGTGGATCTCTTTGCTAGCCTTAATTCTGTGGAATCTGAGAACAGATATTTCGGATCCCTTGGAAGACTATAGGGCCAAAGGAAATATCTTCCGATAACAAAGAGAAAGAAGCTTTCTGAGAAACTTCTTTGTGTTCTGTGAAATCATCTCACAGAGTTACAGCTTTCCCCTCAAGAAGCCTTTCGCTAAGACAGTTCTTGTGGAATTGGCAAAGTGATATTAGGAAGCCCATAGAGGGCTATGGTGAAAAACGAAATATCCTCGATGAAATCTGGAAAGAAGCTTTCTGAGAAACTGCTTAGTGTTCTGTTAATTCATCTCACAGAGTTACATCTGTATTTCGTGGATCTCTTTGCTAGCCTTATTTCTGTGGAATCTGAGAACAGATATTTCGGATCCCTTGGAAGACTCTAGGGGCAAAGGAAATATCCTCCGATAACAAAGAGAAAGAAGCTTTCTGAGAAACTTCTTTGTGTTCTGTGAAATCAACTCATAGAATTACAGCTTTCCCCTCAAGAAGCCTTTCGCGAAGACAGTTCTTGTGGAATTGGCAAAGTGATATTTGGAAGCCCATAGAGGGCTATGGTGAAAAAGGAAATATCCTCAGATGAAATCTGGAAAGAAGCTTTCTGAGAAACTGCTTAGTGTTCTGTTACTTCATCTCACAGAGTTAAATCTGTATTTCGTGGATCTCTTTGCTAGCCTTATTTCTGTGGAATCTGATAACAGATATTTCGGATCCCTTGGAAGACTATAGGTCCAAAGGAAATACCCTCCAATAACAAAGAGAAAGAAGGTTTCTGAGAAACTTCTTTGTGTTCTTTGAAATCATCTCACAGAGTTACAGCTTTCCCCTCAAGAAGCCTTTCGCTAAGACAGTTCTTGTGGAATTGGCAAAGTGATATTTGGAAGCCCATAGAGGGATATGGTGAAAAAGGAAATATCCTCAGATGAAATCTGGAAAGAAGCTTTCTGAGAAACTGCTTAGTGTTCTGTTAATTCATCTCATAGAGTTACATGTGTATTTCGTCGATCTCTTTGCTAGCCTTATTTCTGTGGAATCTGAGAACAGATATTTCGCATCCCTTGGAAGACTATGGGGCCAAAGGAAATATCCTCCGATAACAGAGAGAAAGAAGCTTTCTGAGAAACTTCTTTGTGTTCTGTGAAATCATCTCACAGAGATACAGCTTTCCCCTCAAGAAGCCTTTCGCCAAGACAGTTCTTCTGGAATTGGCAGAGTGATATTTGGTAGCCCTTAGAGGGCTACGGTGAAAAAGGAAATATCCTCAGATGAAATCTGGAAATAAGCTTTCTGAGAAACTGCTTAGTGTTCTGTTAATTCATCTCACAGAGTTACATCTGTATTTCGTCGATCTCTTTGCTAGACTTATTTCTGTGGAATCTGAGAACAGATATTTCGGATCCCTTGGAAGACTACAGGGCCAAAGGAAATATCCTCCGATAACAAAGAGAAAGAAGCTTTCTGAGAAACTTCTTTGTGTTCTGTGAAATCATCTCACAGAGTTACAGCTTTCCCCTCAAGAAGCCTTTCAATAAGACAGTTCTTGTGGAATTGGCAAAGTGATATTTCGAAGCCAAAGAGGGCTAAGGTGAAAAAGGAAATATCCTCGGATGAAATCTGGAAAGAAGATTTCTGAGAAACTGCTTAGCGTTCTATTAATTCATCTCACAGAGTTACATCTGTATTTCGTCGATCTCTTTGCTAGCCTTATTTCTGTGGAATCTGAGAACAGATATTTCGCATCCCTTGGAAGACTATAGGGCCAAAGGAAATATCCTCCGATAACAAAGAGAAAGAAGCTTTCTGAGAAACTTCTTTGTGTTCTGTGAAATCATCTCACAGAGTTACAGCTTTCCCCTCAAGAAGCCTTTCGCTAAGACAGTTCTTGTGGAATTGGCAAAGTGATATTTGGAAGCCCATAGAGGACTATGGTGAAATAGGAAATATCCTCCGATGAAATCTGGAAAGAAGCTTTCTGAGAAACTGCTTAGTGTTCTGTTAATTCATCTCACAGGGTTACATCTGTATTTCGTCGATCTCTTTGCTCGCCTTATTTCTGTGGAATCTGAGAACAGATATTTCGGATCCCTTGGAAGACTAAAGGGCCAAAGGAAATATCCTCCGATAACAGAGAGAAAGAAGCTTTCTGAGAAACTTCTTTGTGTTCTGTGAAATCATCTCACAGAGTTACAGCTTTCCCCTCAAGAAGCCTTTCGCCAAGACAGTTCTTCTGGAATTGGCAGAGTGATATTTGGAAGCCCTTAGAGGGCTATGGTGAAAAAGGAAATATCCTCAGATGAAATCTGGAAAGAAGCTTTCTGAGAAACTGCTTAGTGTTCTGTTAATTCATCTCACAGTGTTACACCTGTATTTCGTGGATCTCTTTGCTAGCCTTATTTCCGTGGAATCTGAGAACAGATATTTCGGATCCCTTGGAAGACTAAAGGGCCAAAGGAAATATCCTCCGATAACAGAGAGATAGAAGCTTTCTGAGAAACTTCTTTGTGTTCTGTGAAATCATCCCACATAGTTACAGCTTTCCCCTCAAGAAGCCTTTCGCCAAGACAGTTCTTCTGGAATTGGCAGAGTGATATTTGGAAGCCCATAGAGGGCTATGGTGAAAAAGGAAATATCCTCAGATGAAATCTGGAAAGAAGCTTTCTGAGAAACTGCTTAGTGTTCTGTTAATTCATCTCACAGAGTTACATCTGTATTTCGTGGATCTCTTTGGTAGCCTTATTTCTGTGGAATCTGAGAACAGATATTTCGGATCCCTTGGAAGACTATAGGGCCAAAGGAAATATCCTCCGATAACAAAGAGAAAGAAGCTTTCTGAGAAACTTCTTTGTGTTCTGTGAAATCATCTCACAGAGTTACAGCTTTCCCCTCAAGAAGCCTTTCGCTAAGACAGTTCTTGTGGAATTGGAAAAGTTATATTTGGAAGCCCATAAGGGCTATGGTGAAAAAGGAAATATCCTCCGATGAAATCTGGAAAGAAGCTTTCTGAGAAACTGCTTAGTGTTCTGTTAATTCATCTCACAGAGTTACATCTGTATTTCGTGGATCTCTTTGCTAGCCTTATTTCTGTGGAATCTGAGAACAGATATTTCGGATCCCTTGGAAGACTATAGGGCCAAAGGAAATATCCTCCGATAACAGAGAGAAAGAAGCTTTCTGAGAAACTTCTTTGTGTTCTGTGAAATCATCTCACAGAGTTACAGCTTTCCCCTCAAGAAGCCTTTCGCCAAGACAGTTTTCTGGAATTGGCAGAGTGATATTTAGTAGCCCTTAGAGGGCTACGGTGAAAAAGGAAATATCCTCAGATGAAATCTGGAAAGAAGCTTTCTGAGAAACTGCTTAGTGTTCTGTTAATTCATCTCACAGAGTTACATCTGTATTTCTTGGATGTCTTTGCTAGCCTTATTTCTGTGGAATCTGAGAACAGATATTTCGCGTCCCTTTTAAACCTGTAGGGCCAAAGGAAATATCCTCTGACAACAAAGAGAAAGAAGCTTTCTGAGAAACTTCTTTGTGTTCTTTGAAATCATCTCACAGAGTTACAGCTTTCCCCTCAAGAAGCCTTTCGCCAAGACAGTTCTTGTGGAATTGGCAAAGTGATATTTGGAAGCCCATAGAGGGCTATGGTGAAAAAGGAAATATCCTCCGATGAAATCTGGAAAGAAGCTTTCTGAGAAACTGCTTAGTGTTCTGTTAATTCATCTCACAGAGTTACATCTGTATTTCGTCGATCCCTTTGCTAGCCTTATTTCTGTGGAATCTGAGAACAGATATTTGGCATCCCTTGGAAGACGATAGGGCCAAAGGAAATATCCTCCGATAACAGAGAGAAAGAAGCTTTCTGAGAAACTTCTTTGTGTTCTGTGAAATCATCTCACAGAGTTACAGCTTTCCCCTCAAGAAGCCTTTCGCCAAGACAGTTCTTGCGGAATTGGCAAAGTGATATTTGGAAGCCCTTAGAGGGCTATGGTGAAAAAGGAAATATCCTCAGATGAAATCTGGAAAGAAGCTTTCTGAGAAACTGCTTAGTGTTCTGTTAATTCATCTCTCAGAGTTACATCTGTATTTCGTGGATCTCTTTGCTAGCCTTATTTCTGTGTAATCTCAGAACAGATATTTCGGATCCCTTGGAAGACTATAGGGCCAAAGGAAATATCCTCTGATAACAAAGAGAAAGAAGCTTTCTGAGAAACTTCTTAGTGTTCTTTGAAATCATCTCACAGAGTTACAGCCTTCCCCTCAAGAAGCCTTTCGCTAAGACAGTTCTTGTGGAATTGGCAAAGTGATATTTGGAAGCCCATAGAGGGCTATGGTGAAAAAGGAAATATCCTCAGATGAATTCTGGAAAGAAGTTTTCTGAGAAACTGCTTAGTGTTCTGTTAATTCATCTCACAGAGTTACATCTGTATTTCGTGGATCACTTTGCTAGCCTTATTTCTGTGGAATCTGAGAACAGATATTTCGGATCCCTTGGAAGACTATAGGGCCAAAGGAAATATCCTCCGATAACAAAGAGAGAAGCTGTCTGAGAAACATATTTGTGTTCTGTGAAATCATCTCACAGAGTTACAGCGTTCCCCTCAAGAAGCCTTTCGCTAAAACAGTTCTTGTGGAATTGACAAAGTGATATTTGGAAGCCCATAGAGGGCTATGGTGTAAAAGGAAATATCCTCAGATGAAATCTGGAAAGAAGCTTTCTGAGAAATTGCTTAGTTTTCTGTTAATTCATCTCACAGAGTTACATCTGTATTGCGTGGATGTCTTTGCTAGCCTTATTTCTGTGGAATCTGAGAACAGATATTTCGTGTCCCTTTGAAGACTATAGGGCCAAAGGAAATATCCTCTGATAACAAAGAGAAAGAAGCTTTCTGGGAAACTTCTTTGTGTTCTGTGAAATCATCTCACACAGTTACAGGTTTCCCCTCAAGAACTCTTTCGCCAAGACAGTTCTTGTGGAATTGGCAAAGTGATATTTGGAAGCCCATAGAGGGCTATGGTGAAAAAGGAAATATCCTCAGATGAAATCCGGAAAGAAGCTTTCGGACAAACTGCTTAGTTTTCTGCTAATTCACCTCACAGAGTTACATCTGTATTTCGTGGATCTCTTTGCTAGCCTTAATTCTGTGGAATCTGAGAACAGATATTTCGGATCCCTTGGAAGACTATAGGGCCAAAGGAAATATCTTCCGATAACAAAGAGAAAGAAGCTTTCTGAGAAACTTCTTTGTGTTCTGTGAAATCATCTCACAGAGTTACAGCTTTCCCCTCAAGAAGCCTTTCGCTAAGACAGTTCTTGTGGAATTGGCAAAGTGATATTAGGAAGCCCATAGAGGGCTATGGTGAAAAACGAAATATCCTCGATGAAATCTGGAAAGAAGCCTTCTGAGAAACTGCTTAGTGTTCTGTTAATTCATCTCACAGAGTTACATCTGTATTTCGTGTATCTCTTTGCTAGCCTTATTTCTGTGGAATCTGAGAACAGATATTTCGGATCCCTTGGAAGACTCTAGGGGCAAAGGAAATATCCTCCGATAACAAAGAGAAAGAAGCTTTCTGAGAAACTTCTTTGTGTTCTGTGAAATCAACTCATAGAATTACAGCTTTCCCCTCAAGAAGCCTTTCGCGAAGACAGTTCTTGTGGAATTGGCAAAGTGATATTTGGAAGCCCATAGAGGGCTATGGTGAAAAAGGAAATATCCTCAGATGAAATCTGGAAAGAAGCTTTCTGAGAAACTGCTTAGTGTTCTGTTACTTCATCTCACAGAGTTAAATCTGTATTTCGTGGATCTCTTTGCTAGCCTTATTTCTGTGGAATCTGATAACAGATATTTCGGATCCCTTGGAAGACTATAGGTCCAAAGGAAATACCCTCCAATAACAAAGAGAAAGAAGGTTTCTGAGAAACTTCTTTGTGTTCTTTGAAATCATCTCACAGAGTTACAGCTTTCCCCTCAAGAAGCCTTTCGCTAAGACAGTTCTTGTGGAATTGGCAAAGTGATATTTGGAAGCCCATAGAGGGATATGGTGAAAAAGGAAATATCCTCAGATGAAATCTGGAAAGAAGCTTTCTGAGAAACTGCTTAGTGTTCTGTTAATTCATCTCATAGAGTTACATGTGTATTTCGTCGATCTCTTTGCTAGCCTTATTTCTGTGGAATCTGAGAACAGATATTTCGCATCCCTTGGAAGACTATGGGTCCAAAGGAAATATCCTCCGATAACAGAGAGAAAGAAGCTTTCTGAGAAACTTCTTTGTGTTCTGTGAAATCATCTCACAGAGATACAGCTTTCCCCTCAAGAAGCCTTTCGCCAAGACAGTTCTTCTGGAATTGGCAGAGTGATATTTGGTAGCCCTTAGAGGGCTACGGTGAAAAAGGAAATATCCTCAGATGAAATCTGGAAATAAGCTTTCTGAGAAACTGCTTAGTGTTCTGTTAATTCATCTCACAGAGTTACATCTGTATTTCGTCGATCTCTTTGCTAGACTTATTTCTGTAGAATCTGAGAACAGATATTTCGGATCCCTTGGAAGACTACAGGGCCAAAGGAAATATCCTCCGATAACAAAGAGAAAGAAGCTTTCTGAGAAACTTCTTTGTGTTCTGTGAAATCATCTCACAGAGTTACAGCTTTCCCCTCAAGAAGCCTTTCAATAAGACAGTTCTTGTGGAATTGGCAAAGTGATATTTCGAAGCCAAAGAGGGCTAAGGTGAAAAAGGAAATATCCTCGGATGAAATCTGGAAAGAAGATTTCTGAGAAACTGCTTAGCGTTCTATTAATTCATCTCACAGAGTTACATCTGTATTTCGTCGATCTCTTTGCTAGCCTTATTTCTGTGGAATCTGAGAACAGATATTTCGCATCCCTTGGAAGACTATAGGGCCAAAGGAAATATCCTCCGATAACAAAGAGAAAGAAGCTTTCTGAGAAACTTCTTTGTGTTCTGTGAAATCATCTCACAGAGTTACAGCTTTCCCCTCAAGAAGCCTTTCGCTAAGACAGTTCTTGTGGAATTGGCAAAGTGATATTTGGAAGCCCATAGAGGACTATGGTGAAATAGGAAATATCCTCCGATGAAATCTGGAAAGAAGCTTTCTGAGAAACTGCTTAGTGTTCTGTTAATTCATCTCACAGGGTTACATCTGTATTTCGTCGATCTCTTTGCTCGCCTTATTTCTGTGGAATCTGAGAACAGATATTTCGGATCCCTTGGAAGACTAAAGGGCCAAAGGAAATATCCTCCGATAACAGAGAGAAAGAAGCTTTCTGAGAAACTTCTTTGTGTTCTGTGAAATCATCTCACAGAGTTACAGCTTTCCCCTCAAGAAGCCTTTCGCCAAGACAGTTCTTCTGGAATTGGCAGAGTGATATTTGGAAGCCCTTAGAGGGCTATGGTGAAAAAGGAAATATCCTCAGATGAAATCTGGAAAGAAGCTTTCTGAGAAACTGCTTAGTGTTCTGTTAATTCATCTCACAGAGTTACACCTGTATTTCGTGGATCTCTTTGCTAGCCTTATTTCCGTGGAATCTGAGAACAGATATTTCGGATCCCTTGGAAGACTAAAGGGCCAAAGGAAATATCCTCCGATAACAGAGAGATAGAAGCTTTCTGAGAAACTTCTTTGTGTTCTGTGAAATCATCCCACATAGTTACAGCTTTCCCCTCAAGAAGCCTTTCGCCAAGACAGTTCTTCTGGAATTGGCAGAGTGATATTTGGAAGCCCATAGAGGGCTATGGTGAAAAAGGAAATATCCTCAGATGAAATCTGGAAAGAAGCTTTCTGAGAAACTGCTTAGTGTTCTGTTAATTCATCTCACAGAGTTACATCTGTATTTCGTGGATCTCTTTGGTAGCCTTATTTCTGTGGAATCTGAGAACAGATATTTCGGATCCCTTGGAAGACTATAGGGCCAAAGGAAATATCCTCCGATAACAAAGAGAAAGAAGCTTTCTGAGAAACTTCTTTGTGTTCTGTGAAATCATCTCACAGAGTTACAGCTTTCCCCTCAAGAAGCCTTTCGCTAAGACAGTTCTTGTGGAATTGGAAAAGTTATATTTGGAAGCCCATAAGGGCTATGGTGAAAAAGGAAATATCCTCCGATGAAATCTGGAAAGAAGCTTTCTGAGAAACTGCTTAGTGTTCTGTTAATTCATCTCACAGAGTTACATCTGTATTTCGTGGATCTCTTTGCTAGCCTTATTTCTGTGGAATCTGAGAACAGATATTTCGGATCCCTTGGAAGACTATAGGGCCAAAGGAAATATCCTCCGATAACAGAGAGAAAGAAGCTTTCTGAGAAACTTCTTTGTGTTCTGTGAAATCATCTCACAGAGTTACAGCTTTCCCCTCAAGAAGCCTTTCGCCAAGACAGTTTTCTGGAATTGGCAGAGTGATATTTAGTAGCCCTTAGAGGGCTACGGTGAAAAAGGAAATATCCTCAGATGAAATCTGGAAAGGAGCTTTCTGAGAAACTGCTTAGTGTTCTGTTAATTCATCTCACAGAGTTACATCTGTATTTCTTGGATGTCTTTGCTAGCCTTATTTCTGTGGAATCTGAGAACAGATATTTCGGGTCCCTTTTAAACCTATAGGGCCAAAGGAAATATCCTCTGACAACAAAGAGAAAGAAGCTTTCTGAGAAACTTCTTTGTGTTCTTTGAAATCATCTCACAGAGTTACAGCTTTCCCCTCAAGAAGCCTTTCGCCAAGACAGTTCTTGTGGAATTGGCAAAGTGATATTTGGAAGCCCATAGAGGGCTATGGTGAAAAAGGAAATATCCTCCGATGAAATCTGGAAAGAAGCTTTCTGAGAAACTGCTTAGTGTTCTGTTAATTCATCTCACAGAGTTACATCTGTATTTCGTCGATCCCTTTGCTAGCCTTATTTCTGTGAAATCTGAGAACAGATATTTGGCATCCCTTGGAAGACGATAGGGCCAAAGGAAATATCCTCCGATAACAGAGAGAAAGAAGCTTTCTGAGAAACTTCTTTGTGTTCTGTGAAATCATCTCACAGAGTTACAGCTTTCCCCTCAAGAAGCCTTTCGCCAAGACAGTTCTTGCGGAATTGGCAAAGTGATATTTGGAAGCCCTTAGAGGGCTATGGTGAAAAAGGAAATATCCTCAGATGAAATCTGGAAAGAAGCTTTCTGAGAAACTGCTTAGTGTTCTGTTAATTCATCTCTCAGAGTTACATCTGTATTTCGTGGATCTCTTTGCTAGCCTTATTTCTGTGTAATCTCAGAACAGATATTTCGGATCCCTTGGAAGACTATAGGGCCAAAGGAAATATCCTCTGATAACAAAGAGAAAGAAGCTTTCTGAGAAACTTCTTAGTGTTCTTTGAAATCATCTCACAGAGTTACAGCCTTCCCCTCAAGAAGCCTTTCGCTAAGACAGTTCTTGTGGAATTGGCAAAGTGATATTTGGAAGCCCATAGAGGGCTATGGTGAAAAAGGAAATATCCTCAGATGAATTCTGGAAAGAAGTTTTCTGAGAAACTGCTTAGTGTTCTGTTAATTCATCTCACAGAGTTACATCTGTATTTCGTGGATCACTTTGCTAGCCTTATTTCTGTGGAATCTGAGAACAGATATTTCGGATCCCTTGGAAGACTATAGGGCCAAAGGAAATATCCTCCGATAACAAAGAGAGAAGCTGTCTGAGAAACATATTTGTGTTCTGTGAAATCATCTCACAGAGTTACAGCGTTCCCCTCAAGAAGCCTTTCGCTAAAACAGTTCTTGTGGAATTGACAAAGTGATATTTGGAAGCCCATAGAGGGCTATGGTGTAAAAGGAAATATCCTCAGATGAAATCTGGAAAGAAGCTTTCTGAGAAATTGCTTAGTTTTCTGTTAATTCATCTCACAGAGTTACATCTGTATTGCGTGGATGTCTTTGCTAGCCTTATTTCTGTGGAATCTGAGAACAGATATTTCGTGTCCCTTTGAAGACTATAGGGCCAAAGGAAATATCCTCTGATAACAAAGAGAAAGAAGCTTTCTGGGAAACTTCTTTGTGTTCTGTGAAATCATCTCACACAGTTACAGGTTTCCCCTCAAGAACTCTTTCGCCAAGACAGTTCTTGTGGAATTGGCAAAGTGATATTTGGAAGCCCATAGAGGGCTATGGTGAAAAAGGAAATATCCTCAGATGAAATCCGGAAAGAAGCTTTCGGACAAACTGCTTAGTTTTCTGCTAATTCACCTCACAGAGTTACATCTGTATTTCGTGGATCTCTTTGCTAGCCTTAATTCTGTGGAATCTGAGAACAGATATTTCGGATCCCTTGGAAGACTATAGGGCCAAAGGAAATATCCTCCGATAACAAAGAGAAAGAAGCTTTCTGAGAAACTTCTTTGTGTTCTGTGAAATCATCTCACAGAGTTACAGCTTTCCCCTCAAGAAGCCTTTCGCTAAGACAGTTCTTGTGGAATTGGCAAAGTGATATTTGGAAGCCCATAGAGGGCTATGGTGAAAAAGGAAATATCCTCGATGAAATCTGGAAAGAAGCTTTCTGAGAAACTGCTTAGTGTTCTGTTAATTCATCTCACAGAGTTACATCTGTATTTCGTGGATCTCTTTGCTAGCCTTATTTCTGTGGAATCTGAGAACAGATATTTCGGATCCCTTGGAAGACTCTAGGGGCAAAGGAAATATCCTCCGATAACAAAGAGAAAGAAGCTTTCTGAGAAACTTCTTCGTGTTCTGTGAAATCAACTCACAGAATTACAGCTTTCCCCTCAAGAAGCCTTTCGCGAAGACAGTTCTTGTGGAATTGGCAAAGTGATATTTGGAAGCCCATAGAGGGCTATGGTGAAAAAGGAAATATCCTCAGATGAAATCTGGAAAGAAGCTTTCTGAGAAACTGCTTAGTGTTCTGTTACTTCATCTCACAGAGTTAAATCTGTATTTCGTGGATCTCTTTGCTAGCCTTATTTCTGTGGAATCTGATAACAGATATTTCGGATCCCTTGGAAGACTATAGGTCCAAAGGAAATACCCTCCAATAACAAAGAGAAAGAAGGTTTCTGAGAAACTTCTTTGTGTTCTTTGAAATCATCTCACAGAGTTACAGCTTTCCCCTCAAGAAGCCTTTCACTAAGACAGTTCTTGTGGAATTGGCAAAGTGATATTTGGAAGCCCATAGAGGGATATGGTGAAAAAGGAAATATCCTCAGATGAAATCTGGAAAGAAGCTTTCTGAGAAACTGCTTAGTGTTCTGTTAATTCATTTCATAGAGTTACATGTGTATTTCGTCGATCTCTTTGCTAGCCTTATTTCTGTGGAATCTGAGAACAGATATTTCGCATCCCTTGGAAGACTATGGGGCCAAAGGAAATATCCTCCGATAACAGAGAGAAAGAAGCTTTCTGAGAAACTTCTTTGTGTTCTGTGAAATCATCTCACAGAGATACAGCTTTCCCCTCAAGAAGCCTTTCGCCAAGACAGTTCTTCTGGAATTGGCAGAGTGATATTTGGTAGCCCTTAGAGGGCTACGGTGAAAAAGGAAATATCCTCAGATGAAATCTGGAAATAAGCTTTCTGAGAAACTGCTTAGTGTTCTGTTAATTCATCTCACAGAGTTACATCTGTATTTCGTCGATCTCTTTGCTAGACTTATTTCTGTAGAATCTGAGAACAGATATTTCGGATCCCTTGGAAGACTACAGGGCCAAAGGAAATATCCTCCGATAACAAAGAGAAAGAAGCTTTCTGAGAAACTTCTTTGTGTTCTGTGAAATCATCTCACAGAGTTACAGCTTTCCCCTCAAGAAGACTTTCGCCAAGACAGTTCTTGTGGAATTGGCAAAGTGATATTTGGAAGCCCATAGAGGACTATGGTGAAAAAGGAAATATCCTCCGATGAAATCTGGAAAGAAGCTTTCTGAGAAACTGCTTAGTGTTCTGTTAATTCATCTCACAGAGTTACATCTGTATTTCGTGGATCACTTTGCTAGCCTTATTTCTGTGGAATCTGAGAACAGATATTTCGGATCCCTTGGAAGACTATTGGGCCAAAGGAATTATCCTCCGATAACAGAGAGAAAGAAGCTTTCTGAGAAACTTCTTTGTGTTCTGTGAAATCATCTCACAGAGTTACAGCTTTCCCCTCAAGAATCCTTTCGCCAAGACAGTTCTTCTGGAATTGGCAGAGTGATATTTGGAAGCCCTTAGAGGGCTATGGTGAAAAAGGAAATATCCTCAGATGAAATCTGGAAAGAAGCTTTCTGAGAAACTGCTTAGTGTTCTGTTAATTCATCTCACAGAGTTACACCTGTATTTCGTGGATCTCTTTGCTAGCCTTATTTCTGTGGAATCTGAGAACAGATATTTCGGATCCCTTGGAAGACTATAGGGCCAAAGGAAATATCCTCCAATAAGAGAGAGAAAGAAGCTTTCTGAGAAACTTCTTTGTGTTCTGTGAAATCATCCCACAGAGTTACAGCTTTCCCCTCAAGAAGCCTTTCGCCAAGACAGTTCTTCTGGAATTGGCAGAGTGATATTTGGAAGCCCATAGAGGGCTATGGTGAAAAAGGAAATATCCTCAGATGAAATCTGGAAAGAAGCTTTCTGAGAAACTGCTTAGTGTTCTGTTAATTCATCTCACAGAGTTACATCTGTATTTCGTCGATCTCTTTGCTAGCCTTATTTCTGTGGAATCTGAGAACAGATATTTCGCATCCCTTGGAAGACTGTAGGGCCAAAGGAAATATCCTCCGATAACAGAGAGAAAGAAGCTTTCTGAGAAACTTCTATGTGTTCTGTGAAATCGTCTCACAGAGTTACAGCTTTCCCCTCAAGAAGCCTTGCGCCAAGACAGTTCTTCTGGAATTGGCAGAGTGATATTTGGAAGGCCCTACAGGGCTATGGTGAAAAAGGAAATATCCTCAGATGAAATCTGGAAAGAGACTTTCTGAGAAACTGCTTAGTGTTCTGTTAATTCATCTCACAGAGTTACATCTGTATTTCGTGGATCTCTTTGCTAGCCTTATTTTTGTGGAATCTCAGAACAGATATTTCGGATCCCTTGGAAGACTATAGGCGCAAAGGAAATATCCTCCGATAACAGAGAGAAAGAAGCTTTCTGAGAAACTTCTTTGTGTTCTGTGAAATCATCTCACAGAGTTACAGCTTTCCCTTCAAGAAGCCTTTCGCCAAGACAGTTCTTCTGGAATTGGCAGAGTGATATTTGGAAGTCCATAGAGGGCTATGGTGAAAAAGGAAATATCCTCAGATGAAATCTGGAAAGAAGCTTTCTGAGAAACTGCTTAGTGTTCTGTTAATTCATCTCACAGAGTTACATCTGTATTGCGTGGATATCTTTGCTAACCTTATTTCTGTGGAATCTGAGAACAGATATTTCGGAACCCTTGGAAGACTATAGGGCCAAAGGAAAAATCCTCCGATAACAGAGAGAAAGAAGCTTTCTGAGAACCTTCTTTATGTTCTGTGAAATCATCTCACAGAGTTACAGCTTTCCCCTCAAGAAGCCTTTCGCCAAGACAGTTTTTGTGGAATTGGCAAAGTGATATTTGGAAGCCCATAGAGGGCTATGGTAAAAAAGGAAATATCCTCAGATGAAATCTGGAAAGAAGCTTTCTGAGACACTGCTTAGTGTTCTGTTAATTCATCTCACAGAGTTACATCTGTATTTCGACGATCTCCTTGCTAGCCTTATTTCTGTGGAATCTGAGAACAGATATTTCGCATCCCTTGGAAGACTATAGGGCCAAAGGAAATATCCTCCGATAACAGAGAGAAAGAAGCTTTCTGAGAAACTTCATTGTGTTCTGTGAAATCATCTCACAGAGTTACAGCTTTCCCCTCAAGAAGCCTTTCGCCAAGACAGTTCTTCTGGAATTGGCAGAGTGATATTTGGAAGCCCATAGAGGGCTATGGTGAAAAAGGAAATATCCTCCGATGAAATCTGGAAAGAAGCTTTCTGAGACACTGCTTAGTGTTCTGTTAATTCATCTCACAGAGTTACATCTGTATTCCGTGGATCTCTTTGCTAGCCTTATTTCTGTGGAATCTGAGAACAGATATTTCGGGTCCCTTTGAAGACTATAGGGCCAAAGGAAATATCCTCTGATAACAAAGAGAAAGAAGCTTTCTGAGAAACTTCTTTGTGTTATTTGAAATCATCTCACAGAGTTACAGCTTTCCCCTCAAAAAGCCTTTCGATAAGACAGTTCTTGTGGAATTGGCAAAGTGATATTTGGAAGCCCATAGAGGGCTATGGTGAAAAAGGAAATATCCTCAGATGAAATCTGGAAAGAAGCTTTCTGAGAAACTGCTTAGTGTTCTGTTAATTCATCTCACAGAGTTACATCTGTATTTCATCGATCTCTTTGCTAGCCTTATTTCTGTGGAATCTGAGAACATATATTTCGGATCCCTTGGAAGACGATAGGGCCAAAGGAAATATCCTCCGATAACAAAGAGAAAGAAGCTTTCTGAGAAACTTCTTTGTGTTCTGTGAAATCATCTCACAGAGTTACAGCTTTCCCCTCAAGAAGCCTTTCTCCAAGAGAGTTCTTGTGGAATTGGCAAAGTGATATTTGGAAGCCCATAGAGGGCTATGGTGAAAAAGAAAATATCCTCAGATGAAATCTGGAAAGAAGCTTTCTGAGAAACTGCTTAGTGTTCTGTTAATTCATCTCACAGAGTTACATCTGTATTTCGTCGATCTCTTTGCTAGCCTTATTTCTGTGGAATCTGAGAACAGATATTTCGCATCCCTTGGAAGACTGTAGGGTCAAAGGAAATATCCTCCGATAACAGAGAGAAAGAAGCTTTCTGAGAAACTTCTATGTGTTCTGTGAAATCATCTCACAGAGTTACAGTTTTCCCCTCAAGAAGCCTTTCGCCAAGACAGTTCTTCTGGAATTGGCAGAGTGATATTTGGAAGGCCCTACAGGGCTATGGTGAAAAAGGAAATATCCTCAGATGAAATCTGGAAAGAGACTTTCTGAGAAACTGCTTAGTGTTCTGTTAATTCATCTCACAGAGTTACATCTGTATATCGTGGATCTCTTTGCTAGACTTATTTCTGTGGAATCTCAGAACAGATATTTCGGATCCCTTGGAAGACTATAGGCGCAAAGGAAATATCCTCCGATAACAGAGAGAAAGAAGCTTTCTGAGAAACTTCTTTGTGTTCTGTGAAATCATCTCACAGAGTTACAGCTTTCCCTTCAAGAAGACTTTCGCCAAGACAGTTCTTCGGGAATTGGCAGAGTGATATTTGGAAGTCCATAGAGGGCTATGGTGAAAAAGGAAATATCCTCAGATGAAATCTGGAAAGAAGCTTTTTGAGACACTGCTTAGTGTTCTGTTAATTCATCTCACAGAGTTACATCTGTATTTCGTGGATATCTTTGCTAACCTTATTTCTGTAGAATCTGAGAACAGATATTTCGGAACCCTTGGAAGACTATAGGGCCAAAGGAAAAATCCTCCGATAACAAAGAGAGAGAAGCTTTCTGAGAAACCTCTTTGTGTTCTGTGAAATCATCTCACAGAGTTACAGCTTTCCCCTCAAGAAGCCTTTCGCTAAGACAGTTCTTGTGGAATTGGCAAAGTTACATTTGGAAGCCCATAGAGGGCTATGGTGAAAAAGTAAATATCCTCGGATGAAATCTGGAAAGAAGCTTTCTGAGAAACTGCTTAGTCTTCTGTTAATTCATCTCACACAGTTACATCTGTATTTCGTCGATCTCTTTGCTAGCCTTATTTCTGTGGAATCTGAGAACAGATATTTCGGATCCCTTGGAAGACTATAGGGCCAAAGGAAATATCCTCGGATAACAAAGAGAAAGAAGCTTTCTGAGAAACTTCTTTGTGTTCTTTGAAATCATCTCACAGAGTTACAGCTTTCCCCTCAAGAACCTTTTCGCTAAGACAGTTCTTGTGGAATTGGCAAAGTGATATTTGGAAGCCCATAGAGGGCTATGGTGAAAAAGGAAATATCCTCAGATGAAATCTGGAAAGAAGCTTTCTGAGAAACTGCTTAGTGTTCTGTTAATTCATCTCACAGAGTTACATCTGTATTTCGTGGATCTCTTTGCTAGCCTTATTTCTGTGGAATCTCAGAATAGATATTTCGGATCCCTTGGAAGACTATAGGGCCAAAGGAAATATCCTCAGATAACAAAGAGAAAGAAGCTTTCTGAGAAACTTCTTTATGTTCTTTGAAATCATCTCACAGAGTTACAGCTTTCCCCTCAAGAAGCCTTTCGCCAAGAAAGTTCTTGTGGAATTGGCAAAGTGATATTTGGAAGCCCATAGAGGGCTATGGTAAAAACGGAAATATCCTCAGATGAAATCTGGAAAGAAGCTTTCTGAGACACTGCTTAGTGTTCTGTTAATTCATCTCAGAGAGTTACATCTGTATTTCGACGATCTCCTTGCTAGCCTTATTTCTGTGGAATCTGACAACAGATATTTCGCATCCCTTGGAAGACTATAGGGCCAAAGGAAATATCCTCCGATAACAGAGAGAAAGAAGCTTTCTGAGAAACTTCATTGTGTTCTGTGAAATCATCTCACAGAGTTACAGCTTTCCCCTCAAGAAGCCTTTCGAGAAGACAGTTCTTCTGGAATTGGCAGAGTGATATTTGGAAGCCATAGAGGGCTATGGTGAAAAAGGAAATATCCTCAGATGAAATCTGGAAAGAAGCTTTCTGAGACACTGCTTAGTGTTCTGTTAATTCATCTCACAGAGTTACATCTGTATTCCGTGGATCTCTTTGCTAGCCTTATTTCTGTGGAATCTGAGAACAGATATTTCGGGTCCCTTTGAAGACTATAGGGCCAAAGGAAATATACTCTGATAACAAAGAGAAAGAAGCTTTCTGAGAAACTTCTTTGTGTTATTTGAAATCATCTCACAGAGTTACAGCTTTCCCCTCAAAAAGCCTTTCGATAAGACAGTTCTTGTGGAATTGGCAAAGTGATATTTGGAAGCCCATAGATTGCTATGGTGAAAAAGGAAATATCCTCAGATGAAATCTGGAAAGAAGCTTTCTGAGAAACTGCTTAGTGTTCTGTTAATTCATCTCACAGAGTTACATCTGTATTTCATCGATCTCTTTGCTAGCCTTATTTCTGTGGAATCTGAGAACAGATATTTCGGATCCCTTGGAAGACGATAGGGCCAAAGGAAATATCCTCCGATAACAAAGAGGAAGAAGCTTTCTGAGAAACATCTTTGTGTTCTGTGAAATCATCTCACAGAGTTACAGCTTTCCCCTGAAGAAGCCTTTCGTCAAGAGAGTTCTTGTGGAATTGGCCAAGTGATATTTGGAAGCCCATAGAGGGCTATGGTGAAAAAGAAAATATCCTCAGATGAAATCTGGAAAGAATCTTTCTGAGAAACTGCTTAGTGTTCTGTTAATTCATCTCACAGAGTTACATCTGTATTTCGTCGATCTCTTTGCTAGCCTTATTTCTGTGGAATCTGAGAACAGATATTTCGCATCCCTTGGAAGACTGTAGGGCCAAAGGAAATATCCTCTGATAACAGAGAGAAAGAAGCTTTCTGAGAAACTTCTATGTGTTCTGTGAAATCATCTCACAGAGTTACAGCTTTCCCCTCAAGAAGCCTTTCGCCAAGACAGTTCTTCTGGAATTGGCAGAGTGATATTTGGAAGGTCATACAGGGCTATGGTGAAAAAGGAAATATCCTCAGATGAAATCTGGAAAGAGACTTTCTGAGAAACTACTTAGTGTTCTGTTAATTCATCTCACAGAGTTACATCTGTATTTCGTGGATCTCTTTGCTAGCCTTATTTCTGTGGAATCTGAAAACAGATATTTCGGATCCCTTGGAAGACTATAGGCGCAAAGGAAATATCCTCCGATAACAGAGAGAAAGAAGCTTTCTGAGAAACTTCTTTGTGTTCTGTGAAATCATCTCACAGAGTTACAGCTTTCCCTTCAAGAAGCCATTCGCCAAGACAGTTCTTCGGGAATTGGCAGAGTGATATTTGGAAGTCCATAGAGGGCTATGGTGAAAAAGGAAATATCCTCAGATGAAATCTGGAAAGAAGCTTTTTGAGACACTGCTTAGTGTTCTGTTAATTCATCTCACAGAGTTACATCTGTATTTCGTGGATATCTTTGCTAACCTTATTTCTGTGGAATCTGAGAACAGGTATTTCGGAACCCTTGGAAGACTATAGGGCCAAAGGAAAAATCCTCCGATAACAAAGAGAAAGAAGCTTTCTGAGAAACTTCTTTGTGTTCTGTGAAATCATCTCACAGA
Source organism: Macaca nemestrina (assembly GCF_043159975.1). Classification (NCBI taxonomy): domain Eukaryota; kingdom Metazoa; phylum Chordata; class Mammalia; order Primates; family Cercopithecidae; genus Macaca; species Macaca nemestrina. Next base: position 70,631,771 of record NC_092126.1, read on the forward strand.
GTTACAGCTTTCCCCTCAAGAAGCCTTTCGCTAAGACAGTTCTTGTGGAATTGGCAAAGTTATATTTGGAAGCCCATAGAGGGCTATGGTGAAAAAGTAAATATCCTCGGATGAAATCTGGAAAGAACCCTTCTGAGAAACTGCTTAGTCTTCTGTTAATTCATCTCACACAGTTACATCTGTATTTCGTCGATCTCTTTGCTAGCCTTATTTCTGTGGAATCTGAGAACAGATATTTCGGATCCCTTGGAAGACTATAGGGCCAAAGGAAATATCCTCCGATAACAAAGAGAAAGAAGCTTTCTGAGAAACGTCTTTGTGTTCTGTGAAATCATCTCACAGAGTTACAGCTTTCCCCTCAAGAACCTTTTCGCTAAGACAGTTCTTGTGGAATTGGCAAAGTGATATTTGGAAGCCCATAGAGGGCTATGGTGAAAAAGGAAATATCCTCAGATGAAATCTGGAAAGAAGCTTTCTGAGACACTGCTTAGTGTTCTGTTAATTCATCTCACAGAGTTACATCTGTATTTCATCGATCTCTTTGCTAGCCTTATTTCTGTGGAATCTGAGAACAGATATTTCGGATCCCTTGGAAGACGATAGGGCCAAAGGAAATATCCTCCGATAACAAAGAGAAAGAAGCTTTCTGAGAAACTTCTTTGTGTTCTGTGAAATCATCTCACAGAGTCACAGCTTTCCCCTCAAGAAGCCTTTCGCCAAGAGAGTTCTTGTGGAATTGGCAAAGTGATATTTGGAAGCACATAGAGGGCTATGGTGAAAAAGAAAATATCCTCAGATGAAATCTGGAAAGAAGCTTTCTGAGAAACTGCTTAGTGTTCTGTTAATTCATCTCACAGAGTTACATCTGTATTTCGTCGATCTCTTTGCTAGCCTTATTTCTGTGGAATCTGAGAACAGATATTTCGCATCCCTTGGAAGACTGTAGGGCCAAAGTAAATATCCTCTGATAACAGAGAGAAAGAAGCTTTCTGAGAAACTTCTATGTGTTCTGTGAAATCATCTCACAGAGTTACAGCTTTCCCCTCAAGAAGCCTTTCGCCAAGACAGTTCTTCTGGATTTGGCAGAGTGATATTTGGAAGGCCATACAGGGCTATGGTGAAAAAGGAAATATCCTCAGATGAAATCTGGAAAGAGACATTCTGAGAAACTGCTTAGTGTTCTGTTAATTCATCTCACAGAGTTACATCTGTATTTCGTGGATCTCTTTGCTAGCCTTATTTCTGTGGAATCTCAGAACAGATATTTCGGATCCCTTGGAAGAGTATAGGCGCAAAGGAAATATCCTCCGATAACAGAGAGAAAGAAGCTTTCTGAGAAACTTCTTTGTGTTCTGTGAAATCATCTCACAGAGTTACAGCTTTCCCTTCAAGAAGCCATTCGCCAAGACAGTTCTTCGGGAATTGGCAGAGTGATATTTGGAAGTCCATAGAGGGCTATGGTGAAAAAGGAAATATCCTCAGATGAAATCTGGAAAGAAGCTTTTTGAGACACTGCTTAGTGTTCTGTTAATTCATCTCACAGAGTTACATCTGTATTTCGTGGATATCTTTGCTAACCTTATTTCTGTGGAATCTGAGAACAGATATTTCGGAACCCTTGGAAGACTATAGGGCCAAAGGAAAAATCCTCCGATAACAAAGAGAAAGAAGCTTTCTGAGAAACTTCTTTGTGTTCTGTGAAATCATCTCACAGAGTTACAGCTTTCCCCTCAAGAAGCCTTTCGCTAAGACAGTTCTTGTGGAATTGGCAAAGTTATATTTGGAAGCCCATAGAGGGCTATGGTGAAAAAGTAAATATCCTCGGATGAAATCTGGAAAGAAGCCTTCTGAGAAACTGCTTAGTCTTCTGTTAATTCATCTCACACAGTTACATCTGTATTTCGTCGATCTCTTTGCTAGCCTTATTTCTGTGGAATCTGAGAACAGATATTTCGGATCCCTTGGAAGACTATAGGGCCAAAGGAAATATCCTCCGATAACAAAGAGAAAGAAGCTTTCTGAGAAACTTCTTTGTGTTCTGTGAAATCATCTCACAGAGTTACAGCTTTCCCCTCAAGAACCTTTTCGCTAAGACAGTTCTTGTGGAATTGGCAAAGTGATATTTGGAAGCCCATAGAGGGCTATGGTGAAAATGAAATATCCTCAGATGAAATCTGGAAAGAAGCTTTCTGAGAAACTGCTTAGTGTTCTGTTAATTAATCTCACAGAGTTACATCTGTATTTCGTGGATCTCTTTGCTAGCCTTATTTCTGTGGAGTCTGAGAACAGATATTTCGGATCCCTTGGAAGACTATAGGGCCAAAGGAAATATCCTTCGATAACAAAGAGAAAGAAGCTTTCTGAGAAACTTCTTTGTGTTCTTTGAAATCATCTCACAGAGTTACAGCTTTCCCCTCAAGAAGCCTTTTGCTAAGACAGTTCTTGTGGAATTGGCAAAGTGATATTTGGAAGCCCATAGAGGGCTACGGTGAAAAAGGAAATATCCTCCGATGAAATCTAGAAAGAAGCTTTCTGAGAAACTGCTTAGTGTTCTGTTAATTCATCTCACAGAATTACATCTGTATTTCGTGGATCTCTTTGCTAGCCTTATTTCTGTGGAATCTGAGAACAGATATTTCGGATCCCTTGGAAGACTATAGGGCCAAAGGAAATATCCTCTGATAACAAAGAGAAAGAAGCTTTCTGAGAAACCTCTTTGTGTTCTGTGAAATCATCTCACAGAGTTATAGCTTTCACCTCAAGAAGCCTTTCGTTAAGACAGTTCTTGTGGAATTGGCAAAGTGATAATTGGTAGCCCATAGAGGGCTATGGTGAAAAAGGAAATATCCTCAGATGAAATCTGGAAAGAAGCTTTCTGAGAAACTGCTTAGTGTTCTGTTAATTCATCTCACAGAGTTACATCTGTATTTCGTCGATCTCTTTGCTAGCCTTATTTCTGTGGAATCTGAGAACAGATATTTCGGATCACTTGGAAGACTATAGGGCCAAAGGAAATATCCTCCGATAACAAAGAGAAAGAAGCTTTCTGAGAATCTTCTTTGTGTTCTGTGAAATCATCTCACAGAGTTACAGCTTTCCCCTCAGGAAGCCTTTCGCTAGGACAGTTCTTGTGGAATTGGCAAAGTGATATTTGGAAGCCCATAGAGGGCTATGGTGAAAAAGGAAATATCCTCCGATGAAATCTGGAAAGAAGCTTTCTGAGAAACTGCTTAGTGTTCTGTTAATTCATCTCACAGAGTTACATCTGTATTTCGTGGATCTCTTTGCTAGCCTTATTTCTGTGGAATGTGAGAACAGATATTTCGGATCCCTTGGAAGACTATAGGGCCAAAGGAAATATCCTCCGATAACAAAGAGAAAGAAGCTTTCTGAGAAACCTCTTTGTGTTCTGTGAAATCATCTCACAGAGTTACAGCTTTCCCCTCAAGAAGTCTTTCTCTAAGACAGTTCTTGTGGAATTGGCAAAGTGATATTTGGAAGCCCATAGAGGGCTATGGTGAAAAAGGAAATATCCTCCGATGAAATCTGGAAAGAAGCTTTCTGAGAAACTGCTTAGTGTTCTGTTAATTCATCTCACACAGTTACATCTGTATTTCGTGGATCTCTTTGCTAGACTTATTTCTGTGGAATCTGAGAACAGATATTTCGGATCCCTTGGAAGACTATAGGGCCAAAGGAAATATCCTCTGTTAACAAAGAGAAAGAAGCTTTCTGAGAAACTTCTTTGTGTTCTGTGAAATCATCTCACGGAGTTACAGCTTTCCCCTCAAGAAGCCTTTCGCTAAGACAGTTCTTGTGGAATTGGCAAAGTGATAATTGGAAGCCCATAGAGGGCTATGGTGAAAAAGGAAATATCCTCAGATGAAATCTGGAAAGAAGCTTTCTGAGAAACTGCTTAGTGTTCTGTTAATTCATCTCACAGAGTTACATCTGTATTTCGTCGATCTCTTTGCTAGCCTTATTTCTGTGGAATCTGAGAACAGATATTTCAGATCCCTTGGAAGACTATAGGGCCAAAGGAAATATCCTCCGATAACAAAGAGAAAGAAGCTTTCTGAGAAACTTCTTTGTGTTCTTTGAAATCATCTCACAGAGTTACAGCTTTCCGCTCAAGAAGCCTTTCGCCAAGACAGTTCTTGTGGTATTGGCTAAGTGATATTTGGAACCCCTAGAGGGCTATGGTGAAAAAGGAAATATCCTCAGATGAAATCTGGAAAGAAGATTTCTGAGAAACTGCTTAGTGTTCTGTTAATTCATCTCACAGAGTTTCATCTGTATTTCATGGATCTCTTTGCTAGCCTTATTTCTGTGGAATATCAGAACAGATATTTCGCATCCCTTGGAAGACTATAGGGCCAAAGGAAATATCCTCCGATAACAGAGAGAAAGAAGCTTTCTGAGAAACTTCTTTGTGTTCTGTGAAATCATCTCACAGAGTTACAGCTTTCCCCTCAAGAATCCTTTCGCCAAGACAGTTCTTCTGGAAATGGCAGAGTGATATTTGGTAGCCCTTAGAGGGCTATGGTGAAAAAGGAAATATCCTCAGATGAAATCTGGAAAGAAGCTTTCTGAGAAACTGCTTACTGTTCTGTTAATTCATCTCACAGAGTTACATCTGTATTTCGTCGATCTCTTTGCTAGCTTTATTTCTGTGGAATCTGAGAACAGATATTTCGGATCCCTTGGAAGACTATAGGGCCAAAGGAAATATCCTCCGATAACAAAGAGAAAGAAGCTTTCTGAGAAACTTCTTTGTGTTCTTTGAAATCATCTCACAGAGTTACAGCTTTCCCCTCAAGAAGCCTTTTGCTAAGACAGTTCTTGTGGAATTGGCAAAGTGATATTTGGAAGCCCATAGAGGGCTATGGTGAAAAAGGAAATATCCTCCGATGAAATCTGGAAAGAAGCTTTCTGAGAAACTGCTTAGTGTTCTGTTAATTCATCTCACCGAGTTACATCTGTATTTCGTGGATCTCTTTGCTAGCCTTATTTCTGTGGAATCTGAGAACAGATATTTCGGATCCCTTGGAAGACTATAGGGCCAAAGGAAATATCCTCTGATAACAAAGAGAAAGAAGCTTTCTGAGAAATTTCTTTGTGTTCTGTGAAATCATCTCACAGAGTTACAGCTTTCACCTCAAGAAGCCTTTCGTTAAGACAGTTCTTGTGGAATTGGCAAAGTGATAATTGGAAGCCCATAGAGGGCTATGGTGAAAAAGGAAATATCCTCAGATGAAATCTGGAAAGAAGCTTTCTGAGAAACTGCTTAGTGTTCTGTTAATTCATCTCACAGAGTTACATCTGTATTTCGTCGATCTCTTTGCTGCCTTATTTCTGTGGAATCTGAGAACAGATATTTCGGATCCCTTGGAAGACTATAGGGCCAAAGGAAATATCCTCCGATAACAAAGAGAAAGAAGCTTTCTGAGAAACTTCTTTGTGTTCTGTGAAATCATCTCACAGAGTTACAGCTTTCCCCTCAAGAAGCCTTTCGCTAAGACAGTTCTTGTGGAATTGGCAAAGTGATATTTGGAAGCCCATAAAGGGCTATGGTGAAAAAGGAAATATCCTCCGATGAAATCTGGAAAGAAGCTTTCTGAGAAACTGCTTAGTGTTCTGTTAATTCATCTCACAGAGTTACATCTGTATTTCGTGGATCTCTTTGCTAGCCTTATTTCTGTGGAATCTGAGAACAGATATTTCGGATCCCTTGGAAGACTATAGGGCCAAAGGAAATATCCTCCGATAACAAAGAGAAAGAAGCTTTCTGAGAAACTTCTTTGTGTTCTGTGAAATCATCTCACAGAGTTACAGCTTTCCCCTCAAGAAGCCTTTCGCTAAGACAGTTCTTGTGGAATTGGCAAAGTGATATTTGGAAGCCCATAGAGGGCTATGGTGAAAAAGGAAATATCCTCCGATGAAATCTGGAAAGAAGCTTTCTGAGAAACTGCTGAGTGTTCTGTTAATTCATCTCACAGAGTTACATCTGTATTTCGTGGATCTCTTTGCTAGCCTTATTTCTGTGGAATGTGAGAACAGATATTTCGGATCCCTTGGAAGACTATAGGGCCAAAGGAAATATCCTCCGATAACAAAGAGAAAGAAGCTTTCTGAGAAACCTCTTTGTGTTCTGTGAAATCATCTCACAGAGTTACAGCTTTCCCCTCAAGAAGCCTTTCGCTAAGACAGTTCTTGTGGAATTGGCAAAGTTATATTTGGAAGCCCATAGAGGTCTATGGTGAAAAAGGAAATATCCTCGGATGATATCTGGAAAGAAGCTTTCTGAGAAACTGCTTAGTCTTCTGTTAATTCATCTCACGCAGTTACATCTGTATTTCGTCGATCTCTTTGCTAGCCTTATTTCTGTGGAATCTGAGAACAGATATTTCGGATCCCTTGGAAGACTATAGGGCCAAAGGAAATATCCTCCGATAACAAAGAGAAAGAAGCTTTCTGAGAAACTTCTATGTGTTCTGTGAAATCATCTCACAGAGTTACAGCTTTCCCCTCAAGAAGCCTTTCTCCAAGACAGTTCTTCTGGAATTGGCAGAGTGATATTTGGAAGGCCATAGAGGGCTATGGTGAAAAACGAAATATCCTCAGATGAAATCTGGAAAGAGCTTTCTGAGAAACTGCTTAGTGTTCTGTTAATTCATCTCACAGAGTTACATCTGTATTTCGTGAATCTCTTTGCTAGCCTTATTTCTGTGGAATCTCAGAACAGATATTTCGGATCCCTTGGAAGACTATAGGCGCAAAGGAAATATCCTCCGATAACAAAGAGAAAGAAGCTTTCTGAGAAACTTCTTTGTGTTCTTTGAAATCATCTCACAGAGTTACAGCTTTCCCCTCAAGAAGCCTTTCGCTAAGACAGTTCTTGCGGAATTGGCAAAGTTATATTTGGAAGCCCATAGAGGGCTATTGTGAAAATGGAAATATCCTCGGATGAAATCTGGAAAGAAGCTTTCTGAGAAACTGCTTAGTCTTCTGTTAATTCATCTCACACAGTTACATGTGTATTTCGTCGATCTCTTTGCTAGCCTTATTTCTGTGGAATCTGAGAACAGATATTTCGGATCCCTTGGAAGACTATAGGGCCAAAGGAAATATCCTCCGATAACAAAGAGAAAGAAACTTTCTGAGAAACTTCTTTGTGTTATTTGAAATCATCTCACAGAGTTACAGCTTTCCCCTCAAGAAGCCTTTCGCTAAGACAGTTCTTGTGGAATTGGCAAAGTGATATTTGGAAGCCCATAGAGGGCTCTGGTGAAAAAGGAAATATCCTCAGTTGAAATCTGGAAGGAAGCTTTCTGAGAAACTGCTTAGTGTTCTGTTAATTCATCTCACAGAGTTACATCTGTATTTCGTGGATCTCTTTGCTAGCCTTATTTCTGTGGAATCTGAGAACAGATATTTCGGATCCCTTGGAAGACTATAGGGCCAAAGGAAATATCCTCCGATAACAAAGAGAAAGAAGCTTTCTGAGAAACTTCTTTGTGTTCTTTGAAATCATCTCACAGAGTTACAGCTTTCCCCTCAAGAAGCCTTTTGCTAAGACAGTTCTTGTGGAATTGGCAAAGTGATATTTGGAAGCCCATAGAGGGCTATGGTGAAAAAGGAAATATCCTCAGATGAAATCTGGAAAGAAGCTTTATGAGAAACTGCTTAGTGTTCTGTTAATTCATCTAACAGAGTTACATCTGTATTTCGTGGATCTCTTTGCTAGCCTTATTTCTGTGGAATCTGAGAACAGATGTTTCGCATCCCTTAGAAGACTATAGGGCCAAAGGAAATATCCTCTGATAACAAAGAGAAACAAGCTTTCTAAGAAACTTCTTTGTGTTCTGTGAAATCATCTCACAGAGTTACAGCTTTCCCCTCAAGAAGCCTTTCGTTAACACAGTTCTTGTGGAATTGGCAAAGTGATAATTGGAAGCCAATAGAGGGCTACGGTGAAAAAGGAAATATCCTCAGATGAAATCTGGAAAGAAGCTTTCTGAGAAACTGCTTAGTGTTCTGTTAATTCATCTCACAGAGTTACATCTGTATTTCGTCGATCTCTTTGCTAGCCTTATTTCTGTGCAATCTGAGAACAGATATTTCGCATCCCTTGGAAGACTATAGGGCCAAAGGAAATATCCTCCGATAACAGAGAGAAAGAAGCTTTCTGAGAAACTTCTTTATGTTCTGTGAAATCATCTCACAGAGTTACAGCTTTCCCCTCAAGAAGCCTTTGGACAAGACAGTTCTTCTGGAATTGGCAGAGTGATATTTGGTAGCCCTTAGAGGGCTATGGTGAAAAAGGAAATATCCTCAGATGAAATCTGGAAAGAAGCTTTCTGAGAAACTGCTTAGTGTTCTATTAATTCATCTCACAGAGTTACATCTGTATTTCGTCGATCTCCTTGCTAGCCTTATTTCTTTGGAATCTGAGAACAGATATTTCGGATCCCTTGGATGACTATAGGGCCAAAGGAAATATCCTCCGATAACAAAGAGAAAGAAGCTTTCTGAGAAACTTCTTTGTGTTCTGTGAAATCATCTCACAGAGTTACAGCTTTCCCCTCAAGAAGCCTTTCGCTAAGACAGTTCTTGTGGAATTGGCAAAGTGATATTTGGAAGCCCATAGAGGGCTATGGTGAAAAAGGAAATATCCTCCGATGAAATCTGGAAAGAAGCTTTCTGAGAAACTGCTTAGTGTTCTGTTAATTCATCTCACAGAGTTACATCTGTATTTCGTGGATCTCTTTGCTAGCCTTATTTCTGTGGAATCTGAGAACAGATATTTCGGATCCCTTGGAAGACTGTAGGGCCAAAGGAAATATCCTCCGATAACAAAGAGAAAGACGCTTTCTGAGAAACTTCTTTGTGTTCTGTGAAATCATCTCACAGAGTTACAGCTTTCCCCACAGGAAGCCTTTCGCCAAGACAGTTCTTGTGGAATTGGCAAAGTGATATTTGGAAGCCCATAGAGGGCTATGGTGAAAAAGGAAATATCCTCAAATGAAATCTGAAAAGAAGCTTTCTGAGAAACTGCTTAGTGTTCTGTTAATTCATCTCACAGAGTTACATCTGTATTTCATGGATCTCTTTGCTAGCCTTATTTCTGTGGAATCTGAGAACAGATATTTCGGATCCCTTGGAAGACTATAGGGCCAAAGGAAATATCCTCCGATAACAAAGAGAAAGAAGCTTTCTGAGAAACTTCTTTGTGTTCTTTGAAATCATCTCACAGAGTTACAGCTTTCCCCTCAAGAAGCCTTTCGCTAAGACAGTTCTTGTGGAATTGGCAAAGTGATATTTGGAAGCCCTTAGAGGGCTATGGTGAAAAAGGAAATATCCTCAGATGAAATCTGGAAAGAAGCTTTCTGAGAAACTGCTTAGTGTTCTGTTAATTCATCTCACAGAGTTACATCTGTATTTCGTGGATCTCTTTGCTAGCCTTATTTCTGTGGAATGTGAGAACAGATATTTCGGATCCCTTGTAAGACTATGGGGCCAAAGGAAATATCCTCCGATAATAAAGAGAAAGAAGCTTTCTGAGAAACCTCTTTGTGTTCTGTGAAATCATCTCACAGAGTTACAGCTTTCCCCTCAAGAAGCCTTTCGTTAAGACAGTTCTTGTGGAATTGGCAAAGTGATATTTGGAAGCCCATAGAGGGCTATGGTGAAAAAGGAAATATCCTCAGATGAAATCTGGAAAGAAGCTTTCTGAGAAACTGCTTAGTGTTCTGTTAATTCATCTCACAGAGTTACATCTGTATTTCGTCGATCTCTTTGCTAGCCTTATTTCTGTGGAATCTGAAAAGAGATATTTCGGATCCCTTGGAAGACTATAGGGCCAAAGGAAATATCCTCCGATAACAAAGAGAAAGAAGCTTTCTGAGAAACTTCTTTGTGTTCTTTGAAATCATCTCACAGAGTTACAGCTTTCCCCTCAGGAAGCCTTTCGCTAAGACAGTTCTTGTGGAATTGGCAAAGTGATATTTGGAAGCCCATAGAGGGCTATGGTGAAAAAGGAAATATCCTCAAATGAAATCTGGAAAGAAGCTTTCTGAGAAACTACTTAATGTTCTGTTAATTCATCTCACAGAGTTACATCTGTATTTCGTGGATCTCTTTGCTAGCCTTATTTCTGTGGAATCTGAGAAAAGATATTTCGGATCCCTTGGAAGACTATAGGGCCAAAGGAAATATCCTTCGACAACAAAGAGAAAGAAGCTTTCTGAGAAACTTCTTTGTGTTCTGTGAAATCATCTCACAGAGTTACAGCTTTCCCCTCAAGAAGCCTTTCGCCAAGACAGTTCTTGTGGAATTGGCAAAGTGATATTTGGAAGCCCATAGAGGGCTATGGTGAAAAAGGAAATATCCTAAGATGAAATCTGGAAAGAAGTTTTCTGAGAAACTGCTTAGTGTTCTGTTAATTCATCTCACAGAGTTACATCTGTATTTCGTCGATCTCTTTGCTAGCCTTATTTCTGTGGAATCTGAGAACAGATATTTCGCATCCCTTGGAAGACTATAGGGACAAAGGAAATATACTCTAATAACAGAGAGAAAGAAGCTTTCTGAGAAACTTCTTTGTGTTCTGTGAAATCATCTCACAGAGTTACAGCTTTCCCCTCAAGAAGCCTTTCGCTAAGACAGTTCTTGTGGAATTGGCAGAGTGATATTTGGAAGCCCATAGAGTGCTATGGTGAAAAAGGAAATATCCTCCGATGAAATCTGGAAAGAAGCTTTCTGAGAAACTGCTTAGTGTTCTGTTAATTCATCCTAAGAGTTACATCTGTATTTCGTGGATCTCTTTGCTAGCCTTATTTCTGTGGAATCTGAGAACAGATATTTCGGATCCCTTGGAAGACTATAGGGCCAAAGGAAATATCCTCCGATAACAAAGAGAAAGAAGCTTTCTGAAAAACTTCTTTGTGTCCTGTGAAATCATCTCACAGAGTTACAGCTTTCCCCTCAAGAAGCCTTTCGCCAAGACAGTTCTTCTGGAATTGGCAGAGTGATATTTGGAAGCCCATAAGGGCTATGGTGAAAAAGGAAATATCCTCAGATGAAATCTGGAAAGAAGCTTTCTGAGAAACTGCTTAGTGTTCTGTTAATTCATCTCACAGAGTTACATCTGTATTTCGTGGATCTCTTTGCTAGCCTTATTTCTGTGGAATCTGATAACAGATATTTCGGATCCCTTGGAAGTCTATAGGGCCAAAATAAATATCCTCCGATAACAAAGAGAAAGAAGCTTTCTGAGAAACTTCTTTGTGTTCTGTGAAATCATCTCACAGAGTTACAGCTTTCCCCTCAAGAAGCCTTTCGCTAAGACAGTTCTTGTGGAATTGGCAAAGTGATATTTGGAAGCCCATAAGGGCTATGGTGAAAAAGGAAATATCCTCAGATGAAATCTGGAAAGAAGCTTTCTGAGAAACTACTTAGTGTTCTGTTAATTCATCTCACAGAATTACATCTCTATTTCGTCGATCTCTTTGCTAGCCTTATTTCTGTGGAATCTGAGAACAGATATTTCGGATCCCTTGGAAGACTATAGGGCCAAAGGAAATATCCTCCGATAACAAAGAGAAAGAAGCTTTCTGAGAAAGTTCTTTGTGTTCTGTGAAATCATCTCACAGAGTTACAGCTTTCCCCTCAAGAAGCCTTTCACCGAGACAGTTCTTGTGGAATTGGCAAAGTGATATTTGGAAGCCCATAGAGGGCTACGGTGAAAAAGGAAATATCCTCAGATGAAATCTGGAAAGAAGCTTTCTGAGAAACTGCTTAGTGTTCTGTTAATTCATCTCACCGAGTTACATCTGTATTTCGTGGATCTCTTTGCTAGCCTTATTTCTGTGGAATCTGAGAACAGATATTTCTGATCCCTTGGAAGACTATAGGGCCAAAGGAAATATCCTCCGATAACAAAGAGAAAGAAGCTTTCTGAGAAACTTCTTTGTGTTCTTTGAAATCATCTCACAGAGTTACAGCTTTCCCCTCAAGAAGCCTTTCGCTAAGACAGTTCTTGTGGAATTGGCAAAGTGATATTTGGAAGCCCATAGAGGGCTACGGTGAAAAAGGAATTATCCTCAGATGAAATCTGGAAAGAAGCTTTCTGAGAAACTGCTTAGTGTTCTGTTAATTCATCTCACAGAGTTACACCTGTATTTCGTGGATCTCTTTGCTAGCCTTATTTCTGTGGAATCTGAGAACAGACATTTCGGATCCCTTGGAAGACTATAGGGCCAAAGGAAATATCCTCCGATAACAGAGAGAAAGAAGCTTTCTGAGAAACTTCTTTGTGTTCTGTGAAATCATCCCACAGAGTTACAGCTTTCCCCTCAAGAAGCCTTTCTCCAAGACAGTTCTTCTGGAATTGGCAGAGTGATATTTGGAAGCCCATAGAGGGCTATGGTGAAAAAGGAAATATCCTCAGATGAAATCTGGAAAGAAGCTTTCTGAGAAACTGCTTAGTGTTCTGATAATTCATTTCACAGAGTTACATCTGTATTTCGTCGATCTCTTTGCTAGCCTTATTTCTGTGGAATCTGAGAACAGATATTTCGGATCCCTTGGAAGACTATAGGGCCAAAGGAAATATCCTTCGATAACAAAGAGAAAGAAGCTTTCTGAGAAACTTCTTTGTGTTCTGTGAAATCATCTCACAGAGTTACAGCTTTCCCCTCAAGAAGCCTTTCGCCAAGACAGTTCTTGTGGAATTGGCAAAGTGATATTTGGAAGCCCTTAGAAGGCTACGGTGAAAAAGGAAATATCCTCAGATGAAATCTGGAAAGAAGCTTTCTGAGAAACTGCTTAGTGTTCTGTTAATTCATCTCTCAGAGTTACATCTGTATTTCGTGGATCTCTTTGCTAGCCTTATTTCTGTGGAATCTGAGAACAGATGTTTCGGATCCCTTGGAAGAGTATAGGGCCAAAGGAAATATCCTCCGATAACAAAGAGAAAGAAGCTTTCTGAGAAACTTCTTAGTGTTCTTTGAAGTTATCTCACAGAGTTACAGCTTTCCACTAAAGAAGCCTTTCGCTAAGACAGTTCTTGTGGAATTGGCAAAGTGATATTTGGAAGCCCTTAGACGGCTATGGTGTAAAAGGAAATATCCTCAGATGAAATCTGGAAAGAGGCTTTCTGAGAAATTGCTTAGTGTTCTGTTAATTCATCTCACAGAGTTACATCTGTATTTCGTGGATGTCTTTGCTAGCCTTATTTCTGTGGAATCTGAGAACAGATATTTCGGATCCCTTGGAAGACTATAGGGCCAAAGGAAATATCCTCCAATAACAAAGAGAAAGAAGGTTTCTGAGAAACTTCTTTGAGTTCTTTGAAATCATCTCACAGAGTTACAGCTTTCCCCTCAAGAAGCCTTTCGCTAAGACAGTTCTTGTGGAATTGGCAAAGTGATATTTGGAAGCCCATAGAGGGATATGGTGAAAAAGGAAATATCCTCAGATGAAATCTGGAAAGAAGCTTTCTGAGAAACTGCTTAGTGTTCTGTTAATCATCTCACAGAGTTACATCTGTATTTCGTCGATCTCTTTGCTAGCCTTATTTCTGTGGAATCTGAGAACAGATATTTCGCATCCCTTGGAAAACTATGGGGCCAAAGGAAATATCCTCCGATAACAGAGAGAAAGAAGCTTTCTGAGAAACTTCTTTGTGTTCTGTGAAATCATCTCACAGAGTTACAGCTTTCCCCTCACGAAGCCTTTCGCCAAGACAGTTCTTCTGGAATTGGCAGAGTGATATTTGGTAGCCCTTAGAGGGCTACGGTGAAAAAGGAAATATCCTCAGATGAAATCTGGAAAGAAGCTTTCTGAGAAACTGCTTAGTGTTCTGTTAATTCATCTCACAGAGTTACATCTGTATTTCGTGGATCTCTTTGCTAGCCTTATTTCTGTGGAATCTGAGAACAGATATTTCGGATCCCTTGGAAGACTATATGGCCAAAGGAAATATCCTCCGATAAAAAAGAGAAAGAAGCTTTTTGAGAAACTACTTTGTGTTCTGTGAAATCATCTCACAGAGTTACAGCTTTCCCCTCAAGAAGCCTTTCGCTAAGACAGTTCTTGTGGAATTGGCAAACTGATATTTGGAAGCCCATAGAGGACTATGGTGAAAAAGGAAATATCCTCCGATGAAATCTGGAAAGAAGCTTTCTGAGAAACTGCTTAGTGTTCTGTTAATTCATCTCACAGGGTTACATCTGTATTTCGTGGATCACTTTGCTAGCCTTATTTCTGTGGAATCTGAGAACAGATATTTCGGATCCCTTGGAAGACTATACGGCCAAAGGAAATATCCTCCGATAACAGAGAGAAAGAAGCTTTCTGAGAAACTGCTTTGTGTTTTGTGAAATCATCCCACAGAGTTAAAGCTTTCCCTTCAAGAAGCCTTTCGCCAAGACAGTTCTTCTGGAATTGGCAGAGTGATATTTGGAAGCCCATAGAGGGCTATGGTGAAAAAGGAAATATCCTGAGATGAAATCTGGAAAGAAGCTTTCTGAGAAACTGCTTAGTGTTCTGTTAATTCATCTCACAGAGTTACATCTGTATTTCGTGGATCCTTTGCTAGCCTTATTTCTGTGGAATCTGAGAACAGATATTTCGGATCCCTTGGAAGAGTATAGGGCCAAAGGAAATATCCTCCGATAACAAAGAGAAAGAAGCTTTCTGAGAAACTTCTTTATGTTCTGTGAAATCATCTCACAGAGTTACAGCTTTCCCCTCAAGAAGCCTTTCGCCAAGACAGTTCTTCTGGAATTGGCAAAGGGATATTTGGAAGCCCATAGAGGGTTATGGTAAAAAAGGAAATATCCTCAGATGAAATCTGGAAAGAAGCTTTCTGAGACACTGCTTAGTGTTCTGTTAATTCATCTCACAGAGTTACATCTGTATTTCGACGATCTCCTTGCTAGCCTTATTTCTGTGGAATCTGAGAACAGATATTTCGCATCCCTTGGAAGACTATAGGGCCAAAGGAAATATCCTCCGATAACAGAGAGTAAGAAGCTTTCTGAGAAACTTCATTGTGTCCTGTGAAATCATCTCACAGAGGTACAGCTTTCCCCTCAAGAAGCCTTTCGCCAAGACAGTTCTTCTGGTATTGGCAGAGTGATATTTGAAAGCCCTTAGAGGGCTATGGTGAAAAAGGAAATATCCTCAGATGAAATCTGTTAAGAAGCTTTCTGAGAAACTGCTTAGTGTTCTGTTAATTCATCTCACAGAGTTACATCTTTATTTCGTCGATGTCTTTGCTAGAATTATTTCTGTGGAATCTGAGAACAGATATTTCTCATCCCTTGGAAGAGTATAGGGCCAAAGGAAATATCCTCCGATAACAGAGAGAAAGAAGCTTTCTGAGAAACTTCTTTGTGTTCTTTGAAATCATCTCACAGATTTACAGCTTTCCCCTCAAGAAGCCTTTCGCTAAGACAGTTCTTGTGGAATTGGCAAAGTGATATTTGGAAGCCCATAGAGGGCTATGGTGAAAAAGGAAATATCCTCCGATGAAATCTGGAAAGAAGCTTTCTGAGAGACTGCTTAGTGTTCTGTTAATTCATCTCACAGAGTTACATCTGTATTTCGTGGATCTCTTTGCTAGCCTTATTTCTGTGGAATCTGAGAACAGATATTTCGGATCCCTTGGAAGACTATAGGGCCAAAGGAAATATCCTCCGATAACAAAGAGAAAGAAGCTTTCTGAGAAACTTCTTTGTGTTCTGTGAAATCATCTCACAGAGTTACAGCTTTCCCCTCCAGAAGCCTTTCGCTAAGACGGTTCTTGTGGAATTGGTAAAGTGATATTTGGAAGCCCATAGAGGGCTATGGTGAAAAAGGAAATATCCTCAGATGAAATCTGGAAAGAAGCTTTCTGAGAAACTGCTTAGTGTTCTGTTAATTCATCTCACAGGGTTACATCTGTATTTCGTCGATCTCTTTGCTAGCCTTATTTCTGTGGAATCTGAGAACAGATATTTCGGATCCCTTGGAAGACTATAGGGCCAAAGGAAATATCCTCCGATAACAAAGAGAAAGAAGCTTTCTGAGAAACTTCGTTGTGTTCTGTGAAATCATTTCACAGAGTTCCAGCATTCCCCTCAAGAAGCCTTTCGCTAAGACAGTTCTTGTGGAATTGGCAATGTGATATTTGGAAGCCCATAGAGGGCTATGGTGAAAAAGGAAATATCCTCGGATGAAATCTGGAAAGAAGCTTTCTGAGAAACTGCTTAGTGTTCTGTTAATTCATCTCACAGAGTTACATCTGTATTTCGTCGATCTCTTTGCTAGCCTTATTTCTGTGGAATCTGAGAACAGATATTTCGGATCCCTTGGAAGACTATAGGGCCAAAGGAAATATCCTCCGATAACAAAGAGAAAGAAGATTTCTGAGAAACTTCTTTGTGTTCTGTGAAATCATCTCACAGAGTTACAGCTTTCCCCTCAAGAAGCCTTTCACCAAGACAGTTCTTTTGTAATTGGCAAAGTGATATTTGGAAGCCCATAGAGGGCTATGGTGAAAAAGGAAATATCCTCAGATGAAATCTGGAAAGAAGCTTTCTTAGAAACTGCTTAGTGTTCTGTTAATTCATCTCACAGAGTTACATCTGTATTTCGTGGATCTCTTTGCTAGCCTTATTTCTGTGGAATCTGAGAACAGATATTTCTGATCCCTTGGAAGACTATAGGGCCAAAGGAAATATCCTCCGATAACAAAGAGAAAGAAACTTTCTGAGAAACTTCCTTGTGTTCTTTGAAATCATCTCACAGTGTTACAGCTTTCCCCTCAAGAAGCGTTTCGATAAGACAGTTCTAGTGGAATTGGCAAAGTGATATTTGAAAGCCCATAGAGGGCTATGGTTAAAAAGGAAATATCCTCAGATGAAATCTGGAAAGAAGCTTTCTGAGAAACTGCTTAGTGTTCTGTTAATTCATCTCACAGAGTTACATCTGTATTTCGTGGATCTCTTTGGTAGCCTTATTTCTGTGGAATCTGAGAACAGATATTTCGGATCCCTTGGAAGACTATAGGGCCAAAGGAAATATCCTCCGATAACAAAGAGAAAGAAGCTTTCTGAGAAACTTCTTTGTGTTCTGTGAAATCATCTCACAGAGTTACAGCTTTCCCCTCAAGAAGCCTTTCGCTAAGACAGTTCTTGTGGAATTGGCAAAGTGATATTTGGAAGCCCATAGAGGGCTATGGTGAAAAAGGAAATATCCTCGGATGAAATCTGGAAAGAAGCTTTCTGAGAAACTGCTTACTGTTCTGTTAATTCATCTCACAGAGTTACATCTGTCTGTCGTCGATCTCTTTGCTAGCCTTATTTCTGTGCAATCTGAGAACAGATATTTCGGATCCCTTGGAAGAATATAGGGCCAAAGGAAATATCCTCCGATAACAAAGAGAAAGAAGCTTTCTGAGAAACTTCTTTGTGTTCTGTGAAATCATCTCACAGAGTTACAGCTTTCCCCTCAAGAAGCCTTTCGCCAAGACAGTTCTTGTGGAATTGGCAAAGTGATATTTGGAAGCCCATAGAGGGCTATGGTGAAAAAGGAAATATCCTCAGATGAAATCTGGAAAGAAGCTTTCTGAGAAACTGCTTAGTGTTCTGTTAATTCATCTCACAGAGTTACATCTGTATTTCGTGGATCTCTTTGCTAGCCTTATTTCTGTGGAATCTGAGAACAGATATTTCGGATCCCTTGGAAGACTATAGGGCCAAAGGAAATATCCTCCGATACAAAAGAGAAAGAAGCTTTCTGAGAAACTTCTTTGTGTTCTGTGAAATCATCTCACAGAGTTACAGCTTTCCCCTCAAGAAGCCTTTCGCTAAGACAGTTCTTGTGGAATTGGCAAAGTGATATTTGGAAGCCCATAGAGGACTATGGTGAAAAAGGACATATCCTCAGATGAAATCTGGAAAGAAGCTTTCTGAGAAACTGCTTAGTGTTCTGTTAATTCATCTCACAGAGTTACATCTGTATTTCGTGGATCTCTTTGCTAGCCTTATTTCTGTGGAATCTGAGAACAGATATTTCGGATCCCTTGGAAGACTATAGGGCCAAAGGAAATATCCTCCGATAACAGAGAGAAAGAAGCTTTCTGAGAAACTTCTTTGTGTTCTGTGAAATCATCTCACAGAGTTACAGCTTTCCCCTCCAGAAGCCTTTCGCTAAGACGGTTCTTGTGGAATTGGTAAAGTGATATTTGGAAGCCCATAGAGGGCTATGGTGAAAAAGGAAATATCCTCAGATGAAATCTGGAAAGAAGCTTTCTGAGAAACTGCTTAGTGTTCTGTTAATTCATCTCACAGGGTTACATCTGTATTTCGTCGATCTCTTTGCTAGCCTTATTTCTGTGGAATCTGAGAACAGATATTTCGGATCCCTTGGAAGACTATAGGGTCAAAGGAAATATCCTCCGATAACAAAGAGAAAGAAGCTTTCTGAGAAACTTCGTTGTGTTCTGTGAAATCATTTCACAGAGTTCCAGCATTCCCCTCAAGAAGCCTTTCGCTAAGACAGTTCTTGTGGAATTGGCAATGTGATATTTGGAAGCCCATAGAGGGCTATGGTGAAAAAGGAAATATCCTCGGATGAAATCTGGAAAGAAGCTTTCTGAGAAACTGCTTAGTGTTCTGTTAATTCATCTCACAGAGTTACATCTGTATTTCGTCGATCTCTTTGCTAGCCTTATTTCTGTGGAATCTGAGAACAGATATTTCGGATCCCTTGGAAGACTATAGGGCCAAAGGAAATATCCTCCGATAACAAAGAGAAAGAAGATTTCTGAGAAACTTCTTTGTGTTCTGTGAAATCATCTCACAGAGTTACAGCTTTCCCCTCAAGAAGCCTTTCACCAAGACAGTTCTTTTGTAATTGGCAAAGTGATATTTGGAAGCCCATAGAGGGCTATGGTGAAAAAGGAAATATCCTCAGATGAAATCTGGAAAGAAGCTTTCTTAGAAACTGCTTAGTGTTCTGTTAATTCATCTCACAGAGTTACATCTGTATTTCGTGGATCTCTTTGCTAGCCTTATTTCTGTGGAATCTGAGAACAGATATTTCTGATCCCTTGGAAGACTATAGGGCTAAAGGAAATATCCTCCGATAACAAAGAGAAAGAAACTTTCTGAGAATCTTCCTTGTGTTCTTTGAAATCATCTCACAGAGTTACAGCTTTCCCCTCAAGAAGCGTTTCGATAAGACAGTTCTAGTGGAATTGGCAAAGTGATATTTGAAAGCCCATAGAGGGCTATGGTTAAAAAGGAAATATCCTCAGATGAAATCTGGAAAGAAGCTTTCTGAGAAACTGCTTAGTGTTCTGTTAATTCATCTCACAGAGTTACATCTGTATTTCGTGGATCTCTTTGGTAGCCTTATTTCTGTGGAATCTGAGAACAGATATTTCGGATCCCTTGGAAGACTATAGGGCCAAAGGAAATATCCTCCGATAACAAAGAGAAAGAAGCTTTCTGAGAAACTTCTTTGTGTTCTGTGAAATCATCTCACAGAGTTACAGCTTTCCCCTCAAGAAGCCTTTCGCTAAGACAGTTCTTGTGGAATTGGCAAAGTGATATTTGGAAGCCCATAGAGGGCTATGGTGAAAAAGGAAATATCCTCGGATGAAATCTGGAAAGAAGCTTTCTGAGAAACTGCTTACTGTTCTGTTAATTCATCTCACAGAGTTACATCTGTCTGTCGTCGATCTCTTTGCTAGCCTTATTTCTGTGCAATCTGAGAACAGATATTTCGGATCCCTTGGAAGACTATAGGGCCAAAGGAAATATCCTCCGATAACAAAGAGAAAGAAGCTTTCTGAGAAACTTCTTTGTGTTCTGTGAAATCATCTCACAGAGTTACAGCTTTCCCCTCAAGAAGCCTTTCGCCAAGACAGTTCTTGTGGAATTGGCAAAGTGATATTTGGAAGCCCATAGAGGGCTATGGTGAAAAAGGAAATATCCTCAGATGAAATCTGGAAAGAAGCTTTCTGAGAAACTGCTTAGTGTTCTGTTAATTCATCTCACAGAGTTACATCTGTATTTCGTGGATCTCTTTGCTAGCCTTATTTCTGTGGAATCTGAGAACAGATATTTCGGATCCCTTGGAAGACTATAGGGCCAAAGGAAATATCCTCCGATACAAAAGAGAAAGAAGCTTTCTGAGAAACTTCTTTGTGTTCTGTGAAATCATCTCACAGAGTTACAGCTTTCCCCTCAAGAAGCCTTTCGCTAAGACAGTTCTTGTGGAATTGGCAAAGTGATATTTGGAAGCCCATAGAGGACTATGGTGAAAAAGGACATATCCTCAGATGAAATCTGGAAAGAAGCTTTCTGAGAAACTGCTTAGTGTTCTGTTAATTCATCTCACAGAGTTACATCTGTATTTCGTGGATCTCTTTGCTAGCCTTATTTCTGTGGAATCTGAGAACAGATATTTCGGATCCCTTGGAAGACTATAGGGCCAAAGGAAATATCCTCCGATAACAGAGAGAAAGAAGCTTTCTGAGAAACTTCTTTGTGTTCTGTGAAATCATCTCACAGAGTTACAGCTTTCCCCTCAAGAAGCCTTTCGCCAAGACAGTTCTTCTGGAATTGGCAGAGTGATATTTGGAAGCTCTTAGAGGGCTACGGTGAAAAAGGAAATATCCTCAGATGAAATCTGGAAAGAAGCTTTCTGAGAAACTGCTTAGTGTTCTGTTAATTCATCTCACAGAGTTACACCTGTATTTCGTGGATCTCTTTGCTAACCTTATTTCTGTGGAATCTGAGAACAGATATTTCGGATCCCTTGGAAGACTATAGGGCCAAAGGAAATATCCTCCGATAACAAAGAGAAAGAAGCTTTCTGAGAAACTTCTTTGTGTTCTGTGAAATCATCCCACAGAGTTACAGCTTTCCCCTCAAGAAGCCTTTCGCCAAGACAGTTCTTCTGGAATTGGCAGAGTGATATTTGGAAGCCCATAGAGGGCTATGGTGAAAAAGGAAATATCCTCAGATGAAATCTGGAAAGAAGCTTTCTGAGAAACTGCTTAGTGTTCTGTTAATTCATCTCACAGAGTTACATCTCTATTTCGTGGATCTCTTTGCTAGCCTTATTTCTGTGGAATCTGAGAACAGATATTTCGCATCCGTTGGAAGAGTATAGGGCCAAAGGAAATATCCTCCGATAACAAAGAGAAAGAAGCTTTCTGAGAAACTTCTTTATGTTCTGTGAAATCATCTCACAGAGTTACAGCTTTCCCCTCAAGAAGCCTTTCGCCAAGACAGTTCTTGTGGAATAGGCAAAGTGATATTTGGAAGCCCATAGAGGGCTATGGTAAAAAAAGGAAATATCCTCATATGAAATCTGGAAAGAAGCTTTCTGAGACATTGCTTAGTGTTCTGTTAATTCATCTCACAGAGTTACATCTGTATTTCGACGATCTCCTTGCTAGCCTTATTTCTGTGGAATCTGAGAACAGATATTTCGCATCCCTTGGAAGACTATAGGGCCAAAGGAAATATCCTCCGATAACAGAGAGAAAGAAGCTTTCTGAGAAACTTCACTGTGTTCTGTGAAATCATCTCATAGAGTTACAGCTTTCCCCTCAAAAGCCTTTCGCCAAGACAGTTCTTCTGGAATTGGCAGAGTGATATTTGGAAGCCCATAGAGGGCTATGGTGAAAAAGGAAATATCCTCCGATGAAATCTGGAAAGAAGCTTTCTGAGAAACTGCTTAGTGTTCTGTTAATTCATCTCACAGAGTTACATCTGTATTTCGTGGATCTCTTTGCTAGCCTTATTTCTGTGGAATCTGAGAACAGATATTTCGGATCCCTTGGAAGACTATAGGGCCAAAGGAAATATCCTCCGATAACAAAGAGAAAGAAACTTTCTGAGGAACTTCATTGTGTTCTTTGAAATCATCTCACAGAGTTACAGCTTTACCCTCAAGAAGCCTTTCGCTAAGACAGTTCTTGTGGAATTGGCAAAGTGATATTTAGAAGCCCATAGAGGGCTATGGTTAAAAAGGAAATATCCTCAGATGAAATCTGGAAAGAAGCTTTCTGAGAAACTGCTTAGTGTTCTGTTAATTCATCTCACAGAGTTACATCTGTATTTCGTGGATCTCTTTGCTAGCCTTATTTCTGTGGAATCTGAGAACAGATATTTCGGATTCCTTGGAAGACTATAGGGCCAAAGGAAATATCCTCCGATAACAAAGAGAAAGAAGCTTTCTGATAAACTTCTTTGTGTTCTTTGAAATCATTTCACAGAGGTACAGCTTTCCCCTCAAGAAGCCTTTCGCTAAGACAGTTCTTGTGGAATTGGCAAAGTGATATTTGGAAGCCCATAGAGGGCTATGGTGAAAAAGGAAATATCCTCCGATGAAATCTGGAAAGAAGCTTTCTGAGAAACTGCTTAGTGTTCTGTTAATTCATCTCACAGAGTTACATCTGTATTTCGCGGATCTCTTTGCTAGCCTTATTTCTGTGGAATCTGAGAACAGATATTTCGGATCCCTTGGAAGACTATAGGGCCAAAGGAAATATCCTCTGATAACAAAGAGAAAGAAGCTTTCTGAGAAACTTCTTTGTGTTCTGTTAAATCATCTCACAGAGTTACAGCTTTCCCCTCAAGAAGCCTTTCGCCAAGACAGTTCTTGTGGAATTGGCAAAGTGATAATTGGAAGCCCATAGAGGGCTATGGTGAAAAAGGAAATATCCTCAGATGAAATCTGGAAAGAAGCTTTCTGAGAAACTGCTTAGTGTTCTGTTAATTCATCTCACAGAGTTACATCTGTATTTCGTGGATCTCTTTGCTAGCCTTATTTCTGTGGAATCTGAGAACAGATATTTCAGATCCCTTGGAAGACTATAGGGCCAAAGGAAATATCCTCCGATAACAAAGAGAAAGAAGCTTTCTGAGAAACTTCTTTGTGTTCTTTGAAATCATCTCACAGAGTTACAGCTTTCCCCTCAAGAAGCCTTTGGCCAAGACAGTTCTTGTGGAATTGGCTAAGTGATATTTGGAACCCCTAGAGGGCTATGGGGAAAAAGGAAATATCCTCCGATGAAATCTGGAAAGAAGCTTTCTGAGAAACTGCTTAGTGTTCTGTTAATTCATCTCACAGAGTTACATCTGTATTTCGTCGATCTCTTTGCTAGCCTTATTTCTGTGGAATCTGAGAACATATATTTCGGATCCCTTGGAAGACTATAGGGCCAAAGGAAATATCCTCCGATAACAAAGAGAAAGAAGCTTTCTGAGAAACTTCTTTGTGTTCTTTGAAATCATCTCACAGAATTACAGCTTTCCCCTTAAGAAGCCTTTCGCTAAGACAGTTCTTGTGGAATTGGCAAAGTGATATTTGGAAGCCCATAGAGGGCTATGGTGAAAAAGGAAATATCCTCAGATGAAATCTGAAAGGAAGCTTTCTGAGAAACTGCTCTGTGATGTGTGACTTCCACTCACAGAGTTACATCTGTATTTCGTGGATCTCTTTGCTAGCCTTATTTCTGTGGAATCTGAGAACAGATATTTCGGATTCCTTGGAAGACTCTAGGGCCAAAGGAAATAACCTCCGAAAACAAAGGGAAAGAAGCTTTCTGAGAAACTTCTTTGTGTTCTGTGAAATCAACTCACAGAGTTACAGCTTTCCCCTCAAGAAGACTTTCGCCAAGACAGTTCTTGTGGAATTGGAAAAGTGATATTTGGAAGCCCATAGAGGGCTATGGTGTAAAAGGAAATATCCTCAGATGAAATCCGGAAAGAAGCTTTCTGAGAAACTGCGTAGTTTTCTGCTAATTCACCTCACAGATTTACATCTGTATTTCGTGTATCTCTTTGCTAGCCGTAATTCTGTGGAATCTGAGAACAGATATTTCGGATCCCTTGGAAGACTATAGGGCCAAAGGAAATATCCTCCAATAACAAAGAGAAAGAAGCTTTCTGAGAAACTTATTTGTGTTCTTTGAAATCATCTCACAGAGTTACAGCTTTCCCCTCAAGAAGCCTTTCGCTAAGACAGTTCTTGTGGAATTGGCAAAGTGATATTTGGAGGCCCATAGAGGGCTATGGTGAAAAGGGAAATATCCTCAGATGAAATCTGGAAAGAAGCTTTCTGAGAAACTGCTTAGTGTTCTGTTAATTCATCTCACAGAGTTACATCTGTATTTCGTCGATCTCTTTGCTAGCCTTATTTCTGTGGAATCTGAGAACAGATATTTCAGATCTCTTGGAAGACTTTAGGGCCAAAGGAAATATCCTCCGATAACAAAGAGAAAGAAGCTTTCTGAGAAACTTCTTTGTGTTCTGTGAAATCATCTCACAGAGTTACAGCCTTCCCCTCAAGAAGCCTTTCTCTAAAACAGTTCTTGTGGAATTGCCAAAGTGATATTTGGAAGCCCATAGAGGGCTACGGTGAAAAAGGAAATATCCTCAGATGAAATCTGGAAAGAGGCTTTCTGAGAAACTGCTTAGTGTTCTGTTAATTCATCTCACAGAGTTACATCTGTATTTCGTGGATGTCTTTGCTAGCCTTATTTCTGTGGAATCTGAGAACAGATATTTCGGGTCCCTTTGAAGACTATAGGGCCAAAGGAAATATCCTCTGATAACAAAGAGAAAGAAGCTTTCTGAGAAACTTCTTTGTGTTCTGTGTAATCATCTCACAGAGTTACAGCTTTCCCCTCAAGAAGCCTTTCGTTAAGACAGTTCTTGTGGAATTGGCAAAGTGATATTTGGAAGCCCATAGAGGGCTATGGTGAAAAAGGAAATATCCTCAGATGAAATCTGGAAAGAAGCTTTCTGAGAAACTGCTTAGTGTTCTGTTAATTCATCTCACAGAGTTACATCTGTATTTCGTCGATCTCTTTGCTAGCCTTATTTCTTTGGAATATCAGAACAGATATTTCGGATCCCTTGGAAGACTATAGGTCCAAAGGAAATATCCTCCGATAACAAAGAGAAAGAAGCTTTCTGAGAAACTTCTTTGTGTTCTTTGAAATCAATTCACAGAGTTACAGCTTTCCCCTCAAGAAGCCTTTCGCTAAGACAGTTCTTGTGGAATTGGCAATAGATATTTGGAAGCCCATAGAGGGCTATGGTGAAAAAGGAAATATCCTCAGATGAAATCTGGAAAGAAGCTTTTGAGAAACTGCTTAGTGTTCTGTTAATTCATCTCACAGAGTTACATCTGTATTTCGTGGGTCTCTTTGCTAGCCTTATTTCTGTGGAATCTCAGAACAGATATTTCGGATCCCTTGGAAGACTATAGGGCCAAAGAAAATATCCTCCGATAACAAAGAGAAAGAAGCTTTCTGAGAAAATTCTTTGTGTTCTGTGAAATCAACTCACAGAGTTAAAGCTTTCCCCTCAAGAAGAGTTTCGCCAAGACAGTTCTTGTGGAATTGGCAAAGTGCTATTTGGAAGCCCATAGAGGGCTATGGTGAAAAAGGAAATATCCTCCGATGAAATCTGGAAAGAAGCTTTCTGAGAAACTGCTTAGTGTTCTGTTAATTCATCTCACAGAGTTACATCTGTATTTCGTCGATCTCTTTGCTAGCCTTATTTCTGTGGAATCTGATAACAGATATTTCGGATCAATTGGAAGACTATAGGTCCAAAGGAAATATCCTCCAATAACAAAGAGAAAGAAGGTTTCTGAGAAACTTCTTTGTGTTCTTTGAAATCATCTCACAGAGTTACAGCTTTCCCCTCAAGAAGCCTTTCGCTAAGACAGTTCTTGTGGAATTGGCAAAGTGATATTTGGAAGCCCATAGAGGGCTATGGTGAAAAAGGAAATATCCTCAGATGAAATCTGGAAAGAAGCTTTCTGAGAAACTGCTTAGTGTTCTGTTAATTCATCTCACAGAGTTACATCTGTATTTCGTCGATCTCTTTGCTAGCCTTATTTCTGTGGAATCTGAGAACAGATATTTCGGATCCCTTGGAAGACTATAGGTCCAAAGGAAATATCCTCCGATAAAAAAGAGAAAGATGCTTTCTGAGAAACTTCTTTGTGTTCTTTGAAATCATCTCCCAGAGTTACAGCTTTCCCCTCAATAAGCCTTTCGCTAAGACAGTTCTTGTGGAATTGGCAAAGTGATATTTGGAAGCCCATAGAGGGCTATCATGAAAAAGGAAATATCCTCCGATGAAATCTGGAAACAAGCTTTCTGAGAAACTGCTTAGTGTTCTGTTAATTCATCTCACAGAGTTACATCTGTATTTCGTGGATATCTTTGCTAGCCTTATTTCTGTGGAATCTGAGAACAGATATTTCGGATCCCTTGGAAGACTATAGGGCCAAAGGAAATATCCTCCGATAACAAAGAGAAAGAAGCTTTCTGAGAAACTTCTTTGTGTTCTTTGAAATCATCTCACAGAGTTACAGCTTTACCCTCAAGAAGCCTTTGGCCGAGACAGTTCTTGTGGAATTGGCTAAGTGATATTTGGAACCCCTAGAGGGCTATGGTGAAAAAGGAAATATCCTCCGATGAAATCTGGAAAGAAGCTTTCTGAAAAACTGCTTAGTGTTCTGTTAATTCATCTCACAGAGTTACATCTGTATTTCCTCGATCTCTTTGCTAGCCTTATTTCTGTGGAATCTGAGAACAGATATTTCGGATCCCTTGGAAGACTATAGGGCCAAAGGAAATATCCTCCGATAACAAAGAGAAAGAAGCTTTCTGATAAACTTCTTTGTGTTCTTTGAAATCATTTCACAGAGGTACAGCTTTCCCCTCAAGAAGCCTTTCGCTAAGACAGTTCTTGTGGAATTGGCAAAGTGATATTTGGAAGCCCATAGAGGGCTATGGTGAAAAAGGAAATATCCTCCGATGAAATCTGGAAAGAAGCTTTCTGAGAAACTGCTTAGTGTTCTGTTAATTCATCTCACAGAGTTACATCTGTATTTCGTGGATCTCTTTGCTAGCCTTATTTCTGTGGAATCTCAGAACAGATATTTCGGATCCCTTGGAAGACTATAGGGCCAAAGGAAATATCCTCTGATAACAAAGAGAAAGAAGTTTTCTGAGAAACTTCTTTGTGTTCTTTGAAATCATCTCACAGAGTTACAGCTTTCCCCTCAAGAAGCCTTTCGCCAAGACAGTTCTTGTGGAATTGGCAAAGTGATAATTGGAAGCCCATAGAGGGCTATGGTGAAAAAGGAAATATCCTCAGATGAAATCTGGAAAGAAGCTTTCTGAGAAACTGCTTAGTGTTCTGTTAATTCATCTCACAGAGTTACATCTGTATTTCGTGGATCTCTTTGCTAGCCTTATTTCTGTGGAATCTGAGAACAGATATTTCAGATCCCTTGGAAGACTATAGGGCCAAAGGAAATATCCTCCGATAACAAAGAGAAAGAAGCTTTCTGAGAAACTTCTTTGTGTTCTTTGAAATCATCTCACAGAGTTACAGCTTTCCCCTCAAGAAGCCTTAGGCCAAGACAGTTCTTGTGTAATTGGCTAAGTGATATTTGGAACCCCTAGAGGGCTATGGTGAAAAAGGAAATATCCTCCGATGAAATCTGGAAAGAAGCTTTCTGAGAAACTGCTTAGTGTTCTGTTAATTCATCTCACAGAGTTACATCTGTATTTCGTCGATCTCTTTGCTAGCCTTATTTCTGTGGAATATCAGAACAGATATTTCGGATCCCTTGGAAGACTATAGGTCCAAAGGAAATATCCTCCGATAACAAAGAGAAAGAAGCTTTCTGAGAAACTTCTTTGTGTTCTTTGAAATCAATTCACAGAGTTACAGCTTTCCCCTCAAGAAGCCTTTCGCCAAGACAGTTCTTGTGGAATTGGCAAAGTGATAATTGGAAGCCCATAGAGGGCTATGGTGAAAAAGGAAATATCCTCAGATGAAATCTGGAAAGAAGCTTTCTGAGAAACTGCTTAGTGTTCTGTTAATTCATCTCACAGAGTTACATCTGTATTTCGTGGATCTCTTTGCTAGCCTTATTTCTGTGGAATCTGAGAACAGATATTTCAGATCCCTTGGAAGACTATAGGGCCAAAGGAAATATCCTCCGATAACAAAGAGAAAGAAGCTTTCTGAGAAACTTCTTTGTGTTCTTTGAAATCATCTCACAGAGTTACAGCTTTCCCCTCAAGAAGCCTTTGGTCAAGACAGTTCTTGTGGAATTGGCTAAGTGATATTTGGAACCCCTAGAGGGCTATGGTGAAAAAGGAAATATCCTCCGATGAAATCTGGAAAGAAGCTTTCTGAGAAACTGCTTAGTGTTCTGTTAATTCATCTCACAGAGTTACATCTGTATTTCGTCGATCTCTTTGCTAGCCTTATTTCTGTGGAATCTGAGAACATATATTTCGGATCCCTTGGAAGACTATAGGGCCAAAGGAAATATCCTCCGATAACAAAGAGAAAGAAGCTTTCTGAGAAACTTCTTTGTGTTCTTTGAAATCATCTCACAGAATTACAGCTTTCCCCTTAAGAAGCCTTTCGCTAAGACAGTTCTTGTGGAATTGGCAAAGTGATATTTGGAAGCCCATAGAGGGCTATGGTGAAAAAGGAAATATCCTCAGATGAAATCTGAAAGGAAGCTTTCTGAGAAACTGCTCTGTGATGTGTGACTTCCACTCACAGAGTTACATCTGTATTTCGTGGATCTCTTTGCTAGCCTTATTTCTGTGGAATCTGAGAACAGATATTTCGGATTCCTTGGAAGACTCTAGGGCCAAAGGAAATAACCTCCGAAAAAAAAGGGAAAGAAGCTTTCTGAGAAACTTCTTTGTGTTCTGTGAAATCAACTCACAGAGTTACAGCTTTCCCCTCAAGAAGACTTTCGCCAAGACAGTTCTTGTGGAATTGGAAAAGTGATATTTGGAAGCCCATAGAGGGCTATGGTGTAAAAGGAAATATCCTCAGATGAAATCCGGAAAGAAGCTTTCTGAGAAACTGCGTAGTTTTCTGCTAATTCACCTCACAGATTTACATCTGTATTTCGTGTATCTCTTTGCTAGCCGTAATTCTGTGGAATCTGAGAACAGATATTTCGGATCCCTTGGAAGACTATAGGGCCAAAGGAAATATCCTCCAATAACAAAGAGAAAGAAGCTTTCTGAGAAACTTATTTGTGTTCTTTGAAATCATCTCACAGAGTTACAGCTTTCCCCTCAAGAAGCCTTTCGCTAAGACAGTTCTTGTGGAATTGGCAAAGTGATATTTGGAGGCCCATAGAGGGCTATGGTGAAAAGGGAAATATCCTCAGATGAAATCTGGAAAGAAGCTTTCTGAGAAACTGCTTAGTGTTCTGTTAATTCATCTCACAGAGTTACATCTGTATTTCGTGGATCTCTTTGCTAGCCTTATTTCTGTGGAATCTGAGAACAGATATTTCAGATCTCTTGGAAGACTTCAGGGCCAAAGGAAATATCCTCCGATAACAAAGAGAAAGAAGCTTTCTGAGAAACTTCTTTGTGTTCTGTCAAATCATCTCACAGAGTTACAGCCTTCCCCTCAAGAAGCCTTTCTCTAAAACAGTTCTTGTGGAATTGCCAAAGTGATATTTGGAAGCCCATAGAGGGCTACGGTGAAAAAGGAAATATCCTCAGATGAAATCTGGAAAGAGGCTTTCTGAGAAACTGCTTAGTGTTCTGTTAATTCATCTCACAGAGTTACATCTGTATTTCGTGGATGTCTTTGCTAGCCTTATTTCTGTGGAATCTGAGAACAGATATTTCGGGTCCCTTTGAAGACTATAGGGCCAAAGGAAATATCCTCTGATAACAAAGAGAAAGAAGCTTTCTGAGAAACTTCTTTGTGTTCTGTGTAATCATCTCACAGAGTTACAGCTTTCCCCTCAAGAAGCCTTTCGTTAAGACAGTTCTTGTGGAATTGGCAAAGTGATATTTGGAAGCCCATAGAGGGCTATGGTGAAAAAGGAAATATCCTCAGATGAAATCTGGAAAGAAGCTTTCTGAGAAACTGCTTAGTGTTCTGTTAATTCATCTCACAGAGTTACATCTGTATTTCGTCGATCTCTTTGCTAGCCTTATTTCTTTGGAATATCAGAACAGATATTTCGGATCCCTTGGAAGACTATAGGTCCAAAGGAAATATCCTCCGATAACAAAGAGAAAGAAGCTTTCTGAGAAACTTCTTTGTGTTCTTTGAAATCAATTCACAGAGTTACAGCTTTCCCCTCAAGAAGCCTTTCGCTAAGACAGTTCTTGTGGAATTGGCAATAGATATTTGGAAGCCCTTAGAGGGCTATGGTGAAAAAGGAAATATCCTCAGATGAAATCTGGAAAGAAGCTTTTGAGAAACTGCTTAGTGTTCTGTTAATTCATCTCACAGAGTTACATCTGTATTTCGTCGATCTCTTTGCTAGCCTTATTTCTGTGGAATCTGAGAACAGATATTTCGGATCCCTTGGAAGACTATAGGTCCAAAGGAAATATCCTCCGATAAAAAAGAGAAAGATGCTTTCTGAGAAACTTCTTTGTGTTCTTTGAAATCATCTCCCAGAGTTACAGCTTTCCCCTCAATAAGCCTTTCGCTAAGACAGTTCTTGTGGAATTGGCAAAGTGATATTTGGAAGCCCATAGAGGGCTATCATGAAAAAGGAAATATCCTCCGATGAAATCTGGAAAGAAGCTTTCTGAGAAACTGCTTAGTGTTCTGTTAATTCATCTCACAGAGTTACATCTGTATTTCGTGGATATCTTTGCTAGCCTTATTTCTGTGGAATCTGAGAACAGATATTTCGGATCCCTTGGAAGACTATAGGGCCAAAGGAAATATCCTCCGATAACAAAGAGAAAGAAGCTTTCTGAGAAACTTCTTTGTGTTCTTTGAAATCATCTCACAGAGTTACAGCTTTACCCTCAAGAAGCCTTTGGCCGAGACAGTTCTTGTGGAATTGGCTAAGTGATATTTGGAACCCCTAGAGGGCTATGGTGAAAAAGGAAATATCCTCCGATGAAATCTGGAAAGAAGCTTTCTGAAAAACTGCTTAGTGTTCTGTTAATTCATCTCACAGAGTTACATCTGTATTTCGTCGATCTCTTTGCTAGCCTTATTTCTGTGGAATCTGAGAACAGATATTTCGGATCCCTTGGAAGACTATAGGGCCAAAGGAAATATCCTCCGATAACAAAGAGAAAGAAGCTTTCTGATAAACTTCTTTGTGTTCTTTGAAATCATTTCACAGAGGTACAGCTTTCCCCTCAAGAAGCCTTTCGCTAAGACAGTTCTTGTGGAATTGGCAAAGTGATATTTGGAAGCCCATAGAGGGCTATGGTGAAAAAGGAAATATCCTCAGATGAAATCTGGAAAGAAGCTTTCTGAGAAACTGCTTAGTGTTCTGTTAATTCATCTCACAGAGTTACATCTGTATTTCGTGGATCTCTTTGCTAGCCTTATTTCTGTGGAATCTCAGAACAGATATTTCGGATCCCTTGGAAGACTATAGGGCCAAAGGAAATATCCTCTGATAACAAAGAGAAAGAAGTTTTCTGAGAAACTTCTTTGTGTTCTTTGAAATCATCTCACAGAGTTACAGCTTTCCCCTCAAGAAGCCTTTCGCCAAGACAGTTCTTGTGGAATTGGCAAAGTGATAATTGGAAGCCCATAGAGGGCTATGGTGAAAAAGGAAATATCCTCAGATGAAATCTGGAAAGAAGCTTTCTGAGAAACTGCTTAGTGTTCTGTTAATTCATCTCACAGAGTTACATCTGTATTTCGTGGATCTCTTTGCTAGCCTTATTTCTGTGGAATCTGAGAACAGATATTTCAGATCCCTTGGAAGACTATAGGGCCAAAGGAAATATCCTCCGATAACAAAGAGAAAGAAGCTTTCTGAGAAACTTCTTTGTGTTCTTTGAAATCATCTCACAGAGTTACAGCTTTCCCCTCAAGAAGCCTTTGGCCAAGACAGTTCTTGTGTAATTGGCTAAGTGATATTTGGAACCCCTAGAGGGCTATGGTGAAAAAGGAAATATCCTCCGATGAAATCTGGAAAGAAGCTTTCTGAGAAACTGCTTAGTGTTCTGTTAATTCATCTCACAGAGTTACATCTGTATTTCGTCGATCTCTTTGCTAGCCTTATTTCTGTGGAATATCAGAACAGATATTTCGGATCCCTTGGAAGACTATAGGTCCAAAGGAAATATCCTCCGATAACAAAGAGAAAGAAGCTTTCTGAGAAACTTCTTTGTGTTCTTTGAAATCAATTCACAGAGTTACAGCTATCCCCTCAAGAAGCCTTTCGCTAAGACAGTTCTTGTGGAATTGGCAATAGATATTTGGAAGCCCATAGAGGGCTATGGTGAAAAAGGAAATATCCTCAGATGAAATCTGGAAAGAAGCTTTTGAGAAACTGCTTAGTGTTCTGTTAATTCATCTCACAGAGTTACATCTGTATTTCGTGGGTCTCTTTGCTAGCCTTATTTCTGTGGAATCTCAGAACAGATATTTCGGATCCCTTGGAAGACTATAGGGCCAAAGAAAATATCCTCCGATAACAAAGAGAAAGAAGCTTTCTGAGAAAATTCTTTGTGTTCTGTGAAATCAACTCACAGAGTTAAAGCTTTCCCCTCAAGAAGAGTTTCGCCAAGACAGTTCTTGTGGAATTGGCAAAGTGATATTTGGAAGCCCATAGAGGGCTATGGTGAAAAAGGAAATATCCTCCGATGAAATCTGGAAAGAAGCTTTCTGAGAAACTGCTTAGTGTTCTGTTAATTCATCTCACAGAGTTACATCTGTATTTCGTGGATCTCTTTGCTAGCCTTATTTCTGTGGAATCTGATAACAGATATTTCGGATCCCTTGGAAGACTATAGGTCCAAAGGAAATATCCTCCAATAACAAAGAGAAAGAAGGTTTCTGAGAAACTTCTTTGTGTTCTTTGAAATCATCTCACAGAGTTACAGCTTTCCCCTCAAGAAGCCTTTCGCTAAGACAGTTTTTGTGGAATTGGCAAAGTGATATTTGGAAGCCCATAGAGGGCTATGGTGAAAAAGGAAATATCCTCAGATGAAATCTGGAAAGAAGCTTTCTGAGAAACTGCTTAGTGTTCTGTTAATTCATCTCACAGAGTTACATCTGTATTTCGTCGATCTCTTTGCTAGCCTTATTTCTGTGGAATCTGAGAACAGATATTTCAGATCCCTTGGAAGACTATAGGGCCAAAGGAAATATCCTCCGATAACAAAGAGAAAGAAGCTTTCTGAGAAACTTCTTTGTGTTCTTTGAAATCATCTCACAGAGTTACAGCTTTCCCCTCAAGAAGCCTTTGGCCAAGACAGTTCTTGTGTAATTGGCTAAGTGATATTTGGAACCCCTAGAGGGCTATGGTGAAAAAGGAAATATCCTCCGATGAAATCTGGAAAGAAGCTTTCTGAGAAACTGCTTAGTGTTCTGTTAATTCATCTCACAGAGTTACATCTGTATTTCGTCGATCTCTTTGCTAGCCTTATTTCTGTGGAATATCAGAACAGATATTTCGGATCCCTTGGAAGACTATAGGTCCAAAGGAAATATCCTCCGATAACAAAGAGAAAGAAGCTTTCTGAGAAACTTCTTTGTGTTCTTTGAAATCAATTCACAGAGTTACAGCTATCCCCTCAAGAAGCCTTTCGCTAAGACAGTTCTTGTGGAATTGGCAATAGATATTTGGAAGCCCATAGAGGGCTATGGTGAAAAAGGAAATATCCTCAGATGAAATCTGGAAAGAAGCTTTTGAGAAACTGCTTAGTGTTCTGTTAATTCATCTCACAGAGTTACATCTGTATTTCGTGGGTCTCTTTGCTAGCCTTATTTCTGTGGAATCTCAGAACAGATATTTCGGATCCCTTGGAAGACTATAGGGCCAAAGAAAATATCCTCCGATAACAAAGAGAAAGAAGCTTTCTGAGAAAATTCTTTGTGTTCTGTGAAATCAACTCACAGAGTTAAAGCTTTCCCCTCAAGGAGAGTTTCGCCAAGACAGTTCTTGTGGAATTGGCAAAGTGATATTTGGAAGCCCATAGAGGGCTATGGTGAAAAAGGAAATATCCTCCGATGAAATCTGGAAAGAAGCTTTCTGAGAAACTGCTTAGTGTTCTGTTAATTCATCTCACAGAGTTACATCTGTATTTCGTGGATCTCTTTGCTAGCCTTATTTCAGTGGAATCTGATAACAGATATTTCGGATCCCTTGGAAGACTATAGGTCCAAAGGAAATATCCTCCAATAACAAAGAGAAAGAAGGTTTCTGAGAAACTTCTTTGTGTTCTTTGAAATCATCTCACAGAGTTACAGCTTTCCCCTCAAGAAGCCTTTCGCTAAGACAGTTTTTGTGGAATTGGCAAAGTGATATTTGGAAGCCCATAGAGGGCTATGGTGAAAAAGGAAATATCCTCAGATGAAATCTGGAAAGAAGCTTTCTGAGAAACTGCTTAGTGTTCTGTTAATTCATCTCACAGAGTTACATCTGTATTTCGTCGATCTCTTTGCTAGCCTTATTTCTGTGGAATCTGAGAACAGATATTTCGGATCCCTTGGAAGACTATAGGTCAAAAGGAAATATCCTCCGAGAAAAAAGAGAAAGATGCTTTCTGAGAAACTTCTTTGTGTTCTTTGAAATCATCTCCCAGAGTTACAGCTTTCCCCTCAATAAGCCTTTCGCTAAGACAGTTCTTGTGGAATTGGCAAAGTGATATTTGGAAGCCCATAGAGGGCTATCATGAAAAAGGAAATATCCTCCGATGAAATCTGGAAACAAGCTTTCTGAGAAACTGCTTAGTGTTCTGTTAATTCATCTCACAGAGTTACATCTGTATTTCGTGGATATCTTTGCTAGCCTTATTTCTGTGGAATCTGAGAACAGATATTTCGGATCCCTTGGAAGACTATAGGGCCAAAGGAAATATCCTCCGATAACAAAGAGAAAGAAGCTTTCTGAGAAACTTCTTTGTGTTCTTTGAAATCATCTCACAGAGTTACAGCTTTCCCCTCAAGAAGCCTTTGGCCGAGACAGTTCTTGTGGAATTGGCTAAGTGATATTTGGAACCCCTAGAGGGCTATGGTGAAAAAGGAAATATCCTCCGATGAAATCTGGAAAGAAGCTTTCTGAAAAACTGCTTAGTGTTCTGTTAATTCATCTCACAGAGTTACATCTGTATTTCGTCGATCTCTTTGCTAGCCTTATTTCTGTGGAATCTGAGAACATATATTTCGGATCCCTTGGAAGACTATAGGGCCAAAGGAAATATCCTCCGATAACAAAGAGAAAGAAGCTTTCTGATAAACTTCTTTGTGTTCTTTGAAATCATTTCACAGAGGTACAGCTTTCCCCTCAAGAAGCCTTTCGCTAAGACAGTTCTTGTGGAATTGGCAAAGTGATATTTGGAAGCCCATAGAGGGCTATGGTGAAAAAGGAAATATCCTCCGATGAAATCTGGAAAGAAGCTTTCTGAGAAACTGCTTAGTGTTCTGTTAATTCATCTCACAGAGTTACATCTGTATTTCGTGGATCTCTTTGCTAGCCTTATTTCTGTGGAATCTGAGAACAGATATTTCGGATCCCTTGGAAGACTATAGGGCCAAAGGAAATATCCTCTGATAACAAAGAGAAAGAAGCTTTCTGAGAAACTTCTTTGTGTTCTTTGAAATCATCTCACAGAGTTACAGCTTTCCCCTCAAGAAGCCTTTCGCCAAGACAGTTCTTGTGGAATTGGCAAAGTGATAATTGGAAGCCCATAGAGGGCTATGGTGAAAAAGGAAATATCCTCAGATGAAATCTGGAAAGAAGCTTTCTGAGAAACTGCTTAGTGTTCTGTTAATTCATCTCACAGAGTTACATCTGTATTTCGTGGATCTCTTTGCTAGCCTTATTTCTGTGGAATCTGAGAACAGATATTTCAGATCCCTTGGAAGACTATAGGGCCAAAGGAAATATCCTCCGATAACAAAGAGAAAGAAGCTTTCTGAGAAACTTCTTTGTGTTCTTTGCAATCATCTCACAGAGTTACAGCTTTCCCCTCAAGAAGCCTTTGGCCAAGACAGTTCTTGTGGAATTGGCTAAGTGATATTTGGAACCCCTAGAGGGCTATGGTGAAAAAGGAAATATCCTCCGATGAAATCTGGAAAGAAGCTTTCTGAGAAACTGCTTAGTGTTCTGTTAATTCATCTCACAGAGTTACATCTGTATTTCGTCGATCTCTTTGCTAGCCTTATTTCTGTGGAATCTGAGAACATATATTTCGGATCCCTTGGAAGACTATAGGGCCAAAGGAAATATCCTCCGATAACAAAGAGAAAGAAGCTTTCTGAGAAACTTCTTTTTGTTCTTTGAAATCATCTCACAGAATTACAGCTTTCCCCTTAAGAAGCCTTTCGCTAAGACAGTTCTTGTGGAATTGGCAAAGTGATATTTGGAAGCCCATAGACGGCTATGGTGAAAAAGGAAATATCCTCAGATGAAATCTGAAAGGAAGCTTTCTGAGAAACTGCTCTGTGATGTGTGACTTCCACTCACAGAGTTACATCTGTATTTCGTGGGTCTCTTTGCTAGCCTTATTTCTGTGGAATCTGAGAACAGATATTTCGGATTCCTTGGAAGACTCTAGGGCCAAAGGAAATAACCTCCGAAAACAAAGGGAAAGAAGCTTTCTGAGAAACTTCTTTGTGTTCTGTGAAATCAACTCACAGAGTTACAGCTTTCCCCTCAAGAAGACTTTCGCCAAGACAGTTCTTGTGGAATTGGAAAAGTGATATTTGGAAGCCCATAGAGGGCTATGGTGTAAAAGGAAATATCCTCAGATGAAATCCGGAAAGAAGCTTTCTGAGAAACTGCGTAGTTTTCTGCTAATTCACCTCACAGATTTACATCTGTATTTCGTGGATCTCTTTGCTAGCCTTAATTCTGTGGAATCTGAGAACAGATATTTCGGATCCCTTGGAAGACTATAGGGCCAAAGGAAATATCCTCCAATAACAAAGAGAAAGAAGCTTTCTGAGAAACTTATTTGTGTTCTTTGAAATCATCTCACAGAGTTACAGCTTTCCCCTCAAGAAGACTTTCGCTAAGACAGTTCTTGTGGAATTGGCAAAGTGATATTTGGAGGCCCATAGAGGGCTATGGTGAAAAGGGAAATATCCTCAGATGAAATCTGGAAAGAAGCTTTCTGAGAAACTGCTTAGTGTTCTGTTAATTCATCTCACAGAGTTACATCTGTATTTCGTCGATCTCTTTGCTAGCCTTATTTCTGTGGAATCTGAGAACAGATATTTCAGATCTCTTGGAAGACTTTAGGGCCAAAGGAAATATCCTCCGATAACAAAGAGAAAGAAGCTTTCTGAGAAACTTCTTTGTGTTCTGTTAAATCATCTCACAGAGTTACAGCCTTCCCCTCAAGGAGCCTTTCGTTAAGACAGTTCTTGTGGAATTGGCAAAGTGATAATTGGAAGCCCATAGAGGGCTATGGTGAAAAAGGAAATATCCTCAGATGAAATCTGGAAAGAAGCTTTCTGAGAAACTGCTTAGTGTTCTGTTAATTCATCTCACAGAGTTACATCTGTATTTCATCGATCTCTTTGCTAGCCTTATTTCTGTGGAATCTGAGAACAGATATTTCGGGTCCCTTTGAAGACTATAGGGCCAAAGGAAATATCCTCTGATAACAAAGAGAAAGAAGCTTTCTGAGAAACTTCTTTGTGTTCTGTGAAATCATCTCACAGAGTTACAGCTTTCCCCTCAAGAAGCCTTTCGTTAAGACAGTTCTTGTGGAATTGGCAAAGTGATATTTGGAAGCCCATAGAGGGCTATCGTGAAAAAGGAAATATCCTCAGATGAAATCTGGAAAGAAGCTTTCTGAGAAACTGCTTACTGTTCTGTTAATTCATCACACAGAGTTAAATCTGTATTTCGTGGATCTCTTTGCTAGCCTTATTTCTGTGGAATCTGAAAACAGATATTTCGGATCCCTTGGAAGACTATAGGTCCAAAGGAAATATCCTCCAATAACAAAGAGAAAGAAGGTTTCTCAGAAACTTCTTTGTGTTCTTTGAAATCATCTCACAGAGTTACAGCTTTCCCCTCAAGAAGCCTTTCGCTAAGACAGTTCTTGTGGAATTGGCAAAGTGATATTTGGAAGCCCATAGAGGGCTATGGTGAAAAAGGAAATATCCTCAGATGAAATCTGGAAAGAAGCTTTCTGAGAAACTGCTTAGTGTTTTGTTAATTCATCTCACAGAGTTACATCTGTATTTCGTCGATCTCTTGCTAGCCTTATTTCTGTGGAATCAGAGAACAGATATTTCGCATCCCTTGGAAGACTATAGGGCCAAAGGAAATATCCTCCGATAACAGAGAGAAAGAAGCTTTCTGAGAAACTTCTTTGTGTTCTGTGAAATCATCTCACAGAGTTACAGCTTTCCCCTCAAGAAGCCCTTCGCTAAGACAGTTCTTGTGGAATTGGCAAAGTGATATTTGGAAGCCCATAGAGGGCTATCGTGAAAAAGGAAATATCCTCCGATGAAATCTGGAAAGAAGCTTTCTGAGAAACTGCTTAGTGTTCTGTTAGTTCATCTCACAGAGTTAAATCTGTATTTCGTGGATCTCTTTGCTAGCCTTATTTCTGTGGAATCTGATAACAGATATTTCGGATCCCTTGGAAGACTATAGGTCCAAAGGAAATATCCTCCAATAACAAAGAGAAAGAAGGTTTCTGAGAAACTTCTTTGTGTTCTTTGAAATCATCTCACAGAGTTACAGCTTTCCCCTCAAGAAGCCTTTCGCTAAGACAGTTCTTGTGGAATTGGCAAAGTGATATTTGGAAGCCCATAGAGGGCTATGGTGAAAAAGGAAATATCCTCAGATGAAATCTGGAAAGAAGCTTTCTGAGAAACTGCTTAGTGTTCTGTTAATTCATCTCACAGAGTTACATCTGTATTTCGTCGATCTCTTTGCTAGCCTTATTTCTGTGGAATCTGAGAACAGATATTTCGGATCCCTTGGAAGACTATAGGTCAGAAGGAAATATCCTCCGATAAAAAAGAGAAAGAAGCTTTCTGAGAAACTTCTTTGTGTTCTTTGAAATCATCTCACAGAGTTACAGCTTTCCCCTCAATAAGCCTTTCGCTAAGACAGTTCTTGTGGAATTGGCAAAGTGATATTTGGAAGCCCATAGAGGGCTATCGTGAAAAAGGAAATATCCTCCGATGAAATCTGGAAACAAGCTTTCTGAGAAACTGCTTAGTGTTCTGTTAATTCATCTCACAGAGTTACATCTGTATTTCGTGGATCTCTTTGCTAGCCTTATTTCTGTGGAATCTGAGAACAGATATTTCGGATCCCTTGGAAGACTATTGGGCCAAAGGAAATATCCTCCGATAACAAAGAGAAAGAAGCTTTCTGAGAAACTTCTTTGTGTTCTGTGAAATCATCTCACACAGTTACAGCTTTCCCCTCAAGAACTCTTTCGCCAAGACAGTTCTTGTGGAATTGGCAAAGTGATATTTGGAAGCCCATAGAGGGCTAGGGTGAAAAAGGAGATATACTCAGATGAAATCCGGAAAGAAGCTTTCTGAGAAACTGCTTAGTTTTCTGCTAATTCACCTCACAGAGTTACATCTGTATTTCGTGGATCTCTTTGCTAGCCTTAATTCTGTGGAATCTCAGAACAGATATTTCGGATCCCTTGGAAGACTATAGGGCCAAAGGAAATATCCTCCAATAACAAAGAGAAAGAAGCTTTCTGAGAAACTTATTTGTGTTCTTTGAAATCATCTCACAGAGTTACAGCTTTCCCCTCAAGAAGCCTTTCGCTAAGACAGTTCTTGTGGAATTGGCAAAGTGATATTTGGAAGCCCATAGAGGGCTATGGTGAAAAAGGAAATATCCTCAGATGAAATCTGGAAAGAAGCTTTCTGAGAAACTGCTAAGTGTTCTGTTAATTCATCTCACAGTGTTAAATCTGTATTTCGTGGTTCTCTTTGCTAGCCTTATTTCTGTGGAATCTGATAACAGATATTTCGGATCCCTTGGAAGACTATAGGTCCAAAGGAAATATCCTCCAATAACAAAGAGAAAGAAGGTTTCTGAGAAACTTCTTTGTGTTCTTTGAAATCATCTCACAGAGTTACAGCTTTCCCCTCAAGAAGCCTTTCGCTAAGACAGTTCTTGTGGAATTGGCAAAGTGATATTTGGAAGCCCATAGAGGGCTATGGTGAAAAAGGAAATATCCTCAGATGAAATCTGGAAAGAAGCTTTCTGAGAAACTGCTTAGTGTTCTGTTAATTCATCTCACAGAGTTACATCTGTATTTCGTCGATCTCTTTGCTAGCCTTATTTCTGTGGAATCTGAGAACAGATATTTCGGATCCCTTGGAAGACTATAGGTCAAAAGGAAATATCCTCCGATAAAAAAGAGAAAGAAGCTTTCTGAGAAACTTCTTTGTGTTCTTTGAAATCATCTCACAGAGTTACAGCTTTCCCCTCAATAAGCCTTTCGCTAAGACAGTTCTTGTGGAATTGGCAAAGTGATATTTGGAAGCCCATAGAGGGCTATCGTGAAAAAGGAAATATCCTCCGATGAAATCTGGAAACAAGCTTTCTGAGAAACTGCTTAGTGTTCTGTTAATTCATCTCACAGAGTTACATCTGTATTTCGTGGATCTCTTTGCTAGCCTTATTTCTGTGGAATCTGAGAACAGATATTTCGGATCCCTTGGAAGACAATTGGGCCAAAGGAAATATCCTCCTATAACAAAGAGAAAGAAGCTTTCTGAGAAACTTCTTTGTGTTCTGTGAAATCATCTCACACAGTTACAGCTTTCCCCTCAAGAACTCTTTCGCCAAGACAGTTCTTGTGGAATTGGCAAAGTGATATTTGGAAGCCCATAGAGGGCTAGGGTGAAAAAGGAGATATACTCAGATGAAATCCGGAAAGAAGCTTTCTGAGAAACTGCTTAGTTTTCTGCTAATTCACCTCACAGAGTTACATCTGTATTTCGTGGATCTCTTTGCTAGCCTTAATTCTGTGGAATCTGAGAACAGATATTTCGGATCCCTTGGAAGACTATAGGGCCAAAGGAAATATCCTCCAATAACAAAGAGAAAGAAGCTTTCTGAGAAACTTATTTGTGTTCTTTGAAATCATCTCACAGAGTTACAGCTTTCCCCTCAAGAAGCCTTTCGCTAAGACAGTTCTTGTGGAATTGGCAAAGTGATATTTGGAAGCCCATAGAGGGCTATCGTGAAAAAGGAAATATCCTCAGATGAAATCTGGAAAGAAGCTTTCTGAGAAACTACTAAGTGTTCTGTTAATTCATCTCACAGTGTTAAATCTGTATTTCGTGGTTCTCTTTGCTAGCCTTATTTCTGTGGAATCTGATAACAGATATTTCGGATCCCTTGGAAGACTATAGGTCCAAAGGAAATATCCTCCAATAACAAAGAGAAAGAAGGTTTCTGAGAAACTTCTTTGTGTTCTTTGAAATCATCTCACAGAGTTTCAGCTTTCCCCTCAAGAAGCCTTTCGCTAAGACAGTTCTTGTGGAATTGGCAAAGTTATATTTGGAAGCCCATAGAGGGCTATCGTGAAAAAGGAAATATCCTCCGATGAAATCTGGAAAGAAGCTTTCTGAGAAACTGCTTAGTGTTCTGTTAATTCATCTCACAGAGTTACATCTGTATTTCGTGGATCTCTTTGCTAGCCTTATTTCTGTGGAATCTGAAAACAGATATTTCGGATCCCTTGGAAGACTATAGGTCCAAAGTAAATATCCTCCAATAACAAAGAGAAAGAAGGTTTCTGAGAAACTTCTTTGTGTTCTTTGAAATCACCTCACAGAGTTACAGCTTTCCCCTCAGGAAGCCTTTCGCTAAGACAGTTCTTGTGGAATTGGCAAAGTGATATTTGGAAGCCCATAGAGGGCTATGGTGAAAAAGGAAATATCCTCAGATGAAATCTGGAAAGAAGCTTTCTGAGAAACTGCTTAGTGTTTTTTTAATTCATCTCACAGAGTTACATCTGTATTTCGTCGATCTCTTGCTAGCCTTATTTCTGTGGAATCAGAGAATAGATATTTCGCATCCCTTGGAAGACTATAGGGCCAAAGGAAATATCCTCCGATAACAGAGAGAAAGAAGCTTTCTGAGAAACTTCTTTGTGTTCTGTGAAATCATCTCACAGAGTTACAGCTTTCCCCTCAAGAAGCCTTTCGCTAAGACAGTTCTTGTGGAATTGGCAAAGTGATATTTGGAAGCCCATAGAGGGCTATCATGAAAAAGGAAATATCCTCCGATGAAATCTGGAAAGAAGCTTTCTGAGAAACTGCTTAGTGTTCTGTTAATTCATCTCACAGAGTTAAATCTGTATTTCGTGGATCTCTTTGCTAGCCTTATTTCTGTGGAATCTGATAACAGATATTTCGGATCCCTTGGAAGACTATAGGTCCAAAGGAAATATCCTCCAATAACAAAGAGAAAGAAGGTTTCTGAGAAACTTCTTTGTGTTCTTTGAAATCATCTCACAGAGTTACAGCTTTCCCCTCAAGAAGCCTTTCGCTAAGACAGTTCTTGTGGAATTGGCAAAGTGATATTTGGAAGCCCATAGAGGGCTATGGTGAAAAAGGAAATATCCTCAGATGAAATCTGGAAAGAAGCTTTCTGAGAAACTGCTTAGTGTTCTGTTAATTCATCTCACAGAGTTACATCTGTATTTCGTCGATCTCTTTGCTAGCCTTATTTCTGTGGAATCTGAGAACAGATATTTCGGATCCCTTGGAAGACTATAGGTCAAAAGGAAATATCCTCCGATAAAAAAGAGAAAGAAGCTTTCTGAGAAACTTCTTTGTGTTCTTTGAAATCATCTCACAGAGTTACAGCTTTCCCCTCAATAAGCCTTTCGCTAAGACAGTTCTTGTGGAATTGGCAAAGTGATATTTGGAAGCCCATAGAGGGCTATCGTGAAAAAGGAAATATCCTCCGATGAAATCTGGAAACAAGCTTTCTGAGAAACTGCTTAGTGTTCTGTTAATTCATCTCACAGAGTTACATCTGTATTTCGTGGATCTCTTTGCTAGCCTTATTTCTGTGGAATCTGAGAACAGATATTTCGGATCCCTTGGAAGACTATTGGGCCAAAGGAAATATCCTCCGATAAGAAAGAGAAAGAAGCTTTCTGAGAAACTTCTTTGTGTTCTGTGAAATCATCTCACACAGTTACAGCTTTCCCCTCAAGAACTCTTTCGCCAAGACAGTTCTTGTGGAATTGGCAAAGTGATATTTGGAAGCCCATAGAGGGCTAGGGTGAAAAAGGAGATATACTCAGATGAAATCCGGAAAGAAGCTTTCTGAGAAACTGCTT
The DNA here is from genome assembly GCF_043159975.1 of Macaca nemestrina. Classification (NCBI taxonomy): domain Eukaryota; kingdom Metazoa; phylum Chordata; class Mammalia; order Primates; family Cercopithecidae; genus Macaca; species Macaca nemestrina. Next base: position 70,675,107 of record NC_092126.1, read on the forward strand.
AGTTTTCTGCTAATTCACCTCACAGAGTTACATCTGTATTTCGTGGATCTCTTTGCTAGCCTTAATTCTGTGGAATCTGAGAACAGATATTTCGGGTCCCTTTGAAGACTATAGGGCCAAAGGAAATATCCTCTGATAACAAAGAGAAAGAAGCTTTCTGAGAAACTTCTTTGTGTTCTGTGAAATCATCTCACAGAGTTACAGCTTTCCCCTCAAGAAGCCTTTCGTTAAGACAGTTCTTGTGGAATTGGCAAAGTGATATTTGGAAGCCCATAGAGGGCTATCATGAAAAAGGAAATATCCTCAGATGAAATCTGGAAAGAAGCTTTCTGAGAAACTGCTTACTGTTCTGTTAATTCATCACACAGAGTTAAATCTGTATTTCGTGGATCTCTTTGCTAGCCTTATTTCTGTGGAATCTGAAAACAGATATTTCGGATCCCTTGGAAGACTATAGGTCCAAAGGAAATATCCTCCAATAACAAAGAGAAAGAAGGTTTCTCAGAAACTTCTTTGTGTTCTTTGAAATCATCTCACAGAGTTACAGCTTTCCCCTCAAGAAGCCTTTCGCTAAGACAGTTCTTGTGGAATTGGCAAAGTGATATTTGGAAGCCCATAGAGGGCTATGGTGAAAAAGGAAATATCCTCAGATGAAATCTGGAAAGAAGCTTTCTGAGAAACTGCTTAGTGTTTTGTTAATTCATCTCACAGAGTTACATCTGTATTTCGTCGATCTCTTGCTAGCCTTATTTCTGTGGAATCAGAGAACAGATATTTCGCATCCCTTGGAAGACTATAGGGCCAAAGGAAATATCCTCCGATAACAGAGAGAAAGAAGCTTTCTGAGAAACTTCTTTGTGTTCTGTGAAATCATCTCACAGAGTTACAGCTTTCCCCTCAAGAAGCCTTTCGCTAAGACAGTTCTTGTGGAATTGGCAAAGTGATATTTGGAAGCCCATAGAGGGCTATCGTGAAAAAGGAAATATCCTCCGATGAAATCTGGAAAGAAGCTTTCTGAGAAACTGCTTAGTGTTCTGTTAGTTCATCTCACAGAGTTAAATCTGTATTTCGTGGATCTCTTTGCTAGCCTTATTTCTGTGGAATCTGATAACAGATATTTCGGATCCCTTGGAAGACTATAGGTCCAAAGGAAATATCCTCCAATAACAAAGAGAAAGAAGGTTTCTGAGAAACTTCTTTGTGTTCTTTGAAATCATCTCACAGAGTTACAGCTTTCCCCTCAAGAAGCCTTTCGCTAAGACAGTTCTTGTGGAATTGGCAAAGTGATATTTGGAAGCCCATAGAGGGCTATGGTGAAAAAGGAAATATCCTCAGATGAAATCTGGAAAGAAGCTTTCTGAGAAACTGCTTAGTGTTCTGTTAATTCATCTCACAGAGTTACATCTGTATTTCGTCGATCTCTTTGCTAGCCTTATTTCTGTGGAATCTGAGAACAGATATTTCGGATCCCTTGGAAGACTATAGGTCAGAAGGAAATATCCTCCGATAAAAAAGAGAAAGAAGCTTTCTGAGAAACTTCTTTGTGTTCTTTGAAATCATCTCACAGAGTTACAGCTTTCCCCTCAATAAGCCTTTCGCTAAGACAGTTCTTGTGGAATTGGCAAAGTGATATTTGGAAGCCCATAGAGGGCTATCGTGAAAAAGGAAATATCCTCCGATGAAATCTGGAAACAAGCTTTCTGAGAAACTGCTTAGTGTTCTGTTAATTCATCTCACAGAGTTACATCTGTATTTCGTGGATCTCTTTGCTAGCCTTATTTCTGTGGAATCTGAGAACAGATATTTCGGATCCCTTGGAAGACTATTGGGCCAAAGGAAATATCCTCCGATAACAAAGAGAAAGAAGCTTTCTGAGAAACTTCTTTGTGTTCTGTGAAATCATCTCACACAGTTACAGCTTTCCCCTCAAGAACTCTTTCGCCAAGACAGTTCTTGTGGAATTGGCAAAGTGATATTTGGAAGCCCATAGAGGGCTAGGGTGAAAAAGGAGATATACTCAGATGAAATCCGGAAAGAAGCTTTCTGAGAAACTGCTTAGTTTTCTGCTAATTCACCTCACAGAGTTACATCTGTATTTCGTGGATCTCTTTGCTAGCCTTAATTCTGTGGAATCTCAGAACAGATATTTCGGATCCCTTGGAAGACTATAGGGCCAAAGGAAATATCCTCCAATAACAAAGAGAAAGAAGCTTTCTGAGAAACTTATTTGTGTTCTTTGAAATCATCTCACAGAGTTACAGCTTTCCCCTCAAGAAGCCTTTCGCTAAGACAGTTCTTGTGGAATTGGCAAAGTGATATTTGGAAGCCCATAGAGGGCTATGGTGAAAAAGGAAATATCCTCAGATGAAATCTGGAAAGAAGCTTTCTGAGAAACTGCTAAGTGTTCTGTTAATTCATCTCACAGTGTTAAATCTGTATTTCGTGGTTCTCTTTGCTAGCCTTATTTCTGTGGAATCTGATAACAGATATTTCGGATCCCTTGGAAGACTATAGGTCCAAAGGAAATATCCTCCAATAACAAAGAGAAAGAAGGTTTCTGAGAAACTTCTTTGTGTTCTTTGAAATCATCTCACAGAGTTACAGCTTTCCCCTCAAGAAGCCTTTCGCTAAGACAGTTCTTGTGGAATTGGCAAAGTGATATTTGGAAGCCCATAGAGGGCTATGGTGAAAAAGGAAATATCCTCAGATGAAATCTGGAAAGAAGCTTTCTGAGAAACTGCTTAGTGTTCTGTTAATTCATCTCACAGAGTTACATCTGTATTTCGTCGATCTCTTTGCTAGCCTTATTTCTGTGGAATCTGAGAACAGATATTTCGGATCCCTTGGAAGACTATAGGTCAAAAGGAAATATCCTCCGATAAAAAAGAGAAAGAAGCTTTCTGAGAAACTTCTTTGTGTTCTTTGAAATCATCTCACAGAGTTACAGCTTTCCCCTCAATAAGCCTTTCGCTAAGACAGTTCTTGTGGAATTGGCAAAGTGATATTTGGAAGCCCATAGAGGGCTATCGTGAAAAAGGAAATATCCTCCGATGAAATCTGGAAACAAGCTTTCTGAGAAACTGCTTAGTGTTCTGTTAATTCATCTCACAGAGTTACATCTGTATTTCGTGGATCTCTTTGCTAGCCTTATTTCTGTGGAATCTGAGAACAGATATTTCGGATCCCTTGGAAGACTATTGGGCCAAAGGAAATATCCTCCGATAACAAAGAGAAAGAAGCTTTCTGAGAAACTTCTTTGTGTTCTGTGAAATCATCTCACACAGTTACAGCTTTCCCCTCAAGAACTCTTTCGCCAAGACAGTTCTTGTGGAATTGGCAAAGTGATATTTGGAAGCCCATAGAGGGCTAGGGTGAAAAAGGAGATATACTCAGATGAAATCCGGAAAGAAGCTTTCTGAGAAACTGCTTAGTTTTCTGCTAATTCACCTCACAGAGTTACATCTGTATTTCGTGGATCTCTTTGCTAGCCTTAATTCTGTGGAATCTGAGAACAGATATTTCGGATCCCTTGGAAGACTATAGGGCCAAAGGAAATATCCTCCAATAACAAAGAGAAAGAAGCTTTCTGAGAAAATTATTTGTGTTCTTTGAAATCATCTCACAGAGTTACAGCTTTCCCCTCAAGAAGCCTTTCGCTAAGACAGTTCTTGTGGAATTGGCAAAGTGATATTTGGAAGCCCATAGAGGGCTATCGTGAAAAAGGAAATATCCTCAGATGAAATCTGGAAAGAAGCTTTCTGAGAAACTGCTAAGTGTTCTGTTAATTCATCTCACAGTGTTAAATCTGTATTTCGTGGTTCTCTTTGCTAGCCTTATTTCTGTGGAATCTGATAACAGATATTTCGGATCCCTTGGAAGACTATAGGTCCAAAGGAAATATCCTCCAATAACAAAGAGAAAGAAGGTTTCTGAGAAACTTCTTTGTGTTCTTTGAAATCATCTCACAGAGTTTCAGCTTTCCCCTCAAGAAGCCTTTCGCTAAGACAGTTCTTGTGGAATTGGCAAAGTTATATTTGGAAGCCCATAGAGGGCTATCGTGAAAAAGGAAATATCCTCCGATGAAATCTGGAAAGAAGCTTTCTGAGAAACTGCTTAGTGTTCTGTTAATTCATCTCACAGAGTTACATCTGTATTTCGTGGATCTCTTTGCTAGCCTTATTTCTGTGGAATCTGAAAACAGATATTTCGGATCCCTTGGAAGACTATAGGTCCAAAGTAAATATCCTCCAATAACAAAGAGAAAGAAGGTTTCTGAGAAACTTCTTTGTGTTCTTTGAAATCACCTCACAGAGTTACAGCTTTCCCCTCAAGAAGCCTTTCGCTAAGACAGTTCTTGTGGAATTGGCAAAGTGATATTTGGAAGCCCATAGAGGGCTATGCTGAAAAAGGAAATATCCTCAGATGAAATCTGGAAAGAAGCTTTCTGAGAAACTGCTTAGTGTTTTTTTAATTCATCTCACAGAGTTACATCTGTATTTCGTCGATCTCTTGCTAGCCTTATTTCTGTGGAATCAGAGAATAGATATTTCGCATCCCTTGGAAGACTATAGGGCCAAAGGAAATATCCTCCGATAACAGAGAGAAAGAAGCTTTCTGAGAAACTTCTTTGTGTTCTGTGAAATCATCTCACAGAGTTACAGCTTTCCCCTCAAGAAGCCTTTCGCTAAGACAGTTCTTGTGGAATTGGCAAAGTGATATTTGGAAGCCCATAGAGGGCTATCATGAAAAAGGAAATATCCTCCGATGAAATCTGGAAAGAAGCTTTCTGAGAAACTGCTTAGTGTTCTGTTAATTCATCTCACAGAGTTAAATCTGTATTTCGTGGATCTCTTTGCTAGCCTTATTTCTGTGGAATCTGATAACAGATATTTCGGATCCCTTGGAAGACTATAGGTCCAAAGGAAATATCCTCCAATAACAAAGAGAAAGAAGGTTTCTGAGAAACTTCTTTGTGTTCTTTGAAATCATCTCACAGAGTTACAGCTTTCCCCTCAAGAAGCCTTTCGCTAAGACAGTTCTTGTGGAATTGGCAAAGTGATATTTGGAAGCCCATAGAGGGCTATGGTGAAAAAGGAAATATCCTCAGATGAAATCTGGAAAGAAGCTTTCTGAGAAACTGCTTAGTGTTCTGTTAATTCATCTCACAGAGTTACATCTGTATTTCGTCGATCTCTTTGCTAGCCTTATTTCTGTGGAATCTGAGAACAGATATTTCGGATCCCTTGGAAGACTATAGGTCAAAAGGAAATATCCTCCGATAAAAAAGAGAAAGAAGCTTTCTGAGAAACTTCTTTGTGTTCTTTGAAATCATCTCACAGAGTTACAGCTTTCCCCTCAATAAGCCTTTCGCTAAGACAGTTCTTGTGGAATTGGCAAAGTGATATTTGGAAGCCCATAGAGGGCTATCGTGAAAAAGGAAATATCCTCCGATGAAATCTGGAAACAAGCTTTCTGAGAAACTGCTTAGTGTTCTGTTAATTCATCTCACAGAGTTACATCTGTATTTCGTGGATCTCTTTGCTAGCCTTATTTCTGTGGAATCTGAGAACAGATATTTCGGATCCCTTGGAAGACTATTGGGCCAAAGGAAATATCCTCCGATAAGAAAGAGAAAGAAGCTTTCTGAGAAACTTCTTTGTGTTCTGTGAAATCATCTCACACAGTTACAGCTTTCCCCTCAAGAACTCTTTCGCCAAGACAGTTCTTGTGGAATTGGCAAAGTGATATTTGGAAGCCCATAGAGGGCTAGGGTGAAAAAGGAGATATACTCAGATGAAATCCGGAAAGAAGCTTTCTGAGAAACTGCTTAGTTTTCTGCTAATTCACCTCACAGAGTTACATCTGTATTTCGTGGATCTCTTTGCTAGCCTTAATTCTGTGGAATCTGAGAACAGATATTTCGGATCCCTTGGAAGACTATAGGGCCAAAGGAAATATCCTCCAATAACAAAGAGAAAGAAGGTTTCTGAGAAACTTATTTGTGTTCTTTGAAATCATCTCACAGAGTTACAGCTTTCCCCTCAAGAAGCCTTTCGCTAAGACAGTTCTTGTGGAATTGGCAAAGTGATATTTGGAAGCCCATAGAGGGCTATCGTGAAAAAGGAAATATCCTCAGATGAAATCTGGAAAGAAGCTTTCTGAGAAACTGCTAAGTGTTCTGTTAATTCATCTCACAGTGTTAAATCTGTATTTCGTGGTTCTCTTTGCTAGCCTTATTTCTGTGGAATCTGATAACAGATATTTCGGATCCCTTGGAAGACTATAGGTCCAAAGGAAATATCCTCCAATAACAAAGAGAAAGAAGGTTTCTGAGAAACTTCTTTGTGTTCTTTGAAATCATCTCACAGAGTTACAGCTTTCCCCTCAAGAAGCCTTTCGCTAAGACAGTTCTTGTGGAATTGGCAAAGTGATATTTGGAAGCCCATAGAAGGCTATGGTGAAAAAGGAAATATCCTCAGATGAAATCTGGAAAGAAGCTTTCTGAGAAACTGCTTAGTGTTCTGTTAATTCATCTCACAGAGTTACATCTGTATTTCGTCGATCTCTTTGCTAGCCTTATTTCTGTGGAATCTGAGAACAGATATTTCGGATCCCTTGGAAGACTATAGGTCAAAAGGAAATATCCTCCGATAAAAAAGAGAAAGAAGCTTTCTGAGAAACTTCTTTGTGTTCTTTGAAATCATCTCACAGAGTTACAGCTTTCCCCTCAAGAAGCCTTTCGCTAAGACAGTTCTTGTGGAATTGGCAAAGTGATATTTGGAAGCCCATAGAGGGCTATCGTGAAAAAGGAAATATCCTCCGATGAAATCTGGAAACAAGCTTTCTGAGAAACTGCTTAGTGTTCTGTTAATTCATCTCACAGAGTTACATCTGTATTTCGTGGATCTCTTTGCTAGCCTTATTTCTGTGGAATCTGAGAACAGATATTTCGGATCCCTTGGAAGACTATTGGGCCAAAGGAAATATCCTCCGATAACAAAGAGAAAGAAGCTTTCTGAGAAACTTCTTTGTGTTCTGTGAAATCATCTCACACAGTTACAGCTTTCCCCTCAAGAACTCTTTCGCCAAGACAGTTCTTGTGGAATTGGCAAAGTGATATTTGGAAGCCCATAGAGGGCTAGGGTGAAAAAGGAGATATACTCAGATGAAATCCGGAAAGAAGCTTTCTGAGAAACTGCTTAGTTTTCTGCTAATTCACCTCACAGAGTTACATCTGTATTTCGTGGATCTCTTTGCTAGCCTTAATTCTGTGGAATCTGAGAACAGATATTTCGGATCCCTTGGAAGACTATAGGTCCAAAGGAAATATCCTCCAATAACAAAGAGAAAGAAGGTTTCTGAGAAACTTCTTTGTGTTCCTTGAAATCATCTCACAGAGTTACAGCTTTCCCCTCAAGAAGCCTTTCGCCAAGACAGTTCTTGTGGAATTGGCCAAGTGATAATTGGAAACCCATAGAAGGCTATGGTGAAAAAGGAAATATCCTCAGATGAAATCTGGAAAGAAGCTTTCTGAGAAACTGCTTAGTGTTCTGTTAATTCATCTCACAGAGTTACATCTGTATTTCGTCGATCTCTTTGCTAGTCTTATTTCTGTGGAATCTGAGAACAGATATTTCGCATCCCTTGGAAGACTATAGGGCCAAAGGAAATATCCTCCGATAAGAGAGAGAAAGAAGCTTTCTGAGAAACTTCTTTGTGTTCTGTGAAATCATCTCACAGAGTTTCAGCTTTCCCCTCAAGAAGCCTTTCGCTAAGACAGTTCTTGTGGAATTGGCAAAGTTATATTTGGAAGCCCATAGAGGGCTATCATGAAAAAGGAAATATCCTCCGATGAAATCTGGAAACAAGCTTTCTGAGAAACTGCTTAGTGTTCTGTTAATTCATCTCACAGAGTTACATCTGTATTTCGTGGATCTCCTTGCTAGCCTTATTTCTGTGGAATCTGATAACAGATATTTCGGATCCCTTGGAAGACTATAGGTCCGAAGGAAATATCCTCCAATAACAAAGAGAAAGAAGGTTTCTGAGAAACTTCTTTGTGTTCTTTGAAATCATCTCACAGAGTTACAGCTTTCCCCTCAAGAAGCCTTTCGCTAAGACAGTTCTTGTGGAATTGGCAAAGTGATATTTGGAAGCCCATAGAGGGCTATGGTGAAAAAGGAAATATCCTCAGATGAAATCTGGAAAGAAGCTTTCTGAGAAACTGCTTAGTGTTCTGTTAATTCATCTCACAGAGTTACATCTGTATTTCGTCGATCTCTTTGCTAGCCTTATTTCTGTGGAATCTGATAACAGATATTTCGGATCCCTTGGAAGACTATAGGTCAAAAGGAAATATCCTCCGATAAAAAAGAGAAAGAAGCTTTCTGAGAAACTTCTTTGTGTTCTTTCAAATCATCTCACAGAGTTACAGCTTTCCCCTCAAGAAGCCTTTCGCTAAGACAGTTCTTGTGGAATTGGCAAAGTGATATTTGGAAGCCCATAGCGGGCTATGGTGAAAAAGGAAATATCCTCAGATGAAATCTGGAAAGAAGCTTTCTGAGAAACTGCTTAGTGTTCTGTTAATTCATCTCACAGAGTTAAATCTGTATTTCGTGGATCTCTTTGCTAGCCTTATTTCTGTGGAATCTGATAACAGATATTTCGGATCCCTTGGAAGACTATAGCTCCAAAGGAAATATCCTCCAATAACAAAGAGAAAGAAGGTTTCTGAGAAACTTCTTTGTGTTCTTTGAAATCATCTCACAGAGTTACAGCTTTCCCCTCAAGAAGACTTTCGCCAAGACAGTTCTTGTGGAATTGGCAAAGTGATATTTGGAAGCCCATAGAGGGCTATGGTGAAAAAGGAAATATCCTCAGATGAAATCTGGAAAGAAGTTTCTGAGAAACTGCTTAGTGTTCTGTTAATTCATCTCACAGAGTTACATCTGTATTTCGTGGATCTCTTTGCTAGCCTTATTTCTGTGGAATCTGAGAACAGATATTTCAGATCCCTTGGAAGACTATAGGGCCAAAGGAAATATCCTCCGATAACAGAGAGAAAGAAGCTTTCTGAGAAACTTCTTTGTGTTCTGTGAAACCATCTCACAGAGTTACAGCTTTCCCTTCAAGAAGCCTTTCGCCAAGACAGTTCTTCTGGAATTGACAGAGTGATATTTGAAAGCCCATAGAGGGATATGGTGAAAAAGGAAATATCCTCAGATGAAATCTGGAAACAGGCTTTCTGAGAAACTGCTTAGTGTTCTGTTAATTCATCTCACAGAGTTACATCTGTATTTCGTGGATGTCTTTGCTAGCCTTATTTCTGTGGAATCTGAGAACAGATATTTCGGGTGCCTTTGAAGACTATAGGGCAAAAGGAAATATCCTCTGATAACAAAGAGAAAGAAGCTTTCTGAGAAACTTCTTTGTGTTCTGTGAAATCATCTCACACAGTTACAGCTTTCCCCTCAAGAACTCTTTCGCCAAGACAGTTCTAGTGGAAATGGCAAAGTGATATTTGGAAGCCCATAGAATGCTATGGTGTAAAAGGAAATATCCTCAGATGAAATCCGGAAAGAAGCTTTCTGAGAAACTGCTTAGTGTTCTGTTAATTCACCTCACAGAGTTACATCTGTATTTCGTGGATCTCTTTGCTAGCCTTAATTCTGTGGAATCTGAGAACAGATATTTCGGATCCCTTGGAAGACTATAGGGCCAAAGGAAATATCCTCCAATAAAAAAGAGAAAGAAGCTTTCTGAGAAACTTATTTGTGTTCTTTGAAATCATCTCACAGAGTTACAGCTTTCCCCTCAAGAAGCCTTTCGCTAAGACAGTTCTTGTGGAATTGGCAAAGTGATATTTGGAAGCCCATAGAGGGCTATGGTGAAAAAGGAAATATCCTCAGAAGAAATCTGAAAGGAAGCTTTCTGAGAAACCGCTCTGTGATGTATGACTTCCACACACAGAGTTACATCTGTATTTCGTGGATCTCTTTGCTAGCCTTATTTCTGTGGAATCTGAGAACAGATATTTCGGATCCCTTGGAAGACTCTAGGGCCAAAGGAAATAACCTCCGAAAACAAAGGGAAAGAAGCTTTCTGAGAAACTTCTTTGTGTTCTGTGAAATCAACTCACAGAGTTACAGCTTTCCCCTCAAGAAGACTTTCGCCAAGACAGTTCTTGTGGAATTGGCAAAGTGATATTTGGAAGCCCATAGAGGGCTATGGTGAAAAAGGAAATATCCTCAGATGAAATCTGGAAAGAAGCTTTCTGAGAAACTGCTTACTGTTCTGTTAATTCATCTCACAGAGTTAAATCTGTATTTCGTGGATCTCTTTGCTAGCCTTATTTCTGTGGAATCTGAAAACAGATATTTCGGATCCCTTGGAAGACTATAGGTCCAAAGGAAATATCCTCCAATAACAAAGAGAAAGAAGGTTTCTGAGAAACTTCTTTGTGTTCTTTGAAATCATCTCACAGAGTTACAGCTTTCCCCTCAAGAAGCCTTTCGCTAAGACAGTTCTTGTGGAATTGGCAAAGTGATATTTGGAAGCCCATAGAGGGCTATGGTGAAAAAGGAAATATCCTCCGATGAAATCTGGAAAGAAGCTTTCGAGAAACTGCTTAGTGTTCTGTTAATTCATCTCACAGAGTTAAATCTGTATTTCGTGGATCTCTTTGCTAGCCTTATTTCTGTGGAATCTGATAACAGATATTTCGGATCCCTTGGAAGACTATAGGTCCAAAGGAAATATCCTCCAATAACAAAGAGAAAGAAGGTTTCTGAGAAACTTCTTTGTGTTCTTTGAAATCATCTCACAGAGTTACAGCTTTCCCCTCAAGAAGCCTTTCGCTAAGACAGTTCTTGTGGAATTGGCAAAGTGATATTTGGAAGCCCATAGAGGGCTATGGTGAAAAAGGAAATATCCTCAGATGAAATCTGGAAAGAAGCTTTCTGAGAAACTGCTTAGTGTTCTGTTAATTCATCTCACACAGTTACATCTGTATTTCGTCGATCTCTTTGCTAGCCTTATTTCTGTGGAATCTGAGAACAGATATTTCGGATCCCTTGGAAGACTATACGTCAAAAGGAAATATCCTCCGATAAAAAAGAGAAAGAAGCTTTCTGAGAAACTTCTTTGTGTTCTTTGAAATCATCTCACAGAGTTACAGCTTTCCCCTCAATAAGCCTTTCGCTAAGACAGTTCTTCTGGAATTGGCAAAGTGATATTTGGAAGCCCATAGAGGGCTATGGTGAAAAAGGAAATATCCTCCGATGAAATCTGGAAACAAGCTTTCTGAGAAACTGCTTAGTGTTCTGTTAATTCATCTCACAGAGTTACATCTGTATTTCGTGGATCTCTTTGCTAGCCTTATTTCTGTGGAATCTGAGAACAGATATTTCGGATCCCTTGGAAGACTATTGGGCCAAAGGAAATATCCTCCGATAACAAAGAGAAAGAAGCTTTCTGAGAAACTTCTTTGTGTTCTGTGAAATCATCTCACACAGTTACAGCTTTCCCCTCAAGAACTCTTTCGCCAAGACAGTTCTTGTGGAATTGGCAAAGTGATATTTGGAAGCCCATAGAGGGCTAGGGTGAAAAAGGAGATATACTCAGATGAAATCCGGAAAGAAGCTTTCTGAGAAACTGCTTAGTTTTCTGCTAATTCACCTCACAGAGTTACATCTGTATTTCGTGGATCTCTTTGCTAGCCTTAATTCTGTGGAATCTGAGAACAGATATTTCGGATCCCTTGGAAGACTATAGGGCCAAAGGAAATATCCTCCAATAACAAAGAGAAAGAAGCTTTCTGAGAAACTTATTTGTGTTCTTTGAAATCATCTCACAGAGTTACAGCTTTCCCCTCAAGAAGCCTTTCGCTAAGACAGTTCTTGTGGAATTGGCGAAGTGATATTTAGAAGCCCATAGAGGGCTATCGTGAAAAAGGAAATATCCTCAGATGAAATCTGGAAAGAAGCTTTCTGAGAAACTGCTAAGTGTTCTGTTAATTCATCTCACAGTGTTAAATCTGTATTTCGTGGTTCTCTTTGCTAGCCTTATTTCTGTGGAATCTGATAACCGATATTTCGGATCCCTTGGAAGACTATAGGTCCAAAGGAAATATCCTCCAATAACAAAGAGAAAGAAGGTTTCTGAGAAACTTCTTTGTGTTCTTTGAAATCATCTCACAGAGTTACAGCTTTCCCCTCAAGAAGCCTTTCGCTAAGACAGTTCTTGTGGAATTGGCAAAGTGATATTTGGAAGCCCATAGAGGGCTATGGTGAAAAAGGAAATATCCTCAGATGAAATCTGGAAAGAAGCTTTCTGAGAAACTGCTTAGTGTTCTGTTAATTCATCTCACAGAGTTACATCTGTATTTCGTCGATCTCTTTGCTAGCCTTATTTGTGGAATCTGAGAACAGATATTTCGGATCCCTTGGAAGACTATAGGTCAAAAGGAAATATCCTCCGATAAAAAAGAGAAAGAAGCTTTCTGAGAAACTTCTTTGTGTTCTTTGAAATCATCTCACAGAGTTACAGCTTTCCCCTCAAAAAGCCTTTCGCTAAGACAGTTCTTGTGGAATTGGCAAAGTGATATTTGGAAGCCCATAGAGGGCTATCGTGAAAAAGGAAATATCCTCCGATGAAATCTGGAAACAAGCTTTCTGAGAAACTGCTTAGTGTTCTGTTAATTCATCTCACAGAGTTACATCTGTATTTCGTGGATCTCTTTGCTAGCCTTATTTCTGTGGAATCTGAGAACAGATATTTCGGATCCCTTGGAAGACTATTGGGCCAAAGGAAATATCCTCCGATAACAAAGAGAAAGAAGCTTTCTGAGAAACTTCTTTGTGTTCTGTGAAATCATCTCACACAGTTACAGCTTTCCCCTCAAGAACTCTTTCGCCAAGAGAGTTCTTGTGGAATTGGCAAAGTGATATTTGGAAGCCCATAGAGGGCTAGGGTGAAAAAGGAGATATACTCAGATGAAATCCGGAAAGAAGCTTTCTGAGAAACTGCTTAGTTTTCTGCTAATTCACCTCACAGAGTTACATCTGTATTTCGTGGATCTCTTTGCTAGCCTTAATTCTGTGGAATCTGAGAACAGATATTTCGGATCCCTTGGAAGACTATAGGGCCAAAGGAAATATCCTCCAATAACAAAGAGAAAGAAGCTTTCTGAGAAACTTATTTGTGTTCTTTGAAATCATCTCACAGAGTTACAGCTTTCCCCTCAAGAAGCCTTTCGCTAAGACAGTTCTTGTGGAATTGGCAAAGTGATATTTGGAAGCCCATAGAGGGCTATCGTGAAAAAGGAAATATCCTCAGATGAAATCTGGAAAGAAGCTTTCTGAGAAACTGCTAAGTGTTCTGTTAATTCATCTCACAGTGTTAAATCTGTATTTCGTGGATCTCTTTGCTAGCCTTATTTCTGTGGAATCTGATAACAGATATTTCGGATCCCTTGGAAGACTATAGGTCCAAAGGAAATATCCTCCAATAACAAAGAGAAAGAAGGTTTCTGAGAAACTTCTTTGTGTTCTTTCAAATCATCTCACAGAGTTACAGCTTTCCCCTCAAGAAGCCTTTCGCCAAGACAGTTCTTGTGGAATTGGCCAAGTGATAATTGGAAGCCCATAGAAGGCTATGGTGAAAAAGGAAATATCCTCAGATGAAATCTGGAAAGAAGCTTTCTGAGAAACTGCTTAGTGTTCTGTTAATTCATCTCACGGAGTTACATCTGTATTTCGTCGATCTCTTTGCTAGTCTTATTTCTGTGGAATCTGAGAACAGATATTTCGCATCCCTTGGAAGACTATAGAGCCAAAGGAAATATCCTCCGATAAGAGAGAGAAAGAAGCTTTCTGAGAATCTTCTTTGTGTTCTGTGAAATCATCTCACAGAGTTTCAGCTTTCCCCTCAAGAAGCCTTTCGATAAGACAGTTCTTGTGGAATTGGCAAAGTTATATTTGGAAGCCCATAGAGGGCTATCGTGAAAAAGGAAATATCCTCCGATGAAATCTGGAAAGAAGCTTTCTGAGAAACTGCTTAGTGTTCTGTTAATTCATCTCACAGAGTTACATCTGTATTTCGTGGATCTCTTTGCTAGCCTTATTTCTGTGGAATCTGAAAACAGATATTTCGGATCCCTTGGAAGACTATAGGTCCAAAGGAAATATCCTCCAATAACAAAGAGAAAGAAGGTTTCTGAGAAACTTCTTTGTGTTCTTTGAAATCAACTCACAGAGTTACAGCTTTCCCCTCAAGAAGCCTTTCGCTAAGACAGTTCTTGTGGAATTGGCAAAGTGATATTTGGAAGCCCATAGAGGGCTATGGTGAAAAAGGAAATATCCTCAGATGAAATCTGGAAAGAAGCTTTCTGAGAAACTGCTTAGTGTTTTGTTAATTCATCTCACAGAGTTACATCTGTATTTCGTCGATCTCTTGCTAGCCTTATTTCTGTGGAATCAGAGAATAGATATTTCGCATCCCTTGGAAGACTATAGGGCCAAAGGAAATATCCTCCGATAACAGAGAGAAAGAAGCTTTCTGAGAAACTTCTTTGTGTTCTGTGAAATCATCTCACAGAGTTACAGCTTTCCCCTCAAGAAGCCTTGCGCTAAGACAGTTCTTGTGGAATTGGCAAAGTGATATTTGGAAGCCCATAGAGGGCTATCGTGAATAAGGAAATATCCTCCGATGAAATCTGGAAAGAAGCTTTCTGAGAAACTGCTTAGTGTTCTGTTAATTCATCTCACAGAGTTAAATCTGTATTTCGTGGATCTCTTTGCTAGCCTTATTTCTGTGGAATCTGATAACAGATATTTCGGATCCCTTGGAAGACTATAGGTCCAAAGGAAATATCCTCCAATAACAAAGAGAAAGAAGGTTTCTGAGAAACTTCTTTGTGTTCTTTGAAATCATCTCAGAGAGTTACAGCTTTCCCCTCAAGAAGCCTTTCGCTAAGACAGTTCTTGTGGAATTGGCAAAGTGATATTTGGAAGCCCATAGAGGGCTATGGTGAAAAAGGAAATATCCTCAGATGAAATCTGGAAAGAAGCTTTCTGAGAAACTGCTTAGTGTTCTGTTAATTCATCTCACAGAGTTACATCTGTATTTCGTCGATCTCTTTGCTAGCCTTATTTCTGTGGAATCTGAGAACAGATATTTCGGATCCCTTGGAAGACTATAGGTCAAAAAGAAATATCCTCCGATAAAAAAGAGAAAGAAGCTTTCTGAGAAACTTCTTTGTGTTCTTTGAAATCATCTCACAGAGTTACAGCTTTCCCCTCAATAAGCCTTTCGCTAAGACAGTTCTTGTGGAATTGGCAAAGTGATATTTGGAAGCCCATAGAGGGCTATCGTGAAAAAGGAAATATCCTCCGATGAAATCTGGAAACAAGCTTTCTGAGAAACTGCTTAGTGTTCTGTTAATTCATCTCACAGAGTTACATCTGTATTTCGTGGATCTCTTTGCTAGCCTTATTTCTGTGGAATCTGAGAACAGATATTTCGGATCCCTTGGAAGACTATTGGGCCAAAGGAAATATCCTCCGATAACAAAGAGAAAGAAGCTTTCTGAGAAACTTCTTTGTGTTCTGTGAAATCATCTCACACAGTTACAGCTTTCCCCTCAAGAACTCTTTCGCCAAGACAGTTCTTGTGGAATTGGCAAAGTGATATTTGGAAGCCCATAGAGGGCTAGGGTGAAAAAGGAGATATACTCAGATGAAATCCGGAAAGAAGCTTTCTGAGAAACTGCTTAGTTTTCTGCTAATTCACCTCACAGAGTTACATCTGTATTTCGTGGATCTCTTTGCTAGCCTTAATTCTGTGGAATCTGAGAACAGATATTTCGGAACCCTTGGAAGACTATAGGGCCAAAGGAAATATCCTCCAATAACAAAGAGAAAGAAGCTTTCTGAGAAACTTATTTGTGTTCTTTGAAATCATCTCACAGAGTTACAGCTTTCCCCTCAAGAAGCCTTTCGCTAAGACAGTTCTTGTGGAATTGGCAAAGTGATATTTGGAAGCCCATAGAGGGCTATCGTGAAAAAGGAAATATCCTCAGATGAAATCTGGAAAGAAGCTTTCTGAGAAACTGCTAAGTGTTCTGTTAATTCATCTCACAGTGTTAAATCTGTATTTCGTGGTTCTCTTTGCTAGCCTTATTTCTGTGGAATCTGATAACAGATATTTCGGATCCCTTGGAAGACTATAGGTCCAAAGGAAATATCCTCCAATAACAAAGAGAAAGAAGGTTTCTGAGAAACTTCTTTGTGTTCTTTGAAATCATCTCACAGAGTTACAGCTTTCCCCTCAAGAAGCCTTTCGCCAAGACAGTTCTTGTGGAATTGGCCAAGTGATAATTGGAAACCCATAGAAGGCTATGGTGAAAAAGGAAATATCCTCAGATGAAATCTGGAAAGAAGCTTTCTGAGAAACTGCTTAGTGTTCTGTTAATTCATCTCACAGAGTTACATCTGTATTTCGTCGATCTCTTTGCTAGTCTTATTTCTGTGGAATCTGAGAACAGATATTTCGCATCCCTTGGAAGACTATAGGGCCAAAGGAAATATCCTCCGATAAGAGAGAGAAAGAAGCTTTCTGAGAAACTTCTTTGTGTTCTGTGAAATCATCTCACAGAGTTTCAGCTTTCCCCTCAAGAAGCCTTTCGCTAAGACAGTTCTTGTGGAATTGGCAAAGTTATATTTGGAAGCCCATAGAGGGCTATCGTGAAAAAGGAAATATCCTCCGATGAAATCTGGAAAGAAGCTTTCTGAGAAACTGTTTAGTGTTCTGTTAATTCATCTCACAGAGTTACATCTGTATTTCGTGGATCTCCTTGCTAGCCTTATTTCTGTGGAATCTGATAACAGATATTTCGGATCCCTTGGAAGACTATAGGTCCAAAGGAAATATCCTCCAATAACAAAGAGAAAGAAGGTTTCTGAGAAACTTCTTTGTCTTCTTTGAAATCATCTCACAGAGTTACAGCTTTCCTCTCAAGAAGCCTTTCGCTAAGACAGTTCTTGTGGAATTGGCAAAGTGATATTTGGAAGCCCATAGAGGGCTATGGTGAAAAAGGAAATATCCTCAGATGAAATCTGGAAAGAAGCTTTCTGAGAAACTGCTTACTGTTCTGTTAATTCATCTCACAGAGTTACATCTGTATTTCGTCGATCTCTTTGCTAACCTTATTTCTGTGGAATCTGAGAACAGATATTTCGGATCCCTTGGAAGACTATAGGTCAAAAGGAAATATCCTCCGATAAAAAAGAGAAAGAAGCTTTCTGAGAATCTTCTTTGTGTTCTTTGAAATCATCTCACAGAGTTACAGCTTTCCCCTCAATAAGCCTTTCGCTAAGACAGTTCTTGTGGAATTGGCAAAGTGATATTTGGAAGCCCATAGAGGGCTATCGTGAAAAAGGAAATATCCTCCGATGAAATCTGGAAACAAGCTTTCTGAGAAACTGCTTAGTGTTCTGTTAATTCATCTCACAGAGTTACATCTGTATTTCGTGGATCTCTTTGCTAGCCTTATTTCTGTGGAATCTGAGAACAGATATTTCGGATCCCTTGGAAGACTATTGGGCCAAAGGAAATATCCTCCGATAACAAAGAGAAAGAAGCTTTCTGAGAAACTTCTTTGTGTTCTGTGAAATCATCTCACACAGTTACAGCTTTCCCCTCAAGAACTCTTTCGCCAAGACAGTTCTTGTGGAATTGGCAAAGTGATATTTGGAAGCCCATAGAGGGCTAGGGTGAAAAAGGAGATATACTCAGATGAAATCCGGAAAGAAGCTTTCTGAGAAACTGCTTAGTTTTCTGCTAATTCACCTCACAGAGTTACATCTGTATTTCGTGGATCTCTTTGCTAGCCTTAATTCTGTGGAATCTGAGAACAGATATTTCGGAACCCTTGGAAGACTATAGGGCCAAAGGAAATATCCTCCAATAACAAAGAGAAAGAAGCTTTCTGAGAAACTTATTTGTGTTCTTTGAAATCATCTCACAGAGTTACAGCTTTCCCCTCAAGAAGCCTTTCGCTAAGACAGTTCTTGTGGAATTGGCAAAGTGATATTTGGAAGCCCATAGAGGGCTATCGTGAAAAAGGAAATATCCTCAGATGAAATCTGGAAAGAAGCTTTCTGAGAAACTGCTAAGTGTTCTGTTAATTCATCTCACAGTGTTAAATCTGTATTTCGTGGTTCTCTTTGCTAGCCTTATTTCTGTGGAATCTGATAACAGATATTTCGGATCCCTTGGAAGACTATAGGTCCAAAGGAAATATCCTCCAATAACAAAGAGAAAGAAGGTTTCTGAGAAACTTCTTTGTGTTCTTTGAAATCATCTCACAGAGTTACAGCTTTCCCCTCAAGAAGCCTTTCGCCAAGACAGTTCTTGTGGAATTGGCCAAGTGATAATTGGAAACCCATAGAAGGCTATGGTGAAAAAGGAAATATCCTCAGATGAAATCTGGAAAGAAGCTTTCTGAGAAACTGCTTAGTGTTCTGTTAATTCATCTCACAGAGTTACATCTGTATTTCGTCGATCTCTTTGCTAGTCTTATTTCTGTGGAATCTGAGAACAGATATTTCGCATCCCTTGGAAGACTATAGGGCCAAAGGAAATATCCTCCGATAAGAGAGAGAAAGAAGCTTTCTGAGAAACTTCTTTGTGTTCTGTGAAATCATCTCACAGAGTTTCAGCTTTCCCCTCAAGAAGCCTTTCGCTAAGACAGTTCTTGTGGAATTGGCAAAGTTATATTTGGAAGCCCAAAGAGGGCTATCGTGAAAAAGGAAATATCCTCCGATGAAATCTGGAAAGAAGCTTTCTGAGAAACTGTTTAGTGTTCTGTTAATTCATCTCACAGAGTTACATCTGTATTTCGTGGATCTCCTTGCTAGCCTTATTTCTGTGGAATCTGATAACAGATATTTCGGATCCCTTGGAAGACTATAGGTCCAAAGGAAATATCCTCCAATAACAAAGAGAAAGAAGGTTTCTGAGAAACTTCTTTGTGTTCTTTGAAATCATCTCACAGAGTTACAGCTTTCCTCTCAAGAAGCCTTTCGCTAAGACAGTTCTTGTGGAATTGGCAAAGTGATATTTGGAAGCCCATAGAGGGCTATGGTGAAAAAGGAAATATCCTCAGATGAAATCTGGAAAGAAGCTTTCTGAGAAACTGCTTACTGTTCTGTTAATTCATCTCACAGAGTTACATCTGTATTTCGTCGATCTCTTTGCTAACCTTATTTCTGTGGAATCTGAGAACAGATATTTCGGATCCCTTGGAAGACTATAGGTCAAAAGGAAATATCCTCCGATAAAAAAGAGAAAGAAGCTTTCTGAGAAACTTCTTTGTGTTCTTTGAAATCATCTCACAGAGTTACAGCTTTCCCCTCAATAAGCCTTTCGCTAAGACAGTTCTTGTGGAATTGGCAAAGTGATATTTGGAAGCCCATAGAGGGCTATCGTGAAAAAGGAAATATCCTCCGATGAAATCTGGAAACAAGCTTTCTGAGAAACTGCTTAGTGTTCTGTTAATTCATCTCACAGAGTTACATCTGTATTTCGTGGATCTCTTTGCTAGCCTTATTTCTGTGGAATCTGAGAACAGATATTTCGGATCCCTTGGAAGACTATTGGGCCAAAGGAAATATCCTCCGATAACAAAGAGAAAGAAGCTTTCTGAGAAACTTCTTTGTGTTCTGTGAAATCATCTCAGACAGTTACAGCTTTCCCCTCAAGAACTCTTTCTCCAAGACAGTTCTTGTGGAATTGGCAAAGTGATATTTGGAAGCCCATAGAGGGCTAGGGTGAAAAAGGAGATATACTCAGATGAAATCCGGAAAGAAGCTTTCTGAGAAACTGCTTAGTTTTCTGCTAATTCACCTCACAGAGTTACATCTGTATTTCGTGGATCTCTTTGCTAGCCTTAATTCTGTGGAATCTGAGAACAGATATTTCGGATCCCTTGGAAGACTATAGGGCCAAAGGAAATATCCTCCAATAACAAAGAGAAAGAAGCTTTCTGAGAAACTTATTTGTGTTCTTTGAAATCATCTCACAGAGTTACAGCTTTCCCCTCAAGAAGCCTTTCGCTAAGACAGTTCTTGTGGAATTGGCAAAGTGATATTTGGAAGCCCATAGAGGGCTATCGTGAAAAAGGAAATATCCTCAGATGAAATCTGGAAAGAAGCTTTCTGAGAAACTGCTAAGTGTTCTGTTAATTCATCTCAAAGTGTTAAATCTGTATTTCGTGGTTCTCTTTGCTAGCCTTATTTCTGTGGAATCTGATAACAGATATTTCGGATCCCTTGGAAGACTATAGGTCCAAAGGAAATATCCTCCAATAACAAAGAGAAAGAAGGTTTCTGAGAAACTTCTTTGTGTTCTTTGAAATCATCTCACAGAGTTACAGCTTTCCCCTCAAGAAGCCTTTCGCTAAGACAGTTCTTGTGGAATTGGCAAAGTGATATTTGGAAGCCCATAGAGGGCTATGGTGAAAAAGGAAATATCCTCAGATGAAATCTGGAAAGAAGCTTTCT
Source organism: Macaca nemestrina (assembly GCF_043159975.1). Taxonomy (NCBI): domain Eukaryota; kingdom Metazoa; phylum Chordata; class Mammalia; order Primates; family Cercopithecidae; genus Macaca; species Macaca nemestrina. Next base: position 70,695,668 of record NC_092126.1, read on the forward strand.
GAGAAACTGCTTACTGTTCTGTTAATTCATCTCACAGAGTTACATCTGTATTTCGTCGATCTCTTTGCTAGCCTTATTTCTGTGGAATCTGAGAACAGATATTTCGGATCCCTTGGAAGACTATAGGTCAAAAGGAAATATCCTCCTATAAAAAAGAGAAAGAAGCTTTCTGAGAAACTTCTTTGTGTTCTTTGAAATCATCTCACAGAGTTACAGCTTTCCCCTCAATAAGCCTTTCGCTAAGACAGTTCTTGTGGAATTGGCAAAGTGATATTTGGAAGCCCATAGAGGGCTATCGTGAAAAAGGAAATATCCTCCGATGAAATCTGGAAACAAGCTTTCTGAGAAACTGCTTAGTGTTCTGTTAATTCATCTCACAGAGTTACATCTGTATTTCGTGGATCTCTTTGCTAGCCTTATTTCTGTGGAATCTGAGAACAGATATTTCGGATCCCTTGGAAGACTATTGGGCCAAAGGAAATATCCTCCGATAACAAAGAGAAAGAAGCTTTCTGAGAAACTTCTTTGTGTTCTGTGAAATCATCTCACACAGTTACAGCTTTCCCCTCAAGAACTCTTTCTCCAAGACAGTTCTTGTGGAATTGGCAAAGTGATATTTGGAAGCCCATAGAGGGCTAGGGTGAAAAAGGAGATATACTCAGATGAAATCCGGAAAGAAGCTTTCTGAGAAACTGCTTACTTTTCTGCTAATTCATCTCACAGAGTTACATCTGTATTTCGTGGATCTCTTTGCTAGCCTTAATTCTGTGGAATCTGAGAACAGATATTTCGGATCCCTTGGAAGACTATAGGGCCAAAGGAAATATCCTCCAATAACAAAGAGAAAGAAGCTTTCTGAGAAACTTATTTGTGTTCTTTGAAATCATCTCACAGAGTTACAGCTTTCCCCTCAAGAAGCCTTTCGCTAAGACAGTTCTTGTGGAATTGGCAAAGTGATATTTGGAAGCCCATAGAGGGCTATCGTGAAAAAGGAAATATCCTCAGATGAAATCTGGAAAGAAGCTTTCTGAGAAACTGCTAAGTGTTCTGTTAATTCACCTCACAGTGTTAAATCTGTATTTCGTCGTTCTCTTTGCTAGCCTTATTTCTGTGGAATCTGATAACAGATATTTCGGATCCCTTGGAAGACTATAGGTCCAAAGGAAATATCCTCCAATAACAAAGAGAAAGAAGGTTTCTGAGAAACTTCTTTGTGTTCTTTGAAATCATCTCACAGAGTTACAGCTTTCCCCTCAAGAAGCCTTTCGCCAAGACAGTTCTTGTGGAATTGGCCAAGTGATAATTGGAAGCCCATAGAAGGCTATGATGAAAAAGGAAATATCCTCAGATGAAATCTGGAAAGAAGCTTTCTGAGAAACTGCTTAGTGTTCTGTTAATTCATCTCACAGAGTTACATCTGTATTTCGTCGATCTCTTTGCTAGTCTTATTTCTGTGGAATCTGAGAACAGATATTTCGCATCCCTTGGAAGACTATAGGGCCAAAGGAAATATCCTCCGATAAGAGAGAGAAAGAAGGTTTCTGAGAAACTTCTTTGTGTTCTGTGAAATCATCTCACAGAGTTTCAGCTTTCCCCTCAAGAAGCCTTTCGCTAAGACAGTTCTTGTGGAATTGGCAAAGTTATATTTGGAAGCCCATAGAGGGCTATGGTGAAAAAGGAAATATCCTCCGATGAAATCTGGAAAGAAGCTTTCTGAGAAACTGCTTAGTGTTCTGTTAATTCATCTCACAGAGTTACATCTGTATTTCTTGGATCTCCTTGCTAGCCTTATTTCTGTGGAATCTGAGAACAGATATTTCGGATCCCTTGGAAGACTATAGGGCCAAAGGAAATATCCTCCGATAACAAAGAGAAAGAAGCTTTCTGAGAAACTTCTTTGTGTTCTGTGAAATCATCTCACAGAGTTACAGCTTTTCCCTCAAGAAGCCTTTCGCCAAGATAGTTCTTGGGGAATTGCCAATGTGATATTTGGAAGCCCATAGAGGGCTATGGTGAAAAAAGAAATATCCTCCGATGAAATCTGGAAAGAAGCTTTCTGAGAAACTGCTTAGTGTTCTGTTAATTCATCTCACAGTGTTACATCTGTATTTCGTGGATATCTTTGCTAGCCTTATTTCTGTGGAATCTGAGAACAGATATTTCGGATCCCTTGGAAGACTATTGGGCCAAAGGAAATATCCTCCGATAACAAAGAGAAAGAAGCTTTCTGAGAAACTTCTTTGTGTTCTGTGAAATCATCTCACAGAGTTTAGCTTTCCCCTCAGGAAGACTTTCGCTAAGACAGTTCTTGTGGAATTGGCAAAGTGATATTTGGAAGCCCATAGAGGGCTATGGTGAAAAAGAAAATATCCTCAGATGAAATCTGGAAAGAAGCTTTCTGAGAAACTGCTTAGTGTTCTGTTAATTCATCTCACAGAGTTACATCTGTATTTCGTCGATCTCTTTGCTAGCCTTATTTCTGTGGAATCTAAGAACAGATATTTCGCATCCCTTGGAAGACTGTAGGTCCAAAGGAAATATCCTCTGATAACAGAGAGAAAGAAGCTTTCTGAGAAACTTCTTTGTGTTCTGTGAAATCATCTCACAGAGTTACAGCCTTCCCCTCAAGAAGCCTTTCGCCAAGACAGTTCTTCTGGAATTGGCAGAGTGATATTTGGAAGGCCATAGAGGGCTATGGTAAAAAAGGAAATATCCTCAGATGAAATCTGGAAAGACGCTTTCTGAGAAACTGCTTAGTGGTCTGTTAATTCATCTCACAGAGTTACATCTGTATTTCGGGATCTCTTTGCTAGCCTTATTTCTGTGGAATCTGAGAACAGATATTTCGGATCCCTTGGTAGACTATAGGGCCAAAGGAAATATCCTCCGATAACAAAGAGAAAGAAGCTTTCTGAGAAACTTCTTTGTGTTCTTTGAAATCATCTCACAGAGTTACAGCTTTCCCCTCCAGAAGCCTTTCGCCAAGACAGGTCTTGTGGAATTGGCTAAGTGATATTTGGAACCCCTAGAGGGCTATGGTGAAAAAGGAAATATCCTTAGATGAAATCTGGAAAGAAGCTTTCTGAGAAACTGCTTAGTGTTTTGTTAATTCATCTCACAGAGTTACCTCTGTATTTCGTGGATCTCTTAGCTAGCCTTATTTCTGGGGAATCTGAGAACAGATATTTCGGATCCCTTGGAAGACTATAGGTCCAAAGGAAATATCCTCTGACAACAAAGAGAAAGAAGCTTTCTGAGAAACTTCTTTGTGTTCTTTGAAATCATCTCACAGAGTTACAGCTTTCCCCTCAAGAAGCCTTTCGCCAAGACAGTTCTGGTGGAATTGGCTAAGTGATATTTGGAACCCCTAGAGGGCTATGGTGAAAAAGGAAATATCCTCCGATGAAATCTGGAAAGAAGCTTTCTGAGAAACTGCTTAGTGTTCTGTTAATTCATCTCACAGAGTTACATCTGTATTTCGTTGATCTCTTTGCTAGCCTTATTTCTGTGGAATCTCAGAACAGATATTTCGGATCCCTTGGAAGACTATAGGGCCAAAGGAAATATCCTCCGATAACAAAGAGAAAGAAGCTTTCTGAGAAACTTCTTTGTGTTCTTTGAAATCATCTCACAGAGTTACAGCTTTCCCCTTAAGAAGCCTTTCGCTAAGACAGTTCTTGTGGAATTGGCAAAGTGATATTTGGAAGCCCATAGAGGGCTATGGTGAAAAAGGAAATATCCTCAGATGAAATCTGGAAAGAAGCTTTCTGAGAAACTGCTTAGTGTTCTGTTAATTCATCTCACAGAGTTACATCTGTATTTCGTGGATCTCTTTGCTAGCCTCATTTCTGTGGAATCTGAGAACAGATATTTCGGATCCCTTGGAAGACTATAGGGCCAAAGGAAATATCCTCTGATAACAAAGAGAAAGAAGCTTTCTGAGAAACTTCTTTGTGTTCTGTTAAATCATTTCACAGAGTTACAGCTTTCCCCTCAAGAAGCCTTTCGATAAGACAGTTCTTGTGGAATTGGCAAAGTGATAATTGGAAGCCCATAGAGGGCTATGGTGAAAAAGGAAATATCCCCAGATGAAATCTGGAAAGAAGCTTTCTGAGAAACTGCTTAGTGTTCTGTTAATTCATCTCACAGAATTACATCTGTATTTCGTGGATCTCTTTGCTAGCCTTATTTCTGTGGAATCTGAGAACAGATATTTCGGATCCCTTGGAAGACTATAGGGCCAAAGGAAATATCCTCTGATAACAAAGAGAAAGAAGCTTTCTGAGAAACTTCTTTGTGTTCTGTTAAATCATCTCACAGAGTTACAGCTTTCCCCTCAAGAAGCCTTTCGCCAAGACAGTTCTTGTGGAATTGGCAAAGTGATATTTGGCAACCCATAGAGGGCTATGGTGAAAAAGGAAATATCCTCAGATGAAATCTGGAAAGAAGCTTTCTGAGAAACTGCTTAGTGTTCTGTTAATTCATCTCACAGAGTTACATCTGTATTTCGTCGATCTCTTTGCTAGCCTTATTTCTGTGGAATCTGAGAACAGATATTTCGGATCCCTTGGAAGACTATAGGGCCAAAGGAAATATCCTCCGATAACAAAGAGAAAGAAGCTTTCTGAGAAACTTGTTTGTGTTCTTTGAAATCATCTCACAGAGTTACAGCTTTCCCCTCAAGAAGCCTTTCGCCAAGACAGTTCTTGTGGAATTGGCTAAGTGATATTTGGAACCCCTAGAGGGCTATGGTGAAAAAGGAAATATCCTCAGATGAAATCTGGAAAGAAGCTTTCTGAGAAACTGCTTAGTGTTCTGTTAATTCATCTCACAGAGTTACATCTGTATTTCGTCGATCTCTTTGCTAGCCTTATTTCTGTGGAATCTGAGAACAGATATTTCGGATCCCTTGGAAGACTATAGGGCCAAAGGAAATATCCTCCGATAACAAAGAGAAAGAAGCTTTCTGAGAAACTTCTTTGTGTTCTTTGAAATCATCTCACAGAGTTACAGCTTTCCCCTTAAGAAGCCTTTCGCTAAGACAGTTCTTGTGGAATTGGCAAAGTGATATTTGGAAGCCCATAGAGGGCTATGGTGAAAAAGGAAATATCCTCAGATGAAATCTGGAAAGAAGCTTTCTGAGAAACTGCTTAGTGTTCTGTTAATTCATCTCACAGAGTTACATCTGTATTTCGTGGATCTCTTTGCTAGCCTTATTACTGTGGAATCTGAGAACAGATATTTCGGATCCCTTGGAAGACTATAGGGCCAAAGGAAATATCCTCCGATAACAAAGAGTAAGAAGCTTTCTGAGAAACTTCTTTGTGTTCTGTGAAATCATCTCACAGAGTTACAGCTTTCCCCTCAAGAAGCCTTTCGCCAAGACAGTTCTTGTGGAATTGGCAAAGTGATATTTGGAAGCCCATAGAGGGCTATGGTGAAAAAGAAAATATCCTCAGATGAAATCTGGAAAGAAGCTTTCTGAGAAACTGCTTAGTGTTCTGTTAATTCATCTCACAGAGTTACATCTGTATTTCGTCGATCTCTTTGCTAGCCTTATTTCTGTGGAATCTGAGAACAGATATTTCGCATCCCTTGGAAGACTGTAGGGCCAAAGGAAATATCCTCTGATAACAGAGAGAAAGAAGCTTTCTGAGAAACTTCTTTGTGTTCTGTGAAATCATCTCACAGAGTTACAGCTTTCCTCTCAAGAAGCCTTTCGCCAAGACAGTTCTTCTGGAATTGGCAGAGTGATATTTGGAAGGCCATAGAGGGCTATGGTAAAAAAGGAAATATCCTCAGATGAAATCTGGAAAGACGCTTTCTGAGAAACTGCTTAGTGGTCTGTTAATTCATCTCACAGAGTTACATCTGTATTTCGTGGATCTCTTTGCTAGCCTTTTTTCTGTGGAATCTGAGAACAGATATTTCGGATTCCTTGGAAGACTATAGGCGCAAAGGAAATATCCTCCGATAACAGAGAGAAAGAAGCTTTCTGAGAAACTTCTTTGTGTTCTGTGAAATCATCTCACAGAGTTTCAGCTTTCCCTTCAAGAAGCCTTTCGCCAAGGCAGTTCTTCTGGAATTGGCAGAGTGATATTTGGAAGCCCATAGAGGGCTATGGTGAAAAAGGAAATATCCTCAGATGAAATGTGGAAAGAAGTTTCTGAGACACTGCTTAGTGTTCTGTTAATTCATCTCACAGAGTTACATCTGTATTTCGTGGATCTCTTTGCTAGCCTTATTTCTGTGGAATCTGAGAACAGATATTTCGGATCTTTTGGAAGACTATAGGGCCAAAGGAAATATCCTCCGATAACAAAGAGAAAGAAGCTTTCTGAGAAACTTCTTTGTGTTCTTTGAAATCATCTCACAGAGATACAGCTTTCCCCTAAAGAAGACTTTTGCTAAGACAGTTCTTGTGGAATTGGCAAAGTGATAATTGGAAGCCCATAGAGGGCTATGGTGAAAAAGGAAATATCCTCAGATGAAATGTGGAAAGAAGCTTTCTGAGAAACTGCTTAGTGTTCTGTTAATTCATCTCACAGAGTTACATCTGTATTTCGTCGATCTCTTTGCTAGCCTTATTTCTGTGGAATCTGAGAACAGATATTTCGGATCCCTTGGTAGACTATAGGGCCAAAGGAAATATCCTCCGATAACAAAGAGAAAGAAGCTTTCTGAGAAACTTCTTTGTGTTCTTTGAAATCATCTCACAGAGTTACAGCTTTCCCCTCCAGAAGCCTTTCGCCAAGACAGGTCTTGTGGAATTGGCTAAGTGATATTTGGAACCCCTAGAGGGCTATGGTGAAAAAGGAAATATCCTTAGATGAAATCTGGAAAGAAGCTTTCTGAGAAACTGCTTAGTGTTTTGTTAATTCATCTCACAGAGTTACATCTGTATTTCGTGGATCTCTTAGCTAGCCTTATTTCTGTGGAATCTGAGAACAGATATTTCGGATCCCTTGGAAGACTATAGGGCCAAAGGAAATATCCTCCGATAACAAAGAGAAAGAAGCTTTCTGAGAAACTTCTTTGTGTTCTGTGAAATCATCTCACAGAGTTACAGCTTTCCCCTCAAGAACTCTTTCGCCAAGACAGTTCTTGTGGAATTGGCAAAGTGATATTTGGAAGCCCATAGAGGGCTATGGTGAAAAAGGAAATATCCTCCGATGAAATCTGGAAAGAAGCTTTCTGAGAAACTGCTTAGTGTTCTGTTAATTCATCTCACAGAGTTACATCTGTATTTCGTCGATCTCTTTGCTAGCCTTATTTCTGTGGAATCTGAGAACAGATATTTCGGATCCCTTGGAAGACTATAGGGCCAAAGGAAATATCCTCTGACAACAAAGAGAAAGAAGCTTTCTGAGAAACTTCTTTGTGTTCTGTGAAATCATCTCACAGAGTTACAGCTTTCCCCTCAAGAAGCCTTTCGTTAAGACAGTTCTTGTGGAATTGGCAAAGTGATAATTGGAAGCCCATAGAGGGCTATGGTGAAAAAGGAAATATCCTCAGATGAAATCTGGAAAGAAGCTTTCTGAGAAACTGCTTAGTGTTCTGTTAATTCATCTCACAGAGTTACATCTGTATTTCGTCGATCTCTTTGCTACCCTTATTTCTGTGGAATCTGAGAAGAGATATTTCGGATCCCTCGGAAGACTATAGGGCCAAAGGAAATATCCTCCGATAACAAAGAGAAAGAAGCTTTCTGAGAAACTTCTTTGTGTTCTTTGAAATCATATCACAGAGTTACAGCTTTCCCCTCAAGAAGCCTTTCGCCAAGACAGTTCTTGTGGAATTGGCTAAGTGATATTTGGAACCCCTAGAGGGCTATGGTGAAAAAGGAAATATCCTCCGATAAAAACTGGAAAGAAGCTTTCTGAGAAACTGCTTAGTGTTCTGTTAATTCATCTCACAGAGTTACATCTGTATTTCGTCGATCTCTTTGCTAGCCTTATTTCTGTGGAATCTGAGAACAGATATTTCGCATCCCTTGGTAGACTATAGGTCCAAAGGTAATATCCTCCGATAACAGAGAGAAAGAAGCTTTCTGAGGAACTTCTTTGTGTTCTGTGAAATCATCTCACAGAGTTACAGCTTTCCCCTCAAGAAGCCTTTCGCCAAGACAGTTCTTCTGGAATTGGCAGAGTGATATTTGGTAGCCCTTAGAGGGCTTTGGTGAAAAAGGAAATATCCTCAGATGAAATCTGGAAAGAAGCTTTCTGAGAAACTGCTTAGTGTTCTGTTAATTCATCTCACAGAGTTACATCTGTATTTCGTCGATCTCTTTGCTAGCCTTATTTCTGTGGAATCTTGAACAGATATTTCGCATCCCTTGGTAGACTATAGGGCCAAGGGAAATATCCTCCGATAACAGAGAGAAAGAAGCTTTCTGAGGAACTTCTTTGTGTTCTGTGAAATCATCTCACAGAGTTACAGCTTTCTCCTCAAGAAGCCTTTCGCCAAGACAGTTCTTCTGGAATTGGCAGAGTGATATTTGGTAGCCCTTAGAGGGCTTTGGTGAAAAAGGAAATATCCTCAGATGAAATCTGGAAAGAAGCTTTCTGAGAAACTGCTTAGTGTTCTGTTAATTCATCTCACAGAGTTACATCTGTATTTCGTCGATCTCTTTGCTAGCCTTATTTCTGTGGAATCTGAGAACAGATATTTCGGATCCCTTGGAAGACTATAGGGCCAAAGGAAATATCCTCCGATAACAAAGAGAAAGAAGATTTCTGAGAAACTTCTTTGTGTTCTTTGAAATCATCTCACAGAGTTACAGCTTTCCCCTCAAGAAGCCTTTCGCCAAGACAGTTCTTGTGGAATTGGCTAAGTGATATTTGGAACCCCTAGAGGGCTATGGTGAAAAAGGAAATATCCTCAGATGAAATCTGGAAAGAAGCTTTCTGAGAAACTGCTTAGTGTTCTGTTAATTCATCTCACAGAGTTACATCTGTATTTCGTCGATCTCTTTGCTAGCCTTATTTCTGTGGAAACTGAGAACAGATATTTCGGATCCCTTGGAAGACTATTGGGCCAAAGGAAATATCCTCCGATAACAAAGAGAAAGAAGCTTTCTGAGAAACTTCTTTGTGTTCTGTGAAATCATCTCACAGAGTTACAGCTTTCCCCTCAAGAAGCCTTTCGCCAAGACAGTTCTTGTGGAATTGGCTAAGTGATATTTGGAACCCCCAGAGGGCTATGGTGAAAAAGGAAATATCCTCCGAAGAAATCTGGAAAGAAGCTTTCTGAGAAACTGCTTAGTGTTCTGTTAATTCATCTCACAGAGTTACATCTGTATTTCGTCGATCTCTTTGCTAGCCTTATTTCTGTGGTATCTGAGAACAGATATTTCGCATCCCTTGGTAGACTATAGGGCCAAGGGAAATATCCTCCGATAACAGAGAGAAAGAAGCTTTCTGAGGAACTTCTTTGTGTTCTGTGAAATCATCTCACAGAGTTACAGCTTTCCCCTCAAGAAGCCTTTCGCCAAGACAGTTCTTCTGGAATTGGCAGAGTGATATTTGGTAGCCCTTAGATGGCTTTGGTGAAAAAGGAAATATCCTCAGATGAAATCTGGAAAGAAGCTTTCTGAGAAACTGCTTAGTGTTCTGTTAATTCATCTCACAGAGTTACATCTGTATTTCGTCGATCTCTTTGCTTGCCTTAATTCTGTAGGAATCTGAGAACAGATATTTCGGATCCCTTGGAAGACTATAGGGCCAAAGGAAATATCCTCCAATAAAAAAGAGAAAGAAGCTTTCTGAGAAACTTCTTTGTGTTCTTTGAAATCATCTCACAGAGTTACAGCTTTCCCCTCAAGAAGCCTTTCGCCAAGACAGTTCTTGTGGAATTGGCTAAGTGATATTTGGAACCCCTAGAGGGCTATGGTGAAAAAGGAAATATCCTCAGATGAAATCTGGAAAGAAGCTTTCTGAGAAACTGCTTAGTGTTCTGTTAATTCATCTCACAGAGTTACATCTGTATTTCGTCGATCTCTTTGCTAGCCTTATTTCTGTGGAAACTGAGAACAGATATTTCGGATCCCTTGGAAGACTATAGGGCCAAAGGAAATATCCTCCGACAACAAAGAGAAAGAAGCTTTCTGAGAAACTTCTTTGTGTTCTGTGAAATCATCTCACAGAGTTACAGCTTTCCCCTCAAGAAGCCTTTCGCCAAGACAGTTCTTGTGGAATTGGCTAAGTGATATTTGGAACCCCTAGAGGGCTATGGTGAAAAAGGAAATATCCTCCGAAGAAATCTGGAAAGAATCTTTCTGAGAAACTGCTTAGTGTTCTGTTAATTCATCTCACAGAGTTACATCTGTATTTCGTCGATCTCTTTGCTAGCCTTATTTCTGTGGTATCTGAGAACAGATATTTCGCATCCCTTGGTAGACTATAGGGCCAAGGGAAATATCCTCCGATAACAGAGAGAAAGAAGCTTTCTGAGGAACTTCTTTGTGTTCTGTGAAATCATCTCACAGAGTTACAGCTTTCCCCTCAAGAAGCCTTTCGCCAAGACAGTTCTTCTGGAATTGGCAGAGTGATATTTGGTAGCCCTTAGAGGGCTTTGGTGAAAAAGGAAATATCCTCAGATGAAATCTGGAAAGAAGCTTTCTGAGAAACTGCTTAGTGTTCTGTTAATTCATCTCACAGAGTTACATCTGTATTTCGTCGATCTCTTTGCTTGCCTTAATTCTGTAGGAATCTGAGAACAGATATTTCGGACCCCTTGGAAGACTATAGGGCCAAAGGAAATATCCTCCAATAAAAAAGAGAAAGAAGCTTTCTGAGAAACTTATTTGTGTTCTTTGAAATCGTCTCACAGAGTTACAGCTTTCCCCTCAAGAAGCCTTTCGCTAAGACAGTACTTGTGGAATTGGCAAAGTGATATTTGGAAGCCCATAGAGGGCTATGGTGAAAAAGGAAATATCCTCAGATGAAATCTGGAAAGAAGCTTTCTGAGAAACCTCTTAGTGTTCTGTTAATTCATCTCACAGAGTTACATCTGTATTTCGTGGATCTCTTTGCTAGCCTTATTTCTGTGGAATCTCAGAACAGATATTTCGGATCCCTTGGAAGACTATAGGGCCAAAGGAAATATCCTCCGATAACAAAGAGAAAGAAGCTTTCTGAGAAACTTCTTTGTGTTCTTTGAAATCATCTCACAGAGTTACAGCTTTCCCCTCAAGAAGCCTTTCGATAAGCCAGTTCTTGTGGAATTGGCAAAGTGATATTTGGAAGCCCATAGAGGGCTATGGTGAAAAAGGAAATATCCTCAGATGAAATCTGGAAAGAAGCTTTCTGAGAAACTGCTTTGTGTTCTGTTAATTCATCTCACAGAGTTACATCTGTATTTCGTGGATCTCTTTTCTAGCCTTATTTCTGTGGAATCTGAGAATAGATATTTCGGATTCCTTGGAAGACTATAGGGCCAAAGGAAATATCCTCCGATAAAAAAGAGAAAGAAGCTTTCTGAGAAACTTCTTTGTGTTCTTTGAAATCATCTCACAGAGTTACAGCTTTCCCCTCAATAAGCCTTTCGCTAAGACAGTTCTTGTGGAATTGGCAAAGTGATATTTGGAAGCCCATAGAGGGCTATCGTGAAAAAGGAAATATCCTCCGATGAAATTAGGAAACAAGCTTTCTGAGAAACTGCATAGTGTTCTGTTAATTCATCTCACAGAGTTACATCTGTATTTCGTGGATATCTTTGGTAGCCTTATTTCTGTGGAATCTGAGAACAGATATTTCGGATCCCTTGGAAGACTATTGGTCCAAAGGAAATATCCTCCGATAACAAAGAGAAAGAAGCTTTCTGAGAAACTTCCTTGTGTTCTGTGAAATCATCTCACACAGTTACAGCTTTCCCCTCAAGAACTCTTTCGACGAGACAGTTCTTGTGGAATTGGCAAAGTGATATTTGGAAGCCCATAGAGGGCTAGGGTGAAAAAGGAAATATCCTCAGATGAAATCCGGAAAGAAGCTTTCTGAGAAACTGCTTAGTGTTCTGCTAATTCACCTCACAGAGTTACATCTGTATTTCGTGGATCTCTTTGCTAGCCTTATTTCTGTGGAATCTGAGAACAGATATTTCGGATCCCTTGGAAGACTATAGGGCCAAAGGAAATATCCTCCGATAACAAAGAGAAAGAAGCTTTCTGAGAAACTTCTTTGTGTTCTGTGAAATCAACTCACAGAGTTACAGCTTTCCCCTCAAGAAGACTTTCGCCAAGACCGTTCTTGTGGAATTGGCAAAGTGATATTTGGAAGCCCATAGAGGGCTATGGTGAAAAAGGAAATATCCTCAGATGAAATCTGGAAAGAAGCTTTCTGAGAAACTGCTTAGTGTTCTGTTAATTCATCTTACTGAGTTACATCTGTATTTCGTCGATCTCTTTGCTATCCTTATTTCTGTGGAATCTGAGAACAGATATTTCGCATCCCTTGGAAGACTATAGGGCCAAAGGAAATATCCTCCGATAAGAGAGAGAAAGAAGCTTTCTGAGAAACTTCTTTGTGTTCTGTGAAATCATCTCACAGAGTTACAGCTTTCCCCTCAAGAAGCCTTTCGGTAAGACAGTTCTTGTGGAATTGGCAAAGTGATGTTTGGAAGGCCATAGAGGGCTATGGTGAAAAAGGAAATATCCTCAGATGAAATCTGGAAAGAAGCTTTCTGAGAAACTGCTTAGTGTTCTGTTAATTCATCTCACAGAGTTACATCTGTATTTCGTGGATCTCTTTGCTAGCCTTAATTCTGTGGAATCTGAGAACAGATATTTCGGATCCCTTGGAAGACTATAGGGCCAAAGGAAATATCCTCCGATAACAAAGAGAAAGAAGCTTTCTGAGAAACTTCTTTGTGTTCTGTGAAATCATCTCACAGAGTTACAGCTTTCCCCTCAAGAAGCCTTTCGCTAAGACAGTTCTTGTGGAATTGGCAAAGTGATATTTGGAAGCCCATAGAGGGCTATCGTGAAAAAGGAAATATCCTCCGATGAAATCTGGAAAGAAGCTTTCTGAGAAACTACTTAGTGTTCTGTTAATTCATCTCACAGAGTTACATCTGTATTTCGTGGATCTCTTTGCTAGCCTTATTTCTGTGGAATCTCAGAACAGATATTTCGGATCCCTTGGAAGACTATAGGGCCAAAGGAAATATCCTCCGATAACAAAGAGAAAGAAGCTTTCTGAGAAACTTCTTTGTGTTCTTTGAAATCATCTCACAGAGTTACAGCTTTCCCCTCAGGAAGCCTTTCGCTAAGACAGTTCTTGTGGAATTGGCAAAGTGATATTTGGAAGCCCATAGAGGGCTATGGTGAAAAAGGAAATATCCTCCGATGAAATCTGGAAAGAAGCTTTCTGAGAAACTGCTTAGTGTTCTGTTAATTCATCTCACAGAGTTACATCTGTATTTCGTCGATCTCTTTGCTAGCCTTATTTCTGTGGAATCTGAGAACAGATATTTCGGATCCCTTGGAAGACTATAGGGCCAAAGGAAATATCCTCCGATAACAAAGAGAAGGAAGCTTTCTGAGAAACTTCGTTGTGTTCTGTGAAATCATCTCACAGAGTTACAGCTTTCCCCTCAAGAAGCCTTTCGCCAAGACAGTTCTTGTGGAATTGGCTAAGTGATATTTGGAACCCCTAGAGGGCTATGGTGAAAAAGGAAATATCCTCCGAAGAAATCTGGAAAGAAGCTTTCTGAGAAACTGCTTAGTGTTCTGTTAATTCATCTCACACAGTTACATCTGTATTTCGTCGATCTCTTTGCTAGCCTTATTTCTGTGGAATCTGAGAACAGATATTTGGCATCCCTTGGAAGACTATAGGGCCAAAGGAAATATCCTCCGATAACAGATAGAAAGAAGCTTTCTGAGAAACTTCTTTGTGTTCTGTGAAATCATCTCACAGAGTTACAGCTTTCCCCTCAAGAAGCCTTTCGCTAAGACAGTTCTTGTGGAATTGGCAAAGTGATATTTGGAAGCCCATCGAGTGCTATGGTGAAAAAGGAAATATCCTCCGATGAAATCTGGAAAGAAGCTTTCTGAGAAACTGCTTAGTGTTCTGTTAATTCATCTCACAGAGTTACATCTGTATTTCGTGGATCTCTTTGCTAGCCTTATTTCTGTGGAATCTGAGAACAGATATTTCGGATCCCTTTGAAGACTATAGGGCCAAAGGAAATATCCTCCGATAACAAAGAGAAAGAAGCTTTCTGAGAAACTTCTTTGTGTTCTGTGAAATCATCTCACAGAGTTACAGCTTTCCCCACAGGAAGCCTTTCGCCAAGACAGTTCTTGTGGAATTGGCAAAGTGATATTTGGAAGCCCATAGAGGGCTATGGTGAAAAAGGAAATATCGTCAGATGAAATCTGGAAAGAAGCTTTCTGAGAAACTGCTTAGTGTTCTGTTAATTCATCTCACAGAGTTACATCTGTATTTCGTGGATCTCTTTGCTAGCCTTATTTCTGTGGAATCTGAGAACAGATATTTCGGATCCCTTGGAAGACTATAGGGCCCAAGGAAATATCCTCCGATAACAAAGAGAAAGAAGCTTTCTGAGAAACTTCTTTGTGTTCTTTGAAATCATCTCACAGAGTTACAGCTTTCCCTTCAAGAAGCCTTTGGCTAAGACAGTTCTTGTGGAATTGGCAAAGTGATATTTGGAAGCCCATAGAGGGCTATGGTGAAAAAGGAAATATCCTCCGATGAAATCTGGAAAGAAGCTTTCTGAGAAACTGCTTAGTGTTCTGTTAATTCATCTCACAGAGTTACATCTGTATTTCGTGGATCTCTTTGCTAGCCTTATTTCTGTGGAATCTCAGAACAGATATTTCGGATCCCTTGGAAGACTATAGGGCCAAAGGAAATATCCTCCGATAACAAAGAGAAAGAAGCTTTCTGAGAAACTTCTTTGTGTTCTTTGAAATCATCTCACAGAGTTACAGCTTTCCCCTCAAGAAGCCTTTCGCTAAGACAGTTCTTGTGGAATTGGCAAAGTGATATTTGGAAGCCCATAGAGGGCTATGGTGAAAAAGGAAATATCCTCCGATGAAATCTGGAAAGAAGCTTTCTGAGAAACTGCTTAGTGTTCTGTTAATTCATCTCACCGAGTTACATCTGTATTTCGTCGATCTCTTTGCTAGCCTTATTTCTGTGGAATCTGAGAACAGATATTTCGGATCCCTTGGAAGACTATAGGGCCAAAGGAAATATCCTCCGATAACAAAGAGAAAGAAACTTTCTGAGAAACTTCTTTGTGTTCTTTGAAATCATCTCACAGAGTTACAGCTTTCACCTCAAGAAGCCTTTCGTTAAGACAGTTCTTGTGGAATTGGCAAAGTGATAATTGGAAGCCCATAGAGGGCTATGGTGAAAAAGGAAATATCCTCAGATGAAATCTGGAAAGAAGCTTTCTGAGAAACTGCTTAGTGTTCTGTTAATTCATCTCACAGAGTTACATCTGTATTTCGTGGATCTCTTTGCTAGCCTTATTTCTGTGGAATCTGAGAACAGATATTTCGGATCCCTTGGAAGACTATAGGGCCAAAGGAAATATCCTCCGATAAGAGAGAGAAAGAAGCTTTCTGAGAAGCTTCTTTGTGTTCTGTGAAATCATCTCACAGAGTTACAGCTTTCCCCTCAAGAAGCCTTTCGCCAAGACAGTTCTTGTGGAATTGGCTAAGTGATATTTGGAACCACCAGAGGGCTATGGTGAAAAAGGAAATATCCTCCGATGAAATCTGGAAAGAAGCTTTCTGAGAAACTGCTTAGTGTTCTGTTAATTCATCTCACAGAGTTACATGTGTATTTCGTCGATCTCTTTGCTAGCCTTATTTCTGTGGAATCTGAGAACAGATATTTCGCATCCCTTGGAAGACTATAGGGCCAAAGGAAATATCCTCCGATAACAGAGAGAAAGAAGCTTTCTGAGAAACTTCTTTGTGTTATTTGAAATCATCTCACAGAGTTACAGCTTTCCCCTCAAGAAGCCTTTCGCTAAGACAGTTCTTGTGGATTTGGCAAAGTGATATTTGGAAGCCCATAGAGGGCTATGGTGAAAAAGGAAATATCCTCCGATGAAATCTGGAAAGAAGCTTTCTGAGAAACTGCTTAGTGTTCTGTTAATTCATCTCACAGAGTTACATGTGTATTTCGTGGATCTCTTTGCTAGCCTTATTTCTGTGGAATCTGAGAACAGATATTTCGGATCCCTTGGAAGACTATAGGGCCAAAGGAAATATCCTCCGATAACAAAGAGAAAGAAGCTTTCTGAGAAACATCTTTGTGTTCTGTGAAATCATCTCACAGAGTTACAGCTTTTCCCTCATGAAGCCTTTCGATAAGACAGTTCTTGTGGAATTGGCAAAGTGATATTTGGAAGCCCATAGAGGGCTATGGTGAAAAAGGAAATATCCTCCGATGAAATCTGGAAAGAAGCTTTCTGAGAAACTGCTTAGTGTTCTGTTAATTCATCTCACAGAGTTACATCTGTATTTCGTGGATCTCTTTGATAGCCTTATTTCTGTGGTATCTGAGAACAGATATTTCGGATCCCTTGGAAGACTATAGGACCAAAGGAAATATCCTCCGATAACAAAGAGAAAGAAGCTTTCTGAGAATCTTCTTTGTGTTCTGTGAAATCATCTCACAGAGTTACAGCTTTCCCCTCAAGAAGCCTTTCGCTAAGACAGTTCTTGTGGAATTGGCAAAGTGATATTTGGAAGCCCATAGAGGGCTATGGTGAAAAAGGAAATATCCTCAGAGGAAATCTGGAAAGAAGCTTTCTGAGAAACTACTTAGTGTTCTGTTAATTCATCTCACAGAGTTACACCTGTATTTCGTGGATCTCTTTGCTAGCCTTATTTCTGTGGAATCTCAGAACAGATATTTCGGATCCCTTGGAAGACTATAGGGCCAAAGGAAATATCCTCCGATAACAAAGAGAAAGAAGCTTTCTGAGAAACTTCTTTGTGTTCTTTGAAATCATCTCACAGAGTTACAGCTTTCCCCTCAAGAAGCCTTTCGCTAAGACAGTTCTTGTGGAATTGGCAAAGTGATATGTGGAAGCCCATAGAGGGCTATGGTGAAAAAGGCAATATCCTCCGATGAAATCTGGAAAGAAGCTTTCTGAGAAACTGCTTAGTGTTCTGTTAATTCATCTCACAGAGTTACATCTGTATTTCGTAGATCTCTTTGCTAGCCTTATTTGTGTGGAATCTGAGAACAGATATTTCGGATCCCTTGGAAGACTATAGGGCCAAAGGAAATATCCTCCGATTAAAAAGAGAAGGAAGCTTTCTGAGAAACTTCTTTGTGTTCTGTGAAATCATCTCACAGAGTTACAGCTTTCCCCTCAAGAAGCCTTTCCCCAAGACAGTTCTTGTGGAATTGGCTAAGTGATATTTGAAACCCCTAGAGGGCTATGGTGAAAAAGGAAATATCCTCCGAAGAAATCTGGAAAGAAGCTTTCTGAGAAACTGCTTAGTGTTCTGTTAATTCATCTCACAGAGTTACATCTGTATTTCGTGGATCTCTTTGCTAGCCTTATTTCTGTGGAATCTGAGAACAGATATTTCGGATTCCTTGGAAGACTATAGGCGCAAAGGAAATATCCTCCGATAACAGAGAGAAAGAAGCTTTCTGAGAAACTTCTTTGTGTTCTGTGAAATCATCTCACAGAGTTGCAGCTTTCCCTTCAAGAAGCCTTTCGCCAAGACAGTTCTTCTGGAATTGGCAGAGTGATATTTGGAAGCCCAAAGAGGGCTATGGTGAAAAAGGAAATATCCTCAGATGAAATGTGGAAAGAAGTTTCTGAGACACTGCTTAGTGTTCTGTTAATTCATCTCACAGAGTTACATCTGTATTTCGTGGATCTCTTTGCTAGCCTTATTTCTGTGGAATCTGAGAACAGATATTTCGGATCTTTTGGAAGACTATAGGGCCAAAGGAAATATCCTCCGATAACAAAGAGAAAGAAGCTTTCTGAGAAAATTCTTTGTGTTCTTTGAAATCATCTCACAGAGATACAGCTTTCCCCTCAAGAAGACTTTTGCTAAGAGAGTTCTTGTGGAATTGGCAAAGTGATAATTGGAAGCCCATAGAGGGCTATGGTGAAAAAGGAAATATCCTCAGATGAAATGTGGAAAGAAGCTTTCTGAGAAACTGCTTAGTGTTCTGTTAATTCATCTCACAGAGTTTCATCTGTATTTCGTCGATCTCTTTGCTAGCCTTATTTCTGTGGAATCTGAGAACAGATATTTCGGATCCCTTGGTAGACTATAGGGCCAAAGGAAATATCCTCCGATAACAAAGAGAAAGAAGCTTTCTGAGAAACTTCTTTGTGTTCTTTGAAATCATCTCACAGAGTTACAGCTTTCCCCTCCAGAAGCCTTTCGCCAAGACAGGTCTTGTGGAATTGGCTAAGTGATATTTGGAACCCCTAGAGGGCTATGGTGAAAAAGGAAATATCCTTAGATGAAATCTGGAAAGAAGCTTTCTGAGAAACTGCTTAGTGTTTTGTTAATTCATCTCACAGAGTTACATCTGTATTTCGTGGATCTCTTAGCTAGCCTTATTTCTGTGGAATCTGAGAACAGATATTTCGGATCCCTTGGAAGACTATAGGGCCAAAGGAAATATCCTCCGATAACAAAGAGAAAGAAGCTTTCTGAGAAACTTCTTTGTGTTCTGTGAAATCATCTCACAGAGTTACAGCTTTCCCCTCAAGAACTCTTTCGCCAAGACAGTTCTTGTGGAATTGGCAAAGTGATATTTGGAAGCCCATAGAGGGCTATGGTGAAAAAGGAAATATCCTCCGATGAAATCTGGAAAGAAGCTTTCTGAGAAACTGCTTAGTGTTCTGTTAATTCATCTCACAGAGTTACATCTGTATTTCGTCGATCTCTTTGCTAGCCTTATTTCTGTGGAATCTGAGAACAGATATTTCGGATCCCTTGGAAGACTATAGGGCCAAAGGAAATATCCTCTGACAACAAAGAGAAAGAAGCTTTCTGAGAAACTTCTTTGTGTTCTGTGAAATCATCTCACAGAGTTACAGCTTTCCCCTCAAGAAGCCTTTCGTTAAGACAGTTCTTGTGGAATTGGCAAAGTGATAATTGGAAGCCCATAGAGGGCTATGGTGAAAAAGGAAATATCCTCAGATGAAATCTGGAAAGAAGCTTTCTGAGAAACTGCTTAGTGTTCTGTTAATTCATCTCACAGAGTTACATCTGTATTTCGTCGATCTCTTTGCTAGCCTTATTTCTGTGGAATCTGAGAACAGATATTTCGGATCCCTTGGAAGACTATAGGGCCAAAGGAAATATCCTCCGATAACAAAGAGAAAGAAGCTTTCTGAGAAACTTCTTTGTGTTCTTTGAAATCATATCACAGAGTTACAGCTTTCCCCTCAAGAAGCCTTTCGCCAAGACAGTTCTTGTGGAATTGGCTAAGTGATATTTGGAACCCCTAGAGGGCTATGGTGAAAAAGGAAATATCCTCCGATAAAAACTGGAAAGAAGCTTTCTGAGAAACTGCTTAGTGTTCTGTTAATTCATGTCACAGAGTTACATCTGTATTTCGTCGATCTCTTTGCTAGCCTTATTTCTGTGGAATCTGAGAACAGATATTTCGCATCCCTTGGTAGACTATAGGGCCAAAGGTAATATCCTCCGATAACAGAGAGAAAGAAGCTTTCTGAGGAACTTCTTTGTGTTCTGTGAAATCATCTCACAGAGTTACAGCTTTCCCCTCAAGAAGCCGTTCGCCAAGACAGTTCTTCTGGAATTGGCAGAGTGATATTTGGTAGCCCTTAGAGGGCTTTGGTGAAAAAGGAAATATCCTCAGATGAAATCTGGAAAGAAGCTTTCTGAGAAACTACTTAGTATTCTGTTAATTCATCTCACAGAGTTACATCTGTATTTCGTCGATCTCTTTGCTAGCCTTATTTCTGTGGTATCTGAGAACAGATATTTCGCATCCCTTGGTAGACTATAGGGCCAAGGGAAATATCCTCCGATAACAGAGAGAAAGAAGCTTTCTGAGGAACTTCTTTGTGTTCTGTGAAATCATCTCACAGAGTTACAGCTTTCCCCTCAAGAAGCCTTTCGCCAAGACAGTTCTTCTGGAATTGGCAGAGTGATATTTGGTAGCCCTTAGAGGGCTTTGGTGAAAAAGGAAATATCCTCAGATGAAATCTGGAAAGAAGCTTTCTGAGAAACTGCTTAGTGTTCTGTTAATTCATCTCACAGAGTTACATCTGTATTTCGTCGATCTCTTTGCTAGCCTTATTTCTGTGGAAACTGAGAACAGATATTTCGGATCCCTTGGAAGACTATAGGGCCAAAGGAAATATCCTCCGATAACAAAGAGAAAGAAGCTTTCTGAGAAACTTCTTTGTGGTCTGTGAAATCATCTCACAGAGTTACAGCTTTCCCCACAGGAAGCCTTTCGCCAAGACAGTTCTTGTGGAATTGGCAAAGTGATATTTGGAAGCCCATAGAGGACTATGGTGAAAAAGGAAATATCCTCAGATGAAATCTGGAAAGAAGCTTTCTGAGAAACTGCGTAGTGTTCTGTTAATTCACCTCACAGAGTTACATCTGTATTTCGTGGATCTCTTTGCTTGCCTTAATTCTGTAGGAATCTGAGAACAGATATTTCGGATCCCTTGGAAGACTATAGGGCCAAAGGAAATATCCTCCAATAAAAAAGAGAAAGAAGCTTTCTGAGAAACTTATTTGTGTTCTTTGAAATCGTCTCACAGAGTTACAGCTTTCCCCTCAAGAAGCCTTTCGCTAAGACAGTACTTGTGGAATTGGCAAAGTGATATTTGGAAGCCCATAGAGGGCTATGGTGAAAAAGGAAATATCCTCCGATGAAATCTGGAAAGAAGCTTTCTGAGAAACTTCTTAGTGTTCTGTTAATTCATCTCACCGAGTTACATCTGTATTTCGTGGATCTCTTTGCTAGCCTTATTTCTGTGGAATCTCAGAACAGATATTTCGGATCCCTTGGAAGACTATAGGGCCAAAGGAAATATCCTCCGATAACAAAGAGAAAGAAGCTCTCTGAGAAACTTCTTTGTGTTCTTTGAAATCATCTCACAGAGTTACAGCTTTCCCCTCAAGAAGCCTTTCGATAAGCCAGTTCTTGTGGAATTGGCAAAGTGATATTTGGAAGCCCATAGAGGGCTATGGTGAAAAAGGAAATATCCTCAGATGAAATCTGGAAAGAAGCTTTCTGAGAAACTGCTTTGTGTTCTGTTAATTCATCTCACAGAGTTACATCTGTATTTCGTGGATCTCTTTGCTAGCCTTATTTCTGTGGAATCTGAGAATAGATATTTCGGATTCCTTGGAAGACTATAGGGCCAAAGGAAATATCCTCCGATAAAAAAGAGAAAGAAGCTTTCTGAGAAACTTCTTTGTGTTCTTTGAAATCATCTCACAGAGTTACAGCTTTCCCCTCAATAAGCCTTTCGCTAAGACAGTTCTTGTGGAATTGGCAAAGTGATATTTGGAAGCCCATAGAGGGCTATCGTGAAAAAGGAAATATCCTCCGATGAAATTAGGAAACAAGCTTTCTGAGAAACTGCTTAGTGTTCTGTTAATTCATCTCACAGAGTTACATCTGTGTTTCGTGGATATCTTTGGTAGCCTTATTTCTGTGGAATCTGAGAACAGATATTTCGGATCCCTTGGAAGACTATTGGGCCAAAGGAAATATCCTCCGATAACAAAGAGAAAGAAGCTTTCTGAGAAACTTCCTTGTGTTCTGTGAAATCATCTCACACAGTTACAGCTTTCCCCTCAAGAACTCTTTCGACGAGACAGTTCTTGTGGAATTGGCAAAGTGATATTTGGAAGCCCATAGAGGGCTAGGGTGAAAAAGGAAATATCCTCAGATGAAATCCGGAAAGAAGCTTTCGGAGAAACTGCTTAGTTTTCTGCTAATTCACCTCACAGAGTTACATCTGTATTTCGTGGATCTCTTTGCTAGCCTTATTTCTGTGGAATCTGAGAACAGATATTTCGGATCCCTTGGAAGACTATAGGGCCAAAGGAAATATCCTCCGATAACAAAGAGAAAGAAGCTTTCTGAGAAACTTCTTTGTGTTCTGTGAAATCAACTCACAGAGTTACAGCTTTCCCCTCAAGAAGACTTTCGCCAAGACCGTTCTTGTGGAATTGGCAAAGTGATATTTGGAAGCCCATAGAGGGCTATGGTGAAAAACGAAATATCCTCAGATGAAATCTGGAAAGAAGCTTTCTGAGAAACTGCTTAGTGTTCTGTTAATTCATCTCACAGAGTTAAATCTGTATTTCGTGGATCTCTTTGCTAGCCTTATTTCTGTGGAATCTGATAACAGATATTTCGGATCCCTTGGAAGACTATAGGTCCAAAGGAAATATCCTCCAATAACAAAGAGAAAGAAGGTTTCTGAGAAACTTCTTTGTGTTCTTTGAAATCATCTCACAGAGTTACAGCTTTCCCCTCAAGAAGCCTTTCGCTAAGACAGTTCTTGTGGAATTGGCAAAGTGATATTTGGAAGCCCATAGAGGGCTATGGTGAAAAAGGAAATATCCTCTGATGAAATCTGGAAAGAAGCTTTCTGAGAAACTGCTTAGTGTTCTGTTAATTCATCTTACTGAGTTACATCTGTATTTCGTCGATCTCTTTGCTAGCCTTATTTCTGTGGAATCTGAGAACAGATATTTCGCATCCCTTGGAAGACTATAGGGCCAAAGGAAATATCCTCCGATAAGAGAGAGAAAGAAGCTTTCTGAGAAACTTCTTTGTGTTCTGTGAAATCATCTCACAGAGTTACGGCGTTCCCCTCAAGAAGCTTTTCGGTAAGACAGTTCTTGTGGAATTGGCAAAGTGATATTTGGAAGGCCATAGAGGGCTATGGTGAAAAAGGAAATATCCTCAGATGAAATCTGGAAAGAAGCTTTCTGAGAAACTGCTTAGTGTTCTGTTAATTCATCTCACAGAGTTACATCTGTATTTCGTGGATCTCTTTGCTAGCCTTATTTCTGTGGAATCTGAGAACAGATATTTCGGATCCCTTGGAAGACTATAGGGCCAAAGGAAATATCCTCCGATAACAAAGAGAAAGAAGCTTTCTGAGAAACTTCTTTGTGTTCTTTGAA
This sequence comes from Macaca nemestrina, assembly GCF_043159975.1. Taxonomy (NCBI): domain Eukaryota; kingdom Metazoa; phylum Chordata; class Mammalia; order Primates; family Cercopithecidae; genus Macaca; species Macaca nemestrina. The sequence continues at coordinate 70,718,829 of NC_092126.1, forward strand.
ATCATCTCACAGAGTTACAGCTTTCCCCTCAAGAAGCCTTTCGCTAAGACAGTTCTTGTGGAATTGGCAAAGTGATATTTGGAAGCCCATAGAGGGCTATGGTGAAAAAGGAAATATCCTCCGATGAAATCTGGAAAGAAGCTTTCTGAGAAACTGCTTAGTGTTCTGTTAATTCATCTCACACAGTTACATCTGTATTTCGTGGATCTCTTTGCTAGCCTTATTTCTGTGGAATCTGAGAAGAGATATTTCGGATCCCTTGGAAGACTATAGGGCCAAAGGAAATATCCTCCGATAACAAAGAGAAAGAAACTTTCTGAGAAACTTCTTTGTGTTCTTTGAAATCATCTCACAGAGTTACAGCTTTCACCTCAAGAAGCCTTTCGTTAAGACAGTTCTTGTGGAATTGGCAAAGTGATATTTGGAAGCCCATAGAGGGCTATGGTGAAAAAGGAAATATCCTCAGATGAAATCTGGAAAGAAGATTTCTGAGAAACTGCTTAGTGTTCTGTTAATTCATCTCACAGAGTTACATCTGTAATTCGTCATTCTCTTTGCTAGCCTTATTTCTGTGGAATCTCAGAACAGATATTTCGGATCCCTTGGAAGACTATAGGGCCAAAGGAAATATCCTCCGATAAGAGAGAGAAAGAAGCTTTCTGAGAAGCTTCTTTGTGTTCTGTGAAATCATCTAACAGAGTTACAGCTTTCCCCTCAAGAAGCCTTTCGCCAAGACAGTTCTTGTGGAATTGGCTAAGTGATATTTGGAACCCCCAGAGGGCTATGGTGAAAAAGGAAATATCCTCCGATGAAATCTGGAAAGAAGCTTTCTGAGAAACTGCTTAGTGTTCTGTTAATTCATCTCACAGAGTTACATGTGTATTTCGTCGATCTCTTTGCTAGCCTTATTTCTGTGGAATCTGAGAACAGATATTTCGCATCCCTTGGAAGACTATAGGGCCAAAGGAAATATCCTCCGATAACAGAGAGAAAGAAGCTTTCTGAGAAACTTCTTTGTGTTATTTGAAATCATCTCACAGAGTTACAGCTTTCCCCTCAAGAAGCCTTTCGCCAAGACAGTTCTTGTGGATTTGGCAAAGTGATATTTGGAAGCCCATAGAGGGCTATGGTGAAAAAGAAAATATCCTCCGATGAAATCTGGAAAGAAGCTTTCTGAGAAACTGCTTAGTGTTCTGTTAATTCATCTCACAGAGTTACATCTGTATTTCGTGGATCTCTTTGCTAGCCTTATTTCTGTGGAATCTCAGAACAGATATTTCGGATCCCTTGGAAGACTGTAGGGCCAAAGGAAATATCCTCCGATAACAAAGAGAAAGAAGCTTTCTGAGAAACTTCTTTGTGTTCTGTGAAATCATCTCACAGAGTTACAGCTTTTCCCTCATGAAGCCTTTCGATAAGACAGTTCTTGTGGAATTGGCAAAGTGATATTTGGAAGCCCATAGAGGGCTATGGTGAAAAAGGAAATATCCTCCGATGAAATCTGGGAAGAAGCTTTCTGAGAAACTGCTTAGTGTTCTGTTAATTCATCTCACGGAGTTACATCTGTATTTCGTGGATCTCTTTGCTAGCCTTATTTCTGTGGAATCTGAGAACAGATATTTCGGATCCCTTGGAAGACTATAGGACCAAAGGAAATATCCTCCGATAACAAAGAGAAAGAAGCTTTCTGAGAAACTTCTTTGTGTTCTGTGAAATCATCTCACAGAGTTACAGCTTTCCCCTCAAGAAGCCTTTCGCTAAGACAGTTCTTGTGGAATTGGCAAAGTGATATTTGGAAGCCCATAGAGGGCTATCGTGAAAAAGGAAATATCCTCCGATGAAATCTGGAAAGAAGCTTTCTGAGAAACTACTTAGTGTTCTGTTAATTCATCTCACAGAGTTACATCTGTATTTCGTCGATCTCTTTGCTAGCCTTATTTCTGTGGAATCTGAGAACAGATATTTCGGATCCCTTGGAAGACTATAGGGCCAAAGGAAATATCCTCCGATAACAAAGAGAAGGAAGCTTTCTGAGAAACTTCGTTGTGTTCTGTGAAATCATCTCACAGAGTTACAGCTTTCCCCTCAAGAAGCCTTTCGCCAAGACAGTTCTTGTGGAATTGGCTAAGTGATATTTGAAACCCCTAGAGGGCTATGGTGAAAAAGGAAATATCCTCCGAAGAAATCTGGAAAGAAGCTTTCTGAGAAACTGCTTAGTGTTCTGTTAATTCATCTCACAGAGTTACATCTGTATTTCGTGGATCTCTTTGCTAGCCTTATTTCTGTGGAATCTGAGAACAGATATTTCGCATCCCTTGGAAGACTATAGGGCCAAAGGAAATATCCTCCGATAACAGATAGAAAGAAGCTTTCTGAGAAACTTCTTTGTGTTCTGTGAAATCATCTCACAGAGTTACAGCTTTCCCCTCAAGAAGCCTTTCGCTAAGACAGTTCTTGTGGAATTGGCAAAGTGATATTTGGAAGCCCATCGAGTGCTATGGTGAAAAAGGAAATATCCTCCGATGAAATCTGGAAAGAAGCTTTCTGAGAAACTGCTTAGTGTTCTGTTAATTCATCTCACAGAGTTACATCTGTATTTCGTGGATCTCTTTGCTAGCCTTATTTCTGTGGAATCTGAGAACAGATATTTCGGATCCCTTGGAAGACTATAGGGCCAAAGGAAATATCCTCCGATAACAAAGAGAAAGAAGCTTTCTGAGAAACTTCTTTGTGTTCTGTGAAATCATCTCACAGAGTTACAGCTTTCCCCACAGGAAGCCTTTCGCCAAGACAGTTCTTGTGGAATTGGCAAAGTGATATTTGGAAGCCCATAGAGGGCTATGGTGAAAAAGGAAATATCCTCAGATGAAATCTGGAAAGAAGCTTTCTGAGAAACTGCTTAGTGTTCTGTTAATTCATCTCACAGAGTTACATGTGTATTTCGTGGATCTCTTTGCTAGCCTTATTTCTGTGGAATCTGAGAAGAGATATTTCGGATCCCTTGGAAGACTATAGGGCCAAAGGAAATATCCTCCGATAACAAAGAGAAAGAAACTTTCTGAGAAACTTCTTTGTGTTCTTTGAAATCATCTCACAGAGTTACAGCTTTCACCTCAAGAAGCCTTTCGTTAAGACAGTTCTTGTGGAATTGGCAAAGTGATATTTGGAAGCCCATAGAGGGCTATGGTGAAAAAGGAAATATCCTCAGATGAAATCTGGAAAGAAGATTTCTGAGAAACTGCTTAGTGTTCTGTTAATTCATCTCACAGAGTTACATCTGTAATTCGTCATTCTCTTTGCTAGCCTTATTTCTGTGGAATCTCAGAACAGATATTTCGGATCCCTTGGAAGACTATAGGGCCAAAGGAAATATCCTCCGATAAGAGAGAGAAAGAAGCTTTCTGAGAAGCTTCTTTGTGTTCTGTGAAATCATCTAACAGAGTTACAGCTTTCCCCTCAAGAAGCCTTTCGCCAAGACAGTTCTTGTGGAATTGGCTAAGTGATATTTGGAACCCCCAGAGGGCTATGGTGAAAAAGGAAATATCCTCCGATGAAATCTGGAAAGAAGCTTTCTGAGAAACTGCTTAGTGTTCTGTTAATTCATCTCACAGAGTTACATGTGTATTTCGTCGATCTCTTTGCTAGCCTTATTTCTGTGGAATCTGAGAACAGATATTTCGCATCCCTTGGAAGACTATAGGGCCAAAGGAAATATCCTCCGATAACAGAGAGAAAGAAGCTTTCTGAGAAACTTCTTTGTGTTATTTGAAATCATCTCACAGAGTTACAGCTTTCCCCTCAAGAAGCCTTTCGCCAAGACAGTTCTTGTGGATTTGGCAAAGTGATATTTGGAAGCCCATAGAGGGCTATGGTGAAAAAGAAAATATCCTCCGATGAAATCTGGAAAGAAGCTTTCTGAGAAACTGCTTAGTGTTCTGTTAATTCATCTCACAGAGTTACATCTGTATTTCGTGGATCTCTTTGCTAGCCTTATTTCTGTGGAATCTCAGAACAGATATTTCGGATCCCTTGGAAGACTGTAGGGCCAAAGGAAATATCCTCCGATAACAAAGAGAAAGAAGCTTTCTGAGAAACTTCTTTGTGTTCTGTGAAATCATCTCACAGAGTTACAGCTTTTCCCTCATGAAGCCTTTCGATAAGACAGTTCTTGTGGAATTGGCAAAGTGATATTTGGAAGCCCATAGAGGGCTATGGTGAAAAAGGAAATATCCTCCGATGAAATCTGGGAAGAAGCTTTCTGAGAAACTGCTTAGTGTTCTGTTAATTCATCTCACAGAGTTACATCTGTATTTCGTGGATCTCTTTGCTAGCCTTATTTCTGTGGAATCTGAGAACAGATATTTCGGATCCCTTGGAAGACTATAGGACCAAAGGAAATATCCTCCGATAACAAAGAGAAAGAAGCTTTCTGAGAAACTTCTTTGTGTTCTGTGAAATCATCTCACAGAGTTACAGCTTTCCCCTCAAGAAGCCTTTCGCTAAGACAGTTCTTGTGGAATTGGCAAAGTGATATTTGGAAGCCCATAGAGGGCTATCGTGAAAAAGGAAATATCCTCCAATGAAATCTGGAAAGAAGCTTTCTGAGAAACTACTTAGTGTTCTGTTAATTCATCTCACAGAGTTACATCTGTATTTCGTCGATCTCTTTGCTAGCCTTATTTCTGTGGAATCTGAGAACAGATATTTCGGATCCCTTGGAAGACTATAGGGCCAAAGGAAATATCCTCCGATAACAAAGAGAAGGAAGCTTTCTGAGAAACTTCGTTGTGTTCTGTGAAATCATCTCACAGAGTTACAGCTTTCCCCTCAAGAAGCCTTTCGCCAAGACAGTTCTTGTGGAATTGGCTAAGTGATATTTGAAACCCCTAGAGGGCTATGGTGAAAAAGGAAATATCCTCCGAAGAAATCTGGAAAGAAGCTTTCTGAGAAACTGCTTAGTGTTCTGTTAATTCATCTCACAGAGTTACATCTGTATTTCGTGGATCTCTTTGCTAGCCTTATTTCTGTGGAATCTGAGAACAGATATTTGGCATCCCTTGGAAGACTATAGGGCCAAAGGAAATATCCTCCGATAACAGATAGAAAGAAGCTTTCTGAGAAACTTCTTTGTGTTCTGTGAAATCATCTCACAGAGTTACAGCTTTCCCCTCAAGAAGCCTTTCGCTAAGACAGTTCTTGTGGAATTGGCAAAGTGATATTTGGAAGCCCATCGAGTGCTATGGTGAAAAAGGAAATATCCTCCGATGAAATCTGGAAAGAAGCTTTCTGAGAAACTGCTTAGTGTTCTGTTAATTCATCTCACAGAGTTACATCTGTATTTCGTGGATCTCTTTGCTAGCCTTATTTCTGTGGAATCTGAGAACAGATATTTCGGATCCCTTGGAAGACTATAGGGCCAAAGGAAATATCCTCCGATAACAAAGAGAAAGAAGCTTTCTGAGAAACTTCTTTGTGTTCTGTGAAATCATCTCACAGAGTTACAGCTTTCCCCACAGGAAGCCTTTCGCCAAGACAGTTCTTGTGGAATTGGCAAAGTGATATTTGGAAGCCCATAGAGGGCTATGGTGAAAAAGGAAATATCCTCAGATGAAATCTGGAAAGAAGCTTTCTGAGAAACTGCTTAGTGTTCTGTTAATTCATCTCACAGAGTTACATGTGTATTTCGTGGATCTCTTTGCTAGCCTTATTTCTGTGGAATCTGAGAACAGATATTTCGGATCCCTTGGAAGACTATAGGGCCAAAGGAAATATCCTCCGATAACAAAGAGAAAGAAGCTTTCTGAGAAACTTCTTTGTGTTATTTGAAATCATCTCACAGAGTTACAGCTTTCCCCTCAAGAAGCCTTTCGATAAGACAGTTCTTGTGGAATTGGCAAAGTGATATTTGGAAGCCCATAGAGGGCTATGGTGAAAAAGGAAATATCCTCCGATGAAATCTGGAAAGAAGCTTTCTGAGAAACTGCTTAGTGTTCTGTTAATTCATCTCACAGAGTTACATCTGTATTTCGTGGATCTCTTTGCTAGCCTTATTTCTGTTGAATCTCAGAACAGATATTTCGGATCCCTTGGAAGACTATAGGGCCAAAGGAAATATCCTCCGATAACAAAGAGAAAGAAGCTTTCTGAGAAACTTCTTTGTGTTCTTTGAAATCATCTCACAGAGTTACAGCTTTCCCCTCAAGAAGCCTTTCGCTAAGACAGTTCTTGTGGAATTGGCAAAGTGATATTTGGAAGCCCATAGAGGGCTATGGTGAAAAAGGAAATATCCTCCGATGAAATCTGGAAAGAAGCTTTCTGAGAAACTGCTTAGTGTTCTGTTAATTCATCTCACAGAGTTACATCTGTATTTCGTCGATCTCTTTGCTAGCCTTATTTCTGTGGAATCTGAGAACAGATATTTCGGATCCCTTGGAAGACTATAGGGCCAAAGGAAATATCCTCCGATAACAAAGAGAAAGAAACTTTCTGAGAAACTTCTTTGTGTTCTTTGAAATCATCTCACAGAGTTACAGCTTTCACCTCAAGAAGCCTTTCGTTAAGACAGTTCTTGTGGAATTGGCAAAGTGATAATTGGAAGCCCATTGAGGGCTATGGTGAAAAAGGAAATATCCTCAGATGAAATCTGGAAAGAAGCTTTCTGAGAAACTGCTTAGTGTTCTGTTAATTCATCTCACAGAGTTACATCTGTATTTCGTCGATCTCTTTGCTAGCCTTATTTCTGTGGAATCTGAGAACAGATATTTCGGATCCCTTGGAAGACTATAGGGCCAAAGGAAATATCCTCCGATAAGAGAGAGAAAGAAGCTTTCTGAGAAGCTTCTTTGTGTTCTGTGAAATCATCTCACAGAGTTACAGCTTTCCCCTCAAGAAGCCTTTCGCCAAGACAGTTCTTGTGGAATTGGCTAAGTGATATTTGGAACCCCCAGAGGGCTATGGTGAAAAAGGAAATATCCTCCGATGAAATCTGGAAAGAAGCTTTCTGAGAAACTGCTTAGTGTTCTGTTAATTCATCTCACAGAGTTACATGTGTATTTCGTCGATCTCTTTGCTAGCCTTATTTCTGTGGAATCTGAGAACAGATATTTCGCATCCCTTGGAAGACTATAGGGCCAAAGGAAATATCCTCCGATAACAGAGAGAAAGAAGCTTTCTGAGAAACTTCTTTGTGTTATTTGAAATCATCTCACAGAGTTACAGCTTTCCCCTCAAGAAGCCTTTCGCTAAGACAGTTCTTGTGGATTTGGCAAAGTGATATTTGGAAGCCCATAGAGGGCTATGGTGAAAAAGGAAATATCCTCCGATGAAATCTGGAAAGAAGCTTTCTGAGAAACTGCTTAGTGTTCTGTTAATTCATCTCACAGAGTTACATGTGTATTTCGTGGATCTCTTTGCTAGCCTTATTTCTGTGGAATCTGAGAACAGATATTTCGGATCCCTTGGAAGACTATAGGGCCAAAGGGAATATCCTCCGATAACAAAGAGAAAGAAGCTTTCTGAGAAACTTCTTTGTGTTCTGTGAAATCATCTCACAGAGTTACAGCTTTTCCCTCATGAAGCCTTTCGATAAGACAGTTCTTGTGGAATTGGAAAAGTGATATTTGGAAGCCCATAGAGGGCTATGGTGAAAAAGGGAATATCCTCCGATGAAATCTGGAAAGAAGCTTTCTGAGAAACTGCTTAGTGTTCTGTTAATTCATCTCACAGAGTTACATCTGTATTTCGTGGATCTCTTTGCTAGCCTTATTTCTGTGGAATCTGAGAACAGATATTTCGGATCCCTTGGAAGACTATAGGACCAAAGGAAATATCCTCCGATAACAAAGAGAAAGAAGCTTTCTGAGAATCTTCTTTGTGTTCTGTGAAATCATCTCACAGAGTTACAGCTTTCCCCTCAAGAAGCCTTTCGCTAAGACAGTTCTTGTGGAATTGGCAAAGTGATATTTGGAAGCCCATAGAGGGCTATGGTGAAAAAGGAAATATCCTCAGATGATATCTGGAAAGAAGCTTTCTGAGAAACTACTTAGTGTTCTGTTAATTCATCTCACAGAGTTACATCTGTATTTCGTGGATCTCTTTGCTAGCCTTATTTCTGTGGAATCTCAGAACAGATATTTCGGATCCCTTGGAAGACTATAGGGCCAAAGGAAATATCCTCCGATAACAAAGAGAAAGAAGCTTTCTGAGAAACTTCTTTGTGTTCTGTGAAATCATCTCACAGAGTTACAGCTTTCCCCTCAAGAAGCCTTTCCCCAAGACAGTTCTTGTGGAATTGGCTAAGTGATATTTCAAACCCCTAGAGGGCTATGGTGAAAAAGGAAATATCCTCCGAAGAAATCTGGAAAGAAGCTTTCTGAGAAACTGCTTAGTTTTCTGTTAATTCATCTCACAGAGTTACATCTGTATTTCGTCGATCTCTTTGCTAGCCTTATTTCTGTGGAATCTGAGAACAGATATTTCGCATCCCTTGGAAGACTATAGGGCCAAAGGAAATATCCTCCGATAACAGAGAGAAAGAAGCTTTCTGAGAAACTTCTTTCTGTTATTTGAAATCATCTCACAGAGTTACAGCTTTCCCCTCAAGAAGCCTTTCGCTAAGACAGTTCTTGTGGATTTGGCAAAGTGATATTTGGAAGCCCATAGAGGGCTATGGTGAAAAAGGAAATATCCTCCGATGAAATCTGGAAAGAAGCTTTCTGAGAAACTGCTTAGTGTTCTGTTAATTCATCTCACAGAGTTACATGTGTATTTCGTGGATCTCTTTGCTAGCCTTATTTCTGTGGAATCTGAGAACAGATATTTCGGATCCCTTGGAAGACTATAGGGCCAAAGGGAATATCCTCCGATAACAAAGAGAAAGAAGCTTTCTGAGAAACTTCTTTGTGTTCTGTGAAATCATCTCACAGAGTTACAGCTTTTCCCTCATGAAGCCTTTCGATAAGACAGTTCTTGTGGAATTGGAAAAGTGATATTTGGAAGCCCATAGAGGGCTATGGTGAAAAAGGGAATATCCTCCGATGAAATCTGGAAAGAAGCTTTCTGAGAAACTGCTTAGTGTTCTGTTAATTCATCTCACAGAGTTACATCTGTATTTCGTGGATCTCTTTGCTAGCCTTATTTCTGTGGAATCTGAGAACAGATATTTCGGATCCCTTGGAAGACTATAGGACCAAAGGAAATATCCTCCGATAACAAAGAGAAAGAAGCTTTCTGAGAATCTTCTTTGTGTTCTGTGAAATCATCTCACAGAGTTACAGCTTTCCCCTCAAGAAGCCTTTCGCTAAGACAGTTCTTGTGGAATTGGCAAAGTGATATTTGGAAGCCCATAGAGGGCTATGGTGAAAAAGGAAATATCCTCAGATGAAATCTGGAAAGAAGCTTTCTGAGAAACTACTTAGTGTTCTGTTAATTCATCTCACAGAGTTACATCTGTATTTCGTGGATCTCTTTGCTAGCCTTATTTCTGTGGAATCTCAGAACAGATATTTCGGATCCCTTGGAAGACTATAGGGCCAAAGGAAATATCCTCCGATAACAAAGAGAAAGAAGCTTTCTGAGAAACTTCTTTGTGTTCTGTGAAATCATCTCACAGAGTTACAGCTTTCCCCTCAAGAAGCCTTTCCCCAGGACAGTTCTTGTGGAATTGGCTAAGTGATATTTCAAACCCCTAGAGGGCTATGGTGAAAAAGGAAATATCCTCCGAAGAAATCTGGAAAGAAGCTTTCTGAGAAACTGCTTAGTGTTCTGTTAATTCATCTCACAGAGTTACATCTGTATTTCGTCGATCTCTTTGCTAGCCTTATTTCTGTGGAATCTGAGAACAGATATTTCGCATCCCTTGGAAGACTATAGGGCCAAAGGAAATATCCTCCGATAACAGAGAGAAAGAAGCATTCTGAGAAACTTCTTTGTGTTATTTGAAATCATCTCACAGAGTTACAGCTTTCCCCTCAAGAAGCCTTTCGCCAAGACAGTTCTTGTGGATTTGGCAAAGTGATATTTGGAAGCCCATAGAGGGCTATGGTGAAAAAGAAAATATCCTCCGATGAAATCTGGAAAGAAGCTTTATGAGAAACTGCTTAGTGTTCTGTTAATTCATCTCACAGAGTTACATGTGTATTTCGTGGATCTCTTTGCTAGCCTTATTTCTGTGGAATCTGAGAACAGATATTTCGGATCCCTTGGAAGACTGTAGGGCCAAAGGAAATATCCTCCGATAACAAAGAGAAAGAAGCTTTCTGAGAAACTTCTTTGTGTTCTGTGAAATCATCTCACAGAGTTACAGCTTTTCCCTCATGAAGCCTTTCGATAAGACAGTTCTTGTGGAATTGGCAAAGTGATATTTGGAAGCCCATAGAGGGCTATGGTGAAAAAGGAAATATCCTCCGATGAAATCTGGAAAGAAGCTTTCTGAGAAACTGCTTAGTGTTCTGTTAATTCATCTCACAGAGTTACATCTGTATTTCGTGGATCTCTTTGCTAGCCTTATTTCTGTGGAATCTGAGAACAGATATTTCGGATCCCTTGGAAGACTATAGGACCAAAGGAAATATCCTCCGATAACAAAGAGAAAGAAGCTTTCTGAGAAACTTCTTTGTGTTCTGTGAAATCATCTCACAGAGTTACAGCTTTCCCCTCAAGAAGCCTTTCGCTAAGACAGTTCTTGTGGAATTGGCAAAGTGATATTTGGAAGCCCATAGAGGGCTATCGTGAAAAAGGAAATATCCTCCGATGAAATCTGGAAAGAAGCTTTCTGAGAAACTACTTAGTGTTCTGTTAATTCATCTCACAGAGTTACATCTGTATTTCGTGGATCTCTTTGCTAGCCTTATTTCTGTGGAATCTCAGAACAGATATTTCGGATCCCTTGGAAGACTATAGGGCCAAAGGAAATATCCTCCGATAACAAAGAGAAAGAAGCTTTCTGAGAAACTTCTTTATGTTCTTTGAAATCATCTCACAGAGTTACAGCTTTCCCCTCAAGAAGCATTTCGCTAAGACAGTTCTTGTGGAATTGGCAAAGTGATATTTGGAAGCCCATAGAGGGCTATGGTGAAAAAGGAAATATCCTCCGATGAAATCTGGAAAGAAGCTTTCTGAGAAACTGCTTAGTGTTCTGTTAATTCATCTCACAGAGTTACATCTGTATTTCGTCGATCTCTTTGCTAGCCTTATTTCTGTGGAATCTGAGAACAGATATTTCGGATCCCTTGGAAGACTATAGGGCCAAAGGAAATATCCTCCGATAACAAAGAGAAGGAAGCTTTCTGAGAAACTTCGTTGTGTTCTGTGAAATCATCTCACAGAGTTACAGCTTTCCCCTCAAGAAGCCTTTCGCCAAGACAGTTCTTGTGGAATTGGCTAAGTGATATTTGAAACCCCTAGAGGGCTATGGTGAAAAAGGAAATATCCTCCGAAGAAATCCGGAAAGAAGCTTTCTGAAAAACTGCTTAGTGTTCTGTTAATTCATCTCACAGAGTTACATCTGTATTTCGTGGATCTCTTTGCTAGCCTTATTTCTGTGGAATCTGAGAACAGATATTTGGCATCCCTTGGAAGACTATAGGGCCAAAGGAAATATCCTCCGATAACAGATAGAAAGAAGCTTTCTGAGAAACTTCTTTGTGTTCTGTGAAATCATCTCACAGAGTTACAGCTTTCCCCTCAAGAAGCCTTTCGCTAAGACAGTTCTTGTGGAATTGGCAAAGTGATATTTGGAAGCCCATCGAGTGCTATGGTGAAAAAGGAAATATCCTCCGATGAAATCTGGAAAGAAGCTTTCTGAGAAACTGCTTAGTGTTCTGTTAATTCATCTCACAGAGTTACATCTGTATTTCGTGGATCTCTTTGCTAGCCTTATTTCTGTGGAATCTGAGAACAGATATTTCGGATCCCTTGGAAGACTATAGGACCAAAGGAAATATCCTCCGATAACAGAGAGAAAGAAGCTTTCTGAGAAACTTCTTTGTGTTCTGTGAAATCATCTCACAGAGTTACAGCTTTCCCCTCAAGAAGCCTTTCGCTAAGACAGTTCTTGTGGAATTGGCAAAGTGATATTTGGAAGCCCATAGAGGGCTATCGTGAAAAAGGAAATATCCTCCGATGAAATCTGGAAAGAAGCTTTCTGAGAAACTACTTAGTGTTCTGTTAATTCATCTCACAGAGTTACATCTGTATTTCGTGGATCTCTTTGCTAGCCTTATTTCTGTGGAATCTCAGAACAGATATTTCGGATCCCTTGGAAGACTATAGGGCCAAAGGAAATATCCTCCGATAACAAAGAGAAAGAAGCTTTCTGAGAAACTTCTTTGTGTTCTTTGAAATCATCTCACAGAGTTACAGCTTTCCCCTCAAGAAGCATTTCGCTAAGACAGTTCTTGTGGAATTGGCAAAGTGATATTTGGAAGCCCATAGAGGGCTATGGTGAAAAAGGAAATATCCTCCGATGAAATCTGGAAAGAAGCTTTCTGAGAAACTGCTTAGTGTTCTGTTAATTCATCTCACAGAGTTACATCTGTATTTCGTCGATCTCTTTGCTAGCCTTATTTCTGTGGAATCTGAGAACAGATATTTCGGATCCCTTGGAAGACTATAGGGCCAAAGGAAATATCCTCCGATAACAAAGAGAAGGAAGCTTTCTGAGAAACTTCGTTGTGTTCTGTGAAATCATCTCACAGAGTTACAGCTTTCCCCTCAAGAAGCCTTTCGCCAAGACAGTTCTTGTGGAATTGGCTAAGTGATATTTGAAACCCCTAGAGGGCTATGGTGAAAAAGGAAATATCCTCCGAAGAAATCCGGAAAGAAGCTTTCTGAGAAACTGCTTAGTGTTCTGTTAATTCATCTCACAGAGTTACATCTGTATTTCGTGGATCTCTTTGCTAGCCTTATATCTGTGGAATCTGAGAACAGATATTTGGCATCCCTTGGAAGACTATAGGGCCAAAGGAAATATCCTCCGATAACAGATAGAAAGAAGCTTTCTGAGAAACTTCTTTGTGTTCTGTGAAATCATCTCACAGAGTTACAGCTTTCCCCTCAAGAAGCCTTTCGCTAAGACAGTTCTTGTGGAATTGGCAAAGTGATATTTGGAAGCCCATCGAGTGCTATGGTGAAAAAGGAAATATCCTCCGATGAAATCTGGAAAGAAGCTTTCTGAGAAACTGCTTAGTGTTCTGTTAATTCATCTCACAGAGTTACATCTGTATTTCGTGGATCTCTTTGCTAGCCTTATTTCTGTGGAATCTGAGAACAGATATTTCGGATCCCTTGGAAGACTATAGGGCCAAAGGAAATATCCTCCGATAACAAAGAGAAAGAAGCTTTCTGAGAAACTTCTTTGTGTTCTGTGAAATCATCTCACAGAGTTACAGCTTTCCCCACAGGAAGCCTTTCGCCAAGACAGTTCTTGTGGAATTGGCAAAGTGATATTTGGAAGCCCATAGAGGGCTATGGTGAAAAAGGAAATATCCTCAGATGAAATCTGGAAAGAAGCTTTCTGAGAAACTGCTTAGTGTTCTGTTAATTCATCTCACAGAGTTACATGTGTATTTCGTGGATCTCTTTGCTTGCCTTATTTCTGTGGAATCTGAGAACAGATATTTCGGATCCCTTGGAAGACTCTAGGGCCAAAGGAAATATCCTCCGATAACAAAGAGAAAGAAGCTTTCTGAGAAACTTCTTTGTGTTCTTTGAAATCATCTCACAGAGTTACAGCTTTCCCCTCAAGACCCTTTCGATAAGACAGTTCTTGTGGAATTGGCAAAGTGATATTTGGAAGCCCATAGAGGGCTATGGTGAAAAAGGAAATATCCTCCGATGAAATCTGGAAAGAAGCTTTCTGAGAAACTGCTTAGTGTTCTGTTAATTCATCTCACAGAGTTACATCTGTATTTCGTGGATCTCTTTGCTAGCCTTATTTCTGTGGAATCTCAGAACAGATATTTCGGATCCCTTGGAAGACTATAGGGCCAAAGGAAATATCCTCCGATAACAAAGAGAAAGAAGCTTTCTGAGAAACTTCTTTGTGTTCTTTGAAATCATCTCACAGAGTTACAGCTTTCCCCTCAAGAAGCCTTTCGCTAAGACAGTTCTTGTGGAATTGGCAAAGTGATATTTGGAAGGCCATAGAGGGCTATGGTGAAAAAGGAAATATCCTCCGATGAAATCTGGAAAGAAGCTTTCTGAGAAACTGCTTAGTGTTCTGTTAATTCATCTCACAGAGTTACATCTGTATTTCGTCGATCTCTTTGCTAGCCTTATTTCTGTGGAATCTGAGAACAGATATTTCGGATCCCTTGGAAGACTATAGGGCCAAAGGAAATATCCTCCGATAACAAAGAGAAAGAAACTTTCTGAGAAACTTCTTTGTGTTCTTTGAAATCATCTCACAGAGTTACAGCTTTCACCTCAAGAAGCCTTTCGTTAAGACAGTTCTTGTGGAATTGGCAAAGTGATATTTGGAAGCCCATAGAGGGCTATGGTGAAATAGGAAATATCCTCCGAAGAAATCTGGAAAGAAGCTTTCTGAGAAACTGCTTAGTGTTCTGTTAATTCATCTCACAGAGTTACATCTGTATTTCGTCGATCTCTTTGCTAGCCTTATTTCTGTGGAATCTGAGAACAGATATTTGGCATCCCTTGGAAGACTATAGGGCCAAAGGAAATATCCTCCGATAACAGAGAGAAAGAAGCTTTCTGAGAAACTTCTTTGTGTTCTGTGAAATCATCTCACAGAGTTACAGCTTTCCCCTCAAGAAGCCTTTCGCTAAGACAGTTCTTGTGGAATTGGCAAAGTGATATTTGGAAGCCCATCGAGTGCTATGGTGAAAAAGGAAATATCCTCCGATGAAATCTGGAAAGAAGCTTTCTGAGAAACTGCTTAGTGTTCTGTTAATTCATCTCACAGAGTTACATCTGTATTTCGTGGATCTCTTTGCTAGCCTTATTTCTGTGGAATCTCAGAACAGATATTTCGGATCCCTTGGAAGACTATAGGGCCAAAGGAAATATCCTCCGATAACAAAGAGAAAGAAGCTTTCTGAGAAACTTCTTTGTGTTCTGTGAAATCATCTCACAGAGTTACAGCTTTCCCCACAGGAAGCCTTTCGCCAAGACAGTTCTTGTGGAATTGGCAAAGTGATATTTGGAAGCCCATAGAGGGCTATGGTGAAAAAGGAAATATCCTCAGATGAAATCTGGAAAGAAGCTTTCTGAGAAACTGCTTAGTGTTCTGTTAATTCATCTCACAGAGTTACATGTGTATTTCGTGGATCTCTTTGCTTGCCTTATTTCTGTGGAATCTGAGAACAGATATTTCGGATCCCTTGGAAGACTCTAGGGCCAAAGGAAATATCCTCCGATAACAAAGAGAAAGAAGCTTTCTGAGAAACTTCTTTGTGTTCTTTGAAATCATCTCACAGAGTTACAGCTTTCCCCTCACGAAGCCTTTCGATAAGACAGTTCTTGTGGAATTGGCAAAGTGATATTTGGAAGCCCATAGAGGGCTATGGTGAAAAAGGAAATATCCTCCGATGAAATCTGGAAAGAAGCTTTCTGAGACACTGCTTAGTGTTCTGTTAATTCATCTCACAGAGTTACATCTGTATTTCGTGGATCTCTTTGCTAGCCTTATTTCTGTGGAATCTGAGAACAGATATTTCGGATCCCTTGGAAGACTATAGGACCAAAGGAAATATCCTCCGATAACAAAGAGAAAGAAGCTTTCTGAGAATCTTCTTTGTGTTCTGTGAAATCATCTCACAGAGTTACAGCTTTCCCCTCAAGAAGCCTTTCGCTAAGACAGTTCTTGTGGAATTGGCAAAGTGATATTTGGAAGCCCATAGAGGGCTATGGTGAAAAAGGAAATATCCTCAGATGAAATCTGGAAAGAAGCTTTCTGAGAAACTACTTAGTGTTCTGTTAATTCATCTCACAGAGTTACATGTGTATTTCGTGGATCTCTTTGCTAGCCTTATTTCTGTGGAATCTCAGAACAGATATTTCGGATCCCTTGGAAGACTATAGGGCCAAAGGAAATATCCTCCGATAACAAAGAGAAAGAAGCTTTCTGAGAAACTTCTTTGTGTTCTTTGAAATCATCTCACCGAGTTACAGCTTTCCCCTCAAGAAGCCTTTCGCTAAGACAGTTCTTGTGGAATTGGCAAAGTGATATTTGGAAGCCCATAGAGGGCTATGGTGAAAAAGGAAATATACTCCGATGAAATCTGGAAAGAAGCTTTCTGAGAAACTGCTTAGTGTTCTGTTAATTCATCTCACAGAGTTACATCTGTATTTCGTCGATCTCTTTGCTAGCCTTATTTCTGTGGAATCTGAGAACAGATATTTCGGATCCCTTGGAAGACTATAGGGCCAAAGGAAATATCCTCCGATAAAAAAGAGAAGGAAGCTTTCTGAGAAACTTCTTTGTGTTCTGTGAAATCATCTCACAGAGTTACAGCTTTCCCCTCAAGAAGCCTTTCGCCAAGACAGTTCTTGTGGAATTGGCTAAGTGATATTTGAAACCCCTAGAGGGCTATGGTGAAAAAGGAAATATCCTCCGAAGAAATCTGGAAAGAAGCTTTCTGAGAAACTGCTTAGTGTTCTGTTAATTCATCTCACAGAGTTACATCTGTATTTCGTCGATCTCTTTGCTAGCCTTATTTCTGTGGAATCTGAGAACAGATATTTGGCATCCATTGGAAGACTATAGGGCCAAAGGAAATATCCTCCGATAACAGAGAGAAAGAAGCTTTCTGAGAAACTTCTTTGTGTTCTGTGAAATCATCTCACAGAGTTACAGCTTTCCCCTCAAGAAGCCTTTCGCTAAGACAGTTCTTGTGGAATTGGCAAAGTGATATTTGGAAGCCCATCGAGTGCTATGGTGAAAAAGGAAATATCCTCCGATGAAATCTGGAAAGAAGCTTTCTGAGAAACTGCTTAGTGTTCTGTTAATTCATCTCACAGAGTTACATCTGTATTTCGTGGATCTCTTTGCTAGCCTTATTTCTGTGGAATCTGAGAACAGATATTTCGGATCCCTTGGAAGAGTATAGGGCCAAAGGAAATATCCTCCGATAACAAAGAGAAAGAAGCTTTCTGAGAAACTTCTTTGTGTTCTGTGAAATCATCTCACAGAGTTACAGCTTTCCCCACAGGAAGCCTTTCGCCAAGACAGTTCTTGTGGAATTGGCAAAGTGATATTTGGAAGCCCATAGAGGGCTATGGTGAAAAAGGAAATATCCTCAGATGAAATCTGGAAAGAAGCTTTCTGAGACACTGCTTAGTGTTCTGTTAATTCATCTCACAGAGTTACATCTGTATTTCGTGGATCTCTTTGCTAGCCTTATTTCTGTGGAATCTGAGAACAGATATTTCGGATCCCTTGGAAGACTATAGGGCCAAAGAAAATATCCTCCGATAACAAAGAGAAAGAAGCTTTCTGAGAAACTTCTTTGTGTTCTTTGAAATCATCTCACAGAGTTACAGCTTTCCCCTCAAGAAGCCTTTCGATAAGACCGTTCTTGTGGAATTGGCAAAGTGATATTTGGAAGCCCATAGAGGGCTATGGTGAAAAAGGAAATATCCTCCGATGAAATCTGGAAAGAAGCTTTCTGAGACACTGCTTAGTGTTCTGTTAATTCATCTCACAGAGTTACATCTGTATTTCGTGGATCTCTTTGCTAGCCTTATTTCTGTGGAATCTGAGAACAGATATTTCGGATCCCTTGGAAGACTATAGGACCAAAGGAAATATCCTCCGATAACAAAGAGAAAGAAGCTTTCTGAGAATCTTCTTTGTGTTCTGTGAAATCATCTCACAGAGTTACAGCTTTCCCCTCAAGAAGCCTTTCGCTAAGACAGTTCTTGTGGAATTGGCAAAGTGATATTTGGAAGCCCATAGAGGGCTATGGTGAAAAAGGAAATATCCTCAGATGAAATCTGGAAAGAAGCTTTCTGAGAAACTACTTAGTGTTCTGTTAATTCATCTCACAGAGTTACATCTGTATTTCGTGGATCTCTTTGCTAGCCTTATTTCTGTGGAATCTCAGAACAGATATTTCGGATCCCTTGGAAGACTATAGGGCCAAAGGAAATATCCTCCGATAACAAAGAGAAAGAAGCTTTCTGAGAAACTTCTTTGTGTTCTTTGAAATCATCTCACCGAGTTACAGCTTTCCCCTCAAGAAGCCTTTCGCTAAGACAGTTCTTGTGGAATTGGCAAAGTGATATTTGGAAGCCCATAGAGGGCTATGGTGAAAAAGGAAATATACTCCGATGAAATCTGGAAAGAAGCTTTCTGAGAAACTGCTTAGTGTTCTGTTAATTCATCTCACAGAGTTACATCTATATTTCGTCGATCTCTTTGCTAGCCTTATTTCTGTGGAATCTGAGAACAGATATTTCGGATCCCTTGGAAGACTATAGGGCCAAAGGAAATATCCTCCGATAAAAAAGAGAAGGAAGCTTTCTGAGAAACTTCTTTGTGTTCTGTGAAATCATCTCACAGAGTTACAGCTTTCCCCTCAAGAAGCCTTTCGCCAAGACAGTTCTTGTGGAATTGGCTAAGTGATATTTGAAACCCCTAGAGGGCTATGGTGAAAAAGGAAATATCCTCCGAAGAAATCTGGAAAGAAGCTTTCTGAGAAACTGCTTAGTGTTCTGTTAATTCATCTCACAGAGTTACATCTGTATTTCGTCGATCTCTTTGCTAGCCTTATTTCTGTGGAATCTGAGAACAGATATTTGGCATCCCTTGGAAGACTATAGGGCCAAAGGAAATATCCTCCGATAACAGAGAGAAAGAAGCTTTCTGAGAAACTTCTTTGTGTTCTGTGAAATCATCTCACAGAGTTACAGCTTTCCCCTCAAGAAGCCTTTCGCTAAGACAGTTCTTGTGGAATTGGCAAAGTGATATTTGGAAGCCCATCGAGTGCTATGGTGAAAAAGGAAATATCCTCCGATGAAATCTGGAAAGAAGCTTTCTGAGAAACTGCTTAGTGTTCTGTTAATTCATCTCACAGAGTTACATCTGTATTTCGTGGATCTCTTTGCTAGCCTTATTTCTGTGGAATCTGAGAACAGATATTTCGGATCCCTTGGAAGAGTATAGGGCCAAAGGAAATATCCTCCGATAACAAAGAGAAAGAAGCTTTCTGAGAAACTTCTTTGTGTTCTGTGAAATCATCTCACAGAGTTACAGCTTTCCCCACAGGAAGCCTTTCGCCAAGACAGTTCTTGTGGAATTGGCAAAGTGATATTTGGAAGCCCATAGAGGGCTATGGTGAAAAAGGAAATATCCTCCGATGAAATCTGGAAAGAAGCTTTCTGAGACACTGCTTAGTGTTCTGTTAATTCATCTCACAGAGTTACAACTGTATTTCGTGGATCTCTTTGCTAGCCTTATTTCTGTGGAATCTGAGAACAGATATTTCGGATCCCTTGGAAGACTATAGGGCCAAAGGAAATATCCTCCGATAAAAAAGAGAAGGAAGCTTTCTGAGAAACTTCTTTGTGTTCTGTGAAATCATCTCACAGAGTTACAGCTTTCCCGTCAAGAAGCCTTTCGCCAAGACTATTCTTGTGGAATTGGCTAAGTGATATTTGGAAACCCTAGAGGGCTATGGTGAAAAAGGAAATATCCTCGGATGAAATCTGGAAAGAAGCTTTCTGAGAAACTGCTTAGTGTTCTGTTAATTCATCTCACAGAGTTACATCTGTATTTCGTGGATCTCTTTGCTAGCCTTATTTCTGTGGAATCTGAGAACAGATATTTCGCATCCCTTGGAAGACTATAGGGCCAAAGGAAATATCCTCCGATAACAGAGAGAAAGAAGCTTTCTGAGAAACTTCTTTGTGTTCTGTGAAATCATCTCACAGAGTTAGAGCTTTCCCCTCAAGAAGCCTTTCGCTAAGACAGTTCTTGTGGAATTGGCAAAGTGATATTTGGAAGCCCAAAGAGGGCTATGGTGAAAAAGGAAATATCCTCCGATGAAATCTGGAAAGAAGCTTTCTGAGAAACTGCTTAGTGTTCTGTCAATTCATCTCACAGAGTTACATGTGTATTTCGTGGATCTCTTTGCTAGCCTTATTTCTGTGGAATCTGAGAACAGATATTTCGGATCCCTTGGAAGACTATAGGGCCAAAGGAAATATCCTCCGATAACAAAGAGAAAGAAGCTTTCTGAGAAACTTCTTTGTGTTCTGTGAAATCATCTCACAGAGCTACAGCTTTCCCCACAGGAAGCCTTTCGCCAAGACAGTTCTTGTGGAATTGGCAAAGTGATATTTGGAAGCCCATAGAGGGCTATGGTGAAAAAGGAAATATCCTCCGATGAAATCTGGAAAGAAGCTTTCTGAGAAACTGCTTAGTGTTCTGTTAATTCATCTCACAGAGTTACATCTGTATTTCGTGGATCTCTTTGCTAGCCTTATTTCTGTGTAATCTGAGAACAGATATTTAGGATCCCTTGGAAGACTATAGGGCCAAAGGAAATATCCTCCGATAAGAAAGAGAAGGAAGCTTTCTGACAAACTTCTTTGTGTTCTGTGAAATCATCTCACAGAGTTACAACTTTCCCCTCAAGAAGCCTTTCGCCAAGACAGTTCTTGTGGAATTGGCTAAGTGATATTTGAAACCCCTAGAGGGCTATGGTGAAAAAGGAAATATCCTCCGAAGAAATCTGGAAAGAAGCTTTCTGAGAAACTGCTTAGTGTTCTGTTAATTCATCTCACAGAGTTACATCTGTATTTCGTCGATCTCTTTGCTAGCCTTATTTCTGTGGAATCTGAGAACAGATATTTGGCATCCCTTGGAAGACTATAGGGCCAAAGGAAATATCCTCCGATAACAGAGAGAAAGAAGCTTTCTGAGAAACTTCTTTGTGTTCTGTGAAATCATCTCACAGAGTTACAGCTTTCCCCTCAAGAAGCCTTTCGCTAAGACAGTTCTTGTGGAATTGGCAAAGTGATATTTGGAAGCCCATCGAGTGCTATGGTGAAAAAGGAAATATCCTCAGATGAAATCTGGAAAGAAGCTTTCTGAGAAACTGCTTAGTGTTCTGTTAATTCATCTCACAGAGTTACATCTGTATTTCGTGGATCTCTTTGCTAGCCTTATTTCTGTGGAATCTGAGAACAGATATTTCGGATCCCTTGGAAGACTATAGGGCCAAAGGAAATATCCTCCGATAACAAAGAGAAAGAAGCTTTCTGAGAAACTTCTTTGTGTTCTGTGAAATCATCTCACAGAGTTACAGCTTTCCCCACAGGAAGCCTTTCGCCAAGACAGTTCTTGTGGAATTGGCAAAGTGATATTTGGAAGCCCATAGAGGGCTATGGTGAAAAAGGAAATATCCTCAGATGAAATCTGGAAAGAAGCTTTCTGAGAAACTGCTTAGTGTTCTGTTAATTCATCTCACAGAGTTACATCTGTATTTCGTGGATCTCTTTGCTAGCCTTATTTCTGTGGAATCTCAGAACAGATATTTCGGATCCCTTGGAAGACTATAGGGCCAAAGGAAATATCCTCCGATAACAGAGAGAAAGAAGCTTTCTGAGAAACTTCTTTGTGTTCTGTGAAATCATCTCACAGAGTTACAGCTTTCCCGTCAAGAAGCCTTTCGCCAAGACTATTCTTGTGGAATTGGCTAAGTGATATTTGGAACCCGTAGAGGGCTATGGTGAAAAAGGAAATATCCTCGGATGAAATCTGGAAAGAAGCTTTCTGAGAAACTGCTTAGTGTTCTGTTAATTCATCTCACAGAGTTACATCTGTATTTCGTCGATCTCTTTGCTAGCCTTATTTCTGTGGAATCTGAGAACAGATATTTCGCATCCCTTGGAAGACTATAGGGCCAAAGGAAATATCCTCCGATAACAGAGAGAAAGAAGCTTTCTGAGAAACTTCTTTGTGTTCTGTGAAATCATCTCACAGAGTTAGAGCTTTCCCCTCAAGAAGCCTTTCGCTAAGACAGTTCTTGTGGAATTGGCAAAGTGATATTTAGAAGCCCAAAGAGGGCTATGGTGAAAAAGGAAATATCCTCCGATGAAATCTGGAAAGAAGCTTTCTGAGAAACTGCTTAGTGTTCTGTCAATTCATCTCACAGAGTTACATGTGTATTTTGTGTATCTCTTTGCTAGCCTTATTTCTGTGGAATCTGAGAACAGATATTTCGGATCCCTTGGAAGACTATAGGGCCAAAGGAAATATCCTCCGATAACAAAGAGAAAGAAGCTTTCTGAGAAACTTCTTTGTGTTCTGTGAAATCATCTCACAGAGTTACAGCTTTCCCCACAGGAAGCCTTTCGCCAAGACAGTTCTTGTGGAATTGGCAAAGTGATATTTGGAAGCCCATAGAGGGCTATGGTGAAAAAGGAAATATCCTCAGATGAAATCTGGAAAGAAGCTTTCTGAGAAACTGCTTAGTGTTCTGTTAATTCATCTCACAGAGTTACATGTGTATTTCGTGGATCTCTTTGCTAGCCTTATTTCTGTGTAATCTGAGAACAGATATTTCGGATCCCTTGGAAGACTATAGGGCCAAAGGAAATATCCTCCGATAACAAAGAGAAAGAAGCTTTCTGAGAAACTTCTTTGTGTTCTTTGAAATCATCTCACAGAGTTACAGCTTTCCCCTCAAGAAGCCTTTCGTTAAGACAGTTCTTGTGGAATTGGCAAAGTGATATTTGGAAGCCCATAGAGGGCTATGGTGAAAAAGGAAATATCCTCCGATGAAATCTGGAAAGAAGCTTTCTGAGAAACTGCTTAGTGTTCTGTTAATTCATCTCACAGAGTTACATCTGTATTTCGTGGATCTCTTTGCTAGCCTTATTTCTGTGGAATCTGAGAACAGATATTTCGGATCCCTTGGAAGACTATAGGGGCAAAGGAAATATCCTCCGATAACAAAGAGAAAGAAGCTTTCTGAGAAACTTCTTTGTGTTCTGTGAAATCATCTCACAGAGTTTCAGCTTTCGCCTCAAGAAGCCTTTCGCTAAGACAGTTCTTGTGGAATTGGCATAGTGATATTTGGAAGCCCATAGAGGGCTATGGTGAAAAAGGAAATATCCTCAGATGAAATCTGGAAAGAAGCTTTCTGAGAAACTACTTAGTGTTCTGTTAATTCATCTCACAGAGTTACATCTGTATTTCGTGGATCTCTTTGCTAGCCTTATTTCTGTGGAATCTGAGAACAGATATTTCGGATCCCTTGGAAGACTATAGGGGCAAAGGAAATATCCTCCGATAACAAAGAGAAAGAAGCTTTCTGAGAAACTTCTTTGTGTTCTGTGAAATCATCTCACAGAGTTACAGCTTTCGCCTCAAGAAGCCTTTCGCTAAGACAGTTCTTGTGGAATTGGCAAAGTGATATTTGGAAGCCCATAGAGGGCTATGGTGAAAAAGGAAATATCCTCAGATGAAATCTGGAAAGAAGCTTTCTGAGAAACTACTTAGTGTTCTGTTAATTCATCTCACAGAGTTACATCTGTATTTCGTGGATCTCTTTGCTAGCCTTATTTCTGTGGAATCTCAGAACAGATATTTCGGATCCCTTGGAAGAATATAGGGCCAAAGGAAATATCCTCCGATAACAAAGAGAAAGAAGCTTTCTGAGAAACTTCTTTGTGTTCTTTGAAATCATCTCACAGAGTTACAGCTTTCCCCTCAAGAAACCTTTCGCTAAGACAGTTCTTGTGGAATTGGCAAAGTGATATTTGGAATACCATAGAGGGCTATGGTGAAAAAGGAAATATCCTCCGATGAAATCTGGAAAGAAGCTTTCTGAGAAACTGCTTAGTGTTCTGTTAATTCATCTCACAGAGTTACATCTGTATTTCGTGGATCTCTTTGCTAGCCTTATTTCTGTGGAATCTGAGAACAGATATTTCGGATCCCTTGGAAGACTATAGGGCCAAAGGAAATATCCTCCGATAACAAAGAGAAAGAAACTTTCTGAGAAACTTCTTTGTGTTCTTTGAAATCATCTCACAGAGTTACAGCTTTCACCTCAAGAAGCCTTTCGCTAAGACAGTTCTTGTGGAATTGGCAAAGTGATAATTGGAAGCCCATAGAGGGCTATGGTGAAAAAGGAAATATCCTCAGATGAAATCTGGAAAGAAGCTTTCTGAGAAACTGCTTAGTGTTCTGTTAATTCATCTCACAGAGTTACATCTGTATTTCGTCGATCTCTTTGCTAGCCTTATTTCTGTGGAATCTGAGAACAGATATTTCGGATCCCTTGGAAGACTATAGGGCCAAAGGAAATATCCTCCGATAAGAGAGAGAAAGAAGCTTTCTGAGAAGCTTCTTTGTGTTCTGTGAAATCATCTCACAGAGTTACAGCTTTCCCCTCAAGAAGCCTTTCGCCAAGACAGTTCTTGTGGAATTGGCTAAGTGATATTTGGAACCCCCAGAGGGCTATGGTGAAAAAGGAAATATCCTCAGATGAAATCTGGAAAGAAGCTTTCTGAGAAACTGCTTAGTGTTCTGTTAATTCATCTCACAGAGTTACATGTGTATTTCGTCGATCTCTTTGCTAGCCTTATTTCTGTGGAATCTGAGAACAGATATTTCGCATCCCTTGGAAGACTATAGGGCCAAAGGAAATATCCTCCGATAACAGAGAGAAAGAAGCTTTCTGAGAAACTTCTTTGTGTTCTGTGAAATCATCTCACAGAGTTACAGCTTTCCCCTCAAGAAGCCTTTCGCTAAGACAGTTCTTGTGGAATTGGCAAACTGATATTTGGAAGCCCATAGAGGGCTATGGTGAAAAAGGAAATATCCTCCGATGAAATCTGGAAAGAAGCTTTCTGAGAAACTGCTTAGTGTTCTGTTAATTCATCTCACAGAGTTACATGTGTATTTCGTGGATCTCTTTGCTAGCCTTATTTCTGTGGAATTTGAGAACAGATATTTCGGATCCCTTGGAAGACTATAGGGCCAAAGGAAATATCCTCCGATAACAAAGAGAAAGAAGGTTTCTGAGAAACTTCTTTGTGTTCTGTGAAATCATCTCACAGAGTTACAGCTATTCCCTCATGAAGCCTTTCGATAAGACAGTTCTTGTGGAATTGGCAAAGTGATATTTGGAAGCCCATAGAGGGCTATGGTGAAAAAGGAAATATCCTCAGATGAAATCTGGAAAGAAGCCTTCTGAGAAACTGCTTAGTGTTCTGTTAATTCATCTCACAGAGTTACATCTGTATTTCGTGGATCTCTTTGCTATCCTTATTTCTGTGGAATCTGAGAACAGATATTTCGGATCCCTTGGAAGACTATAGGGCCAAAGGAAATATCCTCCGATAACAAAGAGAAAGAAGCTTTCTGAGAAACTTCTTTGTATTCTGTGAAATCATCTCACAGAGTTGCAGCTTTCCCCTCAAGAAGCCTTTCGCTAAGACAGTTCTTGTGGAATTGGCAAAGTGATATTTGGAAGCCCATAGAGGGCTATGGTGAAAAAGGAAATAACCTCAGATGAAATCTGGAAAGAAGCTTTCTGAGAAACTACTTAGTGTTCTGTTAATTCATCTCACAGAGTTACATCTGTATTTCGTGGATCTCTTTGCTAGCCTTATTTCTGTGGAATCTCAGAACAGATATTTCGGATCCCTTGGAAGACTATAGGGCCAAAGGAAATATCCTCCGATAACAAAGAGAAAGAAGCTTTCTGAGAAACTTCTTTGTGTTCTTTGAAATCATCTCACAGAGTTACAGCTTTCCCCTCAAGAAGGCTTTCGCTAAGACAGTTCTTGTGGAATTGGCAAAGTGATATTTGGAAGCCCATCGAGTGCTATGGTGAAAAAGGAAATATCCTCCGATGAAATCTGGAAAGAAGCTTTCTGAGAAACTGCTTAGTGTTCTGTTAATTCATCTCACAGAGTTACATCTGTATTTCGTGGATCTCTTTGCTAGCCTTATTTCTGTGGAATCTGAGAACAGATATTTCGGATCCCTTGGAAGACTATAGGGCCAAAGGAAATATCCTCCGATAACAAAGAGAAAGAAGCTTTCTGAGAAACTTCTTTGTGTTCTGTGAAATCATCTCACAGAGTTACAGCTTTCCCCACAGGAAGCCTTTCGCCAAGATAGTTCTTGTGGAATTGGCAAAGTGATATTTGGAAGCCCATAGAGGGCTATGGTGAAAAAGGAAATATCCTCAGATGAAATCTGGAAAGAAGCTTTCTGAGAAACTGCTTAGTGTTCTGTTAATTCATCTCACAGAGTTACATCTGTATTTCGTGGATCTCTTTGCTAGCCTTATTTCTGTGGAATCTGAGAACAGATATTTCGGATCCCTTGGAAGACTATAGGGCCAAAGGAAATATCCTCCGATAACAAAGAGAAAGAAGCTTTCTGAGAAACTTCTTTGTGTTCTTTGAAATCATCTCACAGAGTTACAGCTTTCCCCTCAAGAAGCCTTTCGATAAGACAGTTCTTGTGGAATTGGCAAAGTGATATTTGGAAGCCCATAGAGGGCTATGGTGAAAAAGGAAATATCCTCCGATGAAATCTGGAAAGAAGCTTTCTGAGAAACTGCTTAGTGTTCTGTTAATTCATCTCACAGAGTTACATCTGTATTTCGTGGATCTCTTTGCTAGCCTTATTTCTGTGGAATCTGAGAACAGATATTTCGTATCCCTTGGAAGACTGTAGGGCCAAAGGAAATATCCTCCGATAACAGAGAGAAAGAAGCTTTCTGAGAAACTTCTATGTGTTCTGTGAAATCATCTCACAGAGTTACAGCTTTCCCCTCTAGAAGCCTTTCGCCAAGACAGTTCTTGTGGAATTGGCAGAGTGATATTTGGAAGGCCATAGAGGGCTATGGTGAAAAAGGAAATATCCTCAGATGAAATCTGGAAAGAAGCTTTCTGAGAAACTGCTTACTGTTCTGTTAATTCATCTCACAGAGTTACATCTGTATTTCGTCGATCTCTTTGCTAGCCTTATTTCTGTGGAATCTGAGAACAGATATTTCGGATCCCTTGGAAGACTATAGGGCCAAAGGAAATATCCTCCGATAACAAAGAGAAAGAAGCTTTCTGAGAAACTTCTTTGTGTTCTGTGAAATCATCTCACAGAGTTACAGCTTTCCCCTCAAGAAGCCTTTCGCTAAGACAGTTCTTGTGGAATTGGCAAAGTGATATTTGGAAGCCCGTAGAGGGCTACGGTGAAAAAGGAAATATCCTCAGATGAAATATGGAAAGAAGCTTTCTGAGACACTGCTTAGTGTTCTGTTAATTCATCTCACAGAGTTACATCTGTATTTCGTGGATCTCTTTGGTAGCGTTATTTCTGTGCAATCTGAGAACAGATATTTCGGATCCCTTGGAAGACTATAGGGCCAAAGGAAATATCCTCCGATAACAAAGAGAAAGAAACTTTCTGAGAAACTTCTTTGTGTTCTGTGAAATCATCTCACAGAGTTACAGCTTCCACCTCAAGAAGCCTTTCGCTAAGACAGTTCTTGTGGAATTGGCAAAGTTATATTTGGAAGCCCATAGAGGGCTATGGTGAAAAAGGAAATATCCTCGGATGAAATCTGGAAAGAAGCTTTCTGAGAAACTGCTTAGTGTTCTGTTAATTCATCTCACAGAGGTACATCTGTATTTCGTCGATCTCTTTGCTAGCCTTATTTCTGTGGAATCTGAGAACAGATATTTCGGATCCCTTGGAAGACTATAGGGCCAAAGGAAATATCCTCCGATAACAAAGAGAAAGAAGCTTTCTGAGAAACTTCTTTGTGTTCTTTGAAATCATCTCACAGAGTTACAGCTTTCCCCTCAAGAAGCCTTTCGCCAAGACAGTTCTTGTGGAATTGGCTAAGTGATATATGGAACCCCTAGAGGGCTATGGTGAAAAAGGAAATATCCTCCGATGAAATCTGGAAAGAAGCTTTCTGAGAAACTGCTTAGTGTTCTGTTAATTCATCTCACAGAGTTACATCTGTATTTCGTCGATCTCTTTGCTAAACTTATTTCTGTGGAATCTGAGAACAGATATTTCGCATCCCTTGGAAGACTGTAGGGCCAAAGGAAATATCCTCCGATAACAGAGAGAAAGAAGCTTTCTGAGAAACTTCTATGTGTTCTGTGAAATCATCTCACAGAGTTACAGCTTTCCCCTCAAGAAGCCTTTCGCCAAGACAGTTCTTCTGGAATTGGCAGAGTGATATTTGGAAGGCCATAGAGGGCTATGGTGAAAAAGGAAATATCCTCAGATGAAATCTGGAAAGAAGCTTTCTGAGAAACTGCTTACTGTTCTGTTAATTCATCTAACAGAGTTACATCTGTATTTCGTCGATCTCTTTGCTAGCCTTATTTCTATGGAATCTGAGAACAGATATTTCGGATCCCTTGGAAGACTATAGGGCCAAAGGAAATATCCTCCGATAACAAAGAGAAAGAAGCTTTCTGAGAAACTTCTTTGTGTTCTGTGAAATCATCTCACAGAGTTACAGCTTTCCCCTCAAGAAGCCTTTCGCTAAGACAGTTCTTGGGGAATTGGCAAAGTGATATTTGGAAGCCCATAGAGGGCTATGGTGAAAAAGGAAATATCCTCAGATGAAATCTGGAAAGAAGCTTTCTGAGACACTGCTTAGTGTTCTGTTAATTCATCTCACAGAGTTACATCTGTATTTCGTGGATCTCTTTGCTAGCCTTATTTCTGTGGAATCTGAGAACAGATATTTCGGATCCCTTGGAAGACTATAGGGCCAAAGGAAATATCCTCTGATAACAAAGAGAAAGAAGCTTTCTGAGAAACTTCTTTGTGTTCTTTGAAATCATCTCACAGAGTTACAGCTTTCCCCTCAAGAAGCCTTTCGATAAGACAGTTCTTGTGGAATTGGCAAAGTGATATTTGGAAGCCCATGGAGGGCTATGGTGAAAAAGGAAATATCCTCCGATGAAATCTGGAAAGAAGCTTTCTGAGAAACTGCTTAGTGTTCTGTTAATTCATCTCACAGAGTTACATCTGTATTTCGTGGATCTCTTTGCTAGCCTTATTTCTGTGGAATCTGAGAACAGATATTTCGGATCCCTTGGAAGACTATAGGGCCAAAGGAAATATCCTCCGATAACAAAGAGAAAGAAGCTT
This sequence comes from Macaca nemestrina, assembly GCF_043159975.1. Taxonomy (NCBI): domain Eukaryota; kingdom Metazoa; phylum Chordata; class Mammalia; order Primates; family Cercopithecidae; genus Macaca; species Macaca nemestrina. The sequence goes on from NC_092126.1 coordinate 70,747,939, forward strand.
TCTGAGAAACTTCTTTGTGTTCTGTGAAATCATCTCACAGAGTTACAGCTTTCCCCTCAAGAAGCCTTTCGCTAAGACAGTTCTTGTGGAATTGGCAAAGTGATATTTGGAAGCCCATAGAGGGCTATGGTGAAAAAGGAAATATCCTCCGATGAAATCTGGAAAGAAGCTTTCTGAGAAACTACTTAGTGTTCTGTTAATTCATCTCACAGAGTTACATCTGTATTTCGTGGAACTCTTTGCTACCCTTATTTCTGTGGAATCTCAGAACAGATAATTCGGATCCCTTGGAAGACTATAGGGCCAAAGGAAATATCCTCCGATAACAAAGAGAAAGAAGCTTTCTGAGAAACTTCTTTGTGTTCTTTGAAATCATCTCACAGAGTTACAGCTTTCCCCTCAAGAATCCTTTCGCTAAGACAGTTCTTGTGGAATTGGCAAAGTGATATTTGGAAGCCCATAGAGCGCTATGGTGAAAAAGGAAATATCCTCAGATGAAATCTGGAAAGAAGCTTTCTGAGAAACTGCTTAGTGTTCTGTTAATTCATCTCACAGAGTTACATCTGTATTTCGTCGATCTCTTAGCTAGCCTTATTTCTGTGGAATCTGAGAACAGATATTTCGCATCCCTTGGAAGACTGTAGGGCCAAAGGAAATATCCTCCGATAACAGAGAGAAAGAAGCTTTCTGAGAAACTTCTATGTGTTCTGTGAAATCATCTCACAGAGTTACAGCTTTCCCCTCAAGAAGCCTTTCGCCAAGACAGTTCTTGTGGAATTGGCAGAGTGATATTTGGAAGGCCATAGAGGGCTATGGTGAAAAAGGAAATATCCTCAGATGAAATCTGGAAAGAAGCTTTCTGAGAAACTGCTTACTGTTCTTTTAATTCATCTCACAGAGTTACATCTGTATTTCGTCGATCTCTTTGCTAGCCTTATTTCTGTGGAATCTGAGAACAGATATTTCGGATCCCTTGGAAGACTATAGGGCCAAAGGAAATATCCTCCGATAACAAAGAGAAAGAAGCTTTCTGAGAAACTTCTTTGTGTTCTGTGAAATCATCTCACAGAGTTACAGCTTTCCCCTAAAGAAGCCTTTCGCTAAGACAGTTTTGTGGAATTGGCAAAGTGATATTTGGAAACCCATAGAGGGCTATGGTGAAAAAGGAAATATCCTCAGATGAAATCTGGAAAGAAGCTTTCTGAGACACTGCTTAGTGTTCTGTTAATTCATCTCACAGAGTTACATCTGTATTTCGTGGATCTCTTTGCTAGCCTTATTTCTGTGGAATCTCAGAACAGATATTTCGGATCCCTTGGAAGACTATAGGGCCAAAGGAAATATCCTCCGATAACAAAGAGAAAGAAGCTTTCTGAGAAACTTCTTTGTGTTCTTTGAAATCATCTCACAGAGTTACAGCTTTCCCCTCAAGAAGCCTTTCGATAAGACAGTTCTTGTGGAATTGGCAAAGTGATATTTGGAAGCCCATAGAGGGCTATGGTGAAAAAGGAAATATCCTCCGATGAAATCTGGAAAGAAGCTTTCTGAGAAACTGCTTAGTGTTCTGTTAATTCATCTCACAGAGTTACATCTGTATTTCGTGGATCTCTTTGCTAGCCTTATTTCTGTGGAATCTGAGAACAGATATTTCGGATCCCTTGGAAGACTATAGGGCCAAAGGAAATATCCTCCGATAACAAAGAGAAAGAAGCTTTCTGAGAAACTTCTTTGTATTCTGTGAAATCATCTCACAGAGTTACAGCTTTCCCCTCAAGAAGCCTTTCGCTAAGACAGTTCTTGTGGAATTGGCAAATTGATATTTGGAAGCCCATAGAGGGCTATGGTGAAAAAGGAAATATCCTCAGATGAAATCTGGAAAGAAGCTTTCTGAGAAACTACTTAGTGTTCTGTTAATTCATCTCACAGAGTTACATCTGTATTTCGTGGATCTCTTTGCTACCCTTATTTCTGTGGAATCTCAGAACAGATAATTCGGATCCCTTGGAAGACTATAGGGCCAAAGGAAATATCCTCCGATAACAAAGAGAAAGAAGCTTTCTGAGAAACTTCTTTGTGTTCTTTGAAATCATCTCACAGAGTTACAGCTTTCCCCTCAAGAATCCTTTCGCTAAGACAGTTCTTGTGGAATTGGCAAAGTGATATTTGGAAGCCCATAGAGCGCTATGGTGAAAAAGGAAATATCCTGAGATGAAATCTGGAAAGAAGCTTTCTGAGAAACTGCTTAGTGTTCTGTTAATTCATCTCACAGATTTACATCTGTATTTCGTCGATCTCTTTGCTAAACTTATTTCTGTGGAATCTGAGAACAGATATTTCGCATCCCTTGGAAGACTGTAGGGCCAAAGGAAATATCCTCCGATAACAGAGAGAAAGAAGCTTTCTGAGAAACTTCTATGTGTTCTGTGAAATCATCTCACAGAGTTACAGCTTTCCCCTCAAGAAGCCTTTCGCCAAGACAGTTCTTGTGGAATTGGCAGAGTGATATTTGGAAGGCCATAGAGGGCTATGGTGAAAAAGGAAATATCCTCAGATGAAATCTGGAAAGAAGCTTTCTGAGAAACTGCTTACTGTTCTGTTAATTCATCTCACAGAGTTACATCTGTATTTCGTCGATCTCTTTGCTAGCCTTATTTCTGTGGAATCTGAGAACAGATATTTCGGATCCCTTGGAAGACTATAGGGCCAAAGGAAATATCCTCCGATAACAAAGAGAAAGAAGCTTTCTGAGAAACTTCTTTGTGTTCTGTGAAATCATCTCACAGAGTTACAGCTTTCCCCTAAAGAAGCCTTTCGCTAAGACAGTTTTGTGGAATTGGCAAAGTGATATTTGGAAACCCATAGAGGGCTATGGCGAAAAAGGAAATATCCTCAGATGAAATCTGGAAAGAAGCTTTCTGAGACACTGCTTAGTGTTCTGTTAATTCATCTCACAGAGTTACATCTGTATTTCGTGGATCTCTTTGCTAGCCTTATTTCTGTGGAATCTGAGAACAGATATTTCGGATCCCTTGGAAGACTATAGGGCCAAAGGAAATATCCTCCGATAACAAAGAGAAAGAAGCTTTCTGAGAAACTTCTTTGTGTTCTGTGAAATCATCTCCCAGAGTTACAGCTTTCACCTCAAGAAGCCTTTCGCTAAGACAGTTCTTGTGGAATTGGCAAAGTTATATTTGGAAGCCCATAGAGGGCTATGGTGAAAAAGGAAATATCCTCAGATGAAAACTGGAAAGAAGCTTTCTGAGAAACTGCTTAGTCTTCTGTTAATTCATCTTACGCAGTTACATCTGTATTTCGTCGATCTCTTTGCTAGCCTTATTTCTGTGGAATCTGAGAACAGATATTTCGGATCCCTTGGAAGACTATAGGGCCAAAGGAAATATCCTCCGATAACAAAGAGAAAGAAGCTTTCTGAGAAACTTCTTTGTGTTCTTTGAAATCATCTCACAGAGTTACAGCTTTCCCCTCAAGAAGCCTTTCGCTAAGACAATTCTTGTGGACTTGGCAAAGTGATATTTGGAAGCCCCTAGTGGGCTATGGTGAAAAAGGAAATATCCTCAGATGAAATCTGGAAAGAAGATTTCTGAGAAACTGCCTAGAGTTCTGTTAATTCATCTCACAGAGTTACATCTGTATTTCGTGGATCTCTTTGCTAGCCTTATTTCAGTGGAATCTGAGAACAGATATTTCGGATCCCTTGGAAAACTATAGGGCCAAAGGAAATATCCTCTGATAACAAAGAGAAAGAAGCTTTCTGAGAAACTTCTTTGTGTTCTTTGAAATCATCTCACAGAGTTACAGCTTTCCCCTTAAGAAGCCTTTCGATAAGACAGTTCTTGTGGAATTGGCAAAGTGATATTTGGAAGCCCATAGAGGGCTCTGGTGAAAAAGGAAATATCCTCCGATGAAATCTGGAAAGAAGCTTTCTGAGAAACTGCTTAGTGTTCTGTTAATTCATCTCACAGCGTTACATCTGTATTTCGTGGATTTCTTTGCTAGACTTATTTCTGTGGAATCTGAGAACAGATATTTCGGATCCCTTGGAAGACTATAGGACCAAAGGAAATATCCTCCGATAACAAAGAGAAAGAAGCTTTCTGAGAAACTTCTTTGTGTTCTGTGAAATCATCTCACAGAGTTGCAGCTTTCCCCTCAAGAAGCCTTTCGCTAAGACAGTTCTTGTGGAATTGGCAAAGTGATATTTGGAAGCCCATAGAGGGCTATGGTGAAAAAGGAAATATCCTCAGATGAAATCTGGAAAGAAGCTTTCTGAGAAACTACTTAGTGTTCTGTTAATTCATCTCACAGAGTTACATCTGTATTTCGTGGATCTCTTTGCTAGCCTTATTTCTGTGGAATCTGAGAACAGATATTTCGCATCCCTTGGAAGACTGTAGGGCCAAAGGAAGTATCCTCCGATAACAGAGAGAAAGAAGCTTTCTGAGAAACTTCTATGTGTTCTGTGAAATCATCTCACAGAGTTACAGCTTTCCCCTCAAGAAGCCTTTCGCCAAGACAGTTCTTCTGAAATTGGCAGAGTGATATTTGGAAGGCCATAGAGGGCTATGGTGAAAAAGGAAATATCCTCAGATGAAATCTGGAAAGAAGCTTTCTGAGAAACTGCTTACTGTTCTGTTAATTCATCTCACAGAGTTACATCTGTATTTCGTCGATCTCTTTGCTAGCCTTATTTCTGTGGAATCTGAGAACAGATATTTCGGATCCCTTGGAAGACTATAGGGCCAAAGGAAATATCCTCCGATAACAAAGAGAAAGAAGCTTTCTGAGAAACTTCTTTGTGTTCTTTGAAATCATCTCACAGAGTTACAGCTTTCCCCTCAAGAAGCCTTTCGCCAAGACAGTTCTTGTGGAATTGGCAAAGTGATATTTGGAACCCCTAGAGGGCTATGGTGAAAAAGGAAATATCCTCCGATGAAATCTGGAAAGAAGCTTTCTGAGAAACTGCTTAGTGTTCTGTTAATTCATCTCACAGAGTTACATCTGTATTTCGTCGATCTCTTTGCTAAACTTATTTCTGTGGAATCTGAGAACAGATATTTCGGATCCCTTGGATGACTAGAGGGCCAAAGGAAATATCCTCCGATAACAAAGAGAAAGAAGCTTTCTGAGAAACTTCTTTGTGTTCTGTGAAATCATCTCACAGAGTTACAGCTTTCCCCTCAAGAAGCCTTTCGCTAAGACGGTTCTTGTGGAATTGGCAAAGTGATATTTGGAAGCCCATAGAGGGCTATGGTGAAAAAGGAAATAACCTCAGATGAAATCTGGAAAGAAGCTTTCTGAGAAACTACTTAGTGTTCTGTTAATTCATCTCACAGAGTTACATCTGTATTTCGTGGATCTCTTTGCTACCCTTATTTCTGTGGAATCTCAGAACAGATATTTCGGATCCCTTGGAAGACTATAGGGCCAAAGGAAATAACCTCCGATAACAGAGAGAAAGAAGCTTTCTGAGAAACTTCTATGTGTTCTGTGAAATCATCTCACAGAGTTACAGCTTTCCCCTCAAGAAGCCTTTCGCCAAGACAGTTCTTGTGGAATTGGCAGAGTGATATTTGGAAGGCCATAGAGGGCTATGGTGAAAAAGGAAATATCCTCAGATGAAATCTGGAAAGAAGCTTTCTGAGAAACTGCTTACTGTTCTGTTAATTCATCTCACAGAGTTACATCTGTATTTCGTCGATCTCTTTGCTAGCCTTATTTCTGTGGAATCTGAGAACAGATATTTCGGATCCCTTGGAAGACTATAGGGCCAAAGGAAATATCCTCCGATAACAAAGAGAAAGAAGCTTTCTGAGAAACTTCTTTGTGTTCTGTGAAATCATCTCACAGAGTTACAGCTTTCCCCTCAAGAAGCCTTTCGCCAAGACAGTTTTGTGGAATTGGCAAAGTGATATTTGGAAACCCATAGAGGGCTATGGCGAAAAAGGAAATATCCTCAGATGAAATCTGGAAAGAAGCTTTCTGAGACACTGCTTAGTGTTCTGTTAATTCATCTCACAGAGTTACATCTGTATTTCGTGGATCTCTTTGCTAGCCTTATTTCTGTGGAATCTGAGAACAGATATTTCGGATCCCTTGGAAGACTATAGGGCCAAAGGAAATATCCTCCAATAACAAAGAGAAAGAAGCTTTCTGAGAAACTTCTTTGTGTTCTGTGAAATCATCTCACAGAGTTACAGCTTTCACCTCAAGAAGCCTTTCGCTAAGACAGTTCTTGTGGAATTGGCAAAGTTATATTTGGAAGCCCATAGAGGGCTATGGTGAAAAAGGAAATATCCTCAGATGAAAACTGGAAAGAAGCTTTCTGAGAAACTGCTTAGTCTTCTGTTAATTCATCCTACGCAGTTACATCTGTATTTCGTCGATCTCTTTGCTAGCCTTATTTCTGTGGAATCTGAGAACAGATATTTCGGATCCCTTGGAAGACTATAGGGCCAAAGGAAATATCCTCCGATAACAAAGAGAAAGAAGCTTTCTGAGAAACTTCTTTGTGTTCTTTGAAATCATCTCACAGAGTTACAGCTTTCCCCTCAAGAAGCCTTTCGCTAAGACAATTCTTGTGGACTTGGCAAAGTGATATTTGGAAGCCCCTAGTGGGCTATGGTGAAAAAGGAAATATCCTCAGATGAAATCTGGAAAGAAGATTTCTGAGAAACTGCCTAGAGTTCTGTTAATTCATCTCACAGAGTTACATCTGTATTTCGTGGATCTCTTTGCTAGCCTTATTTCTGTGGAATCTGAGAACAGATATTTCGGATCCCTTGGAAAACTATAGGGCCAAAGGAAATATCCTCTGATAACAAAGAGAAAGAAGCTTTCTGAGAAACTTCTTTGTGTTCTTTGAAATCATCTCACAGAGTTACAGCTTTCCCCTTAAGAAGCCTTTCGATAAGACAGTTCTTGTGGAATTGGCAAAGTGATATTTGGAAGCCCATAGAGGGCTATGGTGAAAAAGGAAATATCCTCCGATGAAATCTGGAAAGAAGCTTTCTGAGAAACTGCTTAGTGTTCTGTTAATTCATCTCACAGAGTTACATCTGTATTTCGTGGATCTCTTTGCTAGACTTATTTCTGTGGAATCTGAGAACAGATATTTCGGATCCCTTGGAAGACTATAGGACCAAAGGAAATATCCTCCGATAACAAAGAGAAAGAAGCTTTCTGAGAAACTTCTTTGTGTTCTGTGAAATCATCTCACAGAGTTGCAGCTTTCCCCTCAAGAAGCCTTTCGCTAAGACAGTTCTTGTGGAATTGGCAAAGTGATATTTGGAAGCCCATAGAGGGCTATGGTGAAAAAGGAAATATCCTCAGATGAAATCTGGAAAGAAGCTTTCTGAGAAACTACTTAGTGTTCTGTTAATTCATCTCACAGAGTTACATCTGTATTTCGTGGATCTCTTTGCTAGCCTTATTTCTGTGGAATCTCAGAACAGATATTTCGGATCCCTTGGAAGACTATAGGGCCAAAGGAAATATCCTCGAATAACAAAGAGAAAGAAGCTTTCTGAGAAACTTCTTTGTGTTCTTTGAAATCATCTCACAGAGTTACAGCTTTCCCCTCAAGAAGCCTTTCGCTAAGACAGTTCTTGTGGAATTGGCAAAGTGATATTTGGAAGCCCATCGAGTGCTATGGTGAAAAAGGAAATATCCTCCGATGAAATCTGGAAAGAAGCTTTCTGAGAAACTGCTTAGTGTTCTGTTAATTCATCTCACAGAGTTACATCTGTATTTCGTGGATCTCTTTGCTACCCTTATTTCTGTGGAATCTGAGAACAGATATTTCGGATCCCTTGGAAGACTATAGGGCCAAAGGAAATATGCACCGATAACAAAGAGAAAGAAGCTTTCTGAGAAACTTCTTTGTGTTCTGTGAAATCATCTCACAGAGTTACAGCTTTCCCCACAGGAAGCCTTTCACCAAGACAGTTCTTGTGGAATTGGCAAAGTGATATTTGGAAGCCCATAGAGGGCTATGGTGAAAAAGGAAATATCCTCAGATGAAATCTGGAAAGAAGCTTTCTGAGAAACTGCTTAGTGTTCTGTTAATTCATCTCACAGAGTTACATCTGTATTTCGTGGATCTCCTTGCTAGCCTTATTTCTGTGGAATCTGAGAACAGATATTTCGGATCCCTTGGAAGACTATAGGGCCAAAGGAAATATCCTCCGATAACAAAGAGAAAGAAGCTTTCTGAGAAACTTCTTTGTGTTCTGTGAAATCATCTCACAGAGTTACAGCTTTCCCCTCAAGAAGCCTTTCGCCAAGACAGTTCTTGTGGAATTGGCTAAGTGATATATGGAACCCCTAGAGGGCTATGGTGAAAAAGGAAATATCCTCCGATGAAATCTGGAAAGAAGCTTTCTGAGAAACTGCTTAGTGTTCTGTTAATTCATCTCACAGAGTTACATCTGTATTTCGTCGATCTCTTTCCTAAACTTATTTCTGTGGAATCTGAGAACAGATATTTCGCATCCCTTGGAAGACTGTAGGGCCAAAGGAAATATCCTCCGATAACAGAGAGAAAGAAGCTTTCTGAGAAACTTCTATGTGTTCTGTGAAATCATCTCACAGAGTTACAGCTTTCCCCTCAAGAAGCCTTTCGCCAAGACAGTTCTTCTGGAATTGGCAGAGTGATATTTGGAAGGCCATAGAGGGCTATGGTGAAAAAGGAAATATCCTCAGATGAAATCTGGAAAGAAGCTTTCTGAGAAACTGCTTACTGTTCTGTTAATTCATCTCACAGAGTTACATCTGTATTTCGTCGATCTCTTTGCTAGCCTTATTTCTGTGGAATCTGAGAACAGATATTTCGGATCCCTTGGAAGACTATAGGGCCAAAGGAAATATCCTCCGATAACAAAGAGAAAGAAGCTTTCTGAGAAACTTCTTTGTGTTCTGTGAAATCATCTCACAGAGTTACAGCTTTCCCCTCAAGAAGCCTTTCGATAAGACAGTTCTTGTGGAATTGGCAAAGTGATATTTGGAAGCCCATAGAGGGCTATGGTGAAAAAGGAAATATCCTCCGATGAAATCTGGAAAGAAGCTTTCTGAGAAACTGCTTAGTGTTCTGTTAATTCATCTCACAGAGTTACATCTGTATTTCGTGGATCTCTTTGCTAGCCTTATTTCTGTGGAATCTGAGAACAGATATTTCGGATCCCTTGGAAGACTATAGGACCAAAGGAAATATCCTCCGATAACAAAGAGAAAGAAGCTTTCTGAGAAACTTCTTTGTGTTCTGTGAAATCATCTCACAGAGTTACAGCTTTCCCCTCAAGAAGCCTTTCGCTAAGACAGTTCTTGTGGAATTGGCAAAGTGATATTTGGAAGCCCATAGAGGGCTATGGTGAAAAAGGAAATATCCTCAGATGAAATCTGGAAAGAAGCTTTCTGAGAAACTACTTAGTGTTCTGTTAATTCATCTCACAGAGTTACATCTGTATTTCGTGGATCTCTTTGCTACCCTTATTTCTGTGGAATCTCAGAACAGATAATTCGGATCCCTTGGAAGACTATAGGGCCAAGGAAATATCCTCCGATAACAAAGAGAAAGAAGCTTTCTGAGAAACTTCTTTGTGTTCTTTGAAATCATCTCACAGAGTTACAGCTTTCCCCTCAAGAATCCTTTCGCTAAGACAGTTCTTGTGGAATTGGCAAAGTGATATTTGGAAGCCCATAGAGCGCTATGGTGAAAAAGGAAATATCCTCAGATGAAATCTGGAAAGAAGCTTTCTGAGAAACTGCTTAGTGTTCTGTTAATTCATCTCACAGAGTTACATCTGTATTTCGTCGATCTCTTTGCTAGCCTTATTTCTGTGGAATCTGAGAACAGATATTTCGCATCCCTTGGAAGACTGTAGGGCCAAAGGAAATATCCTCCGATAACAGAGAGAAAGAAGCTTTCTGAGAAACTTCTATGTGTTCTGTGAAATCATCTCACAGAGTTACAGCTTTCCCCTTAAGAAGCCTTTCGCCAAGACAGTTCTTCTGGAATTGGCAGAGTGATATTTGGAAGGCCATAGAGGGCTATGGTGAAAAAGGAAATATCCTCAGATGAAATCTGGAAAGAAGCTTTCTGAGAAACTGCTTACTGTTCTGTTAATTCATCTCACAGCGTTACATCTGTATTTCGTCGATCTCTTTGCTAGCCTTATTTCTGTGGAATATGAGAACAGATATTTCGGATCCCTTGGAAGACTATAGGGCCAAAGGAAATATCCTCCGATAACAAAGAGAAAGAGGCTTTCTGAGAAACTTCTTTGTGTTCTGTGAAATCATCTCACAGAGTTACAGCTTTCCCCTAAAGAAGCCTTTCGCTAAGACAGTTTTGTGGAATTGGCAAAGTGATATTTGGAAACCCATAGAGGGCTATCGTGAAAAAGGAAATATCCTCAGATGAAATCTGGAAAGAAGCTTTCTGAGACACTGCTTAGTGTTCTGTTAATTCATCTCACAGAGTTACATCTGTATTTCGTGGATCTCTTTGCTAGCCTTATTTCTGTGGAATCTGAGAACAGATATTTCGGATCCCTTGGAAGACTATAGGGCCAAAGGAAATATCCTCCAATAACAAAGAGAAAGAAGCTTTCTGAGAAACTTCTTTGTGTTCTGTGAAATCATCTCACAGAGTTACAGCTTTCACCTCAAGAAGCCTTTCGCTAAGACAGTTCTTGTGGAATTGGCAAAGTGATATTTGGAAGCCCATAGAGGGCTATGGTGAAAAAGGAAATATCCTCGGATGAAAACTGGAAAGAAGCTTTCTGAGAAACTGCTTAGTCTTCTGTTAATTCATCTTAGGCAGTTACATCTGTATTTCGTCGATCTCTTTGCTAGCCTTATTTCTGTGGAATCTGAGAACAGATATTTCGGATCCCTTGGAAGACTATAGGGCCAAAGGAAATATCCTCCGATAACAAAGAGAAAGAAGCTTTCTGAGAAACTTCTTTGTGTTCTTTGAAATCATCTCACAGAGTTACAGCTTTCCCCTCAAGAAGCCTTTCGCTAAGACAGTTCTTGTGGACTTGGCAAAGTGATATTTGGAAGCCCCTAGTGGGCTATGGTGAAAAAGGAAATATCCTCAGATGAAATCTGGAAAGAAGCTTTCTGAGAAACTGCTTAGTGTTTTGTTAATTCATCTCACAGAGTTACATCTGTATTTCGTGGTTCTCTTGCTAGCCTTATTTCTGTGGAATGTGAGAACAGATATTTCGGATCCCTTGGAAGACTATAGGGCCAAAGGAAATATCCTCCGATAAAAAAGAGAAAGAAGCTTTCTGAGAAACCTCTTTGTGTTCTGTGAAATCATCTCACAGAGTTACAGCTTTCCCCTCAAGAAGCCTTTCTCTAAGACATTTCTTGTGGAATTGGCAAAGTGATATTTGGAAGCCCATAGAGGGCTATGGTGAAAAAGGAAATATCCTCAGATGAAATCTGGAAAGAAGCTTTCTGAGAAACTGCTTAGTGTTCTGTTAATTCATCTCACAGAGGTACATCTGTATTCCGTCGATCTCTTTGCTAGCCTTATTTCTGTGGAATCTGAGAACAGATATTTCGGATCCCTTGGAAGACTATAGGGCCAAAGGAAATATCCTCCGATAACAAAGAGAAAGAAGCTTTCTGAGAAACTTCTTTGTGTTCTTTGAAATCATCTCACAGAGTTACAGCTTTCCCCTCAAGAAGCCTTTCGCCAAGACAGTTCTTGTGGAATTGGCTAAGTGATATTTGGAACACCTAGAGGGCTATGGTGAAAAAGGAAATATCCTCCGATGAAATCTGGAAAGAAGCTTTCTGAGAAACTGCTTAGTGTTCTGTTAATTCATCTCACAGAGTTACATCTGTATTTCGTCGATCTCTTTGCTAAACTTATTTCTGTGGAATCTGAGAACAGATATTTCGGATCCCTTGGAAGACTATAGGGCCAAAGGAAATATCCTCCGATAACAAGTAGAAAGAAGCTTTCTGAGAAACTTCTATGTGTTCTGTGAAAATATCTCACAGAGTTACAGCTTTCCCCTCAAGAAGCCTTTCGCCAAGACAGTTCTGAAATTGGCAGAGTGATATTTGGAAGGCCATAGAGGGCTATGGTGAAAAAGGAAATATTCTCAGATGAAATCTGGAAAGAAGCTTTCTGAGAAACTCCTTACTGTTCTGTTAATTCATCTCACAGAGTTACATCTGTATTTCGTCGATCTCTTTGCTAGCCTTATTTCTGTGGAATCTGAGAACAGATATTTCGGATCCCTTGGAAGACTATAGGGCCAAAGGAAATATCCTCCGATAACAAAGAGAAAGAAGCTTTCTGAGAAACTTCTTTGTGTTCTGTGAAATCATCTCACAGAGTTACAGCTTTCCCCTCAAGAAGCCTTTCGCTAAGACAGTTCTTGTGGAATTGGCTAAGTGATATTTGGAAGCCCATAGAGGGCTATGGTGAAAAAGGAAATATCCTCCGATGAAATCTGGAAAGAAGCTTTCTGAGACACTGCTTAGTGTTCTGTTAATTCATCTCACAGAGTTACATCTGTATTTCGTGGATCTCTTTGCTAGCCTTATTTCTGTGGAATCTGAGAACAGATATTTCGGATCCCTTGGAAGACTATAGGGCCAAAGGAAATATCCTCCGATAACAAAGAGAAAGAAGCTTTCTGAGAAACTTCTTTGTGTTCTGTGAAATCTTCTCACAGAGTTACAGCTTTCACCTCAAGAAACCTTTCGCTAAGACAGTTCTTGTGGAATTGGCAAAGTTATATTTGGAAGCCCCTAGAGGGCTATGGTGAAAAAGGAAATATCCTCGGATGAAATCTGGAAAGAAGCTTTCTGAGAAACTGCTTAGTCTTCTGTTAATTCATCTCACGCAGTTACATCTGTATTTCGTGGATCTCTTTGCTAGCCTTATTTCTGTGGAATCTGAGAACAGATATTTCGGATCCCTTGGAAGACTATAGGGCCAAAGGAAATATCCTCCGATAACAAAGAGAAAGAAGCTTTCTGAGAAACTTCTTTGTGTTCTTTGAAATCATCTCACAGAGTTACAGCTTTCCCCTCAAGAAGCCTTTCGCTAAGACAGTTCTTGTGGTCTTGGCAAAGTGATATTTGGAAGCCCATAGAGGGCTATGGTGAAAAAGGAAATATCCTCAGATGAAATCTGGAAAGAAGCTTTCTGAGAAACTGCCTAGAGTTCTGTTAATTCATCTCACAGAGTTACATCTGTATTTCGTGGATCTCTTTGCTAGCCTTATTTCTGTGGAATCTGAGAACAGATATTTCGGATCCCTTGGAAGACTATAGGGCCAAAGGAAATATCCTCTGATAACAAAGAGAAAGAAGCTTTCTGAGAAACTTCTTTGTGTTCTTTGAAATCATCTCACAGAGTTACAGCTTTCCCCTCAAGAAGCCTTTCGATAAGACAGTTCTTGTGGAATTGGCAAAGTGATATTTGGAAGCCCATAGAGGACTATGGTGAAAAAGGAAATATCCTCCGATGAAATCTGGAAAGAAGCTTTCTGAGAAACTGCTTAGTGTTCTGTTAATTCATCTCACAGAGTTACATCTGTATTTCGTGGATCTCTTTGCTAGCCTTATTTCTGTGGAATCTGAGAACAGATATTTCGGATCCCTTGGAAGACTATAGGGCCAAAGGAAATATCCTCCGATAACAAAGAGAAAGAAGCTTTCTGAGAAACTTCTTTGTGTTCTGTGAAATCATCTCACAGAGTTACAGCTTTCCCCTCAAGAAGCCTTTCGCTAAGACGGTTCTTGTGGAATTGGCAAAGTGATATTTGGAAGCCCATAGAGGGCTATGGTGAAAAAGGAAATAACCTCAGATGAAATCTGGAAAGAAGCTTTCTGAGAAACTACTTAGTGTTCTGTTAATTCATCTCACAGAGTTACATGTGTATTTCGTGGATCTCTTTGCTACCCTTATTTCTGTGGAATCTCAGAACAGATATTTCGGATCCCTTGGAAGACTATAAGGCCAAAGGAAATATCCTCCGATAACAAAGAGAAAGAAGCTTTCTGAGAAACTTCTTTGTGTTGTGAAATCATCTCACAGAGTTACAGCTTTCCCCTCAAGAAGCCTTTCGCTAAGACAGTTCTTGTGGAATTGGCAGAGTGATATTTGGAAGCCCATAGAGGGCTCTGGTGAAAAAGGAAATATCCTCAGATGAAATCTGGAAAGAAGCTTTCTGAGACACTGCTTAGTGTTCTGTTAATTCATCTCACAGAGTTACATCTGTATTTCGTGGATCTCTTTGCTAGCCTTATTTCTGTGGAATCTGAGAACAGATATTTCGGATCCCTTGGAAAACTATAGGGCCAAAGGAAATATCCTCCGATAACAAAGAGAAAGAAGCTTTCTGAGAAACTTCTTTGTGTTCTGTGAAATCATCTCACAGAGTTACAGCTTTCACCTCAAGAAGCCTTTCGCTAAGACAGTTCTTGTGGAATTGGCAAACTTATATTTGGAAGCCCATAGAGCGCTATGGTGAAAAAGGAAATATCCTCCGATGAAATCTGGAAAGAAGCTTTCTGAGAAACTGCTTAGTGTTCTGTTAATTCATCTCACAGAGTTACATGTGTATTTCGTGGATCTCTTTGCTAGCCTTATTTCTGTGGAATCTGAGAACAGATATTTCGGATCCCTTGGAAGACTATAGGGCCAAAGGAAATATCCTCCGATAACAAAGAGAAAGAAGCTTTCTGAGAAACTTCTTTGTGTTCTGTGAAATCATCTCACAGAGTTACAGCTTTCCCCTCAAGAAGCCTTTCGATAAGACAGTTCTTGTGGAATTGGCAAAGTGATATTTGGAAGCCCATAGAGGGCTATGGTGAAAAAGGAAATATCCTCCGATGAAATCTGGAAAGAAGCTTTCTGAGAAACTGCTTAGTGTTCTGTTAATTCATCTCACAGAGTTACATCTGTATTTCGTGGATCTCTTTGCTAGCCTTATTTCTGTGGAATCTGAGAACAGATATTTCGCATCCCTTGGAAGACTGTAGGGCCAAAGGAAGTATCCTCCGACAACAGAGAGAAAGAAGCTTTCTGAGAAACTTCTATGTGTTCTGTGAAATCATCTCACAGAGTTACAGCTTTCCCCTCAAGAAGCCTTTCGCCAAGACAGTTCTTCTGGAATTGGCAGAGTGATATTTGGAAGGCCATAGAGGGCTATGGTGAAAAAGGAAATATCCTCAGATGAAATCTGGAAAGAAGCTTTCTGAGAAACTGCTTACTGTTCTGTTAATTCATCTCACAGAGTTTTATCTGTATTTCGTCGATCTCTTTGCTAGCCTTATTTCTGTGGAATCTGAGAACAGATATTTCGGATCCCTTGGAAGACTATAGGGCCAAAGGAAATATCCTCCGATAACAGAGAGAAAGAAGCTTTCTGAGAAACTTCTTTGTGTTCTTTGAAATCATCTCACAGAGTTACAGCTTTCCCCTCAAGAAGCCTTTCGCCAAGACAGTTCTTGTGGAATTGGCAAAGTGATATTTGGAACCCCTAGAGGGCTATGGTGAAAAAGGAAATATCCTCCGATGAAATCTGGAAAGAAGCTTTCTGAGAAACTGCTTAGTGTTCTGTTAATTCATCTCACAGAGTTACATCTGTATTTCGTCGATCTCTTTGCTAAACTTATTTCTGTGGAATCTGAGAACAGATATTTCGGATCCCTTGGATGACTATAGGGCCAAAGGAAATATCCTCCGATAAAAAAGAGAAAGAAGCTTTCTGAGAAACTTCTTTGTGTTCTGTGAAATCATCTCACAGAGTTACAGCTTTCCCCTCAAGAAGCCTTTCGCTAAGACGGTTCTTGTGGAATTGGCAAAGTGATATTTGGAAGCCCATAGAGGGCTATGGTGAAAAAGGAAATAACCTCAGATGAAATCTGGAAAGAAGCTTTCTGAGAAACTACTTAGTGTTCTGTTAATTCATCTCACAGAGTTACATCTGTATTTCGTGGATCTCTTTGCTACCCTTATTTCTGTGGAATCTCAGAACAGATATTTCGGATCCCTTGGAAGACTATAGGGCCAAAGGAAATACCCTCCGATAACAGAGAGAAAGAAGCTTTCTGAGAAACTTCTATGTGTTCTGTGAAATCATCTCACAGAGTAACAGCTTACCCCTCAAGAAGCCTTTCGCCAAGACAGTTCTTGTGGAATTGGCAGAGTGATATTTGGAAGGCCATAGAGGGCTATGGTGAAAAAGGAAATATCCTCAGATGAAATCTGGAAAGAAGCTTTCTGAGAAACTGCTTACTGTTCTGTTAATTCATCTCACAGAGTTACATCTGTATTTCGTCGATCTCTTTGCTAGCCTTATTTCTGTGGAATCTGAGAACAGATATTTCGGATCCCTTGGAAGACTATAGGGCCAAATTAAATATCCTCCGATAACAAAGAGAAAGAAGCTTTCTGAGAAACTTCTTTGTGTTCTGTGAAATCATCTCACAGAGTTACAGCTTTCCCCTAAAGAAGCCTTTCGCTAAGACAGTTTTGTGGAATTGGCAAAGTGATATTTGGAAACCCATAGAGGGCTATGGTGAAAAAGGAAATATCCTCAGATGAAATCTGGAAAGAAGCTTTCTGAGACACTGCTTAGTGTTCTGTTAATTCATCTCACAGAGTTACATCTGTATTTCGTGGATCTCTTTGCTAGCCTTATTTCTGTGGAATCTGAGAACAGATATTTCGGATCCCTTGGAAGACTATAGGGCCAAAGGAAATATCCTCCAATAACAAAGAGAAAGAAGCTTTCTGAGAAACTTCTTTGTGTTCTGTGAAATCATCTCACAGAGTTACAGCTTTCACCTCAAGAAGCCTTTCGCTAAGACAGTTCTTGTGGAATTGGCAAAGTTATATTTGGAAGCCCATAGAGGGCTATGGTGAAAAAGGAAATATCCTCAGATGAAAACTGGAAAGAAGCTTTCTGAGAAACTGCTTAGTCTTCTGTTAATTCATCTTAGGCAGTTACATCTGTATTTCGTCGATCTCTTTGCTAGCCTTATTTCTGTGGAATCTGAGAACAGATATTTCGGATCCCTTGGAAGACTATAGGGCCAAAGGAAATATCCTCCGATAACAAAGAGAAAGAAGCTTTCTGAGAAACTTCTTTGTGTTCTTTGAAATCATCTCACAGAGTTACAGCTTTCCCCTCAAGAAGCCTTTCGCTAAGACAATTCTTGTGGACTTGGCAAAGTGATATTTGGAAGCCCCTAGTGGGCTATGGTGAAAAAGGAAATATCCTCAGATGAAATCTGGAAAGAAGATTTCTGAGAAACTGCCTAGAGTTCTGTTAATTCATCTCACAGAGTTACATCTGTATTTCGTGGATCTCTTTGCTAGCCTTATTTCTGTGGAATCTGAGAACAGATATTTCGGATCCCTTGGAAAACTATAGGGCCAAAGGAAATATCCTCCGATAACAAAGAGAAAGAAGCTTTCTGAGAAACTTCTTTGTGTTCTGTGAAATCATCTCACAGAGTTACAGCTTTCCCCTTAAGAAGCCTTTCGATAAGACAGTTCTTGTGGAATTGGCAAAGTGATATTTGGAAGCCCATAGAGGGCTATGGTGAAAAAGGAAATATCCTCCGATGAAATCTGGAAAGAAGCTTTCTGAGACACTGCTTAGTGTTCTGTTAATTCATCTCACAGAGTTACATCTGTATTTCGTGGATCTCTTTGCTAGCCTTATTTCTGTGGAATCTGAGAACAGATATTTCGGATCCCTTGGAAGACTATAGGGCCAAAGGAAATATCCTCCGATAACAAAGAGAAAGAAGCTTTCTGAGAAACTTCTTTGTGTTCTGTGAAATCATCTCACAGAGTTACAGCTTTCCCCTCAAGAAGCCTTTCGCCAAGACAGTTCTTGTGGAATTGGCTAAGTGATATATGGAACCCCTAGAGGGCTATGGTGAAAAAGGAAATATCCTCAGATGAAATCTGGAAAGAAGCTTTCTGAGAAACTGCTTAGTGTTCTGTTAATTCATCTCACAGAGTTACATCTGTATTTCGTCGATCTCTTTCCTAAACTTATTTCTGTGGAATCTGAGAACAGATATTTCGCATCCCTTGGAAGACTGTAGGGCCAAAGGAAATATCCTCCGATAACAGAGAGAAAGAAGCTTTCTGAGAAACTTCTATGTGTTCTGTGAAATCATCTCACAGAGTTACAGCTTTCCCCTCAAGAAGCCTTTCGCCAAGACAGTTCTTCTGGAATTGGCAGAGTGATATTTGGAAGGCCATAGAGGGCTATGGTGAAAAAGGAAATATCCTCAGATGAAATCTGGAAAGAAGCTTTCTGAGAAACTGCTTACTGTTCTGTTAATTCATCTCACAGAGTTACATCTGTATTTCGTCGATCTCTTTGCTAGCCTTATTTCTGTGGAATCTGAGAACAGATATTTCGGATCCCTTGGAAGACTATAGGGCCAAAGGAAATATCCTCCGATAACAAAGAGAAAGAAGCTTTCTGAGAAACTTCTTTGTGTTCTGTGAAATCATCTCACAGAGTTACAGCTTTCCCCTCAAGAAGCCTTTCGATAAGACAGTTCTTGTGGAATTGGCAAAGTGATATTTGGAAGCCCATAGAGGGCTATGGTGAAAAAGGAAATATCCTCCGATGAAATCTGGAAAGAAGCTTTCTGAGAAACTGCTTAGTGTTCTGTTAATTCATCTCACAGAGTTACATCTGTATTTCGTGGATCTCTTTGCTAGCCTTATTTCTGTGGAATCTGAGAACAGATATTTCGGATCCCTTGGAAGACTATAGGGCCAAAGGAAATATCCTCCGATAACAAAGAGAAAGAAGCTTTCTGAGAAACTTCTTTGTGTTCTGTGAAATCATCTCACAGAGTTACAGCTTTCCCCTCAAGAAGCCTTTCGCTAAGACAGTTCTTGTGGAATTGGCAAAGTGATATTTGGAAGCCCATAGAGGGCTATGGTGAAAAAGGAAATATCCTCAGATGAAATCTGGAAAGAAGCTTTCTGAGAAACTACTTAGTGTTCTGTTAATTCATCTCACAGAGTTACATCTGTATTTCGTGGATCTCTTTGCTACCCTTATTTCTGTGGAATCTCAGAACAGATAATTCGGATCCCTTGGAAGACTATAGGGCCAAGGAAATATCCTCCGATAACAAAGAGAAAGAAGCTTTCTGAGAAACTTCTTTGTGTTCTTTGAAATCATCTCACAGAGTTACAGCTTTCCCCTCAAGAATCCTTTCGCTAAGACAGTTATGTGGAATTGGCAAAGTGATATTTGGAAGCCCATAGAGCGCTATGGTGAAAAAGGAAATATCCTCAGATGAAATCTGGAAAGAAGCTTTCTGAGAAACTGCTTAGTGTTCTGTTAATTCATCTCACAGAGTTACATCTGTATTTCGTCGATCTCTTTGCTAAACTTATTTCTGTGGAATCTGAGAACAGATATTTCGCATCCCTTGGAAGACTATAGGGCCAAAGGAAATATCCTCCGATAACAGAGAGAAAGAAGCTTTCTGAGAAACTTCTATGTGTTCTGTGAAATCATCTCACAGAGTTACAGCTTTCCCCTCAAGAAGCCTTTCGCCAAGACAGTTCTTCTGGAATTGGCAGAGTGATATTTGGAAGGCCATAGAGGGCTATGGTGAAAAAGGAAATATCCTCAGATGAAATCTGGAAAGAAGCTTTCTGAGAAACTGCTTACTGTTCTGTTAATTCATCTCACAGAGTTACATCTGTATTTCGTCGATCTCTTTGCTAGCCTTATTTCTGTGGAATCTGAGAACAGATATTTCGGATCCCTTGGAAGACTATAGGGCCAAAGGAAATATCCTCCGATAACAAAGAGAAAGATGCTTTCTGAGAAACTTCTTTGTGTTCTGTGAAATCATCTCACAGAGTTACAGCTTTCCCCTAAAGAAGCCTTTCGCTAAGACAGTTTTGTGGAATTGGCAAAGTGATATTTGGAAACCCATAGAGGGCTATCGTGAAAAAGGAAATATCCTCAGATGAAATCTGGAAAGAAGCTTTCTGAGACACTGCTTAGTGTTCTGTTAATTCATCTCACAGAGTTACATCTGTATTTCGTGGATCTCTTTGCTAGCCTTATTTCTGTGGAATCTCAGAACAGATATTTCGGATCCCTTGGAAGACTATAGGGCCAAAGGAAATATCCTCCAATAACAAAGAGAAAGAAGCTTTCTGAGAAACTTCTTTGTGTTCTGTGAAATCATCTCACAGAGTTACAGCTTTCACCTCAAGAAGCCTTTCGCTAAGACAGTTCTTGTGGAATTGGCAAAGTTATATTTGGAAGCCCATAGAGGGCTATGGTGAAAAAGGAAATATCCTCGGATGAAAACTGGAAAGAAGCTTTCTGAGAAACTGCTTAGTCTTCTGTTAATTCATCTTACGCAGTTACATCTGTATTTCGTCGATCTCTTTGCTAGCCTTATTTCTGTGGAATCTGAGAACAGATATTTCGGATCCCTTGGAAGACTATAGGGCCAAAGGAAATATCCTCCGATAACAAAGAGAAAGAAGCTTTCTGAGAAACTTCTTTGTGTTCTTTGAAATCATCTCACAGAGTTACAGCTTTCCCCTCAAGAAGCCTTTCGCTAAGACAGTTCTTGTGGACTTGGCAAAGTGATATTTGGAAGCCCCTAGTGGGCTATGGTGAAAAAGGAAATATCCTCAGATGAAATCTGGAAAGAAGATTTCTGAGAAACTGCCAAGAGTTCTGTTAATTCATCTCACAGAGTTACATCTGTATTTCGTGGATCTCTTTGCTAGCCTTATTTCTGTGGAATCTGAGAATAGATA
Source organism: Macaca nemestrina (assembly GCF_043159975.1). Taxonomy (NCBI): domain Eukaryota; kingdom Metazoa; phylum Chordata; class Mammalia; order Primates; family Cercopithecidae; genus Macaca; species Macaca nemestrina. Next base: position 70,768,775 of record NC_092126.1, read on the forward strand.
TTTCGGATCCCTTGGAAAACTATAGGGCCAAAGGAAATATCCTCTGATAACAAAGAGAAAGAAGCTTTCTGAGAAACTTCTTTGTGTTCTGTGAAATCATCTCACAGAGTTACAGCTTTCCCCTCAAGAAGCCTTTCGCCAAGACAGTTCTTCTGGAATTGGCAGAGTGATATTTGGAAGGCCATAGAGGGCTATGGTGAAAAAGGAAATATCCTCAGATGAAATCTGGAAAGAAGCTTTCTGAGAAACTGCTTACTGTTCTGTTAATTCATCTCACAGAGTTACATCTGTATTTCGTCGATCTCTTTGCTAGCCTTATTTCTGTGGAATCTGAGAACAGATATTTCGGATCCCTTGGAAGACTATAGGGCCAAAGGAAATATCCTCCGATAACAAAGAGAAAGAGGCTTTCTGAGAAACTTCTTTGTGTTCTGTGAAATCATCTCACAGAGTTACAGCTTTCCCCTAAAGAAGCCTTTCGCTAAGACAGTTTTGTGGAATTGGCAAAGTGATATTTGGAAACCCATAGAGGGCTATCGTGAAAAAGGAAATATCCTCAGATGAAATCTGGAAAGAAGCTTTCTGAGACACTGCTTAGTGTTCTGTTAATTCATCTCACAGAGTTACATCTGTATTTCGTGGATCTCTTTGCTAGCCTTATTTCTGTGGAATCTGAGAACAGATATTTCGGATCCCTTGGAAGACTATAGGGCCAAAGGAAATATCCTCCAATAACAAAGAGAAAGAAGCTTTCTGAGAAACTTCTTTGTGTTCTGTGAAATCATCTCACAGAGTTACAGCTTTCACCTCAAGAAGCCTTTCGCTAAGACAGTTCTTGTGGAATTGGCAAAGTTATATTTGGAAGCCCATAGAGGGCTATGGTGAAAAAGGAAATATCCTCGGATGAAAACTGGAAAGAAGCTTTCTGAGAAACTGCTTAGTCTTTTTTTAATTCATCTTACGCAGTTACATCTGTATTTCGTCGATCTCTTTGCTAGCCTTATTTCTGTGGAATCTGAGAACAGATATTTCGGATCCCTTGGAAGACTATAGGGCCAAAGGAAATATCCTCCGATAACAAAGAGAAAGAAGCTTTCTGAGAAACTTCTTTGTGTTCTTTGAAATCATCTCACAGAGTTACAGCTTTCCCCTCAAGAAGCCTTTCGCTAAGACAGTTCTTGTGGACTTGGCAAAGTGATATTTGGAAGCCCCTAGTGGGCTATGGTGAAAAAGGAAATATCCTCAGATGAAATCTGGAAAGAAGATTTCTGAGAAACTGCCAAGAGTTCTGTTAATTCATCTCACAGAGTTACATCTGTATTTCGTGGATCTCTTTGCTAGCCTTATTTCTGTGGAATCTGAGAATAGATATTTCGGATCCCTTGGAAAACTATAGGGCCAAAGGAAATATCCTCTGATAACAAAGAGAAAGAAGCTTTCTGAGAAACTTCTTTGTGTTCTTTGAAATCATCTCACAGAGTTACAGCTTTCCCCTTAAGAAGCCTTTCGATAAGACAGTTCTTGTGGAATTGGCAAAGTGATATTTGGAAGCCCATAGAGGGCTATGGTGAAAAAGGAAATATCCTCCGATGAAATCTGGAAAGAAGCTTTCTGAGAAACTGCTTAGTGTTCTGTTAATTCATCTCACAGAGTTACATCTGTATTTAGTGGATCTCTTTGCTAGCCTTATTTCTGTGGAATCTGAGAAGAGATATTTCGGATCCCTTGGAAGACTATAGGGCCAAAGGAAATATCCTCCGATAACAAGGAGAAAGAAGCTTTCTGAGAAACTTCTTTGTGTTCTGTGAAATCATCTCACAGAGTTACAGCTTTCCCCTCAAGAATCCTTTCGCTAAGACAGTTCTTGTGGAATTGGCAAAGTGATATTTGGCAGCCCATAGAGGGCTATGGTGAAAAAGGAAATATCCTCAGATGAAATCTGGAAAGAAGCTTTCTGAGAAACTACTTAGTGTTCTGTTAATTCATCTCACAGAGTTACATCTGTATTTCGTGGATCTCTTTGCTACCCTTATTTCTGTGGAATCTCAGAACAGATAATTCGGATCCCTTGGAAGACTATAGGGCAAAGGAAATATCCTCCGATAACAAAGAGAAAGAAGCTTTCTGAGAAACTTCTTTGTGTTCTTTGAAATCATCTCACAGAGTTACAGCTTTCCCCTCAAGAATCCTTTCGCTAAGACAGTTCTTGTGGAATTGGCAAAGTGATATTTGGAAGCCCATAGAGCGCTATGGTGAAAAAGGAAATATCCTCAGATGAAATCTGGAAAGAAGCTTTCTGAGAAACTGCTTAGTGTTCTGTTAATTCATCTCACAGAGTTACATCTGTATTTCGTCGATCTCTTTGCTAAACTTATTTCTGTGGAATCTGAGAACAGATATTTCGCATCCCTTGGAAGACTGTAGGGCCAAAGGAAATATCCTCCGATAACAGAGAGAAAGAAGCTTTCTGAGAAACTTCTATGTGTTCTGTGAAATCATCTCACAGAGTTACAGCTTTCCCCTCAAGAAGCCTTTCGCCAAGACACTTCTTCTGGAATTGGCAGAGTGATATTTGGAAGGCCATAGAGGGCTATGGTGAAAAAGGAAATATCCTCAGATGAAATCTGGAAAGAAGCTTTCTGAGAAACTGCTTACTGTTCTGTTAATTCATCTCACAGAGTTACATCTGTATTTCGTCGATCTCTTTGCTAGCCTTATTTCTGTGGAATCTGAGAACAGATATTTCGGATCCCTTGGAAGACTATAGGGCCAAAGGAAATATCCTCCGATAACAAAGAGAAAGAGGCTTTCTGAGAAACTTCTTTGTGTTCTGTGAAATCATCTCACAGAGTTACAGCTTTCCCCTAAAGAAGCCTTTCGCTAAGACAGTTTTGTGGAATTGGCAAAGTGATATTTGGAAACCCATAGAGGGCTATCGTGAAAAAGGAAATATCCTCAGATGAAATCTGGAAAGAAGCTTTCTGAGACACTGCTTAGTGTTCTGTTAATTCATCTCACAGAGTTACATCTGTATTTCGTGGATCTCTTTGCTAGCCTTATTTCTGTGGAATCTGAGAACAGATATTTCGGATCCCTTGGAAGACTATAGGGCCAAAGGAAATATCCTCCAATAACAAAGAGAAAGAAGCTTTCTGAGAAACTTCTTTGTGTTCTGTGAAATCATCTCACAGAGTTACAGCTTTCACCTCAAGAAGCCTTTCGCTAAGACAGTTCTTGTGGAATTGGCAAAGTTATATTTGGAAGCCCATAGAGGGCTATGGTGAAAAAGGAAATATCCTCGGATGAAAACTGGAAAGAAGCTTTCTGAGAAACTGCTTAGTCTTTTTTTAATTCATCTTACGCAGTTACATCTGTATTTCGTCGATCTCTTTGCTAGCCTTATTTCTGTGGAATCTGAGAACAGATATTTCGGATCCCTTGGAAGACTATAGGGCCAAAGGAAATATCCTCCGATAACAAAGAGAAAGAAGCTTTCTGAGAAACTTCTTTGTGTTCTTTGAAATCATCTCACTGAGTTACAGCTTTCCCCTCAAGAAGCCTTTCGCTAAGACAGTTCTTGTGGACTTGGCAAAGTGATATTTGGAAGCCCCTAGTGGGATATGGTGAAAAAGGAAATATCCTCAGATGAAATCTGGAAAGAAGATTTCTGAGAAACTGCCTAGAGTTCTGTTAATTCATCTCACAGAGTTACATCTGTATTTAGTGGATCTCTTTGCTAGCCTTATTTCTGTGGAATCTGAGAAGAGATATTTCGGATCCCTTGGAAGACTATAGGGCCAAAGGAAATATCCTCCGATAACAAGGAGAAAGAAGCTTTCTGAGAAACTTCTTTGTGTTCTGTGAAATCATCTCACAGAGTTACAGCTTTCCCCTCAAGAAGCCTTTCGCTAAGACAGTTCTTGTGGAATTGGCAAAGTGATATTTGGCAGCCCATAGAGGGCTATGGTGAAAAAGGAAATATCCTCAGATGAAATCTGGAAAGAAGCTTTCTGAGAAACTACTTAGTGTTCTGTTAATTCATCTCACAGAGTTACATCTGTATTTCGTGGATCTCTTTGCTACCCTTATTTCTGTGGAATCTCAGAACAGATATTTCGGATCCCTTGGAAGACTATAGGGCCAAAGGAAATATCCTCCGATAACAAAGAGAAAGAAGCTTTCTGAGAAACTTCTTTGTGTTCTTTGAAATCATCTCACAGAGTTACAGCTTTCCCCTCAAGAAGCCTTTCGCTAAGACAGTTCTTGTGGAATTGGCAAAGTGATATTTGGAAGCCCATAGAGCGCTATGGTGAAAAAGGAAATATCCTCCGATGAAATCTGGAAAGAAGCTTTCTGAGAAACTGCTTAGTGTTCTGTTAATTCATCTCACAGAGTTACATCTGTATTTCGTGGATCTCTTTGCTAGCCTTATTTCTGTGGAATGTGAGAACAGATATTTCGGATCCCTTGGAAGACTATAGGGCCAAAGGAAATATCCTCCGATAAAAAAGAGAAAGAAGCTTTCTGAGAAACCTCTTTGTGTTCTGTGAAATCATCTCACAGAGTTACAGCTTTCCCCTCAAGAAGCCTATCTCTAAGACATTTCTTGTGGAATTGGCAAAGTGATATTTGGAAGCCCATAGAGGGCTATGGTGAAAAAGGAAATATCCTCAGATGAAATCTGGAAAGAAGCTTTCTGAGAAACTGCTTAGTGTTCTGTTAATTCATCTCACAGAGGTACATCTGTATTTCGTCGATCTCTTTGCTAGCCTTATTTCTGTGGAATCTGAGAACAGATATTTCGGATCCCTTGGAAGACTATAGGGCCAAAGGAAATATCCTCCGATAACAAAGAGAAAGAAGCTTTCTGAGAAACTTCTTTGTGTTCTTTGAAATCATCTCACAGAGTTACAGCTTTCCCCTCAAGAAGCCTTTCGCAAAGACAGTTCTTGTGGAATTGGCTAAGTTATATTTGGAACCCCTAGAGGGCTATGGTGAAAAAGGAAATATCCTCCGATGAAATCTGGAAAGAAGCTTTCTGAGAAACTGCTTAGTGTTCTGTTAATTCATCTCACAGAGTTACATCTGTATTTCGTCGATCTCTTTGCTAAACTTATTTCTGTGGAATCTGAGAACAGATATTTCGGATCCCTTGGAAGACTATAGGGCCAAAGGAAATATCCTCGATAACAAGTAGAAAGAAGCTTTCTGAGAAACTTCTATGTGTACTGTGAAAATATCTCACAGAGTTACAGCTTTCCCCTCAAGAAGCCTTTCGCCAAGACAGTTCTTGTGGAATTGGCAGAGTGATATTTGGAAGGCCATAGAGGGCTATGGTGAAAAAGGAAATATCCTCAGATGAAATCTGGAAAGAAGCTTTCTGAGAAACTCCTTACTGTTCTGTTAATTCATCTCACAGAGTTACATCTGTATTTCGTCGATCTCTTTGCTAGCCTTATTTCTGTGGAATCTGAGAACAGATATTTCGGATCCCTTGGAAGACTATAGGGCCAAAGGAAATATCCTCCGATAACAAAGAGAAAGAAGCTTTCTGAGAAACTTCTTTGTGTTCTGTGAAATCATTTCACAGAGTTACAGCTTTCCCCTCAAGAAGCCTTTCGCTAAGACAGTTCTTGTGGAATTGGCAAAGTGATATTTGGAAGCCCATAGAGGGCTATGGTGAAAAAGGAAATATCCTCAGATGAAATCTGGAAAGAAGCTTTCTGAGACACTGCTTAGTGTTCTGTTAATTCATCTCTCAGAGTTACATCTGTATTTCGTGGATCTCTTTGCTAGCCTTATTTCTGTGGAATCTGAGAACAGATATTTCGGATCCCTTGGAAGACTATAGGGCCAAAGGAAATATCCTCCGATAACAAGGAGAAAGAAGCTTTCTGAGAAACTTCTTTGTGTTCTGTGAAATCTTCTCACAGAGTTACAGCTTTCACCTCAAGAAACCTTTCGCTAAGACAGTTCTTGTGGAATTGGCAAAGTTATATTTGGAAGCCCCTAGAGGGCTATGGTTAAAAAGGAAATATCCTCGGATGAAATCTGGAAAGAAGCTTTCTGAGAAACTGCTTAGTCTTCTGTTAATTCATCTCACGCAGTTACATCTGTATTTCGTGGATCTCTTTGCTAGCCTTATTTCTGTGGAATCTGAGAACAGATATTTCGGATCCCTTGGAAGACTATAGGGCCAAAGGAAATATCCTCCGATAACAAAGAGAAAGAAGCTTTCTGAGAAACTTCTTTGTGTTCTTTGAAATCATCTCACAGAGTTACAGCTTTCCCCTCAAGAAGCCTTTCGCTAAGACAGTTCTTGTGGTCTTGGCAAAGTGATATTTGGAAGCCCATAGAGGGCTATGGTGAAAAAGGAAATATCCTCAGATGAAATCTGGAAAGAAGCTTTCTGAGAAACTGCCTAGAGTTCTGTTAATTCATCTCACAGAGTTACATCTGTATTTCGTGGATCTCTTTGCTAGCCTTATTTCTGTGGAATCTGAGAACAGATATTTCGGATCCCTTGGAAGACTATAGGGCCAAAGGAAATATCCTCTGATAACAAAGAGAAAGAAGCTTTCTGAGAAACTTCTTTGTGTTCTTTGAAATCATCTCACAGAGTTACAGCTTTCCCCTCAAGAAGCCTTTCGATAAGACAGTTCTTGTGGAATTGGCAAAGTGATATTTGGAAGCCCATAGAGGACTATGGTGAAAAAGGAAATATCCTCCGATGAAATCTGGAAAGAAGCTTTCTGAGAAACTGCTTAGTGTTCTGTTAATTCATCTCACAGAGTTACATCTGTATTTCATGGATCTCTTTGCTAGCCTTATTTCTGTGGAATCTGAGAACAGATATTTCGGATCCCTTGGAAGACTATAGGGCCAAAGGAAATATCCTCCGATAACAAAGAGAAAGAAGCTTCCTGAGAAACTTCTTTGTGTTCTGTGATCATCTCACAGAGTTACAGCTTTCCCCTCAAGAAGCCTTTCGCTAAGACGGTTCTTGTGGAATTGGCAAAGTGATATTTGGAAGCCCATAGAGGGCTATGGTGAAAAAGGAAATAACCTCAGATGAAATCTGGAAAGAAGCTTTCTGAGAAACTACTTAGTGTTCTGTTAATTCATCTCACAGAGTTACATGTGTATTTCGTGGATCTCTTTGCTACCCTTATTTCTGTGGAATCTCAGAACAGATATTTCGGATCCCTTGGAAGACTATAGGGCCAAAGGAAATATCCTCCGATAACAAAGAGAAAGAAGCTTTCTGAGAAACTTCTTTGTGTTCTTTGCAATCATCTCACAGAGTTACAGCTTTCCCCTCAAGAAGCCTTTCGCTAAGACAGTTCTTGTGGAATTGGCAAAGTGATATTTGGAAGCCCATAGAGCGCTATGGTGAAAAAGGAAGTATCCTCAGATGAAATCTGGAAAGAAGCTTTCTGAGAAACTGCTTAGTGTTCTGTTAATTCATCTCACCGAGTTACATCTGTATTTCGTCGATCTCTTTGCTAGCCTTATTTCTGTGGAATCTGAGAACAGATATTTCGGATCCCTTGGAAGACTATAGGGCCAAAGGAAATATCCTCCGATAACAAAGAGAAAGAAGCTTTCTGAGAAACTTCTTTGTGTTCTTTGAAATCATCTCACAGAGTTACAGCTTTCCCTTCAAGAAGCCTTTCGCCAAGACAGTTCTTGTGGAATTGGCTAAGTGATATTTGGAACCCCTAGAGGGCTATGGTGAAAAAGGAAATATCCTCGGATGAAATATGGAAAGAAGCTTTCTGAGAAACTGCTTAGTGTTCTGTTAATTCATCTCACAGAGTTACATCTGTATTTCGTCGATCTCTTTGCTAGCCTTATTTCTGTGGAATATCAGAACAGATATTTGGCATCCCTTGGAAGACTACAGGGCCAAAGGAAATATCCTCCGATAACAGAGACAAAGAAGCATTCTGAGAAACTTCTTTGTGTTCTGTGAAATCATCTCACAGAGTTACAGCTTTCCCCTCAAGAATCCTTTCGCCAAGACAGTTCTTCTGGAATTGGCAGAGTGATATTTGGTAGCCCTTAGAGGGCTATGGTGAAAAAGGAAATATCCTCAGATGAAATCTGGAAAGAAGCTTTCTGAGACACTGCTTAGTGTTCTGTTAATTCATCTCACAGAGTTACATCTGTATTTCGTGGATCTCTTTGCTAGCCTTATTTCTGTGGAATCTGAGAACAGATATTTCGGATCCCTTGGAAGACTATAGGGCCAAAGGAAATATCCTCCGATAACAAAGAGAAAGAAGCTTTCTGAGAAACTTCTTTGTGTTCTGTGAAATCATCTCACAGAGTTACAGCTTTCACCTCAAGAAGCCTTTCGCTAAGACAGTTCTTGTGGAATTGGCAAAGTTATATTTGGAAGCCCATAGAGGGCTATGGTGAAAAAGGAAATATCCTCCGATGAAATCTGGAAAGAAGCTTTCTGAGAAACTGCTTAGTGTTCTGTTAATTCATCTCACAGAGTTACATGTGTATTTCGTGGATCTCTTTGCTAGCCTTATTTCTCTGGAATCTGAGAACAGATATTTCGGATCCCTTGGAAGACTATAGGGCCAAAGGAAATATCCTCCGATAACAAAGAGAAAGAAGCTTTCTGAGAAACTTCTTTGTGTTCTGTGAAATCATCTCACAGAGTTACAGCTTTCCCCTCAAGAAGCCTTTCGATAAGACAGTTCTTGTGGAATTGGCAAAGTGATATTTGGAAGCCCATAGAGGGCTATGGTGAAAAAGGAAATATCCTCCGATGAAATCTGGAAAGAAGCTTTCTGAGAAACTGCTTAGTGTTCTGTTAATTCATCTCACAGAGTTACATCTGTATTTCGTGGATCTCTTTGCTAGCCTTATTTCTGTGGAATCTGAGAACAGATATTTCGCATCCCTTGGAAGACTGTAGGGCCAAAGGAAGTATCCTCCGATAACAGAGAGAAAGAAGCTTTCTGAGAAACTTCTATGTGTTCTGTGAAATCATCTCACAGAGTTACAGCTTTCCCCTCAAGAAGCCTTTCGCCAAGACAGTTCTTCTGGAATTGGCAGAGTGATATTTGGAAGGCCATAGAGGGCTATGGTGAAAAAGGAAATATCCTCAGATGAAATCTGGAAAGAAGCTTTCTGAGAAACTGCTTACTGTTCTGTTAATTCATCTCACAGAGTTACATCTGTATTTCGTCGATCTCTTTGCTAGCCTTATTTCTGTGGAATCTGAGAACAGATATTTCGGATCCCTTGGAAGACTATAGGGCCAAAGGAAATATCCTCCGATAACAAAGAGAAAGAAGCTTTCTGAGAAACTTCTTTGTGTTCTTTGAAATCATCTCACAGAGTTACAGCTTTCCCCTCAAGAAGCCTTTCGCCAAGACAGTTCTTGTGGAATTGGCAAAGTGATATTTGGAACCCCTAGAGGGCTATGGTGAAAAAGGAAATATCCTCCGATGAAATCTGGAAAGAAGCTTTCTGAGAAACTGCTTAGTGTTCTGTTAATTCATCTCACAGAGTTACATCTGTATTTCGTCGATCTCTTTGCTAAACTTATTTCTGTGGAATCTGAGAACAGATATTTCGGATCCCTTGGATGACTATAGGGCCAAAGGAAATATCCTCCGATAACAAAGAGAAAGAAGCTTTCTGAGAAACTTCTTTGTGTTCTGTGAAATCATCTCACAGAGTTACAGCTTTCCCCTCAAGAAGCCTTTCGCTAAGACGGTTCTTGTGGAATTGGCAAAGTGATATTTGGAAGCCCATAGAGGGCTATGGTGAAAAAGGAAATAACCTCAGATGAAATCTGGAAAGAAGCTTTCTGAGAAACTGCTTAGTGTTCTGTTAATTCATCTCACAGAGTTACATCTGTGTTTCGTGGATCTCTTTGCTAGCCTTATTTCTGTGGAATCTGAGAACAGATATTTCGCATCCCTTGGAAGACTGTAGGGCCAAAGGAAGTATCCTCCGATAACAGAGAGAAAGAAGCTTTCTGAGAAACTTCTATGTGTTCTGTGAAATCATCTCACAGAGTTACAGCTTTCCCCTCAAGAAGCCTTTCGCCAAGACAGTTCTTCCGGAATTGGCAGAGTGATATTTGGAAGGCCATAGAGGGCTATGGTGAAAAAGGAAATATCCTCAGATGAAATCTGGAAAGAAGCTTTCTGAGAAACTGCTTACTGTTCTGTTAATTCATCTCACAGAGTTACATCTGTATTTCGTGGATCTCTTTGCTAGCCTTATTTCTGTGGAATCTGAGAACAGATATTTCGGATCCCTTGGAAGACTATAGGGCCAAAGGAAATATCCTCCGATAACAAAGAGAAAGAAGCTTTCTGAGAAACTTCTTTGTGTTCTTTGAAATCATCTCACAGAGTTACAGCTTTCCCCTCAAGAAGCCTTTCGCCAAGACAGTTCTTGTGGAATTGGCAAAGTGATATTTGGAACCCCTAGAGGGCTATGGTGAAAAAGGAAATATCCTCCGATGAAATCTGGAAAGAAGCTTTCTGAGAAACTGCTTAGTGTTCTGTTAATTCATCTCACAGAGTTACATCTGTATTTCGTCGATCTCTTTGCTAAACTTATTTCTGTGGAATCTGAGAACAGATATTTCGGATCCCTTGGATGACTATAGGGCCAAAGGAAATATCCTCCGATAACAAAGAGAAAGAAGCTTTCTGAGAAACTTCTTTGTGTTCTGTGAAATCATCTCACAGAGTTACAGCTTTCCCCTCAAGAAGCCTTTCGCTAAGACGGTTCTTGTGGAATTGGCAAAGTGATATTTGGAAGCCCATAGAGGGCTATGGTGAAAAAGGAAATAACCTCAGATGAAATCTGGAAAGAAGCTTTCTGAGAAACTACTTAGTGTTCTGTTAATTCATCTCACAGAGTTACATCTGTATTTCGTGGATCTCTTTGCTACCCTTATTTCTGTGGAATCTCAGAACAGATATTTCGGATCCCTTGGAAGACTATAGGGCCAAAGGAAATACCCTCCGATAACAGAGAGAAAGAAGCTTTCTGAGAAACTTCTATGTGTTCTGTGAAATCATCTCACAGAGTTACAGCTTTCCCCTCAAGAAGCCTTTCGCCAAGACAGTTCTTGTGGAATTGGCAGAGTGATATTTGGAAGGCCATAGAGGGCTATGGTGAAAAAGGAAATATCCTCAGATGAAATCTGGAAAGAAGCTTTCTGAGAAACTGCTTACTGTTCTGTTAATTCATCTCACAGAGTTACATCTGTATTTCGTCGATCTCTTTGCTAGCCTTATTTCTGTGGAATCTGAGAACAGATATTTCGGATCCCTTGGAAGACTATAGGGCCAAAGGAAATATCCTCCGATAACAAAGAGAAAGAAGCTTTCTGAGAAACTTCTTTGTGTTCTGTGAAATCATCTCACAGAGTTACAGCTTTCCCCTAAAGAAGCCTTTCGCTAAGACAGTTTTGTGGAATTGGCAAAGTGATATTTGGAAACCCATAGAGGGCTATGGTGAAAAAGGAAATATCCTCAGATGAAAACTGGAAAGAAGCTTTCTGAGAAACTGCTTAGTCTTCTGTTAATTCATCTTACGCAGTTACATCTGTATTTCGTCGATCTCTTTGCTAGCCTTATTTCTGTGGAATCTGAGAACAGATATTTCGGATCCCTTGGAAGACTATAGGGCCAAAGGAAATATCCTCCGATAACAAAGAGAAAGAAGCTTTCTGAGAAACTTCTTTGTGTTCTTTGAAATCATCTCACAGAGTTACAGCTTTCCCCTCAAGAAGCCTTTCGCTAAGACAATTCTTGTGGACTTGGCAAAGTGATATTTGGAAGCCCCTAGTGGGCTATGGTGAAAAAGGAAATATCCTCAGATGAAATCTGGAAAGAAGATTTCTGAGAAACTGCCTAGAGTTCTGTTAATTCATCTCACAGAGTTACATCTGTATTTCGTGGATCTCTTTGCTAGCCTTATTTCTGTGGAATCTGAGAACAGATATTTCGGATCCCTTGGAAAACTATAGGGCCAAAGGAAATATCCTCTGATAACAAAGAGAAAGAAGCTTTCTGAGAAACTTCTTTGTGTTCTTTGAAATCATCTCACAGAGTTACAGCTTTCCCCTTAAGAAGCCTTTCGATAAGACAGTTCTTGTGGAATTGGCAAAGTGATATTTGGAAGCCCATAGAGGGCTATGGTGAAAAAGGAAATATCCTCCGATGAAATCTGGAAAGAAGCTTTCTGAGAAACTGCTTAGTGTTCTGTTAATTCATCTCACAGAGTTACATCTGTATTTCGTGGATCTCTTTGCTAGACTTATTTCTGTGGAATCTGAGAACAGATATTTCGGATCCCTTGGAAGACTATAGGACCAAAGGAAATATCCTCCGATAACAAAGAGAAAGAAGCTTTCTGAGAAACTTCTTTGTGTTCTGTGAAATCATCTCACAGAGTTGCAGCTTTCCCCTCAAGAAGCCTTTCGCTAAGACAGTTCTTGTGGAATTGGCAAAGTGATATTTGGAAGCCCATAGAGGGCTATGCTGAAAAAGGAAATATCCTCAGATGAAATCTGGAAAGAAGCTTTCTGAGAAACTACTTAGTGTTCTGTTAATTCATCTCACAGAGTTACATCTGTATTTCGTGGATCTCTTTGCTAGCCTTATTTCTGTGGAATCTCAGAACAGATATTTCGGATCCCTTGGAAGACTATAGGGCCAAAGGAAATATCCTCCGATAACAAAGAGAAAGAAGCTTTCTGAGAAACTTCTTTGTGTTCTTTGAAATCATCTCACAGAGTTACAGCTTTCCCCTCAAGAAGCCTTTCGCTAAGACAGTTCTTGTGGAATTGGCAAAGTGATATTTGGAAGCCCATCGAGTGCTATGGTGAAAAAGGAAATATCCTCCGATGAAATCTGGAAAGAAGCTTTCTGAGAAACTGCTTAGTGTTCTGTTAATTCATCTCACAGAGTTACATCTGTATTTCGTGGATCTCTTTGCTAGCCTTATTTCTGTGGAATCTGAGAACAGATATTTCGGATCCCTTGGAAGACTATAGGGCCAAAGGAAATATCCACCGATAACAAAGAGAAAGAAGCTTTCTGAGAAACTTCTTTGTGTTCTGTGAAATCATCTCACAGAGTTACAGCTTTCCCCACAGGAAGCCTTTCACCAAGACAGTTCTTGTGGAATTGGCAAAGTGATATTTGGAAGCCCATAGAGGGCTATGGTGAAAAAGGAAATATCCTCAGATGAAATCTGGAAAGAAGCTTTCTGAGAAACTGCTTAGTGTTCTGTTAATTCATCTCACAGAGTTACATCTGTATTTCGTGGATCTCCTTGCTAGCCTTATTTCTGTGGAATCTGAGAACAGATATTTCGGATCCCTTGGAAGACTATAGGGCCAAAGGAAATATCCTCCGATAACAAAGAGAAAGAAGCTTTCTGAGAAACTTCTTTGTGTTCTGTGAAATCATCTCACAGAGTTACAGCTTTCCCCTCAAGAAGCCTTTCGCCAAGACAGTTCTTGTGGAATTGGCTAAGTGATATATGGAACCCCTAGAGGGCTATGGTGAAAAAGGAAATATCCTCCGATGAAATCTGGAAAGAAGCTTTCTGAGAAACTGCTTAGTGTTCTGTTAATTCATCTCACAGAGTTACATCTGTATTTCGTCGATCTCTTTCCTAAACTTATTTCTGTGGAATCTGAGAACAGATATTTCGCATCCCTTGGAAGACTGTAGGGCCAAAGGAAATATCCTCCGATAACAGAGAGAAAGAAGCTTTCTGTGAAACTTCTATGTGTTCTGTGAAATCATCTCACAGAGTTACAGCTTTCCCCTCAAGAAGCCTTTCGCCAAGACAGTTCTTCTGGAATTGGCAGAGTGATATTTGGAAGGCCATAGAGGGCTATGGTGAAAAAGGAAATATCCTCAGATGAATTCTGGAAAGAAGCTTTCTGAGAAACTGCTTACTGTTCTGTTAATTCATCTCACAGAGTTACATCTGTATTTCGTCGATCTCTTTGCTAGCCTTATTTCTGTGGAATCTGAGAACAGATATTTCGGATCCCTTGGAAGACTATAGGGCCAAAGGAAATATCCTCCGATAACAAAGAGAAAGAAGCTTTCTGAGAAACTTCTTTGTGTTCTTTGAAATCATCTCACAGAGTTACAGCTTTCCCCTCAAGAAGCCTTTCGATAAGACAGTTCTTGTGGAATTGGCAAAGTGATATTTGGAAGCCCATAGAGGGCTATGGTGAAAAAGGAAGTATCCTCCGATGAAATCTGGAAAGAAGGTTTCTGAGAAACTGCTTAGTGTTCTGTTAATTCATCTCACAGTGTTACATCTGTATTTCGTGGATCTCTTTGCTAGCCTTATTTCTGTGGAATCTGAGAACAGATATTTCGGATCCCTTGGAAGACTATAGGGCCAAAGGAAATATCCTCCGATAACAAAGAGAAAGAAGCTTTCTGAGAAACTTCTTTGTGTTCTGTGAAATCATCTCACAGAGTTACAGCTTTCCCCTCAAGAAGCCTTTCGCTAAGACAGTTCTTGTGGAATTGGCAAAGTGATATTTGGAAGCCCCTAGTGGGCTATGGTGAAAAAGGAAATATCCTCCGATGAAATCTGGAAAGAAGCTTTCTGAGAAACTACTTAGTGTTCTGTTAATTCATCTCACAGAGTTACATCTGTATTTCGTGGATCTCTTTGCTACCCTTATTTCTGTGGAATCTCAGAACAGATAATTCGGATCCCTTGGAAGACTATAGGGCCAAAGGAAATACCCTCGATAACAAAGAGAAAGAAGCTTTCTGAGAAACTTCTTTGTGTTCTTTGAAATCATCTCACAGAGTTACAGCTTTCCCCTCAAGAATCCTTTCGCTAAGACAGTTCTTGTGGAATTGGCAAAGTGATATTTGGAAGCCCATAGAGCGCTATGGTGAAAAAGGAAATATCCTCAGATGAAATCTGGAAAGAAGCTTTCTGAGAAACTGCTTAGTGTTCTGTTAATTCATCTCACAGAGTTACATCTGTATTTCGTCGATCTCTTTGCTAAACTTATTTCTGTGGAATCTGAGAACAGATATTTCGCATTCCTTGGAAGACTGTAGGGCCAAAGAAAATATCCTCCGATAACAGAGAGAAAGAAGCTTTCTGAGAAACTTCTATGTGTTCTGTGAAATCATCTCACAGAGTTACAGCTTTCCCCTCAAGAAGCCTTTCGCCAAGACAGTTCTTCTGCAATTGGCAGAGTGATATTTGGAAGCCCATAGAGGGCTATGGTGAAAAAGGAAATATCCTCAGATGAAATCTGGAAAGAAGCTTTCTGAGAAACTGCTTACTGTTCTGTTAATTCATCTCACAGAGTTACATCTGTATTTCGTGGATCTCTTTGCTAGCCTTATTTCTGTGGAATCTGAGAACAGATATTTCGGATCCCTTGGAAGACTACAGGGCCAAAGGAAATATCCTCCGATAACAAAGAGAAAGAGGCTGTCTGAGAAACTTCTTTGTGTTCTGTGAAATCATCTCAGAGAGTTACAGCTTTCCCCTAAAGAAGCCTTTCGCTAAGACAGTTTTGTGGAATTGGCAAAGTGATATTTGGAAACCCATAGAGGGCTATGGTGAAAAAGGAAATATCCTCAGATGAAATCTGGAAAGAAGCTTTCTGAGACACTGCTTAGTGTTCTGTTAATTCATCTCACAGAGTTACATCTGTATTTCGTGGATCTCTTTGCTAGCCTTATTTCTGTGGAATCTGAGAACAGATATTTCGGATCCCTTGGAAGAGTATAGGGCCAAAGGAAATATCCTCCAATAACAAAGAGAAAGAAGCTTTCTGAGA
This sequence comes from Macaca nemestrina, assembly GCF_043159975.1. Lineage (NCBI taxonomy): Eukaryota > Metazoa > Chordata > Mammalia > Primates > Cercopithecidae > Macaca > Macaca nemestrina. The sequence goes on from NC_092126.1 coordinate 70,784,613, forward strand.
AACTTCTTTGTGTTCTGTGAAATCATCTCACAGAGTTACAGCTTTCACCTCAAGAAGCCTTTCGCTAAGACAGTTCTTGTGGAATTGGCAAAGTGATATTTGGAAGCCCATAGAGGGCTATGGTGAAAAAGGAAATATCCTCGGATGAAAACTGGAAAGAAGCTTTCTGAGAAACTGCTTAGTCTTCTGTTAATTCATCTTACGCAGTTACATCTGTATTTCGTCGATCTCTTTGCTAGCCTTATTTCTGTGGAATCTGAGAACAGATATTTCGGATCCCTTGGAAGACTATAGGGCCAAAGGAAATATCCTCCGATAACAAAGAGAAAGAAGCTTTCTGAGAAACTTCTTTGTGTTCTTTGAAATCATCTCACAGAGTTACAGCTTTCCCCTCAAGAAGCCTTTCGCTAAGACAGTTCTTGTGGACTTGGCAAAGTGATATTTGGAAGCCCCTAGTGGGCTATGGTGAAAAAGGAAATATCCTCAGATGAAATCTGGAAAGAAGATTTCTGAGAAACTGCCTAGAGTTCTGTTAATTCATCTCACAGAGTTACATCTGTATTTCGTGGATCTCTTTGCTAGCCTTATTTCTGTGGAATCTGAGAACAGATATTTCGGATCCCTTGGAAAACTATAGGGCCAAAGGAAATATCCTCTGATAACAAAGAGAAAGAAGCTTTCTGAGAAACTTCTTTGTGTTCTTTGAAATCATCTCACAGAGTTACAGCTTTCCCCATAAGAAGCCTTTCGATAAGACAGTTCTTGTGGAATTGGCAAAGTGATATTTGGAAGCCCATAGAGGGCTATGGTGAAAAAGGAAATATCCTCCGATGAAATCTGGAAAGAAGCTTTCTGAGAAACTGGTTAGTGTTCTGTTAATTCATCTAACCCAGTTACATCTGTATTTCGTGGATCTCTTTGCTAGCCTTATTTCTGTGGAATCTGAGAACAGATATTTCGGATCCCTTGGAAGACTATAGGGCCAAAGGAAATATCCTCCGATAACAAAGAGAAAGAAGCTTTCTGAGAAACTTCTTTGTGTTCTGTGAAATCATCTCACAGAGTTACAGCTTTCCCCTCAAGAAGCCTTTCGCCAAGACAGTTCTTGTGGAATTGGCTAAGTGATATTTGGAACCCCTAGAGGGCTATGGTGAAAAAGGAAATATCCTCCGATGAAATCTGGAAAGAAGCTTTCTGAGAAACTGCTTAGTGTTCTGTTAATTCATCTCACAGAGTTACATCTGTATTTCGTGGATCTCTTTGCTAGCCTTATTTCTGTGGAATCTGAGAACAGATATTTCGGATCCCTTGGAAGACTATAGGGCCAAAGGAAATATCCTCCGATAACAAAGAGAAAGAAGCTTTCTGAGAAACTTCTTTGTGTTCTGTGAAATCATCTCACAGAGTTACAGCTTTCCCCACAGGAAGCCTTTCGCCAAGACAGTTCTTCTGGAATTGGCAGAGTGATATTTGGAAGGCCATAGAGGGCTATGGTGAAAAAGGAAATATCCTAAGATGAAATCTGGAAAGAAGTTTCTGAGAAACTGCTTTGTGTTCTGTTAATTCATCTCACAGAGTTACATCTGTATTTCGTGGATCTCTTTGCTAGCCTTATTTCTGTGGAATCTGAGAACAGATATTTCGGATCCCTTGGAAGACTATAGGGCCAAAGGAAATATCCTCCGATAACAGAGAGAAAGAAGCTTTCTGAGAAACTTCTTTGTGTTCTGTGAAATCATCTCACAGAGTTACACCTTTCCCTTCAAGAAGCCTTTCGCCAAGACAGTTCTTCTGGAATTGGCTGAGTGATATTTGGAAGCCCATAGAGGGCTATGGTGAAATAGGAAATATCCTCAGATGAAATCTGGAAAGAAGCTTTCTGAGACACTGCTTAGTGTTCTGTTAATTCATCTCACAGAGTTACATCTGTATTTCATCGATCTCTTTGCTAGCCTTATTTCTGTGGAATCTGAGAACAGATATTTCGGATCCCTTGGAAGACTATAGGGCCAAAGGAAATATCCTCCGATAACAAAGAGAAAGAAGCTTTCTGAGAAACTTCTTTGTGTTCTTTGAAATCATCTCACAGAGTTACAGCTTTCCCCTCAAGAAGCCTTTCGCTAAGACAGTTCTTGTGGAATTGGCAAAGTTATATTTGGAAGCCCATCGAGGGCTATGGTGAAAAAGGAAATATCCTCCGATGAAATCTGGAAAGAAGCTTTCTGAGAAACTGCTTAGTGTTCTGTTAATTCATCTCACAGAGTTACATCTGTATTTCGTCGATCTGTTTGCTAGCCTTATTTCTGTGGAATCTGAGAACAGATATTTCGGATCCCTTGGAAGACTATAGGGCCAAAGGAAATATCCTCCGATAACAAAGAGAAAGAAGCTTTCTGAGAAACTTCTTTGTGTTCTTTGAAAACATCTCACAGAGTTACAGCTTTCCCCTCAAGAAGCCTTTCGCTAAGACAGTTCTTGTGGAATTGGCAAAGTGATATTTGGAAGCCCATACAGGGCTATGGTGAAAAAGGAAATATCCTCGGATGAAATCTGGAAAGAAGCTTTCTGAGAAACTGCTTAGTGTTCTGTTAATTCATCTCACAGAGTTACATCTGTATTTCGTCGATCTCTTTGCTAGCCTTATTTCTGTGGAATCTGAGAACAGATATTTCGGATCCCTTGGAAGACTATAGGGTCAAAGGAAATATCCTCCGATAACAAAGAGAAAGAAGCTTTCTGAGAAACTTCTTTGTGTTCTTTGAAATCATCTCATAGAGTTACAGCTTTCCCCTCAAGAAGCCTTTCGCCAAGACAGTTCTTGTGGAATTGGCTAAGTGATATTTGGAACCCCTAGAGGGCTATGGTGAAAAAGGAAATATCCTCAGATGAAATCTGGAAAGAAGCTTTCTGAGAAACTGCTTAGTGTTCTGTTAATTCATCTCACAGAGTTACATCTGTATTTCGTCGATCTCTTTGCTAGCCTTATTTGTGTGGAATATCAGAACATATATTTCGCATTCCTTGGAAGACTATAGGGCCAAAGGAAATATCCTCCGATAACAGAGAGAAAGAAGCTTTCTGAGAAACTTCTTTGTGTTCTGTGAAATCATCTCACAGAGTTACAGCTTTCCCCTCAAGAAGCCTTCCCCAAGACAGTTCTTCTGGAATTGGCAGAGTGATATTTGGTAGCCCTTAGAGGGCTATGGTGAAAAAGGAAATATCCTCAGATGAAATCTGGAAAGAAGCTTTCTGAGAAACTGCTTACTGTTCTGTTAATTCATCTCACAGAGTTACATCTGTATTTCGTCGATCTCTTTGCTAGCCTTATTTCTGTGGAATCTGAGAACAGATATTTCGGATCCCTTGGAACACTATAGGGCCAAAGGAAATATCCTCCGATAACAGAGAGAAAGAAGCTTTCTGAGAAATTTCTTTGTGTTCTGTGAAATCATCTCACAGAGTTACAGCTTTCCCCTCAAGAAGCCTTTCGCTAAGACAGTTCTTGTGGAATTGGCAAAGTGATATTTGGAAGCCCTTAGAGGGCTATGGTGAAAAAGGAAATATTCTCCGATGAAATCTGTAAAGAAGCTTCAAGAGAAACTGCTTAGTGTTCTGTTAATTCATCTCATAGAGTTACATCTGTATTTCGAGGATCTCTTTGCTAGCCTTATTTCTGTGGAATCTGACAACAGATATTTCGGATCCCTTGGAAGACTATAGGGCCAAAGGAAATATCCTCCGATAACAGAGAGAAAGAAGCTTTCTGAGAAACTTCTTTGTATTCTGTGAAATCATCTCACAGAGTTACAGCTTTCCCTTCAAGAAGCCTTTCGCCAAGACAGTTCTTCTGGAATTGGCAGAGTGATATTTGGAAGCCCATAGAGGGCTATGGTGAAAAAGGAAATATCCTCGGATGAAATCTGGAAAGAAGCTTTCTGAGAAACTGCTTAGTCTTCTGTTAATTCATCTCACAGAGTTACATCTGTATTTCGTGGATCTCTTTGCTAGCCTTATTTCTGTGGAATCTGAGAACAGATATTTCGGATCCCTTGGAAGACTATAGGCGCAAAGGAAATATCCTCCGATAACAGAGAGAAAGAAGCTTTCTGAGAAACTTCTTTGTGTTCTGTGAAATCATCTCACAGAGTTACAGCTTTCCCTTCAAGAAGCCTTTCGCCAAGACAGTTCTTCTGGAATTGGCAGAGTGATATTTCGAAGTCCATAGAGGGCTATGGTGAAAAAGGAAATATCCTCAGATGAAATCTGGAAAGAAGCTTTTTGAGACACTGCTTAGTGTTCTGTTAATTCATCTCACAGAGTTACATCTGTATTTCGTGGATATCTTTGCTAGCCTTATTTCTGTGGAATCTGAGAACAGATATTTCGGATCCCTTGGAAGACTATAGGGCCATAGGAAATATCCTCCGATAACAAAGAGAAAGAAGCTTTCTGAGAAACTTCTTTGTGTTCTGTGAAATCATCTCACAGAGTTACAGCTTTCCCCTCAAGAAGCCTTTCGCTAAGACAGTTCTTGTGGAATTGGCAAAGTTATATTTGGAAGCCCATAGAGGGCTATGGTGAAAAAGGAAATATCCTCGGATGAAATCTGGAAAGAAGCTTTCTGAGAAACTGCTTAGTCTTCTTTTAATTCATCTCACACAGTTACATCTGTATTTCATCGATCTCTTTGCTAGCCTTATTTCTGTGGAATCTCAGAACAGATATTTCGGATCCCTTGGAAGCCTATAGGGCCAAAGGAAATAACCTCCGATAACAAAGAGAAAGAAACTTTCTGAGAAACTTCTTTGTGTTCTTTGAAATAATCTCACAGAGTTACAGCTTTCCCCTCAAGAAGCCTTTCGATAAGACAGTTCTTTTGGAATTGGCAAAGTGATATTTGGAAGCCCATAGAGGGCTATGGTGAAAAAGGAAATATCCTCAGATGAAATCTGGAAAGAAGCTTTCTGAGAAACTGCTTACTGTTCTGTTAATTCATCTCACAGAGTTATATGTGTATTTCGTCGATCTCTTTGCTAGCCTTATTTCTGTGGAATCTGAGAACAGATATTTCGGATCCCTTGGAAGACGATAGGGCCAAAGGAAATATCCTCCGATAACAAAGAGAAAGAAGCTTTCTGAGAAACTTCTTTGTGTTCTGTGAAATCATCTCACAGAGTTACAGCTTTCCCCTCAAGAAGCCTTTCGCCGAGAGAGTTCTTGTGGAATTGGCAAAGTGATATTTGGAAGCCCATAGAGGGCTATCGTGAAAAAGGAAATATCCTCCGATGAAATCTGGAAAGAAGCTTTCTGAGAAACTGCTTAGTGTTCTGTTAATTCATCTCACAGAGTTACATCTGTATTTCGTGGATCTCTTTGCTAGCCTTATTTCTGTGGAATCTGAGAACAGATATTTCGGATCCCTTGGAAGACTATTGGGCCAAAGGAAATATCCTCCGATAACAAAGAGAAAGAAGCTTTCTGAGAAACTTCTTTGTGTTCTGTGAAATCATCTCACAGAGTTACAGCTTTCCCCTCAAGAAGCCTTTCGTTAAGACAGTTCTTGTGGAATTGGCAATGTGATATTTGGAAGCTCATATAGGGCTATGGTGAAAAAGGAAATATCCACAGATGAAATCTGGAAAGAAGCTTTCTGAGAAACTGCTTAGTGTTCTGTTATTTCATCTCACAGAGTTACATCTGTATTTCGTGGATCTCTTTGCTAGCCTTATTTCTGTGGAATCTGAGAACAGATATTTCGGATCCCTTGGAAGACTATAGGGCCAAAGGAAATATCCTCCGATAACAAAGAGAAAGAAGCTTTCTGAGAAACTTCTTTGTGTTCTTTGAAATCATCTCATAGAGTTACAGCTTTCCCCTCAAGAAGCCTTTCGCCAAGACAGTTCTTGTGGATTTGGCTATGTGATATTTGGAACCCCTAGAGGGCTATGGTGAAAAAGGAAATATCCTCAGATGAAATCTGGAAAGAAGCTTTCTGAGAAACTGCTTAGTGTTCTGTTAATTCATCTCACAGAGTTACATCTGTATTTCGTCGATCTCTTTGCTAGCCTTATTTCTGTGGAATCTGAGAACAGATATTTCGGATCCCTTGGAAGACTATAGGGCCAAATGAAATATCCTCCGACAACAGAGAGAAAGAAGCTTTCTGAGAAACTTCTTTGTGTTCTGTGAAATCATCTCACAGAGTTTCAGCTTTCCCCTCAAGAAGGCTTCGCCAAGACAGTTCTTCTGGAATTGGCAGAGTGATATTTGGTAGCCCTTAGAGGGCTATGGTGAAAAAGGAAATATCCTCAGATGAAATCTGGAAAGAAGCTTTCTGAGAAACTGCTTACTGTTCTGTTAATTCATCTCACAGAGTTACATCTGTATTTCGTCGATCTCTTTGCTAGCCTTATTTCTGTGGAATCTGAGAACAGATATTTCGGATCCCTTGGAAGACTATAGGGCCAAAGGAAATATCCTCCGATAACAGAGAGAAAGAAGCTTTCTGAGAAACTTCTTTGTGTTCTGTGAAATCATCTCACAGAGTTACAGCTTTCCCCTCAAGAAGCCTTTCGCTAAGACAGTTCTTGTGGAATTGGCAAAGTGATATTTGGAAGCCCTTAGAGGGCTATGGTGAAAAAGGAAATATCCTCAGATGAAATCTGGAAAGAAGCTTTAAGAGAAACTGCTTAGTGTTCTGTTAATTCATCTCACAGAGTTACATCTGTATTTCGAGGATCTCTTTGCTAGCCTTATTTCTGTGGAATCTGACAACAGATATTTCGGATCCCTTGGAAGACTATAGGGCAAAAGGAAATATCCTCCGATAACAGAGAGAAAGAAGCTTTCTGAGAAACTTCTTTGTGTTCTGTGAAATCATCTCACAGAGTTACAGCTTTCCCTTCAAGAAGCCTTTCGCCAAGACAGTTCTTCTGGAATTGGCAGAGTGATATTTGGAAGCCCATAGAGGGCTATGGTGAAAAAGGAAATATCCTCAGATGAAATCTGGAAAGAAGCTTTCTGAGAAATGCTTAGTGTTCTGTTAATTCATCTCACAGAGTTACATCTGTATTTCGTGGATATCTTTGCTAGCCTTATTTCTGTGGAATCTGAGAACAGATATTTCGGATCCCTTGGAAGACTATAGGGCCAAAGGAAATATCCTCCGATAACAAAGAGAAAGAAGTTTTCTGAGAAACTTCTTTGTGTTCTGTGAAATCATATCACAGAGTTACAGCTTTCCGCTCAAGAAGCCTTTCGCTAAGACAGTTCTTGTGGAATTGGCAAAGTTATACTTGGAAGCCCATAGAGGGCTATGGTGAAAAAGGAAATATCCTCGGATGAAATCTGGAAAGAAGCTTTCTGAGAAACTGCTTAGTCTTCTGTTAATTCATCTCACGCAGTTGCATCTGTATTTCGTCGATCTCTTTGCTAGCCTTATTTCTGTGGAATCTGAGAACAGATATTTCGGATCCCTTGGAAGACTATAGGGCCAAAGGAAATATCCTCCGATAACAAAGAGAAAGAAGCTTTCTGAGAAACTTCTTTGTGTTCTTTGAAATCATCTCACAGAGTTACAGCTTTCCCCTCAAGAAGCCTTTTGCTAAGACAGTTCTTGTGGACTTGGCAAAGTGATATTTGGAAGCCCATAGAGGGCTATGGTGAAAAAGGAAATATCCTCCGATGAAATCTGGAAAGAAGCTTTCTGAGAAACTGCTTAGTGTTCTGTTAATTCATCTCACAGAGTTATATCTGTATTTCGTGGATCTCTTTGCTAGCCTTATTTCTGTGGAATCTGAGAACAGATATTTCGGATCCCTTGGAAGACTATAGGGCCAAAGGAAATATCCTCCAATAACAAAGAGAAAGAAGCTTTCTGAGAAACTTCTTTGTGTTCTGTGAAATCACCTCACAGAGTTACAGCTTTCCCCTCAAGAAGCCTTTCGTTAAGACAGTTCTTGTGGAATTGGCAAAGTGATATTTGGAAGCCCATAGAGGGCTATCGTGAAAAAGGAAATATCCTCAGATGAAATCTGGAAAGAAGCTTTCTGAGAAACTGCTTAGTGTTCTGTTAATTCATCTCACAGAGTTACATCTGTATTTCGTCGATCTCTTTGCTAGCCTTATTTCTGTGGAATCTGAGAACAGATATTTCGGATCCCTTGGAAGACGATAGGGCCAAAGGAAATATCCTCCGATAACAAAGAGAAAGAAGCTTTCTGAGAAACTTCTTTGTGTTCTGTGAAATCATCTCACAGAGTTACAGCTTTCCCCTCAAGAAGCCTTTCGCCAAGAGAGTTCTTGTGGAATTGGCAAAGTGATAATTGGAAGCCCATAGAGGGCTATGGTGAAAAAGAAAATATCCTCAGATGAAATTTGGAAAGAAGCTTTCTGAGAAACTGCTTAGTGTTCTGTTAATTCATCTCACAGAGTTACATCTGTATTTCGTCGATCTCTTTGCTAGCCTTATTTCTGTGGAATCTGAGAACAGATATTTCGCATCCCTTGGAAGACTGTAGGGCCAAAGGAAATATCCTCCGATAACAGAGAGAAAGAAGCTTTCTGAGAAACTCTATGTGTTCTGTGAAATCATCTCACAGAGTTACAGCTTTCCCCTCAAGAAGCCTTTCGCCAAGACAGTTCTTCTGGAATTGGCAGAGTGATATTTGGAAGGCCATAGAGGGCTATGGTGAAAAAGGAAATATCCTCAGATGAAATCTGGAAAGAGGCTTTCTGAGAAACTGCTTAGTGTTCTGTTAATTCATCTCACAGAGTTACATCTGTATTTCGTGGATCTCTTTGCTAGCCTTATTTCTGTGGAATCTGAGAACAGATATTTCGGATCCCTTGGAAGACTATAGGCGCAAAGGAAATATCCTCCGATAACAGAGAGAAAGAAGCTTTCTGAGAAACTTCTTTGTGTTCTGTGAAATCATCTCACAGAGTTACAGCTTTCCCTTCAAGAAGCCTTTCGCCAAGACAGTTCTTCTGGAATTGGCAGAGTGATATTTGGAAGTCCATAGAGGGCTATGGTGAAAAAGGAAATATCCTCAGATGAAATCTGGAAAGAAGCTTTTAGAGACACTGCTTAGTGTTCTGTTAATTCATCTCACAGAGTTACATCTGTATTTCGTGGATATCTTTGCTGGCCTTATTTCTGTGGAATCTGAGAACAGATATTTCGGAACCCTTGGAAGACTATAGGGCCATAGGAAATATCCTCCGATAACAAAGAGAAAGAAGCTTTCTGAGAAACTTCTTTGTGTTCTGTGAAATCATCTCACAGAGTTACAGCTTTCCCCTCAAGAAGCCTTTCGCTAAGACAGTTCTTGTGGAATTGGCAAAGTTATATTTGGAAGCCCATAAAGGGCTATGGTGAAAAAGGAAATATCCTCAGATGAAATCTGGAAAGAAGCTTTCTGAGAAACTGCTTAGTCTTCTGTTAATTCATCTCACACAGTTACATCTGTATTTCGTCGATCTCTTTGCTAGCCTTATTTCTGTGGAATCTCAGAACAGATATTTCGGATCCCTTGGAAGTCTATAGGGCCAAAGGAAATAACCTCCGATAACAAAGAGAAAGAAACTTTCTGAGAAACTTCTTTGTGTTCTTTGAAATAATCTCACAGAGTTACAGCTTTCCCCTCAAGAAGCCTTTCGATAAGACAGTTCTTGTGGAATTGGCAAAGTGATATTTGGAAGCCCATAGAGGGCTATGGTGAAAAAGGAAATATCCTCAGATGAAATCTGGAAAGAAGCTTTCTGAGAAACTGCTTACTGTTCTGTTAATTCATCTCACGGAGTTATATGTGTATTTCGTCGATCTCTTTGCTAGCCTTATTTCTGTGGAATCTGAGAACAGATATTTCGGATCCCTTGGAAGACGATAGGGCCAAAGAAATTATCCTCCGATAACAAAGAGAAAGAAGCTTTCTGAGAAACTTCTTTGTGTTCTGTGAAATCATCTCACAGAGTTACAGCTTTCCCCTCAAGAAGCCTTTCGCCGAGAGAGTTCTTGTGGAATTGGCAAAGTGATATTTGGAAGCCCATAGAGGGCTATCGTGAAAAAGGAAATATCCTCCGATGAAATCTGGAAAGAAGCTTTCTGAGAAACTGCTTAGTGTTCTGTTAATTCATCTCACAGAGTTACATCTGTATTTCGTGGATCTCTTTGCTAGCCTTATTTCTGTGGAATCTGAGAACAGATATTTCGGATCCCTTGGAAGACTATAGGGCCAAAGGAAATATCCTCCGATAACAAAGAGAAAGAAGCTTTCTGAGAAACTTCTTTGTGTTCTGTGAAATCATCTCACAGAGTTACAGCTTTCCCCTCAAGAAGCCTTTCGTTAAGACAGTTCTTGTGGAATTGGCAATGTGATATTTGGAAGCCCATAGAGGGCTATGGTGAAAAAGGAAATATCCTCAGATGAAATCTGGAAAGAAGCTTTCTGAGAAACTGCTTAGTGTTCTGTTATTTCATCTCACAGAGTTACATCTGTATTTCGTGGATCTCTTTGCTAGCCTTATTTCTGTGGAATCTCAGAAAAGATATTTCGGATCCCTTGGAAGACTATAGGGCCAAAGGAAATATCCTCCGATAACAAAGAGAAAGAAGCTTTCTGAGAAACTTCTTTGTGTTCTTTGAAATCATCTCACAGAGTTACAGCTTTCCCCACAAGAAGCCTTTCGCTAAGACAGTTCTTGTGGAATTGGCAAAGTGATATTTGGAAGCCCATAGAGGGCTATGGTGAAAAAGGAAATATCTTCTGATGAAATCTGGAAAGAAGCTTTCTGAGGAACTGCTTAGTGTTCTGTTAATTCATCTCACAGAGTTACATCTGTATTTCGTGGATATCTTTGCTAGCCTTATTTCTGTGGAATCTGAGAACAGATATTTCGGATCCCTTGGAAGACTATTGGGCCAAAGGAAATATCCTCCGATAACAAAGAGAAAGAAGCTTTCTGAGAAACTTCTTTGTGTTCTGTGAAATCATCTCACAGAGTTACAGCTTTCCCCTCAGGAAGACTTTCGCTAAGACAGTTCTTGTGGAATTGGCACAGTGATATTTGGAAGCCCATAGAGGGCTATGGTGAAAAAGAAAATATCCTCAGATGAAATCTGGAAAGAAGCTTTCTGAGAAACTGCTTAGTGTTCTTTTAATTCATCTCACAGAGTAACATCTGTATTTCGTCGATCTCTTTGCTAGCCTTATTTCTGTGGAATCTGAGAACAGATATTTCGCATCCCTTGGAAGACTGTAGGGCCAAAGGAAATATCCTCCGATAACAGCGAGAAAGAAGCTTTCTGAGAAACTTCTTTGTGTTCTGTGAAATCATCTCACAGAGTTACAGCTTTCCCCTCAAGAAGCCTTTCGCCAAGACAGTTCTTCTGGAATTGGCAGAGTGATATTTGGAAGGCCATAGAGGGCTATGGTGAAAAAGGAAATATCCTCAGATGAAATCTGCAAAGAAGTTTCTGAGAAACTGCTTAGTGTTCTGTTAATTCATCTCACAGAGTTACATCTGTATTTCGTGGATCTCTTTGCTAGCCTTATTTCTGTGGAATCTGAGAACAGATATTTCGGATCCCTTGGAAGACTATAGGGCCAAAGGAAATATCCTCCGATAACAGAGAGAAAGAAGCTTTCTGAGAAACTTCTTTGTGTTCTGTGAAATCATCTCACAGAGTTACAGCTTTCCCTTCAAGAAGCCTTTCGCCAAGACAGTTCTTCTGGAATTGGCAGAGTGATATTTGGAAGCCCATAGAGGGCTATGGTGAAAAAGGAAATATCCTCAGATGAAATCTGGAAAGAAGCTTTCTGAGACACTGCTTAGTGTTCTGTTAATTCATCTCACAGAGTTACATCTGTATTTCGTCGATCTCTTTGCTAGCCTTATTTCTGTGGAATCTGAGAACAGATATTTCGGATCCCTTGGAAGACTATAGGGCCAAAGGAAATATCCTCCGATAACAAAGAGAAAGAAGCTTTCTGAGAAACTTCTTTGTGTTCTGTGAAATCATCTCACAGAGTTACAGCTTTCCCCTCAAGAAGCCTTTCGCTAAGACAGTTCTTGTGGAATTGGCAAAGTGATATTTGGAAGCCCATCGAGGGCTATGGTGAAAAAGGAAATATCCTCCGATGAAATCTGGAAAGAAGCTTTCTGAGAAACTGCTTAGTCTTCTGTTAATTCATCTCACACAGTTACATCTGTATTTCGTGGATATCTTTGCTAGCCTTGTTTCTGTGGAGTCTGAGAACAGATATTTCGGATCCCTTGGAAGACTATAGGGCCAAAGGAAATATCCTCCGATAACAAAGAGAAAGAAACTTTCTGAGAAACTTCTTTGTGTTCTTTGAAATCATCTCACAGAGTTACAGCTTTCCCCTCAAGAAGCCTTTCGGTAAGACAGTTCTTGTGGAATTGGCAAAGTGATATTTGGAAGCCCATAGAGGGCTATGGTGAAAAAGGAAATATCCTCAGATGAATTCTGGAAAGAAGCTTTCTGAGAAACTGCTTAGTGTTCTGTTAATTCATCTCACAGAGTTACATCTGCATTTCGTGGATCTCTTTGCTAGCCTTATTTCTTTGGAATCTGAGAACAGATATTTCGGATCCCTTGGAAGACTATAGGGCCAAAGGAAATATCCTCCGATAACAAAGAGAAAGAAGCTTTCTGAGAAACTTCTTTGTGTTCTTTGAAATCATCTCACAGAGTTACAGCTTTCACCTCAAGAAGCCTTTCGCTAAGACAGTTCTTGTGGAATTGGCAAAGTGATATTTGGAAGCCCATAGAGGGCTATGGTGAAAAAGGAAATATCCTCGGATGAAATCTGGAAAGAAGCTATCTGAGAAACTGCTTAGTGTTCTGTTAATTCATTTCACACAGTTACATCTGTATTTCGTGGATCTCTTTGCTAGCCTTATTTCTGTGGAATCTGAGAACAGATATTTCGGATCCCTTGGAAGACTATAGGGCCAAAGGAAATATCCTCTGATAACAAAGAGAAAGAAGCTTTCTGAGAAACTTCTTTGTGTTCTGTTAAATCATCTCACAGAGTTACAGCTTTCCCCTCAAGAAGCCTTTCGCCAAGACAGTTCTTGTGGAATTGGCTAAGTGATATTTGGAACCCCTAGAGGGCTAGGGTGAAAAAGGAAATATCCTCAGATGAAATCTGGAAAGAAGCTTTCTGAGAAACTGCTTAGTGTTCTGTTAATTCATCTCACAGAGTTACATCTGTATTTCGTCGATCTCTTTGCTAGCCTTATTTCTGTGGAATATCAGAACAGATATTTCGCATCCCTTGGAAGACTATAGGGCCAAAGGAAATATCCTCCGATAACAGAGAGAAAGAAGCTTTCTGAGAAACTTCTTTGTGTTCTGTGAAATCATCTCACAGAGTTACAGCTTTCCCCTCAAGAAGCCTTTCGCCAAGACAGTTCTTCTGGAATTGGCAGAGTGATATTCGGTAGCCCTTAGAGGGATATGGTGAAAAAGGAAATATCCTCAGATGAAATCTGGAAAGAAGCTTTCTGAGAAACTGCTTACTGTTCTGTTAATTCATCTCACAGTGTTACATCTGTATTTCGTCGATCTCTTTGCTAGCCTTATTTCTGTGGAATCTGAGAACAGATATTTCGGATCCCTTGGAAGACTATAGGGCCAAAGGAAATATCCTCCGATCACAAAGAGATAGAAGCTTTCTGAGAAACTTCTTTGTGTTCTGTGAAATCATCTCACAGAGTTACAGCTTTCCCCTCAAGAAGCCTTTCGCTAAGACAGTTCTTGTGGAATTGGCTAAGTGATATTTGGAAGCCCATAGAGGGCTATGGTGAAAAAGGAAATATCCTCCGATGAAATCTGGAAAGAAGCTTTAAGAGAAACTGCTTAGTGTTCTGTTAATTCATCTCGCAGAGTTACATCTGTATTTCGTGGATCTCTTTGCTAGCCTTATTTCTGTGGAATCTGACAACAGATATTTCGGATCCCTTGGAAAACTATAGGGCCAAAGGAAATATCCTCCGATAACAGAGAGAAAGAAGCTTTCTGAGAAACTTCTTTGTGTTCTGTGAAATCATCTCACAGAGTTACAGCTTTCCCCTCAAGAAGCCTTTCGCCAAGACAGTTCTTCTGGAATTGGCAGAGTGATATTTGGAAGCCCATAGAGGGCTATGGTGAAAAAGGAAATATCCTCAGATGAAATCTGGAAAGAAGCTTTCTGAGAAACTGCTTACTGTTCTGTTAATTCATCTCACAGAGTTACATCTGTATTTCGTCGATCTCTTTGCTAGCCTTATTTGTGTGGAATATCAGAACAGATATTTCGCATCCCTTGGAAGACTATAGGGCCAAAGGAAATATCCTCCGATAACAGAGAGAAAGAAGCTTTCTGAGAAACTTCTTTGTGTTCTGTGAAATCATCTCACAGAGTTTCAGCTTTCCCCTCAAGAAGCCTTCGCCAAGACAGTTCTTCTGGAATTGGCAGAGTGATATTTGGTAGCCCTTAGAGGGCTATGGTGAAAAAGGAAATATCCTCAGATGAAATCTGGAAAGAAGCTTTCTGAGAAACTGCTTACTGTTCTGTTAATTCATCTCACAGAGTTACATCTGTATTTCGTCGATCTCTTTGCTAGCCTTATTTCTGTGGAATCTGAGAACAGATATTTCGGATCCCTTGGAAGACTATAGGGCCAAAGGAAATATCCTCCGATAACAGAGAGAAAGAAGCTTTCTGAGAAACTTCTTTGTGTTCTGTGAAATCATCTCACAGAGTTACAGCTTTCCCCTCAAGAAGCCTTTCGCTAAGACAGTTCTTGTGGAATTGGCAAAGTGATATTTGGAAGCCCTTATAGGGCTATGGTGAAAAAGGAAATATCCTCCGATGAAATCTGGAAAGAAGCTTTAAGAGAAACTGCTTAGTGTTCTGTTAATTCATCTCACAGAGTTACATCTGTATTTCGAGGATCTCTTTGCTAGCCTTATTTCTGTGGAATCTGACAACAGATATTTCGGATCCCTTGGAAGACTATAGGGCAAAAGGAAATATCCTCCGATAACAGAGAGAAAGAAGCTTTCTGAGAAACTTCTTTGTGTTCTGTGAAATCATCTCACAGAGTTACAGCTTTCCCTTCAAGAAGCCTTTCGCCAAGACAGTTCTTCTGGAATTGGCAGAGTGATATTTGGAAGCCCATAGAGGGCTATGGTGAAAAAGGAAATATCCTCAGATGAAATCTGGAAAGAAGCTTTCTGAGAAATGCTTACTGTTCTGTTAATTCATCTCACAGAGTTACATCTGTATTTCGTCGATCTCTTTGCTTGCCTTATTTCTGTGGAATCTGAGAACAGATATTTCGGATCCCTTGGAAGACTATAGGGCCAAAGGAAATATCCTCCGATAACAAAGAGAAAGAAGCTTTCTGAGAAACTTCTTTGTGTTCTGTGAAATCATATCACAGAGTTACAGCTTTCCGCTCAAGAAGCCTTTCGCTAAGACAGTTCTTGTGGAATTGGCAAAGTTATACTTGGAAGCCCATAGAGGGCTATGGTGAAAAAGGAAATATCCTCGGATGAAATCTGGAAAGAAGCTTTCTGAGAAACTGCTTAGTCTTCTGTTAATTCATCTCACGCAGTTACATCTGTATTTCGTCGATCTCTTTGCTAGCCTTATTTCTGTGGAATCTGAGAACAGATATTTCGGATCCCTTGGAAGACTATAGGGCCAAAGGAAATATCCTCCGATAACAAAGAGAAAGAAGCTTTCTGAGAAACTTCTTTGTGTTCTTTGAAATCATCTCACAGAGTTACAGCTTTCCCCTCAAGAAGCCTTTTGCTAAGACAGTTCTTGTGGACTTGGCAAAGTGATATTTGGAAGCCCATAGAGGGCTATGGTGAAAAAGGAAATATCCTCCGATGAAATCTGGAAAGAAGCTTTCTGAGAAACTGCTTAGTGTTCTGTTAATTCATCTCACAGAGTTATATCTGTATTTCGTGGATCTCTTTGCTAGCCTTATTTCTGTGGAATCTGAGAACAGATATTTCGGATCCCTTGGAAGACTATAGGGCCAAAGGAAATATCCTCCAATAACAAAGAGAAAGAAGCTTTCTGAGAAACTTCTTTGTGTTCTGTGAAATCACCTCACAGAGTTACAGCTTTCCCCTCAAGAAGCCTTTCGTTAAGACAGTTCTTGTGGAATTGGCAAAGTGATATTTGGAAGCCCATAGAGGGCTATCGTGAAAAAGGAAATATCCTCAGATGAAATCTGGAAAGAAGCTTTCTGAGAAACTGCTTAGTGTTCTGTTAATTCATCTCACAGAGTTACATCTGTATTTCGTCGATCTCTTTGCTAGCCTTATTTCTGTGGAATCTGAGAACAGATATTTCGGATCCCTTGGAAGACGATAGGGCCAAAGGAAATATCCTCCGATAACAAAGAGAAAGAAGCTTTCTGAGAAACTTCTTTGTGTTCTGTGAAATCATCTCACAGAGTTACAGCTTTCCCCTCAAGAAGCCTTTCGCCAAGAGAGTTCTTGTGGAATTGGCAAAGTGATAATTGGAAGCCCATAGAGGGCTATGGTGAAAAAGAAAATATCCTCAGATGAAATTTGGAAAGAAGCTTTCTGAGAAACTGCTTAGTGTTCTGTTAATTCATCTCACAGAGTTACATCTGTATTTCGTCGATCTCTTTGCTAGCCTTATTTCTGTGGAATCTGAGAACAGATATTTCGCATCCCTTGGAAGACTGTAGGGCCAAAGGAAATATCCTCCGATAACAGAGAGAAAGAAGCTTTCTGAGAAACTCTATGTGTTCTGTGAAATCATCTCACAGAGTTACAGCTTTCCCCTCAAGAAGCCTTTCGCCAAGACAGTTCTTCTGGAATTGGCAGAGTGATATTTGGAAGGCCATAGAGGGCTATGGTGAAAAAGGAAATATCCTCAGATGAAATCTGGAAAGAGGCTTTCTGAGAAACTTCTTAGTGTTCTGTTAATTCATCTCACAGAGTTACATCTGTATTTCGTGGATCTCTTTGCTAGCCTTATTTCTGTGGAATCTGAGAACAGATATTTCGGATCCCTTGGAAGACTATAGGCGCAAAGGAAATATCCTCCGATAACAGAGAGAAAGAAGCTTTCTGAGAAACTTCTTTGTGTTCTGTGAAATCATCTCACAGAGTTACAGCTTTCCCTTCAAGAAGCCTTTCGCCAAGACAGTTCTTCTGGAATTGGCAGAGTGATATTTGGAAGTCCATAGAGGGCTATGGTGAAAAAGGAAATATCCTCAGATGAAATCTGGAAAGAAGCTTTTAGAGACACTGCTTAGTGTTCTGTTAATTCATCTCACAGAGTTACATCTGTATTTCGTGGATATCTTTGCTGGCCTTATTTCTGTGGAATCTGAGAACAGATATTTCGGAACCCTTGGAAGACTATAGGGCCATAGGAAATATCCTCCGATAACAAAGAGAAAGAAGCTTTCTGAGAAACTTCTTTGTGTTCTGTGAAATCATCTCACAGAGTTACAGCTTTCCCCTCAAGAAGCCTTTCGCTAAGACAGTTCTTGTGGAATTGGCAAAGTTATATTTGGAAGCCCATAGAGGGCTATGGTGAAAAAGGAAATATCCTCAGATGAAATCTGGAAAGAAGCTTTCTGAGAAACTGCTTAGTCTTCTGTTAATTCATCTCACACAGTTACATCTGTATTTCGTCGATCTCTTTGCTAGCCTTATTTCTGTGGAATCTCAGAACAGATATTTCGGATCCCTTGGAAGTCTATAGGGCCAAAGGAAATAACCTCCGATAACAAAGAGAAAGAAACTTTCTGAGAAACTTCTTTGTGTTCTTTGAAATAATCTCACAGAGTTACAGCTTTCCCCTCAAGAAGCCTTTCGATAAGACAGTTCTTGTGGAATTGGCAAAGTGATATTTGGAAGCCCATAGAGGGCTATGGTGAAAAAGGAAATATCCTCAGATGAAATCTGGAAAGAAGCTTTCTGAGAAACTGCTTACTGTTCTGTTAATTCATCTCACAGAGTTATATGTGTATTTCGTCGATCTCTTTGCTAGCCTTATTTCTGTGGAATCTGAGAACAGATATTTCGGATCCCTTGGAAGACGATAGGGCCAAAGAAATTATCCTCCGATAACAAAGAGAAAGAAGCTTTCTGAGAAACTTCTTTGTGTTCTGTGAAATCATCTCACAGAGTTACAGCTTTCCCCTCAAGAAGCCTTTCGCCGAGAGAGTTCTTGTGGAATTGGCAAAGTGATATTTGGAAGCCCATAGAGGGCTATCGTGAAAAAGGAAATATCCTCCGATGAAATCTGGAAAGAAGCTTTCTGAGAAACTGCTTAGTGTTCTGTTAATTCATCTCACAGAGTTACATCTGTATTTCGTGGATCTCTTTGCTAGCCTTATTTCTGTGGAATCTGAGAACAGATATTTCGGATCCCTTGGAAGACTATAGGGCCAAAGGAAATATCCTCCGATAACAAAGAGAAAGAAGCTTTCTGAGAAACTTCTTTGTGTTCTGTGAAATCATCTCACAGAGTTACAGCTTTCCCCTCAAGAAGCCTTTCGTTAAGACAGTTCTTGTGGAATTGGCAATGTGATATTTGGAAGCCCATAGAGGGCTATGGTGAAAAAGGAAATATCCTCAGATGAAATCTGGAAAGAAGCTTTCTGAGAAACTGCTTAGTGTTCTGTTATTTCATCTCACAGAGTTACATCTGTATTTCGTGGATCTCTTTGCTAGCCTTATTTCTGTGGAATCTCAGAAAAGATATTTCGGATCCCTTGGAAGACTATAGGGCCAAAGGAAATATCCTCCGATAACAAAGAGAAAGAAGCTTTCTGAGAAACTTCTTTGTGTTCTTTGAAATCATCTCACAGAGTTACAGCTTTCCCCACAAGAAGCCTTTCGCTAAGACAGTTCTTTTGGAATTGGCAAAGTGATATTTGGAAGCCCATAGAGGGCTATGGTGAAAAAGGAAATATCTTCTGATGAAATCTGGAAAGAAGCTTTCTGAGGAACTGCTTAGTGTTCTGTTAATTCATCTCACAGAGTTACATCTGTATTTCGTGGATATCTTTGCTAGCCTTATTTCTGTGGAATCTGAGAACAGATATTTCGGATCCCTTGGAAGACTATTGGGCCAAAGGAAATATCCTCCGATAACAAAGAGAAAGAAGCTTTCTGAGAAACTTCTTTGTGTTCTGTGAAATCATCTCACAGAGTTACAGCTTTCCCCTCAGGAAGACTTTCGCTAAGACAGTTCTTGTGGAATTGGCACAGTGATATTTGGAAGCCCATAGAGGGCTATGGTGAAAAAGAAAATATCCTCAGATGAAATCTGGAAAGAAGCTTTCTGAGAAACTGCTTAGTGTTCTGTTAATTCATCTCACAGAGTAACATCTGTATTTCGTCGATCTCTTTGCTAGCCTTATTTCTGTGGAATCTGAGAACAGATATTTCGCATCCCTTGGAAGACTGTAGGGCCAAAGGAAATATCCTCCGATAACAGCGAGAAAGAAGCTTTCTGAGAAACTTCTTTGTGTTCTGTGAAATCATCTCACAGAGTTACAGCTTTCCCCTCAAGAAGCCTTTCGCCAAGACAGTTCTTCTGGAATTGGCAGAGTGATATTTGGAAGGCCATAGAGGGCTATGGTGAAAAAGGAAATATCCTCAGATGAAATCTGCAAAGAAGTTTCTGAGAAACTGCTTAGTGTTCTGTTAATTCATCTCACAGAGTTACATCTGTATTTCGTGGATGTCTTTGCTAGCCTTATTTCTGTGGAATCTGAGAACAGATATTTCGGATCCCTTGGAAGACTATAGGGCCAAAGGAAATATCCTCCGATAACAGAGAGAAAGAAGCTTTCTGAGAAACTTCTTTGTGTTCTGTGAAATCATCTCACAGAGTTACAGCTTTCCCTTCAAGAAGCCTTTCGCCAAGACAGTTCTTCTGGAATTGGCAGAGTGATATTTGGAAGCCCATAGAGGGCTATGGTGAAAAAGGAAATATCCTCAGATGAAATCTGGAAAGAAGCTTTCTGAGACACTGCTTAGTGTTCTGTTAATTCATCTCACAGAGTTACATCTGTATTTCGTCGATCTCTTTGCTAGCCTTATTTCTGTGGAATCTGAGAACAGATATTTCGGATCCCTTGGAAGACTATAGGGCCAAAGGAAATATCCTCCGATAACAAAGAGAAAGAAGCTTTCTGAGAAACTTCTTTGTGTTCTGTGAAATCATCTCACAGAGTTACAGCTTTCCCCTCAAGAAGCCTTTCGCTAAGACAGTTCTTGTGGAATTGGCAAAGTGATATTTGGAAGCCCATCGAGGGCTATGGTGAAAAAGGAAATATCCTCCGATGAAATCTGGAAAGAAGCTTTCTGAGAAACTGCTTAGTCTTCTGTTAATTCATCTCACACAGTTACATCTGTATTTCGTGGATATCTTTGCTAGCCTTGTTTCTGTGGAGTCTGAGAACAGATATTTCGGATCCCTTGGAAGACTATAGGGCCAAAGGAAATATCCTCCGATAACAAAGAGAAAGAAACTTTCTGAGAAACTTCTTTGTGTTCTTTGAAATCATCTCACAGAGTTACAGCTTTCCCCTCAAGAAGCCTTTCGGTAAGACAGTTCTTGTGGAATTGGCAAAGTGATATTTGGAAGCCCATAGAGGGCTATGGTGAAAAAGGAAATATCCTCAGATGAATTCTGGAAAGAAGCTTTCTGAGAAACTGCTTAGTGTTCTGTTAATTCATCTCACAGAGTTACATCTGCATTTCGTGGATCTCTTTGCTAGCCTTATTTCTTTGGAATCTGAGAACAGATATTTCGGATCCCTTGGAAGACTATAGGGCCAAAGGAAATATCCTCCGATAACAAAGAGAAAGAAGCTTTCTGAGAAACTTCTTTGTGTTCTTTGAAATCATCTCACAGAGTTACAGCTTTCCCCTCAAGAAGCCTTTCGCTAAGACAGTTCTTGTGGAATTGGCAAAGTGATATTTGGAAGCCCATAGAGGGCTATGGTGAAAAAGGAAATATCCTCGGATGAAATCTGGAAAGAAGCTATCTGAGAAACTGCTTAGTGTTCTGTTAATTCATTTCACACAGTTACATCTGTATTTCGTGGATCTCTTTGCTAGCCTTATTTCTGTGGAATCTGAGAACAGATATTTCGGATCCCTTGGAAGACTATAGGGCCAAAGGAAATATCCTCTGATAACAAAGAGAAAGAAGCTTTCTGAGAAACTTCTTTGTGTTCTGTTAAATCATCTCACAGAGTTACAGCTTTCCCCTCAAGAAGCCTTTCGCCAAGACAGTTCTTGTGGAATTGGCTAAGTGATATTTGGAACCCCTAGAGGGCTAGGGTGAAAAAGGAAATATCCTCAGATGAAATCTGGAAAGAAGCTTTCTGAGAAACTGCTTAGTGTTCTGTTAATTCATCTCACAGAGTTACATCTGTATTTCGTCGATCTCTTTGCTAGCCTTATTTGTGTGGAATATCAGAACAGATATTTCGCATCCCTTGGAAGACTATAGGGCCAAAGGAAATATCCTCCGATAACAGAGAGAAAGAAGCTTTCTGAGAAACTTCTTTGTGTTCTGTGAAATCATCTCACAGAGTCAGCTTTCCCCTCAAGAAGCCTTCGCCAAGACAGTTCTTCTGGAATTGGCAGAGTGATATTTGGTAGCCCTTAGAGGGCTATGGTGAAAAAGGAAATATCCTCAGATGAAATCTGGAAAGAAGCTTTCTGAGAAACTGCTTACTGTTCTGTTAATTCATCTCACAGAGTTACATCTGTATTTCGTCGATCTCTTTGCTAGCCTTATTTCTGTGGAATCTGAGAACAGATATTTCGGATCCCTTGGAAGACTATAGGGCCAAAGGAAATATCCTCCGATAACAGAGAGAAAGAAGCTTTCTGAGAAACTTCTTTGTGTTCTGTGAAATCATCTCACAGAGTTACAGCTTTCCCCTCAAGAAGCCTTTCGCTAAGACAGTTCTTGTGGAATTGGCAAAGTGATATTTGGAAGCCCTTATAGGGCTATGGTGAAAAAGGAAATATCCTCCGATGAAATCTGGAAAGAAGCTTTAAGAGAAACTGCTTAGTGTTCTGTTAATTCATCTCACAGAGTTACATCTGTATTTCGAGGATCTCTTTGCTAGCCTTATTTCTGTGGAATCTGACAACAGATATTTCGGATCCCTTGGAAGACTATAGGGCAAAAGGAAATATCCTCCGATAACAGAGAGAAAAAGCTTTCTGAGAAACTTCTTTGTGTTCTGTGAAATCATCTCACAGAGTTACAGCTTTCCCTTCAAGAAGCCTTTCGCCAAGACAGTTCTTCTGGAATTGGCAGAGTGATATTTGGAAGCCCATAGAGGGCTATGGTGAAAAAGGAAATATCCTCAGATGAAATCTGGAAAGAAGCTTTCTGAGAAATGCTTACTGTTCTGTTAATTCATCTCACAGAGTTACATCTGTATTTCATCGATCTCTTTGCTTGCCTTATTTCTGTGGAATCTGAGAACAGATATTTCGGATCCCTTGGAAGACTATAGGGCCAAAGGAAATATCCTCCGATAACAAAGAGAAAGAAGCTTTCTGAGAAACTTCTTTGTGTTCTGTGAAATCATATCACAGAGTTACAGCTTTCCGCTCAAGAAGCCTTTCGCTAAGACAGTTCTTGTGGAATTGGCAAAGTTATACTTGGAAGCCCATAGAGGGCTATGGTGAAAAAGGAAATATCCTCGGATGAAATCTGGAAAGAAGCTTTCTGAGAAACTGCTTAGTCTTCTGTTAATTCATCTCACGCAGTTACATCTGTATTTCGTCTATCTCTTTGCTAGCCTTATTTCTGTGGAATCTGAGAACAGATATTTCGGATCCCTTGGAAGACTATAGGGCCAAAGGAAATATCCTCCGATAACAAAGAGAAAGAAGCTTTCTGAGAAACTTCTTTGTGTTCTTTGAAATCATCTCACAGAGTTACAGCTTTCCCCTCAAGAAGCCTTTTGCTAAGACAGTTCTTGTGGACTTGGCAAAGTGATATTTGGAAGCCCATAGAGGGCTATGGTGAAAAAGGAAATATCCTCCGATGAAATCTGGAAAGAAGCTTTCTGAGAAACTGCTTAGTGTTCTGTTAATTCATCTCACAGAGTTATATCTGTATTTCGTGGATCTCTTTGCTAGCCTTATTTCTGTGGAATCTGAGAACAGATATTTCGGATCCCTTGGAAGACTATAGGGCCAAAGGAAATATCCTCCAATAACAAAGAGAAAGAAGCTTTCTGAGAAACTTCTTTGTGTTCTGTTAAATCACCTCACAGAGTTACAGCTTTCCCCTCAAGAAGCCTTTCGTTAAGACAGTTCTTGTGGAATTGGCAAAGTGATATTTGGAAGCCCATAGAGGGCTATCGTGAAAAAGGAAATATCCTCAGATGAAATCTGGAAAGAAGCTTTCTGAGAAACTGCTTAGTGTTCTGTTAATTCATCTCACAGAGTTACATCTGTATTTCGTCGATCTCTTTGCTAGCCTTATTTCTGTGGAATCTGAGAACAGATATTTCGGATCCCTTGGAAGACGATAGGGCCAAAGGAAATATCCTCCGATAACAAAGAGAAAGAAGCTTTCTGAGAAACTTCTTTGTGTTCTGTGAAATCATCTCACAGAGTTACAGCTTTCCCCTCAAGAAGCCTTTCGCCAAGAGAGTTCTTGTGGAATTGGCAAAGTGATAATTGGAAGCCCATAGAGGGCTATGGTGAAAAAGAAAATATCCTCAGATGAAATTTGGAAAGAAGCTTTCTGAGAAACTGCTAAGTGTTCTGTTAATTCATCTCACAGAGTTACATCTGTATTTCGTCGATCTCTTTGCTAGCCTTATTTCTGTGGAATCTGAGAACAGATATTTCGCATCCCTTGGAAGACTGTAGGGCCAAAGGAAATATCCTCCGATAACAGAGAGAAAGAAGCTTTCTGAGAAACTCTATGTGTTCTGTGAAATCATCTCACAGAGTTACAGCTTTCCCCTCAAGAAGCCTTTCGCCAAGACAGTTCTTCTGGAATTGGCAGAGTGATATTTGGAAGGCCATAGAGGGCTATGGTGAAAAAGGAAATATCCTCAGATGAAATCTGGAAAGAGGCTTTCTGAGAAACTGCTTAGTGTTCTGTTAATTCATCTCACAGAGTTACATCTGTATTTCGTGGATCTCTTTGCTAGCCTTATTTCTGTGGAATCTGAGAACAGATATTTCGGATCCCTTGGAAGACTATAGGCGCAAAGGAAATATCCTCCGATAACAGAGAGAAAGAAGCTTTCTGAGAAACTTCTTTGTGTTCTGTGAAATCATCTCACAGAGTTACAGCTTTCCCTTCAAGAAGCCTTTCGCCAAGACAGTTCTTCTGGAATTGGCAGAGTGATATTTGGAAGTCCATAGAGGGCTATGGTGAAAAAGGAAATATCCTCAGATGAAATCTGGAAAGAAGCTTTTAGAGACACTGCTTAGTGTTCTGTTAATTCATCTCACAGAGTTACATCTGTATTTCGTGGATATCTTTGCTGGCCTTATTTCTGTGGAATCTGAGAACAGATATTTCGGAACCCTTGGAAGACTATAGGGCCATAGGAAATATCCTCCGATAACAAAGAGGAAGAAGCTTTCTGAGAAACTTCTTTGTGTTCTGTGAAATCATCTCACAGAGTTACAGCTTTCCCCTCAAGAAGCCTTTCGCTAAGGCAGTTCTTGTGGAATTGGCAAAGTTATATTTGGAAGCCCATAGAGGGCTATGGTGAAAAAGGAAATATCCTCGGATGAAATCTGGAAAGAAGCTTTCTGAGAAACTGCTTAGTCTTCTGTTAATTCATCTCACGCAGTTACATCTGTATTTCGTCGATCTCTTTGCTAGCCTTATTTCTGTGGAATCTCAGAACAGATATTTCGGATCCCTTGGAAGTCTATAGGGCCAAAGGAAATAACCTCCGATAACAAAGAGAAAGAAACTTTCTGAGAAACTTCTTTGTGTTCTTTGAAATAATCTCACAGAGTTACAGCTTTCCCCTCAAGAAGCCTTTCGATAAGACAGTTCTTGTGGAATTGGAAAAGTGATATTTGGAAGCCCATAGAGGGCTATGGTGAAAAAGGAAATATCCTCAGATGAAATCTGGAAAGAAGCTTTCTGAGAAACTGCTTACTGTTCTGTTAATTCATCTCACAGAGTTATATGTGTATTTCGTCGATCTCTTTGCTAGCCTTATTTCTGTGGAATCTGAGAACAGATATTTCGGATCCCTTGGAAGACGATAGGGCCAAAGAAATTATCCTCCGATAACAAAGAGAAAGAAGCTTTCTGAGAAACTTCTTTGTGTTCTGTGAAATCATCTCACAGAGTTACAGCTTTCCCCTCAAGAAGCCTTTCGCCGAGAGAGTTCTTGTGGAATTGGCAAAGTGATATTTGGAAGCCCATAGAGGGCTATCGTGAAAAAGGAAATATCCTCCGATGAAATCTGGAAAGAAGCTTTCTGAGAAACTGCTTAGTGTTCTGTTAATTCATCTCACAGAGTTACATCTGTATTTCGTGGATCTCTTTGCTAGCCTTATTTCTGTGGAATCTGAGAACAGATATTTCGGATCCCTTGGAAGACTATAGGGCCAAAGGAAATATCCTCCGATAACAAAGAGAAAGAAGCTTTCTGAGAAACTTCTTTGTGTTCTGTGAAATCATCTCACAGAGTTACAGCTTTCCCCTCAAGAAGCCTTTCGTTAAGACAGTTCTTGTGGAATTGGCAATGTGATATTTGGAAGCCCATAGAGGGCTATGGTGAAAAAGGAAATATCCTCAGATGAAATCTGGAAAGAAGCTTTCTGAGAAACTGCTTAGTGTTCTGTTATTTCATCTCACAGAGTTACATCTGTATTTCGTGGATCTCTTTGCTAGCCTTATTTCTGTGGAATCTGAGAACAGATATTTCGCATCCCTTGGAAGACTGTAGGGCCAAAGGAAATATCCTCCGATAACAGCGAGAAAGAAGCTTTCTGAGAAACTTCTTTGTGTTCTGTGAAATCATCTCACAGAGTTACAGCTTTCCCCTCAAGAAGCCTTTCGCCAAGACAGTTCTTCTGGAATTGGCAGAGTGATATTTGGAAGGCCATAGAGGGCTATGGTGAAAAAGGAAATATCCTCAGATGAAATCTGCAAAGAAGTTTCTGAGAAACTGCTTAGTGTTCTGTTAATTCATCTCACAGAGTTACATCTGTATTTCGTGGATCTCTTTGCTAGCCTTATTTCTGTGGAATCTGAGAACAGATATTTCGGATCCCTTGGAAGACTATAGGGCCAAAGGAAATATCCTCCGATAACAGAGAGAAAGAAGCTTTCTGAGAAACTTCTTTGTGTTCTGTGAAATCATCTCACAGAGTTACAGCTTTCCCTTCAAGAAGCCTTTCGCCAAGACAGTTCTTCTGGAATTGGCAGAGTGATATTTGGAAGCCCATAAAGGGCTATGGTGAAAAAGGAAATATCCTCAGATGAAATCTGGAAAGAAGCTTTCTGAGACACTGCTTAGTGTTCTGTTAATTCATCTCACAGAGTTACATCTGTATTTCGTCGATCTCTTTGCTAGCCTTATTTCTGTGGAATCTGAGAACAGATATTTCGGATGCCTTGGAAGACTATAGGGCCAAAGGAAATATCCTCCGATAACAAAGAGAAAGAAGCTTTCTGAGAAACTTCTTTGTGTTCTGTGAAATCATCTCACAGAGTTACAGCTTTCCCCTCAAGAAGCCTTTCGCTAAGACAGTTCTTGTGGAATTGGCAAAGTGATATTTGGAAGCCCATCGAGGGCTATGGTGAAAAAGG
This sequence comes from Macaca nemestrina, assembly GCF_043159975.1. Classification (NCBI taxonomy): domain Eukaryota; kingdom Metazoa; phylum Chordata; class Mammalia; order Primates; family Cercopithecidae; genus Macaca; species Macaca nemestrina. Next base: position 70,811,477 of record NC_092126.1, read on the forward strand.
AAATATCCTCCGATGAAATCTGGAAAGAAGCTTTCTGAGAAACTGCTTAGTCTTCTGTTAATTCATCTCACACAGTTACATCTGTATTTCGTGGATATCTTTGCTAGCCTTGTTTCTGTGGAGTCTGAGAACAGATATTTCGGATCCCTTGGAAGACTATAGGGCCAAAGGAAATATCCTCCGATAACAAAGAGAAAGAAACTTTCTGAGAAACTTCTTTGTGTTCTTTGAAATCATCTCACAGAGTTACAGCTTTCCCCTCAAGAAGCCTTTCGGTAAGACAGTTCTTGTGGAATTGGCAAAGTGATATTTGGAAGCCCATAGAGGGCTATGGTGAAAAAGGAAATATCCTCAGATGAATTCTGGAAAGAAGCTTTCTGAGAAACTGCTTAGTGTTCTGTTAATTCATCTCACAGAGTTACATCTGCATTTCGTGGATCTCTTTGCTAGCCTTATTTCTTTGGAATCTGAGAACAGATATTTCGGATTCCTTGGAAGACTATAGGGCCAAAGGAAATATCCTCCGATAACAAAGAGAAAGAAGCTTTCTGAGAAACTTCTTTGTGTTCTTTGAAATCATCTCACAGAGTTACAGCTTTCCCCTCAAGAAGCCTTTCGCTAAGACAGTTCTTGTGGAATTGGCAAAGTGATATTTGGAAGCCCATAGAGGGCTATGGTGAAAAAGGAAATATCCTCGGATGAAATCTGGAAAGAAGCTTTCTGAGAAACTGCTTAGTGTTCTGTTAATTCATTTCACACAGTTACATCTGTATTTCGTGGATCTCTTTGCTAGCCTTATTTCTGTGGAATCTGAGAACAGATATTTCGGATCCCTTGGAAGACTATAGGGCCAAAGGAAATATCCTCTGTTAACAAAGAGAAAGAAGCTTTCTGAGAAACTTCTTTGTGTTCTGTTAAATCATCTCACAGAGTTACAGCTTTCCCCTCAAGAAGCCTTTTGCCAAGACAGTTCTTGTGGAATTGGCTAAGTGATATTTGGAACCCCTAGAGGGCTAGGGTGAAAAAGGAAATATCCTCAGATGAAATCTGGAAAGAAGCTTTCTGAGAAACTGCTTAGTGTTCTGTTAATTCAACTCACAGAGTTACATCTGTATTTCGTCGATCTCTTTGCTAGCCTTATTTCTGTGGAATATCAGAACAGATATTTCGCATCCCTTGGAAGACTATAGGGCCAAAGGAAATATCCTCCGATAACAGAGAGAAAGAAGCTTTCTGAGAAACTTCTTTGTGTTCTGTGAAATCATCTCACAGAGTTACAGCTTTCCCCTCAAGAAGCCTTTCGCCAAGACAGTTCTTCTGGAATTGGCAGAGTGATATTCGGTAGCCCTTAGAGGGATATGGTGAAAAAGGAAATATCCTCAGATGAAATCTGGAAAGAAGCTTTCTGAGAAACTGCTTACTGTTCTGTTAATTCATCTCACAGTGTTACATCTGTATTTCGTCGATCTCTTTGCTAGCCTTATTTCTGTGGAATCTGAGAACAGATATTTCGGATCCCTTGGAAGACTATAGGGCCAAAGGAAATATCCTCCGATCACAAAGAGAAAGAAGCTTTCTGAGAAACTTCTTTGTGTTCTGTGAAATCATCTCACAGAGTTACAGCTTTCCCCTCAAGAAGCCTTTCGCTAAGACAGTTCTTGTGGAATTGGCTAAGTGATATTTGGAAGCCCATAGAGGGCTATGGTGAAAAAGGAAATATCCTCCGATGAAATCTGGAAAGAAGCTTTAAGAGAAACTGCTTAGTGTTCTGTTAATTCATCTCGCAGAGTTACATCTGTATTTCGTGGATCTCTTTGCTAGCCTTATTTCTGTGGAATCTGACAACAGATATTTCGGATCCCTTGGAAAACTATAGGGCCAAAGGAAATATCCTCCGATAACAGAGAGAAAGAAGCTTTCTGAGAAACTTCTTTGTGTTCTGTGAAATCATCTCACAGAGTTACAGCTTTCCCTTCAAGAAGCCTTTCGCCAAGACAGTTCTTCTGGAATTGGCAGAGTGATATTTGGAAGCCCATAGAGGGCTATGGTGAAAAAGGAAATATCCTCAGATGAAATCTGGAAAGAAGCTTTCTGAGAAACTGCTTAGTGTTCTGTTAATTCATCTCACAGAGTAACATCTGTATTTCGTCGATCTCTTTGCTAGCCTTATTTCTGTGGAATCTGAGAACAGATATTTCGCATCCCTTGGAAGACTGTAGGGCCAAAGGAAATATCCTCCGATAACAGCGAGAAAGAAGCTTTCTGAGAAACTTCTTTGTGTTCTGTGAAATCATCTCACAGAGTTACAGCTTTCCCCTCAAGAAGCCTTTCGCCAAGACAGTTCTTCTGGAATTGGCAGAGTGATATTTGGAAGGCCATAGAGGGCTATGGTGAAAAAGGAAATATCCTCAGATGAAATCTGCAAAGAAGTTTCTGAGAAACTGCTTAGTGTTCTGTTAATTCATCTCACAGAGTTACATCTGTATTTCGTGGATCTCTTTGCTAGCCTTATTTCTGTGGAATCTGAGAACAGATATTTCGGATCCCTTGGAAGACTATAGGGCCAAAGGAAATATCCTCCGATAACAGAGAGAAAGAAGCTTTCTGAGAAACTTCTTTGTGTTCTGTGAAATCATCTCACAGAGTTACAGCTTTCCCTTCAAGAAGCCTTTCGCCAAGACAGTTCTTCTGGAATTGGCAGAGTGATATTTGGAAGCCCATAAAGGGCTATGGTGAAAAAGGAAATATCCTCAGATGAAATCTGGAAAGAAGCTTTCTGAGACACTGCTTAGTGTTCTGTTAATTCATCTCACAGAGTTACATCTGTATTTCGTCGATCTCTTTGCTAGCCTTATTTCTGTGGAATCTGAGAACAGATATTTCGGATGCCTTGGAAGACTATAGGGCCAAAGGAAATATCTTCCGATAACAAAGAGAAAGAAGCTTTCTGAGAAACTTCTTTGTGTTCTGTGAAATCATCTCACAGAGTTACAGCTTTCCCCTCAAGAAGCCTTTCGCTAAGACAGTTCTTGTGGAATTGGCAAAGTGATATTTGGAAGCCCATCGAGGGCTATGGTGAAAAAGGAAATATCCTCCGATGAAATCTGGAAAGAAGCTTTCTGAGAAACTGCTTAGTCTTCTGTTAATTCATCTCACACAGTTACATCTGTATTTCGTGGATATCTTTGCTAGCCTTGTTTCTGTGGAGTCTGAGAACAGATATTTCGGATCCCTTGGAAGACTATAGGGCCAAAGGAAATATCCTCCGATAACAAAGAGAAAGAAACTTTCTGAGAAACTTCTTTGTGTTCTTTGAAATCATCTCACAGAGTTACAGCTTTCCCCTCAAGAAGCCTTTCGGTAAGACAGTTCTTGTGGAATTGGCAAAGTGATATTTGGAAGCCCATAGAGGGCTATGGTGAAAAAGGAAATATCCTCAGATGAATTCTGGAAAGAAGCTTTCTGAGAAACTGCTTAGTGTTCTGTTAATTCATCTCACAGAGTTACATCTGCATTTCGTGGATCTCTTTGCTAGCCTTATTTCTTTGGAATCTGAGAACAGATATTTCGGATTCCTTGGAAGACTATAGGGCCAAAGGAAATATCCTCCGATAACAAAGAGAAAGAAGCTTTCTGAGAAACTTCTTTGTGTTCTTTGAAATCATCTCACAGAGTTACAGCTTTCCCCTCAAGAAGCCTTTCGCTAAGACAGTTCTTGTGGAATTGGCAAAGTGATATTTGGAAGCCCATAGAGGGCTATGGTGAAAAAGGAAATATCCTCGGATGAAATCTGGAAAGAAGCTTTCTGAGAAACTGCTTAGTGTTCTGTTAATTCATTTCACACAGTTACATCTGTATTTCGTGGATCTCTTTGCTAGCCTTATTTCTGTGGAATCTGAGAACAGATATTTCGGATCCCTTGGAAGACTATAGGGCCAAAGGAAATATCCTCTGTTAACAAAGAGAAAGAAGCTTTCTGAGAAACTTCTTTGTGTTCTGTTAAATCATCTCACAGAGTTACAGCTTTCCCCTCAAGAAGCCTTTCGCCAAGACAGTTCTTGTGGAATTGGCTAAGTGATATTTGGAACCCCTAGAGGGCTAGGGTGAAAAAGGAAATATCCTCAGATGAAATCTGGAAAGAAGCTTTCTGAGAAACTGCTTAGTGTTCTGTTAATTCAACTCACAGAGTTACATCTGTATTTCGTCGATCTCTTTGCTAGCCTTATTTCTGTGGAATATCAGAACAGATATTTCGCATCCCTTGGAAGACTATAGGGCCAAGGGAAATATCCTCCGATAACAGAGAGAAAGAAGCTTTCTGAGAAACTTCTTTGTGTTCTGTGAAATCATCTCACAGAGTTACAGCTTTCCCCTCAAGAAGCCTTTCGCCAAGACAGTTCTTCTGGAATTGGCAGAGTGATATTCGGTAGCCCTTAGAGGGATATGGTGAAAAAGGAAATATCCTCAGATGAAATCTGGAAAGAAGCTTTCTGAGAAACTGCTTACTGTTCTGTTAATTCATCTCACAGTGTTACATCTGTATTTCGTCGATCTCTTTGCTAGCCTTATTTCTGTGGAATCTGAGAACAGATATTTCGGATCCCTTGGAAGACTATAGGGCCAAAGGAAATATCCTCCGATCACAAAGAGAAAGAAGCTTTCTGAGAAACTTCTTTGTGTTCTGTGAAATCATCTCACAGAGTTACAGCTTTCCCCTCAAGAAGCCTTTCGCTAAGACAGTTCTTGTGGAATTGGCTAAGTGATATTTGGAAGCCCATAGAGGGCTATGGTGAAAAAGGAAATATCCTCCGATGAAATCTGGAAAGAAGCTTTAAGAGAAACTGCTTAGTGTTCTGTTAATTCATCTCGCAGAGTTACATCTGTATTTCGTGGATCTCTTTGCTAGCCTTATTTCTGTGGAATCTGACAACAGATATTTCGGATCCCTTGGAAAACTATAGGGCCAAAGGAAATATCCTCCGATAACAGAGAGAAAGAAGCTTTCTGAGAAACTTCTTTGTGTTCTGTGAAATCATCTCACAGAGTTACAGCTTTCCCTTCAAGAAGCCTTTCGCCAAGACAGTTCTTCTGGAATTGGCAGAGTGATATTTGGAAGCCCATAGAGGGCTATGGTGAAAAAGGAAATATCCTCAGATGAAATCTGGAAAGAAGCTTTCTGAGAAACTGCTTACTGTTCTGTTAATTCATCTCACAGAGTTACATCTGTATTTCGTCGATCTCTTTGCTAGCCTTATTTCTGTGGAATCTGAGAACACATATTTCGGATCCCTTGGAAGACGATAGGGCCAGAGGAAATATCCTCCGATAACAAAGAGAAAGAAGCTTTCTGAGAAACTTCTTTGTGTTCTGTGAAGTCATCTCACAGAGTTACAGCCTTCCCCTCAAGAAGCCTTTCGCTAAGACAGTTCTTGTGGTATTGGCAAAGTTATATTTGGAAGCCCATAGAGGGCTATGGTGAAAAAGGAAATATCCTCGGATGAAATCTGGAAAGAAGCTTTCTGAGAAACTGCTTAGTCTTCTGTTAATACATCTCACGCAGTTACATCTGTATTTCGTCGATCTCTTTGCTAGCCTTATTTCTGTGGAATCTGAGAACAGATATTTCGGATCCCTTGGAAGACTATAGGGCCAAAGGAAATATCCTCCGATAACAAAGAGAAAGAAGCTTTCTGAGAAACTACTTTGTGTTCTTTGAAATCATCTCACAGAGTTACAGCTTTCCCCTCAAGAAGCCTTTCGCTAAGACAGTTCTTGTGGAATTGGCAAAGTGATATTTGGAAGCCCATAGAGGGCTATGGTTAAAAACGAAATATCCTCAGATGAAATCTGGAAAGAAGCTTTCTGAGAAACTGCTTAGTGTTCTGTTAATTCATCTCACAGAGTTATATCTGTATTTCGTGGATCTCTTTGCTAGCCTTATTTCTGTGGAATCTGAGAACAGATATTTCGGATCCCTTGGAAGACGATAGGGCCAAAGGAAATATCCTCCGATAACAAAGAGAAAGAAGCTTTCTGAGAAACTTCTTTGTGTTCTGTGAAATCATCTCACAGAGTTACAGCTTTCCCCTCAAGAAGCCTTTCGCTAAGACTGTTCTTGTGGAATTGACAAAGTGATATTTGGTAGCCCTTACAGGGATATGGTGAAAAAGGAAATATCCTCAGATGAAATCTGGAAAGAAGCTTTCTGAGAAACTGCTTACTGTTCTGTTAATTCATCTCACAGAGTTACATGTGTATTTCGTGGATCTCTTTGCTAGCCTTATTTCTGTGGAATCTGAGTACAGATATTTCGGATCCCTTGGAAGACGATAGGGCCAAAGGAAATATCCTCCGATAACAAAGAGAAAGAAGCTTTCTGAGAAACTTCTTTGTGTTCTGTGAAATCATCTCACAGAGTTACAGCTTTCCCCTCAAGAAGCCTTTCGCCAAGACAGTTCTTCTGGAATTGGCAGAGTGATATTTGGAAGGCCATAGAGGGCTATGGTGAAAAAGGAAATATCCTCAGATGAAATCTGGAAAGAGGCTTTCTGAGAAACTGCTTAGTGTTCTGTTAATTCATCTCACAGAGTTACATCTGTATTTCGTGGATCTCTTTGCTAGCCTTATTTCTGTGGAATCTGAGAACAGATATTTCGGATCCCTTGGAAGACTATAGACGCAAAGGAAATATCCTCCGATAACAGAGAGAAAGAAGCTTTCTGAGAAACTTCTTGTGTTCTGTGAAATCATCTCACCGAGTTACAGCTTTCCCTTCAAGAAGCCTTTCGCCAAGACAGTTCTTCTGGAATTGGCAGAGTGATATTTGGAATTCCATAGAGGGCTATGGTGAAAAAGGAAATATCCACAGATGAAATCTGGAAAGAAGCTTTTTGAGACACTGCTTAGTGTTCTGTTAATTCATCTCACAGAGTTACATCTGTATTTTGTGGATCGCTTTGCTAGCCTTATTTCTGTGGAATCTGAGAACAGATATTTCGGAACCCTTGGAAGACTATAGGGCCAAAGGAAATATCCTCCGATAACAAAGAGAAAGAAGCTTTCTGAGAAACTTCTTTGTGTTCTGTTAAATCATCTCACAGAGTTACAGCTTTCCCCTCAAGAAGCCTTTCGCTAAGACAGTTCTTGTGGAATTGGCAAAGTGATATTTGGAAGCCCATAGAGGGCTATGGTGAAAAAGGAAATATCCTCAGATGAAATCTGGAAAGAAGCTTTCTGAGAAACTACTTAGTGTTCTGTTAATTCATCTCACAGAGTTACATCTGTATTTCGTGGATCTCTTTGCTAGCCTTATTTCTGTGGAATCTCAGAACAGATATTTCGGATCCCTTGGAAGACTATAGGGCCAAAGGAAATATCCTCCGATAACAAAGAGAAAGAAGGTTTCTGAGAAACTTCTTTGTGTTCTTTGAAATCATCTCACAGAGTTACAGCTTTCCCCTCAAGAAGCCTTTCGCTAAGACAGTTCTTGTGGAATTGGCAAAGTGATATTTGGAAGCCCATAGAGGGCTATGGTGAAAAAGGAAATATCCTCAGATGAAATCTGGAAAGAAGCTTTCTGAGAAACTGCTTAGTGTTCTGTTAATTCATCTCACAGAGTTACATCTGTATTTCGTGGATCTCTTTGCTAGCCTTATTTCTGTGGAATCTGAGAACAGATATTTCGGATCCCTTGGAAGACTATAGGGCCAAAGGAAATATCCTCCGATAACAAAGAGAAAGAAGCTTTCTGAGAAACCTCTTTGTGTTCTGTGAAATCATCTCACAGAGTTACAGCTTTCCCCTCAAGAAGCCTTTCTCTAAGACAGTTCTTCTGGAATTGGCAAAGTTATAGTTGGAAGCCCATAGAGGGCTATGGTGAAAAAGGAAATATCCTCGGATGAAATCTGGAAAGAAGATTTCTGAGAAACTGCTTAGTCTTCTGTTAATTCATCTCACACAGTTACATCTGTATTTCGTCGAACTCTTTGCTAGCCTTATTACTGTGGAATCTCAGAACAGATACTTCGGATCCCTTGGAAGACTATAGGGCCAAAGGAAATATCCTTCGATAACAAAGAGAAAGAAACTTTCTGAGAAACTTCTTTGTGTTCTTTGAAATCATCTCACAGAGTTACAGCTTTCCCCTCAAGAAGCCTTTCGATAAGACAGTTCTTCTGGAATTGGCAAAGTGATATTTGGAAGCCCATAGAGGGCTATGGTGAAAAAGGAAATATCCTCAGATGAAATCTGGAAAGAAGCTTTCTGAGAAACTGCTTACTGTTCTGTTAATTCATCTCACAGAGTTACATGTGTATTTCGTCGATCTCTTTGCTAGCCTTATTTCTGTGGAATCTGAGAACAGATATTTCGGATCCCTTGGAAGACGATAGGGCCAAAGGAAATATCCTCCGATAACAAAGAGAAAGAAGCTTTCTGAGAAACTTCTTTGTGTTCTGTGAAATCATCTCACAGAGTTACAGCTTTCCCCTCAAGAAGCCTTTCGCCAAGACAGTTCTTGTGGAATTGGCTAAGTGATATTTGGAACCCCTAGAGGGCTATGGTGAAAAAGGAAATATCCTCCGATGAAATCTGGAAAGAAGCTTTCTGAGAAACTGCTTAGTGTTCTGTTAATTCATCTCACAGAGTTACATCTGTATTTCGTCGATCTCTTTGCTAGCCTTATTTCTGTGGAATCTGAGAACAGATATTTCGCATCCCTTGGAAGACTATAGGGCCAAAGGAAATATCCTCCGATAACAGAGAGAAAGAAGCTTTCTGAGAAACTTCTTTGTGTTCTGTGAAATCATCTCACAGAGTTACAGCTTTCCCCTCAAGAAGCCTTTCGCCAAGACAGTTCTTCTGGATTTGGCAGAGTGATATTTGGTAGCCCTTAGAGGGCTATGGTGAAAAAGGAAATATCCTCAGATGAAATCTGGAAAGAAGCTTTCTGAGAAACTGCTTAGTGTTCTGTTAATTCATCTCACAGAGTTACATCTGTATTTCGTGGATCTCTTTGCTAGCCTTATTTCTGTGGAATCTGAGAACAGATATTTCGGATCCCTTGGAAGACTATAGGGCTAAAGGAAATATCCTCCGATAACAAAGAGAAAGAAGCTTTCTGAGAAACTTATTTGTGTTCTGTGAAATCATCTCACAGAGTTACAGCTTTCCCCTCAAGAAGCCTTTCGCTAAGACAGTTCTTGTGGACTTGGCAAAGTGATATTTGGAAGCCCATAGAGGGCTATGGTGAAAAAGGAAATATCCTCAGATGAAATCTGGAAAGAAGCTTTCTGAGAAACTGCTTAGTGTTCTGTTAATTCATCTCACAGAGTTACATCTGTATTTCGTGGATCTCTTTGCTAGCCTTATTTCTGTGGAATCTGAGAACAGATATTTCGGATCCCTTGGAAGACTATAGGGCCAAAGGAAATATCCTCCGATAACAAAGAGAAAGAAGCTTTCTGAGAAACTTCTTTGTGTTCTGTTAAATCATCTCACAGAGTTACAGCTTTCTCCTCAAGAAGCCTTTCGTTAAGACAGTTCTTGTGGAATTGGCAAAGTGATAATTGGAAGCCCATAGAGGGCTATGGTGAAAAAGGAAATATCCTCAGGTGAAATCTGGAAAGAAGCTTTTGAGAAACTGCTTAGTGTTCTGTTAATTCATCTCACAGAGTTACATCTGTATTTCGTCGATCTCTTTGCTAGCATTATTTCTGTGGAATCTGAGAACAGATATTTTGGATCCCTTGGAAGACTATAGGGCCAAATGAAATATCCTCCGATAACAGAGAGAAAGAAGCTTTCTGAGAAACTTCTTTGTGTTCTTTGAAATCATCTCACAGAGTTACAGCTTTCCCCTCAAGAAGCCTTTCACCAAGACAGTTCTTCTGCAATTGGCAGAGTGATATTTGGTAGCCCTTACATGGATATGGTGAAAAAGGAAATATCCTCAGATGAAATCTGGAAAGAAGCTTTCTGAGAAACTGCTTACTGTTCTGTTAATTCATCTCACAGAGTTACATCTGTATTTCGTGGATCTCTTTGCTAGCCTTATTTCTGTGGAATCTGAGAACAGATATTTCGTATCCCTTGGAAGACGATAGGGCCAAAGGAAATATCCTCCGATAACAAAGAGAAAGAAGCTTTCTGAGAAACTTCTTTGTGTTCTGTGAAATCATCTCACAGAGTTACAGCTTTCCCCTCAAGAAGCCTTTCGCCAAGACAGTTCTTCTGGAATTGGCAGAGTGATATTTGGAAGGCCATAGAGGGCTATGGTGAAAAAGGAAATATCCTCAGATGAAATCTGGAAAGAAGCTTTCTGAGAAACTGCTTACTGTTCTGTTAATTCATCTCACAGAGTTACATGTGTATTTCGTCGATCTCTTTGCTAGCCTTATTTCTGTGGAATCTGAGAACAGATATTTCGGATCCCTTGGAAGACGATAGGGCCAAAGGAAATATCCTCCGATAACAAAGAGAAAGAAACTTTCTGAGAAACTTCTTTGTGTTCTGTGAAATCATCTCACAGAGTTACAGCTTGCCCCTCAAGAAGCCTTTCGCCAAGACAGTTCTTGTGGAAATGGCTAAGTGATATTTGGAACCCCTAGAGGGCTATGGTGAAAAAGGAAATATCCTCCGATGAAATCTGGAAAGAAGCTTTCTGAGAAACTGCTTAGTGTTCTGTTAATTCATCTCACAGAGTTACATCTGTATTTCGTCGATCTCTTTGCTAGCCTTATTTCTGTGGAATCTGAGAACAGATATTTCGCATCCCTTGGAAGACTATAGGGCCAAAGGAAATATCCTCCGATAACAGAGAGAAAGAAGCTTTCTGAGAAACTTCTTTGTGTTCTGTGAAATCATCTCACAGAGTTACAGCTTTCCCCTCAAGAAGCCTTTCGCCAAGAGAGTTCTTCTGGATTTGGCAGAGTGATATTTGGTAGCCCTTAGAGGGCTATGGTGAAAAAGGAAATATCCTCAGATGAAATCTGGAAAGAAGCTTTCTGAGAAACTGCTTAGTGTTCTGTTAATTCATCTCACAGAGTTACATCTGTATTTCGTCGATCTCTTTGCTAGCCTTATTTCTGTGGAATCTGAGAACAGATATTTCGGATCCCTTGGAAGACTATAGGGCCAAAGGAAATATCCTGCGATAACAAAGAGAAAGAAGCTTTCTGAGAAACTTCTTTGTGTTCTGTGAAATCATCTCACAGAGTTACAGCTTTCCCCACAGGAAGTCTTTCGCCAAGACAGTTCTTGTGGAATTGGCAAAGTGATATTTGGAAGCCCATAGAGGGCTATGGTGAAAAAGGAAATATCCTCCGATGAAATCTGGAAAGAAGCTTTCTGAGAAACTGCTTAGTGTTCTGTTAATTCATCTCACAGAGTTACATCTGAATTTCGTCGATCTCTTTGCTAGCCTTATTTCTGTGGAATCTGAGAACAGATATTTCGGATCCCTTGGAAGACTATAGGGCCAAAGGAAATATCCTCCGATAACAAAGAGAAAGAAGCTTTCTGAGAAACTACTTTGTGTTCTTTGAAATCATCTCACAGAGTTACAGCTTTCCCCTCAAGAAGCCTTTCGATAAGACAGTTCTTGTGGAATTGGCAAAGTGATATTTGGAAGCCCATAGAGGGCTATGGTTAAAAAGGAAATATCCTCAGATGAAATCTGGAAAGAAGCTTTCTGAGAAACTGCTTATTGTTCTGTTAATTCATCTCACAGAGTTACATCTGTATTTCGTGGATCTCTTTGCTAGCCTTATTTCTGTGGAATCTGAGAACAGATATTTCGGATCCCTTGGAAGACTATAGGGCCAAAGGAAATATCCTCCGATAACAAAGAGAAAGAAGCTTTCTGAGAAACTTCTTTGTGTTCTTTGAAATCATCTCACAGAGTTACAGCTTTCCCCTCAAGAAGCCTTTCGCTAAGACAGTTCTTGTGGAATTGGCAAAGTGATATTTGGAAGCCCATAGAGGGCTATGGTGAAAAAGGAAATATCCTCAGATGAAATCTGGAAAGAAGCTTTCTGAGAAACTACTTAGTGTTCTGTTAATTCATCTCACAGAGTTACATCTGTATTTCGTGGATCTCTTTGCTAGCCTTATTTCTGTGGAATCTCAGAACAGATATTTCGGATCCCTTGGAAGACTATAGGGCCAAAGGAAATATCCTCCGATAACAAAGAGAAAGAAGCTTTCTATGAAACTTCTTTGTGTTCTGTGAAATCATCTCACAGAGTTACAGCTTTCCCCTCAAGAAGCCTTTCGCTAAGACAGTTCTTGTGGAATTGGCAAAGTGATATTTGGAAGCCCATAGAGGGCTATGGTGAAAAAGGAAATATCCTCAGATGAAATCTGGAAAGAAGCTTTCTGAGAAACTACTTAGTGTTCTGTTAATTCATCTCACAGAGTTACATCTGTATTTCGTGGATCTCTTTGCTAGCCTTATTTCTGTGGAATCTCAGAACAGATATTTCGGATCCCTTGGAAGACTATAGGGCCAAAGGAAATATCCTCCGATAACAAAGAGAAAGAAGCTTTCTGAGAAACTTCTTTGTGTTCTTTGAAATCATCTCACAGAGTTACAGCTTTCCCCTCAAGAAGCCTTTCGCTAAGACAGTTCTTGTGGAATTGGCAAAGTGATATTTGGAAGCCCATAGAGGGCTATGGTGAAAAAGGAAATATCCTCAGATGAAATCTGGAAAGAAGCTTTCTGAGAAACTGCTTAGTGTTCTGTTAATTCATCTCACAGAGTTACATCTGTATTTCGTGGATCTCTTTGCTAGCCTTATTTCTGTGGAATCTGAGAACAGATATTTCGGATCCCTTGGAAGACTATAGGGCCAAAGGAAATATCCTCCGATAACAAAGAGAAAGAAGCTTTCTGAGAAACCTCTTTGTGTTCTGTGAAATCATCTCACACAGTTACAGCTTTCCCCTCAAGAAGCCTTTCTCTAAGACAGTTCTTCTGGAATTGGCAAAGTTATAGTTGGAAGCCCATAGAGGGCTATGGTGAAAAAGGAAATATCCTCGGATGAAATCTGGAAAGAAGCTTTCTGAGAAACTGCTTAGTCTTCTGTTAATTCATCTCACACAGTTACATCTGTATTTCGTCGATCTCTTTGCTAGCCTTATTACTGTGGAATCTCAGAACAGATATTTCGGATCCCTTGGAAGACTATAGGGCCAAAGGAAATATCCTTCGATAACAAAGAGAAAGAAACTTTCTGAGAAACTTCTTTGTGTTCTTTGAAATCATCTCACAGAGTTACAGCTTTCCCCTCAACAAGCCTCTCGATAAGACAGTTCTTGTGGAATTGGCAAAGTGATATTTGGAAGCCCATAGAGGGCTATGGTGAAAAAGGAAATATCCTCAGATGAAATCTGGAAAGAAGCTTTCTGAGAAACTGCTTACTGTTCTGTTAATTCATCTCACAGAGTTACATGTGTATTTCGTCGATCTCTTTGCTAGCCTTATTTCTGTGGAATCTGAGAACAGATATTTCGGATCCCTTGGAAGACGATAGGGCCAAAGGAAATATCCTCCGATAAAAAAGAGAAAGAAGCTTTCTGAGAAACTTCTTTGTGTTCTGTGAAATCATCTCACAGAGTTACAGCTTTCCCCTCAAGAAGCCTTTCGCCAAGACAGTTCTTGTGGAATTGGCTAAGTGATATTTGGAACCCCTAGAGGGCTAAGGTGAAAAAGGAAATATCCTCCGATGAAATCTGGAAAGAAGCTTTCTGAGAAACTGCTTAGTGTTCTGTTAATTCATCTCACAGAGTTACATCTGTATTTCGTGGATCTCTTTGCTAGCCTTATTTCTGTGGAATCTGAGAACAGATATTTCGCATCCCTTGGAAGACTATAGGGCCAAAGGAAATATCCTCCGATAACAAAGAGAAAGAAGCTTTCTGAGAAACTTCTTTGTGTTCTGTGAAATCATCTCACCGAGTTACAGCTTTCCCCTCAAGAAGCCTTTCCCCAAGACAGTTCTTCTGGATTTGGCAGAGTGATATTTGGTAGCCCTTAGAGGGCTATGGTGAAAAAGGAAATATCCTCAGATGAAATCTGGAAAGAAGCTTTCTGAGAAACTGCTTAGTGTTCTGTTAATTCATCTCACAGAGTTACATCTGTATTTCGTCGATCTCTTTGCTAGCCTTATTTCTGTGGAATCTGAGAACAGATATTTCGGATCCCTTGGAAGACTATAGGGCCAAAGGAAATATCCTCCGATAACAAAGAGAAAGAAGCTTTCTGAGAAACTTCTTTGTCTTCTTTGAAATCATCTCACAGAGTTACAGCTTTCCCCTCAAGAAGCCTTTCGCTAAGACAGTTCTTGTGGAAATGGCAAAGTGATATTTGGAAGCCCATAGAGGGCTATGGTGAAAAAGGAAATATCCTCCGATGAAATCTGGAAAGAAGCTTTCTGAGAAACTGCTTAGTGTTCTGTTAATTCATCTCACAGAGTTACATCTGTATTTCGTGGATCTCTTTGCTAGCCTTATTTCTGTGGCATCTGAGAACAGATATTTCGGATCCCTTGGAAGACTATAGGGCCAAAGGAAATATCCTGCGATAACAAAGAGAAAGAAGCTTTCTGAGAAACTTCTTAGTGTTCTGTGAAATCATCTCACAGAGTTACAGCTTTCCCCACAGGAAGTCTTTCGCCAAGACAGTTTTTGTGGAATTGGCAAAGTGATATTTGGAAGCCCATAGAGGGCTATGGTGAAAAAGGAAATATCCTCCGATGAAATCTGTAAAGAAGCTTTCTGAGAAACTGCTTAGTGTTCTGTTAATTCATCTCACAGAGTTACATCTGTATTTCGTGGATCTCTTTGCTAGCCTTATTTCTGTGGAATCTGAGAACAGATATTTCGGATCCCTTGGAAGACTATAGGGCCAAAGGAAATATCCTCCGATAACAAAGAGAAAGAAGCTGTCTGAGAAACTACTTTGTGTTCTTTGAAATCATCTCACAGAGTTACAGCTTTCCCCTCAAGAAGCCTTTCGATAAGACAGTTCTTGTGGAATTGGCAAAGTGATATTTGGAAGCCCATAGAGGGCTATGGTGAAAAAGGAAATATCCTCAGATGAAATCTGGAAAGAAGCTTTCTGAGAAACTGCTTACTGTTCTGTTAATTCATCTCACAGAGTTACATGTGTATTTCGTCGATCTCTTTGCTAGCCTTATTTCTGTGGAATCTGAGAACAGATATTTCGGATCCCTTGGAAGACGATAGGGCCAAAGGAAATATCCTCCGATAACAAAGAGAAAGAAGCTTTCTGAGAAACTTCTTTTTGTTCTGTGAAATCATCTCACAGAGTTACAGCTTTCCCCTCAAGAAGCCTTTCGCCAAGACAGTTCTTGTGGAATTGACTAAGTGATATTTGGAACCCCTAGAGGGCTATGGTGAAAAAGGAAATATCCTCCGATGAAATCTGGAAAGAAGGTTTCTGAGAAACTGCTTAGTGTTCTGTTAATTCATCTCACAGAGTTACATCTGTATTTCGTCGATCTCTTTGCTAGCCTTATTTCTGTGGAATCTGAGAACAGATATTTCGCATCCCTTGGAAGACTATAGGGCCAAAGGAAATATCCTCCGATAACAGAGAGAAAGAAGCCTTCTGAGAAACTTCTTTGTGTTCTGTGAAATCATCTCACAGAGTTACAGCTTTCCCCTCAAGAAGCCTTTCGCCAAGACAGTTCTTCTGGTTTTGGCAGAGTGATATTTGGTAGCCCTTAGAGGGCTATGGTGAAAAAGGAAATATCCTCAGATGAAATCTGGAAAGAAGCTTTCTGAGAAACTGCTTAGTGTTCTGTTAATTCATCTCACAGAGTTACATCTGTATTTCGTCGATCTCTTTGCTAGCCTTATTTCTGTGGAATCTGAGAACAGATATTTCGGATCCCTTGGAAGACTATAGGGCCAAAGGAAATATCCTCCGATAACAAAGAGAAAGAAGCTTTCTGAGAAACTTCTTTGTGTTCTGTGAAATCATCTCACAGAGTTACAGCTTACCCCTCAAGAAGCCTTTCGCTAAGACAGTTCTTGTGGAATTGGCAAAGTGATATTTGGAAGCCCATAGAGGGCTATGGTGAAAAAGGAAATATCCTCCGATGAAATCTGGAAAGAAGCTTTCTGAGAAACTGCTTAGTGTTCTGTTAATTCATCTCACAGAGTTACATCTGTATTTCGTGGATCTCTTTGCTAGCCTTATTTCTGTGGAATCTGAGAACAGATATTTCGGATCCCTTGGAAGACTATAGGGCCAAAGGAAATATCCTGCGATAACAAAGAGAAAGAAGCTTTCTGAGAAACTTCTTTGTGTTCTGTGAAATCATCTCACAGAGTTACAGCTTTCCCCACAGGAAGTCTTTCGCCAAGACAGTTTTTGTGGAATTGGCAAAGTGATATTTGGAAGCCCATAGAGGGCTATGGTGAAAAAGGAAATATCCTCCGATGAAATCTGGAAAGAAGCTTTCTGAGAAACTGCTTAGTGTTCTGTTAATTCATCTCACAGAGTTACATCTGTATTTCGTGGATCTCTTTGCTAGCCTTATTTCTGTGGAATCTGAGAACAGATATTTCGGATCCCTTGGAAGACTATAGGGCCAAAGGAAATATCCTCCGATAACAAAGAGAAAGAAGCTTTCTGAGAAACTTCTTTGTGTTCTTTGAAATCATCTCACAGAGTTACAGCTTTCCCCTCAAGAAGCCTTTCGATAAGACAGTTCTTGTGGAATTGGCAAAGTGATATTTGGAAGCCCATAGAGGGCTATGGTGGAAAAGGAAATATCCTCCGATGAAATCTGGAAAGAAGCTTTCTGAGAAACTGCTTAGTGTTCTGTTAATTCATCTCACAGAGTTACATCTGTATTTCGTGGATCTCTTTGCTAGCCTTATTTCTGTGGAATCTGAGAACAGATATTTCGGATCCCTTGGAAGACTATAGGGCCAAAGGAAATATCCTCCGATAACAAAGAGAAAGAAGCTTTCTGAGAAACTTCTTTGTGTTCTGTGAAATCATCTCACAGAGTTACAGCTTTCCCCTCAAGAAGCCTTGCCCTAAGACAGTTCTTGTGGAATTGGCAAAGTGATATTTGGAAGGCCATAGAGGGCTATGGTGAAAAAGGAAATATCCTCAGATGAAATCTGGAAAGAAGCTTTCTGAGAAACTACTTAGTGTTCTGTTAATTCATCTCACAGAGTTACATCTGTATTTCGTGGATCTCTTTGCTAGCCTTATTTCTGTGGAATCTCAGAACAGATATTTCGGATCCCTTGGAAGACTATAGGGCCAAAGGAAATATCCTCCGATAACAAAGAGAAAGAAGCTTTCTGAGAAACTTCTTTGTGTTCTTTGAAATCATCTCACAGAGTTACAGCTTTCCCCTCAAGAAGCCTTTCGATAAGACAGTTCTTGTGGAATTGGCAAAGTGATATTTGGAAGCCCATAGAGGGCTATGGTGAAAAAGGAAATATCCTCCGATGAAATCTGGAAAGAAGCTTTCTGAGAAACTGCTTAGTGTTCTGTTAATTCATCTCACAGAGTTACATCTGTATTTCGTGGATCTCTTTGCTAGCCTTATTTCTGTGGAATGTGAGAATAGATATTTCGGATCCCTTGGAAGACTATAGGGCCAAAGGAAATATCCTCCGATAACAAAGAGAAAGAAGCTTTCTGAGAAACCTCTTTGTGTTCTGTGAAATCATCTCACAGAGTTACAGCTTTCCCCTCAAGAACCCTTTCTCTAAGACAGTTCTTCTGGAATTGGCAAAGTTATAGTTGAAAGCCCATAGAGGGCTACGGTGAAAAAGGAAATATTCTCGGATGAAATCTGGAAAGAAGCTTTCTGAGAAACTGCTTAGTCTTCTGTTAATTCATCTCACAGAGTTACATCTGTATTTCGTGGATCTCTTTGCCAGCCTTATTTCTGTGGAATCTGAGAACAGATATTTCGGATCCCTTGGAAGACTATAGGGCCAAAGGAAATATCCTCCGATAACAAAGAGAAAGAAACTTTCTGAGAAACTTCTTTGTGTTCTTTGAAATCATCTCACAGAGTTACAGCTTTCTCCTCAAGAAGCCTTTCGATAAGACAGTTCTTGTGGAATTGGCAAAGTGATATTTGGAAGCCCATAGAGGGCTATTGTGAAAAAGGAAATATCCTCCGATGAAATCTGGAAAGAAGCTTTCTGAGATACTGCTTATTGTTCTGTTAATTCATCTCACAGAGTTACATCTGTATTTCGTGGATCTCTTTGCTAGCCTTATTTCTGTGGAATCTGAGAACAGATATTTCGGATCCCTTGGAAGACTATAGGGCCAAAGGAAATATCCTCCTATAACAAAGAGAAAGAAGCTTTCTGAGAAACTTCTTTGTGTTCTGTGAAATCATCTCACAGAGTTACAGCTTTCCCCTCAAGAAGCCTTTCGCTAAGACAGTTCTTGTGGAATTGGCAAAGTGAAATTTGGAAGCCCATAGAGGGCTATGGTGAAAAAGGAAATATCCTCAGATGAAATCTGGAAAGAAGCTTTCTGAGAAACTACTTAGTGTTCTGTTAATTCATCTCACAGATTTACATCTGTAATTGGTGGATCTCTTTGCTAGCCTTATTTCTGTGGAATCTCAGAACAGATATTTCGGATCCCTTGGAAGACTATAGGGCCAAAGGAAATATCCTCCGATAACAAAGAGAAAGAAGCTTTCTGAGAAACTTCTTTGTCTTCTTTGAAATCATCTCACAGAGTTACAGCTTTCACCTCAAGAAGCCTTTCGCTAAGACAGTTCTTGTGGAATTGGCAAAGTGATATTTGGAAGCCCATAGAGGGCTATGGTGAAAAAGGAAATATCCTCCGATGACATCTGTAAAGAAGCTTTCTGAGAAACTGCTTAGTGTTCTGTTAATTCATCTCACAGAGTTACATCTGTATTTCATCGATCTCTTTGCTAGCCTTATTTCTGTGGAATCTGAGAAGAGATATTTCGGATCCCTTGGAAGACTATAGGGCCAAAGGAAATATCCTCCGATAACAAAGAGAAAGAAGCTTTCTGAGAAACTTCTTTGTGTTCTTTGAAATCATCTCTCAGAGTTACAGCTTTCGCGTCAGGAAGCCTTTTGCTAAGACAGTTCTTGTGGAATTGGCAAAGTGATATTTGGAAGCCCATAGAGGGCTATGGTGAAAAAGGAAATATCCTCAAATGAAATCTGGAAAGAAGCTTTCTGAGAAACTGCTTAATGTTCTGTTAATTCATCTCACAGAGTTACATCTGTATTTCATGGATCTCTTTGCTAGCCTTATTTCTGTGGAATCTGAGAAAAGATATTTCCGATCCCTTGGAAGACTATAGGGACAAAGGAAATATACTCTGATAACAGAGAGAAAGAAGCTTTCTGAGAAACTTCTTTGTGTTTTGTGAAATCATCTCACAGAGTTACGGCTTTCCCCTCAAGAAGCCTTTCGCTAAGACAGTTCTTGTTGAATTGGCAAAGTGATATTTGGAAGCCCATAGAGTGCTATGGTGAAAAAGGAAATATCCTCCGATGAAATCTGGAAAGAAGCTTTCTGAGAAACTGCTAAGTGTTCTGTTAATTCATCTCACAGAGTTACATCTGTATTTCGTGGATCTCTTTGCTAGCCTTATTTCTGTGGAATCTGAGAACTGATATTTCGGATCCCTTGGAAGACTATAGGGCCAAAGGAAATATCCTCCGATAACAGAGAGAAAGAAGCTTTCTGAAAAACTTCTTTGTGTTCTGTGAAATCATCTCACAGAGTTACAGCTTTCCCCTCAAGAAGCCTTTCGCCAAGACAGTTCTTCTGGAATTGGCAGAGTGATATTTGGAAGCCCATAAGGGCTATGGTGAAAAAGGAAATATCCTCAGATGAAATCTGGAAAGAAGCTTTCTGAGAAACTGCTTAGTGTTCTGTTAATTCATCTCACAGAGTTACATCTGTATTTCGTGGATCTCTTTGCTAGCCTTATTTCTGTGGAATCTGATAACAGATATTTCGGATCCCTTGGTAGTCTATAGGGCCAAAGGAAATATCCTCCGATAACAAAGAGAAAGAAGCTTTCTGAGAAACTTCTTTGTGTTCTGTGAAATCATCTCACAGAGTTACAGCTTTCCCCTCAAGAAGCCTTTCGCCAAGACAGTTCTTCTGGAATTGGCAGAGTGATATTTGGAAGCCCATAAGGGCTATGGTGAAAAAGGAAATATCCTCAGATGAAATCTGGAAAGAAGCTTTCTGAGAAACTGCTTAGTGTTCTGTTAATTCATCTCACAGAGTTACATCTGTATTTCGTGGATGTCTTTGCTAGCCTTATTTCTGTGGAATCTGATAACAGATATTTCGGATCCCTTGGTAGTCTATAGGGCCAAAGGAAATATCCTCCGATAACAAAGAGAAAGAAGCTTTCTGAGAAACTTCTTTGTGTTCTGTGAAATCATCTCACAGAGTTACAGCTTTCCCCTCAAGAAGCCTTTCGCTAAGACAGTTCTTGTGGAATTGGCAAAGTGATATTTGGAAGCCCATAGAGGGCTATGGTGAAAAAGGAAATATCCTCCGATGAAATCTGGAAAGAAGCTTTCTGAGACACTGCTTAGTGTTCTGTTAATTCATCTCACAGAGTTACATCTGTATTTCGTGGATCTCTTTGCTAGCCTTATTTCTGTGGAATCTGAGAACAGATATTTCGGATCCCTTGGAAGACTATAGGGCCAAAGGAAATATCCTCCGATAACAAAGAGAAAGAAGCTTTCTGAGAAACTTCTTTGTGTTCTGTGAAATCATCTCACAGAGTTACAGCTTCCCCCTCAAGAAGCCTTTCGCTAAGACAGTTCTTGTGGAATTGGCAAAGTGATATTTCGAAGCCAAAGAGGGCTAAGGTGAAAAAGGAAATATCCTCGGATGAAATCTGGAAAGAAGCTTTCTGAGAAACTGCTTAGTGTTCTATTAATTCATCTCACAGAGTTACATCTGTATTTCGTGGATCTCTTTGCTAGCCTTGTTTCTGTGGAATCTGAGAAGAGATATTTCGGATCCCTTGGAAGACTATAGGGCCAAAGGAAATATCCTCCGATAACAAAGAGAAAGAAGCTTTCTGAGAAACTTCTTTGTGTTCTTTGAAATCATCTCACAGAGTTACAGCATTCCCTTCAAGAAGCCTTTCGCTAAGACAGTCCTTGTGGAATTGGCAAAGTGATATTTGGAAGCCCATAGAGGGCTACGGTGAAAAAGGAAATATCCTCAGATGAAATCTGGAAAGAAGTTTTCTGAGAAACTGCTTAGTGTTCTGTTAATTCATCTCACAGAGTTACATCTGTATTTCGTGGATCTCTTTGCTAGCCTTATTTCTGTGGAATCTGAGAACAGATATTTCGGATCCCTTGGAAGACTATAGGGCCAAAGGAAATATCCTCCGATAACAAAGAGAAAGAAGCTTTCTGAGAAACATCTTTGTGTTCTGTGAAATCATCTCACAGAGTTACAGCTTTCCCCTCAAGAAGCCTTTCGCTAAGACAGTTCTTGTGGAATTGGCAAAGTGATAATTGGAAGCCCATAAGGGCTATGGTGAAAAAGGAAATATCCTCAGATGAAATCTGGAAAGAAGCTTTCTGAGAAACTGCTTAGTGTTCTGTTAATTCATCTCACAGAATTACATCTCTATTTCGTGGATCTCTTTGCTAGCCTTATTTCTGTGGAATCTGAGAACAGATATTTCGGATCCCTTGGAAGACTATAGGGCCAAAGGAAATATCCTACGATAACAAAGAGAAAGAAGCTTTCTGAGAAACTTCTTTGTGTTCTGTGAAATCATCTCACAGAGTTACAGCTTTCCCCTCAAGAAGCCTTTCACCAAGACAGTTCTTGTGGAATTGGCAAAGTGATATTTGGAAGCCCATAGAGGGCTATGGTGAAAAAGGAAATATCCTCAGATGAAATCTGGAAAGAAGCTTTCTGAGAAACTGCTTAGTGTTCTGTTAATTCATCTCACAGAGTTACATCTGTATTTCGTGATCTCTTTCCTAGCCTTATTTCTGTGGAATCTGAGAACAGATATTTCGGATCCCTTGGAAGACTATAGGGCCAAAGGAAATATCCTCCGATAACATAGAGAAAGAAGCTTTCTGAGAAACTTCTTTGTGTTCTTTGAAATCATCTCACAGAGTTACAGCTTTCCCCTCAAGAAGCCTTTGGCTAAGACAGTTCTTGTGGAATTGGCAAAGTGATATTTGGAAGCCCATAGAGGGCTATGGTGAAAAAGGAAATATCCTCAGATGAAATCTGGAAAGAAGCTTTCTGAGAAACTGCTTAGTGTTCTGTTAATTCATCTCACAGAGTTACATCTGTATTTCGTCGATCTCTTTGCTAGCCTTATTTCTGTGGAATCTGAGAACAGATATTTCGCATCCCTTTGAAGACTATGGGGCCAAAGGAAATATCCTCCGATAACAGAGAGAAAGAAGCTTTCTGAGAAACTTCTTTGTGTTCTGTGAAATCATCTCACAGAGTTACAGCTTTCCCCTCAAGAAGCCTTTCGCCAAGACAGTTTTCTGGAATTGGCAGAGTGATATTTGGTAGCCCTTAGAGGGCTACGGTGAAAAAGGAAATATCCTCAGATGAAATCTGGAAAGAAGCTTTCTGAGAAACTGCTTAGTGTTCTGTTAATTCATCTCACAGAGTTACATCTGTATTTCGTGGATCTCTTTGCTAGCCTTATTTCTGTGGAATCTGAGAACAGATATTTCGGATCCCTTGGAAGACTATAGGGCCAAAGGAAATATCCTCCGATAAAAAAGAGATAGAAGCTTTCTGAGAAACTTCTTTGTGTTCTGTGAAATCATCTCACAGAGTTACAGCTTTCCCCTCAAGAAGCCTTTCGCTAAGACAGTTCTTGTGGAATTGGCAAAGTGATATTTGGAAGCCCATAAGGGCTATGGTGAAAAAGAAAATATCCTCAGATGAAATCTGGAAAGAAGCTTTCTGAGAAACTGCTTAGTGTTCTGTTAATTCATCTCACAGAATTACATCTGTATTTCGTGGATCTCTTTGCTAGCCTTATTTCTGTGGAATCTGAGAACAGATATTTCGGATCCCTTGGAAGACTATAGGGCCAAAGGAAATATCCTCCGATAACAAAGAGAAAGAAGCTTTCTGAGAAACTTCTTTGTGTTCTGTGAAATCATCTCACAGAGTTACAGCTTTCCCCTCAAGAAGCCTTTCACCAAGACAGTTCTTGTGGAATTGGCAAAGTGATATTTGGAAGCCCATAGAGGGCTATGGTGAAAAAGGAAATATCCTCAGATGAAATCTGGAAAGAAGCTTTCTGAGAAACTGCTTAGTGTTCTGGTAATTCATCTCACAGAGTTACATCTGTATTTCGTGGATCTCTTTGCTAGCCTTATTTCTGTGGAATCTGAGAACAGATATTTCGGATCCCTTGGAAGACTATAGGGCCAAAGGAAATATCCTCCGATAACAAAGAGAAAGAAGCTTTCTGAGAAACTTCTTTGTCTTCTTTGAAATCATCTCACAGAGTTACAGCTTTCCCCTCAAGAAGCCTTTCGCTAAGACAGTTCTTGTGGAATTGGCAAAGTGATATTTGGAAGCCCATAGAGGGCTATGGTGAAAAATTAAATATCCTCTGATGACATCTGGAAAGAAGCTTTCTGAGAAACTGCTTAGTGTTCTGTTAATTCATCTCACAGAATTACATCTGTATTTCATCGATCTCTTTGCTAGCCTTATTTCTGTGGAATCTGAGAAGAGATATTTCGGATCCCTTGGAAGACTATAGGGCCAAAGGAAATATCCTCCGATAACAAAGAGAAAGAAGCTTTCTGAGAAACTTCTTTGTGTTCTTTGAAATCATCTCTCAGAGTTACAGCTTTCGCGTCAGGAAGACTTTTGCTAAGACAGTTCTTGTGGAATTGGCAAAGTGATATTTGGAAGCCCATAGAGGGCTATGGTGAAAAAGGAAATATCCTCAAATGAAATCTGGAAAGAAGCTTTCTGAGAAACTGCTTAATGTTCTGTTAATTCATCTCACAGAGTTACATCTGTATTTCATGGATCTCTTTGCTAGCCTTATTTCTGTGGAATCTGAGAAAAGATATTTCGGATCCCTTGGAAGACTATAGGGACAAAGGAAATATACTCTGATAACAGAGAGAAAGAAGCTTTCTGAGAAACTGCTTTGTGTTTTGTGAAATCATCTCACAGAATTACGGCTTTCCCCTCAAGAAGCCTTTCGGTAAGACAGTTCTTGTTGAATTGGCAAAGTGATATTTGGAAGCCCATAGAGTGCTATGGTGAAAAAGGAAATATCCTCCGATGAAATCTGGAAAGAAGCTTTCTGAGAAACTGCTAAGTGTTCTGTTAATTCATCTCACAGAGTTACATCTGTATTTCGTGGATCTCTTTGCTAGCCTTATTTCTGTGGAATCTGAGAACAGATATTTCGGATCCCTTGGAAGACTATAGGGCCAAAGGAAATATCCTCCGATAACAGAGAGAAAGAAGCTTTCTGAAAAACTTCTTTGTGTTCTGTGAAATCA
Organism: Macaca nemestrina; assembly: GCF_043159975.1. Classification (NCBI taxonomy): domain Eukaryota; kingdom Metazoa; phylum Chordata; class Mammalia; order Primates; family Cercopithecidae; genus Macaca; species Macaca nemestrina. The sequence goes on from NC_092126.1 coordinate 70,836,050, forward strand.
TCTCACAGAGTTACAGCTTTCCCCTCAAGAAGCCTTTCGCCAAGACAGTTCTTCTGGAATTGGCAGAGTGATATTTGGAAGCCCATAAGGGCTATGGTGAAAAAGGAAATATCCTCAGATGAAATCTGGAAAGAAGCTTTCTGAGAAACTGCTTAGTGTTCTGTTAATTCATCTCACAGAGTTACATCTGTATTTCGTGGATCTCTTTGCTAGCCTTATTTCTGTGGAATCTGATAACAGATATTTCGGATCCCTTGGTAGTCTATAGGGCCAAAGGAAATATCCTCCGATAACAAAGAGAAAGAAGCTTTCTGAGAAACTTCTTTGTGTTCTGTGAAATCATCTCACAGAGTTACAGCTTTCCCCTCAAGAAGCCTTTCGCTAAGACAGTTCTTGTGGAATTGGCAAAGTGATATTTGGAAGCCCACAGAGGGCTATGGTGAAAAAGGAAATATCCTCCGATGAAATCTGGAAAGAAGCTTTCTGAGAAACTGCTTAGTGTTCTGTTAATTCATTTCACAGATTTACATCTCTATTTCGTCGATCTCTTTGGTGGAATTATTTCTGTGGAATCTGAGAACAGATATTTCGCATCCCTTGGAAGACTATAGGGCCAAAGGAAATATCCTCCGATAACAGACAGAAAGAAGCTTTCTGAGAAACTTCTTTGTGTTCTGTTAAATCATCTCACAGAGTTACAGCTTTCCCCTCAAGAACCCTATCGCCAAGACAGTTCTTCTGGAATTGGCAGAGTGATATTTGGAAGCCCATAGACGGCTATGGTGAAAAAGGAAATATCCTCAGATGAAATCTGGAAAGAAGTTTTCTGAGACACTGCTTAGTGTTCTGTTAATTCATCTCACAGAGTTACATCTGTATTTCGTGGATCTCTTTGCTAGCCTTATTTCTGTGGAATCTGAGAACAGATATTTCGGATCCCTTGGAAGACTATAGGGCCAAAGGAAATATCCTCCGATAACAAAGAGAAAGAAGCTTTCTGAGAAACTTCTTTGTGTTCTGTGAAATCATCTCACAGAGTTACAGCTTCCTCCTCAAGAAGCCTTTCGCTAAGACAGTTCTTGTGGAATTTGCAAAGTGATATTTCGAAGCCAAAGAGGGCTAAGGTGAAAAAGGAAATATCCTCGGATGAAATCTGGAAAGAAGCTTTCTGAGAAACTGCTTAGTGTTCTATTAATTCATCTCACAGAGTTACATCTGTATTTCGTGGATCTCTTTGCTAGCCTTATTTCTGTGGAATCTGAGAACAGATATTTCGGATCCCTTGGAAGACTATAGGGCCAAAGGAAATATCCTCCGATAACAAAGAGAAAGAAGCTTTCTGAGAAACTTCTTTGTGTTCTTTGAAATCATCTCACAGAGTTACAGCATTCCCTTCAAGAAGCCTTTCGCTAAGACAGTCCTTGTGGAATTGGCAAAGTGATATTTGGAAGCCCATAGAGGGCTACGGTGAAAAAGGAAATATCCTCAGATGAAATCTGGAAAGAAGTTTTCTGAGAAACTGCTTAGTGTTCTGTTAATTCATCTCACAGAGTTACATCTGTATTTCGTGGATCTCTTTGCTAGCCTTATTTCTGTGGAATCTGAGAACAGATATTTCGGATCCCTTGGAAGACTATAGGGCCAAAGGAAATATCCTCCGATAACAAAGAGAAAGAAGCTTTCTGAGAAACTTCTTTGTGTTCTGTGAAATCATCTCACAGAGTTACAGCTTTCCCCTCAAGAAGCCTTTCGCTAAGACAGTTCTTGTGGAATTGGCAAAGTGATAATTGGAAGCCCATAAGGGCTATGGTGAAAAGGGAAATATCCTCAGATGAAATCTGGAAAGAAGCTTTCTGAGAAACTGCTTAGTGTTCTGTGAATTCATCTCACAGAGTTACATCTGTATTTCGTCGATCTCTTTGCTAGCCTTATTTCTGTGGAATCTGAGAACAGATATTTCGCATCCCTTTGAAGACTATGGGGCCAAAGGAAATATCCTCCGATAACAGAGAGAAAGAAGCTTTCTGAGAAAATTCTTTGTGTTCTGTGAAATCATCTCACAGAGTTACAGCTTTCCCCTCAAGAAGCCTTTCGCCAAGACAGTTTTCTGGAATTGGCAGAGTGATATTTGGTAGCCCTTAGAGGGCTACGGTGAAAAAGGAAATATCCTCAGATGAAATCTGGAAAGAAGCTTTCTGAGAAACTGCTTAGTGTTCTGTTAATTCATCTCACCGAGTTACATCTGTATTTCGTGGATCTCTTTGCTAGCCTTATTTCTGTGGAATCTGAGAACAGATATTTCGGATCCCTTGGAAGACTATAGGGCCAAAGGAAATATCCTCCGATAAAAAAGAGATAGAAGCTTTCTGAGAAACTTCTTTGTGTTCTGTGAAATCATCTCACAGAGTTACAGCTTTCCCCTCAAGAAGCCTTTCGCTAAGACAGTTCTTGTGGAATTGGCAAAGTGGTATTTGGAAGCCCATAGAGGACTATGGTGAAATAGGAAATATCCTCCGATGAAATCTGGAAAGAAGCTTTCTGAGAAACTGCTTAGTGTTCTGTTAATTCATCTCACAGAGTTACATCTGTATTTCGTGGATCTCTTTGCTAGCCTTATTTCTGTGGAATCTGAGAACAGATATTTCGGATCCCTTGGAAGACTATAGGGCCAAAGGAAATATCCTCCGATAACAGAGAGAAAGAAGCTTTCTGAGAAACTTCTTTGTGTTCTGTGAAATCATCTCACAGAGTTACAGCTTTCCCCTCAAGAAGCCTTTCGCTAAGACAGTTCTTGTGGAATTGGCAAAGTGATATTTGGAAGCCCATAAGGGCTATGGTGAAAAAGGAAATATCCTCAGATGAAATCTGGAAAGAAGCTTTCTGAGAAACTGCTTAGTGTTCTGTTAATTCATCTAACAGAATTACATCTCTATTTCGTGGATCTCTTTGCTAGCCTTATTTCTGTGGAATCTGAGAACAGATATTTCGGATCCCTTGGAAGACTATAGGGCCAAAGGAAATATCCTCCGATAACAAAGAGAAAGAAGCTTTCTGAGAAACTTCTTTGTGTTCTGTGAAATCATCTCACAGAGTTACAGCTTTCCCCTCAAGAAGCCTTTCACCAAGACAGTTCTTGTGGAATTGGCAAAGTGATATTTGGAAGCCCATAGAGGGCTATGGTGAAAAAGGAAATATCCTCAGATGAAATCTGGAAAGAAGCTTTCTGAGAAACTGCTTAGTGTTCTGTTAATTCATCTCACAGAGTTACATCTGTATTTCGTGGATCTCTTTGCTAGCCTTATTTCTGTGGAATCTGAGAACAGATATTTCTGATCCCTTGGAAGACTATAGGGCCAAAGGAAATATCCTCCGATAACATAGAGAAAGAAGCTTTCAGAGAAACTTCTTTGTGTTCTTTGAAATCATCTCACAGAGTTACAGCTTTCCCCTCAAGAAGCCTTTGGCTAAGACAGTTCTTGTGGAATTGGCAAAGTGATATTTGGAAGCCCATAGAGGGCTATGGTGAAAAAGGAAATATCCTCAGATGAAATCTGGAAAGAAGCTTTCTGAGAAACTGCTTAGTGTTCTGTTAATTCATCTCACAGAGTTACATCTGTATTTCGTCGATCTCTTTGCTAGCCTTATTTCTGTGGAATCTGAGAACAGATATTTCGCATCCCTTGGAAGACTATAGGGCCAAAGGAAATATCCTCCGATAACAGAGAGAAAGAAGCTTTCTGAGAAACTTCTTTGTGTTCTGTGAAATCATCTCACAGAGTTACAGCTTTCCCCTCAAGAATCCTAACGCCAAGACAGTTCTTCTGGAATTGGCAGAGTGATATTTGGAAGCCCATAGACGGCTATGGTGAAAAAGGAAATATCCTCAGATGAAATCTGGAAAGAAGCTTTCTGAGACACTGCTTAGTGTTCTGTTAATTCATCTCACAGAGTTACATCTGTATTTCGTGGATCTCTTTGCTAGCCTTATTTCTGTGGAATCTGAGAACAGATATTTCGGATCCCTTGGAAGACTATAGGGCCAAAGGAAATATCCTCCGATAACAAAGAGAAAGAAGCTTTCTGAGAAACTTCTTTGTGTTCTGTGAAATCATCTCACAGAGTTACAGCTTTCCCCTCAAGAAGCCTTTCACCAAGACAGTTCTTGTGGAATTGGGAAAGTGATATTTGGAAGCCCATAGAGGGCTATGGTGAAAAAGGAAATATCCTCAGATGAAATCTGGAAAGAAGCTTTCTGAGAAACTGCTTAGTGTTCTGTTAATTCATCTCACAGAGTTACATCTGTATTTCGTGGATCTCTTTGCTAGCCTTATTTCTGTGGAATCTGAGAACAGATATTTCTGATCCCTTGGAAGACTATAGGGCCAAAGGAAATATCCTCCGATAACATAGAGAAAGAAGCTTTCTGAGAAACTTCTTTGTGTTCTTTGAAATCATCTCACAGAGTTACAGCTTTCCCCTCAAGAAGCCTTTGGCTAAGACAGTTCTTGTGGAATTGGCAAAGTGATATTTGGAAGCCCATAGAGGGCTATGGTGAAAAAGGAAATATCCTCAGATGAAATCTGGAAAGAAGCTTTCTGAGAAACTGCTTAGTGTTCTGTTAATTCATCTCACAGAGTTACATCTGTATTTCGTCGATCTCTTTGCTAGCCTTATTTCTGTGGAATCTGAGAACAGATATTTCGCATCCCTTTGAAGACTATGGGGCCAAAGGAAATATCCTCCGATAACAGAGAGAAAGAAGCTTTCTGAGAAACTTCTTTGTGTTCTGTGAAATCATCTCACAGAGTTACAGCTTTCCCCTCAAGAAGCCTTTCGCCAAGACAGTTTTCTGGAATTGGCAGAGTGATATTTGGTAGCACTTAGAGGGCTACGGTGAAAAAGGAAATATCCTCAGATGAAATCTGGAAAGAAGCTTTCTGAGAAACTGCTTAGTGTTCTGTTAATTCATCTCACAGAGTTACATCTGTATTTCGTGGATCTCTTTGCTAGCCTTATTTCTGTGGAATCTGAGAACAGATATTTCGGATCCCTTGGAAGACTATAGGGCCAAAGGAAATATCCTCCGATAAAAAAGAGATAGAAGCTTTCTGAGAAACTTCTTTGTGTTCTGTGAAATCATCTCACAGAGTTACAGCTTTCCCCTCAAGAAGCCTTTCGCTAAGACAGTTCTTGTGGAATTGGCAAAGTGGTATTTGGAAGCCCATAGAGGACTAAGGTGAAATAGGAAATATCCTCCGATGAAATCTGGAAAGAAGCTTTCTGAGAAACTGCTTAGTGTTCTGTTAATTCATCTCACAGAGTTACATCTGTATTTCGTGGATCTCTTTGCTAGCCTTATTTCTGTGGAATCTGAGAACAGATATTTCGGATCCCTTGGAAGACTATAGGGCCAAAGGAAATATCCTCCGATAACAGAGAGAAAGAAGCTTTCTGAGAAACTTCTTTGTGTTCTGTGAAATCATCTCACAGAGTTACAGCTTTCCCCTCAAGAAGCCTTTCGCTAAGACAGTTCTTGGGGAATTGGCAGAGTGATATTTGGAAGCCCATAGAGTGCTATGGTGAAAAAGGAAATATCCTCAGATGAAATCTGGAAAGAAGCTTTCTGAGAAACTGCTTAGTGTTCTGTTAATTCATCTCACAGAATTACATCTCTATTTCGTGGATCTCTTTGCTAGCCTTATTTCTGTGGAATCTGAGAACAGATATTTCGGATCCCTTGGAAGACTATAGGGCCAAAGGAAATATCCTCCGATAACAAAGAGAAAGAAGCTTTCTGAGAAACTTCTTTGTGTTCTGTGAAATCACCTCACAGAGTTACAGCTTTCCCCTCAAGAAGCCTTTCACCAAGACAGTTCTTGTGGAATTGGCAAAGTGATATTTGGAAGCCCATAGAGGGCTATGGTGAAAAAGGAAATATCCTCAGATGAAATCTGGAAAGAAGCTTTCTGAGAAACTGCTTAGTGTTCTGTTAATTCATCTCACAGAGTTACATCTGTATTTCGTGGATCTCTTTGCTAGCCTTATTTCTGTGGAATCTGAGAACAGATATTTCTGATCCCTTGGAAGACTATAGGGCCAAAGGAAATATCCTCGATAACATAGAGAAAGAAGCTTTCAGAGAAACTTCTTTGTGTTCTTTGAAATCATCTCACAGAGTTACAGCTTTCCCCTCAAGAAGCCTTTGGCTAAGACAGTTCTTGTGGAATTGGCAAAGTGATATTTGGAAGCCCATAGAGGGCTATGGTGAAAAAGGAAATATCCTCAGATGAAATCTGGAAAGAAGCTTTCTGAGAAACTGCTTAGTGTTCTGTTAATTCATCTCACAGAGTTACATCTGTATTTCGTCGATCTCTTTGCTAGCCTTATTTCTGTGGAATCTGAGAACAGATATTTCGCATCCCTTTGAAGACTATGGGGCCAAAGGAAATATCCTCCGATAACAGAGAGAAAGAAGCTTTCTGAGAAACTTCTTTGTGTTCTGTGAAATCATCTCACAGAGTTACAGCTTTCCTCTCAAGAAGCCTTTCGCCAAGACAGTTTTCTGGAATTGGCAGAGTGATATTTGGTAGCCCTTAGAGGGCTACGGTGAAAAAGGAAATATCCTCAGATGAAATCTGGAAAGAAGCTTTCTGAGAAACTGCTTAGTGTTCTGTTAATTCATCTCACAGAGTTACATCTGTATTTCGTGGATCTCTTTGCTAGCCTTATTTCTGTGGAATCTGAGAACAGATATTTCGGATCCCTTGGAAGACTATAGGGCCAAAGGAAATATCCTCCGATAAAAATGAGAAAGAAGCTTTCTGAGAAACTTCTTTGTGTTCTGTGAAATCATCTCACAGAGTTACAGCTTTCCCCTCAAGAAGCCTTTCGCTATGACAGTTCTTGTGGAATTGGCAAAGTGGTATTTGGAAGCCCCTAGAGGACTATGGTGAAATAGGAAATATCCTCCGATGAAATCTGGAAAGAAGCTTTCTGAGAAACTGCTTAGTGTTCTGTTAATTCATCTCACAGAGTTACATCTGTATTTCGTGGATCTCTTTGCTAGCCTTATTTCTGTGGAATCTGAGACCAGATATTTCGGATCCCTTGGAAGACTATAGGGCCAATGGAAATATCCTCCGATAACAGAGAGAAAGAAGCTTTCTGAGAAACTTCTTTGTGTTCTGTGAAATCATCTCACAGAGTTACAGCTTTCCCCTCAAGAAGCCTTTCGCTAAGACAGTTCTTGTGGAATTGGCAAAGTGATATTTGGAAGCCCATAAGGGCTATGGTGAAAAAGGAAATATCCTCAGATGAAATCTGGAAAGAAGCTTTCTGAGAAACTGCTTAGTGTTCTGTTAATTCATCTAACAGAATTACATCTCTATTTCGTGGATCTCTTTGCTAGCCTTATTTCTGTGGAATCTGAGAACAGATATTTCGGATCCCTTGGAAGACTATAGGGCCAAAGGAAATATCCTCCGATAACAAAGAGAAAGAAGCTTTCTGAGAAACTTCTTTGTGTTCTGTGAAATCATCTCACAGAGTTACAGCTTTCCCCTCAAGAAGCCTTTCACCAAGACAGTTCTTGTGGAATTGGCAAAGTGATATTTGGAAGCCCATAGAGGGCTATGGTGAAAAAGGAAATATCCTCAGATGAAATCTGGAAAGAAGCTTTCTGAGAAACTGCTTAGTGTTCTGTTAATTCATCTCACAGAGTTACATCTGTATTTCGTGGATCTCTTTGCTAGCCTTATTTCTGTGGAATCTGAGAACAGATATTTCTGATCCCTTGGAAGACTATAGGGCCAAAGGAAATATCCTCCGATAACATAGAGAAAGAAGCTTTCAGAGAAACTTCTTTGTGTTCTTTGAAATCATCTCACAGAGTTACAGCTTTCCCCTCAAGAAGCCTTTGGCTAAGACAGTTCTTGTGGAATTGGCAAAGTGATATTTGGAAGCCCATAGAGGGCTATGGTGAAAAAGGAAATATCCTCAGATGAAATCTGGAAAGAAGCTTTCTGAGAAACTGCTTAGTGTTCTGTTAATTCATCTCACAGAGTTACATCTGTATTTCGTCGATCTCTTTGCTAGCCTTATTTCTGTGGAATCTGAGAACAGATATTTCGCATCCCTTGGAAGACTATAGGGCCAAAGGAAATATCCTCCGATAACAGAGAGAAAGAAGCTTTCTGAGAAACTTCTTTGTGTTCTGTGAAATCATCTCACAGAGTTACAGCTTTCCCCTCAAGAATCCTAACGCCAAGACAGTTCTTCTGGAATTGGCAGAGTGATATTTGGAAGCCCATAGACGGCTATGGTGAAAAAGGAAATATCCTCAGATGAAATCTGGAAAGAAGCTTTCTGAGACACTGCTTAGTGTTCTGTTAATTCATCTCACAGAGTTACATCTGTATTTCGTGGATCTCTTTGCTAGCCTTATTTCTGTGGAATCTGAGAACAGATATTTCGGATCCCTTGGAAGACTATAGGGCCAAAGGAAATATCCTCCGATAACAAAGAGAAAGAAGCTTTCTGAGAAACTTCTTTGTGTTCTGTGAAATCATCTCACAGAGTTACAGCTTTCCCCTCAAGAAGCCTTTCACCAAGACAGTTCTTGTGGAATTGGGAAAGTGATATTTGGAAGCCCATAGAGGGCTATGGTGAAAAAGGAAATATCCTCAGATGAAATCTGGAAAGAAGCTTTCTGAGAAACTGCTTAGTGTTCTGTTAATTCATCTCACAGAGTTACATCTGTATTTCGTGGATCTCTTTGCTAGCCTTATTTCTGTGGAATCTGAGAACAGATATTTCTGATCCCTTGGAAGACTATAGGGCCAAAGGAAATATCCTCCGATAACATAGAGAAAGAAGCTTTCTGAGAAACTTCTTTGTGTTCTTTGAAATCATCTCACAGAGTTACAGCTTTCCCCTCAAGAAGCCTTTGGCTAAGACAGTTCTTGTGGAATTGGCAAAGTGATATTTGGAAGCCCATAGAGGGCTATGGTGAAAAAGGAAATATCCTCAGATGAAATCTGGAAAGAAGCTTTCTGAGAAACTGCTTAGTGTTCTGTTAATTCATCTCACAGAGTTACATCTGTATTTCGTCGATCTCTTTGCTAGCCTTATTTCTGTGGAATCTGAGAACAGATATTTCGCATCCCTTTGAAGACTATGGGGCCAAAGGAAATATCCTCCGATAACAGAGAGAAAGAAGCTTTCTGAGAAACTTCTTTGTGTTCTGTGAAATCATCTCACAGAGTTACAGCTTTCCCCTCAAGAAGCCTTTCGCCAAGACAGTTTTCTGGAATTGGCAGAGTGATATTTGGTAGCACTTAGAGGGCTACGGTGAAAAAGGAAATATCCTCAGATGAAATCTGGAAAGAAGCTTTCTGAGAAACTGCTTAGTGTTCTGTTAATTCATCTCACAGAGTTACATCTGTATTTCGTGGATCTCTTTGCTAGCCTTATTTCTGTGGAATCTGAGAACAGATATTTCGGATCCCTTGGAAGACTATAGGGCCAAAGGAAATATCCTCCGATAAAAAAGAGATAGAAGCTTTCTGAGAAACTTCTTTGTGTTCTGTGAAATCATCTCACAGAGTTACAGCTTTCCCCTCAAGAAGCCTTTCGCTAAGACAGTTCTTGTGGAATTGGCAAAGTGGTATTTGGAAGCCCATAGAGGACTAAGGTGAAATAGGAAATATCCTCCGATGAAATCTGGAAAGAAGCTTTCTGAGAAACTGCTTAGTGTTCTGTTAATTCATCTCACAGAGTTACATCTGTATTTCGTGGATCTCTTTGCTAGCCTTATTTCTGTGGAATCTGAGAACAGATATTTCGGATCCCTTGGAAGACTATAGGGCCAAAGGAAATATCCTCCGATAACAGAGAGAAAGAAGCTTTCTGAGAAACTTCTTTGTGTTCTGTGAAATCATCTCACAGAGTTACAGCTTTCCCCTCAAGAAGCCTTTCGCTAAGACAGTTCTTGGGGAATTGGCAGAGTGATATTTGGAAGCCCATAGAGTGCTATGGTGAAAAAGGAAATATCCTCAGATGAAATCTGGAAAGAAGCTTTCTGAGAAACTGCTTAGTGTTCTGTTAATTCATCTCACAGAATTACATCTCTATTTCGTGGATCTCTTTGCTAGCCTTATTTCTGTGGAATCTGAGAACAGATATTTCGGATCCCTTGGAAGACTATAGGGCCAAAGGAAATATCCTCCGATAACAAAGAGAAAGAAGCTTTCTGAGAAACTTCTTTGTGTTCTGTGAAATCACCTCACAGAGTTACAGCTTTCCCCTCAAGAAGCCTTTCACCAAGACAGTTCTTGTGGAATTGGCAAAGTGATATTTGGAAGCCCATAGAGGGCTATGGTGAAAAAGGAAATATCCTCAGATGAAATCTGGAAAGAAGCTTTCTGAGAAACTGCTTAGTGTTCTGTTAATTCATCTCACAGAGTTACATCTGTATTTCGTGGATCTCTTTGCTAGCCTTATTTCTGTGGAATCTGAGAACAGATATTTCTGATCCCTTGGAAGACTATAGGGCCAAAGGAAATATCCTCCGATAACATAGAGAAAGAAGCTTTCAGAGAAACTTCTTTGTGTTCTTTGAAATCATCTCACAGAGTTACAGCTTTCCCCTCAAGAAGCCTTTGGCTAAGACAGTTCTTGTGGAATTGGCAAAGTGATATTTGGAAGCCCATAGAGGGCTATGGTGAAAAAGGAAATATCCTCAGATGAAATCTGGAAAGAAGCTTTCTGAGAAACTGCTTAGTGTTCTGTTAATTCATCTCACAGAGTTACATCTGTATTTCGTCGATCTCTTTGCTAGCCTTATTTCTGTGGAATCTGAGAACAGATATTTCGCATCCCTTTGAAGACTATGGGGCCAAAGGAAATATCCTCCGATAACAGAGAGAAAGAAGCTTTCTGAGAAACTTCTTTGTGTTCTGTGAAATCATCTCACAGAGTTACAGCTTTCCTCTCAAGAAGCCTTTCGCCAAGACAGTTTTCTGGAATTGGCAGAGTGATATTTGGTAGCCCTTAGAGGGCTACGGTGAAAAAGGAAATATCCTCAGATGAAATCTGGAAAGAAGCTTTCTGAGAAACTGCTTAGTGTTCTGTTAATTCATCTCACAGAGTTACATCTGTATTTCGTGGATCTCTTTGCTAGCCTTATTTCTGTGGAATCTGAGAACAGATATTTCGGATCCCTTGGAAGACTATAGGGCCAAAGGAAATATCCTCCGATAAAAATGAGAAAGAAGCTTTCTGAGAAACTTCTTTGTGTTCTGTGAAATCATCTCACAGAGTTACAGCTTTCCCCTCAAGAAGCCTTTCGCTATGACAGTTCTTGTGGAATTGGCAAAGTGGTATTTGGAAGCCCCTAGAGGACTATGGTGAAATAGGAAATATCCTCCGATGAAATCTGGAAAGAAGCTTTCTGAGAAACTGCTTAGTGTTCTGTTAATTCATCTCACAGAGTTACATCTGTATTTCGTGGATCTCTTTGCTAGCCTTATTTCTGTGGAATCTGAGACCAGATATTTCGGATCCCTTGGAAGACTATAGGGCCAATGGAAATATCCTCCGATAACAGAGAGAAAGAAGCTTTCTGAGAAACTTCTTTGTGTTCTGTGAAATCATCTCACAGAGTTACAGCTTTCCCCTCAAGAAGCCTTTCGCCGAGACAGTTCTTCTGGAATTGGCAGAGTGATATTTGGAAGCCCTTAGAGGGCTATGGTGAAAAAGGAAATATCCTCAGATGAAATCTGGAAAGAAGCTTTCTGAGAAACTGCTTAGTGTTCTGTTAATTCATCTCACAGAGTTACATCTGTATTTCGTCGATCCCTTTGCTAGCCTTATTTCTGTGGAATCTGAGAACAGATATTTCGCATCCCTTGGAAGACTATGGGGCCAAAGGAAACATCCTCCGATAACAGAGAGAAAGAAGCTTTCTGAGAAACTTCTTTGTGTTCTGTGAAATCATCTCACAGAGTTACAGCTTTCCCCTCAAGAAGCCTTTCGCCAAGACAGTTTTCTGGAATTGGCAGAGTGATATTTGGTAGCCCTTAGAGGGCTACGGTGAAAAAGGAAATATCCTCAGATGAAATCTGGAAAGAAGCTTTCTGAGAAACTGCTTAGTGTTCTGTTAATTCATCTCACAGAGTTACATCTGTATTTCGTGGATCTCTTTGCTAGCCTTATTTCTGTGGAATCTGAGAACTGATATTTCGGATCCCTTGGAAGACTATAGGGCCAAAGGAAATATCCTCCGATAAAAAAGAGAAAGAAGCTTTCTGAGAAACTTCTTTGTGTTCTGTGAAATCATCTCACAGAGTTACAGCTTTCCCCTCAAGAAGCCTTTCGCTAAGACAGTTCTTGTGGAATTGGCAAAGTGATATTTGGAAGCCCATAGAGGACTATGGTGAAATAGGAAATATCCTCCGATGAAATCTGGAAAGAAGCTTTCTGAGAAACTTCTTAGTGTTCTGTTAATTCATCTCACAGAGTTACATCTGTATTTCGTGGATCTCTTTGCTAGCCTTATTTCTGTGGAATCTGAGAACAGATATTTCGGATCCCTTGGAAGACTATAGGGCCAAAGGAAATATCCTCCGATAACAGAGAGAAAGAAGCTTTCTGAGAAACTTCTTTGTGTTCTGTGAAATCATCTCACAGAGTTACAGCTTTCCCCTCAAGAAGCCTTTCGCCAAGACAGTTCTTCTGGAATTGGCAGAGTGATATTTGGAAGCCCATAGAGTGCTATGGTGAAAAAGGAAATATCCTCAGATGAAATCTGGAAAGAAGCTTTCTGAGAAACTGCTTAGTGTTCTGTTAATTCATCTCACAGAGTTACATCTGTATTTCGTGGATCTCTTTGCTAGCCTTATTTCTGTGGAATCTGAGAACAGATATTTCGGTTCCCTTGGAAGAGTATAGGGCCAAAGGAAATATCCTCCGATAACAGAGAGAAAGAAGCTTTCTGAAAAACTTCTTTGTGTTCTGTGAAATCATCTCACAGAGTTACAGCGTTCCCCTCAAGAAGCCTATCGCCAATACAGTTCTTCTGGAATTGGCAGAGTGATATTTGGAAGCCCATAAGGGCTATGGTGAAAAAGTAAATATCCTCAGATGAAATCTGGAAAGAAGCTTTCTGAGAAACTGCTTAGTGTTCTGTTAATTCATCTCACAGAGTTACATCTGTATTTCGTGGATCTCTTTGCTAGCCTTATTTCTGTGGAATCTGCGAACAGATATTTCGGATCCCTTGGAAGTCTATAGGGCCAAAGGAAATATCCTCCGATAACAAAGAGTAAGAAGCTTTCTGAGAAACTTCTTTGTGTTCTGTGAAATCATCTCACAGAGTTACAGCATTCCCTTCAAGAAGCCTTTCGCTAAGACAGTCCTTGTGGAATTGGCAAAGTGATATTTGGAAGCCCATAGAGGGCTATGGTGAAAAAGGAAATATCCTCAGATGAAATCTGGAAAGAAGCTTTCTGAGAAACTGCTTAGTGTTCTGTTAATTCATCTCACAGAGTTACATCTGTATTTCGTGGATCTCTTTGCTAGCCTTATTTCTGTGGAATCTGAGAACAGATATTTCGGATCCCTTGGAAGACTATAGGGCCAAAGGAAATATCCTCCGATAAAAAAGAGATAGAAGCTTTCTGAGAAACTTCTTTGTGTTCTGTGAAATCATCTCACAGAGTTACAGCTTTCCCCTCAAGAAGCCTTTCGCTAAGACAGTTCTTGTGGAATTGGCAAAGTGGTATTTGGAAGCCCCTAGAGGACTATGGTGAAATAGGAAATATCCTCCGATGAAATCTGGAAAGAAGCTTTCTGAGAAACTGCTTAGTGTTCTGTTAATTCATCTCACAGAATTACATCTCTATTTCGTGGATCTCTTTGCTAGCCTTATTTCTGTGGAATCTGAGAACAGATATTTCGGATCCCTTGGAAGACTATAGGGCCAAAGGAAATATCCTCCGATAACAAAGAGAAAGAAGCTTTCTGAGAAACTTCTTTGTGTTCTGTGAAATCACCTCACAGAGTTACAGCTTTCCCCTCAAGAAGCCTTTCACCAAGACAGTTCTTGTGGAATTGGCAAAGTGATATTTGGAAGCCCATAGAGGGCTATGGTGAAAAAGGAAATATCCTCAGATGAAATCTGGAAAGAAGCTTTCTGAGAAACTGCTTAGTGTTCTGTTAATTCATCTCACAGAGTTACATCTGTATTTCGTGGATCTCTTTGCTAGCCTTATTTCTGTGGAATCTGAGAACAGATATTTCTGATCCCTTGGAAGACGATAGGGCCAAAGGAAATATCCTCCGATAACATAGAGAAAAAAGCTTTCAGAGAAACTTCTTTGTGTTCTTTGAAATCATCTCACAGAGTTACAGCTTTCCCCTCAAGAAGCCTTTGGCTAAGACAGTTCTTGTGGAATTGGCAAAGTGATATTTGGAAGCCCATAGAGGGCTATGGTGAAAAAGGAAATAATCTCAGATGAAATCTGGAAAGAAGCTTTCTGAGAAACTGCTTAGTGTTCTGTTAATTCATCTCACAGAGTTACATCTGTATTTCGTCGATCTCTTTGCTAGCCTTATTTCTGTGGAATCTGAGAACAGATATTTCGCATCCCTTTGAAGACTATGGGGCCAAAGGAAATATCCTCCGATAACAGAGAGAAAGAAGCTTTCTGAGAAACTTCTTTGTGTTCTGTGAAATCATCTCACAGAGTTACAGCTTTCCTCTCAAGAAGCCTTTCGCCAAGACAGTTTTCTGGAATTGGCAGAGTGATATTTGGTAGCCCTTAGAGGGCTACGGTGAAAAAGGAAATATCCTCAGATGAAATCTGGAAAGAAGCTTTCTGAGAAACTGCTTAGTGTTCTGTTAATTCATCTCACAGAGTTACATCTGTATTTCGTGGATCTCTTTGCTAGCCTTATTTCTGTGGAATCTGAGAACAGATATTTCGGATCCCTTGGAAGACTATAGGGCCAAAGGAAATATCCTCCGATAAAAAAGAGAAAGAAGCTTTCTGAGAAACTTCTTTGTGTTCTGTGAAATCATCTCACAGAGTTACAGCTTTCCCCTCAAGAAGCGTTTCGCTAAGACAGTTCTTGTGGAATTGGCAAAGTGGTATTCGGAAGCCCATAGAGGACTATGGTGAAATAGGAAATATCCTCCGATGAAATCTGGAAAGAAGCTTTCTGAGAAACTGCTTAGTGTTCTGTTAATTCATCTCACAGAGTTACATCTGTATTTCGTGGATCTCTTTGCTAGCCTTATTTCTGTGGAATCTGAGAACAGATATTTCGGATACCTTGGAAGACTATAGGGCCAAAGGAAATATCCTCCGATAACAGAGAGAAAGAAGCTTTCTGAGAAACTTCTTTGTGTTCTGTGAAATCATCTCACAGAGTTACAGCTTTCCCCTCAAGAAGCCTTTCGCCAAGACAGTTCTTCTGGAATTGGCAGAGTGATATTTGGAAGCCCTTAGAGGGCTATGGTGAAAAAGGAAATATCCTCAGATGAAATCTGGAAAGAAGCTTTCTGAGAAACTGCTTAGTGTTCTGTTAATTCATCTCACAGAGTTACATCTGTATTTCGTCGATCCCTTTGCTAGCCTTATTTCTGTGGAATCTGAGAACAGATATTTCGGATCCCTTGGAAGACTATGGGGCCAAAGGAAACATCCTCCGATAACAGAGAGAAAGAAGCTTTCTGAGAAACTTCTTTGTGTTCTGTGAAATCATCTCACAGAGTTACAGCTTTCCCCTCAAGAAGCCTTTCGCCAAGACAGTTTTCTGGAATTGGCAGAGTGATATTTGGTAGCCCTTAGAGCGCTACGGTGAAAAAGGAAATATCCTCAGATGAAATCTGGAAAGAAGCTTTCTGAGAAACTGCTTAGTGTTCTGTTAATTCATCTCACAGAGTTACATCTGTATTTCGTGGATCTCTTTGCTAGCCTTATTTCTGTGGAATCTGAGAACAGATATTTCGGATCCCTTGGAAGACTATAGGGCCAAAGGAAATATCCTCCGATAAAAAAGAGAATGAAGCTTTCTGAGAAACTTCTTTGTGTTCTGTGAAATCATCTCACAGAGTTACAGCTTTCCCCTCAAGAAGCCTTTCGCTAAGACAGTTCTTGTGGAATTGGCAAAGTGATATTTGGAAGCCCATAGAGGACTATGGTGAAATAGGAAATATCCTCCGATGAAATCTGGAAAGAAGCTTTCTGAGAAACTGCTTAGTGTTCTGTTAATTCATCTCACAGAGTTACATCTGTATTTCGTGGATCTCTTTGCTAGCCTTATTTCTGTGGAATCTGAGAACAGATATTTCGGATCCCTTGGAAGACTATAGGGCCAAAGGAAATATCCTCCGATAACAGAGAGAAAGAAGCTTTCTGAGAAACATCTTTGTGTTCTGTGAAATCATCTCACAGAGTTACAGCTTTCCCCTCAAGAAGCCTTTCGCCAAGACAGTTCTTCTGGAATTGGCAGAGTGATATTTGGAAGCCCATAGAGTGCTATGGTGAAAAAGGAAATATCCTCCGATGAAATCTGGAAAGAAGCTTTCTGAGAAACTGCTTAGGGTTCTGTTAATTCATCTCACAGAGTTACATCTGTATTTCGTGGATCTCTTTGCTAGCCTTATTTCTGTGGAATCTGAGAACAGATATTTCGGATCCCTTGGAAGAGTATAGGGCCAAAGGAAATATCCTCCGATAACAGAGAGAAAGAAGCTTTCTGAACAACTTCTTTGTGTTCTGTGAAATCATCTCACAGAGTTACAGCGTTCCCCTCAAGAAGCCTTTCGCCAAGACAGTTCTTCTGGAATTGGCAGAGTGATATTTGGAAGCCCATAAGGGCTATGGTGAAAAAGGAAATATCCTCAGATGAAATCTGGAAAGAAGCTTTCTGAGAAACTGCTTAGTGTTCTGTTAATTCATCTTACACAGTTACATCTGTATTTCGTGGATCTCTTTGCTAGCCTTATTTCTGTGGAATCTGCGAACAGATATTTCGGATCCCTTGGAAGACAATAGGGCCAAAGGAAATATCCTCCGATAACAAAGAGAAAGAAGCTTTCTGAGAAACTTCTTTGTGTTCTGTGAAATCATCTCACAGAGTTACAGCATTCCCTTCAAGAAGCCTTTCGCTAAGACAGTCCTTGTGGAATTGGCAAAGTGATATTTGGAAGCCCATAGAGGGCTATGGTGAAAAAGGAAATATCCTCAGATGAAATCTGGAAAGAAGCTTTCTGAGAAACTGCTTAGTGTTCTGTTAATTCATCTCACAGAGTTACATCTGTATTTCGTCGATCTCTTTGCTAGCCTTATTTCTGTGGAATCTGAGAACAGATATTTCGCATCCCTTGGAAGACTATGGGGCCAAAGGAAATATCCTCCGATAACAGAGAGAAACAAGCTTTCTGAGAAACTTCTTTGTGTTCTGTGAAATCATCTCACAGAGTTACAGCTTTCCCCTCAAGAAGCCTTTCGCCAAGACAGTTTTCTGGAATTGGCAGAGTGATATTTGGTAGCCCTTAGAGGGCTACGGTGAAAAAGGAAATATCCTCAGATGAAATCTGGAAAGAAGCTTTCTGAGAAACTGCTTAGTGTTCTGTTAATTCATCTCACAGAGTACATCTGTATTTCGTGGATGTCTTTGCTAGCCTTATTTCTGTGGAATCTGAGAACAGGTATTTCGGGTCCCTTTGAAGACTATAGGGCCAAAGGAAATATCCTCTGACAACAAAGAGAAAGAAGCTTTCTGAGAAACTTCTTTGTGTTCTTTGAAATCATCTCACAGAGTTACAGCTTTCCCCTCAAGAAGCCTTTCGCTAAGACAGTTCTTGTGGAATTGGCAAAGTGATATTTGGAAGCCCATAGAGGGCTATGGTGAAAAAGGAAATATCCTCCGATGAAATCTGGAAAGAAGCTTTCTGAGAAACTGCTTAGTGTTCTGTTAATTCATCTCACAGAGTTACATCTGTATTTCGTCGATCCCTTTGCTAGCCTTATTTCTGTGGAATCTGAGAACAGATATTTCGGATCCCTTGGAAGACTATGGGGCCAAAGGAAATATCCTCCGATAACAGAGAGAAAGAAGCTTTCTGAGAAACTTCTTTGTGTTCTGTGAAATCATCTCACAGAGTTACAGCTTTCCCCTCAAGAAGCCTTTCGCCAAGACAGTTTTCTGGAATTGGCAGAGTGATATTTGGTAGCCCTTAGAGGAATACGGTGAAAAAGGAAATATCCTCAGATGAAATCTGGAATGAAGCTTTCTGAGAAACTGCTTAGTGTTCTGTTAATTCATCTCACAGAGTTACATCTGTATTTCGTGGATCTCTTTGCTAGCCTTATTTCTGTGGAATCTGACAACAGATATTTCGGATCCCTTGGAAGACTATAGGGCCAAAGGAAATATCCACCGATAAAAAAGAGAAAGAAGCTTTCTGAGAAACTTCTTTGTGTTCTGTGAAATCATCTCACAGAGTTACAGCTTTCCCCTCAAGAAGCCTTTCAATAAGACAGTTCTTGTGGAATTGGCAAAGTGATATTTCGAAGCCAAAGAGGGCTAAGGTGAAAAAGGAAATATCCTCAGATGAAATCTGGAAAGAAGCTTTCTGAGAAACTGCTTAGTGTTCTGTTAATTCATCTCACAGAGTTACATCTGTATTTCGTCGATCTCTTTGCTAGCCTTATTTCTGTGGAATCTGAGAACAGATATTTCGCATCCCTTGGAAGACTATAGGGCCAAAGGAAATATCCTCCGATAACAAAGAGAAAGAAGCTTTCTGAGAAACTTCTTTGTGTTCTGTGAAATCATCTCACAGAGTTACAGCTTTCCCCTCAAGAAGCCTTTCGCTAAGACAGTTCTTGTGGAATTGGCAAAGTGATATTTGGAAGCCCATAGAGGACTATGGTGAAATAGGAAATATCCTCCGATGAAATCTGGAAAGAAGCTTTCTGAGACACTGCTTAGTGTTCTGTTAATTCATCTCACAGGGTTACATCTGTATTTCGTCGATCTCTTTGCTAGCCTTATTTCTGTGGAATCTGAGAACAGATATTTCGGATCCCTTGGAAGACTATAGGGCCAAAGGAAATATCCTCCGATAACAGAGAGAAAGAAGCTTTCTGAGAAACTTCTTTGTGTTCTGTGAAATCATCTCACAGAGTTACAGCTTTCCCCTCAAGAAGCCTTTCGCCAAGACAGTTCTTCTGGAATTGGCAGAGTGATATTTGGAAGCCCTTAGAGGGCTATGGTGAAAAAGGAAATATCCTCAGATGAAATCTGGAAAGAAGCTTTCTGAGAAACTGCTTAGTGTTCTGTTAATTCATCTCACAGAGTTACATCTGTATTTCGTGGATCTCTTTGGTAGCCTTATTTCTGTGGAATCTGAGAACAGATATTTCGGATCCCTTGGAAGACTATAGGGCCAAAGGAAATATCCTCCGATAACAAAGAGAAAGAAGCTTTCTGAGAAACTTCTTTGTGTTCTTTGAAATCATCTCACAGAGTTACAGCTTTCCCCTCAAGAAGCCTTTCGCCAAGACAGTTCTTGTGGAATTGGCAAAGTGATATTTGGAAGCCCATAGAGGGCTATGGTGAAAAAGGAAATATCCTCCGATGAAATCTGGAAAGAAGCTTTCTGAGAAACTGCTTAGTGTTCTGTTAATTCATCTCACAGAGTTACATCTGTATTTAGTCGATCCCTTTGCTAGCCTTATTTCTGTGGAATCTGAGAACAGATATTTGGCATCCCTTGGAAGACTATGGGGCCAAAGGAAATATCCTCCGATAACAGAGAGAAAGAAGCTTTCTGAGAAACTTCTTTGTGTTCTGTGAAATCATCTCACAGAGTTACAGCTTTCCCCTCAAGAAGCCTTTCGCTAAGACAGTTCTTGTGGAATTGGCAAAGTGATATTTGGAAGCCCATAGAGGACTATGGTGAAATAGGAAATATCCTCCGATGAAATCTGGAAAGAAGCTTTCTGAGAAACTGCTTAGTGTTCTGTTAATTCATCTCACAGAGTTACATCTGTATTTCGTGGATCTCTTTGCTAGCCTTATTTCTGTGGAATCTGAGAACAGATATTTCGGATCCCTTGGAAGACTATAGGGCCAAAGGAAATATCCTCCGATAACAGAGCGAAAGAAGCTTTCTGAGAAACATCTTTGTGTTCTGTGAAATCATCTCACAGAGTTACAGCTTTCCCCTCAAGAAGCCTTTCGCCAAGACAGTTCTTCTGGAATTGGCAGAGTGATATTTGGAAGCCCATAGAGTGCTATGGTGAAAAAGGAAATATCCTCCGATGAAATCTGGAAAGAAGCTTTCTGAGAAACTGCTTAGTGTTCTGTTAATTCATCTCACAGAGTTACATCTGTATTTCGTGGATCTCTTTGCTAGCCTTATTTCTGTGGAATCTGAGAACAGATATTTCGGATCCCTTGGAAGAGTATAGGGCCAAAGGAAATATCCTCCGATAACAGAGAGAAAGAAGCTTTCTGAAAAACTTCTTTGTGTTCTGTTAAATCATCTCACAGAGTTACAGCTTTCCCCTCAAGAACCCTATCGCCAAGACAGCTCTTCTGGAATTGGCAGAGTGATATTTGGAAGCCCATAGACGGCTATGGTGAAAAAGGAAATATCCTCAGATGAAATCTGGAAAGAAGTTTTCTGAGACACTGCTTAGTGTTCTGTTAATTCATCTCACAGAGTTACATCTGTATTTCGTGGATCTCTTTGCTAGCCTTATTTCTGTGGAATCTGAGAACAGATATTTCGGATCCCTTGGAAGACTATAGGGCCAAAGGAAATATCCTCCGATAACAAAGAGAAAGAAGCTTTCTGAGAAACTTCTTTGTGTTCTGTGAAATCATCTCACAGAGTTACAGCTTCCCCCTCAAGAAGCCTTTCGCTAAGACAGTTCTTGTGGAATTGGCAAAGTGATATTTCGAAGCCAAAGAGGGCTAAGGTGAAAAAGGAAATATCCTCGGATGAAATCTGGAAAGAAGCTTTCTGAGAAACTGCTTAGTGTTCTATTAATTCATCTCACAGAGTTACATCTGTATTTCGTGGATCTCTTTGCTAGCCTTATTTCTGTGGAATCTGAGAACAGATATTTCGGATCCCTTGGAAGACTATAGGGCCAAAGGAAATATCCTCCGATAACAAAGAGAAAGAAGCTTTCTGAGAAACTTCTTTGTGTTCTTTGAAATCATCTCACAGAGTTACAGCATTCCCTTCAAGAAGCCTTTCGCTAAGACAGTCCTTGTGGAATTGGCAAAGTGATATTTGGAAGCCCATAGAGGGCTACGGTGAAAAAGGAAATATCCTCAGATGAAATCTGGAAAGAAGTTTTCTGAGAAACTGCTTAGTGTTCTGTTAATTCATCTCACAGAGTTACATCTGTATTTCGTGGATCTCTTTGCTAGCCTTATTTCTGTGGAATCTGAGAACAGATATTTCGGATCCCTTGGAAGACTATAGGGCCAAAGGAAATATCCTCCGATAACAAAGAGAAAGAAGCTTTCTGAGAAACTTCTTTGTGTTCTGTGAAATCATCTCACAGAGTTACAGCTTTCCCCTCAAGAAGCCTTTCGCTAAGACAGTTCTTGTGGAATTGGCAAAGTGATAATTGGAAGCCCATAAGGGCTATGGTGAAAAGGGAAATATCCTCAGATGAAATCTGGAAAGAAGCTTTCTGAGAAACTGCTTAGTGTTCTGTTAATTCATCTCACAGAATTACATCTCTATTTCGTGGATCTCTTTGCTAGCCTTATTTCTGTGGAATCTGAGAACAGATATTTCGGATCCCTTGGAAGACTATAGGGCCAAAGGAAATATCCTCCGATAAAAAAGAGAAAGAAGCTTTCTGAGAAACTTCTTTGTGTTCTGTGAAATCATCTCACTGAGTTACAGCTTTCCCCTCAAGAAGCCTTTCGCCAAGACAGTTCTTGTGGAATTGGCAAAGTGATATTTGGAAGCCCATAGAGGGCTATGGTGAAAAAGGAAAAATCCTCAGATGAAATCTGGAAAGAAGCTTTCTGAGAAACTGCTTAGTGTTCTGTTAATTCATCTCACAGAGTTACATCTGTATTTCGTGGATCTCTTTGCTAGCCTTATTTCTGTGGAATCTGAGAACAGATATTTCGGATCCCTTGGAAGACTATAGGGCCAAAGGAAATATCCTCCGATAACAGAGAGAAAGAAGCTTTCTGAGAAACATCTTTGCGTTCTGTGAAATCATCTCACAGAGTTACAGCTTTCCCCTCAAGAAGCCTTTCGCCAAGACAGTTCTTCTGGAATTGGCAGAGTGATATTTGGAAGCCCATAGAGTGCTATGGTGAAAAAGGAAATATCCTCCGATGAAATCTGGAAAGAAGCTTTCTGAGAAACTGCTTAGTGTTCTGTTAATTCATCTCACAGAGTTACATCTGTATTTCGTGGATCTCTTTGCTAGCCTTATTTCTGTGGAATCTGAGAACAGATATTTCGGATCCCTTGGAAGAGTATAGGGCCAAAGGAAATATCCTCCGATAACAGAGAGAAAGAAGCTTTCTGAACAACTTCTTTGTGTTCTGTGAAATCATCTCACAGAGTTACAGCGTTCCCCTCAAGAAGCCTTTCGCCAAGACAGTTCTTCTGGAATTGGCAGAGTGATATTTGGAAGCCCATAAGGGCTATGGTGAAAAAGGAAATATCCTCAGATGAAATCTGGAAAGAAGCTTTCTGAGAAACTGCTTAGTGTTCTGTTAATTCATCTCACACAGTTACATCTGTATTTCGTGGATCTCTTTGCTAGCCTTATTTCTGTGGAATCTGCGAACAGATATTTCGGATCCCTTGGAAGACTATAGGGCCAAAGGAAATATCCTCCGATAACAAAGAGAAAGAAGCTTTCTGAGAAACTTCTTTGTGTTCTGTGAAATCATCTCACAGAGTTACAGCATTCCTTTCAAGAAGCCTTTCGCTAAGACAGTCCTTGTGGAATTGGCAAAGTGATATTTGGAAGCCCATAGAGGGCTATGGTGAAAAAGGAAATATCCTCAGATGAAATCTGGAAAGAAGCTTTCTGAGAAACTGCTTAGTGTTCTGTTAATTCATCTCACAGAGTTACATCTGTATTTCGTCGATCTCTTTGCTAGCCTTATTTCTGTGGAATCTGAGAACAGATATTTCGCATCCCTTGGAAGACTATGGGGCCAAAGGAAATATCCTCCGATAACAGAGAGAAAGAAGCTTTCTGAGAAACTTCTTTGTGTTCTGTGAAATCATCTCACAGAGTTACAGCTTTCCCCTCAAGAAGCCTTTCGCCAAGACAGTTTTCTGGAATTGGCAGAGTGATATTTGGTAGCCCTTAGAGGGCTACGGTGAAAAAGGAAATATCCTCAGATGAAATCTGGAAAGAAGCTTTCTGAGAAACTGCTTAGTGTTCTGTTAATTCATCTCACAGAGTACATCTGTATTTCGTGGATGTCTTTGCTAGCCTTATTTCTGTGGAATCTGAGAACAGATATTTCGGGTCCCTTTGAAGACTATAGGGCCAAAGGAAATATCCTCTGACAACAAAGAGAAAGAAGCTTTCTGAGAAACTTCTTTGTGTTCTTTGAAATCATCTCACAGAGTTACAGCTTTCCCCTCAAGAAGCCTTTCGCTAAGACAGTTCTTGTGGAATTGGCAAAGTGATATTTGGAAGCCCATAGAGGGCTATGGTGAAAAAGGAAATATCCTCCGATGAAATCTGGAAAGAAGCTTTCTGAGAAACTGCTTAGTGTTCTGTTAATTCATCTCACAGAGTTACATCTGTATTTCGTCGATCCCTTTGCTAGCCTTATTTCTGTGGAATCTGAGAACAGATATTTCGCATCCCTTGGAAGACTATGGGGCCAAAGAAAATATCCTCCGATAACAGAGAGAAAGAAGCTTTCTGAGAAACTTCTTTGTGTTCTGTGAAATCATCTCACAGAGTTACAGCTTTCCCCTCAAGAAGCCTTTCGCCAAGACAGTTTTCTGGAATTGGCAGAGTGATATTTGGTAGCCCTTAGAGGAATACGGTGAAAAAGGAAATATCCTCAGATGAAATCTGGAATGAAGCTTTCTGAGAAACTGCTTAGTGTTCTGTTAATTCATCTCACAGAGTTACATCTGTATTTCGTGGATCTCTTTGCTAGCCTTATTTCTGTGGAATCTGACAACAGATATTTCGGATCCCTTGGAAGACTATAGGGCCAAAGGAAATATCCACCGATAAAAAAGAGAAAGAAGCTTTCTGAGAAACTTCTTTGTGTTCTGTGAAATCATCTCACAGAGTTACAGCTTTCCCCTCAAGAAGCCTTTCAATAAGACAGTTCTTGTGGAATTGGCAAAGTGATATTTCGAAGCCAAAGAGGGCTAAGGTGAAAAAGGAAATATCCTCAGATGAAATCTGGAAAGAAGCTTTCTGAGAAACTGCTTAGTGTTCTATTAATTCATCTCACAGAGTTACATCTGTATTTCGTCGATCTCTTTGCTAGCCTTATTTCTGTGGAATCTGAGAACAGATATTTCGCATCCCTTGGAAGACTATAGGGCCAAAGGAAATATCCTCCGATAACAAAGAGAAAGAAGCTTTCTGAGAAACTTCTTTGTGTTCTGTGAAATCATCTCCCAGAGTTACAGCTTTCCCCTCAAGAAGCCTTTCGCTAAGACAGTTCTTGTGGAATTGGCAAAGTGATATTTGGAAGCCCATAGAGGACTATGGTGAAATAGGAAATATCCTCCGATGAAATCTGGAAAGAAGCTTTCTGAGAAACTGCTTAGTGTTCTGTTAATTCATCTCACAGGGTTACATCTGTATTTCGTCGATCTCTTTGCTAGCCTTATTTCTGTGGAATCTGAGAACAGATATTTCGGATCCCTTGGAAGACTATAGGGCCAAAAGAAATATCCTCCGATAACAGAGAGAAAGAAGCTTTCTGAGAAACTTCTTTGTGTTCTGTGAAATCATCTCACAGAGTTACAGCTTTCCCCTCAAGAAGCCTTTCGCCAAGACAGTTCTTCTGGAATTGGCAGAGTGATATTTGGAAGCCCTTAGAGGGCTATGGTGAAAAAGGAAATATCCTCAGATGAAATCTGGAAAGAAGCTTTCTGAGAAACTGCTTAGTGTTCTGTTAATTCATCTCACAGAGTTACATCTGTATTTCTTGGATCTCTTTGGTAGCCTTATTTCTGTGGAATCTGAGAACAGATATTTCGGATCCCTTGGAAGACTATAGGGCCAAAGGAAATATCCTCCGATAACAAAGAGAAAGAAGCTTTCTGAGAAACTTCTTTGTGTTCTTTGAAATCATCTCACAGAGTTACAGCTTTCCCCTCAAGAAGCCTTTCGCCAAGACAGTTCTTGTGGAATTGGCAAAGTGATATTTGGAAGCCCATAGAGGGCTATGCTGAAAAAGGAAATATCCTCCGATGAAATCTGGAAAGAAGCTTTCTGAGAAACTGCTTAGTGTTCTGTTAATTCATCTCACAGAGTTACATCTGTATTTAGTCGATCCCTTTGCTAGCCTTATTTCTGTGGAATCTGAGAACAGATATTTGGCATCCCTTGGAAGACTATGGGGCCAAAGGAAATATCCTCCGATAACAGAGAGAAAGAAGCTTTCTGAGAAACTTCTTTGTGTTCTGTGAAATCATCTCAGAGAGTTACAGCTTTCCCCTCAAGAAGCCTTTCGCTAAGACAGTTCTTGTGGAATTGGCAAAGTGATATTTGGAAGCCCATAGAGGACTATGGTGAAATAGGAAATATCCTCCGATGAAATCTGGAAAGAAGCTTTCTGAGAAACTGCTTAGTGTTCTGTTAATTCATCTCACAGAGTTACATCTGTATTTCGTGGATCTCTTTGCTAGCCTTATTTCTGTGGAATCTGAGAACAGATATTTCGGATCCCTTGGAAGACTATAGGGCCAAAGGAAATATCCTCCGATAACAGAGAGAAAGAAGCTTTCTGAGAAACATCTTTGTGTTCTGTGAAATCATCTCACAGAGTTACAGCTTTCCCCTCAAGAAGCCTTTCGCCAAGACAGTTCTTCTGGAATTGGCAGAGTGATATTTGGAAGCCCATAGAGTGCTATGGTGAAAAAGGAAATATCCTCCGATGAAATCTGGAAAGAAGCTTTCTGAGAAACTGCTTAGTGTTCTGTTAATTCATCTCACAGAGTTACATCTGTATTTCGTGGATCTCTTTGCTAGCCTTATTTCTGTGGAATCTGAGAACAGATATTTCGGATCCCTTGGAAGAGTATAGGGCCAAAGGAAATATCCTCCGATAACAGAGAGAAAGAAGCTTTCTGAAAAACTTCTTTGTGTTCTGTTAAATCATCTCACAGAGTTACAGCTTTCCCCTCAAGAACCCTATCGCCAAGACAGTTCTTCTGGAATTGGCAGAGTGATATTTGGAAGCCCATAGACGGCTATGGTGAAAAAGGAAATATCCTCAGATGAAATCTGGAAAGAAGTTTTCTGAGACACTGCTTAGTGTTCTGTTAATTCATCTCACAGAGTTACATCTGTATTTCGTGGATCTCTTTGCTAGCCTTATTTCTGTGGAATCTGAGAACAGATATTTCGGATCCCTTGGAAGACTATAGGGCCAAAGGAAATATCCTCCGATAACAAAGAGAAAGAAGCTTTCTGAGAAACTTCTTTGTGTTCTGTGAAATCATCTCACAGAGTTACAGCTTCCCCCTCAAGAAGCCTTTCGCTAAGACAGTTCTTGTGGAATTGGCAAAGTGATATTTCGAAGCCAAAGAGGGCTAAGGTGAAAAAGGAAATATCCTCGGATGAAATCTGGAAAGAAGCTTTCTGAGAAACTGCTTAGTGTTCTATTAATTCATCTCACAGAGTTACATCTGTATTTCGTGGATCTCTTTGCTAGCCTTATTTCTGTGGAATCTGAGAACAGATATTTCGGATCCCTTGGAAGACTATAGGGCCAAAGGAAATATCCTCCGATAACAAAGAGAAAGAAGCTTTCTGAGAAACTTCTTTGTGTTCTTTGAAATCATCTCACAGAGTTACAGCATTCCCTTCAAGAAGCCTTTCGCTAAGACAGTCCTTGTGGAATTGGCAAAGTGATATTTGGAAGCCCATAGAGGGCTATGGTGAAAAAGGAAATATCCTCAGATGAAATCTGGAAAGAAGTTTTCTGAGAAACTGCTTAGTGTTCTGTTAATTCATCTCACAGAGTTACATCTGTATTTCGTGGATCTCTTTGCTAGCCTTATTTCTGTGGAATCTGAGAACAGATATTTCGGATCCCTTGGAAGACTATAGGGCCAAAGGAAATATCCTCCGATAACAAAGAGAAAGAAGCTTTCTGAGAAACTTCTTTGTGTTCTGTGAAATCATCTCACAGAGTTACAGCTTTCCCCTCAAGAAGCCTTTCGCTAAGACAGTTCTTGTGGAATTGGCAAAGTGATAATTGGAAGCCCATAAGGGCTATGGTGAAAAGGGAAATATCCTCAGATGAAATCTGGAAAGAAGCTTTCTGAGAAACTGCTTAGTGTTCTGTTAATTCATCTCACAGAATTACATCTCTATTTCGTGGATCTCTTTGCTAGCCTTATTTCTGTGGAATCTGAGAACAGATATTTCGGATCCCTTGGAAGACTATAGGGCCAAAGGAAATATCCTCCGATAACAAAGAGAAAGAAGCTTTCTGAGAAACTTCTTTGTGTTCTGTGAAATCATCTCACAGAGTTACAGCTTTCCCCTCAAGAAGCCTTTCGCCAAGACAGTTCTTGTGGAATTGGCAAAGTGATATTTGGAAGCCCATAGAGGGCTATGGTGAAAAAGGAAAAATCCTCAGATGAAATCTGGAAAGAAGCTTTCTGAGAAACTGCTTAGTGTTCTGTTAATTCATCTCACAGAGTTACATCTGTATTTCGTGGATCTCTTTCCTAGCCTTATTTCTGTGCAATCTGAGAACAGATATTTCGGATCCCTTGGAAGACTATAGGGCCAAAGGAAATATCCTCCGATAACATAGAGAAAGAAGCTTTCTGAGAAACTTCTTTGTGTTCTTTGAAATAATCTCACAGAGTTACAGCTTTCCCCTCAAGAAGCCTTTGGCTAAGACAGTTCTTGTGGAATTGGCAAAGTGATATTTGGAAGCCCATAGAGGGCTATGGTGAAAAAGGAAATATCCTCAGATGAAATCTGGAAAGAAGCTTTCTGAGAAACTGCTTAGTGTTCTGTTAATTCATCTCACAGAGTTACATCTGTATTTCGTCGATCTCTTTGCTAGCCTTATTTCTGTGGAATCTGAGAACAGATATTTCGCATCCCTTTGAAGACTATGGGGCCAAAGGAAATATCCTCCGATAACAGAGAGAAAGAAGCTTTCTGAGAAAATTCTTTGTGTTCTGTGAAATCATCTCACAGAGTTACAGCTTTCCCCTCAAGAAGCCTTTCGCCAAGACAGTTTTCTGGAATTGGCAGAGTGATATTTGATAGCCCTTAGAGGGCTACGGTGAAAAAGGAAATATCCTCAGATGAAATCTGGAAAGAAGCTTTCTGAGAAACTGCTTAGTGTTCTGTTAATTCATCTCACAGAGTTACATCTGTATTTCGTGGATCTCTTTGCTAGCCTTATTTCTGTGGAATCTGAGAACAGATATTTCGGATCCCTTGGAAGACTATAGGGCCAAAGGAAATATCCTCCGATAAAAAAGAGATAGAAGCTTTCTGAGAAACTTCTTTGTGTTCTGTGAAATCATCTCACAGAGTTACAGCTTTCCCCTCAAGAAGCCTTTCGCTAAGACAGTTCTTGTGGAATTGGCAAAGTGGTATTTGGAAGCCCATAGAGGACTATGGTGAAATAGGAAATATCCTCCGATGAAATCTGGAAAGAAGCTTTCTGAGAAACTGCTTAGTGTTCTGTTAATTCATCTCACAGAGTTACATCTGTATTTCGTGGATCTCTTTGCTAGCCTTATTTCTGTGGAATCTGAGAACAGATATTTCGGATCCCTTGGAAGACTATAGGGCCAAAGGAAATATCCTCCGATAACAGAGAGAAAGAAGCTTTCTGAGAAACTTCTTTGTGTTCTGTGAAATCATCTCACAGAGTTACAGCTTTCCCCTCAAGAAGCCTTTCGCTAAGACAGTTCTTGTGGAATTGGCAAAGTGATATTTGGAAGCCCATAAGGGCTATGGTGAAAAAGGAAATATCCTCAGATGAAATCTGGAAAGAAGCTTTCTGAGAAACTGCTTAGTGTTCTGTTAATTCATCTAACAGAATTACATCTCTATTTCGTGGATCTCTTTGCTAGCCTTATTTCTGTGGAATCTGAGAACAGATATTTCGGATCCCTTGGAAGACTATAGGGCCAAAGGAAATATCCTCCGATAACAAAGAGAAAGAAGCTTTCTGAGAAACTTCTTTGTGTTCTGTGAAATCATCTCACAGAGTTACAGCTTTCCCCTCAAGAAGCCTTTCACCAAGACAGTTCTTGTGGAATTGGCAAAGTGATATTTGGAAGCCCATAGAGGGCTATGGTGAAAAAGGAAATATCCTCAGATGAAATCTGGAAAGAAGCTTTCTGAGAAACTGCTTAGTGTTCTGTTAATTCATCTCACAGAGTTACATCTGTATTTCGTGGATCTCTTTGCTAGCCTTATTTCTGTGGAATCTGAGAACAGATATTTCTGATCCCTTGGAAGACTATAGGGCCAAAGGAAATATCCTCCGATAACAAAGAGAAAGAAGCTTTCTGAGAAACTTCTTTGTGTTCTGTGAAATCATCTCACAGAGTTACAGCTTCCCCCTCAAGAAGCCTTTCGCTAAAACAGTTCTTGTGGAATTGGCAAAGTGATATTTCGAAGCCAAAGAGGGCTAAGGTGAAAAAGGAAATATCCTCGGATGAAATCTGGAAAGAAGCTTTCTGAGAAACTGCTTAGTGTTCTATTAATTCATCTCACAGAGTTACATCTGTATTTCGTCGATCTCTTTGCTAGCCTTATTTCTGTGGAATCTGAGAAGAGATATTTCGGATCCCTTGGAAGACTGTAGGGCCAAAGTAAATATCCTCCGATAACAAAGAGAAAGAAGCTTTCTGAGAAACTTCTTTGTGTTCTTTGAAATCATCTCACAGAGTTACAGCATTCCCTTCAAGAAGCCTTTCGCTAAGACAGTCCTTGTGGAATTGGCAAAGTGATATTTGGAAGCCCATAGAGGGCTACGGTGAAAAAGGAAATATCCTCAGATGAAATCTGGAAAGAAGTTTTCTGAGAAACTGCTTAGTGTTCTGTTAATTCATCTCACAGAGTTACATCTGTATTTCGTGGATCTCTTTGCTAGCCTTATTTCTGTGGAATCTGAGAACAGATATTTCGGATCCCTTGGAAGACTATAGGGCCAAAGGAAATATCCTCCGATAACAAAGAGAAAGAAGCTTTCTGAGAAACTTCTTTTTGTTCTGTGAAATCATCTCACAGAGTTACAGCTTTCCCCTCAAGAAGCCTTTCGCTAAGACAGTTCTTGTGGATTTGGCAAAGTGATAATTGGAAGCCCATAAGGGCTATGGTGAAAAAGGAAATATCCTCAGATGAAATCTGGAAAGAAGCTTTCTGAGAAACTGCTTAGTGTTCTGTTAATTCATCTCACAGAATTACATCTCTATTTCGTGGATCTCTTTGCTAGCCTTATTTCTGTGGAATCTGAGAACAGATATTTCGGATCCCTTGGAAGACTATAGGGCCAAAGGAAATATCCTCCGATAACAAAGAGAAAGAAGCTTTCTGAGAAACTTCTTTGTGTTCTGTGAAATCATCTCACAGAGTTCCAGCTTTCCCCTCAAGAAGCCTTTCACCAAGACAGTTCTTGTGGAATTGGCAAAGTGATATTTGGAAGCCCATAGAGGGCTATGGTGAAAAAGGAAATATCCTCAGATGAAATCTGGAAAGAAGCTTTCTGAGAAACTGCTTAGTGTTCTGTTAATTCATCTCACAGAGTTACATCTGTATTTCGTGGATCTCTTTGCTAGCCTTATTTCTGTGGAATCTGAGAACAGATATTTCTGATCCCTTGGAAGACTATAGGGCCAAAGGAAATATCCTCCGATAACATAGAGAAAGAAGCTTTCTGAGAAACTTCTTTGTGTTCTTTGAAATCATCTCACAGAGTTACAGCTTTCCCCTCAAGAAGCCTTTGGCTAAGACAGTTCTTGTGGAATTGGCAAAGTGATATTTGGAAGCCAATAGAGGGCTATGGTGAAAAAGGAAATATCCTCAGATGAAATCTGGAAAGAAGCTTTCTGAGAAACTGCTTAGTGTTCTGTTAATTCATCTCACAGAGTTACATCTGTATTTCGTCGATCTCTTTGCTAGCCTTATTTCTGTGGAATCTGAGAACAGATATTTCGCATCCCTTTGAAGACTATGGGGCCAAAGGAAATATCCTCCGATAACAGAGAGAAAGAAGCTTTCTGAGAAACTTCTTTGTGTTCTGTGAAATCATCTCACAGAGTTACAGCTTTCCCCTCAAGAAGCCTTTCGCCAAGACAGTTTTCTGGAATTGGCAGAGTGATATTTGGTAGCACTTAGAGGGCTACGGTGAAAAAGGAAATATCCTCAGATGAAATCTGGAAAGAAGCTTTCTGAGAAACTGCTTAGTGTTCTGTTAATTCATCTCACAGAGTTACATCTGTATTTCGTGGATCTCTTTGCTAGCCTTATTTCTGTGGAATCTGAGAACAGATATTTCGGATCCCTTGGAAGACTATAGGGCCAAAGGAAATATCCTCCGATAAAAAAGAGATAGAAGCTTTCTGAGAAACTTCTTTGTGTTCTGTGAAATCATCTCACAGAGTTACAGCTTTCCCCTCAAGAAGCCTTTCGCTAAGACAGTTCTTGTGGAATTGGCAAAGTGGTATTTGGAAGCCCATAGAGGACTATGGTGAAATAGGAAATATCCTCCGATGAAATCTGGAAAGAAGCTTTCTGAGAAACTGCTTAGTGTTCTGTTAATTCATCTCACAGAGTTACATCTGTATTTCGTGGATCTCTTTGCTAGCCTTATTTCTGTGGAATCTGAGAACAGATATTTCGGATCCCTTGGAAGACTATAGGGCCAAAGGAAATATCCTCCGATAACAGAGAGAAAGAAGCTTTCTGAGAAACTTCTTTGTGTTCTGTGAAATCATCTCACAGAGTTACAGCTTTCCCCTCAAGAAGCCTTTCGCTAAGACAGTTCTTGGGGAATTGGCAGAGTGATATTTGGAAGCCCATAGAGTGCTATGGTGAAAAAGGAAATATCCTCAGATGAAATCTGGAAAGAAGCTTTCTGAGAAACTGCTTAGTGTTCTATTAATTCATCTCACAGAGTTACATCTGTATTTCGTCGATCTCTTTGCTAGCCTTATTTCTGTGGAATCTGAGAACAGATATTTCGCATCCCTTGGAAGACTATAGGGCCAAAGGAAATATCCTCCGATAACAAAGAGAAAGAAGCTTTCTGAGAAACTTCTTTGTGTTCTGTGAAATCATCTCACAGAGTTACAGCTTTCCCCTCAAGAAGCCTTTCGCTAAGACAGTTCTTGTGGAATTGGCAAAGTGATATTTGGAAGCCCATAGAGGACTATGGTGAAATAGGAAATATCCTCCGATGAAATCTGGAAAGAAGCTTTCTGAGAAACTGCTTAGTGTTCTGTTAATTCATCTCACAGGGTTACATCTGTATTTCGTCGATCTCTTTGCTAGCCTTATTTCTGTGGAATCTGAGAACAGATATTTCGGATCCCTTGGAAGACTATAGGGCCAAAAGAAATATCCTCCGATAACAGAGAGAAAGAAGCTTTCTGAGAAACTTCTTTGTGTTCTGTGAAATCATCTCACAGAGTTACAGCTTTCCCCTCAAGAAGCCTTTCGCCAAGACAGTTCTTCTGGAATTGGCAGAGTGATATTTGGAAGCCCTTAGAGGGCTATGGTGAAAAAGGAAATATCCTCAGATGAAATCTGGAAAGAAGCTTTCTGAGAAACTGCTTAGTGTTCTGTTAATTCATCTCACAGAGTTACATCTGTATTTCGTGGATCTCTTTGGTAGCCTTATTTCTGTGGAATCTGAGAACAGATATTTCGGATCCCTTGGAAGACTATAGGGCCAAAGGAAATATCCTCCGATAACAAAGAGAAAGAAGCTTTCTGAGAAACTTCTTTGTGTTCTTTGAAATCATCTCACAGAGTTACAGCTTTCCCCTCAAGAAGCCTTTCGCCAAGACAGTTCTTGTGGAATTGGCAAAGTGATATTTGGAAGCCCATAGAGGGCTATGGTGAAAAAGGAAATATCCTCCGATGAAATCTGGAAAGAAGCTTTCTGAGAAACTGCTTAGTGTTCTGTTAATTCATCTCACAGAGTTACATCTGTATTTAGTCGATCCCTTTGCTAGCCTTATTTCTGTGGAATCTGAGAACAGATATTTGGCATCCCTTGGAAGACTATGGGGCCAAAGGAAATATCCTCCGATAACAGAGAGAAAGAAGCTTTCTGAGAAACTTCTTTGTGTTCTGTGAAATCATCTCAGAGAGTTACAGCTTTCCCCTCAAGAAGCCTTTCGCTAAGACAGTTCTTGTGGAATTGGCAAAGTGATATTTGGAAGCCCATAGAGGACTATGGTGAAATAGGAAATATCCTCCGATGAAATCTGGAAAGAAGCTTTCTGAGAAACTGCTTAGTGTTCTGTTAATTCATCTCACAGAGTTACATCTGTATTTCGTGGATCTCTTTGCTAGCCTTATTTCTGTGGAATCTGAGAACAGATATTTCGGATCCCTTGGAAGACTATAGGGCCAAAGGAAATATCCTCCGATAACAGAGAGAAAGAAGCTTTCTGAGAAACATCTTTGTGTTCTGTGAAATCATCTCACAGAGTTACAGCTTTCCCCTCAAGAAGCCTTTCGCCAAGACAGTTCTTCTGGAATTGGCAGAGTGATATTTGGAAGCCCATAGAGTGCTATGGTGAAAAAGGAAATATCCTCCGATGAAATCTGGAAAGAAGCTTTCTGAGAAACTGCTTAGTGTTCTGTTAATTCATCTCACAGAGTTACATCTGTATTTCGTGGATCTCTTTGCTAGCCTTATTTCTGTGGAATCTGAGAACAGATATTTCGGATCCCTTGGAAGAGTATAGGGCCAAAGGAAATATCCTCCGATAACAGAGAGAAAGAAGCTTTCTGAAAAACTTCTTTGTGTTCTGTTAAATCATCTCACAGAGTTACAGCTTTCCCCTCAAGAACCCTATCGCCAAGACAGTTCTTCTGGAATTGGCAGAGTGATATTTGGAAGCCCATAGACGGCTATGGTGAAAAAGGAAATATCCTCAGATGAAATCTGGAAAGAAGTTTTCTGAGACACTGCTTAGTGTTCTGTTAATTCATCTCACAGAGTTACATCTGTATTTCGTGGATCTCTTTGCTAGCCTTATTTCTGTGGAATCTGAGAACAGATATTTCGGATCCCTTGGAAGACTATAGGGCCAAAGGAAATATCCTCCGATAACAAAGAGAAATAAGCTTTCTGAGAAACTTCTTTGTGTTCTGTGAAATCATCTCACAGAGTTACAGCTTCCCCCTCAAGAAGCCTTTCGCTAAGACAGTTCTTGTGGAATTGGCAAAGTGATATTTCGAAGCCAAAGAGGGCTAAGGTGAAAAAGGAAATATCCTCGGATGAAATCTGGAAAGAAGCTTTCTGAGAAACTGCTTAGTGTTCTATTAATTCATCTCACAGAGTTACATCTGTATTTCGTGGATCTCTTTGCTAGCCTTATTTCTGTGGAATCTGAGAACAGATATTTCGGATCCCTTGGAAGACTATAGGGCCAAAGGAAATATCCTCCGATAACAAAGAGAAAGAAGCTTTCTGAGAAACTTCTTTGTGTTCTTTGAAATCATCTCACAGAGTTACAGCATTCCCTTCAAGAAGCCTTTCGCTAAGACAGTCCTTGTGGAATTGGCAAAGTGATATTTGGAAGCCCATAGAGGGCTATGGTGAAAAAGGAAATATCCTCAGATGAAATCTGGAAAGAAGTTTTCTGAGAAACTGCTTAGTGTTCTGTTAATTCATCTCACAGAGTTACATCTGTATTTCGTGGATCTCTTTGCTAGCCTTATTTCTGTGGAATCTGAGAACAGATATTTCGGATCCCTTGGAAGACTATAGGGCCAAAGGAAATATCCTCCGATAACAAAGAGAAAGAAGCTTTCTGAGAAACTTCTTTGTGTTCTGTGAAATCATCTCACAGAGTTACAGCTTTCCCCTCAAGAAGCCTTTCGCTAAGACAGTTCTTGTGGAATTGGCAAAGTGATAATTGGAAGCCCATAAGGGCTATGGTGAAAAGGGAAATATCCTCAGATGAAATCTGGAAAGAAGCTTTCTGAGAAACTGCTTAGTGTTCTGTTAATTCATCTCACAGAATTACATCTCTATTTCGTGGATCTCTTTGCTAGCCTTATTTCTGTGGAATCTGAGAACAGATATTTCGGATCCCTTGGAAGACTATAGGGCCAAAGGAAATATCCTCCGATAACAAAGAGAAAGAAGCTTTCTGAGAAACTTCTTTGTGTTCTGTGAAATCATCTCACAGAGTTACAGCTTTCCCCTCAAGAAGCCTTTCGCCAAGACAGTTCTTGTGGAATTGGCAAAGTGATATTTGGAAGCCCATAGAGGGCTATGGTGAAAAAGGAAAAATCCTCAGATGAAATCTGGAAAGAAGCTTTCTGAGAAACTGCTTAGTGTTCTGTTAATTCATCTCACAGAGTTACATCTGTATTTCGTGGATCTCTTTCCTAGCCTTATTTCTGTGGAATCTGAGAACAGATATTTCGGATCCCTTGGAAGACTATAGGGCCAAAGGAAATATCCTCCGATAACATAGAGAAAGAAGCTTTCTGAGAAACTTCTTTGTGTTCTTTGAAATCATCTCACAGAGTTACAGCTTTCCCCTCAAGAAGCCTTTGGCTAAGACAGTTCTTGTGGAATTGGCAAAGTGATATTTGGAAGCCCATAGAGGGCTATGGTGAAAAAGGAAATATCCTCAGATGAAATCTGGAAAGAAGCTTTCTGAGAAACTGCTTAGTGTTCTGTTAATTCATCTCACAGAGTTACATCTGTATTTCGTCGATCTCTTTGCTAGCCTTATTTCTGTGGAATCTGAGAACAGATATTTCGCATCCCTTTGAAGACTATGGGGCCAAAGGAAATATCCTCCGATAACAGAGAGAAAGAAGCTTTCTGAGAAAATTCTTTGTGTTCTGTGAAATCATCTCACAGAGTTACAGCTTTCCCCTCAAGAAGCCTTTCGCCAAGACAGTTTTCTGGAATTGGCAGAGTGATATTTGATAGCCCTTAGAGGGCTACGGTGAAAAAGGAAATATCCTCAGATGAAATCTGGAAAGAAGCTTTCTGAGAAACTGCTTAGTGTTCTGTTAATTCATCTCACAGAGTTACATCTGTATTTCGTGGATCTCTTTGCTAGCCTTATTTCTGTGGAATCTGAGAACAGATATTTCGGATCCCTTGGAAGACTATAGGGCCAAAGGAAATATCCTCCGATAAAAAAGAGATAGAAGCTTTCTGAGAAACTTCTTTGTGTTCTGTGAAATCATCTCACAGAGTTACAGCTTTCCCCTCAAGAAGCCTTTCGCTAAGACAGTTCTTGTGGAATTGGCAAAGTGGTATTTGGAAGCCCATAGAGGACTATGGTGAAATAGGAAATATCCTCCGATGAAATCTGGAAAGAAGCTTTCTGAGAAACTGCTTAGTGTTCTGTTAATTCATCTCACAGAGTTACATCTGTATTTCGTGGATCTCTTTGCTAGCCTTATTTCTGTGGAATCTGAGAACAGATATTTCGGATCCCTTGGAAGACTATAGGGCCAAAGGAAATATCCTCCGATAACAGAGAGAAAGAAGCTTTCTGAGAAACTTCTTTGTGTTCTGTGAAATCATCTCACAGAGTTACAGCTTTCCCCTCAAGAAGCCTTTCGCTAAGACAGTTCTTGTGGAATTGGCAAAGTGATATTTGGAAGCCCATAAGGGCTATGGTGAAAAAGGAAATATCCTCAGATGAAATCTGGAAAGAAGCTTTCTGAGAAACTGCTTAGTGTTCTGTTAATTCATCTAACAGAATTACATCTCTATTTCGTGGATCTCTTTGCTAGCCTTATTTCTGTGGAATCTGAGAACAGATATTTCGGATCCCTTGGAAGACTATAGGGCCAAAGGAAATATCCTCCGATAACAAAGAGAAAGAAGCTTTCTGAGAAACTTCTTTGTGTTCTGTGAAATCATCTCACAGAGTTACAGCTTTCCCCTCAAGAAGCCTTTCACCAAGACAGTTCTTGTGGAATTGGCAAAGTGATATTTGGAAGCCCATAGAGGGCTATGGTGAAAAAGGAAATATCCTCAGATGAAATCTGGAAAGAAGCTTTCTGAGAAACTGCTTAGTGTTCTGTTAATTCATCTCACAGAGTTACATCTGTATTTCGTGGATCTCTTTGCTAGCCTTATTTCTGTGGAATCTGAGAACAGATATTTCTGATCCCTTGGAAGACTATAGGGCCAAAGGAAATATCCTCCGATAACAAAGAGAAAGAAGCTTTCTGAGAAACTTCTTTGTGTTCTGTGAAATCATCTCACAGAGTTACAGCTTCCCCCTCAAGAAGCCTTTCGCTAAGACAGTTCTTGTGGAATTGGCAAAGTGATATTTCGAAGCCAAAGAGGGCTAAGGTGAAAAAGGAAATATCCTCGGATGAAATCTGGAAAGAAGCTTTCTGAGAAACTGCTTAGTGTTCTATTAATTCATCTCACAGAGTTACATCTGTATTTCGTCGATCTCTTTGCTAGCCTTATTTCTGTGGAATCTGAGAAGAGATATTTCGGATCCCTTGGAAGACTGTAGGGCCAAAGGAAATATCCTCCGATAACAAAGAGAAAGAAGCTTTCTGAGAAACTTCTTTGTGTTCTTTGAAATCATCTCACAGAGTTACAGCATTCCCTTCAAGAAGCCTTTCGCTAAGACAGTCCTTGTGGAATTGGCAAAGTGATATTTGGAAGCCCATAGAGGGCTACGGTGAAAAAGGAAATATCCTCAGATGAAATCTGGAAAGAAGTTTTCTGAGAAACTGCTTAGTGTTCTGTTAATTCATCTCACAGAGTTACATCTGTATTTCGTGGATCTCTTTGCTAGCCTTATTTCTGTGGAATCTGAGAACAGATATTTCGGATCCCTTGGAAGACTATAGGGCCAAAGGAAATATCCTCCGATAACAAAGAGAAAGAAGCTTTCTGAGAAACTTCTTTTTGTTCTGTGAAATCATCTCACAGAGTTACAGCTTTCCCCTCAAGAAGCCTTTCGCTAAGACAGTTCTTGTGGATTTGGCAAAGTGATAATTGGAAGCCCATAAGGGCTATGGTGAAAAAGGAAATATCCTCAGATGAAATCTGGAAAGAAGCTTTCTGAGAAACTGCTTAGTGTTCTGTTAATTCATCTCACAGAATTACATCTCTATTTCGTGGATCTCTTTGCTAGCCTTATTTCTGTGGAATCTGAGAACAGATATTTCGGATCCCTTGGAAGACTATAGGGCCAAAGGAAATATCCTCCGATAACAAAGAGAAAGAAGCTTTCTGAGAAACTTCTTTGTGTTCTGTGAAATCATCTCACAGAGTTCCAGCTTTCCCCTCAAGAAGCCTTTCACCAAGACAGTTCTTGTGGAATTGGCAAAGTGATATTTGGAAGCCCATAGAGGGCTATGGTGAAAAAGGAAATATCCTCAGATGAAATCTGGAAAGAAGCTTTCTGAGAAACTGCTTAGTGTTCTGTTAATTCATCTCACAGAGTTACATCTGTATTTCGTGGATCTCTTTGCTAGCCTTATTTCTGTGGAATCTGAGAACAGATATTTCTGATCCCTTGGAAGACTATAGGGCCAAAGGAAATATCCTCCGATAACATAGAGAAAGAAGCTTTCTGAGAAACTTCTTTGTGTTCTTTGAAATCATCTCACAGAGTTACAGCTTTCCCCTCAAGAAGCCTTTGGCTAAGACAGTTCTTGTGGAATTGGCAAAGTGATATTTGGAAGCCAATAGAGGGCTATGGTGAAAAAGGAAATATCCTCAGATGAAATCTGGAAAGAAGCTTTCTGAGAAACTGCTTAGTGTTCTGTTAATTCATCTCACAGAGTTACATCTGTATTTCGTCGATCTCTTTGCTAGCCTTATTTCTGTGGAATCTGAGAACAGATATTTCGCATCCCTTTGAAGACTATGGGGCCAAAGGAAATATCCTCCGATAACAGAGAGAAAGAAGCTTTCTGAGAAACTTCTTTGTGTTCTGTGAAATCATCTCACAGAGTTACAGCTTTCCCCTCAAGAAGCCTTTCGCCAAGACAGTTTTCTGGAATTGGCAGAGTGATATTTGGTAGCACTTAGAGGGCTACGGTGAAAAAGGAAATATCCTCAGATGAAATCTGGAAAGAAGTTTTCTGAGAAACTGCTTAGTGTTCTGTTAATTCATCTCACAGAGTTACATCTGTATTTCGTGGATCTCTTTGCTAGCCTTATTTCTGTGGAATCTGAGAACAGATATTTCGGATCCCTTGGAAGACTATAGGGCCAAAGGAAATATCCTCCGATAAAAAAGAGATAGAAGCTTTCTGAGAAACTTCTTTGTGTTCTGTGAAATCATCTCACAGAGTTACAGCTTTCCCCTCAAGAAGCCTTTCGCTAAGACAGTTCTTGTGGAATTGGCAAAGTGGTATTTGGAAGCCCATAGAGGACTATGGTGAAATAGGAAATATCCTCCGATGAAATCTGGAAAGAAGCTTTCTGAGAAACTGCTTAGTGTTCTGTTAATTCATCTCACAGAGTTACATCTGTATTTCGTGGATCTCTTTGCTAGCCTTATTTCTGTGGAATCTGAGAACAGATATTTCGGATCCCTTGGAAGACTATAGGGCCAAAGGAAATATCCTCCGATAACAGAGAGAAAGAAGCTTTCTGAGAAACTTCTTTGTGTTCTGTGAAATCATCTCACAGAGTTACAGCTTTCCCCTCAAGAAGCCTTTCGCTAAGACAGTTCTTGGGGAATTGGCAGAGTGATATTTGGAAGCCCATAGAGTGCTATGGTGAAAAAGGAAATATCCTCAGATGAAATCTGGAAAGAAGCTTTCTGAGAAACTGCTTAGTGTTCTGTTAATTCATCTCACAGAATTACATCTCTATTTCGTGGATCTCTTTGCTAGCCTTA
Organism: Macaca nemestrina; assembly: GCF_043159975.1. NCBI lineage: Eukaryota > Metazoa > Chordata > Mammalia > Primates > Cercopithecidae > Macaca > Macaca nemestrina. The sequence continues at coordinate 70,876,359 of NC_092126.1, forward strand.
TTTCTGTGGAATCTGAGAACAGATATTTCGGATCCCTTGGAAGACTATAGGGCCAAAGGAAATATCCTCCGATAACAAAGAGAAAGAAGCTTTCTGAGAAACTTCTTTGTGTTCTGTGAAATCACCTCACAGAGATACAGCTTTCCCCTCAAGAAGCCTTTCACCAAGACAGTTCTTGTGGAATTGGCAAAGTGATATTTGGAAGCCCATAGAGGGCTATGGTGAAAAAGGAAATATCCTCAGATGAAATCTGGAAAGAAGCTTTCTGAGAAACTGCTTAGTGTTCTGTTAATTCATCTCACAGAGTTACATCTGTATTTCGTGGATCTCTTTGCTAGCCTTATTTCTGTGGAATCTGAGAACAGATATTTCTGATCCCTTGGAAGACTATAGGGCCAAAGGAAATATCCTCCGATAACATAGAGAAAGGAGTTTTCAGAGAAACTTCTTTGTGTTCTTTGAAATCATCTCACAGAGTTACAGCTTTCCCCTCAAGAAGCCTTTGGCTAAGACAGTTCTTGTGGAATTGGCAAAGTGATATTTGGAAGCCCATAGAGGGCTATGGTGAAAAAGGAAATATCCTCAGATGAAATCTGGAAAGAAGCTTTCTGAGAAACTGCTTAGTGTTCTGTTAATTCATCTCACAGAGTTACATCTGTATTTCGTGGATCTCTTTGCTAGCCTTATTTCTGTGGAATCTGAGAACAGATATTTCGGATCCCTTGGAAGACTATAGGGCCAAAGGAAATATCCTCCGATAACAGAGAGAAAGAAGCTTTCTGAGAAACTTCTTTGTGTTCTGTGAAATCATCTCACAGAGTTACAGCTTTCCCCTCAGGAAGCCTTTCGCCAAGACAGTTCTTCTGGAATTGGCAGAGTGATATTTGGAAGCCCTTAGAGGGCTATGGTGAAAAAGGAAATATCCTCAGATGAAATCTGGAAAGAAGCTTTCTGAGAAACTGCTTAGTGTTCTGTTAATTCATCTCACAGAGTTACATCTGTATTTCGTCGATCCCTTTGCTAGCCTTATTTCTGTGGAATCTGAGAACAGATATTTCGCATCCCTTGGAAGACTATGGGGCCAAAGGAAACATCCTCCGATAACAGAGAGAAAGAAGCTTTCTGAGAAACTTCTTTGTGTTCTGTGAAATCATCTCACAGAGTTACAGCTTTCCCCTCAAGAAGCCTTTCGCCAAGACAGTTTTCTGGAATTGGCAGAGTGATATTTGGTAGCCTTTAGAGGGCTACGGTGAAAAAGGAAATATCCTCAGATGAAATCTGGAAAGAAGCTTTCTGAGAAACTGCTTAGTGTTCTGTTAATTCATCTCACAGAGTTACATCTGTATTTCGTGGATCTCTTTGCTAGCCTTATTTCTGTGGAATCTGAGAACTGATATTTCGGATCCCTTGGAAGACTATAGGGCCAAAGGAAATATCCTCCGATAAAAAAGAGAAAGAAGCTTTCTGAGAAACTTCTTTGTGTTCTGTGAAATCATCTCACAGAGTTACAGCTTTCCCCTCAAGAAGCCTTTCGCTAAGACAGTTCTTGTGGAATTGGCAAAGTGATATTTGGAAGCCCATAGAGGACTATGGTGAAATAGGAAATATCCTCCGATGAAATCTGGAAAGAAGCTTTCTGAGAAACTGCTTAGTGTTCTGTTAATTCATCTCACAGAGTTACATCTGTATTTCGTGGATCTCTTTGCTAGCCTTATTTCTGTGGAATCTGAGAACAGATATTTCGGATCCCTTGGAAGACTATAGGGCCAAAGGAAATATCCTCCGATAACAGAGAGAAAGAAGCTTTCTGAGAAACTTCTTTGTGTTCTGTGAAATCATCTCACAGAGTTACAGCTTTCCCCTCAAGAAGCCTTTCGCCAAGACAGTTCTTCTGGAATTGGCAGAGTGATATTTGGAAGCCCATAGAGTGCTATGGTGAAAAAGGAAATATCCTCAGATGAAATCTGGAAAGAAGCTTTCTGAGAAACTGCTTAGTGTTCTGTTAATTCATCTCACAGAGTTACATCTGTATTTCGTGGATCTCTTTGCTAGCCTTATTTCTGTGGAATCTGAGAACAGATATTTCGGTTCCCTTGGAAGAGTATAGGGCCAAAGGAAATATCCTCCGATAACAGAGAGAAAGAAGCTTTCTGAAAAACTTCTTTGTGTTCTGTGAAATCATCTCACAGAGTTACAGCGTTCCCCTCAAGAAGCCTATCGCCAATACAGTTCTTCTGGAATTGGCAGAGTGATATTTGGAAGCCCATAAGGGCTATGGTGAAAAAGTAAATATCCTCAGATGAAATCTGGAAAGAAGCTTTCTGAGAAACTGCTTAGTGTTCTGTTAATTCATCTCACAGAGTTACATCTGTATTTCGTGGATCTCTTTGCTAGCCTTATTTCTGTGGAATCTGCGAACAGATATTTCGGATCCCTTGGAAGTCTATAGGGCCAAAGGAAATATCCTCCGATAACAAAGAGAAAGAAGCTTTCTGAGAAACTTCTTTGTGTTCTGTGAAATCATCTCACAGAGTTACAGCATTCCCTTCAAGAAGCCTTTCGCTAAGACAGTCCTTGTGGAATTGGCAAAGTGATATTTGGAAGCCCATAGAGGGCTATGGTGAAAAAGGAAATATCCTCAGATGAAATCTGGAAAGAAGCTTTCTGAGAAACTGCTTAGTGTTCTGTTAATTCATCTCACAGAGTTACATCTGTATTTCGTGGATCTCTTTGCTAGCCTTATTTCTGTGGAATCTGAGAACAGATATTTCGGATCCCTTGGAAGACTATAGGGCCAAAGGAAATATCCTCCGATAAAAAAGAGATAGAAGCTTTCTGAGAAACTTCTTTGTGTTCTGTGAAATCATCTCACAGAGTTACAGCTTTCCCCTCAAGAAGCCTTTCGCTAAGACAGTTCTTGTGGAATTGGCAAAGTGGTATTTGGAAGCCCCTAGAGGACTATGGTGAAATAGGAAATATCCTCCGATGAAATCTGGAAAGAAGCTTTCTGAGAAACTGCTTAGTGTTCTGTTAATTCATCTCACAGAGTTACATCTGTATTTCGTCGATCTCTTTGCTAGCCTTATTTCTGTGGAATCTGAGAACAGATATTTCGCATCCCTTTGAAGACTATGGGGCCAAAGGAAATATCCTCCGATAACAGAGAGAAAGAAGCTTTCTGAGAAAATTCTTTGTGTTCTGTGAAATCATCTCACAGAGTTACAGCTTTCCCCTCAAGAAGCCTTTCGCCAAGACAGTTTTCTGGAATTGGCAGAGTGATATTTGATAGCCCTTAGAGGGCTACGGTGAAAAAGGAAATATCCTCCGATGAAATCTGGAAAGAAGCTTTCTGAGAAACTGCTTAGTGTTCTGTTAATTCATCTCACAGAGTTACATCTGTATTTCGTGGATCTCTTTGCTAGCCTTATTTCTGTGGAATCTGAGAACAGATATTTCGGATCCCTTGGAAGACTATAGGGCCAAAGGAAATATCCTCCGATAAAAAAGAGATAGAAGCTTTCTGAGAAACTTCTTTGTGTTCTGTGAAATCATCTCACAGAGTTACAGCTTTCCCCTCAAGAAGCCTTTCGCTAAGACAGTTCTTGTGGAATTGGCAAAGTGGTATTTGGAAGCCCATAGAGGACTATGGTGAAATAGGAAATATCCTCCGATGAAATCTGGAAAGAAGCTTTCTGAGAAACTGCTTAGTGTTCTGTTAATTCATCTCACAGAGTTACATCTGTATTTCGTGGATCTCTTTGCTAGCCTTATTTCTGTGGAATCTGAGAACAGATATTTCGGATCCCTTGGAAGACTATAGGGCCAAAGGAAATATCCTCCGATAACAGAGAGAAAGAAGCTTTCTGAGAAACTTCTTTGTGTTCTGTGAAATCATCTCACAGAGTTACAGCTTTCCCCTCAAGAAGCCTTTCGCTAAGACAGTTCTTGTGGAATTGGCAAAGTGATATTTGGAAGCCCATAAGGGCTATGGTGAAAAAGGAAATATCCTCAGATGAAATCTGGAAAGAAGCTTTCTGAGAAACTGCTTAGTGTTCTGTTAATTCATCTAACAGAATTACATCTCTATTTCGTGGATCTCTTTGCTAGCCTTATTTCTGTGGAATCTGAGAACAGATATTTCGGATCCCTTGGAAGACTATAGGGCCAAAGGAAATATCCTCCGATAACAAAGAGAAAGAAGCTTTCTGAGAAACTTCTTTGTGTTCTGTGAAATCATCTCACAGAGTTACAGCTTTCCCCTCAAGAAGCCTTTCACCAAGACAGTTCTTGTGGAATTGGCAAAGTGATATTTGGAAGCCCATAGAGGGCTATGGTGAAAAAGGAAATATCCTCAGATGAAATCTGGAAAGAAGCTTTCTGAGAAACTGCTTAGTGTTCTGTTAATTCATCTCACAGAGTTACATCTGTATTTCGTGGATCTCTTTGCTAGCCTTATTTCTGTGGAATCTGAGAACAGATATTTCTGATCCCTTGGAAGACTATAGGGCCAAAGGAAATATCCTCCGATAACAAAGAGAAAGAAGCTTTCTGAGAAACTTCTTTGTGTTCTGTGAAATCATCTCACAGAGTTACAGCTTCCCCCTCAAGAAGCCTTTCGCTAAGACAGTTCTTGTGGAATTGGCAAAGTGATATTTCGAAGCCAAAGAGGGCTAAGGTGAAAAAGGAAATATCCTCGGATGAAATCTGGAAAGAAGCTTTCTGAGAAACTGCTTAGTGTTCTATTAATTCATCTCACAGAGTTACATCTGTATTTCGTCGATCTCTTTGCTAGCCTTATTTCTGTGGAATCTGAGAAGAGATATTTCGGATCCCTTGGAAGACTGTAGGGCCAAAGGAAATATCCTCCGATAACAAAGAGAAAGAAGCTTTCTGAGAAACTTCTTTGTGTTCTTTGAAATCATCTCACAGAGTTACAGCATTCCCTTCAAGAAGCCTTTCGCTAAGACAGTCCTTGTGGAATTGGCAAAGTGATATTTGGAAGCCCATAGAGGGCTACGGTGAAAAAGGAAATATCCTCAGATGAAATCTGGAAAGAAGTTTTCTGAGAAACTGCTTAGTGTTCTGTTAATTCATCTCACAGAGTTACATCTGTATTTCGTGGATCTCTTTGCTAGCCTTATTTCTGTGGAATCTGAGAACAGATATTTCGGATCCCTTGGAAGACTATAGGGCCAAAGGAAATATCCTCCGATAACAAAGAGAAAGAAGCTTTCTGAGAAACTTCTTTTTGTTCTGTGAAATCATCTCACAGAGTTACAGCTTTCCCCTCAAGAAGCCTTTCGCTAAGACAGTTCTTGTGGATTTGGCAAAGTGATAATTGGAAGCCCATAAGGGCTATGGTGAAAAAGGAAATATCCTCAGATGAAATCTGGAAAGAAGCTTTCTGAGAAACTGCTTAGTGTTCTGTTAATTCATCTCACAGAATTACATCTCTATTTCGTGGATCTCTTTGCTAGCCTTATTTCTGTGGAATCTGAGAACAGATATTTCGGATCCCTTGGAAGACTATAGGGCCAAAGGAAATATCCTCCGATAACAAAGAGAAAGAAGCTTTCTGAGAAACTTCTTTGTGTTCTGTGAAATCATCTCACAGAGTTCCAGCTTTCCCCTCAAGAAGCCTTTCACCAAGACAGTTCTTGTGGAATTGGCAAAGTGATATTTGGAAGCCCATAGAGGGCTATGGTGAAAAAGGAAATATCCTCAGATGAAATCTGGAAAGAAGCTTTCTGAGAAACTGCTTAGTGTTCTGTTAATTCATCTCACAGAGTTACATCTGTATTTCGTGGATCTCTTTGCTAGCCTTATTTCTGTGGAATCTGAGAACAGATATTTCTGATCCCTTGGAAGACTATAGGGCCAAAGGAAATATCCTCCGATAACATAGAGAAAGAAGCTTTCTGAGAAACTTCTTTGTGTTCTTTGAAATCATCTCACAGAGTTACAGCTTTCCCCTCAAGAAGCCTTTGGCTAAGACAGTTCTTGTGGAATTGGCAAAGTGATATTTGGAAGCCAATAGAGGGCTATGGTGAAAAAGGAAATATCCTCAGATGAAATCTGGAAAGAAGCTTTCTGAGAAACTGCTTAGTGTTCTGTTAATTCATCTCACAGAGTTACATCTGTATTTCGTCGATCTCTTTGCTAGCCTTATTTCTGTGGAATCTGAGAACAGATATTTCGCATCCCTTTGAAGACTATGGGGCCAAAGGAAATATCCTCCGATAACAGAGAGAAAGAAGCTTTCTGAGAAACTTCTTTGTGTTCTGTGAAATCATCTCACAGAGTTACAGCTTTCCCCTCAAGAAGCCTTTCGCCAAGACAGTTTTCTGGAATTGGCAGAGTGATATTTGGTAGCACTTAGAGGGCTACGGTGAAAAAGGAAATATCCTCAGATGAAATCTGGAAAGAAGTTTTCTGAGAAACTGCTTAGTGTTCTGTTAATTCATCTCACAGAGTTACATCTGTATTTCGTGGATCTCTTTGCTAGCCTTATTTCTGTGGAATCTGAGAACAGATATTTCGGATCCCTTGGAAGACTATAGGGCCAAAGGAAATATCCTCCGATAAAAAAGAGATAGAAGCTTTCTGAGAAACTTCTTTGTGTTCTGTGAAATCATCTCACAGAGTTACAGCTTTCCCCTCAAGAAGCCTTTCGCTAAGACAGTTCTTGTGGAATTGGCAAAGTGGTATTTGGAAGCCCATAGAGGACTATGGTGAAATAGGAAATATCCTCCGATGAAATCTGGAAAGAAGCTTTCTGAGAAACTGCTTAGTGTTCTGTTAATTCATCTCACAGAGTTACATCTGTATTTCGTGGATCTCTTTGCTAGCCTTATTTCTGTGGAATCTGAGAACAGATATTTCGGATCCCTTGGAAGACTATAGGGCCAAAGGAAATATCCTCCGATAACAGAGAGAAAGAAGCTTTCTGAGAAACTTCTTTGTGTTCTGTGAAATCATCTCACAGAGTTACAGCTTTCCCCTCAAGAAGCCTTTCGCTAAGACAGTTCTTGGGGAATTGGCAGAGTGATATTTGGAAGCCCATAGAGTGCTATGGTGAAAAAGGAAATATCCTCAGATGAAATCTGGAAAGAAGCTTTCTGAGAAACTGCTTAGTGTTCTGTTAATTCATCTCACAGAATTACATCTCTATTTCGTGGATCTCTTTGCTAGCCTTATTTCTGTGGAATCTGAGAACAGATATTTCGGATCCCTTGGAAGACTATAGGGCCAAAGGAAATATCCTCCGATAACAAAGAGAAAGAAGCTTTCTGAGAAACTTCTTTGTGTTCTGTGAAATCACCTCACAGAGATACAGCTTTCCCCTCAAGAAGCCTTTCACCAAGACAGTTCTTGTGGAATTGGCAAAGTGATATTTGGAAGCCCATAGAGGGCTATGGTGAAAAAGGAAATATCCTCAGATGAAATCTGGAAAGAAGCTTTCTGAGAAACTGCTTAGTGTTCTGTTAATTCATCTCACAGAGTTACATCTGTATTTCGTGGATCTCTTTGCTAGCCTTATTTCTGTGGAATCTGAGAACAGATATTTCTGATCCCTTGGAAGACTATAGGGCCAAAGGAAATATCCTCCGATAACATAGAGAAAGGAGTTTTCAGAGAAACTTCTTTGTGTTCTTTGAAATCATCTCACAGAGTTACAGCTTTCCCCTCAAGAAGCCTTTGGCTAAGACAGTTCTTGTGGAATTGGCAAAGTGATATTTGGAAGCCCATAGAGGGCTATGGTGAAAAAGGAAATATCCTCAGATGAAATCTGGAAAGAAGCTTTCTGAGAAACTGCTTAGTGTTCTGTTAATTCATCTCACAGAGTTACATCTGTATTTCGTGGATCTCTTTGCTAGCCTTATTTCTGTGGAATCTGAGAACAGATATTTCGGATCCCTTGGAAGACTATAGGGCCAAAGGAAATATCCTCCGATAACAGAGAGAAAGAAGCTTTCTGAGAAACTTCTTTGTGTTCTGTGAAATCATCTCACAGAGTTACAGCTTTCCCCTCAGGAAGCCTTTCGCCAAGACAGTTCTTCTGGAATTGGCAGAGTGATATTTGGAAGCCCTTAGAGGGCTATGGTGAAAAAGGAAATATCCTCAGATGAAATCTGGAAAGAAGCTTTCTGAGAAACTGCTTAGTGTTCTGTTAATTCATCTCACAGAGTTACATCTGTATTTCGTCGATCCCTTTGCTAGCCTTATTTCTGTGGAATCTGAGAACAGATATTTCGCATCCCTTGGAAGACTATGGGGCCAAAGGAAACATCCTCCGATAACAGAGAGAAAGAAGCTTTCTGAGAAACTTCTTTGTGTTCTGTGAAATCATCTCACAGAGTTACAGCTTTCCCCTCAAGAAGCCTTTCGCCAAGACAGTTTTCTGGAATTGGCAGAGTGATATTTGGTAGCCTTTAGAGGGCTACGGTGAAAAAGGAAATATCCTCAGATGAAATCTGGAAAGAAGCTTTCTGAGAAACTGCTTAGTGTTCTGTTAATTCATCTCACAGAGTTACATCTGTATTTCGTGGATCTCTTTGCTAGCCTTATTTCTGTGGAATCTGAGAACTGATATTTCGGATCCCTTGGAAGACTATAGGGCCAAAGGAAATATCCTCCGATAAAAAAGAGAAAGAAGCTTTCTGAGAAACTTCTTTGTGTTCTGTGAAATCATCTCACAGAGTTACAGCTTTCCCCTCAAGAAGCCTTTCGCTAAGACAGTTCTTGTGGAATTGGCAAAGTGATATTTGGAAGCCCATAGAGGACTATGGTGAAATAGGAAATATCCTCCGATGAAATCTGGAAAGAAGCTTTCTGAGAAACTGCTTAGTGTTCTGTTAATTCATCTCACAGAGTTACATCTGTATTTCGTGGATCTCTTTGCTAGCCTTATTTCTGTGGAATCTGAGAACAGATATTTCGGATCCCTTGGAAGACTATAGGGCCAAAGGAAATATCCTCCGATAACAGAGAGAAAGAAGCTTTCTGAGAAACTTCTTTGTGTTCTGTGAAATCATCTCACAGAGTTACAGCTTTCCCCTCAAGAAGCCTTTCGCCAAGACAGTTCTTCTGGAATTGGCAGAGTGATATTTGGAAGCCCATAGAGTGCTATGGTGAAAAAGGAAATATCCTCAGATGAAATCTGGAAAGAAGCTTTCTGAGAAACTGCTTAGTGTTCTGTTAATTCATCTCACAGAGTTACATCTGTATTTCGTGGATCTCTTTGCTAGCCTTATTTCTGTGGAATCTGAGAACAGATATTTCGGTTCCCTTGGAAGAGTATAGGGCCAAAGGAAATATCCTCCGATAACAGAGAGAAAGAAGCTTTCTGAAAAACTTCTTTGTGTTCTGTGAAATCATCTCACAGAGTTACAGCGTTCCCCTCAAGAAGCCTATCGCCAATACAGTTCTTCTGGAATTGGCAGAGTGATATTTGGAAGCCCATAAGGGCTATGGTGAAAAAGTAAATATCCTCAGATGAAATCTGGAAAGAAGCTTTCTGAGAAACTGCTTAGTGTTCTGTTAATTCATCTCACAGAGTTACATCTGTATTTCGTGGATCTCTTTGCTAGCCTTATTTCTGTGGAATCTGCGAACAGATATTTCGGATCCCTTGGAAGTCTATAGGGCCAAAGGAAATATCCTCCGATAACAAAGAGAAAGAAGCTTTCTGAGAAACTTCTTTGTGTTCTGTGAAATCATCTCACAGAGTTACAGCATTCCCTTCAAGAAGCCTTTCGCTAAGACAGTCCTTGTGGAATTGGCAAAGTGATATTTGGAAGCCCATAGAGGGCTATGGTGAAAAAGGAAATATCCTCAGATGAAATCTGGAAAGAAGCTTTCTGAGAAACTGCTTAGTGTTCTGTTAATTCATCTCACAGAGTTACATCTGTATTTCGTGGATCTCTTTGCTAGCCTTATTTCTGTGGAATCTGAGAACAGATATTTCGGATCCCTTGGAAGACTATAGGGCCAAAGGAAATATCCTCCGATAAAAAAGAGATAGAAGCTTTCTGAGAAACTTCTTTGTGTTCTGTGAAATCATCTCACAGAGTTACAGCTTTCCCCTCAAGAAGCCTTTCGCTAAGACAGTTCTTGTGGAATTGGCAAAGTGGTATTTGGAAGCCCCTAGAGGACTATGGTGAAATAGGAAATATCCTCCGATGAAATCTGGAAAGAAGCTTTCTGAGAAACTGCTTAGTGTTCTGTTAATTCATCTCACAGAGTTACATCTGTATTTCGTGGATCTCTTTGCTAGCCTTATTTCTGTGGAATCTGAGAACAGATATTTCGGATCCCTTGGAAGACTATAGGGCCAAAGGAAATATCCTCCGATAACAGAGAGAAAGAAGCTTTCTGAGAAACTTCTTTGTGTTCTGTGAAATCATCTCACAGAGTTACAGCTTTCCCCTCAAGAAGCCTTTCGCTAAGACAGTTCTTGTGGAATTGGCAAAGTGATATTTGGAAGCCCATAAGGGCTATGGTGAAAAAGGAAATATCCTCAGATGAAATCTGGAAAGAAGCTTTCTGAGAAACTGCTTAGTGTTCTGTTAATTCATCTCACAGAATTACATCTCTATTTCGTGGATCTCTTTGCTAGCCTTATTTCTGTGGAATCTGAGAACAGATATTTCGGATCCCTTGGAAGACTATAGGGCCAAAGGAAATATCCTCCGATAACAAAGAGAAAGAAGCTTTCTGAGAAACTTCTTTGTGTTCTGTGAAATCACCTCACAGAGTTACAGCTTTCCCCTCAAGAAGCCTTTCACCAAGACAGTTCTTGTGGAATTGGCAAAATGATATTTGGAAGCCCATATAGGGCTATGGTGAAAAAGGAAATATCCTCAGATGAAATCTGGAAAGAAGCTTTCTGAGAAACTGCTTAGTGTTCTGTTAATTCATCTCACAGAGTTACATCTGTATTTCGTGGATCTCTTTGCTAGCCTTATTTCTGTGGAATCTGAGAACAGATATTTCTGATCCCTTGGAAGACGATAGGGCCAAAGGAAATATCCTCCGATAACATAGAGAAAGAAGCTTTCAGAGAAACTTCTTTGTGTTCTTTGAAATCATCTCACAGAGTTACAGCTTTCCCCTCAAGAAGCCTTTGGCTAAGACAGTTCTTGTGGAATTGGCAAAGTGATATTTGGAAGCCCATAGAGGGCTATGGTGAAAAAGGAAATATCCTCAGATGAAATCTGGAAAGAAGCTTTCTGAGAAACTGCTTAGTGTTCTGTTAATTCATCTCACAGAGTTACATCTGTATTTCGTCGATCTCTTTGCTAGCCTTATTTCTGTGGAATCTGAGAACAGATATTTCGGATCCCTTTGAAGACTATAGGGCCAAAGGAAATATCCTCCGATAAAAAAGAGAAAGAAGCTTTCTGAGAAACTTCTTTGTGTTCTGTGAAATCATCTCACAGAGTTACAGCTTTCCCCTCAAGAAGCCTTTCGCTAAGACAGTTCTTGTGGAATTGGCAAAGTGGTATTTGGAAGCCCATAGAGGACTATGGTGAAATAGGAAATATCCTCCGATGAAATCTGGAAAGAAGCTTTCTGAGAAACTGCTTAGTGTTCTGTTAATTCATCTCACAGAGTTACATCTGTATTTCGTGGATCTCTTTGCTAGCCTTATTTCTGTGGAATCTGAGAACAGATATTTCGGATCCCTTGGAAGACTATAGGGCCAAAGGAAATATCCTCCGATAACAGAGAGAAAGAAGCTTTCTGAGAAACTTCTTTGTGTTCTGTGAAATCATCTCACAGAGTTACAGCTTTCCCCTCAAGAAGCCTTTCGCCAAGACAGTTCTTCTGGAATTGGCAGAGTGATATTTGGAAGCCCTTAGAGGGCTATGGTGAAAATGGAAATATCCTCAGATGAAATCTGGAAAGAAGCTTTCTGAGAAACTGCTTAGTGTTCTGTTAATTCATCTCACAGAGTTACATCTGTATTTCGTGGATCTCTTTGCTAGCCTTATTTCTGTGGAATCTGAGAACAGATATTTCGGATCCCTTGGAAGACTATGGGGCCAAAGGAAACATCCTCCGATAACAGAGAGAAAGAAGCTTTCTGAGAAACTTCTTTGTGTTCTGTGAAATCACCTCACAGAGTTACAGCTTTCCCCTCAAGAAGCCTTTCGCCAAGACAGTTTTCTGGAATTGGCAGAGTGATATTTGGTAGCCCTTAGAGCACTACGGTGAAAAAGGAAATATCCTCAGATGAAATCTGGAAAGAAGATTTCTGAGAAACTGCTTAGTGTTCTGTTAATTCATCTCACAGAGTTACATCTGTATTTCGTGGATCTCTTTGCTAGCCTTATTTCTGTGGAATCTGAGAACAGATATTTCGGATCCCTTGGAAGACTATAGGGCCAAAGGAAATATCCTCCGATAAAAAAGAGAAAGAAGCTTTCTGAGAAACTTCTTTGTGTTCTGTGAAATCATCTCACAGAGTTACAGCTTTCCCCTCAAGAAGCCTTTCGCTAAGACAGTTCTTGTGGAATTGGCAAAGTGATATTTGGAAGCCCATAGAGGACTATGGTGAAATAGGAAATATCCTCCGATGAAATCTGGAAAGAAGCTTTCTGAGAAACTGCTTAGTGTTCTGTTAATTCATCTCACAGAGTTACATCTGTATTTCGTGGATCTCTTTGCTAACCTTATTTCTGTGGAATCTGAGAACAGATATTTCGGATCCCTTGGAAGACTATAGGGCCAAAGGAAATATCCTCCGATAACAGAGAGAAAGAAGCTTTCTGAGAAACATCTTTGTGTTCTGTGAAATCATCTCACAGAGTTACAGCTTTCCCCTCAAGAAGCCTTTCGCCAAGACAGTTCTTCTGGAATTGGCAGAGTGATATTTGGAAGCCCATAGAGTGCTATGGTGAAAAAGGAAATATCCTCCGATGAAATCTGGAAAGAAGCTTTCTGAGAAACTGCTTAGTGTTCTGTTAATTCATCTCACAGAGTTACATCTGTATTTCGTGGATCTCTTTGCTAGCCTTATTTCTGTGGAATCTGAGAACAGATATTTCGGATCCCTTGGAAGAGTATAGGGCCAAAGGAAATATCCTCCGATAACAGAGAGAAAGAAGCTTTCTGAACAACTTCTTTGTGTTCTGTGAAATCATCTCACAGAGTTACAGCGTTCCCCTCAAGAAGCCTTTCGCCAAGACAGTTCTTCTGGAATTGGCAGAGTGATATTTGGAAGCCCATAAGGGCTATGGTGAAAAAGGAAATATCCTCAGATGAAATCTGGAAAGAAGCTTTCTGAGAAACTGCTTAGTGTTCTGTTAATTCATCTCACACAGTTACATCTGTATTTCGTGGATCTCTTTGCTAGCCTTATTTCTGTGGAATCTGCGAACAGATATTTCGGATCCCTTGGAAGACTATAGGGCCAAAGGAAATATCCTCCGATAACAAAGAGAAAGAAGCTTTCTGAGAAACTTCTTTGTGTTCTGTGAAATCATCTCACAGAGTTACAGCATTCCCTTCAAGAAGCCTTTCGCTAAGACAGTCCTTGTGGAATTGGCAAAGTGATATTTGGAAGCCCATAGAGGGCTATGGTGAAAAAGGAAATATCCTCAGATGAAATCTGGAAAGAAGCTTTCTGAGAAACTGCTTAGTGTTCTGTTAATTCATCTCACAGAGTTACATCTGTATTTCGTCGATCTCTTTGCTAGCCTTATTTCTGTGGCGCATCCCTTGGAAGACTATGGGGCCAAAGGAAATATCCTCCGATAACAGAGAGAAAGAAGCTTTCTGAGAAACTTCTTTGTGTTCTGTGAAATCATCTCACAGAGTTACAGCTTTCCCCTCAAGAAGCCTTTCGCCAAGACAGTTTTCTGGAATTGGCAGAGTGATATTTTGTAGCCCTTAGAGGGCTACGGTGAAAAAGGAAATATCCTCAGATGAAATCTGGAAAGAAGCTTTCTGAGAAACTGCTTAGTGTTCTGTTAATTCATCTCACAGAGTACATCTGTATTTCGTGGATGTCTTTGCTAGCCTTATTTCTGTGGAATCTGAGAACAGATATTTCGGGTCCCTTTGAAGACTATAGGGCCAAAGGAAATATCCTCTGACAACAAAGAGAAAGAAGCTTTCTTAGAAACTTCTTTGTGTTCTTTGAAATCATCTCACAGAGTTACAGCTTTCCTCTCAAGAAGCCTTTCGCTAAGACAGTTCTTGTGGAATTGGCAAAGTGATATTTGGAAGCCCATAGAGGGCTATGGTGAAAAAGGAAATATCCTCCGATGAAATCTGGAAAGAAGCTTTCTGAGAAACTGCTTAGTGTTCTGTTAATTCATCTCACAGAGTTACATCTGTATTTCGTCGATCCCTTTGCTAGCCTTATTTCTGTGGAATCTGAGAACAGATATTTCGCATCCCTTTGAAGACTATGGGGCCAAAGGAAATATCCTCCGATAACAGAGAGAAAGAAGCTTTCTGAGAAACTTCTTTGTGTTCTGTGAAATCATCTCACAGAGTTACAGCTTTCCCCTCAAGAAGCCTTTCGCCAAGACAGTTTTCTGGAATTGGCAGAGTGATATTTGGTAGCCCTTAGAGGAATACGGTGAAAAAGGAAATATCCTCAGATGAAATCTGGAATGAAGCTTTCTGAGAAACTGCTTAGTGTTCTGTTAATTCATCTCACAGAGTTACATCTGTATTTCGTGGATCTCTTTGCTAGCCTTATTTCTGTGGAATCTGACAACAGATATTTCGGATCCCTTGGAAGACTATAGGGCCAAAGGAAATATCCACCGATAAAAAAGAGAAAGAAGCTTTCTGAGAAACTTCTTTGTGTTCTGTGAAATCATCTCACAGAGTTACAGCTTTCCCCTAAAGAAGCCTTTCAATAAGACAGTTCTTGTGGAATTGGCAAAGTGATATTTCGAAGCCAAAGAGGGCTAAGGTGAAAAAGGAAATATCCTCGGATGAAATCTGGAAAGAAGCTTTCTGAGAAACTGCTTAGTGTTCTATTAATTCATCTCACAGAGTTACATCTGTATTTCGTCGATCTCTTTGCTAGCCTAATTTCTGTGGAATCTGAGAACAGATATTTCGCATCCCTTGGAAGACTATAGGGCCAAAGGAAATATCCTCCGATAACAAAGAGAAAGAAGCTTTCTGAGAAACTTCTTTGTGTTCTGTGAAATCATCTCACAGAGTTACAGCTTTCCCCTCAAGAAGCCTTTCGCTAAGACAGTTCTTGTGGAATTGGCAAAGTGATAATTGGAAGCCCATAGAGGACTATGGTGAAATAGGAAATATCCTCCGATGAAATCTGGAAAGAAGCTTTCTGAGAAACTGCTTAGTGTTCTGTTAATTCATCTCACAGGGTTACATCTGTATTTCTTCGATCTCTTTGCTATCCTTATTTCTGTGGAATCTGAGAACAGATATTTCGGATCCCTTGGAAGACTAAAGGGCCAAAGGAAATATCCTCCGATAACAGAGAGAAAGAAGCTTTCTGAGAAACTTCTTTGTGTTCTGTGAAATCATCTCACAGAGTTACAGCTTTCCCCTCAAGAAGCCTTTCGCCAAGACAGTTCTTCTGGAATTGGCAGAGTGATATTTGGAAGCCCTTAGAGGGCTATGGTGAAAAAGGAAATATCCTCAGATGAAATCTGGAAAGAAGCTTTCTGAGAAACTGCTTAGTGTTCTGTTAATTCATCTCACAGAGTTACACCTGTATTTCGTGGATCTCTTTGCTAGCCTTATTTCCGTGGAATCTGAGAACAGATATTTCGGATCCCTTGGAAGACTAAAGGGCCAAAGGAAATATCCTCCGATAACAGAGAGATAGAAGCTTTCTGAGAAACTTCTTTGTGTTCTGTGAAATCATCCCACATAGTTACAGCTTTCCCCTCAAGAAGCCTTTCGCCAAGACAGTTCTTCTGGAATTGGCAGAGTGATATTTGGAAGCCCATAGAGGGCTATGGTGAAAAAGGAAATATCCTCAGATGAAATCTGGAAAGAAGCTTTCTGAGAAACTGCTTAGTGTTCTGTTAATTCATCTCACAGAGTTACATCTGTATTTCGTGGATCTCTTTGGTAGCCTTATTTCTGTGGAATCTGAGAACAGATATTTCGGATCCCTTGGAAGACTATAGGGCCAAAGGAAATATCCTCCGATAACAAAGAGAAAGAAGCTTTCTGAGAAACTTCTTTGTGTTCTGTGAAATCATCTCACAGAGTTACAGCTTTCCCCTCAAGAAGCCTTTCGCTAAGACAGTTCTTGTGGAATTGGAAAAGTTATATTTGGAAGCCCAAAAGGGCCATGGTGAAAAAGGAAATATCCTCCGATGAAATCTGGAAAGAAGCTTTCTGAGAAACTGCTTAGTGTTCTGTTAATTCATCTCACAGAGTTACATCTGTATTTCGTGGATCTCTTTGCTAGCCTTATTTCTGTGGAATCTGAGAACAGATATTTCGGATCCCTTGGAAGACTATAGGGCCAAAGGAAATATCCTCCGATAACAGAGAGAAAGAAGCTTTCTGAGAAACTTCTTTGTGTTCTGTGAAATCATCTCACAGAGTTACAGCTTTCCCCTCAAGAAGCCTTTCGCCAAGACAGTTTTCTGGAATTGGCAGAGTGATATTTAGTAGCCCTTAGAGGGCTACGGTGAAAAAGGAAATATCCTCAGATGAAATCTGGAAAGAAGCTTTCTGAGAAACTGCTTAGTGTTCTGTTAATTCATCTCACAGAGTTACATCTGTATTTCTTGGATGTCTTTGCTAGCCTTATTTCTGTGGAATCTGAGAACAGATATTTCGGGTCCCTTTTAAACCTATAGGGCCAAAGGAAATATCCTCTGACAACAAAGAGAAAGAAGCTTTCTGAGAAACTTCTTTGTGTTCTTTGAAATCATCTCACAGAGTTACAGCTTTCCCCTCAAGAAGCCTTTCGCCAAGAGAGTTCTTGTGGAATTGGCAAAGTGATATTTGGAAGCCCTTAGAGGGCTATGGTGAAAAAGGAAATATCCTCAGATGAAATCTGGAAAGAAGCTTTCTGAGAAACTGCTTAGTGTTCTGTTAATTCATCTCTCAGAGTTACATCTGTATTTCGTGGATCTCTTTGCTAGCCTTATTTCTGTGTAATCTCAGAACAGATATTTCGGATCCCTTGGAAGACTATAGGGCCAAAGGAAATATCCTCCGATAACAAAGAGAAAGAAGCTTTCTGAGAAACTTCTTAGTGTTCTTTGAAATCATCTCACAGAGTTACAGCCTTCCCCTCAAGAAGCCTTTCGCTAAGACAGTTCTTGTGGAATTGGCAAAGTGATATTTGGAAGCCCATAGAGGGCTATGGTGAAAAAGGAAATATCC
This sequence comes from Macaca nemestrina, assembly GCF_043159975.1. Classification (NCBI taxonomy): domain Eukaryota; kingdom Metazoa; phylum Chordata; class Mammalia; order Primates; family Cercopithecidae; genus Macaca; species Macaca nemestrina. The sequence goes on from NC_092126.1 coordinate 70,893,711, forward strand.
TCAGATGAATTCTGGAAAGAAGTTTTCTGAGAAACTGCTTAGTGTTCTGTTAATTCATCTCACAGAGTTACATCTGTATTTCGTGGATCACTTTGCTAGCCTTATTTCTGTGGAATCTGAGAACAGATATTTCGGATCCCTTGGAAGACTATAGGGCCAAAGGAAATATCCTCCGATAACAAAGAGAGAAGCTGTCTGAGAAACATCTTTGTGTTCTGTGAAATCATCTCACAGAGTTACAGCGTTCCCCTCAAGAAGCCTTTCGCTAAAACAGTTCTTGTGGAATTGACAAAGTGATATTTGGAAGCCCATAGAGGGCTATGGTGTAAAAGGAAATATCCTCAGATGAAATCTGGAAAGAAGCTTTCTGAGAAATTGCTTAGTTTTCTGTTAATTCATCTCACAGAGTTACATCTGTATTGCGTGGATGTCTTTGCTAGCCTTATTTCTGTGGAATCTGAGAACAGATATTTCGTGTCCCTTTGAAGACTATAGGGCCAAAGGAAATATCCTCTGATAACAAAGAGAAAGAAGCTTTCTGGGAAACTTCTTTGTGTTCTGTGAAATCATCTCACACAGTTACAGGTTTCCCCTCAAGAACTCTTTCGCCAAGACAGTTCTTGTGGAATTGGCAAAGTGATATTTGGAAGCCCATAGAGGGCTATGGTGAAAAAGGAAATATCCTCAGATGAAATCCGGAAAGAAGCTTTCGGACAAACTGCTTAGTTTTCTGCTAATTCACCTCACAGAGTTACATCTGTATTTCGTGGATCTCTTTGCTAGCCTTAATTCTGTGGAATCTGAGAACAGATATTTCGGATCCCTTGGAAGACTATAGGGCCAAAGGAAATATCCTCCGATAACAAAGAGAAAGAAGCTTTCTGAGAAACTTCTTTGTGTTCTGTGAAATCATCTCACAGAGTTACAGCTTTCCCCTCAAGAAGCCTTTCGCTAAGACAGTTCTTGTGGAATTGGCAAAGTGATATTTGGAAGCCCATAGACGGCTATGGTGAAAAAGGAAATATCCTCGATGAAATCTGGAAAGAAGCTTTCTGAGAAACTGCTTAGTGTTCTGTTAATTCATCTCACAGAGTTACATCTGTATTTCGTGGATCTCTTTGCTAGCCTTATTTCTGTGGAATCTGAGAACAGATATTTCGGATCCCTTGGAAGACTCTAGGGGCAAAGGAAATATCCTCCGATAACAAAGAGAAAGAAGCTTTCTGAGAAACTTCTTTGTGTTCTGTGAAATCAACTCATAGAATTACAGCTTTCCCCTCAAGAAGCCTTTCGCGAAGACAGTTCTTGTGGAATTGGCAAAGTGATATTTGGAAGCCCATAGAGGGCTATGGTGAAAAAGGAAATATCCTCAGATGAAATCTGGAAAGAAGCTTTCTGAGAAACTGCTTAGTGTTCTGTTACTTCATCTCACAGAGTTAAATCTGTATTTCGTGGATCTCTTTGCTAGCCTTATTTCTGTGGAATCTGATAACAGATATTTCGGATCCCTTGGAAGACTATTGGTCCAAAGGAAATACCCTCCAATAACAAAGAGAAAGAAGGTTTCTGAGAAACTTCTTTGTGTTCTTTGAAATCATCTCACAGAGTTACAGCTTTCCCCTCAAGAAGCCTTTCGCTAAGACAGTTCTTGTTTAATTGGCAAAGTGATATTTGGAAGCCCATAGAGGGATATGGTGAAAAAGGAAATATACTCAGATGAAATCTGGAAAGAAGCTTTCTGAGAAACTGCTTAGTGTTCTGTTAATTCATCTCATAGAGTTACATGTGTATTTCGTCGATCTCTTTGCTAGCCTTATTTCTGTGGAATCTGAGAACAGATATTTCGCATCCCTTGGAAGACTATGGGGCCAAAGGAAATATCCTCCGATAACAGAGAGAAAGAAGCTTTCTGAGAAACTTCTTTGTGTTCTGTGAAATCATCTCACAGAGATACAGCTTTCCCCTCAAGAAGCCTTTCGCCAAGACAGTTCTTCTGGAATTGGCAGAGTGATATTTGGTAGCCCTTAGAGGGCTACGGTGAAAAAGGAAATATCCTCAGATGAAATCTGGAAATAAGCTTTCTGAGAAACTGCTTAGTGTTCTGTTAATTCATCTCACAGAGTTACATCTGTATTTCGTCGATCTCTTTGCTAGACTTATTTCTGTAGAATCTGAGAACAGATATTTCGGATCCCTTGGAAGACTACAGGGCCAAAGGAAATATCCTCCGATAACAAAGAGAAAGAAGCTTTCTGAGAAACTTCTTTGTGTTCTGTGAAATCATCTCACAGAGTTACAGCTTTCCCCTCAAGAAGCCTTTCAATAAGACAGTTCTTGTGGAATTGGCAAAGTGATATTTCGAAGCCAAAGAGGGCTAAGGTGAAAAAGGAAATATCCTCGGATGAAATCTGGAAAGAAGCTTTCTGAGAAACTGCTTAGTGTTCTATTAATTCATCTCACAGAGTTACATCTGTATTTCGTCGATCTCTTTGCTAGCCTTATTTCTGTGGAATCTGAGAACAGATATTTCGCATCCCTTGGAAGACTATAGGGCCAAAGGAAATATCCTCCGATAACAAAGAGAAAGAAGCTTTCTGAGAAACTTCTTTGTGTTCTGTGAAATCATCTCACAGAGTTACAGCTTTCCCCTCAAGAAGCCTTTCGCTAAGACAGTTCTTGTGGAATTGGCAAAGTGATATTTGGAAGCCCATAGAGGACTATGGTGAAATAGGAAATATCCTCCGATGAAATCTGGAAAGAAGCTTTCTGAGAAACTGCTTAGTGTTCTGTTAATTCATCTCACAGTGTTACATCTGTATTTCGTCGATCTCTTTGCTAGCCTTATTTCTGTGGAATCTGAGAACAGATATTTCGGATCCCTTGGAAGACTAAAGGGCCAAAGGAAATATCCTCCGATAACAGAGAGAAAGAAGCTTTCTGAGAAACTTCTTTGTGTTCTGTGAAATCATCTCACAGAGTTACAGCTTTCCCCTCAAGAAGCCTTTCGCCAAGACAGTTCTTCTGGAATTGGCAGAGTGATATTTGGAAGCCCTTAGAGGGCTATGGTGAAAAAGGAAATATCCTCAGATGAAATCTGGAAAGAAGCTTTCTGAGAAACTGCTTAGTGTTCTGTTAATTCATCTCACAGAGTTACACCTGTATTTCGTGGATCTCTTTGCTAGCCTTATTTCCGTGGAATCTGAGAACAGATATTTCGGATCCCTTGGAAGACTAAAGGGCCAAAGGAAATATCCTCCGATAACAGAGAGATAGAAGCTTTCTGAGAAACTTCTTTGTGTTCTGTGAAATCATCCCACATAGTTACAGCTTTCCCCTCAAGAAGCCTTTCGCCAAGACAGTTCTTCTGGAATTGGCAGAGTGATATTTGGAAGCCCATAGAGGGCTATGGTCAAAAAGGAAATATCCTCAGATGAAATCTGGAAAGAAGCTTTCTGAGAAACTGCTTAGTGTTCTGTTAATTCATCTCACAGAGTTACATCTGTATTTCGTGGATCTCTTTGATAGCCTTATTTCTGTGGAATCTGAGAACAGATATTTCGGATCCCTTGGAAGACTATAGGGCCAAAGGAAATATCCTCCGATAACAAAGAGAAAGAAGCTTTCTGAGAAACTTCTTTGTGTTCTGTGAAATCATCTCACAGAGTTACAGCTTTCCCCTCAAGAAGCCTTTCGCTAAGACAGTTCTTGTGGAATTGGAAAAGTTATATTTGGAAGCCCATAAGGGCTATGGTGAAAAAGGAAATATCCTCCGATGAAATCTGGAAAGAAGCTTTCTGAGAAACTGCTTAGTGTTCTGTTAATTCATCTCACAGAGTTACATCTGTATTTCGTGGATCTCTTTGCTAGCCTTATTTCTGTGGAATCTGAGAACAGATATTTCGGATCCCTTGGAAGACTATAGGGCCAAAGGAAATATCCTCCGATAACAGAGAGAAAGAAGCTTTCTGAGAAACTTCTTTGTGTTCTGTGAAATCATCTCACAGAGTTACAGCTTTCCCCTCAAGAAGCCTTTCGCCAAGACAGTTTTCTGGAATTGGCAGAGTGATATTTAGTAGCCCTTAGAGGGCTACGGTGAAAAAGGAAATATCCTCAGATGAAATCTGGAAAGAAGCTGTCTGAGAAACTGCTTAGTGTTCTGTTAATTCATCTCACAGAGTTACATCTGTATTTCTTGGATGTCTTTGCTAGCCTTATTTCTGTGGAATCTGAGAACAGATATTTCGGGTCCATTTTAAACCTATAGGGCCAAAGGAAATATCCTCTGACAACAAAGAGAAAGAAGCTTTCTGAGAAACTTCTTTGTGTTCTTTGAAATCATCTCACAGAGTTACAGCTTTCCCCTCAAGAAGCCTTTCGCCAAGACAGTTCTTGTGGAATTGGCAAAGTGATATTTGGAAGCCCATAGAGGGCTATGGTGAAAAAGGAAATATCCTCCGATGAAATCTGGAAAGAAGCTTTCTGAGAAACTGCTTAGTGTTCTGTTAATTCATCTCACAGAGTTACATCTGTATTTCGTCGATCCCTTTGCTAGCCTTATTTCTGTGGAATCTGAGAACAGATATTTGGCATCCCTTGGAAGACTATGGGGCCAAAGGAAATATCCTCCGATAACAGAGAGAAAGAAGCTTTCTGAGAAACTTCTTTGTGTTCTGTGAAATCATCTCACAGAGTTACAGCTTTCCCCTCAAGAAGCCTTTCGCCAAGACAGTTCTTGCGGAATTGGCAAAGTGATATTTGGAAGCCCTTAGAGGGCTATGGTGAAAAAGGAAATATCCTCAGATGAAATCTGGAAAGAAGCTTTCTGAGAAACTGCTTAGTGTTCTGTTAATTCATCTCTCAGAGTTACATCTGTATTTCGTGGATCTCTTTGCCAGCCTTATTTCTGTGTAATCTCAGAACAGATAATTCGGATCCCTTGGAAGACTATAGGGCCAAAGGAAATATCCTCCGATAACAAAGAGAAAGAAGCTTTGTGAGAAACTTCTTAGTGTTCTTTGAAATCATCTCACAGAGTTACAGCCTTCCCCTCAAGAAGCCTTTCGCTAAGACAGTTCTTGTGGAATTGGCAAAGTGATATTTGGAAGCCCATAGAGGGCTATGGTGAAAAAGGAATTATCCTCAGATGAATTCTGGAAAGAAGTTTTCTGAGAAACTGCTTAGTGTTCTGTTAATTCATCTCACAGAGTTACATCTGTATTTCGTGGATCACTTTGCTAGCCTTATTTCTGTGGAATCTGAGAACAGATATTTCGGATCCCTTGGAAGACTATAGGGCCAAAGGAAATATCCTCCGATAACAAAGAGAGAAGCTGTCTGAGAAACATATTTGTGTTCTGTGAAATCATCTCACAGAGTTACAGCGTTCCCCTCAAGAAGCCTTTCGCTAAAACAGTTCTTGTGGAATTGACAAAGTGATATTTGGAAGCCCATAGAGGGCTATGGTGTAAAAGGAAATATCCTCAGATGAAATCTGGAAAGAAGCTTTCTGAGAAATTGCTTAGTTTTCTGTTAATTCATCTCACAGAGTTACATCTGTATTGCGTGGATGTCTTTGCTAGCCTTATTTCTGTGGAATCTGAGAACAGATATTTCGTGTCCCTTTGAAGACTATAGGGCCAAAGGAAATATCCTCTGATAACAAAGAGAAAGAAGCTTTCTGGGAAACTTCTTTGTGTTCTGTGAAATCATCTCACACAGCTACAGGTTTCCCCTCAAGAACTCTTTCGCCAAGACAGTTCTTGTGGAATTGGCAAAGTGATATTTGGAAGCCCATAGAGGGCTATGGTGAAAAAGGAAATATCCTCAGATGAAATCCGGAAAGAAGCTTTCGGACAAACTGCTTAGTTTTCTGCTAATTCACCTCACAGAGTTACATCTGTATTTCGTGGATCTCTTTGCTAGCCTTAATTCTGTGGAATCTGAGAACAGATATTTCGGATCCCTTGGAAGACTATAGGGCCAAAGGAAATATCCTCCGATAACAAAGAGAAAGAAGCTTTCTGAGAAACTTCTTTGTGTTCTGTGAAATCATCTCACAGAGTTACAGCTTTCCCCTCAAGAAGCCTTTCGCTAAGACAGTTCTTGTGGAATTGGCAAAGTGATATTTGGAAGCCCATAGAGGGCTATGGTGAAAAAGGAAATATCCTCGATGAAATCTGGAAAGAAGCTTTCTGAGAAACTGCTTAGTGTTCTGTTAATTCATCTCACAGAGTTACATCTGTATTTCGTGGATCTCTTTGCTAGCCTTATTTCTGTGGAATCTGAGAACAGATATTTCGGATCCCTTGGAAGACTCTAGGGGCAAAGGAAATATCCTCCGATAACAAAGAGAAAGAAGCTTTCTGAGAAACTTCTTTGTGTTCTGTGAAATCAACTCATAGAATTACAGCTTTCCCCTCAAGAAGCCTTTCGCGAAGACAGTTCTTGTGGAATTGGCAAAGTGATATTTGGAAGCCCATAGAGGGCTATGGTGAAAAAGGAAATATCCTCAGATGAAATCTGGAAAGAAGCTTTCTAAGAAACTGCTTAGTGTTCTCTTACTTCATCTCACAGAGTTAAATCTGTATTTCGTGGATCTCTTTGCTAGCCTTATTTCTGTGGAATCTGATAACAGATATTTCGGATCCCTTGGAAGACTATAGGTCCAAAGGAAATACCCTCCAATAACAAAGAGAAAGAAGGTTTCTGAGAAACTTCTTTGTGTTCTTTGAAATCATCTCACAGAGTTACAGCTTTCCCCTCAAGAAGCCTTTCGCTAAGACAGTTCTTGTGGAATTGGCAAAGTGATATTTGGAAGCCCATAGAGGGATATGGTGAAAAAGGAAATATCCTCAGATGAAATCTGGAAAGAAGCTTTCTGAGAAACTGCTTAGTGTTCTGTTAATTCATCTCATAGAGTTACATGTGTATTTCGTCGATCTCTTTGCTAGCCTTATTTCTGTGGAATCTGAGAACAGATATTTCGCATCCCTTGGAAGACTATGGGGCCAAAGGAAATATCCTCCGATAACAGAGAGAAAGAAGCTTTCTGAGAAACTTCTTTGTGTTCTGTGAAATCATCTCACAGAGATACAGCTTTCCCCTCAAGAAGCCTTTCGCCAAGACAGTTCTTCTGGAATTGGCAGAGTGATATTTGGTAGCCCTTAGAGGGCTACGGTGAAAAAGGAAATATCCTCAGATGAAATCTGGAAATAAGCTTTCTGAGAAACTGCTTAGTGTTCTGTTAATTCATCTCACAGAGTTACATCTGTATTTCGTCGATCTCTTTGCTAGACTTATTTCTGTAGAATCTGAGAACAGATATTTCGGATCCCTTGGAAGACTACAGGGCCAAAGGAAATATCCTCCGATAACAAAGAGAAAGAAGCTTTCTGAGAAACTTCTTTGTGTTCTGTGAAATCATCTCACAGAGTTACAGCTTTCCCCTCAAGAAGCCTTTCGCTAAGACAGTTCTTGTGGAATTGGCAAAGTGATATTTGGAAGCCCATAGAGGACTATGGTGAAAAAGGAAATATCCTCCGATGAAATCTGGAAAGAAGCTTTCTGAGAAACTGCTTAGTGTTCTGTTACTCCATCTCACAGAGTTAAATCTGTATTTCGTGGATCTCTTTGCTAGCCTTATTTCTGTGGAATCTGAGAACAGATATTTCGCATCCCTTGGAAGACTATGGGGCCAAAGGAAATATCCTCCGATAACAGAGAGAAAGAAGCTTTCTGAGAAACTTCTTTGTGTTCTGTGAAATCATCTCACAGAGATACAGCTTTCCCCTCAAGAAGCCTTTCGCCAAGACAGTTCTTCTGGAATTGGCAGAGTGATATTTGGTAGCCCTTAGAGGGCTACGGTGAAAAAGGAAATATCCTCAGATGAAATCTGGAAATAAGCTTTCTGAGAAACTGCTTAGTGTTCTGTTAATTCATCTCACAGAGTTACATCTGTATTTCGTCGATCTCTTTGCTAGACTTATTTCTGTAGAATCTGAGAACAGATATTTCGGATCCCTTGGAAGACTACAGGGCCAAAGGAAATATCCTCTGATAACAAAGAGAAAGAAGCTTTCTGAGAAACTTCTTTGTGTTCTGTGAAATCATCTCACAGAGTTACAGCTTTCCCCTCAAGAAGACTTACGCCAAGACAGTTCTTGTGGAATTGGCAAAGTGATATTTGGAAGCCCATAGAGGACTATGGTGAAAAAGGAAATATCCTCCGATGAAATCTGGAAAGAAGCTTTCTGAGAAACTGCTTAGTGTTCTGTTAATTCATCTCACAGAGTTACATCTGTATTTCGTGGATCACTTTGCTAGCCTTATTTCTGTGGAATCTGAGAACAGATATTTCGTATGCCTTGGAAGACTATTGGGCCAAAGGAATTATCCTCCGATAACAGAGAGAAAGAAGCTTTCTGAGAAACTTCTTTGTGTTCTGTGAAATCATCTCACAGAGTTACAGCTTTCCCCTCAAGAATCTTTTCGCCAAGACAGTTCTTCTGGAATTTGCAGAGTGATATTTGGAAGCCCTTAGAGGGCTATGGTGAAAAAGGAAATATCCTCAGATGAAATCTGGAAAGAAGCTTTCTGAGAAACTGCTTAGTGTTCTGTTAATTCATCTCACAGAGTTACACCTGTATTTCGTGGATCTCTTTGCTAGCCTTATTTCTGTGGAATCTGAGAACAGATATTTCGGATCCCTTGGAAGACTATAGGGCCAAAGGAAATATCCTCCAATAACAGAGAGAAAGAAGCTTTCTGAGAAACTTCTTTGTGTTCTGTGAAATCATCCCACAGAGTTACAGCTTTCCCCTCAAGAAGCCTTTCGCCAAGACAGTTCTTCTGGAATTGGCAGAGTGATATTTGGAAGCCCATAGAGGGCTATGGTGAAAAAGGAAATATCCTCAGATGAAATCTGGAAAGAAGCTTTCTGAGAAACTGCTTAGTGTTCTGTTAATTCATCTCACCATCTCACAGAGTTACATCTGTATTTCGTGGATCTCTTTGCTAGCCTTATTTCTGTGGAATCTGACAACAGATATTTCGGATCCCTTGGAAGAGTATAGGGCCAAAGGAAATATCCTCCGATAACAAAGAGAAAGAAGCTTTCTGAGAAACTTCTTTATGTTCTGTGAAATCGTCTCACAGAGTTACAGCTTTCCCCTCAAGAAGCCTTTCGCCAAGACAGTTCTTGTGGAATTGGCAAAGTGATATTTGGAAGCCCATAGAGGGCTATGGTAAAAAAGGAAATATCCTCAGATGAAATCTGGAAAGAAGCTTTCTGAGACACTGCTTAGTGTTCTGTTAATTCATCTCACAGTGTTACATCTGTATTTCGACGATCTCCTTGCTAGCCTTATTTCTGTGGAATCTGAGAACAGATATTTCGGATCCCTTGGAAGACTATAGGGCCAAAGGAAATATCCTCCGATAACAAAGAGAAAGAAGCTTTCTGAGAAACTTCTTTGTGTTCTGTGAAATCATCTCACAGAGTTACAGCTTTCCCCTCAAGAAGCCTTTCGCCAAGACAGTTCTTCTGGAATTGGCAGAGTGATATTTGGAAGCCCATAGAGGGCTATGGTGAAAAAGGAAATATCCTCAGATGAAATCTGGAAAGAAGCTTTCTGAGACACTCCTTAGTGTTCTGTTAATTCATCTCACAGAGTTACATCTGTATTCCGTGGATCTCTTTGCTAGCCTTATTTCTGTGGAATCTGAGAACAGATATTTCGGATCCCTTGGAAGACTATAGGGCCAAAGGAAATATCCTCCGATAACAAAGAGAAAGAAGCTTTCTGAGAAACTTCTTTGTGTTCTGTGAAATCATCTCACAGAGTTACAGCTTTCCCCTCAAGAATCCTTTCGCTAAGACAGTTCTTCTGGAATTGGCAAAGTGATATTTGGAAGCCCTTAGAGGGCTATGGTGAAAAAGGAAATATCCTCGGATGAAATCTGGAAAGAAGTTTTCTGAGAAACTGCTTAGTGTTCTGTTAATTCATCTCACAGAGTTACATCTGTATTTCGTCGATCTCTTCGCTAGCCTTACTTCTGTGGAATCTGAGAACAGATATTTCGGATCCCTTGGAAGACTATAGAGCCAAAGGAAATATCCTCCGATAACAGAGAGAAAGAAGCTTTCTGAGAAACTTCATTGTGTTCTGTGAAATCATCTCACAGAGTTACAGCTTCCCCCTCAAGAAGCCTTTCGCCAAGACAGTTCTTCTGGAATTGGCAGAGTGATATTTGGAAGCCCATAGAGGGCTATGGTGAAAAAGGAAATATCCTCAGATGAAATCTGGAAAGAAGCTTTCTGAGAAACTCTTTAGTGTTCTGTTAATTCATCTCAAAGAATTACATCTCTTTTTCGTCGATCTCTTTGCTAGCCTTATTTCTGTGGAATCTGAGAACAGATATTTCGGATCCCTTGGAAGACTATAGGGCCAAAGGAAGTATCCTCCGATAACAACGAGAAAGAAGCTTTCTGAGAAACTTCTTTGTGTTCTTTGAAATCATCTCACAGAGTTACAGCTTTCCCCTCAAGAAGCCTTTCACCAAGACAGTTCTTGTGGAATTGGCAAAGTGATATTTGGAAGCCCATAGAGGGCTATGGTGAAAAAGGAAATATCCTCAGATGAAATCTGGAAAGAAGCTTTCTGAGAAACTGCTTAGTGTTCTGTTAATTCATCTCACAGAGTTACATCTGTATTTCGTGGATCTCTTTGCTAGCCTTATTTCTGTGGAATCTGAGAACAGATATTTCGGATCCCTTGGAAGACTATAGGGCCAAAGGAAATATCCTCCGATAACAAAGAGAAAGAAGCTCTGAGAAACTTCTTTGTGTTCTGTGAAATCATCTCACAGAGTTACAGCTTTCCCCTCAAGAACCTTTTCGCTAAGACAGTTCTTGTGGAATTGGCAAAGTGATATTTGGAAGCCCATAGAGGGCTATGGTGAAAAAGGAAATATCCTCAGATGAAATCTGGAAAGAAGTTTTCTGAGAAACTGCTTAGTGTTCTGTTAATTCATCTCACAGAGTTACATCTGTATTTCGTGGATCTCTTTGCTAGCCTTATTTCTGTGGAATCTCAGAACAGATATTTCGGATCCCTTGGAAGACTATAGGGCCAAAGGAAATATCCTCCGATAACAAAGAGAAAGAAGCTTTCTGAGAAACTTCTTTGTGTTCTTTGAAATCATCTCACAGAGTTACAGCTTTCCCCTCAAGAAGTCTTTCGCTAAGACAGTTCTTGTGGAATTGGCAAAGTGATATTTGGAAGCCCATAGAGGGCTATGGTGAAAAAGGAAATATCCTCAGATGAAATCTGGAAAAAAGTTTTCTGAGAAACTGCTTAGTGTTCTGTTAATTCATCTCACAGAGTTACATCTGTATTTCGTGGATCTCTTTGCTAGCCTTATTTCTGTGGAATCTCAGAACAGATATTTCGGATCCCTTGGAAGACTATAGGGCCAAAGGAAATATCCTCCGATAACAGAGAGAAAGAAGCTTTCTGAGAAACTTCTTTGTGTTCTGTGAAATCATCCCACAGAGTTACAGCTTTCCCCTCAAGAAGCCTTTCGCCAAGACAGTTCTTCTGGAATTGGCAGAGTGATATTTGGAAGCCCATAGAGGGCTATGGTGAAAAAGGAAATATCATCAGATGAAATCTGGAAAGAAGCTTTCTGAGAAACTGCTTAGTGTTCTGTTAATTCATCTCACAGAGTTACATCTGTATTTCGTCGATCTCTTTGCTAGCCTTATTTCTGTGGAATCTGAGAACAGATATTTCGCATCCCTTGGAAGACTGTAGGGCCAAAGGAAATATCCTCCGATAACAGAGAGAAAGAAGCTTTCTGAGAAACTTCTATGTGTTCTGTGAAATCATCTCACAGAGTTACAGCTTTCCCCTCAAGAAGCCTTGCGCCAAGACAGTTCTTCTGGAATTGGCAGAGTGATATTTGGAAGGCCCTACAGGGCTATGGTGAAAAAGGAAATATCCTCAGATGAAATCTGGAAAGAGACTTTCTGAGAAACTGCTTAGTGTTCTGTTAATTCATCTCACAGAGTTACATCTGTATTTCGTGGATCTCTTTGCTAGCCTTATTTCTGTGGAATCTCAGAACAGATATTTCGGATCCCTTGGAAGACTATAGGCGCAAAGGAAATATCCTCCGATAACAGAGAGAAAGAAGCTTTCTGAGAAACTTCTTTGTGTTCTGTGAAATCATCTCACAGAGTTACAGCTTTCCCTTCAAGAAGCCTTTCGCCAAGACAGTTCTTCTGGAATTGGCAGAGTGATATTTCGAAGTCCATAGAGGGCTATGGTGAAAAAAAATATCCTCAGATGAAATCTGGAAAGAAGCTTTCTGAGAAACTGCTTAGTGTTCTGTTAATTCATCTCACAGAGTTTCATCTGTATTGCGTGGATATCTTTGCTAACCTTATTTCTGTGGAATCTGAGAACAGATATTTCGGAACCCTTGGAAGACTATAGGGCCAAAGGAAAAATCCTCCGATAACAGAGAGAAAGAAGCTTTCTGAGAAACTTCTTTATGTTCTGTGAAATCATCTCACAGAGTTACAGCTTTCCCCTCAAGAAGCATTTCGCCAAGACAGTTCTTGTGGAATTGGCAAAGTGATATTTGGAAGCCCATAGAGGGCTATGGTAAAAAAGGAAATATCCTCAGATGAAATCTGGAAAGAAGCTTTCTGAGACACTGCTTAGTGTTCTGTTAATTCATCTCACAGAGTTACATCTGTATTTCGACGATCTCCTTGCTAGCCTTATTTCTGTGGAATCTGAGAACAGATATTTCGCATCCCTTGGAAGACTATAGGGCCAAAGGAAATATCCTCCGATAACAGAGAGAAAGAAGCTTTCTGAGAAACTTCATTGTGTTCTGTGAAATCATCTCACAGAGTTACAGCTTTCCCCTCAAGAAGCCTTTCGCCAAGACAGTTCTTCTGGAATTGGCAGAGTGATATTTGGAAGCCCATAGAGGGCTATGGTGAAAAAGGAAATATCCTCCGATGAAATCTGGAAAGAAGCTTTCTGAGACACTGCTTAGTGTTCTGTTAATTCATCTCACAGAGTTACATCTGTATTCCGTGGATCTCTTTGCTAGCCTTATTTCTGTGGAATCTGAGAACAGATATTTCGGGTCCCTTTGAAGACTATAGGGCCAAAGGAAATATCCTCTGATAACAAAGAGAAAGAAGCTTTCTGAGAAACTTCTTTGTGTTATTTGAAATCATCTCACAGAGTTACAGCTTTCCCCTCAAAAAGCCTTTCGATAAGACAGTTCTTGTGGAATTGGCAAAGTGATATTTGGAAGCCCATAGAGGGCTATGGTGAAAAAGGAAATATCCTCAGATGAAATCTGGAAAGAAGCTTTCTGAGAAACTGCTTAGTGTTCTGTTAATTCATCTCACAGAGTTACATCTGTATTTCATCGATCTCTTTGCTAGCCTTATTTCTGTGGAATCTGAGAACATATATTTCGGATCCCTTGGAAGACGATAGGGCCAAAGGAAATATCCTCCGATAACAAAGAGAAAGAAGCTTTCTGAGAAACTTCTTTGTGTTCTGTGAAATCATCTCACAGAGTTACAGCTTTCCCCTCAAGAAGCCTTTCGCCAAGAGAGTTCTTGTGGAATTGGCAAAGTGATATTTGGAAGCCCATAGAGGGCTATGGTGAAAAAGAAAATATCCTCAGATGAAATCTGGAAAGAAGCTTTCTGAGAAACTGCTTAGTGTTCTGTTAATTCATCTCACAGAGTTACATCTGTATTTCGTCGATCTCTTTGCTAGCCTTATTTCTGTGGAATATGAGAACAGATATTTCGCATCCCTTGGAAGACTGTAGGGCCAAAGGAAATATCCTCCGATAACAGAGAGAAAGAAGCTTTCTGAGAAACTTCTATGTGTTCTGTGAAATCATCTCACAGAGTTACAGTTTTCCCCTCAAGAAGCCTTTCGCCAAGACAGTTCTTCTGGAATTGGCAGAGTGATATTTGGAAGGCCCTACAGGGCTATGGTGAAAAAGGAAATATCCTCAGATGAAATCTGGAAAGAGACTTTCTGAGAAACTGCTTAGTGTTCTGTTAATTCATCTCACAGAGTTACATCTGTATATCGTGGATCTCTTTGCTAGCCTTATTTCTGTGGAATCTCAGAACAGATATTTCGGATCCCTTGGAAGACTATAGGCGCAAAGGAAATATCCTCCGATAACAGAGAGAAAGAAGCTTTCTGAGAAACTTCTTTGTGTTCTGTGAAATCATCTCACAGAGTTACAGCTTTCCCTTCAAGAAGACTTTCGCCAAGACAGTTCTTCGGGAATTGGCACAGTGATATTTGGAAGTCCATAGAGGGCTATGGTGAAAAAGGAAATATCCTCAGATGAAATCTGGAAAGAAGCTTTTTGAGACACTGCTTAGTGTTCTGTTAATTCATCTCACAGAGTTACATCTGTATTTCGTGGATATCTTTGCTAACCTTATTTCTGTAGAATCTGAGAACAGATATTTCGGAACCCTTGGAAGACTATAGGGCCAAAGGAAAAATCCTCCGATAACAAAGAGAGAGAAGCTTTCTGAGAAACCTCTTTGTGTTCTGCGAAATCATCTCACAGAGTTACAGCTTTCCCCTCAAGAAGCCTTTCGCTAAGACAGTTCTTGTGGAATTGGCGAAGTTATATTTGGAAGCCCATAGAGGGCTATGGTGAAAAAGTAAATATCCTCGGATGAAATCTGGAAAGAAGCTTTCTGAGAAACTGCTTAGTCTTCTGTTAATTCATCTCACAGAGTTACATCTGTATTTCGTCGATCTCTTTGCTAGCCTTATTTCTGTGGAATCTGAGAACAGATATTTCGGATCCCTTGGAAGACTATAGGGCCAAAGGAAATATCCTCCGATAACAAAGAGAAAGAAGCTTTCTGAGAAACTTCTTTGTGTTCTGTGAAATCATCTCACAGAGTTACAGCTTTCCCCTCAAGAACCTTTTCGCTAAGACAGTTCTTGTGGAATTGGCAAAGTGATATTTGGAAGCCCATAGAGGGCTATGGTGAAAAAGGAAATATCCTCAGATGAAATCTGGAAAGAAGCTTTCTGAGAAACTGCTTAGTGTTCTGTTAATTCATCTCACAGAGTTACATCTGTATTTCGTGGATCTCTTTGCTAGCCTTATTTCTGTGGAATCTCAGAATAGATATTTCGGATCCCTTGGAAGACTATAGGGCCAAAGGAAATATCCTCAGATAACAAAGAGAAAGAAGCTTTCTGAGAAACTTCTTTGTGTTCTTTGAAATCATCTCACAGAGTTACAGCTTTCCCCTCAAGAAGCCTTTCGCTAAGACAGTTCTTGTGGAATTGGCAAAGTGATATTTGGAAGCCCATAGAGGGCTATGGTGAAAAAGGAAATATCCTCAGATGAAATCTGGAAAGAAGTTTTCTGAGAAACTGCTTAGTGTTCTGTTAATTCATCTCACAGAGTTACATCTGTATTTCGTGGATCTCTTTGCTAGCCTTATTTCTGTGGAATCTCAGAACAGATATTTCGGATTCCTTGGAAGACTATAGGGCCAAAGGAAATATCCTCCGATAACAGAGAGAAAGAAGCTTTCTGAGAAACTTCTTTGTGTTCTGTGAAATCATCCCACAGAGTTACAGCTTTCCCCTCAAGAAGCCTTTCGCTAAGACAGTTCTTCTGGAATTGGCAGAGTGATATTTGGAAGCCCATAGAGGGCTATGGTGAAAAAGGAAATATCCTCAGATGAAATCTGGAAAGAAGCTTTCTGAGAAACTGCTTAGTGTTCTGTTAATTCATCTCACAGAGTTACATCTGTATTTCGTGGATCTCTTTGCTAGCCTTATTTCTGTGGAATCTGAGAAGAGATATTTCGGATCCCTTGGAAGAGTATAGGGCCAAAGGAAATATCCTCCGATAACAAAGAGAAAGAAGCTTTCTGAGAAACTTCTTTATGTTCTTTGAAATCATCTCACAGAGTTACAGCTTTCCCCTCAAGAAGCCTTTCGCCAAGAAAGTTCTTGTGGAATTGGCAAAGTGATATTTGGAAGCCCATAGAGGGCTATGGTAAAAACGGAAATATCCTCAGATGAAATCTGGAAAGAAGCTTTCTGAGACACTGCTTAGTGTTCTGTTAATTCATCTCAGAGAGTTACATCTGTATTTCGACGATCTCCTTGCTAGCCTTATTTCTGTGGAATCTGACAACAGATATTTCGCATCCCTTGGAAGACTATAGGGCCAAAGGAAATATCCTCCGATAACAGAGAGAAAGAAGCTTTCTGAGGAACTTCATTGTGTTCTGTGAAATCATCTCACAGAGTTACAGCTTTCCCCTCAAGAAGCCTTTCGAGAAGACAGTTCTTCTGGAATTGGCAGAGTGATATTTGGAAGCCATAGAGGGCTATGGTGAAAAAGGAAATATCCTCAGATGAAATCTGGAAAGAAGCTTTCTGAGACACTGCTTAGTGTTCTGTTAATTCATCTCACAGAGTTACATCTGTATTCCGTGGATCTCTTTGCTAGCCTTATTTCTGTGGAATCTGAGAACAGATATTTCGGGTCCCTTTGAAGACTATAGGGCCAAAGGAAATATACTCTGATAACAAAGAGAAAGAAGCTTTCTGAGAAACTTCTTTGTGTTATTTGAAATCATCTCACAGAGTTACAGCTTTCCCCTCAAAAAGCCTTTCGATAAGACAGTTCTTGTGGAATTGGCAAAGTGATATTTGGAAGCCCATAGAGGGCTATGGTGAAAAAGGAAATATCCTCAGATGAAATCTGGAAAGAAGCTTTCTGAGAAAGTGCTTAGTGTTCTGTTAATTCATCTCACAGAGTTACATCTGTATTTCATCGATCTCTTTGCTAGCCTTATTTCTGTGGAATCTGAGAACAGATATTTCGGATCCCTTGGAAGACGATAGGGCCAAAGGAAATATCCTCCGATAACAAAGAGAAAGAAGCTTTCTGAGAAACTTCTTTGTGTTCTGTGAAATCATCTCACAGAGTTACAGCTTTCCCCTGAAGAAGCCTTTCGTCAAGAGAGTTCTTGTGGAATTGGCAAAGTGATATTTGGAAGCCCATAGAGGGCTATGGTGAAAAAGAAAATATCCTCAGATGAAATCTGGAAAGAATCTTTCTGAGAAACTGCTTAGTGTTCTTTTAATTCATCTCACAGAGTTACATCTGTATTTCGTCGATCTCTTTGCTAGCCTTATTTCTATGGAATCTGAGAACAGATATTTCGCATCCCTTGGAAGACTGTAGGGCCAAAGGAAATATCCTCTGATAACAGAGAGAAAGAAGCTTTCTGAGAAACTTCTATGTGTTCTGTGAAATCATCTCACAGAGTTACAGCTTTCCCCTCAAGAAGCCTTTCGCCAAGACAGTTCTTCTGGAATTGGCAGAGTGATATTTGGAAGGTCATACAGGGCTATGGTGAAAAAGGAAATATCCTCAGATGAAATCTGGAAAGAGACTTTCTGAGAAACTACTTAGTGTTCTGTTAATTCATCTCACAGAGTTACATCTGTATTTCGTGGATCTCTTTGCTAGCCTTATTTCTGTGGAATCTGAAAACAGATATTTCGGATCCCTTGGAAGACTATAGGCGCAAAGGAAATATCCTCCGATAACAGAGAGAAAGAAGCTTTCTGAGAAACTTCTTTGTGTTCTGTGAAATCATCTCACAGAGTTACAGCTTTCCCTTCAAGAAGCCATTCGCCAAGACAGTTCTTCGGGAATTGGCAGAGTGATATTTGGAAGTCCATAGAGGGCTATGGTGAAAAAGGAAATATCCTCAGATGAAATCTGGAAAGAAGCTTTTTGAGACACTGCTTAGTGTTCTGTTAATTCATCTCACAGAGTTACATCTGTATTTCGTGGATATCTTTGCTAACCTTATTTCTGTGGAATCTGAGAACAGGTATTTCGGAACCCTTGGAAGACTATAGGGCCAAAGGAAAAATCCTCCGATAACAAAGAGAAAGAAGCTTTCTGAGAAACTTCTTTGTGTTCTGTGAAATCATCTCACAGAGTTACAGCTTTCCCCTCAAGAAGCCTTTCGCTAAGACAGTTCTTGTGGAATTGGCAAAGTTATATTTGGAAGCCCATAGAGGGCTATGGTGAAAAAGTAAATATCCTCCGATGAAATCTGGAAAGAAGCCTTCTGAGAAACTGCTTAGTCTTCTGTTAATTCATCTCACACAGTTACATCTGTATTTCGTCGATCTCTTTGCTAGCCTTATTTCTGTGGAATCTGAGAACAGATATTTCGGATCCCTTGGAAGACTATAGGGCCAAAGGAAATATCCTCCGATAACAAAGAGAAAGAAGCTTTCTGAGAAACTTCTTTGTGTTCTGTGAAATCATCTCACAGAGTCACAGCTTTCCCCTCAAGAAGCCTTTCGCCAAGAGAGTTCTTGTGGAATTGGCAAAGTGATATTTGGAAGCACATAGAGGGCTATGGTGAAAAAGAAAATATCCTCAGATGAAATCTGGAAAGAAGCTTTCTGAGAAACTGCTTAGTGTTCTGTTAATTCATCTCACAGAGTTACATCTGTATTTCGTCGATCTCTTTGCTAGCCTTATTTCTGTGGAATCTGAGAACAGATATTTCGCATCCCTTGGAAGACTGTAGGGCCAAAGTAAATATCCTCTGATAACAGAGAGAAAGAAGCTTTCTGAGAAACTTCTATGTGTTCTGTGAAATCATCTCACAGAGTTACAGCTTTCCCCTCAAGAAGCCTTTCGCCAAGACAGTTCTTCTGGAATTGGCAGAGTGATATTTGGAAGGCCATACAGGGCTATGGTGAAAAAGGAAATATCCTCAGATGAAATCTGGAAAGAGACATTCTGAGAAACTGCTTAGTGTTCTGTTAATTCATCTCACAGAGTTACATCTGTATTTCGTGGATCTCTTTGCTAGCCTTATTTCTGTGGAATCTCAGAACAGATATTTCGGATCCCTTGGAAGACTATAGGCGCAAAGGAAATATCCTAAGATAACAGAGAGAAAGAAGCTTTCTGAGAAACTTCTTTGTGTTCTGTGAAATCATCTCACAGAGTTACAGCTTTCCCTTCAAGAAGCCATTCGCCAAGACAGTTCTTCGGGAATTGGCAGAGTGATATTTGCAAGTCCATAGAGGGCTATGGTGAAAAAGGAAATATCCTCAGATGAAATCTGGAAAGAAGCTTTTTGAGACACTGCTTAGTGTTCTGTTAATTCATCTCACAGAGTTACATCTGTATTTCGTGGATATCTTTGCTAACCTTATTTCTGTGGAATCTGAGAACAGATATTTCAGAACCCTTGGAAGACTATAGGGCCAAAGGAAAAATCCTCCGATAACAAAGAGAAAGAAGCTTTCTGAGAAACTTCTTTGTGTTCTGTGAAATCATCTCACAGAGTTACAGCTTTCCCCTCAAGAAGCCTTTCGCTAAGACAGTTCTTGTGGAATTGGCAAAGTTATATTTGGAAGCCCATAGAGGGCTATGGTGAAAAAGTAAATATCCTCGGATGAAATCTGGAAAGAAGCCTTCTGAGAAACTGCTTAGTCTTCTGTTAATTCATCTCACACAGTTACATCTGTATTTCGTCGATCTCTTTGCTAGCCTTATTTCTGTGGAATCTGAGAACAGATATTTCGGATCCCTTGGAAGACTATAGGGCCAAAGGAAATATCCTCCGATAACAAAGAGAAAGAATCTTTCTGAGAAACTTCTTTGTGTTCTGTGAAATCATCTCACAGAGTTACAGCTTTCCCCTCAAGAACCTTTTCGCTAAGACAGTTCTTGTGGAATTGGCAAAGTGATATTTGGAAGCCCATAGAGGGCTATGGTGAAAAAGGAAATAACCTCAGATGAAATCTGGAAAGAAGCTTTCTGAGAAACTGCTTAGTGTTCTGTTAATTCATCTCACAGAGTTACATCTGTATTTCGTGGATCTCTTTGCTAGCCTTATTTCTGTGGAATCTGAGAACAGATATTTCGGATCCCTTGGAAGACTATAGGGCCAAAGGAAATATCCTCCGATAACAAAGAGAAAGAAACTTTCTGAGAAACTTCTTTGTGTTCTTTGAAATCATCTCACAGAGTTACAGCTTTACCCTCAAGAAGCCTTTTGCTAAGACAGTTCTTGTGGAATTGGCAAAGTGATATTTGGAAGCCCATAGAGGGCTACGGTGAAAAAGGAAATATCCTCCGATGAAATCTAGAAAGAAGCTTTCTGAGAAACTGCTTAGTGTTCTGTTAATTCATCTCACAGAATTACATCTGTATTTCGTGGATCTCTTTGCTAGCCTTATTTCTGTGGAATCTGAGAACAGATATTTCGGATCCCTTGGAAGACTATAGGGCCAAAGGAAATATCCTCTGATAACAAAGAGAAAGAAGCTTTCTGAGAAACTTCTTTGTGTTCTGTGAAATCATCTCACAGAGTTACAGCTTTCACCTCAAGAAGCCTTTCGTTAAGACAGTTCTTGTGGAATTGGCAAAGTGATAATTGGTAGCCCATAGAGGGCTATGGTGAAAAAGGAAATATCCTCAGATGAAATCTGGAAAGAAGCTTTCTGAGAAACTGCTTAGTGTTCTGTTAATTCATCTCACAGAGTTACATCTGTATTTCGTCGATCTCTTTGCTAGCCTTATTTCTGTGGAATCTGAGAACAGATATTTCGGATCACTTGGAAGACTATAGGGCCAAAGGAAATATCCTCCGATAACAAAGAGAAAGAAGCTTTCTGAGAATCTTCTTTGTGTTCTGTGAAATCATCTCACAGAGTTACAGCTTTCCCCTCAGGAAGCCTTTCGCTAAGACAGTTCTTGTGGAATTGGCAAAGTGATATTTGGAAGCCCATAGAGGGCTATGGTGAAAAAGGAAATATCCTCCGATGAAATCTGGAAAGAAGCTTTCTGAGAAACTGCTTAGTGTTCTGTTAATTCATCTCACAGAGTTACATCTGTATTTCGTGGATCTCTTTGCTAGCCTTATTTCTGTGGAATGTGAGAACAGATATTTCGGATCCCTTGGAAGACTATAGGGCCAAAGGAAATATCCTCCGATAACAAAGAGAAAGAAGCTTTCTGAGAAACCTCTTTGTGTTCTGTGAAATCATCTCACAGAGTTACAGCTTTCCCCTCAAGAAGCCTTTCTCTAAGACAGTTCTTGTGGAATTGGCAAAGTGATATTTGGAAGCCCATAGAGGGCTATGGTGAAAAAGGAAATATCCTCCGATGAAATCTGGAAAGAAGCTTTCTGAGAAACTGCTTAGTGTTCTGTTAATTCATCTCACACAGTTACATCTGTATTTCGTGGATCTCTTTGCTAGACTTATTTCTGTGGAATCTGAGAACAGATATTTCGGATCCCTTGGAAGACTATAGGGCCAAAGGAAATATCCTCTGTTAACAAAGAGAAAGAAGCTTTCTGAGAAACTTCTTTGTGTTCTGTTAAATCATCTCACGGAGTTACAGCTTTCCCCTCAAGAAGCCTTTCGCTAAGACAGTTCTTGTGGAATTGGCAAAGTGATAATTGGAAGCCCATAGAGGGCTATGGTGAAAAAGGAAATATCCTCCGATGAAATCTGGAAAGAAGCTTTCTGAGAAACTGCTTAGTGTTCTGTTAATTCATCTCACAGAGTTACATCTGTATTTCGTCGATCTCTTTGCTAGCCTTATTTCTGTGGAATCTGAGAACAGATATTTCGGATCCCTTGGAAGACTATAGGGCCAAAGGAAATATCCTCCGATAACAAAGAGAAAGAAGCTTTCTGAGAAACTTCTTTGTGTTCTTTGAAATCATCTCACAGAGTTACAGCTTTCCGCTCAAGAAGCCTTTCGCCAAGACAGTTCTTGTGGTATTGGCTAAGTGATATTTGGAACCCCTAGAGGGCTATGGTGAAAAAGGAAATATCCTCAGATGAAATCTGGAAAGAAGATTTCTGAGAAACTGCTTAGTGTTCTGTTAATTCATCTCACAGAGTTTCATCTGTATTTCATGGATCTCTTTGCTAGCCTTATTTCTGTGGAATATCAGAACAGATATTTCGCATCCCTTGGAAGACTATAGGGCCAAAGGAAATATCCTCCGATAACAGAGAGAAAGAAGCTTTCTGAGAAACTTCTTTGTGTTCTGTGAAATCATCTCACAGAGTTACAGCTTTCCCCTCAAGAATCCTTTCGCCAAGACAGTTCTTCTGGAAATGGCAGAGTGATATTTGGTAGCCCTTAGAGGGCTATGGTGAAAAAGGAAATATCCTCAGATGAAATCTGGAAAGAAGCTTTCTGAGAAACTGCTTACTGTTCTGTTAATTCATCTCACAGAGTTACATCTGTATTTCGTGGATCTCTTTGCTAGCCTTATTTCTGTGGAATCTCAGAACAGATATTTCGGATCCCTTGGAAGACTATAGGCGCAAAGGAAATATCCTCCGATAACAGAGAGAAAGAAGGTTTTTGAGAAACTTCTTTGTGTTCTGTGAAATCATCTCACAGAGTTACAGCTTTCCCTTCAAGAAGCCTTTCGCCAAGACAGTTCTTCTGGAATTGGCAGAGTGATATTTGGAAGTCCATAGAGGGCTATGGTGAAAAAGGAAATATCCTCAGATGAAATCTGGAAAGAAGCTTTCTGAGACACTGCTTACTGTTCTGTTAATTCATCTCACAGAGTTACATCTGTATTTCGTGGATATCTTTGCTAGCCTTATTTCTGTGGAATCTGAGAACAGATACTTCGGAACCCTTGGAAGACTATAGGGCCAAAGGAAATATTCTCCGATAACAAAGAGAAAGAAGCTTTCTGAGAAACTTCTTTGTGTTCTTTGAAATCATCTCACAGAGTTACAGCTTTCCCCTCAAGAAGCCTTTCGCTAAGACAGTTCTTGCGGAATTGGCAAAGTTATATTTGGAAGCCCATAGAGGGCTATTGTGAAAATGGAAATATCCTCGGATGAAATCTGGAAAGAAGCTTTCTGAGAAACTGCTTAGTCTTCTGTTAATTCATCTCACACAGTTACATTTGTATTTCGTCGATCTCTTTGCTAGCCTTATTTCTGTGGAATCTGAGAACAGATATTTCGGATCCCTTGGAAGACTATAGGGCCAAAGGAAATATCCTCCGATAACAAAGAGAAAGAAACTTTCTGAGAAACTTCTTTGTGTTATTTGAAATCATCTCACAGAGTTACAGCTTTCCCCTCAAGAAGCCTTTCGCCAAGACAGTTCTTGTGGAATTGGCAAAGTGATATTTGGAAGCCCATAGAGGGCTATGGTGAAAAAGGAAATATCCTCAGTTGAAATCTGGAAAGAAGCTTTCTGAGAAACTGCTTAGTGTTCTGTTAATTCATCTCACAGAGTTACATCTGTATTTCGTGGATCTCTTTGCTAGCCTTATTTCTGTGGAATCTGAGAACAGATATTTCGGATCCCTTGGAAGACTATACGGCCAAAGGAAATATCCTCCGATAACAAAGAGAAAGAAGCTTTCTGAGAAACTTCTTTGTGTTCTTTGAAATCATCTCACAGAGTTACAGCTTTCCCCTCAAGAAGCCTTTTGCTAAGACAGTTCTTGTGGAATTGGCAAAGTGATATTTGGAAGCCCATAGAGGGCTATGGTGAAAAAGGAAATATCCTCAGATGAAATCTGGAAAGAAGCTTTCTGAGAAACTGCTTAGTGTTCTGTTAATTCATCTAACAGAGTTACATCTGTATTTCGTGGATCTCTTTGCTAGCCTTATTTCTGTGGAATCTGAGAACAGATGTTTCGCATCCCTTAGAAGACTATAGGGCCAAAGGAAATATCCTCTGATAACAAAGAGAAACAAGCTTTCTAAGAAACTTCTTTGTGTTCTGTGAAATCATCTCACAGAGTTACAGCTTTCCCCTCAAGAAGCCTTTCGTTAAGACAGTTCTTGTGGAATTGGCAAAGTGATAATTGGAAGCCAATAGAGGGCTACGGTGAAAAAGGAAATATCCTCAGATGAAATCTGGAAAGAAGCTTTCTGAGAAACTGCTTAGTGTTCTGTTAATTCATCTCACAGAGTTACATCTGTATTTCGTCGATCTCTTTGCTAGCCTTATTTCTGTGCAATCTGAGAACAGATATTTCGCATCCCTTGGAAGACTATAGGGCCAAAGGAAATATCCTCCGATAACAGAGAGAAAGAAGCTTTCTGAGAAACTTCTTTATGTTCTGTGAAATCATCTCACAGAGTTACAGCTTTCCCCTCAAGAAGCCTTTGGACAAGACAGTTCTTCTGGAATTGGCAGAGTGATATTTGGTAGCCCTTAGAGGGCTATGGTGAAAAAGGAAATATCCTCAGATGAAATCTGGAAAGAAGCTTTCTGAGAAACTGCTTAGTGTTCTATTAATTCATCTCACAGAGTTACATCTGTATTTCGTCGATCTCCTTGCTAGCCTTATTTCTTTGGAATCTGAGAACAGATATTTCGGATCCCTTGGAAGACTATAGGGCCAAAGGAAATATCCTCCGATAACAAAGAGAAAGAAGCTTTCTGAGAAACTTCTTTGTGTTCTGTGAAATCATCTCACAGAGTTACAGCTTTCCCCTCAAGAAGCCTTTCGCTAAGACAGTTCTTGTGGAATTGGCAAAGTGATATTTGGAAGCCCATAGAGGGCTATGGTGAAAAAGGAAATATCCTCAGATGAAATCTGGAAAGAAGCTTTCTGAGAAACTGCTTAGTGTTCTGTTAATTCATCTCACAGAGTTACATCCGTATTTCGTGGATCTCTTTGCTAGCCTTATTTCTGTGGAATCTGAGAACAGATATTTCGGATCCCTTGGAAGACTGTAGGGCCAAAGGAAATATCCTCCGATAACAAAGAGAAAGACGCTTTCTGAGAAACTTCTTTGTGTTCTGTGAAATCATCTCACAGAGTTACAGCTTTCCCCTCAAGAAGCCTTTCGCCAAGACAGTTCTTCTGGAATTGGCAGAGTGATATTTGGAAGGCCATACAGGGCTATGGTGAAAAAGGAAATATCCTCAGATGAAATCTGGAAAGAGACATTCTGAGAAACTGCTTAGTGTTCTGTTAATTCATCTCACAGAGTTACATCTGTATTTCGTGGATCTCTTTGCTAGCCTTATTTCTGTGGAATCTCAGAACAGATATTTCGGATCCCTTGGAAGTCTATAGGGCCAAAATAAATATCCTCCGATAACAAAGAGAAAGAAGCTTTCTGAGAAACTTCTTTGTGTTCTGTGAAATCATCTCACAGAGTTACAGCTTTCCCCTCAAGAAGCCTTTCGCTAAGACAGTTCTTGTGGAATTGGCAAAGTGATATTTGGAAGCCCATAAGGGCTATGGTGAAAAAGGAAATATCCTCAGATGAAATCTGGAAAGAAGCTTTCTGAGAAACTACTTAGTGTTCTGTTAATTCATCTCACAGAATTACATCTCTATTTCGTCGATCTCATTGCTAGCCTTATTTCTGTGGAATCTGAGAACAGATATTTCGGATCCCTTGGAAGACTATAGGGCCAAAGGAAATATCCTCCGATAACAAAGAGAAAGAAGCTTTCTGAGAAAGTTCTTTGTGTTCTGTGAAATCATCTCACAGAGTTACAGCTTTCCCCTCAAGAAGCCTTTCACCAAGACAGTTCTTGTGGAATTGGCAAAGTGATATTTGGAAGCCCATAGAGGGCTATGGTGAAAAAGGAAATATCCTCAGATGAAATCTGGAAAGAAGCTTTCTGAGAAACTGTTTAGTGTTCTGTTAATTCATCTCACAGAGTTACATCTGCATTTCGTGGATCTCTTTGCTAGCCTTATTTCTGTGGAATCTGAGAACAGATATTTCTGATCCCTTGGAAGACTATAGGGCCAAAGGAAATATCCTCCGATAACAAAGAGAAAGAAGCTTTCTGAGAAACTTCTTTGTGTTCTTTGAAATCATCTCACAGAGTTACAGCTTTCCCCTCAAGAAGCCTTTCGCTAAGACAGTTCTTGTGGAATTGGCAAAGTGATATTTGGAAGCCCATAGAGGGCTACGGTGAAAAAGGAATTATCCTCAGATGAAATCTGGAAAGAAGCTTTCTGAGAAACTGCTTAGTGTTCTGTTAATTCATCTCACAGAGTTACACCTGTATTTCGTGGATCTCTTTGCTAGCCTTATTTCTGTGGAATCTGAGAACAGATATTTCGGATCCCTTGGAAGACTATAGGGCCAAAGGAAATATCCTCCGATAACAGAGAGAAAGAAGCTTTCTGAGAAACTTCTTTGTGTTCTGTGAAATCATCCCACAGAGTTACAGCTTTCCCCTCAAGAAGCCTTTCGCCAAGACAGTTCTTCTGGAATTGGCAGAGTGATATTTGGAAGCCCATAGAGGGCTATGGTGAAAAAGGAAATATCCTCAGATGAAATCTGGAAAGAAGCTTTCTGAGAAACTGCTTAGTGTTCTGATAATTCATTTCACAGAGTTACATCTGTATTTCGTCGATCTCTTTGCTAGCCTTATTTCTGTGGAATCTGAGAACAGATATTTCGGATCCCTTGGAAGACTATAGGGCCAAAGGAAATATCCTTCGATAACAAAGAGAAAGAAGCTTTCTGAGAAACTTCTTTGTGTTCTGTGAAATCATCTCACAGAGTTACAGCTTTCCCCTCAAGAAGCCTTTCGCCAAGACAGTTCTTGTGGAATTGGCAAAGTGATATTTGGAAGCCCTTAGAGGGCTACGGTGAAAAAGGAAATATCCTCAGATGAAATCTGGAAAGAAGCTTTCTGAGAAACTGCTTAGTGTTCTGTTAATTCATCTCTCAGAGTTACATCTGTATTTCGTGGATCTCTTTGCTAGCCTTATTTCTGTGGAATCTGAGAACAGATGTTTCGGATCCCTTGGAAGACTATAGGGCCAAAGGAAATATCCTCCGATAACAAAGAGAAAGAAGCTTTCTGAGAAACTACTTAGTGTTCTTTGAAGTTATCTCACAGAGTTACAGCTTTCCACTAAAGAAGCCTTTCGCTAAGACAGTTCTTGTGGAATTGGCAAAGTGATATTTGGAAGCCCATAGACGGCTATGGTGTAAAAGGAAATATCCTCAGATGAAATCTGGAAAGAAGCTTTCTGAGACACTGCTTAGTGTTCTGTTAATTCATCTCACAGAGTTACATCTGTATTCCGTGGATCTCTTTGCTAGCCTTATTTCTGTGGAATCTGAGAACAGATATTTCGGGTCCCTTTGAAGACTATAGGGCCAAAGGAAATATCCTCTGATAACAAAGAGAAAGAAGCTTTCTGAGAAACTTCTTTGTGTTATTTGAAATCATCTCACAGAGTTACAGCTTTCCCCTCAAAAAGCCTTTCGATAAGACAGTTCTTGTGGAATTGGCAAAGTGATATTTGGAAGCCCATAGAGGGCTATGGTGAAAAAGGAAATATCCTCAGATGAAATCTGGAAAGAAGCTTTCTGAGAAACTGCTTAGTGTTCTGTTAATTCATCTCACAGAGTTACATCTGTATTTCATCGATCTCTTTGCTAGCCTTATTTCTGTGGAATCTGAGAACATATATTTCGGATCCCTTGGAAGACGATAGGGCCAAAGGAAATATCCTCCGATAACAAAGAGAAAGAAGCTTTCTGAGAAACTTCTTTGTGTTCTGTGAAATCATCTCACAGAGTTACAGCTTTCCCCTCAAGAAGCCTTTCGCCAAGAGAGTTCTTGTGGAATTGGCAAAGTGATATTTGGAAGCCCATAGAGGGCTATGGTGAAAAAGAAAATATCCTCAGATGAAATCTGGAAAGAAGCTTTCTGAGAAACTGCTTAGTGTTCTGTTAATTCATCTCACAGAGTTACATCTGTATTTCGTCGATCTCTTTGCTAGCCTTATTTCTGTGGAATATGAGAACAGATATTTCGCATCCCTTGGAAGACTGTAGGGCCAAAGGAAATATCCTCCGATAACAGAGAGAAAGAAGCTTTCTGAGAAACTTCTATGTGTTCTGTGAAATCATCTCACAGAGTTACAGTTTTCCCCTCAAGAAGCCTTTCGCCAAGACAGTTCTTCTGGAATTGGCAGAGTGATATTTGGAAGGCCCTACAGGGCTATGGTGAAAAAGGAAATATCCTCAGATGAAATCTGGAAAGAGACTTTCTGAGAAACTGCTTAGTGTTCTGTTAATTCATCTCACAGAGTTACATCTGTATATCGTGGATCTCTTTGCTAGCCTTATTTCTGTGGAATCTCAGAACAGATATTTCGGATCCCTTGGAAGACTATAGGCGCAAAGGAAATATCCTCCGATAACAGAGAGAAAGAAGCTTTCTGAGAAACTTCTTTGTGTTCTGTGAAATCATCTCACAGAGTTACAGCTTTCCCTTCAAGAAGACTTTCGCCAAGACAGTTCTTCGGGAATTGGCACAGTGATATTTGGAAGTCCATAGAGGGCTATGGTGAAAAAGGAAATATCCTCAGATGAAATCTGGAAAGAAGCTTTTTGAGACACTGCTTAGTGTTCTGTTAATTCATCTCACAGAGTTACATCTGTATTTCGTGGATATCTTTGCTAACCTTATTTCTGTAGAATCTGAGAACAGATATTTCGGAACCCTTGGAAGACTATAGGGCCAAAGGAAAAATCCTCCGATAACAAAGAGAGAGAAGCTTTCTGAGAAACCTCTTTGTGTTCTGCGAAATCATCTCACAGAGTTACAGCTTTCCCCTCAAGAAGCCTTTCGCTAAGACAGTTCTTGTGGAATTGGCGAAGTTATATTTGGAAGCCCATAGAGGGCTATGGTGAAAAAGTAAATATCCTCGGATGAAATCTGGAAAGAAGCTTTCTGAGAAACTGCTTAGTCTTCTGTTAATTCATCTCACAGAGTTACATCTGTATTTCGTCGATCTCTTTGCTAGCCTTATTTCTGTGGAATCTGAGAACAGATATTTCGGATCCCTTGGAAGACTATAGGGCCAAAGGAAATATCCTCCGATAACAAAGAGAAAGAAGCTTTCTGAGAAACTTCTTTGTGTTCTGTGAAATCATCTCACAGAGTTACAGCTTTCCCCTCAAGAACCTTTTCGCTAAGACAGTTCTTGTGGAATTGGCAAAGTGATATTTGGAAGCCCATAGAGGGCTATGGTGAAAAAGGAAATATCCTCAGATGAAATCTGGAAAGAAGCTTTCTGAGAAACTGCTTAGTGTTCTGTTAATTCATCTCACAGAGTTACATCTGTATTTCGTGGATCTCTTTGCTAGCCTTATTTCTGTGGAATCTCAGAATAGATATTTCGGATCCCTTGGAAGACTATAGGGCCAAAGGAAATATCCTCAGATAACAAAGAGAAAGAAGCTTTCTGAGAAACTTCTTTGTGTTCTTTGAAATCATCTCACAGAGTTACAGCTTTCCCCTCAAGAAGCCTTTCGCTAAGACAGTTCTTGTGGAATTGGCAAAGTGATATTTGGAAGCCCATAGAGGGCTATGGTGAAAAAGGAAATATCCTCAGATGAAATCTGGAAAGAAGTTTTCTGAGAAACTGCTTAGTGTTCTGTTAATTCATCTCACAGAGTTACATCTGTATTTCGTGGATCTCTTTGCTAGCCTTATTTCTGTGGAATCTCAGAACAGATATTTCGGATTCCTTGGAAGACTATAGGGCCAAAGGAAATATCCTCCGATAACAGAGAGAAAGAAGCTTTCTGAGAAACTTCTTTGTGTTCTGTGAAATCATCCCACAGAGTTACAGCTTTCCCCTCAAGAAGCCTTTCGCTAAGACAGTTCTTCTGGAATTGGCAGAGTGATATTTGGAAGCCCATAGAGGGCTATGGTGAAAAAGGAAATATCCTCAGATGAAATCTGGAAAGAAGCTTTCTGAGAAACTGCTTAGTGTTCTGTTAATTCATCTCACAGAGTTACATCTGTATTTCGTGGATCTCTTTGCTAGCCTTATTTCTGTGGAATCTGAGAAGAGATATTTCGGATCCCTTGGAAGAGTATAGGGCCAAAGGAAATATCCTCCGATAACAAAGAGAAAGAAGCTTTCTGAGAAACTTCTTTATGTTCTTTGAAATCATCTCACAGAGTTACAGCTTTCCCCTCAAGAAGCCTTTCGCCAAGAAAGTTCTTGTGGAATTGGCAAAGTGATATTTGGAAGCCCATAGAGGGCTATGGTAAAAACGGAAATATCCTCAGATGAAATCTGGAAAGAAGCTTTCTGAGACACTGCTTAGTGTTCTGTTAATTCATCTCAGAGAGTTACATCTGTATTTCGACGATCTCCTTGCTAGCCTTATTTCTGTGGAATCTGACAACAGATATTTCGCATCCCTTGGAAGACTATAGGGCCAAAGGAAATATCCTCCGATAACAGAGAGAAAGAAGCTTTCTGAGGAACTTCATTGTGTTCTGTGAAATCATCTCACAGAGTTACAGCTTTCCCCTCAAGAAGCCTTTCGAGAAGACAGTTCTTCTGGAATTGGCAGAGTGATATTTGGAAGCCATAGAGGGCTATGGTGAAAAAGGAAATATCCTCAGATGAAATCTGGAAAGAAGCTTTCTGAGACACTGCTTAGTGTTCTGTTAATTCATCTCACAGAGTTACATCTGTATTCCGTGGATCTCTTTGCTAGCCTTATTTCTGTGGAATCTGAGAACAGATATTTCGGGTCCCTTTGAAGACTATAGGGCCAAAGGAAATATACTCTGATAACAAAGAGAAAGAAGCTTTCTGAGAAACTTCTTTGTGTTATTTGAAATCATCTCACAGAGTTACAGCTTTCCCCTCAAAAAGCCTTTCGATAAGACAGTTCTTGTGGAATTGGCAAAGTGATATTTGGAAGCCCATAGAGGGCTATGGTGAAAAAGGAAATATCCTCAGATGAAATCTGGAAAGAAGCTTTCTGAGAAAGTGCTTAGTGTTCTGTTAATTCATCTCACAGAGTTACATCTGTATTTCATCGATCTCTTTGCTAGCCTTATTTCTGTGGAATCTGAGAACAGATATTTCGGATCCCTTGGAAGACGATAGGGCCAAAGGAAATATCCTCCGATAACAAAGAGAAAGAAGCTTTCTGAGAAACTTCTTTGTGTTCTGTGAAATCATCTCACAGAGTTACAGCTTTCCCCTGAAGAAGCCTTTCGTCAAGAGAGTTCTTGTGGAATTGGCAAAGTGATATTTGGAAGCCCATAGAGGGCTATGGTGAAAAAGAAAATATCCTCAGATGAAATCTGGAAAGAATCTTTCTGAGAAACTGCTTAGTGTTCTGTTAATTCATCTCACAGAGTTACATCTGTATTTCGTCGATCTCTTTGCTAGCCTTATTTCTATGGAATCTGAGAACAGATATTTCGCATCCCTTGGAAGACTGTAGGGCCAAAGGAAATATCCTCTGATAACAGAGAGAAAGAAGCTTTCTGAGAAACTTCTATGTGTTCTGTGAAATCATCTCACAGAGTTACAGCTTTCCCCTCAAGAAGCCTTTCGCCAAGACAGTTCTTCTGGAATTGGCAGAGTGATATTTGGAAGGTCATACAGGGCTATGGTGAAAAAGGAAATATCCTCAGATGAAATCTGGAAAGAGACTTTCTGAGAAACTACTTAGTGTTCTGTTAATTCATCTCACAGAGTTACATCTGTATTTCGTGGATCTCTTTGCTAGCCTTATTTCTGTGGAATCTGAAAACAGATATTTCGGATCCCTTGGAAGACTATAGGCGCAAAGGAAATATCCTCCGATAACAGAGAGAAAGAAGCTTTCTGAGAAACTTCTTTGTGTTCTGTGAAATCATCTCACAGAGTTACAGCTTTCCCTTCAAGAAGCCATTCGCCAAGACAGTTCTTCGGGAATTGGCAGAGTGATATTTGGAAGTCCATAGAGGGCTATGGTGAAAAAGGAAATATCCTCAGATGAAATCTGGAAAGAAGCTTTTTGAGACACTGCTTAGTGTTCTGTTAATTCATCTCACAGAGTTACATCTGTATTTCGTGGATATCTTTGCTAACCTTATTTCTGTGGAATCTGAGAACAGGTATTTCGGAACCCTTGGAAGACTATAGGGCCAAAGGAAAAATCCTCCGATAACAAAGAGAAAGAAGCTTTCTGAGAAACTTCTTTGTGTTCTGTGAAATCATCTCACAGAGTTACAGCTTTCCCCTCAAGAAGCCTTTCGCTAAGACAGTTCTTGTGGAATTGGCAAAGTTATATTTGGAAGCCCATAGAGGGCTATGGTGAAAAAGTAAATATCCTCCGATGAAATCTGGAAAGAAGCCTTCTGAGAAACTGCTTAGTCTTCTGTTAATTCATCTCACACAGTTACATCTGTATTTCGTCGATCTCTTTGCTAGCCTTATTTCTGTGGAATCTGAGAACAGATATTTCGGATCCCTTGGAAGACTATAGGGCCAAAGGAAATATCCTCCGATAACAAAGAGAAAGAAGCTTTCTGAGAAACTTCTTTGTGTTCTGTGAAATCATCTCACAGAGTCACAGCTTTCCCCTCAAGAAGCCTTTCGCCAAGAGAGTTCTTGTGGAATTGGCAAAGTGATATTTGGAAGCACATAGAGGGCTATGGTGAAAAAGAAAATATCCTCAGATGAAATCTGGAAAGAAGCTTTCTGAGAAACTGCTTAGTGTTCTGTTAATTCATCTCACAGAGTTACATCTGTATTTCGTCGATCTCTTTGCTAGCCTTATTTCTGTGGAATCTGAGAACAGATATTTCGCATCCCTTGGAAGACTGTAGGGCCAAAGTAAATATCCTCTGATAACAGAGAGAAAGAAGCTTTCTGAGAAACTTCTATGTGTTCTGTGAAATCATCTCACAGAGTTACACCTTTCCCCTCAAGAAGCCTTTCGCCAAGACAGTTCTTCTGGAATTGGCAGAGTGATATTTGGAAGGCCATACAGGGCTATGGTGAAAAAGGAAATATCCTCAGATGAAATCTGGAAAGAGACATTCTGAGAAACTGCTTAGTGTTCTGTTAATTCATCTCACAGAGTTACATCTGTATTTCGTGGATCTCTTTGCTAGCCTTATTTCTGTGGAATCTCAGAACAGATATTTCGGATCCCTTGGAAGACTATAGGCGCAAAGGAAATATCCTAAGATAACAGAGAGAAAGAAGCTTTCTGAGAAACTTCTTTGTGTTCTGTGAAATCATCTCACAGAGTTACAGCTTTCCCTTCAAGAAGCCATTCGCCAAGACAGTTCTTCGGGAATTGGCAGAGTGATATTTGCAAGTCCATAGAGGGCTATGGTGAAAAAGGAAATATCCTCAGATGAAATCTGGAAAGAAGCTTTTTGAGACACTGCTTAGTGTTCTGTTAATTCATCTCACGGAGTTACATCTGTATTTCGTGGATATCTTTGCTAACCTTATTTCTGTGGAATCTGAGAACAGATATTTCAGAACCCTTGGAAGACTATAGGGCCAAAGGAAAAATCCTCCGATAACAAAGAGAAAGAAGCTTTCTGAGAAACTTCTTTGTGTTCTGTGAAATCATCTCACAGAGTTACAGCTTTCCCCTCAAGAAGCCTTTCGCTAAGACAGTTCTTGTGGAATTGGCAAAGTTATATTTGGAAGCCCATAGAGGGCTATGGTGAAAAAGTAAATATCCTCGGATGAAATCTGGAAAGAAGCCTTCTGAGAAACTGCTTAGTCTTCTGTTAATTCATCTCACACAGTTACATCTGTATTTCGTCGATCTCTTTGCTAGCCTTATTTCTGTGGAATCTGAGAACAGATATTTCGGATCCCTTGGAAGACTATAGGGCCAAAGGAAATATCCTCCGATAACAAAGAGAAAGAATCTTTCTGAGAAACTTCTTTGTGTTCTGTGAAATCATCTCACAGAGTTACAGCTTTCCCCTCAAGAACCTTTTCGCTAAGACAGTTCTTGTGGAATTGGCAAAGTGATATTTGGAAGCCCATAGAGGGCTATGGTGAAAAAGGAAATAACCTCAGATGAAATCTGGAAAGAAGCTTTCTGAGAAACTGCTTAGTGTTCTGTTAATTCATCTCACAGAGTTACATCTGTATTTCGTGGATCTCTTTGCTAGCCTTATTTCTGTGGAATCTGAGAACAGATATTTCGGATCCCTTGGAAGACTATAGGGCCAAAGGAAATATCCTCCGATAACAAAGAGAAAGAAACTTTCTGAGAAACTTCTTTGTGTTCTTTGAAATCATCTCACAGAGTTACAGCTTTACCCTCAAGAAGCCTTTTGCTAAGACAGTTCTTGTGGAATTGGCAAAGTGATATTTGGAAGCCCATAGAGGGCTACGGTGAAAAAGGAAATATCCTCCGATGAAATCTAGAAAGAAGCTTTCTGAGAAACTGCTTAGTGTTCTGTTAATTCATCTCACAGAATTACATCTGTATTTCGTGGATCTCTTTGCTAGCCTTATTTCTGTGGAATCTGAGAACAGATATTTCGGATCCCTTGGAAGACTATAGGGCCAAAGGAAATATCCTCTGATAACAAAGAGAAAGAAGCTTTCTGAGAAACTTCTTTGTGTTCTGTGAAATCATCTCACAGAGTTACAGCTTTCACCTCAAGAAGCCTTTCGTTAAGACAGTTCTTGTGGAATTGGCAAAGTGATAATTGGTAGCCCATAGAGGGCTATGGTGAAAAAGGAAATATCCTCAGATGAAATCTGGAAAGAAGCTTTCTGAGAAACTGCTTAGTGTTCTGTTAATTCATCTCACAGAGTTACATCTGTATTTCGTCGATCTCTTTGCTAGCCTTATTTCTGTGGAATCTGAGAACAGATATTTCGGATCACTTGGAAGACTATAGGGCCAAAGGAAATATCCTCCGATAACAAAGAGAAAGAAGCTTTCTGAGAATCTTCTTTGTGTTCTGTGAAATCATCTCACAGAGTTACAGCTTTCCCCTCAGGAAGCCTTTCGCTAAGACAGTTCTTGTGGAATTGGCAAAGTGATATTTGGAAGCCCATAGAGGGCTATGGTGAAAAAGGAAATATCCTCCGATGAAATCTGGAAAGAAGCTTTCTGAGAAACTGCTTAGTGTTCTGTTAATTCATCTCACAGAGTTACATCTGTATTTCGTGGATCTCTTTGCTAGCCTTATTTCTGTGGAATGTGAGAACAGATATTTCGGATCCCTTGGAAGACTATAGGGCCAAAGGAAATATCCTCCGATAACAAAGAGAAAGAAGCTTTCTGAGAAACCTCTTTGTGTTCTGTGAAATCATCTCACAGAGTTACAGCTTTCCCCTCAAGAAGCCTTTCTCTAAGACAGTTCTTGTGGAATTGGCAAAGTGATATTTGGAAGCCCATAGAGGGCTATGGTGAAAAAGGAAATATCCTCCGATGAAATCTGGAAAGAAGCTTTCTGAGAAACTGCTTAGTGTTCTGTTAATTCATCTCACACAGTTACATCTGTATTTCGTGGATCTCTTTGCTAGACTTATTTCTGTGGAATCTGAGAACAGATATTTCGGATCCCTTGGAAGACTATAGGGCCAAAGGAAATATCCTCTGTTAACAAAGAGAAAGAAGCTTTCTGAGAAACTTCTTTGTGTTCTGTTAAATCATCTCACGGAGTTACAGCTTTCCCCTCAAGAAGCCTTTCGCTAAGACAGTTCTTGTGGAATTGGCAAAGTGATAATTGGAAGCCCATAGAGGGCTATGGTGAAAAAGGAAATATCCTCCGATGAAATCTGGAAAGAAGCTTTCTGAGAAACTGCTTAGTGTTCTGTTAATTCATCTCACAGAGTTACATCTGTATTTCGTCGATCTCTTTGCTAGCCTTATTTCTGTGGAATCTGAGAACAGATATTTCGGATCCCTTGGAAGACTATAGGGCCAAAGGAAATATCCTCCGATAACAAAGAGAAAGAAGC
The DNA here is from genome assembly GCF_043159975.1 of Macaca nemestrina. NCBI lineage: Eukaryota > Metazoa > Chordata > Mammalia > Primates > Cercopithecidae > Macaca > Macaca nemestrina. The sequence continues at coordinate 70,929,568 of NC_092126.1, forward strand.
TTTCTGAGAAACTTCTTTGTGTTCTTTGAAATCATCTCACAGAGTTACAGCTTTCCGCTCAAGAAGCCTTTCGCCAAGACAGTTCTTGTGGTATTGGCTAAGTGATATTTGGAACCCCTAGAGGGCTATGGTGAAAAAGGAAATATCCTCAGATGAAATCTGGAAAGAAGATTTCTGAGAAACTGCTTAGTGTTCTGTTAATTCATCTCACAGAGTTTCATCTGTATTTCATGGATCTCTTTGCTAGCCTTATTTCTGTGGAATATCAGAACAGATATTTCGCATCCCTTGGAAGACTATAGGGCCAAAGGAAATATCCTCCGATAACAGAGAGAAAGAAGCTTTCTGAGAAACTTCTTTGTGTTCTGTGAAATCATCTCACAGAGTTACAGCTTTCCCCTCAAGAATCCTTTCGCCAAGACAGTTCTTCTGGAAATGGCAGAGTGATATTTGGTAGCCCTTAGAGGGCTATGGTGAAAAAGGAAATATCCTCAGATGAAATCTGGAAAGAAGCTTTCTGAGAAACTGCTTACTGTTCTGTTAATTCATCTCACAGAGTTACATCTGTATTTCGTGGATCTCTTTGCTAGCCTTATTTCTGTGGAATCTCAGAACAGATATTTCGGATCCCTTGGAAGACTATAGGCGCAAAGGAAATATCCTTCGATAACAGAGAGAAAGAAGGTTTTTGAGAAACTTCTTTGTGTTCTGTGAAATCATCTCACAGAGTTACAGCTTTCCCTTCAAGAAGCCTTTCGCCAAGACAGTTCTTCTGGAATTGGCAGAGTGATATTTGGAAGTCCATAGAGGGCTATGGTGAAAAAGGAAATATCCTCAGATGAAATCTGGAAAGAAGCTTTCTGAGACACTGCTTACTGTTCTGTTAATTCATCTCACAGAGTTACATCTGTATTTCGTGGATATCTTTGCTAGCCTTATTTCTGTGGAATCTGAGAACAGATACTTCGGAACCCTTGGAAGACTATAGGGCCAAAGGAAATATTCTCCGATAACAAAGAGAAAGAAGCTTTCTGAGAAACTTCTTTGTGTTCTTTGAAATCATCTCACAGAGTTACAGCTTTCCCCTCAAGAAGCCTTTCGCTAAGACAGTTCTTGCGGAATTGGCAAAGTTATATTTGGAAGCCCATAGAGGGCTATTGTGAAAATGGAAATATCCTCGGATGAAATCTGGAAAGAAGCTTTCTGAGAAACTGCTTAGTCTTCTGTTAATTCATCTCACACAGTTACATTTGTATTTCGTCGATCTCTTTGCTAGCCTTATTTCTGTGGAATCTGAGAACAGATATTTCGGATCCCTTGGAAGACTATAGGGCCAAAGGAAATATCCTCCGATAACAAAGAGAAAGAAACTTTCTGAGAAACTTCTTTGTGTTATTTGAAATCATCTCACAGAGTTACAGCTTTCCCCTCAAGAAGCCTTTCGCCAAGACAGTTCTTGTGGAATTGGCAAAGTGATATTTGGAAGCCCATAGAGGGCTATGGTGAAAAAGGAAATATCCTCAGTTGAAATCTGGAAAGAAGCTTTCTGAGAAACTGCTTAGTGTTCTGTTAATTCATCTCACAGAGTTACATCTGTATTTCGTGGATCTCTTTGCTAGCCTTATTTCTGTGGAATCTGAGAACAGATATTTCGGATCCCTTGGAAGACTATACGGCCAAAGGAAATATCCTCCGATAACAAAGAGAAAGAAGCTTTCTGAGAAACTTCTTTGTGTTCTTTGAAATCATCTCACAGAGTTACAGCTTTCCCCTCAAGAAGCCTTTTGCTAAGACAGTTCTTGTGGAATTGGCAAAGTGATATTTGGAAGCCCATAGAGGGCTATGGTGAAAAAGGAAATATCCTCAGATGAAATCTGGAAAGAAGCTTTCTGAGAAACTGCTTAGTGTTCTGTTAATTCATCTAACAGAGTTACATCTGTATTTCGTGGATCTCTTTGCTAGCCTTATTTCTGTGGAATCTGAGAACAGATGTTTCGCATCCCTTAGAAGACTATAGGGCCAAAGGAAATATCCTCTGATAACAAAGAGAAACAAGCTTTCTAAGAAACTTCTTTGTGTTCTGTGAAATCATCTCACAGAGTTACAGCTTTCCCCTCAAGAAGCCTTTCGTTAAGACAGTTCTTGTGGAATTGGCAAAGTGATAATTGGAAGCCAATAGAGGGCTACGGTGAAAAAGGAAATATCCTCAGATGAAATCTGGAAAGAAGCTTTCTGAGAAACTGCTTAGTGTTCTGTTAATTCATCTCACAGAGTTACATCTGTATTTCGTCGATCTCTTTGCTAGCCTTATTTCTGTGCAATCTGAGAACAGATATTTCGCATCCCTTGGAAGACTATAGGGCCAAAGGAAATATCCTCCGATAACAGAGAGAAAGAAGCTTTCTGAGAAACTTCTTTATGTTCTGTGAAATCATCTCACAGAGTTACAGCTTTCCCCTCAAGAAGCCTTTGGACAAGACAGTTCTTCTGGAATTGGCAGAGTGATATTTGGTAGCCCTTAGAGGGCTATGGTGAAAAAGGAAATATCCTCAGATGAAATCTGGAAAGAAGCTTTCTGAGAAACTGCTTAGTGTTCTATTAATTCATCTCACAGAGTTACATCTGTATTTCGTCGATCTCCTTGCTAGCCTTATTTCTTTGGAATCTGAGAACAGATATTTCGGATCCCTTGGAAGACTATAGGGCCAAAGGAAATATCCTCCGATAACAAAGAGAAAGAAGCTTTCTGAGAAACTTCTTTGTGTTCTGTGAAATCATCTCACAGAGTTACAGCTTTCCCCTCAAGAAGCCTTTCGCTAAGACAGTTCTTGTGGAATTGGCAAAGTGATATTTGGAAGCCCATAGAGGGCTATGGTGAAAAAGGAAATATCCTCAGATGAAATCTGGAAAGAAGCTTTCTGAGAAACTGCTTAGTGTTCTGTTAATTCATCTCACAGAGTTACATCCGTATTTCGTGGATCTCTTTGCTAGCCTTATTTCTGTGGAATCTGAGAACAGATATTTCGGATCCCTTGGAAGACTGTAGGGCCAAAGGAAATATCCTCCGATAACAAAGAGAAAGACGCTTTCTGAGAAACTTCTTTGTGTTCTGTGAAATCATCTCACAGAGTTACAGCTTTCCCCTCAAGAAGCCTTTCGCCAAGACAGTTCTTCTGGAATTGGCAGAGTGATATTTGGAAGGCCATACAGGGCTATGGTGAAAAAGGAAATATCCTCAGATGAAATCTGGAAAGAGACATTCTGAGAAACTGCTTAGTGTTCTGTTAATTCATCTCACAGAGTTACATCTGTATTTCGTGGATCTCTTTGCTAGCCTTATTTCTGTGGAATCTCAGAACAGATATTTCGGATCCCTTGGAAGTCTATAGGGCCAAAATAAATATCCTCCGATAACAAAGAGAAAGAAGCTTTCTGAGAAACTTCTTTGTGTTCTGTGAAATCATCTCACAGAGTTACAGCTTTCCCCTCAAGAAGCCTTTCGCTAAGACAGTTCTTGTGGAATTGGCAAAGTGATATTTGGAAGCCCATAAGGGCTATGGTGAAAAAGGAAATATCCTCAGATGAAATCTGGAAAGAAGCTTTCTGAGAAACTACTTAGTGTTCTGTTAATTCATCTCACAGAATTACATCTCTATTTCGTCGATCTCATTGCTAGCCTTATTTCTGTGGAATCTGAGAACAGATATTTCGGATCCCTTGGAAGACTATAGGGCCAAAGGAAATATCCTCCGATAACAAAGAGAAAGAAGCTTTCTGAGAAAGTTCTTTGTGTTCTGTGAAATCATCTCACAGAGTTACAGCTTTCCCCTCAAGAAGCCTTTCACCAAGACAGTTCTTGTGGAATTGGCAAAGTGATATTTGGAAGCCCATAGAGGGCTATGGTGAAAAAGGAAATATCCTCAGATGAAATCTGGAAAGAAGCTTTCTGAGAAACTGTTTAGTGTTCTGTTAATTCATCTCACAGAGTTACATCTGCATTTCGTGGATCTCTTTGCTAGCCTTATTTCTGTGGAATCTGAGAACAGATATTTCTGATCCCTTGGAAGACTATAGGGCCAAAGGAAATATCCTCCGATAACAAAGAGAAAGAAGCTTTCTGAGAAACTTCTTTGTGTTCTTTGAAATCATCTCACAGAGTTACAGCTTTCCCCTCAAGAAGCCTTTCGCTAAGACAGTTCTTGTGGAATTGGCAAAGTGATATTTGGAAGCCCATAGAGGGCTACGGTGAAAAAGGAATTATCCTCAGATGAAATCTGGAAAGAAGCTTTCTGAGAAACTGCTTAGTGTTCTGTTAATTCATCTCACAGAGTTACACCTGTATTTCGTGGATCTCTTTGCTAGCCTTATTTCTGTGGAATCTGAGAACAGATATTTCGGATCCCTTGGAAGACTATAGGGCCAAAGGAAATATCCTCCGATAACAGAGAGAAAGAAGCTTTCTGAGAAACTTCTTTGTGTTCTGTGAAATCATCCCACAGAGTTACAGCTTTCCCCTCAAGAAGCCTTTCGCCAAGACAGTTCTTCTGGAATTGGCAGAGTGATATTTGGAAGCCCATAGAGGGCTATGGTGAAAAAGGAAATATCCTCAGATGAAATCTGGAAAGAAGCTTTCTGAGAAACTGCTTAGTGTTCTGATAATTCATTTCACAGAGTTACATCTGTATTTCGTCGATCTCTTTGCTAGCCTTATTTCTGTGGAATCTGAGAACAGATATTTCGGATCCCTTGGAAGACTATAGGGCCAAAGGAAATATCCTTCGATAACAAAGAGAAAGAAGCTTTCTGAGAAACTTCTTTGTGTTCTGTGAAATCATCTCACAGAGTTACAGCTTTCCCCTCAAGAAGCCTTTCGCCAAGACAGTTCTTGTGGAATTGGCAAAGTGATATTTGGAAGCCCTTAGAGGGCTACGGTGAAAAAGGAAATATCCTCAGATGAAATCTGGAAAGAAGCTTTCTGAGAAACTGCTTAGTGTTCTGTTAATTCATCTCTCAGAGTTACATCTGTATTTCGTGGATCTCTTTGCTAGCCTTATTTCTGTGGAATCTGAGAACAGATGTTTCGGATCCCTTGGAAGACTATAGGGCCAAAGGAAATATCCTCCGATAACAAAGAGAAAGAAGCTTTCTGAGAAACTACTTAGTGTTCTTTGAAGTTATCTCACAGAGTTACAGCTTTCCACTAAAGAAGCCTTTCGCTAAGACAGTTCTTGTGGAATTGGCAAAGTGATATTTGGAAGCCCATAGACGGCTATGGTGTAAAAGGAAATATCCTCAGATGAAATCTGGAAAGAGGCTTTCTGAGAAATTGCTTAGTGTTCTGTTAATTCATCTCACAGAGTTACATCTGTATTTCGTGGATGTCTTTGCTAGCCTTATTTCTGTGGAATCTGAGAACAGATATTTCGGATCCCTTGGAAGACTATAGGGCCAAAGGAAATATCCTCCAATAACAAAGAGAAAGAAGGTTTCTGAGAAACTTCTTTGTGTTCTTTGAAATCATCTCACAGAGTTACAGCTTTCCCCTCAAGAAGCCTTTCACTAAGACAGTTCTTGTGGAATTGGCAAAGTGATATTTGGAAGCCCATAGAGGGATATGGTGAAAAAGGAAATATCCTCAGATGAAATCTGGAAAGAAGCTTTCTGAGAAACTGCTTAGTGTTCTGTTAATCATCTCACAGAGTTACATCTGTATTTCGTCGATCTCTTTGCTAGCCTTATTTCTGTGGAATCTGAGAACAGATATTTCGCATCCCTTGGAAAACTGTGGGGCCAAAGGAAATATCCTCCGATAACAGAGAGAAAGAAGCTTTCTGAGAAACTTCTTTGTGTTCTGTGAAATCATCTCACAGAGTTACAGCTTTCCCCTCACGAAGCCTTTCGCCAAGACAGTTCTTCTGGAATTGGCAGAGTGATATTTGGTAGCCCTTAGAGGGCTACGGTGAAAAAGGAAATATCCTCAGATGAAATCTGGAAAGAAACTTTCTGAGAAACTGCTTAGTGTTCTGTTAATTCATCTCACAGAGTTACATCTGTATTTCGTGGATCTCTTTGCTAGCCTTATTTCTGTGGAATCTGAGAACAGATATTTCGGATCCCTTGGAAGACTATATGGCCAAAGGAAATATCCTCCGATAAAAAAGAGAAAGAAGCTTTTTGAGAAACTACTTTGTGTTCTGTGAAATCATCTCACAGAGTTACAGCTTTCCCCTCAAGAAGCCTTTCGCTAAGACAGTTCTTGTGGAATTGGCAAACTGATATTTGGAAGCCCATAGAGGACTATGGTGAAAAAGGAAATATCCTCCGATGAAATCTGGAAAGAAGCTTTCTGAGAAACTGCTTAGTGTTCTGTTAATTCATCTCACAGGGTTACATCTGTATTTCGTGGATCACTTTGCAAGCCTTATTTCTGTGGAATCTGAGAACAGATATTTCGGATCCCTTGGAAGACTATACGGCCAAAGGAAATATCCTCCGATAACAGAGAGAAAGAAGCTTTCTGAGAAACTGCTTTGTGTTTTGTGAAATCATCCCACAGAGTTACAGCTTTCCCCTCAAGAAGCCTTTCGCCAAGACAGTTCTTCTGGAATTGGCAGAGTGATATTTGGAAGCCCATAGAGGGCTATGGTGAAAAAGGAAATATCCTGAGATGAAATCTGGAAAGAAGCTTTCTGAGAAACTGCTTAGTGTTCTGTTAATTCATCTCACAGAGTTACATCTGTATTTCGTGGATCTCTTTGCTAGCCTTATTTCTGTGGAATCTGAGAACAGATATTTCGGATCCCTTGGAAGAGTATAGGGCCAAAGGAAATATCCTCCGATAACAAAGAGAAAGAAGCTTTCTGAGAAACTTCTTTATGTTCTGTGAAATCATCTCACAGAGTTACAGCTTTCCCCTCAAGAAGCCTTTCGCCAAGACAGTTCTTGTGGAATTGGCAAAGTGATATTTGGAAGCCCATAGAGGGTTATGGTAAAAAAGGAAATATCCTCAGATGAAATCTGGAAAGAAGCTTTCTGAGACACTGCTTAGTGTTCTGTTAATTCATCTCACAGAGTTACATCTGTATTTCGACGATCTCCTTGCTAGCCTTATTTCTGTGGAATCTGAGAACAGATATTTCGCATCCCTTGGAAGACTATAGGGCCAAAGGAAATATCCTCCGATAACAGAGAGAAAGAAGCTTTCTGAGAAACTTCATTGTGTTCTGTGAAATCAGCTCACAGAGGTACAGCTTTCCCCTCAAGAAGCCTTTCGCCAAGACAGTTCTTCTGGTATTGGCAGAGTGATATTTGAAAGCCCTTAGAGGGCTATGGTGAAAAAGGAAATATCCTCAGATGAAATCTGTTAAGAAGCTTTCTGAGAAACTGCTTAGTGTTCTGTTAATTCATCTCACAGAGTTACATCTTTATTTCGTCGATGTCTTTGCTAGAATTATTTCTGTGGAATCTGAGAACAGATATTTCTCATCCCTTGGAAGAGTATAGGGCCAAAGGAAATATCCTCCGATAACAGAGAGAAAGAAGCTTTCTGAGAAACTTCTTTGTGTTCTTTGAAATCATCTCACAGAGTTACAGCTTTCCCCTCAAGAAGCCTTTCGCTAAGACAGTTCTTGTGGAATTGGCAAAGTGATATTTGGAAGCCCATAGAGGGCTATGGTGAAAAAGGAAATATCCTCCGATGAAATCTGGAAAGAAGCTTTCTGAGAGACTGCTTAGTGTTCTGTTAATTCATCTCACAGAGTTACATCTGTATTTCGTGGATCTCTTTGCTAGCCTTATTTCTGTGGAATCTGAGAACAGATATTTCGGATCCCTTGGAAGACTATAGGGCCAAAGGAAATATCCTCCGATAACAAAGAGAAAGAAGCTTTCTGAGAAACTTCTTTGTGTTCTGTGAAATCATCTCACAGAGTTACAGCTTTCCCCTCCAGAAGCCTTTCGCTAAGACGGTTCTTGTGGAATTGGTAAAGTGATATTTGGAAGCCCATAGAGGGCTATGGTGAAAAAGGAAATATCCTCAGATGAAATCTGGAAAGAAGCTTTCTGAGAAACTGCTTAGTGTTCTGTTAATTCATCTCACAGGGTTACATCTGTATTTCGTCGATCTCTTTGCTAGCCTTATTTCTGTGGAATCTGAGAACAGATATTTCGGATCCCTTGGAAGACTATAGGGCCAAAGGAAATATCCTCCGATAACAAAGAGAAAGAAGCTTTCTGAGAAACTTCGTTGTGTTCTGTGAAATCATCTCACAGAGTTCCAGCATTCCCCTCAAGAAGCCTTTCGCTAAGACAGTTCTTGTGGAATTGGCAATGTGATATTTGGAAGCCCATAGAGGGCTATGGTGAAAAAGGAAATATCCTCGGATGAAATCTGGAAAGAAGCTTTCTGAGAAACTGCTTAGTGTTCTGTTAATTCATCTCACAGAGTTACATCTGTATTTCGTCGATCTCTTTGCTAGCCTTATTTCTGTGGAATCTGAGAACAGATATTTCGGATCCCTTGGAAGACTATAGGGCCAAAGGAAATATCCTCCGATAACAAAGAGAAAGAAGATTTCTGAGAAACTTCTTTGTGTTCTGTGAAATCATCTCACAGAGTTACAGCTTTCCCCTCAAGAAGCCTTTCACCAAGACAGTTCTTTTGTAATTGGCAAAGTGATATTTGGAAGCCCATAGAGGGCTATGGTGAAAAAGGAAATATCCTCAGATGAAATCTGGAAAGAAGCTTTCTTAGAAACTGCTTAGTGTTCTGTTAATTCATCTCACAGAGTTACATCTGTATTTCGTGGATCTCTTTGCTAGCCTTATTTCTGTGGAATCTGAGAACAGATATTTCTGATCCCTTGGAAGACTATAGGGCCAAAGGAAATATCCTCCGATAACAAAGAGAAAGAAACTTTCTGAGAAACTTCCTTGTGTTCTTTGAAATCATCTCACAGAGTTACAGCTTTCCCCTCAAGAAGCGTTTCGATAAGACAGTTCTAGTGGAATTGGCAAAGTGATATTTGAAAGCCCATAGAGGGCTATGGTTAAAAAGGAAATATCCTCAGATGAAATCTGGAAAGAAGCTTTCTGAGAAACTGCTTAGTGTTCTGTTAATTCATCTCACAGAGTTACATCTGTATTTCGTCGATCTCTTTGCTTGCCTTATTTCTGTGGAATCTGAGAACAGATATTTCGGATCCCTTGGAAGACTATAGGGCCAAAGGAAATATCCTCCGATAACAAAGAGAAAGAAGCTTTCTGAGAAACTTCTTTGTGTTCTGTGAAATCATCTCACAGAGTTACAGCTTTCCCCTCAAGAAGCCTTTCGCTAAGACAGTTCTTGTGGAATTGGCAAAGTGATATTTGGAAGCCCATAGAGGGCTATGGTGAAAAAGGAAATATCCTCGGATGAAATCTGGAAAGAAGCTTTCTGAGAAACTGCTTACTGTTCTGTTAATTCATCTCACAGAGTCACATCTGTCTGTCGTCGATCTCTTTGCTAGCCTTATTTCTGTGCAATCTGAGAACAGATATTTCGGATCCCTTGGAAGACTATAGGGCCAAAGGAAATATCCTCCGATAACAAAGAGAAAGAAGCTTTCTGAGAAACTTCTTTGTGTTCTGTGAAATCATCTCACAGAGTTACAGCTTTCCCCTCAAGAAGCCTTTCGCCAAGACAGTTCTTGTGGAATTGGCAAAGTGATATTTGGAAGCCCATAGAGGGCTATGGTGAAAAAGGAAATATCCTCAGATGAAATCTGGAAAGAAGCTTTCTGAGAAACTGCTTAGTGTTCTGTTAATTCATCTCACAGAGTTACATCTGTATTTCGTGGATCTCTTTGCTAGCCTTATTTCTGTGGAATCTGAGAACACATATTTCGGATCCCTTGGAAGACTATAGGGCCAAAGGAAATATCCTCCGATAACAAAGAGAAAGAAGCTTTCTGAGAAACTTCGTTGTGTTCTGTGAAATCATCTCACAGAGTTCCAGCATTCCCCTCAAGAAGCCTTTCGCTAAGACAGTTCTTGTGGAATTGGCAATGTGATATTTGGAAGCCCATAGAGGGCTATGGTGAAAAAGGAAATATCCTCGGATGAAATCTGGAAAGAAGCTTTCTGAGAAACTGCTTAGTGTTCTGTTAATTCATCTCACAGAGTTACATCTGTATTTCGTCGATCTCTTTGCTAGCCTTATTTCTGTGGAATCTGAGAACAGATATTTCGGATCCCTTGGAAGACTATAGGGCCAAAGGAAATATCCTCCGATAACAAAGAGAAAGAAGATTTCTGAGAAACTTCTTTGTGTTCTGTGAAATCATCTCACAGAGTTACAGCTTTCCCCTCAAGAAGCCTTTCACCAAGACAGTTCTTTTGTAATTGGCAAAGTGATATTTGGAAGCCCATAGAGGGCTATGGTGAAAAAGGAAATATCCTCAGATGAAATCTGGAAAGAAGCTTTCTTAGAAACTGCTTAGTGTTCTGTTAATTCATCTCACAGAGTTACATCTGTATTTCGTGGATCTCTTTGCTAGCCTTATTTCTGTGGAATCTGAGAACAGATATTTCTGATCCCTTGGAAGACTATAGGGCCAAAGGAAATATCCTCCGATAACAAAGAGAAAGAAACTTTCTGAGAAACTTCCTTGTGTTCTTTGAAATCATCTCACAGAGTTACAGCTTTCCCCTCAAGAAGCGTTTCGATAAGACAGTTCTAGTGGAATTGGCAAAGTGATATTTGAAAGCCCATAGAGGGCTATGGTTAAAAAGGAAATATCCTCAGATGAAATCTGGAAAGAAGCTTTCTGAGAAACTGCTTAGTGTTCTGTTAATTCATCTCACAGAGTTACATCTGTATTTCGTCGATCTCTTTGCTTGCCTTATTTCTGTGGAATCTGAGAACAGATATTTCGGATCCCTTGGAAGACTATAGGGCCAAAGGAAATATCCTCCGATAACAAAGAGAAAGAAGCTTTCTGAGAAACTTTTTTGTGTTCTGTGAAATCATCTCACAGAGTTACAGCTTTCCCCTCAAGAAGCCTTTCGCTAAGACAGTTCTTGTGGAATTGGCAAAGTGATATTTGGAAGCCCATAGAGGGCTATGGTGAAAAAGGAAATATCCTCGGATGAAATCTGGAAAGAAGCTTTCTGAGAAACTGCTTACTGTTCTGTTAATTCATCTCACAGAGTTACATCTGTCTGTCGTCGATCTCTTTGCTAGCCTTATTTCTGTGCAATCTGAGAACAGATATTTCGGATCCCTTGGAAGACTATAGGGCCAAAGGAAATATCCTCCGATAACAAAGAGAAAGAAGCTTTCTGAGAAACTTCTTTGTGTTCTGTGAAATCATCTCACAGAGTTACAGCTTTCCCCTCAAGAAGCCTTTCGCCAAGACAGTTCTTGTGGAATTGGCAAAGTGATATTTGGAAGCCCATAGAGGGCTATGGTGAAAAAGGAAATATCCTCAGATGAAATCTGGAAAGAAGCTTTCTGAGAAACTGCTTAGTGTTCTGTTAATTCATCTCACAGAGTTACATCTGTATTTCGTGGATCTCTTTGCTAGCCTTATTTCTGTGGAATCTGAGAACACATATTTCGGATCCCTTGGAAGACTATAGGGCCAAAGGAAATATCCTCCGATAAAAAAGAGAAAGAATCTTTCTGAGAAACTTCTTTGTGTTCTGTGAAATCATCTCACAGAGTTACAGCTTTCCCCTCAAGAAGCCTTTCGCCAAGACAGTTCTTCTGGAATTGGCAGAGTGATATTTGGAAGCTCTTAGAGGGCTACGGTGAAAAGGGAAATATCCTCAGATGAAATCTGGAAAGAAGCTTTCTGAGAAACTGCTTAGTGTTCTGTTAATTCATCTCACAGAGTTACACCTGTATTTCGTGGATCTCTTTGCTAACCTTATTTCTGTGGAATCTGAGAACAGATATTTCGGATCCCTTGGAAGACTATAGGGCCAAAGGAAATATCCTCCGATAACAGAGAGAAAGAAGCTTTCTGAGAAACTTCTTTGTGTTCTGTGAAATCATCCCACAGAGTTACAGCTTTCCCCTCAAGAAGCCTTTCGCTAAGACAGTTCTTGTGGAATTGGCAAAGTGATATTTGGAAGCCCATAGAGGACTGTGGTGAAAAAGGACATATCCTCAGATGAAATCTGGAAAGAAGCTTTCTGAGAAACTGCTTAGTGTTCTGTTAATTCATCTCACAGAGTTACATCTGTATTTCGTGGATCTCTTTGCTAGCCTTATTTCTGTGGAATCTGAGAACAGATATTTCGGATCCCTTGGAAGACTATAGGGCCAAAGGAAATATCCTCCGATAACAGAGAGAAAGAAGCTTTCTGAGAAACTTCTTTGTGTTCTGTGAAATCATCTCACAGAGTTACAGCTTTCCCCTCAAGAAGCCTTTCGCCAAGACAGTTGTTCTGGAATTGGCAGAGTGATATTTGGAAGCTCTTAGAGGGCTACGGTGAAAAGGGAAATATCCTCAGATGAAATCTGGAAAGAAGCTTTCTGAGAAACTGCTTAGTGTTCTGTTAATTCATCTCACAGAGTTACACCTGTATTTCGTGGATCTCTTTGCTAACCTTATTTCTGTGGAATCTGAGAACAGATATTTCGGATCCCTTGGAAGACTATAGGGCCAAAGGAAATATCCTCCTATAACAGAGAGAAAGAAGCTTTCTGAGAAACTTCTTTGTGTTCTGTGAAATCATCCCACAGAGTTACAGCTTTCCCCTCAAGAAGCCTTTCGCCAAGACAGTTCTTCTGGAATTGGCAGAGTGATATTTGGAAGCCCATAGAGGGCTATGGTGAAAAAGGAAATATCCTCAGATGAAATCTGGAAAGAAGCTTTCTGAGAAACTGCTTAGTGTTCTGTTAATTCATCTCACAGAGTTACATCTCTATTTCGTGGATCTCTTTGCTAGCCTTATTTCTGTGGAATCTGAGAACAGATATTTCGCATCCGTTGGAAGAGTATAGGGCCAAAGGAAATATCCTCCGATAACAAAGAGAAAGAAGCTTTCTGAGAAACTTCTTTATGTTCTGTGAAATCATCTCACAGAGTTACAGCTTTCCCCTCAAGAAGCCTTTCGCCAAGACAGTTCTTGTGGAATTGACAAAGTGATGTTTGGAAGCCCATAGAGGACTATGGTGAAAAAGGAAATATCCTCAGATGAAATCTGGAAAGAAGCTTTCTGAGAAACTGCTTAGTGTTCTGTTAATTCATCTCACAGAGTTACATCTGTATTTCGTGGATCTCTTTGCTAGCCTTATTTCTGTGGAATCTGAGAAAAGATATTTCGGATCCCTTGGAAGACTATAGGGCCAAAGGAAATATCCTCCGATAACAGAGAGAAAGAAGCTTTCTGAGAAACTTCTTTGTGTTCTGTGAAATCATCTCACAGAGTTACAGCTTTCCCCTCAAGAAGACTTTCGCCAAGACAGTTCTTCTGGAATTGGCAGAGTGATATTTGGAAGCCCTTAGAGGGCTACGGTGAAAAAGGAAATATCCTCAGATGAAATCTGGAAAGAAGCTTTCTGGGAAACTGCTTCGTGTTCTGTTAATTCATCTCACAGAGTTACACCTGTATTACCTGGATCTCTTTGCTAGCCTTATTTCTGTGGAATCTGAGAACAGATATTTCGGATCCCTTGGAAGACTATAGGGCCAAAGGAAATATCCTCCGATAACAAAGGGAAAGAAGCTTTCTGTGAAACTTCTGTATGTTCTGTGAAATCATCTCACAGAGTTACAGCTTTCCCCTCAAGAAGCCTTTCGCCCAGACAGTTCTTGTGGAATTGGCAAAGTGATATTTGGAAGCCCATAGAGGGCTATGGTAAAAAAGGAAATATCCTCAGATGAAATCTGGAAAGAAGCTTTCTGAGACACTGCTTAGTGTTCTGTTAATTCATCTCACAGAGTTACATCTGTATTTCGTCGATCTCTTTGCTAGCCTTATTTCTGTGGAATCTGAGAACAGATATTTCGGATCCCTTGGAAGAATATAGATCCAAAGGAAATATCCTCCGATAACAAAGAGAAAGAAACTTTCTGAGAAACTTCTTTGTGTTCTTTGAAATCATCTCACAGAGTTACAGCTTTCCCCAAGGAAGCCTTTCGATAAGACAGTTCTTGTGGAATTGGCAAAGTGATATTTGGAAGCCCATAGAGGGCTATGGTTAAAAAGGAAATATCCTCAGATGAAATCTGGAAAGAAGCTTTCTGAGAAACTGCTTAGTGTTCTGTTAATTCATCTCACAGAATTACATCTGTATTTCGTCGATCTCTTTGCTAGCCTTATTTCTGTGGAATCTGAGAACAGATATTTCGGATCCCTTGGAAGACTATAGGGCCAAAGGAAATATCCTCCGATAACAAAGAGAAAGAAGCTTTCTGAGAAACTTCTTTGTGTTCTGTGAAATCATCTCACAGAGTTACAGCTTTCCCCTCAAGAAGCCTTTCGCTAAGACAGTTCTTGTGGAATTGGCAAAGTGATATTTGGAAGCCCCTAGAGGGCTACGGTGAAAAAGGAAATATCCTCGGATGAAATCTGGAAAGAAGCTTTCTGAGTAACTGCTTAGTGTTCTGTTAATTCATCTCACAGAGTTACATCTGTATTTTGTCGATCTCTTTGCTAGCCTTATTTCTGTGGAATCTGAGAACAGATATTTCGGATCCCTTGGAAGACTATAGGGCCAAAGGAAATATCCTCCGATAACAAAGAGAAAGAAACTTTCTGAGAAACTTCTTTGTGTTCTTTGAAATCATCTCACAGAGTTACAGCTTTCCCCTCAAGAAGCCTTTCGCTAAGACGGTCCTTGTGGAATTGGCAAAGTGATATTTGGAAGCCCATAGAGGGCTATGGTTAAAAAGGAAATCTCCTCAGATGAAATCTGGAAAGAAGCTTTCTGAGAAACTGCTTAGTGTTCTGTTAATTCATCTCACAGAGTTACATCTGTATTTCGTCGATCTCTTTGCTAGCCTTATTTCTGTGGAATCTGAGAACAGATATTTCGCATCCCTTGGAAGACTATGGGGCCAAAGGAAATATCCTCCGATAACAGAGAGAAAGAAGCTTTCTGAGAAACTTCTTTGTGTTCTGTGAAATCATCTCACAGAGTTACAGCTTTCCCCTCAAGAAGCCTTTCGCCAAGACAGTTCTTCTGGTATTGGCAGAGTGATATTTGGAAGCCCTTAGAGGGCTACGGTGAAAAAGGAAATATCCTCAGATGAAATCTGGAAAGAAGCTTTCTGAGAAACTGCTTAGTGTTCTGTTAATTCATCTCACAGAGTTACATCTGTATTTCGTGGATCTCATTGCTAGCCTTATTTCTGTGGAATCTGAGAACAGATATTTCGGATCCCTTGGAAGACTATAGGGCCAAAGGAAATATCCTCCGATACAAAAGAGAAAGAAGCTTTCTGGGAAACTTCTTTGTGTTCTGTGAAATCATCTCACAGAGTTACAGCTTTCCCCTCAAGAAGCCTTTCGCTAAGACAGTTCTTGTGGAATTGACAAAGTGATGTTTGGAAGCCCATAGAGGACTATGGTGAAAAAGGAAATATCCTCAGATGAAATCTGGAAAGAAGCTTTCTGAGAAACTGCTTAGTGTTCTGTTAATTCATCTCACAGAGTTTCATCTGTATTTCGTGGATCTCTTTGCTAGCCTTATTTCTGTGGAATCTGAGAAAAGATATTTCGGATCCCTTGGAAGACTATAGGGCCAAAGGAAATATCCTCCGATACAAAAGAGAAAGAAGCTTTCTGAGAAACTTCTTTGTGTTCTGTGAAATCATCTCACAGAGTTACAGCTTTCCCCTCAAGAAGACTTTCGCCAAGACAGTTCTTCTGGAATTGGCAGAGTGATATTTGGAAGCCCTTAGAGGGCTACGGTGAAAAAGGAAATATCCTCAGATGAAATCTGGAAAGAAGCTTTCTGGGAAACTCCTTCGTGTTCTGTTAATTCATCTCACAGAGTTACACCTGTATTACCTGGATCTCTTTGCTAGCCTTATTTCTGTGGAATCTGAGAACAGATATTTCGGATCCCTTGGAAGAATATAGATCCAAAGGAAATATCCTCCGATAACAAAGAGAAAGAAACTTTCTGAGAAACTTCTTTGTGTTCTTTGAAATCATCTCACAGAGTTACAGCTTTCCCCAAGGAAGCCTTTCGATAAGACAGTTCTTGTGGAATTGGCAAAGTGATATTTGGAAGCCCATAGAGGGCTATGGTGAAAAAGGAAATATCCTCAGATGAAATCTGGAAAGAAGCTTTCTGAGAAACTGCTTAGTGTTCTGTTAATTCATCTCACAGAATTACATCTGTATTTCGTCGATCTCTTTGCTAGCCTTATTTCTGTGGAATCTGAGAACAGATATTTCGGATCCCTTGGAAGACTATAGGGCCAAAGGAAATATCCTCCGATAACAAAGAGAAAGAAGCTTTCTGAGAAACTTCTTTGTGTTCTGTGAAATCATCTCACAGAGTTACAGCTTTCCCCTCAAGAAGCCTTTCGCTAAGACAGTTCTTGTGGAATTGGCAAAGTGATATTTGGAAGCCCCTAGAGGGCTACGGTGAAAAAGGAAATATCCTCGGATGAAATCTGGAAAGAAGCTTTCTGAGTAACTGCTTAGTGTTCTGTTAATTCATCTCACAGAGTTACATCTGTATTTTGTCGATCTCTTTGCTAGCCTTATTTCTGTGGAATCTGAGAACAGATATTTCGGATCCCTTGGAAGACTATAGGGCCAAAGGAAATATCCTCCGATAACAAAGAGAAAGAAACTTTCTGAGAAACTTCTTTGTGTTCTTTGAAATCATCTCACAGAGTTACAGCTTTCCCCTCAAGAAGCCTTTCGCTAAGACGGTTCTTGTGGAATTGGCAAAGTGATATTTGGAAGCCCATAGAGGGCTATGGTTAAAAAGGAAATCTCCTCAGATGAAATCTGGAAAGAAGCTTTCTGAGAAACTGCTTAGTGTTCTGTTAATTCATCTCACAGAGTTACATCTGTATTTCGTCGATCTCTTTGCTAGCCTTATTTCTGTGGAATCTGAGAACAGATATTTCGCATCCCTTGGAAGACTATGGGGCCAAAGGAAATATCCTCCGATAACAGAGAGAAAGAAGCTTTCTGAGAAACTTCTTTGTGTTCTGTGAAATCATCTCACAGAGTTACAGCTTTCCCCTCAAGAAGCCTTTCGCCAAGACAGTTCTTCTGGTATTGGCAGAGTGATATTTGGAAGCCCTTAGAGGGCTACGGTGAAAAAGGAAATATCCTCAGATGAAATCTGGAAAGAAGCTTTCTGAGAAACTGCTTAGTGTTCTGTTAATTCATCTCACAGAGTTACATCTGTATTTCGTGGATCTCATTGCTAGCCTTATTTCTGTGGAATCTGAGAACAGATATTTCGGATCCCTTGGAAGACTATAGGGCCAAAGGAAATATCCTCCGATACAAAAGAGAAAGAAGCTTTCTGGGAAACTTCTTTGTGTTCTGTGAAATCATCTCACAGAGTTACAGCTTTCCCCTCAAGAAGCCTTTCGCTAAGACAGTTCTTGTGGAATTGACAAAGTGATGTTTGGAAGCCCATAGAGGACTATGGTGAAAAAGGAAATATCCTCAGATGAAATCTGGAAAGAAGCTTTCTGAGAAACTGCTTAGTGTTCTGTTAATTCATCTCACAGAGTTACATCTGTATTTCGTGGATCTCTTTGCTAGCCTTATTTCTGTGGAATCTGAGAAAAGATATTTCGGATCCCTTGGAAGACTATAGGGCCAAAGGAAATATCCTCCGATACAAAAGAGAAAGAAGCTTTCTGAGAAACTTCTTTGTGTTCTGTGAAATCATCTCACAGAGTTACAGCTTTCCCCTCAAGAAGACTTTCGCCAAGACAGTTCTTCTGGAATTGGCAGAGTGATATTTGGAAGCCCTTAGAGGGCTACGGTGAAAAAGGAAATATCCTCAGATGAAATCTGGAAAGAAGCTTTCTGGGAAACTGCTTCGTGTTCTGTTAATTCATCTCACAGAGTTACACCTGTATTACCTGGATCTCTTTGCTAGCCTTATTTCTGTGGAATCTGAGAACAGATATTTCGGATCCCTTGGAAGACTATAGGGCCAAAGGAAATATCCTCCGATAACAAAGGGAAAGAAGCTTTCTGTGAAACTTCTGTATGTTCTGTGAAATCATCTCACAGAGTTACAGCTTTCCCCTCAAGAAGCCTTTCGCCCAGACAGTTCTTGTGGAATTGGCAAAGTGATATTTGGAAGCCCATAGAGGGCTATGGTAAAAAAGGAAATATCCTCAGATGAAATCTGGAAAGAAGCTTTCTGAGACACTGCTTAGTGTTCTGTTAATTCATCTCACAGAGTTACATCTGTATTTCGTCGATCTCTTTGCTAGCCTTATTTCTGTGGAATCTGAGAACAGATATTTCGGATCCCTTGGAAGAATATAGAGCCAAAGGAAATATCCTCCGATAACAAAGAGAAAGAAACTTTCTGAGAAACTTCTTTGTGTTCTTTGAAATCATCTCACAGAGTTACAGCTTTCCCCAAGGAAGCCTTTCGATAAGACAGTTCTTGTGGAATTGGCAAAGTGATATTTGGAAGCCCATAGAGGGCTATGGTTAAAAAGGAAATATCCTCAGATGAAATCTGGAAAGAAGCTTTCTGAGAAACTGCTTAGTGTTCTGTTAATTCATCTCACAGAGTTACATCTGTATTTCGTGGATCTCTTTGCTAGCCTTATTTCTGTGGAATCTGAGAACAGATATTTCGGATCCCTTGGAAGACTATAGGGCCAAAGGAAATATCCTCCGATACAAAAGAGAAAGAAGCTTTCTGAGAAACTTCTTTGTGTTCTGTGAAATCATCTCACAGAGTTACAGCTTTCCCCTCAAGAAGCCTTTCGCTAAGACAGTTCTTGTGGAATTGGCAAAGTGATATTTGGAAGCCCATAGAGGACTATGGTGAAAAAGGACATATCCTCAGATGAAATCTGGAAAGAAGCTTTCTGAGAAACTGCTTAGTGTTCTGTTAATTCATCTCACAGAGTTACATCTGTATTTCGTGGATCTCTTTGCTAGCCTTATTTCTGTGGAATCTGAGAACAGATATTTCGGATCCCTTGGAAGACTATAGGGCCAAAGGAAATATCCTCCGATAACAGAGAGAAAGAAGCTTTCTGAGAAACTTCTTTGTGTTCTGTGAAATCATCTCACAGAGTTACAGCTTTCCCCTCAAGAAGCCTTTCGCCAAGACAGTTCTTCTGGAATTGGCAGAGTGATATTTGGAAGCTCTTAGAGGGCTACGGTGAAAAGGGAAATATCCTCAGATGAAATCTGGAAAGAAGCTTTCTGAGAAACTGCTTAGTGTTCTGTTAATTCATCTCACAGAGTTACACCTGTATTTCGTGGATCTCTTTGCTAACCTTATTTCTGTGGAATCTGAGAACAGATATTTCGGATCCCTTGGAAGACTATAGGGCCAAAGGAAATATCCTCCGATAACAGAGAGAAAGAAGCTTTCTGAGAAACTTCTTTGTGTTCTGTGAAATCATCCCACAGAGTTACAGCTTTCCCCTCAAGAAGCCTTTCGCTAAGACAGTTCTTGTGGAATTGGCAAAGTGATATTTGGAAGCCCATAGAGGACTGTGGTGAAAAAGGACATATCCTCAGATGAAATCTGGAAAGAAGCTTTCTGAGAAACTGCTTAGTGTTCTGTTAATTCATCTCACAGAGTTACATCTGTATTTCGTGGATCTCTTTGCTAGCCTTATTTCTGTGGAATCTGAGAACAGATATTTCGGATCCCTTGGAAGACTATAGGGCCAAAGGAAATATCCTCCGATAACAGAGAGAAAGAAGCTTTCTGAGAAACTTCTTTGTGTTCTGTGAAATCATCTCACAGAGTTACAGCTTTCCCCTCAAGAAGCCTTTCGCCAAGACAGTTCTTCTGGAATTGGCAGAGTGATATTTGGAAGCTCTTAGAGGGCTACGGTGAAAAGGGAAATATCCTCAGATGAAATCTGGAAAGAAGCTTTCTGAGAAACTGCTTAGTGTTCTGTTAATTCATCTCACAGAGTTACACCTGTATTTCGTGGATCTCTTTGCTAACCTTATTTCTGTGGAATCTGAGAACAGATATTTCGGATCCCTTGGAAGACTATAGGGCCAAAGGAAATATCCTCCTATAACAGAGAGAAAGAAGCTTTCTGAGAAACTTCTTTGTGTTCTGTGAAATCATCCCACAGAGTTACAGCTTTCCCCTCAAGAAGCCTTTCGCCAAGACAGTTCTTCTGGAATTGGCAGAGTGATATTTGGAAGCCCATAGAGGGCTATGGTGAAAAAGGAAATATCCTCAGATGAAATCTGGAAAGAAGCTTTCTGAGAAACTGCTTAGTGTTCTGTTAATTCATCTCACAGAGTTACATCTCTATTTCGTGGATCTCTTTGCTAGCCTTATTTCTGTGGAATCTGAGAACAGATATTTCGCATCCGTTGGAAGAGTATAGGGCCAAAGGAAATATCCTCCGATAACAAAGAGAAAGAAGCTTTCTGAGAAACTTCTTTATGTTCTGTGAAATCATCTCACAGAGTTACAGCTTTCCCCTCAAGAAGCCTTTCGCCAAGACAGTTCTTGTGGAATTGACAAAGTGATGTTTGGAAGCCCATAGAGGACTATGGTGAAAAAGGAAATATCCTCAGATGAAATCTGGAAAGAAGCTTTCTGAGAAACTGCTTAGTGTTCTGTTAATTCATCTCACAGAGTTACATCTGTATTTCGTGGATCTCTTTGCTAGCCTTATTTCTGTGGAATCTGAGAAAAGATATTTCGGATCCCTTGGAAGACTATAGGGCCAAAGGAAATATCCTCCGATAACAGAGAGAAAGAAGCTTTCTGAGAAACTTCTTTGTGTTCTGTGAAATCATCTCACAGAGTTACAGCTTTCCCCTCAAGAAGACTTTCGCCAAGACAGTTCTTCTGGAATTGGCAGAGTGATATTTGGAAGCCCTTAGAGGGCTACGGTGAAAAAGGAAATATCCTCAGATGAAATCTGGAAAGAAGCTTTCTGGGAAACTGCTTCGTGTTCTGTTAATTCATCTCACAGAGTTACACCTGTATTACCTGGATCTCTTTGCTAGCCTTATTTCTGTGGAATCTGAGAACAGATATTTCGGATCCCTTGGAAGACTATAGGGCCAAAGGAAATATCCTCCGATAACAAAGGGAAAGAAGCTTTCTGTGAAACTTCTGTATGTTCTGTGAAATCATCTCACAGAGTTACAGCTTTCCCCTCAAGAAGCCTTTCGCCCAGACAGTTCTTGTGGAATTGGCAAAGTGATATTTGGAAGCCCATAGAGGGCTATGGTAAAAAAGGAAATATCCTCAGATGAAATCTGGAAAGAAGCTTTCTGAGACACTGCTTAGTGTTCTGTTAATTCATCTCACAGAGTTACATCTGTATTTCGTCGATCTCTTTGCTAGCCTTATTTCTGTGGAATCTGAGAACAGATATTTCGGATCCCTTGGAAGAATATAGATCCAAAGGAAATATCCTCCGATAACAAAGAGAAAGAAACTTTCTGAGAAACTTCTTTGTGTTCTTTGAAATCATCTCACAGAGTTACAGCTTTCCCCAAGGAAGCCTTTCGATAAGACAGTTCTTGTGGAATTGGCAAAGTGATATTTGGAAGCCCATAGAGGGCTATGGTTAAAAAGGAAATATCCTCAGATGAAATCTGGAAAGAAGCTTTCTGAGAAACTGCTTAGTGTTCTGTTAATTCATCTCACAGAGTTACATCTGTATTTCGTGGATCTCTTTGCTAGCCTTATTTCTGTGGAATCTGAGAACAGATATTTCGGATCCCTTGGAAGACTATAGGGCCAAAGGAAATATCCTCCGATACAAAAGAGAAAGAAGCTTTCTGAGAAACTTCTTTGTGTTCTGTGAAATCATCTCACAGAGTTACAGCTTTCCCCTCAAGAAGCCTTTCGCTAAGACAGTTCTTGTGGAATTGGCAAAGTGATATTTGGAAGCCCATAGAGGACTATGGTGAAAAAGGACATATCCTCAGATGAAATCTGGAAAGAAGCTTTCTGAGACACTGCTTAGTGTTCTGTTAATTCATCTCACAGAGTTACATCTGTATTTCGTGGATCTCTTTGCTAGCCTTATTTCTGTGGAATCTGAGAACAGATATTTCGGATCCCTTGGAAGACTATAGGGCCAAAGGAAATATCCTCCGATAACAGAGAGAAAGAAGCTTTCTGAGAAACTTCTTTGTGTTCTGTGAAATCATCTCACAGAGTTACAGCTTTCCCCTCAAGAAGCCTTTCGCCAAGACAGTTCTTCTGGAATTGGCAGAGTGATATTTGGAAGCTCTTAGAGGGCTACGGTGAAAAGGGAAATATCCTCAGATGAAATCTGGAAAGAAGCTTTCTGAGAAACTGCTTAGTGTTCTGTTAATTCATCTCACAGAGTTACACCTGTATTTCGTGGATCTCTTTGCTAACCTTATTTCTGTGGAATCTGAGAACAGATATTTTGGATCCCTTGGAAGACTATAGGGCCAAAGGAAATATCCTCCGATAACAGAGAGAAAGAAGCTTTCTGAGAAACTTCTTTGTGTTCTGTGAAATCATCCCACAGAGTTACAGCTTTCCCCTCAAGAAGCCTTTCGCTAAGACAGTTCTTGTGGAATTGGCAAAGTGATATTTGGAAGCCCATAGAGGACTATGGTGAAAAAGGACATATCCTCAGATGAAATCTGGAAAGAAGCTTTCTGAGAAACTGCTTAGTGTTCTGTTAATTCATCTCACAGAGTTACATCTGTATTTCGTGGATCTCTTTGCTAGCCTTATTTCTGTGGAATCTGAGAACAGTTATTTCGGATCCCTTGGAAGACTATAGGGCCAAAGGAAATATCCTCCGATAACAGAGAGAAAGAAGCTTTCTGAGAAACTTCTTTGTGTTCTGTGAAATCATCTCACAGAGTTACAGCTTTCCCCTCAAGAAGCCTTTCGCCAAGACAGTTCTTCTGGAATTGGCAGAATGATATTTGGAAGCTCTTAGAGGGCTACGGTGAAAAGGGAAATATCCTCAGATGAAATCTGGAAAGAAGCTTTCTGAGAAACTGCTTAGTGTTCTGTTAATTCATCTCACAGAGTTACACCTGTATTTCGTGGATCTCTTTGCTAACCTTATTTCTGTGGAATCTGAGAACAGATATTTCGGATCCCTTGGAAGACTATAGGGCCAAAGGAAATATCCTCCGATAACAGAGAGAAAGAAGCTTTCTGAGAAACTTCTTTGTGTTCTGTGAAATCATCCCACAGAGTTACAGCTTTCCCCTCAAGAAGCCTTTCGCCAAGACAGTTCTTCTGGAATTGGCAGAGTGATATTTGGAAGCCCATAGAGGGCTATGGTGAAAAAGGAAATATCCTCAGATGAAATCTGGAAAGAAGCTTTCTGAGAAACTGCTTAGTGTTCTGTTAATTCATCTCACAGAGTTACATCTCTATTTCGTGGATCTCTTTGCTAGCCTTATTTCTGTGGAATCTGAGAACAGATATTTCGCATCCGTTGGAAGAGTATATGGCCAAAGGAAATATCCTCCGATAACAAAGAGAAAGAAGCTTTCTGAGAAACTTCTTTATGTTCTGTGAAATCATCTCACAGAGTTACAGCTTTCCCCTCAAGAAGCCTTTCGCCAAGACAGTTCTTGTGGAATAGGCAAAGTGATATTTAGAAGCCCATAGAGGGCTATGGTAAAAAAAGGAAATATCCTCATATGAAATCTGGAAAGAAGCTTTCTGAGACATTGCTTAGTGTTCTGTTAATTCATCTCACAGAGTTACATCTGTATTTCGACGATCTCCTTGCTAGCCTTATTTCTGTGGAATCTGAGAACAGATATTTCGCATCCCTTGGAAGACTATAGGGCCAAAGGAAATATCCTCCGATAACAGAGAGAAAGAAGCTTTCTGAGAAACTTCATTGTGTACTGTGAAATCATCTCATAGAGTTACAGCTTTCCCCTCAAAAGCCTTTCGCCAAGACAGTTCTTCTGGAATTGGCAGAGTGATATTTGGAAGCCCATAGAGGGCTATGGTGAAAAAGGAAATATCCTCAGGTGAAATCAGGAAAGAAGCTTTCTGAGACACTGCTTAGTGTTCTGTTAATTCATCTCACAGAGTTACATCTGTATTCCCTGGATCTCTTTGCTAGCCTTATTTCTGTGGAATCTGAGAACAGATATTTCGGATCCCTTGGAAGACTATAGGGCCAAAGGAAATATCCTCCGATAACAGAGAGAAAGAAGCTTTCTGAGAAACTTCTTTGTGTTCTGTGAAATCATCCCACAGAGTTACAGCTTTCCCCTCAAGAAGCCTTTCGCCAAGACAGTTCTTCTGGAATTGGCATAGTGATATTTGGAAGCCCATAGAGGGTTATGGTGAAAAAGGAAATATCCTCAGATGAAATCTGGAAAGAAGCTTTCTGAGAAACTGCTTAGTGTTCTGTTAATTCATCTCACAGAGTTACATCTGTATTTCGTGGATCTCTTTGCTAGCCTTATTTCTGTGGAATCTGAGAACAGATATTTCGGATCACTTGGAAGAGTATAGGGCCAAAGCAAATATCCTCCGATAACAAAGAGAAAGAAGCTTTCTGAGAAACTTCTTTATGTTCTGTGAAATCATCTCACAGAGTTACAGCTTTCCCCTCAAGAAGCCTTTCGCCAAGACAGTTCTTGTGGAATTGGCAAAGTGATATTTGGAAGCCCGTAGAGGGCTATGGTAAAAAAAGGAAATATCCTCAGATGAAATCTGGAAAGAAGCTTTCTGAGACATTGCTTAGTGTTCTGTTAATTCATCTCACAGAGTTACATCTGTATTTCGACGATCTCCTTACTAGCCTTATTTCTGTGGAATCTGAGAACAGATATTTCGCATCCCTTGGAAGACTATAGGGCCAAAGGAAATATCCTCCGATAACAGAGAGAAAGAAGCTTTCTGAGAAACTTCATTGTGTTCTGTGAAATCATCTCATAGAGTTACAGCTTTCCCCTCCAAAGCCTTTCGTCAAGACAGTTCTTCTGGAATTGGCAGAGTGATATTTGGAAGCCCATAGAGGGCTATGGTGAAAAAGGAAATATCCTCAGATGAAATCAGGAAAGAAGCTTTCTGAGACACTGCTTAGTGTTCTGTTAATTCATCTCACAGAGTTACATCTGTATACCGTGGATCTCTTTGCTAGCCTTATTTCTGTGGAATCTGAGAACAGATATTTCGGATCCCTTGGAAGACTATAGGGCCAAAGGAAATATCCTCCGATAACAAAGAGAAAGAAGCTTTCTGAGAAACTTCTTTGTGTTCTGTGAAATCATCTCACAGAGTTACAGCTTTCCCCTCAAGAAGACTTTCGCTAAGACAGTTCTTGTGGAATTGGCAAAGTGATATTTGGAAGCCCATAGAGGGCTATGGTGAAAAAGGAAATATCCTCGGATGAAATCTGGAAAGAAGCTTTCTGAGAAACTGCTTAGTGTTCTGTTAATTCATCTCACAGAGTTACATCTGTATTTCGTCGATCTCTTTGCTAGCCTTATTTCTGTGGAATCTGAGAACAGATATTTCGGATCCCTTGGAAGACTATAGAGCCAAAGGAAATATCCTCCGATAACAAAGAGAAAGAAACTTTCTGAGAAACTTCTTTGTGTTCTTTGAAATCATCTCACAGAGTTACAGCTTTCCCCTCAAGAAGCCTTTCGATAAGACAGTTCTTGTGGAATTGGCAAAGTGATATTTGGAAGCCCATAGAGGGCTATGGTGAAAAAGGAAACATCCTCAGATGAAATCTGGAAAGAAGCTTTCTGAAAAACTGCTTAGTGTTCTGTTAATTCATCTCACAGAGTTACATCTGTATTTCGTCGATCTCTTTGCTAGCCTTATTTCTGTGGAATCTGAGAACAGATATTTCGGATCCCTTGGAAGACTATAGGGCCAAAGGAAATATCCTCCGATAACAAAGAGGAAGAAGCTTTCTGAGAAACTTCTTTGTGTTCTTTGAAATCATCTCACAGAGTTACAGATTTCCCCTCAAGAAGCCTTTCGCTAAGACAGTTCTTGTGGAATTGGCAAAGTGATATTTGGAAACCCATAGAAGGCTATGGTGAAAAAGGAAATATCCTCCGATGAAATCTGGCAAGAAGCTTTCTGAGAAACTGCTTACTGTTCTGTTAATTCATCTCACAGAGTTACATCTGTATTTCGTGGATCTCTTTGCTAGCCTTATTTCTGTGGAATCTGAGAACAGATATTTCCGATCCCTTGGAAGACTATAGGGCCAAAGGAAATATCCTCCGATAACAAAGAGAAAGAAGCTTTCTGAGAAACTTCTTTGTGTTCTGTGAAATCATCTCACAGAGTTACAGCTTTCCCCTCAAGAAGCCTTTCGCCAAGACAGTTCTTGTGGAATTGGCAAAGTGATATTTGGAAGCCCATAGAGGGCTATGGTGAAAAAGGAAATATCCTCAGATGAAATCTGGAAAGAAGCTTTCTGAGAAACTGCTTAGTGTTCTGTTAATTCATCTCACAGAGTTACATCTGTATTTCGACGATCTCCTTGCTAGCCTTATTTCTGTGGAATCTGAGAACAGATATTTCGCATCCCTTGGAAGACTATAGGGCCAAAGGAAATATCCTCCGATAACAGAGAGAAAGAAGCTTTCTGAGAAACTTCATTGTGTTCTGTGAAATCATCTCACAGAGTTACAGCTTTCCCCTCAAAAGCCTTTCGCCAAGACAGTTCTTCTGGAATTGGCAGAGTGATATTTGGAAGCCCATAGAGGGCTATGGTGAAAAAGGAAATATCCTCAGATGAAATCAGGACAGAAGCTTTCTGAGACACTGCTTAGTGTTCTGTTAATTCATCTCACAGAGTTACATCTGTATTCCGTGGATCTCTTTGCTAGCCTTATTTCTGTGGAATCTGAGAACAGATATTTCGGATCCCTTGGAAGACTATAGGGCCAAAGGAAATATCCTCCGATAACAAAGAGAAAGAAGCTTTCTGAGAAACTTCTTTGTGTTCTGTGAAATCATCTCACAGAGTTACAGCTTTCCCCTCAAGAAGACTTTCGCTAAGACAGTTCTTGTGGAATTGGCAAAGTGATATTTGGAAGCCCATAGAGGGCTATGGTGAAAAAGGAAATATCCTCGGATGAAATCTGGAAAGATGCTTTCTGAGAAACTGCTTAGTGTTCTGTTAATTCATCTCACAGAGTTACATCTGTATTTCGTCGATCTCTTTGCTAGCCTCATTTCTGTGGAATCTGAGAACAGATATTTCGGATCCCTTGGAAGACTATAGAGCCAAAGGAAATATCCTCCGATAACAAAGAGAAAGAAACTTTCTGAGAAACTTCTTTGTGTTCTTTGAAATCATCTCACAGAGTTACAGCTTTCCCCTCAAGAAGCCTTTCGCTAAGACAGTTCTTGTGGAATTGGCAAAGTGATATTTGGAAGCCCATAGAGGGCTATGGTGAAAAAGGAAATATCCTCAGATGAAATCTGGAAAGAAGCTTTCTGAGAAACTGCTTAGTGTTCTTTTAATTCATCCCACAGAGTTACATCTGTCTTTCGTCGATCTCTTTCCTAGCCTTATTTCTGTGGAATCTGAGAACAGATATTTCGGATCCCTTGGAAAACTATAGGGCCAAAGGAAATATCCTCCGATCACAAAGAGAAAGAAGCTTTCTGAGAAACTTCTTTGTGTTCTTTGAAATCATCTCACAGAGTTACAGCTTTCCCCTCAAGAAGCCTTTCGCTAAGACAGTTCTTGTGGAATTGGCAAAGTGATATTTGGAAGCCCATAGAAGGCTATGGTGAAAAAGGAAATATCCTCCGATGAAATCTGGAAAGAAGCTTTCTGAGAAACTGCTTAGTGTTCTGTTAATTCATCTCACAGAGTTACATCTGTATTTCGTGGATCTCTTTGCTAGCCTTATTTCTGTGGAATCTGAGAACAGATATTTCGGATCCCTTGGAAGACTATAGGGCCAAAGGAAATATCCTCCGATAAAAAAGAGAAAGAAGCTTTCTGAGAAACTTCTTTGTGTTCTGTGAAATCATCTCACAGAGTTACAGCTTTCCCCTCAAGAAGCCTTTCGCTAAGACAGTTCTTGTGGAATTGGCAAAGTGATATTTGGAAGCCCATAGAGGACTATGGTGAAAAAGGAAATATGCTCCGATGAAATCTGGAAAGAAGCTATCTGAGAAACTGCTTAGTGTTCTGTTAATTCATGTCACAGAGTTACATCTGTATTTCGTGGATCTCTTTGCTAGCCTTATTTCTGTGGAATCTGAGAACAGATATTTCGGATCCCTTGGAAGACTATAGGGCCAAAGGAAATATCCTCCGATATCAAAGAGAAAGAAGCTTTCTGAGAAACTTCTTTGTGTTCTGTGAAATCATCTCACAGAGTTACAGCTTTCCCCTCAAGAAGCCTTTCGCTAAGACAGTTCTTGTGGAATTGGCAAAGTGATATTTGGAAGCCCATAGAGGGCTATGGTGAAAAAGGAAATATCCTCGGATGAAATCTGGAAAGAAGCTTTCTGAGAAACTGCTTAGTGTTCTGTTAATTCATCTCACAGAGTTACATCTGTCTTTCGTCGATCTCTTTGCTAGCCTTATTTCTGTGCAATCTGAGAACAGATATTTCGGATCCCTTGGAAGACTATAGGGCCAAAGGAAATATCCTCCGATAACAAAGAGAAAGAAACTTTCTGAGGAACTTCATTGTGTTCTTTGAAATCATCTCACAGAGTTACAGCTTTACCCTCAAGAAGCCTTTCGCTAAGACAGTTCTTGTGGAATTGGCAAAGTGATATTTAGAAGCCCATAGAGGGCTATGGTTAAAAAGGAAATATCCTCAGATGAAATCTGGAAAGAAGCTTTCTGAGAAACTGCTTAGTGTTCTGTTAATTCATCTCACAGAGTTACATCTGTATTTCATCGATCTCTTTGCTAGCCTTATTTCTGTGGAATCTGAAAACAGATATTTCGGATCCCTTGGAAGACTATAGGGCCAAAGGAAATATCCTCCGATAACAAAGAGAAAGAAGCTTTCTGAGAAACTTCTTTGTGTTCTTTGAAATCATCTCACAGAGTTACAGCTTTCCCCTCAAGAAGCCTTTCGCTAAGACAGTTCTTGTGGAATTGGCAAAGTGATATTTGGAAGCCCATAGAGGGCTATGGTGAAAAAGGAAATATCCTCGGATGAAATCTGGAAAGAAGCTTTCTGAGAAACTGCTTAGTGTTCTTTTAATTCATCTCACAGAGTTACATCTGTATTTCGTCGATCTCTTTGCTAGCCTTATTTCTGTGGAATCAGAGAACAGATATTTCGGATCCCTTGGAAGACTATAGGGCCAAAGGAAATATCCTCCGATAACAAAGAGAAAGAAGCTTTCTGAGAAACTTCTTTGTGTTCTTTGAAATCATCTCACAGAGTTACAGCTTTCCCCTCAAGAAGCCTTTCGCTAAGACAGTTCTTGTGGAATTGGCAAAGTGATATTTGGAAGCCCATAGAGGGCTATGGTGAAAAAGGAAATATCCTCGGATGAAATCTGGAAAGAAGCTTTCTGAGAAACTGCTTAGTGTTCTGTTAATTCATCTCACAGAGTTACATCTGTATTTCGTCGATCTCTTTGCTAGCCTTATTTCTGTGGAATCTGAGAACAGATATTTCGGATCCCTTGGAAGACTATAGGGCCAAAGGAAATCTCCTCCGATAACAAAGAGAAAGAAACTTTCTGAGAAACTTCTTTGTGTTCTTTGAAATCATCTCACAGAGTTACAGCTTTCCCCTCAAGAAGCCTTTCGATAAGACAGTTCTTGAGGAATTGGCAAAGTGATATTTGGAAGCCCATAGAGGGCTATGGTTAAAAAGGAAATATCCTCAGATGAAATCTGGAAAGAAGCTTTCTGAGAAACTGCTTAGTGTTCTTTTAATTCATCTCACAGAGTTACATCTGTATTTCGTCGATCTCTTTGCTAGCCTTATTTCTGTGGAATCAGAGAACAGATATTTCGGATCCCTTGGAAGACTATAGGGCCAAAGGAAATATCCTCCGATAACAAAGAGAAAGAAGCTTTCTGAGAAACTTCTTTGTGTTCTTTGAAATCATCTCACAGAGTTACAGCTTTCCCCTCAAGAAGCCTTTCGCTAAGACAGTTCTTGTGGAATTGGCAAAGTGATATTTGGAAGCCCATAGAGGGCTATGGTGAAAAAGGAAATATCCTCAGATGAAATCTGGAAAGAAGCTTTCTGAGAAACTGCTTAGTGTTCTGTTAATTCATCTCACAGGGTTACATCTGTATTTCGTCGATCTCTTTGCTAGCCTTATTTCTGTGGAATCTGAGAACAGATATTTCGGATCCCTTGGAAGACTATAGGGCCAAAGGAAATATCCTCCGATAACAAAGAGAAAGAAGCTTTCTGAGAAACTTCTTTGTGTTCTGTGAAATCATCTCACAGAGTTACAGCTTTCCCCTCAAGAAGCCTTTCGCTAAGACAGTTCTTGTGGAATTGGCAAAGTGATATTTGGAAGCCCATAGAGGGCTATGGTGAAAAAGGAAATATCCTCGGATGAAATCTGGAAAGAAGCTTTCTGAGAAACTGCTTAGTGTTCTGTTAATTCATCTCACAGAGTTACATCTGTATTTCGTCGATCTCTTTGCTAGCCTTATTTCTGTGGAATCTGAGAACAGATATTTCGGATCCCTTGGAAGACTATAGGGCCAAAGGAAATCTCCTCCGATAACAAAGAGAAAGAAACTTTCTGAGAAACTTCTTTGTGTTCTTTGAAATCATCTCACAGAGTTACAGCTTTCCCCTCAAGAAGCCTTTCGATAAGACAGTTCTTGAGGAATTGGCAAAGTGATATTTGGAAGCCCATAGAGGGCTATGGTGAAAAAGGAAATATCCTCGGATGAAATCTGGAAAGAAGCTTTCTGAGAAACTGCTTAGTGTTCTTTTAATTCATCTCACAGAGTTACATCTGTATTTCGTCGATCTCTTTGCTAGCCTTATTTCTGTGGAATCAGAGAACAGATATTTCGGATCCCTTGGAAGAGTATAGGGCCAAAGGAAATATCCTCCGATAACAAAGAGAAAGAAGCTTTCTGAGAAACTTCTTTGTGTTCTTTGAAATCATCTCACAGAGTTACAGCTTTCCCCTCAAGAAGCCTTTCGCTAAGACAGTTCTTGTGGAATTGGCAAAGTGATATTTGGAAGCCCATAGAGGGCTATGGTGAAAAAGGAAATATCCTCAGATGAAATCTGGAAAGAAGCTTTCTGAGAAACTGCTTAGTGTTCTGTTAATTCATCTCACAGAGTTACATCTGTATTTCGTGGATCTCTTTGCTAGCCTTATTTCTGTGGAATCTCAGAACAGATATTTCGGATCCCTTGGAAGACTATAGGGCCAAAGGAAATATCCTCCGATAACAAAGAGAAAGAAGCTTTCTGAGAAACTTCTTTGTGTTCTGTGAAATCATCTCACAGAGTTACAGCTTTCCCCTCAAGAAGCCTTTCGCTAAGACAGTTCTTGTGGAATTGGCAAAGTGATATTTGGAAGCCCATAGAGGGCTATGGTGAAAAAGGAAATATCCTCGGATGAAATCTGGAAAGAAGCTTTCTGAGAAACTGCTTAGTGTTCTGTTAATTCATCTCACAGAGTTACATCTGTATTTCGTCGATCTCTTTGCTAGCCTTATTTCTGTGGAATCTGAGAACAGATATTTCGGATCCCTTGGAAGACTATAGGGCCAAAGGAAATCTCCTCCGATAACAAAGAGAAAGAAGCTTTCTGAGAAACTTCTTTGTGTTCTGTGAAATCATCTCACAGAGTTACAGCTTTCCCCTCAAGAAGCCTTTCGCCAAGACAGTTCTTGTGGAATTGGCAAAGTGATATTTGGAAGCCCATAGAGGGCTATGGTGAAAAAGGAAATATCCTCAGATGAAATCTGGAAAGAAGCTTTCTAAGAAACTGCTTAGTGTTCTGTTAATTCATCTCACAGAGTTACATCTGTATTTCGTGGATCTCTTTGCTAGCCTTATTTCTGTGGAATCTGAGAACAGATATTTCGGATCCGTTGGAAGACTATAGGGCCAAAGGAAATATCCTCCGATAAAAAAGGGAAAGAAGCTTTCTGAGAAACTTCTTTGTGTTCTGTGAAATCATCTCACAGAGTTACAGCTTTCCCCTCAAGAAGCCTTTCGCTAAGACAGTTCTTGTGGAATTGGCAAAGTGATATTTGGAAGCCCATAGAGGACTATGGTGAAAAAGGAAATATGCTCCGATGAAATCTGGAAAGAAGCTTTCTGAGAAACTGCTTAGTGTTCTGTTAATTCATCTCACAGAGTTACATCTGTATTTCGTCGATCTCTTTGCTAGCCTTATTTCTGTGGAATCTGAGAACAGATATTTCGGATCCCTTGGAAGACTATAGGGCCAAAGGAAATATCCTCCGATAACAAAGAGAAAGAAGCTTTCTGAGAAACTTCTTTGTGTTCTGTGAAATCATCTCACAGAGTTACAGCTTTCCCCTCAAGAAGCCTTTCGCTAAGACAGTTCTTGTGGAATTGGCAAAGTGATATTTGGAAGCCCATAGAGGGCTATGGTGAAAAAGGAAATATCCTCGGATGAAATCTGGAAAGAAGCTTTCTGAGAAACTGCTTAGTGTTCTGTTAATTCATCTCACAGAGTTACATCTGTCTTTCGTCGATCTCTTTGCTAGCCTTATTTCTGTGCAATCTGAGAACAGATATTTCGGATCCCTTGGAAGACTATAGGGCCAAAGGAAATATCCTCCGATAACAAAGAGAAAGAAACTTTCTGAGGAACTTCATTGTGTTCTTTGAAATCATCTCACAGAGTTACAGCTTTCCCCTCAAGAAGCCTTTCGCTAAGACAGTTCTTGTGGAATTGGCAAAGTGATATTTAGAAGCCCATAGAGGGCCATGGTTAAAAAGATAATATCCTCAGATGAAATCTGGAAAGAAGCTTTCTGAGAAACTGCTTAGTGTTCTCTTAATTCATCTCACAGAGTTACATCTGTCTTTCGTCGATCTCTTTGCTAGCCTTATTTCTGTGGAATCTGAGAACAGATATTTCGGATCCCTTGGAAGACTATAGGGCCAAAGGAAATATCCTCCGATAACAAAGAGAAAGAAGCTTTCTGAGAAACTTCTTTGTGTTCTTTGAAATCATCTCACAGAGTTACAGCTTTCCCCTCAAGAAGCCTTTCGATAAGACAGTTCTTGTGGAATTGGCAAAGTGATATTTGGAAGCCCATAGAGGGCTATGGTGAAAAAGGAAATATCCTCAGATGAAATCTGGAAAGAAGCTTTCTGAGAAACTGCTTAGTGTTCTGTTAATTCATCTCACAGGGTTATATCTGTATTTCGTCGATCTCTTTGCTAGCCTTATTTCTGTGGAATCTGAGAACAGATATTTCGGATCCCTTGGAAGACTATAGGGCCAAAGGAAATATCCTCCGATAACAAAGAGAAAGAAGCTTTCTGAGAAACTTCTTTGTGTTCTGTGAAATCATCTCACAGAGTTACAGCTTTCCCCTCAAGAAGCCTTTCGCTAAGACAGTTCTTGTGGAATTGGCAAAGTGATATTTGGAAGCCCATAGAGGGCTATGGTGAAAAAGGAAATATCCTCGGATGAAATCTGGAAAGAAGCTTTCTGAGAAACTGCTTAGTGTTCTGTTAATTCATCTCACAGAGTTACATCTGTATTTCGTCGATCTCTTTGCTAGCCTTATTTCTGTGGAATCTGAGAACAGATATTTCGGATCCCTTGGAAGACTATAGGGCCAAAGGAAATCTCCTCCGATAACAAAGAGAAAGAAACTTTCTGAGAAACTTCTTTGTGTTCTTTGAAATCATCTCACAGAGTTACAGCTTTCCCCTCAAGAAGCCTTTCGCTAAGACAGTTCTTGAGGAATTGGCAAAGTGATATTTGGAAGCCCATAGAGGGCTATGGTTAAAAAGGAAATATCCTCAGATGAAATCTGGAAAGAAGCTTTCTGAGAAACTGCTTAGTGTTCTTTTATTTCATCTCACAGAGTTACATCTGTATTTCGTCGATCTCTTTGCTAGCCTTATTTCTGTGGAATCTGAGAACAGATATTTCGGATCCCTTGGAAGACTATAGGGCCAAAGTAAATATCCTCCGATAACAAAGAGAAAGAATCTTTCTGAGAAACTTCTTTGTGTTCTTTGAAATCATCTCACAGAGTTACAGCTTTCCCCTCAAGAAGCCTTTCGCTAAGACAGTTCTTGTGGAATTGGCAAAGTGATATTTGGAAGCCCATAGAGGGCTATGGTGAAAAAGGAAATATCCTCCGATGAAATCTGGAAAGAAGCTTTCTGAGAAACTGCTTAGTGTTCTGTTAATTCATCTCACAGAGTTACATCTGTATTTCGTGGATCTCTTTGCTAGCCTTATTTCTGTGGAATCTCAGAACAGATATTTCGGATCCCTTGGAAGACTATAGGTCCAAAGGAAATATCCTCCGATAACAAAGAGAAAGAAGCTTTCTGAGAAACTTCTTTGTGTTCTGGGAAATCATCTCACAGAGTTACAGCTTTCCCCTCAAGAAGCCTTTCGCCAAGACAGTTCTTGTGGAATTGGCAAAGTGATATTTGGAAGCCCATAGAGGGCTATGGTGAAAAAGGAAATATCCTCGGATGAAATCTGGAAAGAAGCTTTCTGAGAAACTGCTTAGTGTTCTGTTAATTCATCTCACAGAGTTACATCTGTATTTCGTCGATCTCTTTGCTAGCCTTATTTCTGTGGAATCTGAAAACAGATATTTCGGATCCCTTGGAAGACTATAGGGCCAAAGGAAATCTCCTCCGATAACAAAGAGAAAGAAACTTTCTGAGAAACTTCTTTGTGTTCTTTGAAATCATCTCACAGAGTTACAGCTTTCCCCTCAAGAAGCCTTTCGATAAGGCAGTTCTTGAGGAATTGGCAAAGTGATATTTGGAAGCCCATAGAGGGCTATGGTTAAAAAGGAAATATCCTCAGATGAAATCTGGAAAGAAGCTTTCTGAGAAACTGCTTAGTGTTCTTTTAATTCATCTCACAGAGTTACATCTGTATTTCGTCGATCTCTTTGCTAGCCTTATTTCTGTGGAATCTGAGAACAGATATTTCGGATCCCTTGGAAGACTATAGGGCCAAAGGAAATATCCTCCGATAACAAAGAGAAAGAAGCTTTCTGAGAAACTTCTTTGTGTTCTTTGAAATCATCTCACAGAGTTACAGCTTTCCCCTCAAGAAGCCTTTCGCTAAGACAGTTCTTGTGGAATTGGCAAAGTGATATTTGGAAGCCCATAGAGGGCTATAGTGAAAAAGGAAATATCCTCCGATGAAATCTGAAAAGAAGCTTTCTGAGAAACTGCTTAGTGTTCTGTTAATTCATCTCACAGAGTTACATCTGTATTTCGTGGATCTCTTTGCTAGCCTTATTTCTGTGGAATCTCAGAACAGATATTTCGGATCCCTTGGAAGACTATAGGGCCAAAGGAAATATCCTCCGATAACAAAGAGAAAGAAGCTTTCTAAGAAACTTCTTTGTATTCTGTGAAATCATCTCACAGAGTTACAGCTTTCCCCTCAAGAAGCCTTTCGCTAAGACAGTTCTTGTGGAATTGGCAGAGTGATATTTGGAAGCCCATAGAGGGCTATGGTGAAAAAGGGAATATCCTCCGATGAAATCTGGAAAGAAGCTTTCTGAGAAACTGCTTAGTGTTCTGTTAATTCATCTCACAGAGTTACATCTGTATTTCGTCGATCTCTTTGCTAGCCTTATTTCTGTGGAATCTGAGAAGAGATATTTCGGATCCCTTGGAAGACTATAGGGCCAAAGGAAATCTCCTCCGATAACAAAGAGAAAGAAACTTTCTGAGAAACTTCTTTGTGTTCTTTGAAATCATCTCACAGAGTTACAGCTTTCCCCTCAAGAAGCCTTTCGCTAAGACAGTTCTTGTGGAATTGGCAAAGTGATATTTGGAAGCCCATAGAGGGCTATGGTGAAAAAGGAAATATCCTCGGATGAAATCTGGAAAGAAGCTTTCTGAGAAACTGCTTAGTGTTCTGTTAATTCATCTCACAGAGTTACATCTGTCTTTCGTCGATCTCTTTGCTAGCCTTATTTCTGTGCAATCTGAGAACAGATATTTCGGATCCCTTGGAAGACTATAGGGCCAAAGGAAATATCCTCCGATAACAAAGAGAAAGAAACTTTCTGAGAAACTTCTTTGTGTTCTTTGAAATCATCTCACAGAGTTACAGCTTTACCCTCAAGAAGCCTTTCGCTAAGACAGTTCTTGTGGAATTGTAAAGTGATATTTAGAAGCCCATAGAAGGCTATGGTTAAAAAGGAAATATCCTCAGATGAAATCTGGAAAGAAGCTTTCTGAGAAACTGCTTAGTGTTCTGTTAATTCATCTCACAGAGTTACATCTGTATTTCGTCGATCTCTTTGCTAGCCTTATTTCTGTGGAATCTGAGAACAGATATTTCGGATCCCTTGGAAGACTATAGGGCCAAAGGAAATATCCTCCGATAACAAAGAGAAAGAAGCTTTCTGAGAAACTTCTTTGTGTTCTTTGAAATCATCCTACGGATTTACAGCTTTCCCCTCTAGAAGCCTTTCGCTAAGACAGTTCTTTTGGAATTGGCAAAGTGATATTTGGAAGCCCATAGAGGGCTATGGTGAAAAAGGAAATATCCTCCGATGAAATCTGGAAAGAAGCTTTCTGAGAAACTGCTTAGTGTTCTGTTAATTCATCTCACAGAGTTACATCTGTATTTCGAGGATCTCTTTGCTAGCCTTATTTCTGTGGAATCTGAGAACAGATATTTCGGATCCCTTGGAAGACTATAGGGCCAAAGGAAATATCCTCCGATAACAAAGAGAAAGAAGCTTTCTGAGAAACTTCTTTGTGTTCTGTGAAATCATCTCATAGAGTTACAGCTTTCCCCTCAAGAATCCTTTCACTAAGACAGTTCTTGTGGAATTGGCAAAGTGATATTTGGAAGCCCATAAGGGCTATGGAGAAAAAGGAAATATCCTCAGATGAAATCTGGAAAGAAGCTTTCTGAGAAACTGCTTAGTGTTCTGTTAATTCATCTCACAGGGTTACATCTGTATTTCGTGGATCTCTTTGCTAGCCTTATTTCTGTGGAATCTGAGAACAGATATTTCGGATCCCTTGGAAGAGTATAGGGCCAAAGGAAATATCCTCCGATAACAAAGAGAAAGAAGCTTTCTGAGAAACTTCTTTATGTTCTGTGAAATCATCTCACAGAGTTACAGCTTTCCCCTCAAGAAGCCTTTCGCCAAGACAGTTCTTGTGGAATTGGCAAAGTGATATTTGGAAGCCCATAGAGGGCTATGGTAAAAAAAGGAAATATCCTCCGATGAAATCTGGAAAGAAGCTTTCTGAGACATTGCTTAGTGTTCTGTTAATTCATCTCACAGAGTTACATCTGTATTTCGACGATCTCCTTGCTAGCCTTATTTCTGTGGAATCTGAGAACAGATATTTCGCATCCCTTGGAAGACTATAGGGCCAAAGGAAATATCCTCCGATAACAGAGAGAAAGAAGCTTTCTGAGAAACTTCTTTGTGTTCTGTGAAATCATCTCACAGAGTTACAGCTTTCCCCTCAAGAAGCCTTTCGCCAAGACAGTTCTTCTGGAATTGGCAGAGTGATATTTGGAAGCCCATAGAGGGCTATGGTGAAAAAGGAAATATCCTCAGAGGAAATCAGGAAAGAAGCTTTCTGAGACACTGCTTAGTGTTCTGTTAATTCATCTCACAGAGTTACATCTGTATTCCGTGGATCTCTTTGCTAGCCTTATTTCTGTGGAATCTGAGAACAGATATTTCGGATCCCTTGGAAGAGTATAGGGCCAAAATAAATATCCTCCGATAACAAAGAGAAAGAAGCTTTCTGAGAAACTTCTTTGTGTTCTGTGAAATCATCTCACAGAGTTACAGCTTTCCCCTCAAGAAGACTTTCGCTAAGACAGTTCTTGTGGAATTGGCAAAGTGATATGTGGAAGCCCATAGAGGGCTATTGTGAAAAAGGGAATATCCTCGGATGAAATCTGGAAAAAAGGTTTCTGAGAAACTGCTTAGTGTTCTGTTAATTCATCTCACAGAGTTACATCTGTATTTCGTCGATCTCTTTGCTAGCCTTATTTCTGTGGAATCTGAGAGGAGATATTTCGGATCCCTTGGAAGACTACAGAGCCAAAGGAAATATCCTCCGATAACAAAGAGAAAGAAACTTTCTGAGAAACCTCTTTGTGTTCTGTGAAATCATCTCAAAGAGTTACAGCTTTCCCCTCAAGAAGCCTTTCGCTAAGACAGTTCTCGTGGAATTGGCAAAGTGATATTTGGAAGCCCATAGAGGGCTACGGTGAAAAAGGAAATATCCTCAGATGAAATCTGGAAAGAAGCTTTCTGAGAAACAGCTTAGTGTTCTGTTAATTCATCTCACAGAGTTACATCTGTATTTCTTCGATCTCTTTGCTAGCCTTATTTCTGTGGAATCTGAGAACAGATATTTCGGATCCCTCGGAAGACTATAGGGCCAAAGGAAATATCCTCCGATAACAAAGAGAAAGAAGCTTTCTGAGAAACTTCTTTGTGTTCTTTGAAATCATGTCACGAGTTACAGCTTTCCCCTCAAGAAGCCTTTCGCTAAGACAATTCTTGTGGAATTGGCAAAGTGATATTTGGAAGCCCATAGAAGGCTATGGTGAAAAAGGAAATATCCTCAGATGAAATCTGGAAAGAAGCTTTCTGAGAAACTGCTTAGTGTTCTGTTAATTCATCTCACAGAGTTACATCTGTATTTCGTCGATCTCTTTGCTAGCCTTATTTCTGTGGAATCTGAGAACAGATATTTCGGATCCCTTGGAAGACTATAGGGCCAAAGGAAATATCCTCCGATAACAAAGAGAAAGAAGCTTTCTGAGAAACTTCTTTGTGTTCTTTGAAATCATCTCATAGAGTTACAGCTTTCCCCTCAAGAAGCCTTTCGCTAAGACAGTTCTTGTGGAATTGGCAAAGTGATATTTGGAAGCCCATAGAGGGCTATGGTGAAAAAGGAAATATCCTCAGATGAAATCTGGAAAGAAGCTTTCTGAGAAACTGCTTAGTGTTCTGTTAATTCATCTCACAGAGTTACATCTGTATTTCGTGGATCTCTTTGCTAGCCTTATTTCTGTGGAATCTCAGAACAGATATTTCGGATCCCTTGGAAGACTATAGGGCCAAAGGAAATATCCTACGATAACAAAGAGAAAGAAGCTTTCTGAGAAACTTCTTTGTGTTCTGTGAAATCATCTCACAGAGTTACAGCTTTCTCCTCAAGAAGCCTTTCGCTAAGACATTTCTTGTGGAATTGGCAAAGTGATATTTGGAAGCCCATAGAGGGCTATGGTGAAAAAGGAAATATCCTCAGATGAAATCTGGAAAGAAGCTTTCTGAGAAACTGCTTAGTGTTCTGTTAATTCATCTCACAGAGTTACATCTGTATTTCGTCGATCTCTTTGCTAGCCTTATTTCTGTGGAATCTGAGAACAGATATTTCGGATCCCTTGGAAGACTATAGGGCCAAAGGAAATATCCTCCGATAACAAAGAGAAAGAAGCTTTCTGAGAAACTTCTTTGTGTTCTTTGAAATCATCACACAGAGTTACAGCTTTCCCCTCAAGAAGCCTTTCGCTAAGACAGTTCTTGTGGAATTGGCAAAGTGATATTTGGAAGCCCATAGAGGACTATGGTGAAAAAGGAAATATCCTCGAATGAAATCTGGAAAGAAGCTTTCTGAGAAACTGCTTAGTGTTCTGTTAATTCATCTCACAGAGTTACATCTGTCTTTCGTCGATCTCTTTGCTTGCCTTATTTCTGTGCAATCTGAGAACAGATATTTCGGATCCCTTGGAAGACTATAGGGCCAAAGGAAATATCCTCCGATAACAAAGAGAAAGAAACTTTCTGAGAAACTTCTTTGTGTTCTTTGAAATCATCTCACAGAGTTACAGCTTTCCCCTCAAGAAGCCTTTCGCTAAGACAGTTCTTGTGGAATTGGCAAAGTGATATTTAGAAGCCCATAGAGGGCTATGGTTAAAAAGGAAATATCCTCAGATGAAATCTGGAAAGAAGCTTTCTG
Source organism: Macaca nemestrina (assembly GCF_043159975.1). Lineage (NCBI taxonomy): Eukaryota > Metazoa > Chordata > Mammalia > Primates > Cercopithecidae > Macaca > Macaca nemestrina. The sequence goes on from NC_092126.1 coordinate 70,969,867, forward strand.
AGAAACTGCTTAGTGTTCTGTTAATTCATCTCACAGAGTTACATCTCTACTTCGTCGATCTCTTTGCTAGCCTTATTTCTGTGGAATCTGAGAACAGATATTTCGGATCCCTTGGAAGACTATAGGGCAAAAGGAAATATCCTCCGATAACAAAGAGAAAGAAGCTTTCTGGGAAACTTCTTTGTGTTCTGTGAAATCATCTCACAGAGTTACAGCTTTCCCCTCAAGAATCCTTTCGCTAAGACAGTTCTTGTGGAATTGGCAAAGTGATATTTGGAAGCCCATAAGGGCTATAGAGAAAAAGGAAATATCCTCAGATGAAATCTGGAAAGAAGCTTTCTGAGAAACTGCTTAGTGTTCTGTTAATTCATCTCACAGGATTACATCGGTATTTCGTCGATCTCTTTGCTAGCCTTATTTCTGTGGAATCTGAGAACAGATATTTCGGATCCCTTGGAAGAGTATAGGGCCAAAGGAAATATCCTCCGATAACAAAGAGAAAGAAGATTTCTGAGAAACTTCTTTATGTTCTGTGAAATCATCTCACAGAGTTACAGCTTTCCCCTCAAGAAGCCTTTCGCCAAGACAGTTCTTGTGGAATTGGCAAAGTGATATTTGGAAGCCCATAGAGGGCTATGGTAAAAAAAGGAAATATCCTCAGATGAAATCTGGAAAGAAGCTTTCTGAGACATTGCTTAGTGTTCTGTTAATTCATCTCACAGAGTTACATCTGTATTTCGACGATCTCCTTGCTAGCCTTATTTCTGTGGAATCTGAGAACAGATATTTCGCATCCCTTGGAAGACTATAGGGCCTAAGGAAATATCCTCCGATAACAGAGAGAAAGAAGCTTTCTGAGAAACTTCATTGTGTTCTGTGAAATCATCTCACAGAGTTACAGCTTTCCCCTCAAGAAGCCTTTCGCCAAGACAGTTCTTCTGGAATTGGCAGAGTGATATTTGGAAGCCCATAGAGGGCTATGGTGAAAAAGGAAATATCCTCAGATGAAATCAGGAAAGAAGCTTTCTGAGACACTGCTTAGTGTTCTGTTAATTCATCTCACAGAGTTACATCTGTATTCCGTGGATCTCTTTGCTAGCCTTATTTCTGTGGAATCTGAGAACAGATATTTCGGATCCCTTGGAAGACTATAGGGCCAAAATAAATATCCTCCGATAACAAAGAGAAAGAAGCTTTCTGAGAAACTTCTTTGTGTTCTGTGAAATCATCTCACAGAGTTACAGCTTTCCCCTCAAGAAGACTTTCGCTAAGACAGTTCTTGTGGAATTGGCAAAGTGATATTTGGAAGCCCATAGAGGGATATGGTGAAAAAGGAAATATCCTCCGATGAAATCTGGAAAAAAGCTTTCTGAGAAACTGCTTAGTGTTCTGTTAATTCATCTCACAGAGTTACATCTGTATTTCGTCGATCTCTTTGCTAGCCTTATTTCTGTGGAATCTGAGAAGAGAAATTTCGGATCCCTTGGAAGACTACAGAGCCAAAGGAAATATCCTCCGATAACAAAGAGAAAGAAACTTTCTGAGAAACTTCTTTTTGTTTTTTGAAATTATCTCACAGAGTTACAGCTTTCCCCTCAAGAAGCCTTTCGATAAGACAGTTCTTGTGGAATTGGCAAAGTGATATTTGGAAGCCCATAGAGGGCTATGGTTAAAAAGGAAGTATCCTCAGATGAAATCTGGAAAGAAGCTTTCTGAGAAACTGCTTAGTGTTCTGTTAATTCATCTCACAGAGTTACATCTGTACTTCGTCGATCTCTTTGCTAGCCTTATTTCTGTGGAATCTGAGAACAGATATTTCGGATCCCTTGGAAGAGTATAGGGCCAAAGGAAATATCCTACGATAACAAAGAGAAAGAAGCTTTCTGAGAAACTTCTTTGTGTTCTTTGAAATCATCTCAGAGAGTTACAGCTTTCCCCTCAAGAAGCCTTTCGCTAAGACAGTTCTTGTGGAATTGTCAAAGTGATATTTGGAAGCCCATAGAAGGCTATGGTGAAAAAGGAAATATCCTCCGATGAAATCTGGAAAGAAGCTTTCTGAGAAACTGCTTAGTGTTCTGTTAATTCATCTCACAGAGTTACATCTGTATTTCGTCGATCTCTTTTGTAGCCTTATTTCTGTGGAATCTGAGAACAGATATTTCGGATCCCTTGGAAGACTATAGGGCCAAAGGAAATATCCTCCGATAACAAAGAGAAAGAAGCTTTCTGAGAAACTTCTTTGTGTTCTGTGAAATCATCTCACAGAGTTACAGCTTTCCCCTCAAGAAGCCTTTCACCAAGACAGTTCTTGTGGAATTGGCAAAGTGATATTTGGAAGCCCTTAGAGGGCTATGGTGAAAAAGGAAATATCCTCAGATGAAATCTGGAAAGAAGCTTTCTTAGAAACTGCTTAGTGTTCTGTTAATTCATCTCACAGAGTTACATCTGTATTTCGTGGATCTCTTTGCTAGCCTTATTTCTGTGGAATCTGAGAACAGATATTTCTGATCCCTTGGAAGAATATAGGGCCAAAGGAAATATCCTCCGATAACAAAGCGAAAGAAACTTTCTGAGAAACTTCCTTGTGTTCTTTGAAATCATCTCACAGAGTTACAGCTTTCCCCTCAAGAAGCCTTTCGATAAGACAGTTCTTGTGGAATTGGCAAAGTGATATTTGAAAGCCCATAGAGGGCTATGGTTAAAAAGGAAATATCCTCAGATGAAATCTGGAAAGAAGCTTTCTGAGAAACTGCTTAGTGTTCTGTTAATTCATCTCACAGAGTTACATCTGTATTTCGTGGATCTCTTTTGTAGCCTTATTTCTGTGGAATCTGAGAACAGATATTTCGGATCCCTTGGAAGACTATAGGGCCAAAGGAAATATCCTCCGATAACAAAGAGAAAGAAGCTTTCTGAGAAACTTCTTTGTGTTCTGTGAAATCATCTCACAGAGTTACAGCTTTCCCCTCAAGAAGCCTTTCACCAAGACAGTTCTTGTGGAATTGGCAAAGTGATATTTGGAAGCCCTTAGAGGGCTATGGTGAAAAAGGAAATATCCTCAGATGAAATCTGGAAAGAAGCTTTCTTAGAAACTGCTTAGTGTTCTGTTAATTCATCTCACAGAGTTACATCTGTATTTCGTGGATCTCTTTGCTAGCCTTATTTCTGTGGAATCTGAGAACAGATATTTCTGATCCCTTGGAAGAATATAGGGCCAAAGGAAATATCCTCCGATAACAAAGCGAAAGAAACTTTCTGAGAAACTTCCTTGTGTTCTTTGAAATCATCTCACAGAGTTACAGCTTTCCCCTCAAGAAGCCTTTCGATAAGACAGTTCTTGTGGAATTGGCAAAGTGATATTTGAAAGCCCATAGAGGGCTATGGTTAAAAAGGAAATATCCTCAGATGAAATCTGGAAAGAAGCTTTCTGAGAAACTGCTTAGTGTTCTGTTAATTCATCTCACAGAGTTACATCTGTATTTCGTGGATCTCTTTGCTAGCCTTATTTCTGTGGAATCTGAGAACAGATATTTCGGATCCCTTGGAAGACTATAGGGCCAAAGGAAATATCCTCCGATAACAAAGAGAAAGAAGCTTTCTGAGAAACTTCTTTGTGTTCTGTGAAATCATCTCACAGAGTTACAGCTTTCCCCTCAAGAAGCCTTTCGCTAAGACAGTTCTTGTGGAATTGGCAAAGTGATATTTGGAAGCCCATAGAGGGCTATGGTGAAAAAGGAAATATCCTCGGATGAAATCTGGAAAGAAGCTTTCTGAGAAACTGCTTAGTGTTCTGTTAATTCATCTCACAGAGTTACATCTGTCTTTCGTGGATCTCTTTGCTAGCCTTATTTCTGTGCAATCTGAGAACAGATATTTCGGATCCCTTGGAAGACTATAGGGCCAAAGGAAATATCCTCCGATAACAAAGAGAAAGAAACTTTCTGAGAAACTTCTTGGTGTTCTTTGAAATCATCTCACAGAGTTACAGCTTTACCCTCAAGAAGCCTTTCGCTAAGACAGTTCTTGTGGAATTGGCAAAGTGATATTTAGAAGCCCATAGAGGGCTATGGTTAAAAAGGAAATATCCACAGATGAAATCTGGAAAGAAGCTTTCTGAGAAACTGCTTAGTGTTCTGTTAATTCATCTCACAGAGTTACATCTGTATTTCGTCGATCTCTTTGCTAGCCTTATTTCTGTGGAATCTGAGAACAGATATTTCGGATCCCTTGGAAGACTATAGGGCCAAAGGAAATATCCTCCGATAACAAAGAGAAAGAAGCTTTCTGAGAAACTTCTTTGTGTTCTTTGAAATCATCTCACAGAGTTACAGCTTTCCCCTCAAGAAGCCTTTCGCTAAGACAGTTCTTGTGGAATTGGCAAAGTGATATTTGGAAGCCCTTAGAGGGCTATGGTGAAAAAGGAAATATCCTCCGATGAAATCTGGAAAGAAGCTTTCTGAGAAACTGCTTAGTGTTCTGTTAATTCATCTCACAGAGTTACATCTGTATTTCGTGGATCTCTTTGCTAGCCTTATTTCTGTAGAATCTGAGAACAGATATTTCGGATCCCTTGGAAGACTATAGGTCCAAAGGAAATATCCTCCGATAACAAAGAGAAAGAAGCTTTCTGAGAAACTTCTTTGTGTTCTGTGAAATCATCTCACAGAGTTACAGCTTTCCCCTCAAGAAGCCTTTCGCTAAGACAGTTCTTGTGGAATTGGCAAAGTGATATTTGGAAGCCCATAGAGGGCTATGGTGAAAAAGGAAATATCCTCAGATGAAATCTGGAAAGAAGCTTTCTGAGAAACTGCTTAGTGTTCTGTTAATTCATCTCACAGGGTTACATCTGTATTTCGTCGATCTCTTTGCTAGCCTTATTTCTGTGGAATCTGAGAACAGATATTTCGGATCCCTTGGAAGACTATAGGGCCAAAGGAAATATCCTCCGATAACAAAGAGAAAGAAACTTTCTGAGAAACTTTTTTGTGTTTTGAAATCATCTCACAGAGTTACAGCTTTCCCCTCAAGAAGCCTTTCGATAAGACAGTTCTTGTGGAATTGGCAAAGTGATATTTGGAAGCCCATAGAGGGCTATGGTGAAAAAGGAAATATCCTCCGATGAAATCTGGAAAGAAGCTTTCTGAGAAACTGCTTAGTGTTCTGTTAATTCATCTCACAGAGTTACATCTGTATTTCGTGGATCTCTTTGCTAGCCTTATTTCTGTGGAATCTGAGAACAGATATTTCGGATCCCTTGGAAGACTATAGGGCCAAAGGAAATATCCTCCGATAACAAAGAGAAAGAAGCTTTCTGAGAAACTTCTTTGTGTTCTTTGAAATCATCTCACAGAGTTACAGCTTTCCCCTCAAGAAGCCTTTCGCTAAGACAGTTCTTGTGGAATTGGCAAAGTGATATTTGGAAGCCCTTAGAGGGCTATGGTGAAAAAGGAAATATCCTCCGATGAAATCTGGAAAGAAGCTTTCTGAGAAACTGCTTAGTGTTCTGTTAATTCATCTCACAGAGTTACATCTGTATTTCGTGGATCTCTTTGCTAGCCTTATTTCTGTAGAATCTGAGAACAGATATTTCGGATCCCTTGGAAGACTATAGGGCCAAAGGAAATATCCTCCGATAACAAAGAGAAAGAAGCTTTCTGAGAAACTTCTTTGTGTTCTGTGAAATCATCTCACAGAGTTACAGCTTTCCCCTCAAGAAGCCTTTCGCTAAGACAGTTCTTGTGGAATTGGCAAAGTGATATTTGGAAGCCCATAGAGGGCTATGGTGAAAAAGGAAATATCCTCAGATGAAATCTGGAAAGAAGCTTTCTGAGAAACTGCTTAGTGTTCTGTTAATTCATCTCACAGGGTTACATCTGTATTTCGTCGATCTCTTTGCTAGCCTTATTTCTGTGGAATCTGAGAACAGATATTTCGGATCCCTTGGAAGACTATAGGGCCAAAGGAAATATCCTCCGATAACAAAGAGAAAGAAACTTTCTGAGAAACTTCTTTGTGTTCTTTGAAATCATCTCACAGAGTTACAGCTTTCCCCTCAAGAAGCCTTTCGATAAGACAGTTCTTGTGGAATTGGCAAAGTGATATTTGGAAGCCCATAGAGGGCTATGGTGAAAAAGGAAATATCCTCCGATGAAATCTGGAAAGAAGCTTTCTGAGAAACTGCTTAGTGTTCTGTTAATTCATCTCACACAGTTACATCTGTATTTCGTGGATCTCTTTGCTAGCCTTATTTCTGTGGAATCTGAGAACAGATATTTCGGATCCCTTGGAAGACTATAGGGCCAAAGGAAATATCCTCCGATAACAAAGAGAAAGAAGCTTTCTGAGAAACTTCTTTGTGTTCTGTGAAATCATCTCACAGAGTTACAGCTTTCCCCTCAAGAAGCCTTTCGCTAAGACAGTTCTTGTGGAATTGGCAAAGTGATATTTGGAAGCCCATAGAGGGCTATGGTGAAAAAGGAAATATCCTCCGATGAAATCTGGAAAGAAGCTTTCTGAGAAACTGCTTAGTGTTCTGTTAATTCATCTCACAGAGTTACATCTGTATTTCGTGGATCTCTTTGCTAGCCTTATTTCTGTGGAATCTGAGAACAGATATTTCGGATCCCTTGGAAGACTATAGGGCCAAAGGAAATATCCTCCGATAACAAAGAGAAAGAAGCTTTCTGAGAAACTTCTTTGTGTTCTGTGAAATCATCTCACAGAGTTACAGCTTTCCCCTCAAGAAGCCTTTCGCTAAGACAGTTCTTGTGGAATTGGCAAAGTGATATTTGGAAGCCCATAGAGGGATATGGTGAAAAAGGAAATATCCTCAGATGAAATCTGGAAAGAAGCTTTCTGAATAACTGCTTAGTGTTCTGTTAATTCATCTCACAGGGTTACATCTGTATTTCGTCGATCTCTTTGCTAGCCTTATTTCTGTGGAATCTGAGAACAGATATTTCGGATCCCTTGGAAGACTATAGGGCCAAAGGAAATATCCTCCGATAACAAAGAGAAAGAAACTTTCTGAGAAACTTCTTTGTGTTCTTTGAAATCATCTCACAGAGTTACAGCTTTCCCCTCAAGAAGCCTTTCGATAAGACAGTTCTTGTGGAATTGGCAAAG